>NW_025333664.1:4800000-6075000 GCF_019186645.2 Phyllostomus hastatus
TCGTGCTAACACTGGAAGCCAAGCCAGAAAATCGATATTAGGTGTGATATAGTGCCACGAGGAAGTTTCGAACCACAGTGATATGCTGCGTTATCAATGTAGAGGACATCGTTACATGAAGTATTAGTGTTCACACTGTGAGAATTTAAAATAGCATTTAAGAAAACGTATGCTACAATGGTTGTGGATTTATGTGATTGGAGAATACACTCCCAATACACCTTTATTCCTGGTAGGAAAATAATCCTGAATTATCTGAGTTGGGATCGTAACAGGTCTTTAAGAAAACATCTTCTGCGTGTAATGTAGCTGCCCCGTGTAAGCTAAGAGAAAATTTTTTTTACAAAGCTCTATAGCATATCCTATGGATAACAGTCAGATGTTTAGTCTTCATCATTTTCTTTTTCATAGAAATGCCAACATTTTACCTGCATGGGTTTCCACAGTAACATTGTTTATTTGTGAAAAATAGGCTACTATCTAAAGGGTCAAGAGCACCGAATGTGTCCATCTAATCTCATCAGCACATGTCTCATGGGATAATAGGCAGCAAATTAAGAAGCTGAGATAGGTTTCTATGTGTCATTTAAGGAGAGAATAAAAATACAGAACAAGGTAAAAATCAATTCAAAAAACAGGCCAATCCAAGGGGTGGAATCTGGGTAGAGAAGAGAGGAAGGCAGTACTGTGGAGAGACTGGCATTTTCTTGTACAATATTTTAATTATTTAAACCAAACCTATTTCTTCATAATCAGCAAAAATAATCTCATTCTATAAAATCTTAGGCTTTGCTCATAAGTAAACTTACCTACGTTTAAGTTCTCTGACTTCTGATTAAATAGAAGTGAATTAAATGCAGGTAGTTGGCTCCGCCCTCTTCCACAATCCCATAAGAGCAATGAAATCGGTGTGAAAGGTAGAGACACAATAACATGGAGAGGGAGAGGAAGATAAGAACAGAAGAAATATGTCCACCAAATTTGGAATGTGTAAAATGGGTGGGCAGGTCCTGCAGGAAGGGCAAACCACAAAAAAAAAAATGGTTATAAATCTATTTAAGAGGTAATTAGAGCCTAAGCGTTCTTCCTTATTGCAGCAGAAAAGGAGTGCTGATTGAATATAAATTTCCAGGTTGATGTTTATATCAAGAAAGAGCAGTATATGGATATTCGTTGGCAATACTGAGGAAAAATACAAAAAAAATGCTTAAAAAGTCGGATATGACTTTCAGAGACTAGGCATCAAGGCTGGGGGAAGGGTCGGGCAGGAAATGGTGCTTCTCCGTACTTCTAACACAAATTTTACCTGATGATACTTTGAAACTATGTGCATACTTTTCTACCTTTTAAAACTATGTGAATTACATTAGTGGAAATGAAAAAGTAAAAGAAAAAACTCACTCCTCATTCACTTACCGCCAGTATATTATGCTCATTGATTTACAGAGTAACCAGAGTACAAAAATGTCATTCAATGCTGACATTCGATGCATACGTTGAAATAAATACTAAGAGTTTTAATATTAAAAATTCTGAAACCACTATACTTGTAAACTGGAACTGGACAATTAGGCGAGTGGACGGTGGATGGCGGAAGGCAGGTGTCTCATTGTTCCAGTGGAACAGACAGGTGAGTGATGGGAGAAGCTGGAATTAATAACGTAGAAACGGATTATAGCTAGAGACATCGGTATGAACTGAGGCTTCGCTTAATCGGTACAGAGATGCTACATATGAAAATCCTTACCGGTACATGTATCAACATAGATTCCTACACAAACAGAGATTTCCCTGCTGTCTGCTGGGATGGTCTAAAAGAAATGGTCCCCCAACAGCAATGAACACACTAACCGACCAGATGTTGATCTCTAATACTATTTTCCAAAAACAGGGGGTGGTGGTGGTGAGGGATCCTTGGAGAAATCACTAATGCTAGGAACTGGGCGGTGAATGTATAGCGTGCACCTGAGCTCGTGGAATGCCCATAAGTGACAAAGTGCTGAAAACACACACACACAAACACACACACACACACACACGGCAGTGTAGCAAAGACACACAGGAGCCACTGGAAAGAGCTTCTGATGGCAAATATGGAACAATTTCAGCAACAAAACCAAAATAAAGGCAGCATTGTATATCCGTGAGCTCATCCTGGCGTGAATGACTGATTGGCCAACGGCGGACTGAGTGGGTGGAGGAACAAAGAAACAGGAGAGAGGGGGGAGACCGGCTGTGCTGAAGGATCCCCAGGAATTTGTGGAGGAACTCAGCCCTCAGTGGGGTGGCGCGCCCTAACGCAGGACGGGCCGACAGTGGGGGCTTCCTTCCAGGGCGCTCAGGATGAAAGTGGGGAGAGAGTCATGACGCAGTGGGAAACCAGACACGCGTGACCTCGGCCGGCGATCAAGCAGAACATCGACGGCCCTAAGACACGTGACAGAGGCACCCTTCGGATGATGGGTGAGAACGACCCCTCACCTCTTCTCCCCAAACCCAAGTCCCCAGCCCCATATCATGGGAAAAACTGTGCACACACCTAAACTGAGGGACAGTCTGGCACCAAACGCCAGAACAGGACACCTCAAAAACATCACTGTCATCAAAAGCAGAAATCTGAGAACGTGCCACAGATCCGGGAGGAGCCTCGGGAGATCGGACAACGAAACGAGACGTGGAACCTGGGATGGGATCCTGGGACAGAGAAAGCATTGTGGGTAAAAACTAAGGAAATGGGAATAAACTGTGGACTATAGTTAGTAAGAATGTACTGATAATATCGGTTCAATAACGGTGACACATGTACCATACTAATGCTAGATGTAAATAATAGGGGAAATTGTTTGGGGTATACGGGAACCCCTTATAATGTCTTCATAATCTTTTGTTGCAAATTTAAAACTATTCTAAAACAAAGCATTCACCAAAATATATGCATTAAAAAGAATTTTAATACACCCAGCTCATGACTCCCCAACTCCCCCCACGGTATGCTTGGTGTTCCACGGAAGTGAGCGCCACGTCTCAAACATTTACCCCCCATCATGAAGAACTTGGATGCAGCTCTCTTCTCCTGATGACAACATCGTATTTGAATACATAAAAAGAAATATGTCATAATTAGACAAATGTAAAACATTCAGAGAATGGCTAATACAGAAATTTGTCATAATCAGCCAAACTCAAAACAGAGCATGGTTCATTTTCAAAGGGAAATTATTCTTCTAGACATCGGAAGACTCCCCTAAACAGATTCATGACAAAAAAAGGGAAGGTTATTGGCCATATCATAAAAAAAATTTCATGTTCTGCAAGTCCAAGTTTTAATACTGTAATTTTATCATTTTTACCAAGTAATTTCAGAATTCATTAATTTCCAAATGTGCCATTGGCAGCATTTTAAAAAATGAAGCTACAAATATTCTTTATCTTGTAGCAACACTTGAGCTGCAGAAGGGAAGAAGGCTGGATAGAGGAAAGCACGGTCAAGGTTAATGTTGAGTGTTGCGTATTCCTGATGGGACTGCGGGCTCCGGTCCGCAGAGTAAATCAGCGTATTCACACATGGCCAAGTCCAGTCAGTGCCACTGATGACCTCCGTCTTGCTAAGCCCGAGGTCCATGCTCTCCCTCCATCAAATCCTACTTCTCAACCCTCCAGCTAGCCCACACCCATGCTCCCCACACGGCTGGCCTCTGTGGGGCCAGCCTTGACCGGCTCCATCACCCACACTGGCTCCTGGTTCGTGGACTCCTGTGCCAGCTCCTCCACCGCCCAAAGCTTATGTCTAGGGTCCTCAATAGCCTTGTCTCTTTAGTCTCCCACTTGCCCTGTCCCGTGACCTTATCTGCCTCACGTGGATGACTCCCCAAGCGGTATCACAGGCGCTCACTCGTCTCTGCCGAGTCTAGACTTCCCTACTCAACCACGTGCTGAACAATCGCACTTGCAAGTCTACAAGACACGTGGCCAGAAATGAAGGTGTGATCTTAACCTTTTCGTCACGGCTTTCTCCAGCTCAGGGAAGGTGCCCCCACCCCCGTGTGGTTCAGACCACAAACCACGAGGTCACCCTCCTCTCTCCTTCAACCCCATAGCTCCTCCGTCGCTGAGCCCTGCCCGTTCTCCCTCCAGCCGCACTCACATCTGGTCGCTCGGTTATCTCTGTGTGAGTGAACAATCCCAGCTGTCTGACACACGCCAGCGGCGTGACACCAGTCCCCTGTCATTCGCTCCCCTGCGTGCACCCTTGCCAACCAGCTCCGTGCTTCCTGTGTTCTGAGATGCACTTTTCTTCCATCTTGCAGCACCTCTCAGATTGGAACGCATCTTACAATCAGTTGATGGCACTTGAAAATGGCACTGGTCCTTTGCTTCTTTTTCCTTCTTTCAGATTTTAACGTCTCAAAAACAAGAGTGAATACTATAATCAGTGAAATCTTAACTTTGATGAAATATGTGGCCTAGATTTTCCAAACAACCATAAGAATAAAAATTTTTTAATTCAAATCAGATTGCTTTGCCCTCCTACCTAATCTGTGCCGAAGACTTCTGCTCTGAGAAGATTAATAAACAAAATAAAGTATAATCTCCTCGATGTGCTGCTATAGAAGGCCTTTTATTATCTGGCCTCTGCCAAACTCCCTGAATTCTTGTTTCCATAACCCCTCCGTCTCCGTGATCCAGTCGCACTGGTGATTGACGTCATTCACACTCCCAGCACGTGTCAGGCCCGTAACGGCCTTGAAGACGGCTCTCTTTCTGCTCTTGGACCAGTTCACACCCGGCTCCTTCGCCTCAGCCACGGCCTAGTGCTCGCACGGCTGACGGGGGCACATGGCTCACGCAGCCGTCTGCGTCACTCTGAGCCACGCTCTGGGTGGAGTCCGTCTGCCTCCACCGGGGACCACAGCGACGTGCCCTCAAGCCACTGTTGCTTTGGAATTTGGAGATACGCTGCCTGTCCCACTTTCATGTAATACCCATTATTGCCTCCTTTGATTCTAAAGAAAACAACAGTAGACTAAGCGCCTGGGTTAGGCAAAATTCTACGGTGCACCCCGCGACTCCCGGCCCACGGCAAGCCCTCCCCCTGAGTGTGTGCTGGACCTGTCACTTCCTTCGGACCAGTAGCATCACCTGGCAAAGCAAGAGGAATCTCATGAATGTAATTAAAATTTCTAATGAGTCGACTTTCAATTAAACAAAAGGGAGATCATTAGGTCATTCCTTCATAGGCGAGCCTGGGGGTCAGGCAGCTTCTCCTGCTGGCTGTGCAGGCAGGAGCTGCCGCTCTGAGACCGTCTGGGAGAGAGCCACGGGGCCAGGGACAGTGGGGGCTGCTAGGAGTGGAGCGCGGGGCTCAGGCGACATCCATCCACAAAGCGGGACTTCAGTCCCACAACCGCCAGGAACTAACTCTGCCAACACCCACGTGTCTGTGCGGCTGACACTGGACGTCAGCCTTTGGAAGCCTAGACGGTAGACCGAACTAAGCCATGCCCCGAACTCTGACCCACTGACACTGTGAGATCATAGATGCATGTAGTGTTAAGCCAATATAATAGTAATATTATTCTCACTGAAAAGATGGCAAAACTGAGAATTATTGCAGAGGCCTGAAATGCCCCGATGGACACTGATACTGCATGAAAGGGCTGGAATTCGATCCTAGGGAGGTCTCCCTTCCAAGTCCACACCGTTGACCACCGTGGCAGTCCGCCATCGCAGGAGATTCCAGCACCTTCTGGAAAGTAAGCCAAGTCTCCTTCAACTTTGAATTAGCCATGGCGCCCACCCTGCGTTAGATTCGCTGTCAGTGTTGGCTAAATTCGGTGCATGGCTTTGAAATACTGAGCATCACACACAAGCAGGCTGATTCCCAATGGCCCAGTCACCCAATCTCATTCATCTCATCAGAATCCGGCAGAAAAGTGTTCAGGCCCAGATTTGCTAAGGTTAAGCACTTTTTATCTGTCCTTAGAGTGGGCAGATGTTTTATGTGGAAAATTAGACCACGGCATGAGGTTCTTACAAAGCCTTCCCTTCCTGCCTCGTTCTGGTGCCTGACTGCACAATCTGAAATTAGAATTTGTTCCCTTTGTGTGCGGCCCAGGCTGTCATTTTCATGATGATTATTCACTGTTCTCTTTTTTAAGATTCATGCGCTCTTTATTATTGGGACTTGGTTCTCTTCTCGTTTCTGTCTGTCTGAACAGCACAATTGAAAATAACCACAAATTCAAACACTCAGGCAGACAAGAGAATGGTCTCCTATATTTCACTCCTTCCCATTAAATGGATCCCATGCGGCTAGCATCTAGATTCGCAGAAAAATGCGAAGTCATCATTGAATGCATTTTCTGCAGATGATTCAGATCAATATATTTCCCTACCCTGCTTCGGTTCCTCATGAAACGGCACTTGGGCGATTACGATTGTGTCCTTCCTCCTGGCATTCCACAGTTACTCTCCCCTCCCCTGCTAGTCACACTGTCCCCAGAACATCATCTGAAACACAGATCTGATGTATTTTCCAAATCAGCCTGGCATGCCGTGAGATCAGGTACTGTCTGTGGGTTTGCTCGCCATTATTGCCTTAGCCAGTAGCAGCACCAGGCCTGGTGCTAAGTAGGCAGCTAACCAACATGCGCTAGTAAATGACTGAATACGTAAATTAACATTTCTCTTCACCCAGTTGAGAACCCCTCATTAATTTCCATTTCTGTTTAGATCTTGTTCAGCTATCATCTTGACTTTTCAGTCGTCCCAGAGGTAAAATGTTTGCATTGCTGCCTGTGTTATTTCAGATTACTGGTTCATTGATGAATAAATACGTGGAGGGTTGGGTAGCTGAGTGGACAGGTAGGTGTGGCTGGTTTCGCTCTTTGAATACAAACTCACTGAAAACAGAGACTCCCTTTGCCTCAAACACAGTTGGTGCAGGTGCTCAATGAACATTTTATCAAATGGAGCAAAAACTGTTTCACTTCGAAGTGTAAATATTGAAACTACTGACTCAAATGATTCAGGGGCTAAATGATTTTTTAGATGAGTCAACTCTCCAGCTCTATCCAAAGGGACACACAGAGCCTACTGGTCACAAGGGTCCCTGCTTCTCCAACTCAAGTCACTATCGCAGTGAAAGAGTCACACTTGTGCCACAGACACACAACCGCCCGTCACTGCCGCAAACCGGCATGGCGACGGCAGGGTCGTTCTACCGTTGCAGATGGCACTATTACTGCCAAGACCTCAGAGCCCTTTGCCGGTATCTTTGCAAATATCATCTCACTGAAATCTCCACGACGACCCTATAAAAGTGGCGGTAACTATGCCCATGTAGGAGACGTAGAACACCAAGGCGCACAGAGGCCCCGTGGTTTGCACAGGTTTACCCGGCTAGCTGGTTAGAGGACTCGGCCGCGGCAGGGTGTGCCCCCGCGTGGGCTGCTGCGGCCCCTGGTCTTCGCCGTAAGGCTCTCTCGCCTCGACGAGATGGTACACGGAGAAAGTGATCTTCGAGATGAAATGCAGTTCCGGTAAAATATGCATGGTCAGTATTTCTCTTTCACAAACAGGAGGATTTTCATATCACTGTGGCATGGTGACTGTCACTTGCCCTCACCCCTGGATCGACCTGCGTCTTCCTGGGCACACGTGGGTGACACTCTCCTCTCAGGAGCCGGCCTCTGGCCTGCTCACTTCCGTCCTCACACCGGAAAGAAGGAGGCACGTCTGCTACAATGAAAACGCAGTGCAAGACCTTGGTTGATAGCTCGGGTTCTGGAGCCAGATTTCTGGCCTAAAAGCCCATCTCTGCCACCTTGGCCAAGCCATTGGGCCTCTCCCGGTTCATGGTTTCCTTATCTGTCCGACAGAAGCAACCACATTAAACCAAAAGGTTCTCATGAGAATGAAATGCATTTGTACACATTCAGTGCTTAGCATGTAGAAGGGCTCCATCAAGGTGAATCTTATTTGGTTTTTTTTGAGACAGACGAACTCCCTAATACTATCTATTTATGTGGAGTTCTTCATTTTTCTTTAAAGCCATTTGCATAAAGCGATACATTTGTCAACAATATCCGTTTGAAACCTCCTTGGCTGCAGATGAAAGAAGATGAAGTCAGACAATTACCTGGGAGAGCAAGTGCCTCCGGTGACAGACGTCAGATTTATGGCTCCTCGCAGGTCCGCACGCACCCCCAGCTCCCTCCCCACGAGCCGGCAACGAACGTGAGGAACGCAGCAGCTCGCTGGGTCTGCGCGACGACACGGCGATCCAAATGAGCCTTTGTCTCTTATTAAAAGCAGCAGATTTCACCCCAGAGTATTAAGAGTTTTAATCCGACGTTCTGTTCACCTGCAGGCAAGGCATTCTGTTCGATAAAATGAAAACACGGTATTTCAAGTTCTGCACAGAAGGTGATAAATCAAGATTTTAAACAAAAATGACAAATGTTGTTCTTTTTCATAAAAGTAATTTCGAGGCCCAACTCAGTAATTGCCTCTGGATATCTTATTTCTTCACGTACACTTCCTAAGAAACTTCAAGATATTTGTCTCATTACTGATATGTTCTAAACATAAGCTCAGTTTGCCTTTAATAAAATATAGACGTGTCCGTCTTGGGTAAATGGGATTGTATGAACTTGAGAATGTCTTATTTACTGAAAGCCACTGTGGAGAAAATTCAACTTGTTTACTCTTTTGATTATTATTAAATTTATTGGGATGGCATTGGTTAATAAGATTCTATAGGTCTGAGTATACATTTCTTTTTAAAAATTTTTTTTACTTTTTCCATTATCATTTAGTCCTGTTTATTCCCCTCCCCCCACAATCACCACACTGGTGTCTGTGTCCATGAGTCTGTTCTCCTTTTTGCTCCATCCCTCCACCCCCTGCCCTCCCCGTCCTTAGCTGTCATCCTGCTCTCCAGACACATGATCTGTAGGTGGCACTGTGTGCCCACCACCTGAAGTCAAATCATCTTCTGCCACCGGATATTTGACCCCCTCAACCCTGTGCTACTCCCCCACCCCCCTCCTTCTGATAATCACCATGCTGTTGTCTGTGTCCGTGAGTTTCAGTTTTATAGCCCACATGTGAGTAAAATCATGTAGTTCTTAGCTTTTTCAGACTTAGGATAATACTCTCCAGGTCTGTCCATGTTGTCGCAAATGGCAGTTTTTCGTCTTCTGGCCAAGGAGTGCTCCACGGTATGTATGTACCACATCGTCTTCATCCAGTCTTCGATCCAAGACACTTTGGTTGTCTCTTCTTGGCCACTGTGAAAGATGCTGCAATGGATACAGGGGTGCCTATATCTTGGCAAATAGATGTTTTCAAGTTTCTCAAGTAGACACTTGAGACGCTGGGGGATTACTGGGTCATATGGTAACTCTGTTCTTAATTTTGTGGGCACCCACCATACTGGTTTCCACAGTGGCCGCACCAGCTTGCATTCCAAACAGCAGCGAAGGAGGGTTCCTTACCCCCCCCCCGCCCCCACAACCTCTCCAACACCTGTTATTGCTCTTCACGTTGATAACAGCCATTCTAACAGGTGTGAGGTGGTGTCGCACTGAAGTCTTGATCTGTGTTTCCCTTCGAGCAGGGGTGTCCAACTCACTTTCACCAGGGGCCACATCAGCCTCGCGGCTGCCTTCAAGGGGCCAAATGTCATGCTAGGGCTGTATACATGTAACTGCTCCTTAACAGTTAAGCAAGAGCTCAGCACTGCCGCCGGATGAAACAAGGTGCCTGGCCGGATGAAACAAGGTGGAGGGCACAGGCCTGGTGTGTGCCACCTGTGCGTGACAGCTAACGAAGTTTAGCGTCCTTTCCTGTGTGTTGGCTGTTTGTATGTCTTCTTGGGAGGAGTGTCTGTTCAGGTTCTCTGCCCATTTTTTAATGGATTGTTAATTTGGTGCTGAGTCATATGAGTTCTTTATACATTTTGGATATTAACCCCCTGTCAGAGCTGTTGTGTGGAAATGTCATCTCCCACTCACTTGGTCGTGTCTCTGTTTTGTCAGCTTCTTTCACTGTGCAGAGAATTCTTAGTTTGACAGAGTCCCATTCACTTATTTCTGCCTTCCATTCTCTTGCCTTTGGCGTCAAATTCATAAAATGTGCTCTAAGACCACGGTCCATAAGTTTAGTGCCTATGTTTCCTTCTACGTAATTTATTGTTTCACATCTCATATTTAGGTCTTCGATCCATCTTGATTTAATTTTTGTACGTGGGGAAAAACTGTAATCTAGTCTGATCAACTCGTTTGCTCTCAATGAAAATTAATAGGGTGCATCTTCAAATAAAATACTTGCCTTAAATTTCTTTCTCACAAACTCAGGATCTCCCAGATGGTTGGTTGGCTGGCTGAGAAAGGTGACATGCGGCGTGGGGATAGGACCAGTGGTTATCAGATGCCAATGCAGTGACCCAGAAAGCACCCCTGTTTCCCTGTGGAAGGCGTCCCGGGTTCACCTTTGATAACAGATATTCCAAACACTGGGAAGTGATAAAAACACAGTCAGGGAGCCCACGTAGTAACTAATCAGCAGAAGAAGCTGGAAAGATGCCCAGCCGCCCCACTTTGAACACAGCCGTTCCTCCCTCCCTCTCTCCCTTCCCCCAGGGGAGCCTTGCTCGCTTCCTCCTATACTGAGCAACAGCCTTTGAATCCAGCATTAGGCAGAGTTATCCTCGCTCCTGGACACTTCCCTTAAGAGGCATTTCTGCAGTGAGAAGGCTAATATGAGGCATTAAAGCAAAAAAAATGTCAGATTTCAAGAAAGTATCCTTCACTTTAACCTCGGGACCTGTATGTGGCTATAGGCAGGAATCTTCTATCCAAAATAATAATATTGCAGGACCATTAAAGAACCATGAAACTTCCAGCCTTTGCACACTGTGTCCACTTGAAATTTATGAGAGTTGTGCCAATTCCAGTTGGCTATCTCTATCCTTAGTGCATCCGTAACTTTTGGAGACGGGGCTAATAAGAACTTAATGGAAACATATTTTTCCCTTTTAAGTCTTTTCCTAGGCATAGTATAATCTTTACTTTATTCTAAGTGGTATATGTGTATTGTAAAAATAATAATAATAAAAAGAAGAAGAAGAAAACATAGAGACAAAAGGAGGGCAACAAAATTCACCCTTCATTTCACCAGAGATATCCGCTCCTACCTACCCTCCTTCCCCTTCAGCAACGCGGCTCTGCCTCCCAAGGAAATACAGTCTGGGAGTCAGAGCTCCCAGACCATGGACCTTGGACAAGTCGCGTTCCTCTACGGAGCTACCACCCATCTTACAGCATTATTACACAGATTAAGTAACTTCAATAAGTGAATTTTAGGCTAATGCCCAACAAATAGAAAGCACTTCATAAGTGTTGGTTATTATTAACACTTTCATATAATTCAGTCTCACCCCATGTGGTATTCCAGTTATATAATTGCTTTGGAACGATATATCCATATTTTCCAACTTCAATTCCGATATTTCTAGAATACTTTAAATGGGCGCCTGGTGCTCCATCTCTCTCTCTCTCACATACATCATCATCTACTCATTTAATTCTGTTTTTATATATTTAGTTGATACCAGTTTCTCCATGTGTCTAGCCTTCTAATTTACTCTTTAATCACAAACCCTAGGAGGTCGGACAGAGGTCTGCTTTCCTCTTCATCTAGTCCAGGCCTCCCTTCCCACCACACGCAGGTGGGTGTGAGCAGAGACTAAGGGAGTTGGCAGCAAAAATGATGAGGTTGAAGTCTGAGGCAGGCGGGGGGAACCCCAGAGTGGGAGTCCGTGGGAAACCACAGCGCACTTGGAAGTAGTTACATTGCACGGTTCTCACACACCTTGGCACCACAGCCTTGGTCAAGTCACTAAAAAGCTCAGTTTCCTGACCTGTCGGACAAGGAGAAAATGGACATACATGAAGAGGACTCATATGAGAATGAAATCAAAAGACAGGTAAGCGAGCACTTTTTAAACTATGGTGGGCGGGACAGCTATGAGCAGCTGCTACTATTATTCTGAACCATGCAGCATTGTATCACCTACAAAGCTGGAGAAAAGGGCTCTCTCAAGTTCTTTTTTTCCTTTAAAATGCTCTTTGGAGAAAAAGAGTGCCTGGCCCTTATATAGCAAAGGTGTATATTTTAAATATATAAAGAGCGTCTATAAAACACAGCAACAACCCCATAGAAATACCAGCCAATGGGTATGAGCTGGCACTCAGAGGCAACGAGGTTCAAACAGCCTTTCAATGTAAAAAGTCACCCTAACACACACCATACAGTAAAGCCAAGTAAAACTTCCATGAGCTGTCTGTCACTCCTCGTTGCTTAGGCTGGCATGCGTGTTGAGCCCTTATTAATATATTGTGTTTCCTAGGGTCTGAGGAAGGGTGTTCCCATACATTATTGATAGAAGTCTAAATCAGCACAATTTCTTTCAAAAACAGGGTAATCTCTGGTGATAGAGGTCAAAACAGTAGCTACTCTGGGTTATCCCCTGTTATTTTTTTTAAGATTTTTTATTTATTTATTTTTAGAGAGGGAAGGGAGAGAGAGAGAGAGAGAGAGAGAGAGAGAAACATCACTGTGCGGTTGCTGGGGGCCGTGGCCTGCAACCCAGGCATGTACCCTGACTGGGAATCGAACCTGCGACACTTTGGTTAGCAGCCCGCACTCAATCCACTGAGCTACGCCAGCCAGGGCTATCCCCTGTTATTAATCGCAAAAGTTCTAAGTCATTTTTCCAAAACCCACTCAGAAACATAACAATCTTTTTGCAAAAGTAGCTGAACCATTTAATTCGGGACCACTTCAGTCCATAACTGCAAGAATCTCCTGGTAGTTGTGTGAAGAGTTGACTTTTAGAACTGACTCATCGGTGACATTTCAAAACATTAAAATTCCTCTGTCATTACGCAGAACATCAGAGGGGTCCCTCCAATCCGTGTGAAACAGGAAGGAAAGAGAAATGACAAAGGACATACTCCGACCAGACGAAGCAGAGTGAGCTGGGGTAGACTCATCACCTGGGACGCTGATGGAAGAAGGAAAGGTAAATGCATGCAGGGACCAAGAAAGGGCACAGACCAACCTTTACAGAGCTGGATACGACAGGTCCCGTGTTGAGATCGGAAAGTACATCAGAATCAGTTGCAGAAGTTACTCAGAATACACGCCCCTGTGTCTCACTCAAGAACCACTGAAATAAAACATCCTGGGCGAATCCAGGAGCGACGTACGTACACGTATGCAGCTGTGTTCATCAGTTTGAATGCACGTGGTCGCCACGGCTCGAGCTCCCCACCCTTCCCGTGGTTCTGTGTGGCCGGGGGAATGCCCTTGGCTTTGAGAACGACGGGTTTCCGTTTTTCCTCCGCTCCCATCCACACGCATCTTCATACCGGGAAGCAACCCGTGCGAGGAGAAATCAGAACAGGTTTTGATTCCCGGATATTTCTAACCACACAGATAAGCGAGCTGTATCCTGCCACTGTGAGAAGACACCGGAGGCAGCTGAGGGGGACAGGAAGTGTCGCAGCCCTGGAGGGAGACGCTGGCTCAACACCAGACCCCCGGGCAGCCAGCAGCTACAGGCTGATGACCCTTTGCTCACCTGGGACAAGGGAACTGTCTCAAGACATGGAAATAACGTTCATAAGGCTCCTCGTACATAATCACCGCTCCTGAGAAGTCAGCTATGACTACGGTATCTCTACACATCCTACCCACACGCACTTCGGCATCTTTGTAATTCTTTGCAATTCCTTTGCTTGCATCCGCCGTGTGATGAGAAGCAAGGTGGACCGAGAAGGAAGCACATGCTGAGACGGAGCCCAGGACTCCGTACAGGCAGCAGCAAAGCCTGGCACGTGCAGAAAGCTCAAGAATTATCTGCTGAACGCACGAATAAACAAAATGATCCATCAAGACGTTTTCCAAGTAGCTTTAATTGATAGGACTTATGAGCCTCTTCATTTCGCCTTAGATGTCTGATAAGAAAAACAAAGCGCTTTTCTCAAGGCCGGTCGGGAAGGTCAGGTCACGGGTGTGAGAGGTCAGGCGAGCCCCGTGGAGCACCCGAGGGTGCACTGGAGCCCGTGGCTGTGTTTAGGAACACGGTCACGTTTCGCTTCTTCCCACAAAACAAGGAGGAGATAAAGCGCCACCGATGCGAAGCTCTCTGTCCCAAGATTTATCAGTCGCAAAACGGAGGATAAAAAACCTTCAATAAAAGCCTCTAATAAATATTCCATAAACAGAGCTCCCAGTGCTGGATTAAATATTTAATAATGTCTGTTGTCTGGAAAAATACCTTGGAAGGCAATAAAATTAAGCAAACGGATCCGATTTCAGGTCAGTTAACCGGCAAGATGGACTGAGTCGCACACAGCCACGGTCTCCACATTTGTCCCCTGGACACACAGGACAAAGCCACGGGTCACACTCGCTTATGCCATGAGCTCAAATTCCCTCACGAGCATACCTCTGCGAAGGTGGGTGGTAAACCCCTGAGAACAAGTAACTCCTGGAGTAGCAGAGGAAGGATCCGTGTACAATTCTGATGGGATTCTCTACAAATCCCATGTTATCCAGAAATCATCAAAGCAAATGTCTCAGGGAAGTCATTAAAAAACAGACTTCTGAAGAAACAGTGCAGGCTCGCGCACGGCCAGCAGCAGCAGCAGCAGCAGCAGCGCACACACATTCTCTGTGCTCCCCCCAAGGCCGTCCTGACTCCGGGCGGAGCGCACACAGGAACCCCAGCCGGACACACGTCCCGGACGGTCACCATGGCACCTGGACTCACATTCCAGTTCACCCAGTTAGTACGGCTTTGAGTGAGGCTCTGGAGACCTCAGAGACAGACAAGATCTCCATCCTTGGAGAAACTGTATCCTAGCTGGGATGGGGTGGGGGCGGGGGCGGTGGTGGAGGACAAACAACGCAATGTCGTGTACCAAAGGGAGGGAGGCAGGAGGCCCAGAAGCTAACGGAGACTCGGGTTGCTGGGGCAGGAAACTCTTCCTGAGAAGCCCCAACAAGGCGACTGTCCCGTTCCGCCAGGACCTGAATCTCAGTGGGAGCCAGTAAACTGAGACGAGACTGGGCTGTGAAGAGACACAGACAACAGAAGGAGTGGAGGCCTCTGGGTTGGAGCAAGATGTAACTTCATTCCTGGGATCGGCAAACTCTCCGGAAGGGGTCGGAGAATAAACATTTTTGGCTTTGCAGGCAGCACAATCTCTGTCGCAACCATCCCACTCTGCCTCCACAGTTTCCAAGCCATTGTTGTTGTCGTTGTCACAGGTCATATGCAAATGAGGGGCTGGGCTGCACTCCAAAGAAAACTGTATTTGTAAAAAAAGGCAGCAGGCCCCATTTGACCGTCAGGTGGTAATCGGTTGACCCCGCTCTATTCCTAAGGATAACGTGTTATTCACACCTCTGTCAAAGTTCCACTCACACGTGTCCATTTGTCCAACAATCTCTTAAAGTCCAGGGCCCCACATTTTCACACTCCACTGGCCTATTCATTTTCGCTCAGCCTCATTGTGGCGTCTGCCTTTTGCACGGACACCAGAAACTAAGATTTTATGTCATGCATTAATAATAAAAGCCACTTGTATTTATATGCAAAATACCACCATCCGTGGATAATTACTTTAGCAATAATTTAAAGCCACTATATTGCATTATGCATCGTGAAACAAAAATAAAGTAATCTACAGTGATGTTTCAGCTCAGAAGAAAAACATCTACGTGGCTACAGTTTTCTAAATGACATTTTTGCCTTTTTATAGATAATTCACTGACTCACACTTTAATTGTTCTATAAATCAGTCCATTTCCCTTCTCAGATCCCCTCATGGAGTTAGTTTCCCTTTAGGAGGTAGGGGGAGTTGGGAGAGAAAAATAGAAACAGAGACACTTGGAAATCGGCAAAATCTAGCACACACAAAAAGTAAAACCTAGGTATAACATCATTCAATGTATCAGCAGTCTGTCTGAACAATAAAGCATTATTCATGAAGTTTATTTGTTCAAGTGGGACTTAGAAATTTTATGTCCCTGTGACCAGCCTCTTTCTTGAATGCATGACCAACATGAGCACCCACATTCCACACAGCAGACAAAGGACAGGAGAGAAAAGGGGCACAGGATGAGTATCCGCTGTC
Organism: Phyllostomus hastatus; assembly: GCF_019186645.2. Taxonomy (NCBI): domain Eukaryota; kingdom Metazoa; phylum Chordata; class Mammalia; order Chiroptera; family Phyllostomidae; genus Phyllostomus; species Phyllostomus hastatus. Next base: position 4,816,215 of record NW_025333664.1, read on the forward strand.
ATTTAGGGACGATTCCCAGAAGATCCTGCGTGAGACCGCCCCTAATCCCGTTTGTCTATGACCTGCTCAGAGGCTCCAAGGTCACTGCAAGGGAAGCATAAAGACGAGTTTTTATTACGGACTGCCATATGCTCATCCAAAAAAAGTTATGGGTTCCACTAATAAGGAAGGGGGAATGAACTTGGGTTGGGAGCAGCTAGCCCTCTGCAACAAACGCACGACGCAAAAAAGTGACGATGATGACATCCTGACACATGTTCTGTGCCCTTTCTACGCACCATTCCTTCCACACGCCAAAGCCTGCAGCTGAAGCATGGAGAAGGCACGGCCGGTCGAGTACTCGGAAAACTTAGGGTGAGTTTTGGCCGTGGGTCACAGAGACCCCAAATAACAGCAAACGAAACAAAACAGGAGTTTCCACTCTTATGTGAATGTCAAGAGATACGCAGTTAAAGGCTGGTCTCATACTTCTGCTACAAGGTGTGTACATTTTGAAACAACAGCTACAGCCTCCAGGTAAATTATTAAAGTTGTACACATTTGATTAGAACTTGAAAAAATGAAGCCTTTGAAATTAATACTCCGCTGATACTAGTCACAATGTTTTATTTTCATCACAGAAATTCAAGGAAATTTGAGAAGACAAAGCCGTGGAAAAAAATTAAGACCTTCTAATTATTAAAAAATAAACTACCGTGCAACCTTGTCGAATAAGGCCAGATGAAATAGACACCAGACTTCCAACGAAAGCTCCTACGGTTCTGAATGTTAGCGACAAAACATAGGGATTATTTGTGAGTTGACAGTTGGCTGGATCCTGCGGCGAGTTCCACACATTGTCTCGGTCTCCTCTATGAGCCACGGGGCAGTCTGGGTTCCGGCCCTCCTGGGGCTGAAGGCACAAGAGGTCGCAGTCAGGCACGGGGCCAGGGGAGAGGGCGAGCCAGACCCTACAGGCACTGATCGCCCTGCTGGCTCCTTGGAGGGGCCCAGGTGGCCAGCACCTTCTTCAACCATCCCTCCTATCATATTTTCTTCCTTTCTCACTGTCCTCCAGCCCGCACGATCTCCCCACGCACACACTCCAGGCTGGCTGGTGCTTGGCGCTTCCATTCTCAGCCCTCGTGTTTGCGGTCTCCTTGCCTGGGATGTTCCCTCCCCCGGTCTTCGCGTGCCTAGTTCCTATCACTCAGGGCTCAACTGTAAGGCAGGCCCTCAAAGGCACCCCCTTGCTCCTCCATAAACTGGTGCCACCTCTCTATCTTCACCTTCTTCTCAGCCACCATGCCCTATTTTTTTAACAATGTGCAGAACCTTCTGCACGGACCTTGTTCTGAAAACCCATTTCTTGCTCACCATCTCTATGCTCCCCTTGGTCCGCTTCTGTCTGATTTGTGCAGTACTCGCGGGCAGAGTACTGGGCTTACAGTTATCATTCGAATGAATAAGTGAATCAGTAAATAAACCAATCTTTCACTTTTGATTTCTTGGGTGTTTTAAATGCAACATATCTAGTTTTATACTCTAGAAAAATCTGGTAACCTGAAAAATAGCAAGGGAATGATCAGAAAATTATAAATAAAGTCTTCGAGTATAAACCCTACTACGATTTCATCTATAAACACCAACCGTATACGCTGTAAATGAACGACGAAGCAAAGGCAGACTTCATGCAGTTCATCTTTTCATCTTACAGATCCCACCAAGTCTGCCCTCAGGCACCACGACGATCACGTCGTTGGCCGGTCCTTCTTGCTTTCGTCTTTCCTTTGGATCCCGAGGACTTCCCCCTATTCCTGGGTAACATTCCTGTCGCTCTCGGCCAGACACCCTGAGGTGACAGGGTTGAGACCAAGCCTGAGAGACGGCAAACTGCAGAACCGCCTGCTGAGTCAGGCCTCCTGAACGAACCCGGGCCACGCTCTGTCCTGAAACCGCAGTGGACGTTTGGAACCGTGGGAAAGGTGTCAGTGGGGACGACTGAGTCACAGAGTAAATGGCCATGTATCGCCATAGCAACTCTTCAAGAAGACCTTGGAGTCTAACGCTGCACCCACAAACAAAGCGATGCGGAAAGTGGAAGATGTATTCATTCATGCTGAGACGGAGGTTTGTCTTGCATGCTTGTCTAATCTATTTGGCCTGAAAACTGTTAACTTTTAAACTGAATCCAAGTGTGAACACTTGCTATTTAGTGTCTCTTTTTCAAACTTATCTGTTCAAAATGCATGAATATTCCTCCAGCGGAAGTGATAATAGGAAAGTAAATTAATTATATTTTAACTTTGCAATCTCGTTTTCACTTCGAGGGAACTGTGCAGGGTAACTATTAACCTTTCATTTTAAATGAAAAATTTAAAGAACCACCAGGAGGTAATTTCAAACTACAACAAAAAAGAGACCACATATCATGGGTCCCTTCTTGCCAGAAAAGTATCACCCTGAAACACAGACCGACACAGCATCATCCAGGAATACATTTCACAGCCTTTTTCAATTTTATTCCCAAGTATTCAGGCAAGAGCGCTCATAAAATCGGCAGTTATCAAAGTAGAGATGCGTCAAAAACTAAAGCTTGTTTCCAACAACTTTCACTTTTTTCCATTTAGCATTGAACAGAATTACATTCATCCATGTCTGACTTCGAATTCCCTCTATTAGAAAATAACATAGATTTATTTAAGTCTGCATACTACTTTGGGATTTTGCAGAACTGCATTGTTTTTTACCCAGTCTGGTTTAGCATCTACAGATTTGAACGTCTCCGGTTTACACGCCACGAGGATCCCATCGTATCCATTTCCAGCGTAAACCCCTGCAAGGATCCCTCTGGTTTGGGGGAGAAAGTTTACGGTCTTCAGCACGCCTGATCGGACGGCAGCTGCCCCGTGTCTCCCGGTGCTTGCTGCTTCGCAATCTCCCCTCCAGGCAGTCAAGGTGAGGCATTCTACCTGCCGGGCACGGGGCACCACGCCATGTCGACTGGCTTTGTTCCACTCCAGGCTGCGCGAGAGGCTGGACGGCTCCCCCACTCCCATCGCTGACCTGAGGCAGCCACCATATGGCTTCACGGGGCACTTCTTGATGGAAACGATGGGTATTTTTTTCACCATAGTTTTTTTTGGAATTACATTTTTTTTAAATATTGCATTAAAATAGTTATCTCGATTACTGGATTTATTTCGGCACACCCTCAGACTTTTGTCCCAAAGAGAGTGACACACCGTGGGCCCGGCCCCACCTCCTCCTCCTCACATGTGCCCAGCCCCCGGCGCCGACTGGAACAGGATGCTGGTAACCTCTGCCCCGCTCCAGGCGGGTGAAGACCCAGGAGCCACCACACCCCGGGTCAGGGGGGCCGGCTTTCTAGTCAACTTTATGGTAAACGTAACTCACACACACCCGCATGTGCTGTGAATTCGTTTTTTAGACTATGAACATAGTTTTCCCTCAGAACGACTCAGTAAAGTGAGTCCTCAGCAGTTAAACCTTGAGAAACTCGGAGGGCAAGCGACTTGCTCAATACCACACAGTGCCTAAGTGTGAACTTGGGGGATCGGGGTTCGGAACTCGCAGCTGGAATGACTACCGTCCGCTGTCTCTCAATGATTCCAGCTCCTCCTTCCACGGACAATGAAACTCTCTTTAAACAGAGACCTAAGGTTTGAAGATGCGGCAATAACAATTTCAAAGGGAAAACTTCGAAAGACTTGGGTGGATGAGACTCTAGGATCAAGACTGGAATCCCAGGAACGAGTTCCCGTGTGTGTGCGTGCATGTTTGTGTGTGTGTGTGTGCACGTGCATGTGGATTAGTGCCGTGTAGCACACACGACCCGGGAAGCGGTGAGTGAGATCCAAACCCCGGGCCGGAATGCCCAGAAGCTGCGCTGGAGCAGGAGCCCCTCCTCTCACCTGCACTCGGCTGGGTCCAGCTCCTGCTGCCCTTGGCTTAGGATGGAGACACGTGGCCAGCACAAATCACGCGGTTCACCAACTCCAACCTGCCTGCCTGCCTGCCTGCCTGCGGGTACTTCCCGGCCAGACCCCCGGGATTCCTAAAAGTGCACAATGAGGCTTGTCCCCCGGACACCTGTGAGTCAGTGGGGGTCCGGAATCCCACCCCTGTTCAAAGCAAACAGTTCAGGTCCTCCACGGCATCGTCCTTTTCCGCCCCAGGCTTTGGGTTCCCAAAGCCTAAGCATCCTGACCCCGGTGCCTCCCAGCCTGCTGCTCCTGGAGGACGCCTATCAACACGGCGGCCGAGAGGCCGCTTCCTCTAGAAGATTCTCTCCATCCCCGCCTGTCTGGCGACTGGTCTGGAGAGATGCCAGCAGACATTTTGGCTCGGCGGCCGGGTAGCCTCCGCTGTAATCACCCAGGCCTGCCGCCGTGGTGCAGCAGCCGCTGGGGACGCGCGCAGGCCAGTGCACGCAGCTGCGTCCCAATGCAACGGTAGTGCCGGAGCACGCCGCGGCCCAGAGCCGACCGACCGGTGGGCCGCAGTTTGCCAGCCCCCGGTCTGGCCTGTATAATCTCCGTGAGTGCGGAAACACAGTCCGTCTTTTCTTCTTCCCATCACTGTCTCCCAGAACCCACCGTCCTTCTGGGGGGTGGGGATTCAATGGCACTTGTTAAACATATGCTGAATTAAGTCCTTCGTGTTAAAGAAGTTTTCCCTCCATTAGGGGGAGCAGTCTCTGTTGTACAGTCTACCGCGGTCTTGACACAAGACGGCGTTTTATCAATATATTGTTTGGCCTGTTTTAGCAGCCAAGGATAAATGCTATAAACGGACAGATCCGCAGTCCTACTGTGTGTCCTTAGGAAAATAACTTCTCTGAGTCTTGGCTTGCTCCTTCATCAAATAGGAACTACATTACCTACCCGGTACGGTTGTTGCGAGGATTAAATGCCATTATCTGTGTGAAGTATCTATTATGTGTACATAATCCAACACGTCCTACTGTGGTCCACGGAAGGTCACTGTGCCACAGGGAAAGGAGGATGAGGAGAAAGCTGCCCCCTCCTCGTGGGCCTGCCCGGAGCCACGGGAGTTTCCCCACTGAGCCGCACAGAGCCCAGCAGACTCTAAGCTCCCAGCAGACCAAAGGGAGCTCGCACCGCCCGTCTCCAAGGTGAACACTTCAGCCCCGCCACGAGAAGCATTCCTTGCTCCCTGTGTGAGTGCAGACGGAGGAGCTCCTTCCAGCGCACTCCAGCAACTTCTTTTTTCCCCGTCACAGATGCTCCTCATTGGTGATGCCCAAGGCGGAGACGACACAGCGGCCGGGAGGAACCCTGCGGGAGGGAGAGGAGCTGCCGCGGCGACTGTGGAGGCGATGTGAAACTAAGCACTTTATATTCAAAGTCTGTGAACGTCCCTTTCACAGAACTGAGGCGTGGAGTGAAAAGGTGAAAGGAAAGGGTTTTATTTCATGTTTGCATGTGAAACATTCATTTGAGTGTTCATTTGATGGATGTTAGCAGCTAGCTTACATCCATCTTTGCGGCCACGGACTGAAAACACACGTCACGATTTAAATTGCAAAACCGAAGAGGTAAAATGTAGGCAAGGCGTTTCAGGTACCATTCTGTTTTCTTTCTTTTCTCTTTATTCGTGTACTTAACACGGATTCAATACTGTACACAGTCCTATGCATGTGAGAAGATGCTTACTGTTAAAACGTGTTGAATTTTCATAGAAAAGAAAAATAAGATCATAACTATCCCTCCAGAAGCTTATACTCTAAAGAGAGAAGCAACGGAGGCCCCCATGAAAAAGGTTCCATTTTTCTATTACTACACAGTTGTAGCCAAACCACCTGAGGCGTGCAGCCACATGGGGTGTGTAGCACAAGTGAGCTCTAGCACCCCAGTGGGTGCTAATAAAGCATTGGCTTTATTCTAGTCTTCCCACTGCTCTCTATTCGTCTCTCTAGGTTTCTTGACACTCATCCAATTACTTCTGTTTTCGTCATTGTGGCCACTGAGTCCTGGGATCGCGTCAAAGAGAAAGATGGGTAGGCAAGTTGGGAGATGAATAATCCTCATAAAGATAAAAAACTGACCTGACGCACAGGCAATGCTATGACTTACCCTGATCTCCAACCTATCAATAGTTTTGCAATTTCCAAGAACATTGCCCCCAATCCCTGCCGACCACAAAAGAAAACTGTGACATTTCCTCACCCAGGTTCCTACAAACACCTCCACGGAAACCTATGACCTCAGGGAGGGAGGTGGGACTGGTAGAGGGACCTGTTGAATTTAGGGGCTCAATCCTGAACCCAGAACTAGAAGCTTAGAGCTTGGTGACTTAGTCCCAGTCTGGCCATCCCACACCCCGAGGCTCTGTGAAAGGAGAAGACAGGAAAACCCAGATGTGAACGTGGAGGCAGGAAAACCAATCTCAGCTTTACTTCTCCTGAGCTCCAACAGACTCATGAACCCCAAAATAAAATGGAACGGTTTCCCTCTCAAAGAAAACCTTTCACAAAATCGTGTGGTCCTTTCTCGCAGGCGGATTTGAGACAAGACGCCAGCTGAAACACACTTGCAATGAACTCACCCTGTCCTAAGGGCAACTTGATCCTCAAAGTGACCATTTTCTCAGCTTTGCTGGGGCGATCGGATGTTTTCAACTAAAACATCAGACGTTGTTCAATAAACGGTTATTGAACTCAGATTCCTCAGTGTCGGGCCTGGAGCTGCAGAGTCCCCACCTCGCTCCTCCCCAAAGTCAGGAACTTCCTTCCCACTTGGGTTTCACAGAGGCAGGGTCTGAGGTTCAGAGAAGGCACATGACGGACCCAAGGTCACACAGCAAACCAAAAGGTGCTGACCAAGGAACTGAAGCCCAACTCTATCTTTAAAGTCAGGGCTTCCGAACCAAATCCCACGCTCGCTGGAGCCACTGGCGATCGGAACCCTTGGTGACCCAGGGACAGGGAGTGTGAGTGGCCATCGGGTCCCCATCCCTCATGTCTGCTACAACCAGAGGAGCCCACGTGCCACCTGTTTCATGTGCTGGCCGAGGGCAGGAGAGGCCTTCGAAAACGCTCTGTGCCGGAAACGTGTCACGGGTCCGTTCTGTCCTTGTCACTTTCCCGATGGAAGCGCTGTGGTCAGGGGAAGTACACAGTCATCATGTCGTAAGTGACTGAAATGGTAAGTGTAATTCACGGTAATGACACATCTCGCACTTCATGAGTACTCGCGCTGCAAAAAGCCTTACCCTAAAAACTTCAACAGATCAACTCACTCATCGCTCACGAAACCCTATGAAATAAGTATTCACCTTTCTAGAGTAGAGCCGTAGACGCCGCGCCATTTCCGTTTTACGGGGCGGGAAGCGGAGCCTCGGCCACTCTGCACAGCCTGATGAGGATGTCACAGCCCCAGAGCAACAGAGTCGAGTTTCACACTCGGGACGGTTGGCGTGACATCTTAAGCCCTTGATAGTAACCTTAACACGGCCCCCAGAACCTCGACTTAGGGCCTCCACAGCGGTTTTCTTTTATTCTCTCCTCGCACATGGCCTCCCTCGGCTTCTGCAAACTGAGCTGAAGATGATGGGGAAGACCCATAGGCGTCAGCTGGTGGATACAACGCCCTGTCCGATACAGAACTCGCCCTCCTCCGCAGCCCCCTGGTAGCCTGTGGGTCGCGTGCGTGCATCAGATCATTTTGTTACTTACAGAAACACGATGAGGAAGACCACAGGAGAATCAATCATTCATGACTTCAGCCTGGGCTTCTTTGGACACTTGAGTGGCACCTTGTTGCCCATAATTTTCTAAGTCCTCTTTTTTTTTAAGGCAGCTAGCACTTCATGGTTGAAGCAATCCAGCCCCGAGTCCCTAGGAGGCCCATGATTCAAAGATTATGTGTGCCCAGCGATGCATGTGTAACGGCCAGTAGTTTGAAAAGCAGCTATTTTACATGCAAAGATGGAATCAAATGAATACCAGGAAACTCCCCATTCGCATAATTTATGTACGATATTTAAAAGGGAAAATTTTCATATCAGCAGGCATGTTGTACCTGACAAGAACCGAGAAAGGGTTTTACTTTAGCAAAACCCCCAAAGGGCATTTTGTGGAAAAGTTAACTTTGCCTTTCCCTTTTCGGAGGCAGCCTAGCCTGTTTGCTAACGGGAAAAGGTGTCTGTGCATCTTACCTTTTAGCCTTTTCAGATAATATAGAGACATTGAGTCCAGTGGTCTGAGGGACCCCGTCAGGTCAGTATTTACCCCCCAGATGAAAGAAACATAAAATCTGAAAATACTCGCTGATTGACCACGAATCGGTGTAGGAGCACTCCCTTGTCCTCAGCCACGCCCGCGGTGTCACCGTACCACGTTTTACCGTCCCTCACAGTCTTTAGCGAAGGTCTGCGTGTAACTTGGACATCGGTTGTCCGCCTACCTGGCCAGGTGAACTAACTCAGTGAGAGCAGCAAGCGTCCGACTCTCTCCTCCCGACCTTGAATCGGCAAACTGTCCGGCTGAGCTGAAGAGTCTTTGCTGGCGAAGCACTTGACCCATCCAGTGCACAGGCTGTGTTTCCAGCCCTGTAATAACTCTTCCGGGAGACCATCCAGAAGGGTTTGCATGGAAACCTCGCTAAATCTTGTCCCAATAAAATGCTTCACATATTTCAAAAGAACATGAGACGATTCTTCTCTTTTATTTTTTCTAATCATTACCAGACACTCTCCGAGAGGAACTATATTTTCGTCTCAGGTACGCTTTCTAATCTTAAAGAAAGATCTTCATGGACACTGCCTTCTGTTCATTACTTGCTGGGCAACGCCCTGCCAGCTCAGTGGACTTGAATCCTGTTAATGCAGTATTTCCGATTTCCGAACCTACAGGCGCGGGGAAATGTGATTAAACCCCAGAATGTATAGCGTGTCGGCTTTATGGGGTTTCAAGTTAAGTGCATTTCATACTAATTAAGGATAAAAATTCCTACTTTGATCCACACTCTGTATTTTAATGCGGAGCGCGCAAGGGTCCTGCTTGTGGAGATCAGAAAGAACGCCAGACGCAGAGCCTAATGATGCTGAACTTCGTGCTGAGCTCTTGCAAATGAGCATGTGCAGCGCGCTTTGGACGGTTTGGGGGCTGGAGAGTCCCTTTGCGCGTTTCAGAGCCACCTCCCACCCCTGCAACCCTACCTCTCATTTATCTCGTTTAAAACATGGCAAATGCTTCTGTAAAGATATGAAAAATAGTAAGGACATCAGAGGAAAAGTACATTAGAGATACTGTCAGTTTGCTGGTAGGTCATTTTTCTATAAACTTAGCAACATGTAGTTCAATGTCAGACACGAAGCATGCAGCATCCAAGTGGCAACTGAAACCATGTTTCAGAGCTTTTCTGTGTGTGTTTGCTTTTTAGTGTAGTAGAATACAGCGTATCTGGTATAAAAGTTGCCTTTTAAGATTACAAAGTCAGGGCATGCAGACCATCGCTGGTGTTGTGCAGCCGTCTCCACTTCCCAGGGCCCCCAGGACGTTTTCATCAACGAAAACCCCCAACGAAAACTCCGCCCCCACAGACAGCCACTCCCTGCCCGCCCCCCAGCCCCCGGCGGGAATTGTTTGTCTTTAAGAATTTGCTCATTCTGGGAATCTCATGCACACAGAATCGCACAGTATGTGTCCCTGTGTGTCTGGTTTATCTCACGTGGCATAACATTTCCAAGGTCCACCCTACATAAGACGGCGTAATATCCCGCTGGATGGATGCACCACCTTCTGTTTACTTATTCATCTGCTGTGGATGTTTGGCTTGTTTCCACCTCCGGGCTACTGTGCGCAGCGGCGCTCTGAGCGTGGGCGTACCACGTCGCACCGCTGTGTCTGCAGCCAGTGGGGATATTGAGCTATTTAGCGTTTGATCTTGTCAGAAGGAACTAACTGTTTACTGGGAAGGATTAAGCTTTATAATTCTTTTAGCTTTCCAATTACTACTAAAAACAATGCGTTGCTCATTACAGAATAATAATGAGACAATAATGTGTATTTAGGGTGTGATAGGTGTCAAGCACAGCTTAGGGACTTCATACGCATTGTCTTATTCCGTGCCCCCAGAGTCTGCTAAGAGGTACCATTTTATGCCCATTTGACGAGTGGAAACATAAACAGAAGCCGGGCATTCTGCTCCAGATGAAAGAGCTAGTGGCTGAGTCGGGATTGGGCGGCAATTTTCTGATCCCTGAGGTGGCACCTTAAGTTTTATGCTTGGCTGCCCTATTGACTGCTCAAATACAAATTGTTTTAGATGCTAATTTCCTACCTACCAGAGAGCAGATCAGAGATGACAAACAAACGCATTTGTGAAGAAGAAGGCCAGCTTATGAAATTCTTGCAGAGCTCAGGGGAAATTTGAAACGGAATGAAATATAAAGGGGAAGATCAAAAAGCACAGAGGCAGATCCGAGGAATCCTTCCCTCCTTTCTGTCCTCCTTTTCCCTCCCCTTCCCTCCTTCCCTCCTTCCCTCCCTCCCCCTCTCTCTCTCTCTCTCTCTCTCTCTCTCTCTCAATGGCAAGAGATGGCAAGAAAGAATAAAGAGAAGAAATTTAAAAGCAGAAAAAGTAGAAGGCAGCATGCCAGACACGAAGGAAGTTGGTGTTTGCAACAAGCACCGGCTCCCTCCCCTGCACGCCATGTGCACTTCAGAGGAGATGAAGCAGGAAAAGGCAACAGGGACAACAAGACTGGACACATATTAGGGAGGGAACACTGGTCTAAAATTCCCAGCTGACATCAGGCCTGTTGTTTGGCCTGATGCTTGTCACAAGCCCCGCCCCCTTCCCCGCCCCCCGCCTGAGTCCAGTGGTTGCTGGGAGATACGGTCATTCTTGTTCACAATGGACCCAATGGGCCCACTCCATCCCCGAAGAAGACTGGCATTCTATTGGGGAAAAGGGGCTCATGGCAATACAGGTGGGCCACAGCAAAACACTGTTTGCATGAAATCTTGATATAAAATCACAAAATACCAAAGCAGATAAAGAAGAATTCTAGAATATAGGAAAAATGGTCTGAAAAATAGCCAGAAGCTGTGTTTGACAGATTAGAAAGACGGTGAAATATTAATAAGGACTTGATGATTTAAATAATATAATTAACAATGTTGTTTTAAGAGTTACACTTGTAGTTACAAAGAATACAATTTAGAATGTTTACAAAATGTATCAAGCCAAATAAAAGCTCAAAATATTATGAAGCATATCAATTTTCCTTGCTAGCTGACCACAATACAGTAAAATAATACATCTTCCAAGGAGGTCAAATTGCAATTTCTTGGAGAAAGGATAACTTTTCAGTAAGTGGTGCTGGAATAATTATGTGTCTCCACACACCCATACACAAGACAGAGACGACAATCTTACATCTTACACAAGAATTAACTCAATATGGACAGACAATAGACCAAAATATAAAATATAAAACAATACAACAGCTAGAGGAAAACACAGGAGAAAAATCTAGGTGACCTTGCATTTGATGATGTTTTCAGGTACAACACCAAAAGCAGGATCCATGAAAAAAATGTGATAAATTGGACTTCATTAAAATGTAAAATGTTTGTGCTATGAAAGATACTATTGAGAGAATAAGCAGAGAAGCCACAGACTGGGAAAAAACCCTTGCCAGACACATATCTATATAAGACAGGTATCCCAAATACATAAAGAACTCTCAAAACTCAATTATAGAAAAACAACAACCCACTTAGAAAATGTGCAAAAGTCCTGAACAGACACCTCAATAAAAAAGATGATACATATGTAAATCATAGCTGGAGAGATAACTAAGAAGATAGACCGAGATGAAAAATACGCTATAAGAAGTTGTTCAACCTTATGTATCATTAGGGAAATGCAAATTCAAACCACAGGATACGTGCACACACCTATTAGGATGGCATACACACACACACACACACACACACACACACACGAAAGCCGACCATCTCAATGACTGGCAAAACTATGGAGAAACTGGAGCTTTCGTTACCGGCGAGAAAGCAAAGTGCCACACCCGTCTGGGAGGACAGTTTGGCAGTTTCTCACAAAGCTAAACAGTTTACCACGTGATGCACCCACCGAGTTCCGGAATGATCGGGAAACAAGTGTAGGACCTGTGCGTGGATGTCTACCGCAGCCCTACTCATGACCACTGAGAACGGGAAGAAGCCCAGATGTCCCTCGATGAGTGAACGGACAGACAAACTGCGGGACGCACAGACAACGGGATACTCATGAGAAAAGAAAACAAGCCATCAAGCCCTGCGAAAACACGGATGAATCTCAGATAGATACTTCTCTGCGCTAGAAGCCTGCCTGAGAAGGCTACGCAGTGCGCGTGCCACTTACGGAATATTCTAGAAGAGGCAAAGCTCTCGTGACGGTGAAGATGCTCGTGGTTTCCAGGAGTGTGTGGAGGAGGAGTGTGGTTGGCTACCTGACACATTTTCAAACACCTGCGGAACTCTACAGCATAGAGAGGAGAAGTTCATGTATGCAGTTAAAGTTAAAAACTCATTTCGGGCCCTGGCTGGTATGGCTCAGTGGATTGAGCACCAGCTTGTGAACCAAAGGGTCACCGGTTCGATTCCCAGTCGGGGCACATGCCTGGGTTGCGGGTCAGGTCCCCAGTGAGGGACATGGGAGAGGCAACCACACATTGATGTTTCTCCCCCTCTCTTTGTCCCTCCCTTGGCCTCTCTCTAAAAATAAATAACGTCTTTTAAAAAATGGTTTTGAGGATCGAGGATACAAAAACTATACAAAAACAATGCAGAATGGGAGCAGAGGTCACCGAATTACAAATGCATGAAGGAACCTCACTGAAGTGGGTGGGAGCGAAGGTGTCAGGTGACCTCAGCGACCGTGAATGAGGGATATCTGTGACACTGTGGCACATCAACCATGAAGTGATCCCGCATTAATAATAATAATCCAGGTTAGCTGCTGCTTCCATGTTGCTGAGTTTCAATGAAACACGTGCATGCTGGCATCTGACACGCAAACAGACTTTCCCGCACCGTAGGAAAGAAGCAATTCCTCCCCTCGTCCCAGCACACAGGGTAAAATCAACCGGTGGTCACTGGCACATAGTAGGGACTAATGAATGAACAAAGGCCTCCCTCCCACAGCTTCAGGCTAGAGAGACAGGGCGGCAGCGGGGTACAGCTGTCCCCGGGGCTAAGAAAGAAAAGCAAAGTCTTCCGTGACTGTGTCCCTGTCAAAGACACAGGAAGGAGGAAACCGCCTTCCCAGAAAGCCTTGCTGGAAAAATGGGCAACGCAGCACGGACAAGCATAGGACACAACCAGCCCTGGACACGCAGCGCTGGACCAGGACACATCCCGAACTACGTCCCGGACACGCCCACGAAAACAGTGCTGTCAGCAGTGGGCTGCACACGACCCAGCCATGCTGGCACAGAAACGGCGCCCCAGTCAAGTGCGGGGGGAGAGAAATGCGAGGACGTCCTGCCTGGCTCAGCGCTGAGAGCACAGCTGCGCCCCGGCTGCCTGGAAGGGCCCCAGCTCTGTCACCCACGACTCTGGGCCTTCGGGCGAGGAAGGCCCTGATGCTTCTTGTCTCGGCTTCCTCATCCGTGGGAAGTGAGTCATGATAGTTCTCACTTCATACATTTTCCGTGAGGACCAAGTGTATTCATTAAGCATGCAAGCGTATTTAGGGCAATGCTTGGAACACACTAAGCACTCAAGTATTAGCAATTACTATTCTGTTTATATTTACACTTTGAGCACAACTTTTAAATTTAGTTTTACACATTTCCCAGTGCCCATAATATATTAGTTTGGTAATGCATGCATATTACTTATAAATGAATAAACATTTACTGAAGTGCCTACTCAGTTTATATGGGAGGTGCAATCAAAATAGTTTGGAGACAGAACAGTGCAGAGGTTACCAGATTTGGGGGAGGGGAAGGTCCTTCACAGGAAGAATCTAGAAATTTATGTCCTACTCCCTGCATTTTTCAGTCTCTCATACCATCTAAACAAATTAACATGTTTCCATTGTGAAACGTTTAAATACTAAGTGTCGCCTCAGTTGCTTTTAAACAGTTCACAGGTGACGTCATGACATCTTACTTTTAAACTCCTCCAGAGGGAAGAGAGACAAGTCTCCCTGACGGCAGGGTCCCAACCACGTGCTGATGCTCCCCTCTCCGGGAAGTCGAGCTTGCTCCCCAACCCCCGTCTCTAGTGTGGGCGGGACTTCGTGACTCGCTTCCAAAGAACAGAGTATGGAAAAGAAGGAAAGAAACTTTAAACCTGAGCAATCAGTCTAGCTGGTACCGTCCTAACCAAGAGATCAAGGTCAGCATCACCACCGATAAGTCACGTTGGCGTCAGGTAACCTTGATACGATGTGATGCTGGACGCGTTGCCTTTATGGGACTCACCCCCAATTCCCGATCCCAGTCCAACAGGTGAGAGAGGTCAGAGAAATCCAAGCCAAGAGCGAGTCTTCAAGTGCCTGACGAACGCCACTCGGAACAGCCAAGGTCATGAGGAACAGGGGGAATCTGAGAAAGGGCCCAGATCCGAGAAAACTAAAGAGACATGAAGACAAAAAGCAATGTGGGATCTTGGATTAGAGCCTGGACTAGAAAAAGTATTTTAGTGAAAAAGTTAGTGACATCAGAATAAAGTCTAGAATCTGGTTGCTAGCAATACACCAAAGTTTATCTCTCAGTTTTGACAATGTTACAGTAGCTATATAAGACATTAATGTTTGGGAAAGCTCATAAAGAATATGTAGGAACTCTCTATAGATTTTAGAACTCTCTAAAAATTTGCAATTTTTCTGCTAATCCGTGATTATTACCAAATAAAGTTTGTTTAAAAAATGTCTCAAAATATGATAAAAAAAAAGTCTCCAGGTCTGGGTAGTATTGCTATCTCTAGATCAGATTTTGACTACGTGTCAACACCAGGATAAACTATTAAATATCCTGTATGTATCGGGCAAAATAAGATAATTAACACTGAGGTGGCTTATTTATGCGTGAATTCACTTTAAGGACAAGTACATACCTGCTTTAAATAAATGGGTTTTTTAAAAAAAAGTCTTGCATGCTAAATCCAATTGGCCAATTGTGTTATTTTTAAATAATCCAGGACTTTGGATGATAAATAACCATTTCAATTGAACTTTCAACTTGTTTTGCTATTCCATCGTGATTTCCCGTGATCTTTATGGCTTTATCACAAAGCCACCTCTGAACTTGAAAGCGTGTGTTCATAGAATGGTGAGCCGTCCAGGAGGGCGAACTCTCCGTAGAAACAGCAGAGTCTCAAGAGTCTCGAAAGAATTTTATGACACTAGAAGTGCTATTTGAATATTGTCTGTTAATAATTATATTGAAAGGACTGACCTACTGTGACACCTGAGACTTTTAAGAAAAAAAGTGTCACATCTGAAATGTTGGAGGAGAAATACATCCTTTTAGTGGATTTCAATGCATCTGCCTAGATTTAAGAGAGCCATGTTATTGAAATTCTATTAAAAAGTAATAATGAAGCCCTGGCTGGCATAGCTCAGTGGATTGAGCGTGGGCTGCGAACCAAAGTGTTGCAGGTTCGATTCCCAGTCAGGGTACATGCCTGGGTTGCAGGCCACGACCCCCAGCAACTGCACATTGATGTTTCTCTCTCTCTCTCTCTCTTTCTCCCTCCCTTCCCTCTCTAAAAATAAATAAATAAAATCTTATGAAAAAAATAAGTGGAACAGCAAATTGATGTTAAAAAAAAGTAATAATAGCCATGTTCCCTTTACAATTCCCATTTCCACTATGACTTTCCTAAAATAATTATATTTCCATGTAGCTTTCGGGTATTGTTCATCTTTAGTCAATGAATCCTTTACCAGTGCTGGTAAGACCCCTGAACAATTGTCAGGCGATCGGGGGGGAGCCCACCAAGAGCACTGGAGATACACACCCCGGAAGGCATGTTGGACAGGGTGCACCCACAGACGGTTCTGGAATACGATTCAGTCAGTACACTCCAGCGTTCACATCCTATGTGATGCCAACAAGTTGACTTACTAGAAGTGAAAATCAAACCAGTGTCCCCTTTCTGCAAAACCAACCACATAGCTCCATTTACTTCCTCCTTTCTGCATCGTCCAACCAGCCACCGTGTCTGGGAATTTCGGTCTGCAGAGCACGTGGACGTGGACTGGAACACGTCTTGCGCTTTTAATCGTTCATTTTTACTGTATCTTTTTCCATTACGACTGGGGACTTTTCCGCCGGTGGGCATTCCATGAAGATACCAAAACAACGTGTTCATGCTCCTGACTAAAAGGACACACTAAAGCAACCGTGCCGATGATGGTTAAGGAACACGGCTGATCGTGCTGGCGACAGAATCGCGACATTGGCTTTCTGTTTCCCAGGCGCGAGCAGGAGCTTTAGACCACAGGCCGGTGTGGACCAGCGCGCCTGGGGGCGGAGCCGCCCCTCGCCTTCCAACCGCGAGCCAGGAAAGCCGGGGCAGGCGGGTGGCCCCAGGTTGTGTGCGTGCCCACTCGTGTGTTTTCCCCTACCGCACGAGCCACCGCACTTTCTCCCCGCGACTCCTGAAATTGCTCTATTTATTGTAACGGCTTAACCCAGCTGAGGTGTTCTCCTTTTGGGGAAAAGTCCCTGATCTTGGTCCCTGCCACGTGGCAAAGTGCACGTACGACACAGCCTGCCTGACTCGGGCTCAGCAGCATCAGCGTCGGCCGTAGCCGGCTGGGCTCCGTAACGAAGCTGAGCGGGGCGATGCTAGTCACACACGCCAACTGTTTATTTAGACAGAATCAGAGCAGACGCGTTTCATGTCGAGCATGGCTAGGCGAGCGTTGACTCTCCAAGTCTCTGTTGAGCGACAAAAGGACCACCCAGTGAGGGAGGGAAGAGAGTATTTTTCGCCACCAAATCCCGCCCCATGCCCGAGCAGCACGCCACAGCAGAGGAGGCGGGACTTCTGTTTTCTGCCACCGCTGAATTCGTTTTTCACACTCCAATTTGGTTTTTCATCACCCAGAGTCAGGTTTTCCAATAGAGACCTCGCCCTCCCTAACACGCACATTACCAATTCCTTTCAAATGGTTTGGATACCTGTAACTTTAGAGAGCTTCACGTTTAATGCTCTTGGGAAATGACTGGAATGAACAAGACCATTCATTTCTCCCTGAGATCATTGAGTTCCAGAACCAGGCTGTAGTCTGTAGGTATTTACACCCTTGGTTCATCAAACAGATAATAAATACAAGGTTGAAACAAAAAAACCTAGCTCTCTGGCTCTCCTCGCTTATTACATACCCTGAATATAGATGCCTGAACAGATAATGCGTCTGTCATAAAGGCAGTGAAAGGCCAGATGAAAATTACACTCTTTTAAAAGATCTTTAATCATAAAAGACCTGAACATTATCTATGAATTTGGGGGAAGCGGGGGCTGCAGGAATCTTATCGCATGCCATTCGTAGGTGTTGCTTCTAGACCTCACAGCAGGGATGCTATCAGCTGTCAATCAACAGACATTTATTGAATCTCTGCCACGCTCTTGGAAGGCTGCCGGGTTCTGCAGAAAAATCAGGAGCAATAAAACAAACAGCGTTCCCTCACAAAGAGTTGATAGGTTGGTTGCGAGAGATGAGGCAGGGAAACTCGTCAATAAATAAAACTGCCTGTGATGACATTATCGGGGCCAGAGCCCATGCCCCTGTTCGCTATCATTCATGAGGGTCCCGAAATAGCACAGACCACCGGGTGGAGGCTGCAAGAACCTGGTGAGGTTCTATCAATAGCTTGGCCTCAACAAAACCATGAGATTGGGCAGGGCCTGGAGCCCAGTTCAAACCTGTGACAACAGAGCAAGTCCCAAGAGTGGTGTAAGTCCCACTGTGTCAGCGGTTTTCCCCACCTTCCCCGTGGGCCGGCTCCCTTCTGTCCAACCGGGGGAGGGGCTGCAGGCCCCCCCACCCCCCGGACCTCACTCCTTTCTCATTCCAGGAGCAAATCCAGAATGCACCTGGAGAGCCTCCATTTTCTAAGTGTTACGCAGCATTAGAACACAGGACTTGTGAGAGGAATTAGAGAGAGGGCCTGGGGGGTACTCAACCTCCAGGAGTTCAGGCGACGGAAATAACAAGAGCCATTCCCAAGGGCACAGCCACCAGAAGCTGTGGACAGGACACCATCCGAGGACAGGGCAACCAGCGCAGCCAAGAGCTGCCTGCCCTCCACTCCAAAGACAGTGTGAAGACTCGTTCAACAGTGAGCTGTTCGAACGCCAGCCCCCCGCAGCCTTGCATCGCTGAAATTCCGGGGTAGTGTTGCGTGTGTACATCCCGTCTGGGATGGGAGGCGCCCATGTCACTGCAGGCAGCAGGCAGCGGCAGGGACTCTCGGAGAAGCAGAAGTCCCCTGCCGAAGCTCAGCCAGCTACGAACCCCAGTGCGGAGCCAGAGAAGAGACACGGGTGAGGGGAGGTAGACTGTCCTCCAAGGTCAGGGAGGTGTGGGGGCTCACAAGGCTCCAGGACGTCGGCTGCCAAAGCCCACGGCAGCCTGCTGTGTGGTTCTTCTAATACCGGCTCCTTAGCAGGAAAATCCCAGCACATCGTGTGTGTGTGTGTGTGTGTGTGTGTGTGTGTGTCACAGTTTATAATGCTCCTGGACAGGACCCCAAAACCTCCACCCTCCGGGGTCCTGTCTAGGAGCATTATAGCATTTTTTTAAAGATTTTATTTATTTATTTTTAGAGAGGGAAGGGAGGGAGGGAGGGAGGGAGAGAGAGAGAGAGAGAGAGAGAGAGAGAGAGAGAGAGAGAGAGAGATATCAATGTGCGGTTGCTGGGGGCCATGGCCTGCAACCCAGGCATGTACCTTGGCTGGGAATCGAACCTGCAACACTTTGGTTCCCAGCCCACGCTCAATCCACTGAGCTACGCCAGCCAGGGCCGCATTATAGCATTTTTGAATGTTTACGTTCTCTGGAAGGACAGAGGCTTTCTCCAGGCCTGGGTTCCCTCCAGAAGCTCCTGTGTTTGTCTCCGTCTCTGCCCGTCGCTCTCTGTCACACTCCCTCAGTGTGCTCTCCCTTCTTCTCCCCCTGGCCCGCTCACCCCTCTCTCCCCACCCTCCTCCTTCCCCCTCGCCTCCTCTCTCCCTTTCTCTCCCCTCTCCTTCTGTGTCTGTCTTCCCCTTTGGCCTTGCTCCATCCGACCCTCTGTGTGTCTGCCACCTTCCTCCTTTTCCCTCCTAGGTGAGCCGGGGTCACCTCTTCCCTGGGGTCCTTACACCTGGAAGAGAGCAACAGGAGGCTGAGGTCAAACACCTAAAGCGAGTTCACCATCTCCTTCTGACCAAGGATGTGTCCCTTGAAGGGGAGCAAAAATTGTCAGCCCCAGATATGCCTCTTTGGCCTAAGAATTATTTGAAACGGATTCAGACGCAGCAGACACAACGAAGGCTCTGAAAAGCCAGCAGAAGTAAACTGTGAGAGCCAAGTGCATTTAGAAGGTAAGTCTCCATTTGTAAGGGGTCCTCTCCCTGTGCCAGGGGGAGGAGGAGACTAGAAACTCCCATCAACGGTTAAAGGAGAAGGCAAGGACTTCAACCTGCATGGCAACCATCCCCTTGGCTAGCGCGTTCCCAGGCCGCTGGCCGTAGCTGGCCCGCCCCTCCCCAACACTGTTCGTCTTTAGCTAGAGGTGGTATCTAAGGTGGGGGCCAGTGCCATTTGGGGGAGTGACTCCGTTTTCCTGGGTATCTCCCAGGTACACAGTACGTGTACATGTTATTGAACTTGTTTTTGTTCTGTTCACCTGCCTCTTACTAAAGATGGGTCTCAGCCAAGAACTTAGAAGGGCAGAGAGAAAATTATTTGTCCTCCCCTACACCCTGTCACAGCCACTTCTTCAGAGTGGTCTTGGGCTCCACTTCTCAGTGCCCATATCACAGAGGGGGAGGGAAGAACAACTTGAAAGAAGAACACCAGCATGAATATCACTTAGAAAATAAAGGAAAGCTAGTTAAAACGTCCACCGCTCTCTAGAAAAAAAGGAGCAATTAACACAACAAAGTGCAAATCTCAACCAAGCATTTACACTGCTCCGGTGTGTGCCCTGAGAACCTTCACCTGAACTCGAATGAACCAAGGAGGAAAAACATACAATTTCTATTTTAACTTTGGAGGCCAAATACCCTAAACAAACACACATGCTTGCAATTCATTAAGAAGAAACAATTTGGAAAGAGAGGCTAGTTCTACAAAAACATGTTTAATTACATATGCAAGTTTCATTTGTTGGCAGCATGATAAAAATCTTTTTTTTCCAAAGAAACAAATGGAAAAGAAACCATCATTTGCATTCTGTCAAATTGCTGATTTTTAATCTATTGTTATCTAAGAGCTAATATTTCCATTTCTCCTACTTAATTCAAACAGATAGGCAGAGTCCTTGCTACAAAGCATCCTGAAAGATTAAGAAAAGCCCCTGCAAATATCAGATCAATTAGGAGAAGAACAGTCTGATTAGATGTCATTTGAATTGCATTACTATTCACCAAAGGGTATTCTCGGCAAGTATGCGCAGTAGGGCAGGAAATGAATGGAAATCGCTAAAATTGATGCTATTTGAAAACAAATACTCGGGTCTTTGAAGGCCCAGAAAAGGAACTTCCACTCTTCTGCAGAGACACACGCTCTGGGACGCCACCTCATGTGCACCGGCCCAATGTAAACCAAGAGAGCAGGACTTCAAACAAGCGCCAACGTGGGGTTCAAGGCTAATCCCACAATATTGGCATGGCAGGCAATCTTTACATGAAAGGCCCACATTTTTGAGACCCGAGTTCCGTTTTTCTGACCAGGGTACCCATGAGCCGTCCTAATGCAAGAGTTCTACACGGAGCCTTCGTCTTTCAAAGTTTTACTTTAAAAATTTAAAAAAAAAAGGCATCTCTGCAGTCGCCTGAGGTCAGTCACCCGATGAGCACAGCAGTGTTGCCTGGAGGTGCCTGAGCTGTGTCTCCCGCACCTGCTAGAGAATTCCACGTGCGCTCACTGCCCGTGCGCCCTCCCCACCTGCCTCCCTGCTTTTCTCCTCCTTCCACAAAGCTGGACTGGGCTCCACGTAGGGAAACGGCATGGCAGAGTGTATTGTTTACATATTTTTTAAACTTTTTTGGATGTTAGGATGTTTTGACATTTTTTTCCCCTAGCCTTTGACATCTGGAGAAAGCCTGCTGGCTGGGGAGAGACGGCTGTCCCAGGGCTAGTCCCAGACTGCGACGGCCTGGGGCGTGCCTTTGATATGAGAAGCAGCCCTGAGCTGGAGAGCCTCTGGCTGCCTCCGCACCCCCGAGAGCAGACTCCTCTGGCCTCATCAGCATCCTCAAGCCGAGGCCCAGAAACCAGAGGCTCGGGAACCAGAGGGCCCTGCAGCCCCAAGCCCCCTGAAACCTTCCCCCTCGCCACTCTGGCCGGTTTGCCCTGCCCTGCCTGCGCCCCTTTGCTGCAGGTACCTCCGAGGAGACGCCAGTCCTTATTTTCTTACTCATTCCTGTCTGTGGGAACCTGGCCCACACTGGCGCTGCCCCCCCACCCCCACTCTGAGCGACTGGCGGGGACCCTGGCCCGGGAACCCTGAGAGTAACGCACGGTGTCCCCAAGGCTCTCCCGTGTCTCCCCCTGTGGCCGCACCTGCGTGGCGGTCACATGAAAGAACGCAGAACAAGGAGCTGTTGAAAGCACGCGTTTGGGGGATACGGCAGGCATCTTGCCGCCACATAAGGTAAACCTACTGCGTGAAGAAATTACCCAGAGCAAAGAAGGGTAACAAGACGGAGAAGAAATGATGGAGGGGCTGGGAGACCCAACCAAAATGGAACTATGTGAGCCCTGGAGTAGAACTGAATCTGGACTTTTAAAGTTTCCTTTTAAAGTTAGAATCTGGCGACAAGGATTTCGTCACCAGACTTTCTTCCGGCTCCTTGAGCTTTCTTCAACGGGCTCTCTCGGCGTGTTTCCGTTTTAGCAAGAGTCCTGCTTCGTCGATGTAGCCAGAACCCCCCCCATCCTCTAAATCCACCCCCCACCCCCCAGCACCCACCGCACATCCACTCAGGTCCTCGTCCGCCCCCACCTCCCAGGAGACGTCTGATCACCCTGGCCTTGTCAGGGCAGTTTCGCCAGAGGCCCCCGACCCCTGATGGCCCCTCTGAGTGATTTCCATCCTCTGACCCCACCACAGTCCTGGGCTATAAATTCCCACCCACCCACACTGCATTCTGAGTCAAGTGTGATCTCTCTCCCCTAATTTAAGACCCTGCTACAGGGCCCCACTACCATCACGATGGCACCCCATGAGTAGAGTCTCCCTTACCATCCTTAGCAAGTGCCATGACCGTGATTTTGGCTTTGACGATGTAGCCCACAAATTCGCCCTCTTAAGCCATTTTAAGTCATGTTTGCGTCACTAGCAATTGAATCCTAATTAGTAAATCATTTTGCTTTTACCAGAGAATGTAATATGAGTATTTCAGCATTTATTCCATAAATATATACTGCACCTGTAACGTACTTTAAGTTCTATAAAGCATGACGAGATTAATAACACATGGTCCCTCGATGGGGACACAAATGAATTTTTGCTTCTGAAGTGGGAAGTGTTGCTAATATTATAGATTTCTATCAGGAAGGACTTCATTGGGGGTATTGAATTTTTTTCTCGTATTCAGTGACTTAGTCCTCTGAAGAGGTAAGCAAGAAATTCCAGTAACTCTGATCTATGGACTGGCCCCCTCAGTGAGACGAACTCATTGACACCGCACGCACAGTGGTTTCTTGATACACCCACAGTGGACTGTGTTTTCTGCGTCCACTGTGTCCACCTCTGTGTCCAGTGTGTCTACCTCCCAGTCAGTCCCTCGGGTTCTTCCCAGCGTGCCTCTGCCCACTCGCAGTCCTTGGGAGGGGGCTCTCCACCATTAAAAGAAAATTGTCAGCAACAGTCGACACCATGGAATGTACACAAAATTAGCTCGCATTAAAGACTGCGCTTAATGTTCATCGATTCAATGAGGAAACCAGGCAGGCGTTAAACCCCATTCAATGAAGAATCAGAAAAGCATAAACACATGCGGAGCAACATACTGAAATGAGTGAGCAAAGGGCAGCAGACGAGCGCTTGTCGGGAGGGAGGACAGCATGCCCTTGTCTACCGCGAAAAATTATTTTGTGTTCATTCAGTTACCTCCACCCTAGAGACTTGGAGACTAGATCCTGCACCATCGCAATCAGAGAACCCAGAGGGCATGTGCTGGAGAGTGTATCATTTTGCTGAAGCACCGATTTTCCCTACAGTACTTTGTAAATGATCGGTATCAATTTTGACTAAAGTAATATAATGCATCATCTATTAAGGGCTCACATTAGAGCCCTTGGCCAGGGCTTGTGCTAAACATTTGATAAGCACCATCTCATTGGGTCTATACAACTTCCACTCTGTGTGCCCACTTTACAGATGAAGAAACTGAGGCTTAAGAAAGGTCAAGATCACACAGGTAACGAGGGTCAGTTTTGGGAACCAAACCCAGATCCACATGCTCTTCAGCCTGAAATTGGCCAACCAGCATGCAATGCAGCGGGAGGAAGGCATTTTGTTAAGCTCCCGCTGTGCTTAAAAGATGCCACTTTTAGCCCTGGCTGGCGTAGCTCAGTGGATTGAGTGTGGGCTGAGAACCAAAGTGTCACAGGTTCAATTCCCAGTCAGGGTACATGCCTGGGTTGCAGGCCATGGCCCCCAGCAACCGCACATTGATGTTTCTCTCTCTCTCTCTTGCTCCCTCCCTTCCCTCTCTAAAAAAGATAAATAAATAAAAAAATCTTTAAAAAAAAAGATGCTGCTGTTTAATTTGCTGCTTACTTTCTTATCTCTCACTGCTTCATGTGCTTAGGTTAACGGCAGACTTCCCTACAAGTGTTTGTGATCCTTCATACACTACCACCCAAACACACACAGTACGTTAGTCAAAAAAAAAAAAACTTTTTTAAGAGTCTCAAGTCTTAGGGGAAGGAGATGGGGATGCATGCTGGCTGCACAACAATTTCCAAGGAGCAAACGCTGGGAGTGTCCTTGATGTGCCCCCTTTCCTCCGCTCCCTGTCCGATGATGATTGCTGCAGCTCCGTGTGCTAGGATGGGCGGAAATAAGAACGATGTAAACCAAGTCAAATTCCAGGCGACGGCACTTCCGCCAAGCCGTTTGTCACGGCCTCATCCAGCAGAACCGGAGACCCCATCCATAACCACATACGGCAGGTGCCGGTGGCACCGGACTCCCACTGGGCTCTGACTTAGAGAAAACCTTTCGGAGCAAACATCCATCCTTCTCCGAAGCAGGCGCAGAAAGGTAGCTTATCAAACTACAGCATGGATTTAAGGGATTAAGCACCTGGTTTAAGGAGATTGAGATCTCACTCAGAGAGAGCGCCAGTGCTGGGAGCCTCTGGTCCGAGCCCTCACTGAAGCTCGTGGTCTTCAGGGAAAAAGGCCTGCAAATGTGCTTTGCTCTGTAGATCAAGGATAAACCTCAGGAACATACTGCCTAGCCTTCGAATCACAAATTAAATATGAATTTTCCAATAACACAAGCCACTTCCCCACAGAGTTCCTGGTGAGTTCCACCCAGGCCAGGCTCTAGCTCAGGGCCCACGCTGCTCCTAAGGGACAATTCCAATGACCCTGGACAAAGACTTCTGTCGTCCCCATCTCTCCCTCTCTGGCCCTTCTGGGTCTTTGCTTCCATGTCATCGTCACCATGAAACCTTGACTTAATTACAACCACTTCTAAAAACGCACCGTCACCCCCGTTTCCCTACGTGCCCTCCCTGCTTCGGGTGCCTTTACTGCTGTGACTCCCACGTGACGTGCTGCACATTTTATGTACTTCAGTGTTTGTTCCCCCATCCAGAATGAAAACTCGGTGAGGGCCAGGACTGCATACGTTAGCTCCCTGCTTATATAAACTGAGCCCAAAACAAGGGATGGCGTGTAGAGAAGGTTCGACGTCACCTGCTGGACAAAGAGACGAGTCTCAATAAATGGGTTCAGCTTTCTAAGGCCCAAAATGATACCTCTCCTCTCTGCTTCTGTCCACACACCAGCTGCATCCCTGTCTCTCCGTCTCTGTGGCCCTGCTCGGCCCCACGGGCCAGGCCTTTGCATCTTTTCAATCCTGTGCCCTTTCACCTAGATGATGACTGACTCAGTGTCCGTTCAAATCTATAATAGGGGAATCTGATTGGTCGTTGACCATCCAATGGAGTGGCTAGGTTTGGGTCACGTGTCTCTCCCCTGTATTATAAAAATGTGGCACACAAGGCGTAGGCTGTCAGTTGGGAGGGGCCTGCCGAGCCCTCACCATTCTTCCCAGGGACGGGGTGTTCCTTTGACAAGTGCTGGTTGTCAGACCGGGTATCGTCCACTGGCCAGCCGGGGCTTCCTCCAAAGTTTTCTGCTATCAACAAGGCCTGCTGGTCTCCCTGCTTGCTTATATTTCCTTGTGCTCATTCACACACTTACTCAATAAATAATTACTGAAGGTTAACAACCTGCTACACCCTCTGCTAGCTGTGGCGGACGGGGGAGTGTCTGTCTCTATGAAGCCCACTGCCTAGTGGGAGACGGGCAAGGAGCTTCCCCTCACATCTCAGAGATCAATCAGCGGGTTATGGAAACACATAACTTAATAATTTAAACCTCGCTGAGGGGCACGGGTGCTGGGGGGAGTCTGAGAGAGAGAGGTCTTACCCAGAGAGCAGGAAATCTAATGCGAGACCTGAATGTAAAAGCAGGAGTTAGCGAGGCAAAGAAGAACAGGGCTGAGAAGAAGGTTCCAGACTATGAGAAGAGCACGGTCCAAGTCCAGCAGTGAAAGGTGCACGGTGCTTCTTGGGGAGCGGAAAGGAATTCCCTTGGGCTGGAGACGGCGTGGGGTCAGGTGTAGAAGGCACAAACAGGTGTCAAATATCAGCAGAACTGACCAGCCCCGTGAAGAGACCCGGGTGTTGAGGTGAGGGAAAGGAAGGGGCGGCACGGTTGGTTTCAATCGGGTTAGTGACGCCATCTCTCTGCTCGTTCCCAAATCCGTCACCGGGCATGGGCTCCATGCCCGGCCTCTGAGTCCGAGCCCGCCCCCAGTGCTGGCGGGTGCTCAGGGGGCCTTCCTTCTCACGCTGCGGCCACGGTCAAGCTCAGCGGAAGGGCACGGGCGTGGCCTCTGGGCAGACATCAGTGTGAGTTCTACCTCAGGTATAAACTTGGACACGTTACCCTTCCGAGCTTCAGTTTCTTCGTGGGTAAAATGAAGATAAATAAACTTTCCTTATTGTGTTGCCATGGTAATTTAATTAGACGACATATGTCTAGAATAGTACCTGGCACCTAAGGGACCCTCAATAAATGACAATTATCAGCCAGCCTGTACCATTTCTGATGGCTGCTGGTGTTGTTTTCATATACTAATAGAAGCCAAACAACTATTAGGAACATCCATTTAGTCCTGGGAGCAGAATAAAATAAGGTTATATCGACTCTCACGACAGCAAGAACGAATGTGTGTGATCGAAATCAATAAACTCCCTTGGCCTAATTCCAAAATATCAAATCAAAAGCAAATAGTAAGTAAATGATATTCCTTAGTATGTGCTGTTTATAAGTCATTTTTCAGATGATGCAAAGGAATAAAAAGTAATCTTCCCAATTATTGTGTTTTGTTCTCACTCAATTATCGGTCACTTCATATGAAAGTCTTGTTTTGTCTTGAATAAGCAATTTTTGCTAATACAAATTGTACAGAAAAACAAAGCTGGGGGTACCTCCAGCCAAGGCCCAGCAGGAGCTCAACAGTACTCAAATGACATGAAACTGACCCAGATGCTTCCAACGACTGCACTGCATTCGGTCAATGTATTCCTTTCTGTGTCTTCACGTACACGTAGCCCCCTCCCACTT
Source organism: Phyllostomus hastatus (assembly GCF_019186645.2). NCBI lineage: Eukaryota > Metazoa > Chordata > Mammalia > Chiroptera > Phyllostomidae > Phyllostomus > Phyllostomus hastatus. Next base: position 4,843,292 of record NW_025333664.1, read on the forward strand.
CATTACCAGCGGCAGCTGCATCACTGCCCGGGTGCACTCACTTAATGAAAGAATCTAGGAAAGACTGAACGCTTTCTGGTTGGCCTGGAAAAGACGGGTACCTCTGAAATCCGCTCATCTAGTCGTTCGTGCATGTCACCAAAATTTGAGGAGCAAAAGTGTCCAACTTGGATCCCGCCAAAAGTGGCCCTTAATGCAACAAGGACGTTCGTGTGGGTAGATTGTCTGGGAGGTGATCCCAGGAAGGACAGAGAGGAACGTGCAGAGGACCCACCAGGGGAGGGAAGGAGATGACAAAGCGTGAGGCAACGAACGGGCAAGTTCCAGCTGCAGACACAGGCCTGCCGTCCCCAGAGACCCCTGAAAAACCATGTGTCGTGTGCCTCAGACTCATATCGCTCGGGGCTGGGGAGGTCGTGCCATTTATTCGCTGTTTTCTCCCCACCCCACCACTGGCTGAGGGTTGTGTGTTCTCCTGGTCCGGCAAGCTCCCCGGGTCTGGGAGAGGCCAGAGGGACAGGAAGAGCTGCAGGTGCCAAAGGGTTGAGATGGAAAGCTGTCCCAGCTGCCAGTGAATTCAGGTGGGCAGCTGCGGGGTATAGCAACTACTATAATGAATGAGCGAATTCATACACGAAAGTGCTTTTTCAACAGTGCACAGCACAGGGTACGTGCTATGGCATCTTAGCTCCAATTACCTTGTTCAGTGTGGTAGGTCCTCTTCTAGGCACTGGGGACATAGAGAATGACCTCGTTCCTGCCCCCAGATAAACACAGAGACAGACTCGATTCCAACGGCCTCTCAGAGACGAGGGCCTGCACATAGGTATTTCACTGCAATTCTAGAACTAGACTCTTATAATTTAGGATTCTCTCACTGCCCAATTAATTTCTGATTGTAATTATATTTTCTGGCCATTCAATAGATTCAGTTCAAATGAAGAAGAAAAAGGACCAGAGACTGGATATTATTGCTTGTTGTGCCTCAAGAAATAAACCAACAGAGAAGAACCTTCTGGGCTTTCAGACCACAGGCCCCCCGCTTGCGCTGGTTCGGAAAGCAAAATCAGATCTTCAGGCCTGAGACGTGAATGAATCCTAATCCCTTAAAAACATGCTGTCAGTTCCTCCTGTTGGAACACATCTCCACAATCCCATTGTGCATCATCTGCAGACGTGTAACCCTGGAAATAGGGCAGGGAAAGAACAGCAAGACGAACACACCAAACGTTCGCTTCTCTCTCACCACCGCTGCCTGTGCAGAGGGTTTGTATCTGATCAGCGTGAATGCGGCACATGGAGCCGCGTGAGCAGTGGCTGCCGCCTTCCTGGGATCCTTTCACGTTGTGCTGTATCTCCAGCCACACATCAAGGAGGAGAAAATGAGAAATAAGCGCGCAGGGAAAGTAATCATTTATGAAAAGAGACAAGGCAGGGAAGTCACACCACACCCCTCTGAGGCCCGATGTCCTTTAATTTAGTCACTTCTCGTTTCTGGGGAAAACGTACCGGCCAAGGGCTCTGTGAACTCCCCGATACAACTGCCCGCGGGCTTAGCCTGGGATGGCCACTCAAGTCGCTCTTCCTCCAACACATTTGCAGTCAGCTCTCTAGGCCCAGACCTACTTAATGCCCCCGCCCCCCAGGTCTGTGCAGCTGCAGGACGCTGGGCACAAGAGGCATTAGAGAGACATAAGGATGAAAAATTTTTCAGTGGATAACGGTGTTGTTCGCTCTGAAGATCTTTCACTAGGCATTGCATTTTGATTTGCAGATCTTCACTGGGTGTTCTTGGTTCCTAATATATCTTGTTGGTTTCTAGATAATTTTTAAGTAGCACGCTATAAGTTTTCTGATTAGAATCACAGCCCATTTCTGAGTAATCAACCGATTGTGAAATTGGCGGTTAATGCACATTAACTATTTGGAATAGCTGGAAAGGGTGAAGTGACCAATAGGTTAGAAGAGGAAGGAGAAGGAGGAGGAGAAGAAGGGAGGGAGGGAGGGAGGGGGAGGGGAGGGGGGAGGAGGAGGAGAGGAGGAGGAAGCTCATAAGGCAATGAATCTCATTAATGAGCCAAAGGCTTCAAGTGTTTTAACTGAAAAAAAAAAGGGGGGCTAAATTCAAGTTGTTAAATGAAGTCCTTGAAGAAGCAAGACTTAAATCTCAAATTTGACGCTAAAAATGTTCTAGTTCAAAATTTAAGAAAGTGTTCACCATATACCTTTGCCAAACTGAAACAAAGAAACACAACTTATACTTTATGATGAGCATACCATAATGTTTTCTTGGTTGGTATTTCAAGTTTGCTTGTGTGTTTGTTTGTGTGTTTGAAATCAGGAAAAATCAAATCACAGTATGAACTAGCCCGATGCCTTTTCTGTTAACATTAGCATTCCTTGCTATTCATCTATTCCAGACAGACATTTTATAAGCATTTAAAAACATTTTAAACGCAGGTTCCCCCCTCTGCTGACACCATTTGAGCCCCTGACTCTATCAGTCTATCTTCTGGACTTACATACAGCAGTACCTTTCTCAGACTCACTGTTCTCATTTCTGGCTGGTCTGATGTAGACACAGATTTAGATTAGACTTAGTGTTCCATCACTCGCAACCAGTGAACAACAAACACAACCGTTGATTCTTGGTCTGCCAGGGGACAGAGTTAGACACGCGTTTCTCCACTGAGAAACCCAGCACCCTGTTTAGATGTGTTCACGTGGCAGCGACCTCACCCTCGAGACTCAACGAAGTCTAACCCGATGGCCACAGCTAGCCACTAGGGTCTGCAATGAGTTCGCCATCCCCTACCCCGGGAGGGTGGCTGGGGGTGCAGCGCATTCCCCCACCACAGGGATGAGGTTTACTCAGGACAGTCTTTCAACCCCCAAGTCCTCTTCCTGGGGAGAACGGGAAAACCGGATAAAAGGGCCACAAACTGGATAAGAGGGCCTCCCAGGGAACGCGGCAAGGAGCAGCAAGAACGAGTTAAGAAGAGAATGCGAGACGCCTGATGCGCCCCCGTGTTTCATAAACGGAAACGCTTGTTATCCATTCCCAATAAGATTTCCAAAATAATTGAGAAAGAGCAGACATTCGTGAACCAGAACTACAGCAAGCTGACAAGAGATTCCTTTTCTAATATTCTGAACTTAGGAAAAGAGCCTACCAGCTCTGCGGCGGCCAACAGGACGGCATTTAAATAGCCCGCATCCTAACCAGGGCACCACGCTCAGAAGATGGGCAAGGCAGGGACGTCCAGCGCGGGGAGCTTGAACTTCAGGTCCCTTACCTGCAGGGCTGCGACAGGCGGCCTCCGAGGTCCCCCACGGCTCTTCAACCTCGACACTGCAGGAGACCCGAGAACACGGTCTCGTCGGGGTGCTCAGAAACTCCTCGTAAAGGGGAGATCTTTCGAGACGAGCGCCGCAAGGAGGAAGGACGTGAGCTGTCACTTGACGCGTTGGCACTGCAAACAAGATACGACAAGCAATCACGGGCTGGGAAACGGGCACCGTCACGGAGCGAGAGCGTCTTGAGAGGACAGTGACTCAAGGACCTTCGGAGAAAATGCCCCCTAGGAGAGCTTCAAAACCTGGAGCTGGAAACTTATCGCATTCCCTGCGAGGGTGTCATTTTATTTTCCACGTGTTTTAAAGGCTATTTTTTTTTTCTCCTCATTTTTCTGGACGCCATGTTTACATAAGAGGCATAGAAAAAAAAAATAAACAGCCGTGCCTTTCGGCTACCACCAACTCTTGGGGCTTCATTTTTTTTTTTATTCCTCTGTTCAACTAAGATAAAGGTTGGGGGGGTGAAAAGGTGCTGGAGTAGTTCCTCTTTCAATTAAAATCTTTATCGGGGACTCTGGCCGCATTTAATGCGGTAATGTTCCTTGACTCTGTCTCTTAGCAGACACAGCAGGGGGAAGAGATGCGAGTTAATGACTCGGGGTCTATCCTGCTTCTATCTCCCGACACCCAGGCCCGGGCTCCCTGCGTCTTTCTCGGGCTTGGAGATCCAAACACCAGCCTCAATAGTTTCTCTTTATCGAAGCTGATGTGAATCCAAAACCAATTTTTAAATTTTACTCACCCCATGCTTCGTGAGCGCCCGTCCCCACGGCGCAGATGGTGGGGGGAGTTACTTATCAAGCAAGCCTCATAGATACAGGGACTTGGGAATGTGATTTCTATTGGCCACAGAAGCCAAGGGTGTCGATATTCATTACCCTGGCTTAGCGGGAAGCTATTTCTCACCCGTCGCCCCAATGATCCACCTTAATGAATGCACAGCATCGCAAGAAAAAATTTAAGTAGAGTAATTAACATATTTAATCGATTAAGTCCAGAGAAATTAAAAGGAAGGTCCTTCTTTCTGTCTGATAAATCAATTGCCCTGGAGAATTGGATGAAAGGATTTTGAGTGGTTACCAAACATTTCTTATCAAGGACTCTAAGGATCACCGAAAAAAATGAAACCTGCCCTTGATGTCCTGAATCCATGTGTTTCCACAAACGTCAGTATTTAATGCACCCATCTGACTCTTGTTTTGTTTAAAAATACATGTATGTGGCTATTTCTCAACATCTCAGAACCCGGCACCTCTAGAAAAGTCAGTTTCCTGGACACTCTATGAGATTCCACAATGATAAGCAGAAGTTAAAGTCATCATCTATAAAACCTCCTAACAGCCAGGGCATGCCCCCGCCCCGCCCCGGGCGGCAGTGCGACAGCATCAGGTGGCTGCAAGGGTGCTGGTGATGCCTCGCTCCTACCTTGACGTGACCCTACCATGTTGTGGCCTGAGAAAACATTTTGTACTTTAAAGCTAATCACATCAACCCCTACAGTTCCTCGGTAGAGGTGTCCATAGCTTGATTGACTAGAATATCAACTCTTGATACATCCTTCCACTTTGAATATGCACCCAGGGTGTTAATAAACGGATGCAAATGGCCTGGACCACTTATTCCTAGTCAGGCTTTTATTTCTCAGCTAAGGGGTACAAGTGACACCCACAAAGCCATCTGTGTCTGAAAGGGGAAGAATACAAGATCTGCTTGGAAAATGTCCAACCACTGTTAGTATAACGAGAATGGTTTGCACGGCATCGACGTAACCTGGCAGCCAAGGAGAGTGGACTGGAATGAGCATGCGTGAACAATGACAACTTCACTGTACTAGTCAGTGGGGGCTGTAGATGCCATTGAGCAAGCATGTGTACTGTGTGGCCGTCACATTCAGAATGACTGAGTGAGCAGAGTGACGAATCTGCATCAGTTTTTGCATTAAGTTTGAACATTCCTCTGCAGAAACTATTTGGATGATTCAGAAGGCCGCAGCTATGGGCAACTGATGATTGGCAGCTTCATCACAACAATGCACCTGTTCATACATCACGTCTCATGCAGAGTTTTTTGGTGAAACATCAAATCACCCAGGTGACTCAGCCCCCCTACAGCCCAAATTTGGTGCCTTGTGACGTCTGGCTTTTACCCAAACTAAAATCACCTTTGAAAGGGAAGAGATTTCAGACCAAGGATGAGATTCAGGAAAATACAATGGGGCAGCTAATAGTGATTGGGAGAAGTGTGTGAGGTCCCAAGGTGCCTGCTTTGAGGAAGATTAAGGCATCATTGAACAATGTTTCTTGTATCTTCTCCAATAAATAAATGTCTCTATTTTTCATATTACATGACTGGATACTTCCTGGACAGACCTCATACTTCTGCGTAAAGACAGACATCAGCCGGCCAAGTGTTTGTGGGCAAAGCACAGTTGTCTCTGAATAGCTGCTACTCTGAAATGAATAAAAAAATAATGGTTTCTAGGAGCTAAAAATCCTTAATGATTTGTGAATAACAGCTTCGATCTTTTTTGATGACTAAGTCGCGTGTTACCATCATATTAGGAAGTAGAACTAGTAACAATATCAGCAACAGCAATGTAAGTTGAGTATTTTATACTTATCATCTCATTTGATCTTTACAAGGACCCTTAGAGGCAAATATTATTGTTCCTATAATTTCATAAATGCAGAAATGGAACATCAGAAAGCTCAGGTTAATGACATTTACAGTAACCTGTGTCTTCTGATGTCCAAGTTCATTTCCCCTCTGTGAGACTACGTGGCCACTCAGACTCCACAGAGCTGGGTCACAGGCACTTGCCCCCAGCACAGGGCAGGAGGGCAATGTCCAAGCAGAGCTGAGGAGTCTCAGGCACACGGGTACTCGCCGAGTGGCCCTGAGAAGCACTGAACTGTTCCGTGCCCCTGCTCATCTTGGAATGCACTTGCGAGGATAAATAAGTTTATGCATATGAAGTACTAGGCCTCGGAATTGCTCAACAATTAGTAACTGTTTCAAAATGGTCATGCCACCTTTTACAGCCACGCAGTCTTTATAGTTACTAAAACTCATCCTATAGTCCTTCTAATCGTGACCGTCATTAATAGAGAATGACAATAAATGAAGGATAAAGTCAGCTCCAAGGAAAACTGGAACACTTCTTGGTGGCTGGTCAGTTATTTGTCTTCAAGGTCGGAATTCACACTGATGGATTCTGTGGGAGCTTCCCTGGCTGCAGCCACTGAGCGGGGTGGCAACCCCCTGATGTGCCCCAGCTCGCCTTGCCTCCTTCTCTCAAACCCTTTACTATTCTCTGTTGCAACACTATAGTCTCCTCCTCAGCATCACCCACCCTCAGACGGAGAGCTTCCTGCGGGCGGGGGTCCCCCAGATCCGCCCCTGGCAGAGGACAGACACTCGGCTGATGACATCTGCCAACATAAATGAATTAGAGATGACCACATGGCAACCATTACCATGGCGGCCCATGGGGGTGGCCTGACGATGGCTGGACCAGTGGGAAGGTTTTCAACAAGGTCACGTACAGGGCGGTTGATGGCAGAGAACCCAGAGAAGGACAGAGTATAGGTAAGAGGATGCTCCAAGCGGCTGAGTGATGCGGAACTCAAAACTAGCATCCTGGGCAACAGGTTCAACCGACCGGGGGCGGAGTGGAGCCCAGTGACCTGGAATGAGGTGGGCTTGGGGGTCGCAGGGGAGGAAGCACATTCTGTCGTGGCGAGTAAGGTGATACGGATACTGGTGATGTCACCGACACAACTGGGGGGCGAGAGAAGTTGGCCATGGGTGATTGGTTATTGCAATTTTGAACACTATCGTGATTTCTTTAATGCTATTAACAATGCCATACCTTTGTTTTCCAGAATCCTGATGAAAATTCACGTATGGGCTTCAATATAACTAATAACATCATCAAAGCAAATTGCTTACCCTGTCTAAAAACCCACTGCACACAGAAAACCCTGCTGAACGTTTTAAAGTTATCCTCAAAACCCAAATGTATTCCCACTCATGTATCCTTGAACTTGGAAAAGCATTTAAAGCCGTCAACAATGTTTCCATTAAAAATTATACTCCCCTTGAACGAAGTCACGGAGGTAACAGACTAGAGAGGCAGGATTTTTTCAATACTATCTAATGAAAAAGTAAAACTATTATCTAGACATTTGATATATCGCTTTCTGACTCAATTCTCCATCCCTCTGGTTTTATTGTTTGGAACAACAAAGCACTGATGGGAGGATTTCATTTGGAAATGCAAGGATGCACGTTTCACTTAAGGGAGATTACAAAGCTTTAAAATTCACTGTCCGTCTATGATCCAGTACACAGAAAAAATAATAATTTTAAAATTGCCCAAACCTAACACACTACGAAAAGAAAAGTATTCACACCAGCCTACAGAGTGTTTGTTAAAAAATGTAATGGATTACTTATCAAGCGATTAAACAAAGTCCTTCACAATTTAATGGCTGAGAATAGACCTATTAGTAAGCAACAGGGAAATCGCCCACTATACACTCAAAACATTTATTTTGAAATTCAAAGAAACAGTAAGAGTCAGAAAAAAATTATTAAGAATCAGGAAATGCAATGTGGCACCCTGGCCAATCTCTTTTCTCAGCATCCACGAGCCAATTGTGGGGAGAGAGGCTTTTGCTACTTTTCTTTCTGGTCTCCATAAAAGAATGCATTTCACAGCTGCTTGATAGCATGCCTCCTCAAAGCGCCTGCATAATGAGGTGGCCTGGGCAAGGAGAGCAGGCCAGCGTGCTCGTGCTCGAGCGAGAGAAACGGACCAGGGGTCCTGCCACACTGCCCACGGCGCCCTTGCCTGCCCGAGGCAGGTCCCAGCCGCAGCCCGGCGGGGCACCCACCAACCTGCACCGGCCTCCACCTGCTCCCGGATGTGACGGGAAGTCGGGGAGTTTGCGATTGAAACACGAAGGAAAGGATCGTTTGACCTCTGCCCACTTGACTGGGAAGTTACTGATGGAGAGTCCCCTAAGAAACCTCGGTCTTCGGGAAGACAGGCGCTGCAGGGCAGGGTTTGCCCCACACGGCCTCCTCCCTGGCCCCCCTTCAGCCTTGCATGGGAGGGCGGGGCCGGCTCAGCCTCCGAACCAACGCCCCAGCCGGTCTCCTCGGGTTCCCAAAGCATCACTCGGATGCTCAGGGTAGAGCCACAGTTCTGCTGGAAAAAGCAGCAGCAGCAGCAGCAGCAGCAGCGTGTGTACATACACGACTACAGAAATACACACATGCATGCTGCGTGCATAAACACCCCCTTGCACATGCACCTGTATATGTGCACACAAACACATACATGCATGTGCCCACATGTGGATACACACTTATACTGAATACACATATGTGTGCATACATACGCCTAAATGATCATCCACATGCATAGATATATATGCACATTTAGAGACAGTCATGCAAGCATGCATATATAGGCACATTTCCTTACATGCAACTGTGCACACATTTACACACATACTATAGCATATGAATGCACACATGCTTAAATGCACAAAGGCATCAATGCTTACACATGTAAATATACATACATGTCTTTATGTGTGTTTATATATATGCATAGCCATAGGCAATACACAGCTTATAAGAACCACTGTTGTTTACAAAACCCATGAAGGAGAATTATTTCTCTCCTCTTGGAAGTGCAAATGTAGGTGCACCGAACAGTTACTGTCCCGGCTGGAGCAGGGAATAAACTCAGGGACCGGAAACCCATCATGGAAACCATGCGTGTTGGTGGTACCCAAGTATTTCAAAGGAAATGGAAGTAGAGATTTGAGTTATGAATGATCAGAGCAGTGTATCTTATATATATATATATATATATATATGTGTGTGTGTGTGTGTGTGTGTGTGTGTGTGTGTGTGTATAAACACAGACCCCTTTGCAATCCAATGAAACCCTTTGCCTAGGGAAAAGAAATGTAACACATGCAACTATGTGAATGAACCCAGTCTGTCCCCCATCTTCCAAAGGTTAAGGACCCCGGACCTACAGATCTTGTAAGCAGGCTCTTCTAACCTCAATTTCCCTTCTCCTAGGAGCACCAATTCATCAGAAAAACATTGTTCATTGTCCAGACCCTCCCCTCACTTGCGATTTGGAAGTCTCTAAATGTTACTTGTTATAACTTTCTAGTACTGAAATACATTAAATATACTCAGAAAGATCATATAAGCTAGTAATTTTTTTTAAAAACCCTGGAACTAGAGACTGTGGTCAAATTTGTAACTCAAATTTCAAACATTTCTTATGAAGCTGATGAGAGAGAGAAGAAAGAAGCCAGTATTATATACACGAAGACATGCGGGCTCTATGCATTAGGAGGCACCTTATAACCTCAGTATCAAACTACAGCTGTAAAAGAGACATTTAGACTGACCTAAGTGGGCAAATCTTAGCGTTTTGCAAAGGGAACTATGCAAATATTAGTTTTTGCAAATGCAATTCTTTTCTTTAGATCAGTAAAACACACCTCTTTACTTTTGAAATTTGGATCCGATTGTACTTCAAAGCCTCTCTCTGAGAGACTTCTAACTTGAAAGAAAAATCAAACCATTCAAGCACGAGAGAGAAAGATTCTGTGGTGAGATTTGAAAAGAGCTACAAGGCAGAACCACACATGTGAGGAGAGAAAGAAGGAAGGGGCACCCAGCGCCTGATACCGTCAACACCACCCATGACTGCCAATTTCAGAGGGCGACAGCAACAATCATGAGCTTCCAGGGCAAAAACCGCTCTCTGGCCCACTCTGCAGCACACGATACGAGTAACAGGAACAACAGAGAAACAGCGTCTTTGGCTGCTTCAGAAAGGAGCTGCGCACAGACCAGGAGAAAGGTTCTGTCCCAGCGAGGAGGCAGGCGGCATGGGGCCAGCTGGATGGGTGGAGAACCCTGAGATGTGTTGGCTGGCTCTTCCCCCATCACTCCACCACCCATCCTCCGCCACTCTTGCCAGACAGGTCTCTGGAAAGCGAATATGTATCCGCTACCCAGATGTGATGAAATGCAATTTAGAATTTATCTTTCTCTGACACTTAGAAGAGCAATCTTCAGAGGAAGCCATCTAAACACACAAGATCTTACTTTGTCTTAGAGTTTCACTTTAACTAATGGTTTCTAAATTACTTGAGTGGAAAATTAAGAATGCAATACTTCACTTCAGGATGCATTAGGAACGAAGGGCATTTGCCGTAAAACTTTCATTAAGGAAGCCAGGTACGCGTGCCTTTAAAAATGCACACCGATTTCTCAGGAATCTAGGTAAAGCGATAGAGCAATCTCTTTGAATTATGTCTGGGGCCGCCATGACTGTGTTTAGACTTCTCCAATGGATAAATTTAGGATGTCTGAAAATTGTGATTACCCAACGTTAAGTTCCAAATGCAACGGTGTTCCCCTCCCCATGTTCCCACTTCAGGTCTGAATGATGTCTGCTTCAAAAAAAATGATGATTTTTTGGGTGGGGGGGAAGGCAGGGCGGTACTCTTTGTTACAGAACTACACTGGAAATGGGCAAATAAAAGGTAAACTGTGCAAACACACCAATGCCTTCTAAGAGCCATAAACACCTTCCGGAACAGCGCCCCCGAGCTTTAAGCGTACAGCACACACATCGGTCACCCAGCGATCTTGTTGGAATACAGATTCTGCTTCGTAGGTTTGGGGCATCCCTAGCAAGCTCCAAGGAGGACCCCACACTGCCTGTCCTCCCAAACCACACTTCCCGACTCAAGGGACCAAGGAGACAGGTCTCACGTAGCCTGTCCCCTCTCCCCCAGCACACAAAGAACTCCAAACCCCCCGGGGCGGGTGGGGACACTGTGCCTCTGTGCACGTGAGTGAGGACACGTGACGGTGATGGAGTGACAAGTTAAATCTTGCGTTGGCACTAACGTACAACCACAGAAAGGAGTCATTTGTAAAGCTCGCTACTTCATTATCACCGACTGGTTTGCCTCCTGGCCATGGCTGTTCCCCGGGAAAATGAGGGCGGTTATTAAATGAGTCAGTCCATCCCTGCTGCCATTCATCCACGGGCCGTTCGACAGCTGCCCGTGGGAGAGGGAGCTCGTTAACCCGTCGGGTTTTGAAAGTGGGGGCAGACACCCACGTGAGCACCCACTGGAGTCTCGCATAGATGTCAGAGGTTCGCTCCCTCTTCTGGAGTCACCTGAGCGGCACGGCCCGCCTCCTGCGACCGGCAGCCAGCGGCTCCTCCCATCCGCGACACCGGAGGAGGAAGATGCTGCACCGAGGGGCCTTCTCAAACACTCCACTTAGACTGTTCTCAAACTCACCCGCCCTAGCCATGTTCTCCGAGACCGGCCGTGTGGACGCAAGCAGACACGGAAACTTCCTTGCGCTCACTTCTCAGCCCACCTCCCAGGGGTGGGGCGGTGATGCCGGCGACCCTGTGATGACAGCCACTGTTGTACATGGAGAATGAAATGTCCTCTCACGATGGTGTGTTTACAGGATTACGTTTTACCATGGAACGTTGGCCCGATGTTGACATGCCCGCGCCTGGCACACAGTAGGCATGCACACGAAGACGTCAGGTTGTCAGAGCAACCCGGCGACCCGCTGAGCAGTGCCACCTGAGAGAACGTCAGCACGTCTCCGAGAGCAGGGAGGGTCCCGGGTCCCAGCAGGTGCACGTCAGCCACTGCGGCATTGAACTAGTCGGGACTTTCCACTTCCAGCCTGGTTCTCCGCGCTTGCAGCAGGGGTGGGAGGCGAACACAGCCTCCTCCAGGTCCTTCCCTCCAAGGACCAGAACTAAAAGGATGACGCAAAAATTTTCTCCCGATGTATTTGTCCACATCACGACACCACTGACCGTGGCTCGTGTGGTGACGGCATTCCACTCTGTGTTAACTCCGTCGTGATATTATACTGTATTTCCATCGACGATGAAACAGACTGATGGTAATTTGAGAAAATGGGGGTGCCCAGAACACAGTGTCTTCCCGTTGATTGGCAAACTGGCCCCCAAAGAGAATGGGGAGAGAAGCGGACTACCCCAGACTGGTATGTGGCTGTGTTAATAAGCACGGAATGTACAAGGCTGGTCTTGGGTGACAGCAAGATGCCTAGGTCCCACAGCCAGTGTCAGAGCCTTACAAGTCTGCACAGAGGCCTTAACGGGGTTCAGCCACATGTGCAGTCCGGACAGTCTCCGCCACGCGCTGCTCTCTCCAGGCCGTGTCCTTGACAAGGGCTCCAGCTACGGGAATGGGGGCAGGTGCATTCCAAGGGCAGGGGGATGGCAAGGGGCCTCGACCACCCAGGTTTAGCTGGTGGGTCATGCAGCGGTCATTCTCAGGATGACCTCCTCTGACACTTCAGCTTCCAGCAAAGGCACGGGGCTACCCATGTCACTGCCACTGACTCCTGGGGGGTATTCAACGGACACACCAGGGGTTCCGTAGAAAGTGACCCAAGGGCCACCGAATGGTTGAAATCCATGTTGGAGAAAAATAATAGAAGTGAAAAGAAAAATCAAGAAATGGCAAATTTTTAAAAGGAAGGAGGTAATTTTAGATGCAGGAGGCGAGGCTGAGGTTTAATCCTGCTGAGCACGTTTTGTTCTGTGTCCGTGGGAAACCCAAGTGACTAGTGAGTTACAAGCATCAACGACAAGAGCAGCACAATGGAAGCAGCCGGGACCCTTCTCTCCACTCCTGTAGATGGACGCATGTCCTCCCCCAGGCCTGCCGGCGGGACTGGGCCCCGCCTGAGCTACCCATCAAACGATCACACATTAAAATGCAAACAGGCAGAGGCGCTTGACGTGAGGACGACCTTGAAACACAACCCTGAAACGCTGCCTTCTGTGGAGTGGTTTCCTTTCTCTGTTCTGACGGCCGTTCCAAGTTCCCTCCACTCCTCTTCCTCCTTCTCCAGCCCCTCGGAGGAAGGGGGTCCCGGCCCGCGCTTCTCCCCCGAGACTCCAGCGGACTCCCAGGCTGACGCTGAGGCAGGTCGCCGGCTCAGCTCCACGGCGAATCCGGTCTCTGGAAGGATCCACAGGCCCTCCACCCCAGGAATCCACATAAGGAGAGGGAAACGTGTTTATTTGCCATTTTGTCAGTGCGGCCTCTGGTCCTTGAAGGGAGAAAAGCTCACTCTAAAGAAACACTTCCGAAAACCTCCGTTCAAAATAAGAGTTTTTCCCCTTTGTTTTCCCATTTCACTTTTGCTTCTGTAGTTGTCCACCTGGTGCCATTGTTTTTTTAATTATTAAAACAAAGCTGAAAACCAAAACAATGCAGCCAGTCTTTTAGACTGGGGCTGGACAAGAACTTCGATCTGAGCGTTGAGAAACAGGTGCTGATGGTGTGTGAAAAATGTATTAAACTAGCCCTGGCTGGCGTAGCTCAGTGGATTGAGCGTGGGCTGGGAACCAAAGTGTCCCAGGTTCGATTCCCAGCCAGGGCACATGCCTGGGTTGCAGGCCATAACCCCCAGCAACCGCACATTGATGTTTCCCTCTCTCTCTCTCTCTCTCTCTCCTCTCTCTCTCTCTCTCTCCATCCCTTCCCTCCCTAAAAAATAAATAAAATCTTAAAAAAAAAGGAAGTATCCTATTAAAAAAATGTATTAAACTAAATGGTTGGCCAGTTAAAATTCAGGGCCTTTGGAATGCGGAGTAGCGGACGGTTCCCGCTTCACTCGCTTCACTCGGGGCCTGTGGGGACTGGGGGGCCTCAACGGGAGCAGGTCAAGGACAGGCCACATGGCAGAGGAGCAGGTGGTTCCTGGGCAGGAGGGCGCCCCCCGCGGTGTGACCTCTTCCACCCACACCCGCCCTTCCTGGGGGGAGGAGCCCGCCCGCCCACAGGGGACCGCGCCTGCGCTCTCAGGGCCGCTGGGAGAGGCTCCGCAGGGGGACTGGGGCCCTCTCTGTGCAGCTGGGCTAAGGAGAGACGATGGAAGTGTAGCCGGGACGTCCCACGCCCCCCCCCCGCCCCCCCGCCGCCATGGGGTCGGGTAGCAGCAAGGGCTTAGAAAACCTGTCCCCAGGGCTTCCAGGTACAACCCCCTTCCCCCTTCCACGTCAGAAGGACGGGGCAAAAATGAAAGAAAGTCCATTTCACCTTGCTGGAGGAATGTTTTAGCAGTAACTTGAGAGGCATGGAAAAACTCCCATAGATAACCAGCATCAAGAACCATCAAACAACATGTAACCTCCTCCTTGGTCCCTATTTTAAATCATATGTTGTCTTTTGAAAAAAAAAATATCCTCACCTAAGGATATGCTTATTGATTTGTTAAGGTGGGGGTGGGAGATGGAGTGGGGGGAAGAGGTGGAGAGGAGGGGGACAGAGAGAGAGAGAGAGGGAGAGAGAGATCGGCTGCCTCCCATCCACGCCCCGACCGGGGACCGAAGCCACCGCCTTGTGGCGTACGAACGGGATGAAACTCCAACCCACGGCGCCACTGCCCAGGGCAAACCACATGCCGCTTTGAACGTGAGCACAGTGCAGTGTGATACAGAGAGAGAGTTGGGATGTGAGGTCTCACGGCCGCTGAGTCAGAAACTTAGGCGCCAGTCTCAGTACCCCTCCTTCCCTCACCTTCCCACGTTCAGCCAAGCCCACGGCCCACGGATTTGATCTAACCCGTCTTCTCTGCATTCCCTACCTGCCGCATCTGGGCTCCAGACTCCGGCACTCCTGGCCCAGGACTAATGCCACCTGCAGGCCCATTGCGCCTGTGCCCCTCCTGCCTGCGACCCCCCCCTTCCCCTCCTCAGGACGTGCTGCCTTGAGGGGGTGCAGGGGCCGCTATCCAGCTATGCTTCCTCTCCCTCTCCCTTAAACCACGAATCCAGGCGCCAGCCTCTACCGCCTCCCTGGACTAAAAGGCACGTTTTTGAATTGTATCAATCACTCAGTCTGTGCTAATATTAGCCCTACTTCCCGTCAAAGCGTCTTTTCTAAGACAATCATCTGGCGTTAGCCCCTTGCTCAAAACCTTTTATTTCAAAGGCTTTGACGCTGCTGCTCTTAGAATAAAGGGAATAAAGCCCACACTTCCTTTTAACGTGGATCATAAAGCTTTTAGAGACGTTTTCAACCACCTCCCCTTGCCTTCCCCCACCACGATTCATGCTAGAGTCCTACAAAACCAGCTCCAGGGACCCGGCCCAACTTACTGCTCCACGACGCAATTCACCACGAACCGTGAACCTTGAACCTTGAACCTTGAATGTGCGCCCTTCTCTGCTCCTAGTGGAGGGACACAACCCGCGTGGGATTCATCCTAGAGCCTCTGCCATCTGCTGTGCACCTCGGTGCCCGGGAGACATCCTAAACCGAGAGGGGCCGAATCGAATCGTTTTAACCGGACATCAGACGTCACGGATGCATCCCTCCGCCGTCGGCCGCAGCGCAGGCAGACAGATTGTAAAGGTCCAGGCTCCGACACACGGGCATTAAAATTTGTCGTGAGAAGGAACGAGAGGCGTATCAGTGGCACTCACTCTGCTGTGACTTTAAATGATGTCCCCGTCGAGGGAAGCGTGGGCAGAACTGCTCAGGATAAAATTGTAAAAGGGAGACCTGAGCATCAGCAAGAAGTTAATTTTGCTTTCAAGTCCTTGGTTAACTTTCGAGTTCGTTTTGGTGTGTTCAGACGCATCTCTCTTTCACAGGAGAACTTCACAAGAAATGGGACAGGTGTGGAAACGGTGAGGAAAGAGCTCTGTGGTAGAACACAGTGATTCTCGTGTGTGACGTGTGAGTCCACTGCACGCGCGCGCACACACACACGCACTTCAAGTTCATATCAAGTGAAATAAAACTTCGCTGTAGGTCGCCTTGCTTTTCCAGATCTTCTGGACCTCAGCCTCGGCCCCCGCTCCCTGGCACCCTGTGCGCATGCACACAGAAATCAGGCTTCCACCGCACGGCCTCCCCAGTCCCGAGCCCTGAGTGGGGCCTGCCGTGTCATCCCCCACCCAGGTCGTCCCCACCGCTCCGGGCACAGCAGCACCACCCTTTCCTCTGCCACGGAAGCTCCTTACAGTCCCCAGGCAGGCCTCCCTGGCTTCTGTTGGCCCAGCACCCCTTCTGTGCAGATCGGTGGGAAAACCATTCTCTGTTGCTTCCTGCAACTGGACCTCCCCTCCCCCTGCCACGGACCAAGCAAGCTTAAGCCTGAAAGGCAGAGACCTCAGCCCCTGGGCGCTTTGCTTAGCTCGCCAGTCCCAGGAGGAGACCCGTCCAGGGTCCAAAGAACACCCGGGACAGAGGAACTGGCCAACGGGACGCAATTTGAGAAAGGCCACGGAAAACGAGGTGACTCGTGAGGCGACTCGCAATGTGACTGAGAAGCAGGAACTTTGTCTTAAGGAACAAGGCGGAGGTGCAACCTCGGGACCCAGAGCCGGGAGTCAGGGGAAGGCCCTGCAGGCTTTTCCCGGAGTTAGAGGGGAGGCCCTGCCCGGTGTTCGCCTGGGACGTGCTGCGGGAGCTAGCCGGCCACGGCGGGGACTGTCCTGGAGCATGGAAGTGCGTCAGCGCACCTGTTGTGCCCCGGAAACGAGACCATGTCGTGTGCCAGTCATACCCCAGGAAAGCTGGAAATTACACCCTTCGTTTCCCCGCCGTACAAAGAAGAGATGTGGAGTCTTCGTATTCCTCCAGCCTGGCCTTGGTCGGGACTCGGACCCCGGGCCGAGGCTCAGACCACCCAAACCCTCAGGCTCAGCTAGACGACCGTGCACCGATGACCTCACTTGGGAGAGCGGCAGATGAAGAGGAACGCAGCAGGTGTTTGCAGGGGGAGGCGCCGCACGGCCTGGCGGGAAGGGGCCGGCTTCAGGACGGACACAGACGGGCTCTGGGTGGACCGGTCCGGCTTCAGTGCCCTGAATGAGGTGTGTGAATTATCTGAATCTCCTGGGCCTCCGTTTGCTCATCATTCAACGGGGACAACAATGACGACCTGGCAGAGCTTCGGTTGTGACAGGACATAGCTGAGCAGCAGCCATTCTTAGACAGGAGCTGGACAGCAGCCGTTCTCAGATAAGCAGTTATCTGGAGGTCGCACGCTAACCCCTGCTTTCAGCTTCTGTATGCTTCCAGCAGCCGCACCCCTCCCCCTCCTCCCTCTGCCTTCGTCACAGGAACATAAGCCAGCCCCAGCCTGAGCTCGGAGTCCAGAATTTGGAACGTCTCCTCTGGGCCCGCATGCGTAAATAAAACTCCCCTTCGAAAACCCCGAAGCCGTTTGAGTCGTCTTTTCTGTAACATGGTGAGGGGTGCCCATGGTGTACACTGAGCCGAGTGTACTGTTTGCGGCAAAGTGGTGCCTCCTCGAACCCCAGGTTTCGGGGCGGTGAGCCTCAGGGGAGGCAGAGCGTCTGAAGGTGCAGCCTTCCTGGGGGCCTCCTGCCATGCCAGCTCCTGGGTCTCACGGCCAGCCTGCTGAGCCCCCTGAACCAGGATGGGACCCCGAATCTGGGTGTTAACACGCTTCCCAGGCTATTCTTATATAAGAAGCTAAGACAGAACAGAAGAGGGTAGGGGTCAGAAAGGCAGAGGGACATGAAGCTTATTGCTACAATCAACAACAATGCCAATAAGAACACCCACACAAACAGCAGCGGTAACAGTAGCAATACCAGCAGCAGCAGCTCCAAAACACTGTCTTCCAGATTGTTCTAAGTGTGTTACCTGTGTTAATTTTTTAATCTTCACAACAACCCCGTGAAACACATCCTATCGTTATCCTCACATTTCAGATGAAGACATGGAAGTTCAGAGAGATCAAGGCACAGCCGAGATCACATAGCAAGTTCAAAGTGAAGCTATGAACAGACCCAGGCAGGCTGCTTCCAGAGGACGAGCTCCCAGCCACCACGCTATGACAGGAAGAGATGCCCCAGCGAGGCCATGGGTGGGACCACCGGCCCCTGAGCACGTCATAGCGAACACAAACACCAGCGCCACCTGCATCCCTGCTTTCCACACCAGCACAGTGGCTCACACGCGTCCGGCCCCATGTGGTGGCACCCACCCATTCCCACCCCTGGGCCCCACTGGGACAGCGCCACCCCTCTCACCCAACCACCCCAGGGCCCCTAGCTCGCCATGCCACACACAGAAAGGCACTCAGCAGGCCAATTGAGTCCCCAGGGCCGGCTCAGCGCCCCCACCTTCTGTAAGTTCTTCAAACCACAGGAATAAACGCTTGCAAACTCATGCCTCACTCCTGGAAGTTCAAGTTCCTCACGTAAACATCATCTCACCTGGAACCACAGCTCCCCTTGCTGTGCCGGGCAGATCGGCAGAGGCTCCCCTGAGACCAGAGTCAGGTTCCGCTGGTATTTACCGCAGGCCTACTGTGAGCCGGGCACCCAGCACACAGTGTGACTCATGCTTTTCACAGAGTGCACACAGTAGGTGCTCCATCGATATTTGATACAGGCCCAGGTTCATGCTGGGCTCCCACTGAACAGGAGATGGAACTGAGTCTCGGGTGATTTGGTAACTTACAGGACCCTTCAGGGTGCAAGTTCAAAGCCCTCTCCACCAGGTGACAGGGAGGGGCACCAGCTCACAAAGGGGTTAGCACAGAAGCACTTCAGCTCTGGGTGAACCTAACCGCCGCGGTTTACACTTTCTCTGAGCCTTGGTAGCATGAAAAATTAATTACAAGCTAACAGTACCTTACATTTTTTTTCTGTGCTACTTATTATCTCTTGACTGGATTTCCTATGAATTAATTTTAAAAGGGCATTCATTCTTTGAGAAAGGTGTCAAGCGATTTATTCAAATCTTCTCTCCGTATGTCCTCTACTGCCTTAAATTTGCAGAAGTTAGAAAGAGTGGGAGAAACGTTCAGAACTTAACAAGGAAAACATTTAATGTAACATTGCTTCACCATATGAACCGCGGCTCAGTTGTCAGATGCTGACAATGGATGCAGAGGGGGCCGTCAGTGTGAGGACACAAGGAACCCGGCTCTCCCAAGGGTGGCTGGGCCTGGTGGCTCCTTTCTTGACTGGGACACCGCGGAGCAAAGAGAGGGCAGGTTACGGAGGCCTGAGACCATGCTACCAGCACGGTCACCTGGCCTCGGGCTGGCTCTCTCTGACGAAGCCAGCCACCTCGCTCCAGAAAACCCTCGGAGGGGCGCCCCCGCACGCCAAGGGCCCCAGGGAGGCCTCTGGGCCGCAGCCAGCGAGGGGCCGAGGCCCTCAGTGCAGCGCGCAAGCTGCCCGCAGCCCGGGAGTGAGCCAGAGAGCCAGCAGGTCCCTCCTAGCCCAGCCTGGAGGCGACAGAGCCCCGGGGGGGCCCGAGCTGGGGCACCCAGCTGAACTCACCTGCCCCTGCCCCCTGGGAGCCGGGAGGGCGTACGTGCGCGCGGTTACAGCCGGGTACTTCGATACCGGGGTGCTGCGCTGTTGCAGAGAAGTCGTACCGCTGGGAATCATGGGCGCAGGGGGCGGGCCTGGGCCTGGGCCCGCCCCCGAGCCCACCTCAGCCGCGAGCTCAGGCTCACCTCCGGGGGCACAGCCCCCCCTGGAGGCTGCACTCTGCCGCTGCCCACCTTCTGCCAGGGTCTGCTTCGATGCCACGGGACCCCTCGCCTGGACGAGCGAGGCGGTTGGTGGCCCTGGAGTCACCGGAGCAGGCGGGCGAGTGCCCCAAGGTCAGCCCTTCCCATGGGTGGCTTTACCGGCTTCGTGCACACTTCTTAGGAGGCTGCCAACCAGCCGGCAGCGTCGACCTGTCACTGCCGACAGCCGTGACCTTGATAAAGAATCCCCGTGCGGTCCTTCCTGCCCTGGCCTGGCTCACTGCTGACACTCACGCACTCCTTTCTCCCGTGATCACACCTCGCGGGAGCCGCCTGCATTCAAAGTCTCGTCTTAGGCTCCGTTTGGGCGGAGACCCCCACTAAGACCCTACCCACTGAATTGCCCACTGTGGCAGGATTTCAATAAGCAAGACGGTTTACGGTAAGCAAAGTGCACGGGAGCGGGGAAGTGTGGGTCGCGTTTAGGGGTTGACAAGTGTGTTTTGCCTGGGACAGAGTTTCCCAACTTGTCAGAAAGATTTAGGTTGCTTGGTACAATGGAGATCCCAAGTCCCTTTTCCTAGAGAATTTGATCCCTGGAAAGAAGCCCAGGAATCTGAATGTTCAACTCCTACGTGTCCAATGAATGTTTTTTAACAGTCAAATCTGGGGAACCCTGGGTTTATGGAGGATTGGCCTTGGGGGCAAGGGAGAAAGGCACAGAGAAAATTTGGTGTCGGCAGTGAAGAACCTTGAAATGCTCCTTTAAAGACTGGGCTGTATTCTGAAGGGAATGGGGACCCGTGGAAGGTTTCTGAGCCAAGAACTGCAGCGACAGAGTGATCGTGAAATTATCAGAGCAGCAAGACGTAAGGAGATTTCCTAAGAGTTTAGTTGAGATAAGCTACCAGGAACTTTAAGGCCAATAAAGAGGTTATTGCAAGGATTCGGATAATGTGGGATAGAGATTCAGCTGAGAAACCTGATCAAAAAAAATCAGAAAGAGCCTTTTGTGAAATCAGCCTGAAATCCGAATTAAGTAGGCTGGATGCACAACATTTCTTTCTCTGTCCTGCCTGCAGAGTATGTAGGGCCGCTGTGCATTCCTTTATCCTTCTTGGCATGCAGTATTAATCTCTTTCTGGTAATTAATTACCACTACATTACTATCAAAGTTATAGCATTTTCTCCGGGGAAAAAGTCTACCGCACACTTAAGAAATGGATGGTTATTTATGTAGGTAGACCACTTGGAAACATTTACATTTTTCCTTTATGATGATTAAAGCGTAATGCAAATCAAGTTTTTAGCATGGATTCCGAACATATTTTTTACACATATAATTGGAAGCTTGACACTTTACCTGTGTGTGTGTGTGCGTTTAGAAGGGAAGCAGATTTTCTAATTAAATCAAAAAAGAAATTCATTACTGCCTTCAAAAAAAATGTTATAAGTAAAAGAAAGAAAGAAAGAAAAAATACCAACATAGTCTTTTTGTCGGGGAAGAATTATGCTTTTATTTTTGTTTGTCTTTTGGGCAAAAGGATTAAGCAATAACTATCACAATGTGACTAGCTACATTCTTAAGACTTAGAAATGTTGTTATTTTAATAAGAAACCCCTCTCCCCCTCTCTCCTCCCCCCACTCTCTCTCCGCCTTCTCCCTCACTCGCTTTATAATGGCACTTGTAAGTATAGGACGCAAGAATATCCCATTAACCTCCAATGATGTGGAGCCTTTCTTCTTGTAGCACGTGTCCCAAGTACGCTGTCCAAACATGGACGGCAGGGTGTGGAGTCCGCCTGTTAGTTTTTGTCCAGGCTGCAGTGTTTGCGTGCGTGTGCCTGTGGGTAGTCAGAGTTAGTTCCCAGCTCACGGGGTATCGATACAGGTTAACCTACACGACATGGATGAGACTCTTGCAAGAAAACCTGAGGCCTGACAGAGCCCATATGATGAGCGCTCTCCCTTTATGATACCTCACACCTGCCACAGGGGAGCCTGGCCACCCTCCGTGATGCAGGAGGGGGTGGTGGAGGTGTTGGGGCCCGTGGGCTCCTCTGCGGTCTCTCGTGGCCGCCCTGCTCCCAGACTCCCCTTCACCACCTTCATGAGCGAAGTCACATCCTCATTGTCAAGAACTCATTGTGTGCATAGCGGAAAAATGGAAGTGTGCTTGTTTACTCTGAATGAGAAAATTCAGGTCTTGCATGGATCCCTAACCCTTGAACTGCACAGAAATAACCCTTGAACTGCCTTTTTTCTCCGTCAGTTCAGAGGATGCTCTTTCCTCGTCCACCTGCTGCGATGGATGGCCGAGAGGATGCTGAAAGGAAGCAGTACCTTATTCGTTCTTTGGAAGTGTTCTCGTCGGGGGAGGGCGTGGGAGACAAGGTACTGCTCTTTTTGCGTCTAATGTGAATTTCTTCAAACAGGGCTCAGAAGAAAGCCTCAAAACCTCAATCGGGAGGATCTGCACCTTCTTCTGTTGCCTTGGGTCACCTAATCGGAAACGTGCTTAATCTCACAAACCCTCGGCTTGTCCCCAGGAGGGTGGCTAGTCGACCTGTGAATGGAATGCAGTATTAGTAACCCTCTGGTGGGATTCATGGAGACGTAAAACCTAATGGAAACCATGAGATATTCCGAAAAGGAAGATAAAATCAAGAGAATGGGAAGTCAGACACAGAGGGATGGGGAGAAAGAGAGAGAAAGAGAGAGAGAAATGGGGGGAGAGAGAGAGGACTGTGCACACTAGGAAAAAGATCCGCGGAACAATTCGTTTTGGATGCAGCATATCATGTTTAGTTAATAACAAAAGAGAGCATCGAGCTGGCAAAATCGGGTGAACATATATTCAGGAAAGCAGCCAGAGAAACGGGTGAGACTTCGTGAAGCTCACAGTCACGCAGCCACAGAAGCCAGCCAAGCCCTGAGAACACAGCTGGAATTCGGTCAAACGAGGTGAAGAAGGTCTCTAAGATGAGGGCGCCCACACCACGGCTGGGAGCCCCAGCAACCAGACCTCTTCTTCATGCAAACAATACAGAAATGAGAAACAAAACCAGCCGTCCTCTGCGAAAGGGCAGCAGGAGGCGCAACCAGCACCACGTGGGGAATGATCCAGGCAGGAATGCGGGACGTGTGTCTGCGCAGTAGGCAGCGAATGAGACCTTGAGCGGGTGAACTGGGGTTGACGATGCCAGGGACTGGATTAATCCCCCAAGCGTAAGCATCTTTGTGTTCTGAACGTGTCCACTTACTTCTACTCCACGCAACTCAGTGGCCCCGGCTTCACAGAAATGAAGTCTCAAGTCTGGAGAACACTGGGGCACATTTTCTTAGCATCTACGATTTGCTGGGCTTCCAGTGAGTGAATGCCCTCGCTGCTGCATTCTCCCACAAGGGAATCGGGGTAGACGGACGGGGACATTCATAAACGGATGGGGACAGAGTAGCCTGCGGGAGGCTGAGCTCCTGATGGCCGCCCCTCTGCATTTGGAAAGGGAGCTGGGGGTGTGAAGAGGCCGGAGTGAAAATGCACCAATGCTCTTAGCCACCAGGATCAATGTTGTACCATAAATTTGGTGACGAGGGAGAGGGTAATTTACCACCGTCACATAAAAAACAATACAAATATCAGTGTTGCTGCTGCTTGCCAGTTTTGAGGCTATTTGCCCAACTCGGTGTTCCACTCCTATGCAAAATGTCATTGAGTAGCCCCCACAAATATAAAAGAGAATGTTAATGTAATGCCAGTCTTGCACACGAGGACAACTGGAGCTCAGGAGGTTTACTACTACCTTGGCCAGAGTCGTAAAGTGCATTGTGCATGGAGGCGCCAGGGACAAGTCACGCCACGCTTAGTCCAACGCTCATTCTCTTAGCTTCCCTGCTAGACTCCCTCCCAACTTAGTTCTGCTAAATGCATGCATCCGTGTCATCTGCAGCGGGCATGCACACCACCTGTGTCAGACTCATCTGTGATGAGCCACCCTGACAGACTGAGGGGTAAAAAAGGACCACATTCACATGCCATGAAACCAGCCACCTGGAGACACGTGTAAGGACGAGAGTGTTGTTTCGGAAAGAAAACGAAGACGAAACACGGAAGCAGAGATAAAGAGCCATGGACTTGGGGAAGCATCTCAACCTCTACGAGAATGTAACAGAGTCCCGTCTGTTTGTTACTACAGCTTTCCTAGAGTCATCTCCCCTTGCAGACATTCTGGAAGCATGCATCTATCTTTTAGTTTCCGGGGAGAGAGGAGGAGTCGGGCCCTCAGTGCGGGGAGAGAGAGAGAGAGAGAGAGAGAGAGAGAGAGCGCCACTGAAGGTAGATGGTGGGGCAGTGCCCACAAGGGAGGGGCAGAAGGAGATTCATTTTGAATGACATTTTCTTTGGATATAGAGCCCACCGCCACGACGAATCGGATTCTGCTTCCCAAGGACAAATTTAATCTAGAGAAAGCAGACTTGCCATTTTTCCTTTTCGAAGTCAACCCTGTATTGACTTCCAGACAGGTTTGGCTCTCTCTTATCATCATGGAAACCACAGGGATGGCTTATTTTATTAGCGAAAATGTATGAAGCCCAGTATCAGCGCAGGCTTCGCTGTCACCAGGAAATGAAGGGAAAGAAAAATAACGGTGTCATTGGAAGAAATGTCATAGCGTGTCTCCGCTCAAGGCGGCGGGGAGCTCACCTGTTTACCTCCCCTCCTCACTCAAACTCCCAATTCAAATTACCAAAACCAAATAAAAATAATCTATTTCGTGACAGGAACCATAAAGGAATCAGTCAAGTTTCCGCAATTGTGAGAAAAGCTGGCCCTGGCGGGGTCCATCAGCTGGTTAGAGCGTCGTCCCCATGCGCCAACGATGCAGGTCTGCAGAGCACATGCGAGAAGCAACCAATGAGTGCCCAGGAAAAGGACAATCTTGTCAGATCACTGACGATATCCTTCTCCTCTCCTCAAAAAAAATCTTACAGCATGTTAATTTGTTAAGGAATACAAAACTGTAAAATTAATACAAGAATAAGTCTTTTAACCAGGAGTTATTAAAATAAATAGCCATGTCTCTATAATTGCCTTTAAGGGTACATTTTTTGAAGGGCAAAGTATTACAGATGATATTTATTCCTTGTTATATCCTGATATATTCCTTTAAGGAAAAAAAAACACTTTTTTTACCTAGTTTAAAAGTTAATTACTGTGCTGTAATTATAAAGTTTGCTTTCTTTTTAAAAAGAAATCTACCTCTTCTTAACTTTTAAGTTTAAAATAGCTTGATGACAGAAGTACTCATTACATTCTCCCAGAGTCAGAGTCCCAGATGGTGCGGTAAAAAAGGAATAATCAATAACAATTTAGCACTCCTTATGTTTATAAAAATTACAATGCAGATTCAACTTTCGGACGTATTTTCCAAAAATGCATTTATGCATACATTTATATTTTGTTTAATTTTAATTACATGTTACATTCTTTTTCAATGTAATTATCAAGGTACATTCTTCAACTTCCTAAAAACAATTTGAAGTGCTCTTTAAAAGGCACAAGCGAGGGTCTATAGGATCCCAGAGGAGAGGTCCCTCAGGGCCTCATAAAGGGGCGTGCGGTCGTGATGGCAGATGAGCAGTGACCCCAGTGTCCAAGGATAAAGGTAGGAAGGAGGGCAAAGATGCGTCCTACAGATCACTCGGGGCGGGGGGTGGGATTTAGTCTGTCCACAGGAAATTACTTGTACTGGGATCATGTGATTTGAACAAAATTTTAAAGCAGAACATGGCAAAGACAGCAGTTTCAACTTTGAACAGCTCAGATGCTTTTACTCAGTTCAATAGGTGAGAGGGAGTCACGATGGTTGTTTTAGCAAAAAAAGAAAGAAATAGCCCTGGCTGGTGTGGCTCAGTGGATTGAGCACTACCCTGTGAACCAGAGGGTTGCAGGTTCGATTCCCAGTCAGGGCACATGCTTGGGTTGCTGGCCAGGTCCCTGGTAGAGAGCACGCAAGAGACAACCACACATTGGTGTTTCTCTCCCTCTTTTTCCCTCCTTTCCCCTTGCTCTAAAAATAAATAAATATTTTTTAAAAAGAAAGAAGTATATATACAGATCTATCTATCTATCTATATTCATATATATCTTCACTTGAGGGATATTTATGTGATGATGTACTATTAAAGGTCAAAGAAAAATATTTCCTAAATTTAATACATTCAATTGAATCCTTGCTCTATGCCAGTGGTTCTCAGACTTTAGTGTGTGCATCAGAATTATCTGGAAGGCTTATCAAAATACAGATTTCTGGGAACGGTCCCCAGAGTGTCAGATTCAGTAGGTCGTCCATTTCCGTAAGTTCCCAGGTGCTGCTGATGCTGCTGGCCTGTGAACTATACCCGGGGAACTACTGATCCAGGAGAAGTAGGAGAGCTGAGGGACACCTGACATACCTACCGTGTGTCATTGGGATCATATTGCACCCAAAACGGCAGAAAACCTAACAGTGGCTTGATTGGAGGGAGTTTATTTTTCTCTTATAAATTCTAGAGGACTGTCTGGAGACCATGGCTCATGCGGTTGCTAGATAACGTCACTAAAGTCCAGGCTGCTTCTACATTTCAGACCTGGGTGGTATATGCTTTTATCCTCATGGTCCCAGGAGGGCTGCTGCACCTCCAGGCATCTGGTCCCTGTTCCAGGCCTGACCAAGGCAAAGACTCAAGTGCTCTCTCCTAGAGAAGCTTTTTATTTTTATGTAGAAGGACTATCTTCCCCCAGGGATTCATACCAACATCTCAACAACCAAGTGTGTTACAGGACTTTACATCTCCAGCTCTAAGGGTGGTTGGATAGAAAACAAAAACAAATCATTGGCCGGCATATTTGCCCCTCTGAACAAAGTCAGGGTTCTGCTAAAAAAAAATACGGTCAAGGGCGTGAGGTAGGTGACTGCCAGCGTCTGCCGCAGAGCAGTGGAACATGGTTGGAGACATGAGAGGCTGTAATGAGAACGTGTAGACTTTGGAATTTGATTTCTAAATCCTCCACGTTCTTCCAGCCTCAGCTTAGATACAATTCCTCAAGGAAGCTGTACTTGACCTACAATTCGCAGGTTACATTAAAGGCTACTGTTATTTAACCCTATGGCAACTGCAGTAATTCCTTACCAGGTGATTCATTAAGGAACAGCACTCGGAACATACGGGGGAGACAGGAGGGTGACGGCAGCAGTTTTGGCCTCGGGACGACTGATGTCCAAGGAAAGGAATGATCCGCCTGGGGACGGTGCCAGGTGAGCAGGTTGGAGCCCGGGAGGGAGGCGGGGAGAGGCCCTGGTGCCAGGTGTGCAGGGAAAATAAACATAAGGAAACTGTGCCCACGAGTGAAAGTCATTCATTGATCTTGGGAGAAATACTGCATCTAATAAGAAAGAACAGGCTACCATTTAAAGGAGCTGAGAACATTTTTTAAAAGACAGAGTTTGGGAATTAAAACTATGATGCAGGAGTAAACAATGCCATGGAGAAACTAAGGGGGGAAAAGGGCAGAGCTCAGAGTCACAGTAAAGTGCTCACGACAGCTAGACAAAGTTGAGCACGTTTCTACACAAGAAAGCTAAAGGGAAAAGAGATCCACATTAAAAAGTTTAAGACATGAATAAAAAAATGTCCAAGAGGCCCAGAATTCAGCTACGAGGAGTGAGAAAAAGCAGAGAACAGAAATAATGAGGAAGAGAAAATAATCAAAGAAGACTGGAACACCATGTCCCTCGTTGAGAAAGAAGGCCAAGTCTGCAGACTGAAAGGACACTTTAAGCACCGAGCAGAAATAAAATACGCTCAGAGTGCCCATCGTAAAGAAGATTTAAAAATACTTACACAAAAGAGAAAACAAAAGGAAACAGAAGTCTACCTACGGAGGACCGAAATGAGACTAAGTGTCAAAGTCCACTCAGGCGCTCAGACATTAGAAGAGAACAGAGTTCAGTGCCCCAGAGTTCTGAGGGGAAAAGCTACTGAGCTCAGAATTCTACAAACACTCAAACTGATAACAGAAATGTATAGCCAATTAAATTGCCGATTGGGAGGGGGGGCAGAGGACAGATGTCATCAGACACGGAAGAATTCAAAAAGTGGTGATCGATGATGCACCCTCCATTGTAAAATAGAAAATACTCAAAGAGACACCCCCTGAAAAATCAAAGGAACTCAAAAAACGACCATAAAATATCCATTGCACTTTTTAATTTTATTGTGTACATGGGTTAGCTCCATATTTTTTAAAGATTTTATTTATTTATTTTTAGAGAGGGAAGGGGGAGAGAGAAACTTCAATATGCGGTTGCTGGGGGCCGTGGCCTGCAACCCAGGCATGTGCCCCGACTGGGAATCGAACCTGCGATGCTTTAGTTCACAGCCCGCGCTCAGTCCACTGAGCTATGCCAGCCAGGTGGTTAGCTCCATATTTTTTATAACTGCTTCATAATAAGTAACTAGATGCCTATTTGCATGGAGGAGAGGGCGGGAGGGCTGAAGGAGCCAAGAGAAACCAGTTAGAGAGACGGGGAAAGGGGGAGATGCCGGAGAGGGGGCGGGAGGGCAAACTGGCGCAACAGCGCAGGCATGTCTAGAAGTCGGGGGAGGAAGCGACTCGACTCTAAGGGGCCACAGTGACTTGGGTGAGAGGCGACACTAAAAGCGGGGAAACGAAGTCTAGAGTTTTCAGGCTTTTCTTTGAGGAAAGACCAAGGGGGAGGAGGGGGAGGGGCGAAGGGAATCCTGTTGCCTGGCCCCGAAAAGTGTTGTCACGGACCGAAACGGACCTCGCGGGAGGCGGCGTGGGTCGGAGGAAGAGCCCCATCTAACTCTAGACTCCAAGGACTGTGCATTCAGACCTGACTTCACCACTTACTAGCCAGGTGGCCTTAGGGAAGGTCCACTGTGGACCTCAGTTTACTGACCTGTGAAATGGGACTAACGCGGTGCTGAGAGAAGAATTAAGGCGCAGCGGGGTTCCATCAATGAGCACATAGTCCCCGCCCCGGCGGCCCTCAGGCGAGGCTCCCTGGGGAAGCCGTATTATTCATCAGAAGCAGCCCTGTTGGGAAGCTCACTTTTGGAGATGTGAACAAGAGCACACGTCGGGAATCTGACTTGAAAGAAAAGGAAATGCATTTCTTCTTCAAACATAACACAAAGAGAAATGGGGAGGGGTAGAGGCATCTGAGTGTTGGGAGGGTGGGCGGGCAGCGATACTGAGATAAAGGTGGAAGTAATGCAGACGGTTACACAGAGAGCCGGAGCTCTGGTCATGCAGAGTGGGGGTCCCGTGGGTCGGGGGTGGGGACAGACTGTGGAACACTCCCCACTCCGCTCCGCGGGTGGGCCTGCAGGGGCCTCTCCCCTGGCTGCCCCGCTCTCCAGGAAACACTTCCAGCCCCTGGGGACGAGAGCAATATTTCTTTCCGTTTTGCAGATTTGCAGCTTGCAGGGCCTGACAAGTGACTATTGGGTAAATGTTTGGTGAAGAGAGGAAGGAAAATGAGGGGCAAAGGAGAGAAAAGCAGCCCCATGTCCGGGAATGCGCCTGCCCAGGGTGGGCCTACGCCGCCCCTCCCGACGCCCCTGCTCCGGCCCATCGCCTCTGGGAGCAAACGCCACCCTTGCAGCGATGCCTCACCCCAGCGCCTGCACCTCAGTGACACCAGATCGCAGGCAGGGCTGGCAGAGAGCGGCACTGAGGTCCTGGCCACCAAGAGCAGGGAGCCAGCTCCAGACGGACAACCGTCCTACACCCGCGCTCTCAGCCAGGAACCCCCAGGGGGCGCAATTGCACGTCGATTCGCCATGGAATGCGCGGCGAATTGTAGACTGCTGCATAACTCAGGTTTGCAAACTTAGGCAATGAACAGGGTTATGTTTAAGATCCCTTTTCGATTGGGAGGCTGACCTTGCTCAATGCCTGTCACAGAACATTTTTTTGTTTTATGTCTGTTTCCTTTCACAAAATTTCCGTGCATTATTATTATTATTTGTGTAATTCTCCCACTAATTAGAAATCTGCATGTGAGCTATACCTTGCTAATTATAGGAGATAAAGCCTATCTAGAGAGTCTCTCACAAAGTAGGCTCTCCGTAATCATGTGTCATTACTGCCGTTCTAATGGCAGTAGTGTCGTCAGTGGCATTATCTTCCATTGCCCCACCTCTGCATCCCACACCAGGCGCACGCTAATATCTGACGGAGAAATAAAGTTAAGTTCTAGCCAGAATATGCCTTTCCTCTCCACTTTGACCCTTTCACTTTTGAAACTAATATCAGATTTTTAAAAAAGAGAGAGAGAGAGAAAGGAGGAAGGGAGGGAGGGAGGGAGGGAGGTCTAAACACTTTTTTTAAATTCTCACCCAAGGACATGCTTGTTGATTTGAGAGAGAAGGGGAGGGAGGGAGAAAGAGAGGGAGAGAAACATTGATGCGGGAGGAACAGCAATCAGTTGCCTCTGGAATGTGCCCCGACAAGGGACTGAACCCATAATCCAGATAAGTGCCTTGACCAGGAATCAAACCCGCCACTTTTTGGTTTCCAGGACGATGCTCCAACCAACAGAGCCACACCAGCCAGGGCTACCCAGGCGCCACCCAGGCACTTTCAGTTAACATTTTTTAAAAGATTGTATTTATTTATTTATTTTTAGAGAGGGAAGGGAGGGAGAAAGAGAGAGAGAGAGAAACATCAATGTGCGGTTGCTGGGGGCCATGGCCTGCAACCCAGGCATGTGCCCTGACTGGGAATCGAACCCGAGACACTTTGGTTTGCAGCCCGCACTCAATCCACTGAGCTACGCCAGCCAGGGCCTCCATTGACATCTTTAAGACCATGTGATACATCTGGGTTAGAGTTTCTTTTCACTTGACCTCAGATTCCACTGAATATGTATGAGTCTCAAAATTAGCTCAGAACTTACCACCATGCTCTCTCGGTTTTACCCGACGAGCATATCCCTCCCCAAATCGCTCGTCCTGGGTGGACACATCCCCCCGGTAACGTCCACACCCGACCCGGCAGGGTCGTCCCCACTTACTCACCCCGAGGCTGTCCTCGTGGAAGCCACTGACTATTGATGAGGAGGGACTCGGGCTCCGGGCGGAACACCCATCTCGGCGGCGCGGCGTCTGCGGGAGTGAGCAGCGGCGTCCGGGCCGGCCGGGCCGCCAGGACGACGCCCATCGCTTATCCGAGATGACAGCGGCGCCACCATGAAGCTCGTCTGTCGGGTTTCCGCAGCTCCGCTCGAGCACCCCGCTCTGGAGTGCGATCATTATCTATCGAGGCGCGCTGAACAGCACCGCCTCGAGTCCCGGAGACAGGCTGTCACTGGCAGATGACGTGCGCCGGGAGACATCCGCGGGTGTCCGTTGTCTGTGTGTAAACACAACGAGGGCACGTCCTCTTCCTGAAGGAGGCGCGTGAGCACTTCGGGTGGAGGGGTCCGGCCGTGGACAGAAGGACGGTGTGCCCAAGGATGCTGTGCCCCCTGCTCTGCCCCCTCGCCAAAACGCTGCTCCTTGAAGGGATGCCTGTCTGTACACGCTGCAGAGGGAACCGGAACGCAGAGGACAGAGCCGTGCACCGAGCCCCCTCTGGGTCTGCCCTACCACCTTTAACCCCCCCAGCCATCCCCGGAGGAGGAATCTCCATCTCTGTCTGGGGAGGCGGGCAAACCGCCCCCGAGGCAGAGCAGGAGGGACTCGGGCCGCAGATGGCGGGCTGGAGCCTGGCTTTGCCTGTCTTTGTCTGTCTCGGGGGTCATGGATCTAATCACTGCATAATATGGGACCATCCAGGAAAAAAACAAAGGAATTATTTCCATAACGAGCAAATACAAAGAGCATGTGTGCCTGGCCTGTAAACACCTTGTATCTAGTAACAGAGTCTAAAGGAATTTTAATTTGCTTCATCTCTGAAGCGCCCTGTGTCTTCGACACAGGACCCAACGGTGCACCCCATCAACGGTCGGAACCCTGGCGGAGACCCCGCTCCACGAAGGCCCGCATCGGCTCCTCCTTGGAAACACGGGGCTCCCACCCGCCTTTGTCGGGAAGCGCATCGCGAGTTGGTTCCCACGATGTTTCCTCTAAAATGCACTTTTTTTCCTGCTCTTTTATTTCACTTTTTCCATCACCATCTATCCCCCCCCCCGCACCCTCTTCCGCTTCCACCCTTCGCCCCCCGCAGTTGCCACACTGCTGTCGGTGTCCCTGAGTTCCTTCTCTCTGCTTTCTTGTTTGCTGGGTCCCTCCATCCCACCCCCACCAGCCCCCGGCCAGAGCTGTCCGCCTGCTCTCTCCGAGTCTGTCTTTGTTTTCACAGAGGGTAAAATTGTCTTCCTTTGTACGGCCAAGTAAGGTTCCACCTGTAAATGTGCCAACGCTGTTTTACCCACTCAGTAAAAGCGTTACTGACTAAGCCTGTGTCAAACAGATGATGAAAACCAATGAACAGAATGTCATTCTCACTTTCTTGACAGTTCAAAGTTCTTCCAATATGACCTTACCGCTTGTTCTTTCTTATGTTCCCAATATGCAAACGTGCCTTCCAGATGCTCAATAAACCCTTGTTCAGTTGAATTATCCACTGCCTTAACAGCCAGCTTCCATGTGAGTTAAGTCTGTACTACCTGATTTTACAAGAAGGGGAATGTAGGTTATAGGGATCTGTCTGGAATTTCAAAAAACTTCAGTTAAAAAAAAAAAAAACCTGAATGTTAGAGATCATGGGTTTTGATTCACAACTAAAAATTTACTCCAAAAGACACTCGGTCTCCTTAAATTATATAGAGCTGGCCCCCCATGATACTGCACAATATTAACCCACTGTATTATTCATGAGAGCCTTGATTTATGCTCCACCATCCATCTCCAGCCGGTTAACACAGAGCCAGCACCAGGGCTGCGATGACAGAGCCCACGTTTAGAAAGAGGAGGAGGGTGCCGAGCTCCCGTCCTCAGGAAGAACAATGTATTCACACTCACCGTGTGCCCGGCCCTGTGCTGGGCCTTTTCAGGCACACACGCTCCTTGCACACCTCCACGAGCCTTCGGGGAAAGACACCAGTTGTTGTGATCAAGGTGCGGGTCTGGGGTGTAAACCTGGTCCCTGTCCTGCCCCGTCGTGCCGTGCTGTGTCCTCTGCAGCTGTGCAGGTCCGACGGTCCCTGAACTGGTGTCGTCACTGTTCCTGGGGAGCGTATTAGAAGCACAGAACCGCCGCGGCAGCAGGCCCCACCAGACCGCAGAACCTGGATCTGCATTGACCAGAATCCCGGGCCATCCGAGCTCAGGGCAGGCGGAGGGGCACCACTCGAGGACCCGCTCCCCAGTCTCTGCCCGAGCTCTGCAATAATAATGCCCGTGGTTCACTGACGTTTTTCTGCATTCCAACAGAGGTGGAAATCAAGAATCGGCTGCTCATAATCAGGAAGTCCTATGGCCAACATAGCACAAGTTGTGGGGCCTCTCCCCTGAGCCCGACACTGTATCGGGGACAGAGACACAAACAGCAGCAAGGACAGTCCCTGCCCTTGGGGACCCCAGGGATCAGGGCAGGGTTCCACCGTGGGACCCACAGGCAGACTGTGGGTCCACCACCGGCCACCTGCCCTGTCGTCAGGTAAACGCTGCCTTTTGCACTGTGCATGTGTGGATACATGCACACTCTTCATGCATAACAGTCCACAGCTCTCGTCGGATTTACAGGGTAACTAAAGCTCACTTCTTCAGTATCAGGAATAAAAATTGAAATGGGCCATTAATGTTAGTGTAGAGGAAAATCACTTAAAGTTTTCCCTCGAGTCTAGTGTGATGACATATGCATATACACACATATACCCCACACACACATGTTATAGAGACATGTATGTGACCTTTAACCACTTCTACTTAGCCAGTCGTCTTTACAAGTAACAACACCACAGCAATAACAGCTAATACTTATTGCAGCTCTACGATGCGCCAGGCATAGTTTTAAGCCCCGAATGAACGTGTTTAATCACCATGGTGATGGCGATCCGTCACCGGAGGCTGTGGAAGTGAGCAAACGGCCCGAGGTCACAGAACTGAAGCAGGGGGCGCCAGGCCTCCACCCGAATCAGTCTGGCTGCAGGGCCCAGGCCCCTAGCCACCACCCAGCCCAGGGATGCATGGAGGTGGGCTCTGTCTCCCCAGCGGGGTGAACGGCGATGCTGCTGATCAAACCCGGGAGGAGGAAAAGGAAGGACTTAGAAGTGGTACCCACCCAGTCCCCATGGACCTATGATCAGCCACGCTTAGGTTGTTTGACTGGGTCACATCAATGTGCCAGACACATGTGCATACACAGAAGTAGCCAACGTATTTGTATGTGTGCATAAGACAATTCTGATTACAGATGCACATACTCAAGTACACGCGTGCCTATATGCACTCAGGCGAGCGCATGTGCAAACATGCAAACACACACACACACACACACAATTAGCAGTCTTAACCCGGGAGCAGAAATCATTTCCATTCCTCTTTCTTTTGCTAAACTTTTCTGCACAGCCCACAGTAGCCGGACCACCTGCTCTACGCGGCTGTTCAGCCACACGCCTCTAAAACGCTGGAGGGGCTCGTTAATAATTCAAACACCTGAAACCCTTCCTAACCTACTGGAAAAAGTACCTGCAGGGTGAGGGCCCACCTAAGGATAACTTTCAGCAAGCCTTGGGAGTATGTATTTTTTAAATGAGCTCCTCGGGTGATTGTAATTCTCAGCTAAGTCTGGGAACCCATGCTCTCTCATGACCCTTCCCAAATTTTAAAGTGCCTGAAAATTAGCTACAGTTGAATTAAAATGCGGCTTCTGGTTCAGCTAACCTGGGCTCGGGCCTGAGAGTCCGCATAGCTAATCTGTTGCTGCTGCTGGTCTGTGAAACAGATGCGGAACAGCGAGGCTGTGGATAACTTGTTTCCGCCTGGATTTTCTGCACACGCCCGGGGCCTGGCTTTTGTGCTTTGCTACTCCGCACACCTGGGTACAGTACCAGCTGGAGGACAAACCCACTTTGCAGGACAGCAGCATCTTGGGCTCCTGAGGAGCAGGCGGAGATTTGAGGCCTTGGTGGGGATTTTATAGAAACCGAATGAAAACAGGTTATTCGTTCCAGGCGGGAGGACTGGGCTATGTCTTTAATGCCGGCGTCCCCCCTGTAGCTTGCCAGCACGGTTACTCACTGGAACACAAAAATGATCATCTAAATGTGAACAAGTTGTCGTTAAAGAATGATGACCACTCTCCAAGCACAAGGAACCCCCGACATCCTTATAAAGAGGTGATGGAAGACATGATGTTTTATTCATTCCGAGGCTTCATTACAGTTCTTCTTTGAGGAGGCTGGGACGCTGGCGCCGTATCTGAACATAGGCTTTGCCGCTGACGGGCGTAGCAATTACTTAAACCTAAAAACTGTGAGGCTGAATGTGCAAGAGGTAGATTTCTGCGAAGACAAGAGGCAGGAAGACAAGAGGCACTTTGCGAATGGAATCACGCGAAATTCCTTTTCCTGACTATGCCCGCGGAGGTGTGAAGTCTGGAGGCTGCTGACAGAGCCGCCTGCTCTGTGCGCAGGGTCAGAGGACAGGATGCGAGCAGTCCAGCCTTGGTGGGTGTGGCTCAGGGGGTTGGGCACCGGCCTGTGAACCAAAAGGTTGCCAGTTCGATTCCCAGTCAGCGCACGTGCCTGGGTTGCGGGCCAGGTCCCCAGTTGGGGGTGTGTGAGAGGTGACTGATCGATGTTTCTCTCACACATCAATGTTTCCCTTCCTCTCTTTCTCCCTCTCTTCCCCTCTCTCTAAAAAAACTAGAATTTTTTTTTTTAGAAAAAGGAAGCAACCTAGCTCCCAGTAATCACATAATAACAACAATCATACTAACATATAATAGCAATAGGCAGCCACAGGCATTAAAAGTGGTAAAAGCCAATGCAAACTGTCTGAAGGAAAATAATAATTTATTGATTTACATAATTTTTAAATGCATAATGAGCTTTAATGAGTACCAGGCGTTTTGCTTTCTCTCCGCCTGCCCCCTGGTGGTGGAGTCTGGCCTCTGCAGGCCGTCCTCCCGTGGGGGCCTGCAGGAGCCGCGTGTCTGCTCCCCGCACTCCCGGAGTAAAGCCCCCACAACTACAGCGGTGTCCTGTCTCACCGCACCGGCCTGAATCGGGTGTTCATCCTGGAGCCAATCCGTTTGGCCAGGAGATGGGATGGGAGGATGGCTTGGGTCACATGACCGACTTGGGCCGCTGGCAGGTGAGCATGGGGTCCGAGTTCTCAACCAACCAGAGGACGGGGAGGGAACGAGGGGACTCGGCAGCGGAGACAACGGCTGCTGGAGCGCGTGTCTGTCCCCTTTGACGCTCGCGGCCCTGGGGGATGCAGATGCAGGTACACGACGGACACGCTGCAGGTACAAAGAGACGGATCCCGTGCAGATGGGAAACGGGCCTTACTTAGAGAGATACATGGATTAGCAGGGCCCCTTGGAGACTTCCGAGAGGTGGAGTCTCCGCTCAGAACAAAAGAGGGGAAAGGAGCAAAACAATAGAGGAGAAACGAGTATGGGCTCACGCAATCGGAAAACGGCGAGCTCCGTCTCCCGCCACGGCTGAGTCCGTGGGGCTGTGCCTCCCTCCCCGGGCCCCTCTGCACGCGGGTGGGAGGAGGGGCCCCCAGCAACTCCCTGACAACACCGTTCTGGCGGAGACGAGAGTGGGGGGGGGGGTCTTCTTAACACAGCGTTAGTACGTTTTCCTGGAAGGACCAGGATGTGTGGGGCTCATAATTGACACCCACCTTTATCCCAGCAGCTGCGGGCCTGAGTTGCACTGACCGGTGGCCTGGGACATGTGTTCCTCTGTCACAGGAGACACAGGGATGGGACTGTCGCTTCCACCGGCTGAGCAAGGGGCAGTTGTGAAACATAAAAAAAAAAGAGAAACTGCCAAAAAAAAAGGTTAAAAACCACCCCTGGTGTTTACTCCAAGAGATTAATTAGCCTGTTCAAAGCCGAACCACAAGGAAGAACCTCTTCAAACTAGTCAACGTGGAGTAACAGGGGCCAGACCATCCCACCTAAAGCCACCGCCGCGCACACGTCTAATTATCTAACGTACGGAACAGCAGCTTGCGAGACGCTGGACTCGGGCGACTGAGGACTGCGGTTCCCTGACAGGTGGGAACCGAGTGAGGGAAGCCGGTGATGGCCCCGGTTCTCCGGGCTGAGGGGGGCCCCAGTCCCGGAGCAGAGGGAGGCAGCCTGGCAGAGGCCAGCAGACTCCCTGAGTCGAGGAACGAACATGAGAGTCAAGGAGACGAAAGGGCCAGAGTTCGGGAGACCAAAGGGCAGGGAGGAGGGGGAGGCACACAGAGGCCCCGCCCCGAGGGGGCCGCCAGCCCCGGGCGGGCGCGCACACTCGTGGGGAGATGCTACTGAAGGCGGGGGGGGGGGAGCGGCTGTCCCCCTGGGGGCCAGAAACGCTGCCCGCTCTCAGAAGCCCGACCGAAAACCGTCCTCACTCACGGGGACTTGGAGGGAGTCCTCCTCACGAGGGTCTTGATTCAGGAACCGTGAAAAATGATCCCTGGGCAAAAACAGTCCAACTGTTTTCACAGATCTTAAAAATAAGACTTGAATGGATCAAGCTTTTCCACGTAATTTAACTTAATGCCAGGGCTGAGCTCAAGCATGAACTATACAGAAATACAAAAAATATACAATTTTGGCCAACGAGATAAAAATCACCTGACATCACTTTTTTCTCTGGGGCACATGGCACAATCTTGTGTATATTAATAAGTGGCATCAGAGGATTGAGGATATAGGCCCTCGTCATAAGTTGGTCTTGCCCATTTTTCAGACCAGGCTGTCCATGGACGCCCTCACAGCATCCAAAAAATAAAAAATAAGATAAAATAAAGCCCATGATGCTCCATTCCACACAGAGCTCTCTCTGTCTGGTCTACTGTTTCTGGTACCCAGCCGGGCATCCTGACATGACGGAATGTTCCAGCTCGTTCCTTCACTAACCACTTCAGATCCCCGGCTCAGGCGCCTGCACATGACAGAGGGGAAAACGCATTAGGGGGAGGAATTGATTGGGAAACTAACACAGAAGGACTGAACCAGGAGTAAAGGGAGCGGCAGAGAGCCCGCCCGGGTTACGACGGCAGCCCTCATTCTGCTGAGTGGGCGTGGGGCCCGGGGCCCGGTCACTGAGG
The DNA here is from genome assembly GCF_019186645.2 of Phyllostomus hastatus. NCBI lineage: Eukaryota > Metazoa > Chordata > Mammalia > Chiroptera > Phyllostomidae > Phyllostomus > Phyllostomus hastatus. The sequence goes on from NW_025333664.1 coordinate 4,881,555, forward strand.
AACAGAAAACCCCCTCGTGCATTCTGCAGACGGCCCCTCCTGAGGCCTTGCAAAAGGGCCAGCGACAGTCAGTACGTCCCCTTTCAGTCCATTCCGGAGCAGAGAGGGGCAGGAACCCTTCCAGTCTGTCCATTTCTACTGCGTGCGTGCGTCAAAACACTTCACACGCCGTGAGAAAGGCTGGCACGCATCTCCAGTGTGTGTGTGTGTGTGTGTGTGTGTGTGTTCACGTACTCTCCTCTCCACCCCTCCCTTCTACACTTCTTCCCCCGATTCATCATTTCGGTGCCTGCGCGGCTGAGGGGCTGTACACGGATAAAAACGAAGTTTAAAATAATTAGTTAAAACCCAAACATGTTCCTGGTGATGATGTAACTCAGCTTCATGCAAGTGTTGACAAAATATTCCCCCCGGAATTAGGTGTATGAGCAGTGCGGGACGAAGCAGCTAATTAGCAAAGTAACGAGGGTGGGGAGGGCGTGGGGGCGGCGGCTCCCAGCGGGAAGGTTCCGGAGGGCCCGGGGAGGAGTGTGTTCCTCAGACACGCACACCCACCGTGGGCCTGAGAACACGTGAAGAGCAAACCTAACGGACAGCAGGCTGCTGCCTGGCAGAGACCAGGGGCAGATCGAGACCCCGACGATAAAATCGTGGCTTTTTTTTTAAGATTTCTATTTATTTATTTTCAGAGAGGGAAGGGAGGGGGAGAGAGAGAGAGAGAGAGAGAGAGACATCAATGTGTGGTTGCTGGGGGCCGTGGCCTGCAACCCAGGCATGTGCCCTGACTGGGAATCAAACCTGCGATGCCTGGGTCGCAGCCCGCGCTCAATCCACTGAGCTACGCCAGCCAGGGCAAATCGTGGCTTCTGACTGAGCAAATTCTGGGCTTCTTAGAAGCTCTTCATGCCAGACGTCACTTCGCCGGCACTCCATGACGCCCACGGCGTCTGCGGGGAATGCGACCCCTTTCGCCTCCAAATCAGGAAGTGAGCCAGCAGGAATGTGGGTTTGCAGCTCCCCGCCACGGGCTTGCCGGAGAAAACCAGGGTGCCTGCACACCGCGAATCTTTCCGAGCTCCCCCGGCAGTGAGACACAAACACGATCGTGCACGTATTCCTTCTCAAAACAATTTCACGGCGGTTTCCGTGGGCTCGCACGCATCTCGGTGCTTTACAGACGCGTGATCCCATGAGGTGGACACGGTCATCACCCGCACTTTACCCACGCGGAGACTGGGCTGTGAAGGTGCGAACCTTGGCCCAACTGTGGGCAGCCGGGGCCTGTGGATGCGCTAGTTAAAGTCACAGACTCCAGCGGCGGTCTCCTCTGGGGCCACCGTCTTCACTGATGCCACGTGCCTGGTCTAGCCAGTTATGTCGGGTCCGTTTCAAGCTGGGAACTTCAGCCTTAAACTTCCCCAGTAATACTGTCTATGCTGAGACGCAGCTAGACTCCTCGAGGAACCAGCTTCGGCCACCCAATCTTCAGCTCTCCTTCCCGCCAGGCCCTGACACAGGGAGACTCAGTCCCCGGGGTTCTGTGGAGCCACATGGGGTAAGAGAATGACGCCACAGCCAGTCTGGGCCCCCTCTGATGCCTATGCGGAAGCCCAGCCTCAACCGTGATGATGGAATTTGGAGACGATTAAGTTTAGGTGAAGCTGTAAGGGTGCACCTCCGTGCTGGGGTTCGTGCCTGCAGAAGAGGACGGACAGTCCAGAACCCGCCCCCCACCACACCACCGCCCCCCCCAGCCTGGTGGGGGCGGATTTGGACGGTGGCTGCCTGCAAATCAGGAAGCCGGTCCTCCCCAGATACCAACTGTGCAGGGACCTTGATCTTGCACTTGCCAGCCTCCGGACCTGTGAGAAATAAACGTTGGCTGTGGAAGTCCCCTGGTATGGGGTTCACCGCTGTAGCAGCCTGAACGCCGGGAGAGGACCCCGAGAAGGCCTGCAGTCTCGCAGTCACCACGTTCAGGGCGGCCTGCCTGAGCGGGAGCCCAGCACCAGAAGGGGGTGGGGGGAGAGAGAGAGAAAGATGGGGGAAGCGGGGGAGGGTCTCCCCTCTCAGCCTCCCACACTCATCCCGGCCTCCATTCGGACTGGCTGGCAGGGTTGGTTCCTAACAGAACCCTCTTCCCCATCTGGGCTGGAGGCCTGCTTTCTGGCGGATGGAGCCTTCTCCTTTTTTAATCCACTTTCTTTCCTCTTTAATGCTCAGCGGTCCTTCGCGTGTAACCTCTCCGTTATCTGGGACAACTATCGCCAGATCAAAGTTTGCCCACACCTGTCATTAAACTTCGGGAACGACTTCTTCTCGGAGAATCTCAGCCAGCCGCCGCGGTCGGATGTTTTATGGTCTTCCCGGGGCCGGGCGAGCGGAGAGAGGGAGATGAACCGGCATCGTAAACGAGTGATGGCCCGTGGCCCTCGATGTGGGAGACGGGGCTGTCCAGGGAGAAATAGTGCCCATGAACGTGAACAACGGCCTTGAAGCCACACAGAGAGTCTGTGCGGGACGTCTGCCGGAGAGGTGGGCAAGCTCCACGGACGCTTGAAATGGGGGGGAAGTGCCACCGCCTGCAAGACGTCACCTCCGCAGACGTGCTTTTGGCTTCGAAGGCGCGCCCGTGCCCACTGGGCGACCCGAGGAAGCTGCCGAGAATCTTCACTCGTGATTTGTGCACCCCACGGGGGACAGTCGAAAGGACCCCTAAAGGAGTGCATTGCTCTCAGAAGCCTCAAGATGCAGCTCAATAATGAGAGTTCTCATTGCCCCGTCTTTACACGAGGTCACTTACTGAGCGCTGAGAAGGTGCAGACTCGAGGTTCAACACTTCCCATTCAGGCCTCACGAAGGTCTGCAGAGGTGGGTGAGACTGGTATTTCCCTTTGACAAGTTGTGGGCAGGCTGAGGTCCTTCCATCAGTTTGCTAGACTGCGCTTGGGTCAAGCTTTAACCTAAGTCTCTGACTCCGAAGTCCTTCTTGTGGAGGGGACCCACTCACACATTACCTGTGTGAGCAGAGCTGTACTTTCCTAACTCAAGCCATCACCTTCTACACACACACACACACACACGTACACACACATACACGTGCATGCACACTCTGGCCGAAAGACTGTCACCGCTCCCTATAACAACAGGTACGATCCCTCGAGTAGACCGCCCCTCCTCCTCCTCCTCCTCTTGCACCCACTCTGTCACTCCCACGAAGCCGGAAGAGGCAGGCTGTGAACTCCACCCTGTGCTGTGCTTGCATTCGGATGAACAGATCAGTCCCAAGGGAGCTTGGAAGAACAAAAACCTGCCAGCCGCTGAGGTGGGAGAGACGAAAGCACTCTGGTTGTGCACGGGAGTGGACCTCGAGCCTGGCCCAGACAATATGCATTAGTCATGAGTTCCCCGGCATCGGAACACCTTCTCCGACTGCGCTGGCCCACCGAGGTGGAAAATGGATTAACCTGCTGGGCCCGGGCGCATGGTGTCCGTCCCCCATAATCCACTGGCGATCTTAATTGATGCCCCACGGCCTGTCTCTGGTTGGACACGCAATCACAGCCTCAGTTCTCTCAAGGATTTTCTGCTGTAGGAGGAGAGAAGCAAAACAATCTACAGATGTCACATTGCCGAACCCCATTCAGTTCTCTCTCCCACCTACCCTCAGACCAAGCCCGCGGTTTCCTAATTTTGCAAACTTGGACGCTGCTCATTCAGGGAAGATGATCGGGTATCAAATTCCACTGATCGTACGGACGGGGGAGTTTAGGGGGAGGCGGATGAATCCCCCGCCGAAATTACACTCAGAACTTGGAACAACTTCGCAGCTTGCCCCCTTAGACTCACTCCCCTTTTCCAGCCATCCACGGCTTTTTACAGACACGTTCTCAGCCTGTCTGACCAGCCCCAGCACGGAGCCAGGCGGCCAAACACTGCTGTCCTGAGCGTGCTCAGGTCAGGGCATGTCATCTAAGCTGGGCCGAGGAAAGTGAGCAGTGACACTTTCGCCAGAAATGCTGGAGGAAACTGCCTCACCCTTCTCCTCTGGATTTTTTTAAATGTTTTACTTATTCTTCTGTTTTCTTTTTTTAAATGAATTATTTATTTATTTATTTTTAGAGAGGGAAGGGAGGGAGATAGAGAGAGAGAGAGAAACATCAATGTGCGGTTGCTGGGGGCCGTGGCCTGCAACCCAGGCATGTGCCCTGACTGGGAATCGAACCTGCAATGCTTTGGTTCCCAGCTCATGCTCAATCCACTGAGCTATGCCAGCCAGGGCCTCCTCTGGATTTAACCTTCAAGGAATTTAACTTCACATTGTCCCAGCAGCCATGCTGAAAATGTAAAAGGAAAGGTTCTTTGGGGATGGAACCCACAGAGACGATCCAGTGTGGAATAATGGAAGAGGAGAAGCAAGCAACCTTTGACAGCGTGACCTCTGCTCCCTGCCCAATCTGGGCTATTGTACATCTCGCGCTGTTCTGTTCACTGGTGTGAACCAGTAAATTCATTTTTCTCTGTCTAGGACATGTTGGAATAGTTTGACCCTTGCCACTAAAGGAGAGCTAAAAGATATAGCCCCCAAAAGTCGTTAAACGAACATGAATCATCACCTTACTCATTTTGAGGAAAACTAACAAAAAAGAGGCCCAGTGTACAATGGATAGGCGTGGCTGGAAGCCCTTTCTGTCGGAGGCTCCTGGAGTCCCGTTCTGACCGTTTCGCCCACCTGATGCTCATGGCCCCTGAGCAGGGGCTGAGAGCTCAGTCTACGCAGCCAGACTGCTGGATTCAAACCAGCCTCACCGCCACCGGCCATACGGAACGGGGCCAGCCCTCTGGGCCCCTGGCTCAGTCGCCCTCCCCGTCTAGGAAACCGGCCCCTCCCTCCCGGGGCTGTCGGACAGCTGGAACCCGGCAGCCCGTGAGAAGCCGCAGGACAGTGTCCGGCACGCTCCTAAATACAAATAAAGAAAATGTCCGTTTTCAAATCTCACACACCTGAGCGTTGTCGTATTTATAATAAATGTCCTGTCTAAACTGACATCAGTATATTTCAATCTCACATACCGACTTTAAATTTTTAAAAATGTACCTTCCTTTCTACTATCACCTCTTTCGTGCTAGTCACCAGCTGCCATTTTGGTGAACACTCACACATGTTAATGGGCTCCCACACGTGTAAAAACAGCTCATTGTGATGAATGTGTTGACCCTGCTTGGTCTGATATGCCATTAAAATGAAGAACATGCCCTAACACAGAACAGGTCATTTAACACACACGACAAGTGTGTGGCAGTATCTCATGTAGCTTTAATGTGGAACATCTTTTCTTAAGCTTATTTGCCATCTACATATCTTATTTTCCCATTTTTTGGCTGTTATAAACAATGTTGTGCCCTGCCTGGTGTGGTACAGTGGATTGAGCATGGGCTGCGAACCACAGGGTCGCTGGTTCAATTCCCAGTCAGGACACGTGTCTGGGTTGCAGGCCAGGTCTCCAGTAATGGGGCACGTGAGAGGCAACCACACACTGATGTTTCTCTCCCTCTTGTTTTTTTAAAACAATATTTTGTTTATTTATTTTTAGAGAGAGGATAAGGGAGGGAGAAAGAGAGGGGGAGAAACATTGGCCGGCAAACCCAGGCATGTCCCCAACTGGGAACTGAACCTGTGACCTTTTGTTTTTCGGGCCAGCTCTCAATTCACAGAGCCACACCAGGCAGGGCTAAATAAAAATTTTTTTTAATGTTTATAAAAACAATGTTGCTAAAACATTCATGTGAAAGTCTTTGCATGGGCATATTTTTTAAATTCTCTTGGGGATATACCTAAAAGTAAAAGTGCTGAGTCCCACGGTAACTTGGTTATTTTTTTAACATCTTGAGAAGCTACCAAACTATTTCCAGAGTGGCAGTCCCTTCTTACACTCCCTCCGGCAGTAGGTGAGAGTTTTACCGTATTTTTCAGACCATAAGATACACCTAGGTTTTAGAGGAAGAAAATAGAAGAAAAAGTTTTGAAGCAAAAAATGTGGTGAAATATTTAATAACATAAATAACATAATATTTCACCAATGTAAATGTAAACAGAACTCAACAGCAGCATTAACAACCATTATTCCTCCAAAATTTTTTTGGGGGGAGTATGTGTTATAGTCTGAAAAATACGGTAATCTCTTCAGGTCTTCACCAGATCTTTTCATTGCCTGTCTTTTGTCGGCTATTTTAGTGCGTGATGTGGGGCCTCACTATGGCTTTAATTTGCATGTTACTCCTGACCAGTGATAGGAGCATATTTTCATGTGCTTGCTGCTTATTGAAATGTCTTCACTGAAGAAATCATTGTTCAGGTTCTTTGCCCACTTTTAAGTGACTTACCTGTCTTATTACTGAGTTGTAAGAGGTGTGTGTGTGTGTGTTCTGGACACAAGTCCTTTAGATATTTGATTTGTAAATATTTTCTTCCAGGCTGTGGGTTCTTTTATTTCACTGTCTGGATTTTTGCTCTTTGAAAGGCAAACATTTTAATTTTTTTTAATAAAATTCACAGGTATTTTAGTAGGAAAAAATACATAATTGAGAAAAATCACTACTTGGAAAGGATAAACGCAAATAAAAACGTGCATTTGTTACACACTCAGCTTGGGATCGCAGACAGGAAGGAAGGGAACAGAACAGATGGATACCAAGGGAGCAGTCATAAATGGTATCCACATGGAAATGCCCATTCTCACTATAAAATGGGTGGCAGTGCTATTTATATACACAAAGCCGTAAGTCTGATTGAATGTCATTGTCCTGCCAGTTCGCACGAGGTCTGACCCGGGTAAAATGTCGGTCTTCTCAAGTTGACCTTAAGGAGTGGCCTTCATGGTGACTATTTGGAATACGACTAAGCTGACACAGTGAAGACAGATATTTTTGCTATCATTGAAATCCACTGAGGCTTTCTTATTAAAACTGAAATTTATTATACCAGGAATCTCTCTAGTATTCCTTAGGTCTTCTTTTGAAAAGCATTGTATGGAGTTAAAAAAAAAACCCACACACTTCTCCCCTCAAGATATTAAATTAATTCAGCCAAGACTTTAAGCTTTCTCTCTTCTAGATTATTGGAAAATTCACCCTGACATGGAAACACACGTATCACAAATAAATGCCTGACCAATAAAAAGATTATATGTCAAGTCCAATTTCTGAAGGTCTCTAGAGAGAAAATGTTATTTACTTTTTAAAACTGATGTTTCAAATACTTCACTTATTTTCAGAAAAGCTATATATTTAAGAATACGAACGTTGAAAATAACAGAAAGTGGGTGTTTGAAAAGCACATTTAGAAAATTAGCCATTAAAATGGCTTTTTCGGAGAAGAATCATCTCGGACTAGCCACAAAAAAACAATATGGCAGCCCCTCGCCCCCTGGCCCCTGGGGAGCAGAGAAGCAAGCCCCTTATCGGTTCTGTATGATACATACAAGGAGCCCACAGGGAGGAAACTGACCACTGGAGGTAGCTTTATCTAGATCACAGAAGATGGATGTGGTGCCCCAAAAAATGAAAATCAAACTGGAATTCCACTAGGAAAGTGTTACAATGATCCCATCAATCATTTATGCACTATGATGCTGAATGAAATATTTTAACAAAGAACCTTGGGTGTTGCATGTTAATAAAGAGTAAACATTCCTGGATGCATCATAAAATGTTATTCTGCCTCGTCTGCCTTTTTCCTTTTCAAGGAGTTATTAATAAATCATCACACTCAGTTAAACTGGATGTCAGTTTATAAAGTCCCAATTATCAGAGTAATTACTGCGGGATAATCCCTGAATATTTGCTGACCTGGAGATTCAATATTTGTCCGGAGACGCAGAGTAGTACTCTCCTTGGGCATGTCTTTTAAACGTCTGTGCTTTGAGGTGAAGCCTTTCCCCTGTCAAACACGATTGACTCTTGAGGGGTCAATGCCACACCAAGCATTGGTCCAAATTGCCCCCTTCCGGTTCAGGGATTCAACCGATACAGAAAACATTGCATGCCCACAAGTGTGTGCGTTGCCGGTACGTGATGAGGACTAATGAATGCACGAGACTAAGCCCTATGTATGTGCTCACACAACAACCCTTGGGAAGAGAATCGGGCACCGGTGCTAACTGCGTTTCAGAGAGGAGGAGTCGGAAGCAAAGCATACCACCAGCTTTCTCAGGAGTCAGACGTAGTACTCAGTACATCGGCTTTTCGAGCCCGACTCTTCACGACGACGCCATGCTGTCTCCTTATTAAAAATGCCAGTGTTTCCAAGCCAATACACGTCTACAATCTTTTATCTGAAACCCGGGGGGGCAGAGTTTGATTCTGCATAGGGAGCATTCCAATTCCAGAGGGGTAATACCAATACCCCCGGGATCCACCATCTTACAATGTCTTCAGCCCAGGGTATGGAGGAGGTCCCCACTTGCCTGGACTCACGTAGGCTCTGCGTTGCTGTCACAGTAATTTTGGCTATAATTCAGCCACAACCAAAAAGGCTTTTTGGACTCGAGGATTGCAAATGAGAGATTTGTGCTTCTGTGCTTCGAGTCAGAGCTGGCGCCCACGTGGTGCTGCACCGAGCTGACGCAGAAGCAGAAGACACCCTGTCTGGTCCTCGGGCTGAGGGAGGGCTGCCCTGCAGACCTGAGCCCTCTCTGGGGAGGCGGCCGCGACACAGACTCACCCTCCGCGTTTGCACGGCCCCGGGGACAGCCTGGTCTCGCACCCTCCGAGTGGCAGCTCTGCAGAACGTGAGTGCAGTGAAACAAATATCATCGTTCAATGGCTTTCAGGTTCAAGGCTTCAACACTCAAAAAAAAAAACTTTTCTTAGAAGTAAAGAAAGCTGCTTGCTCTTTTATATACAAATAAAGAATGAATCCCACCTAAGTGTAAAAGTGTACTCGCAATAAAAAAGGGTGGCAGGAAAGAACAGTAAATTGTCAGCAGGGTGTCATTAACTGAGAAGTTTACCTTTCCACGTACATTTTTGCTCCGTTTTCTACACATATTTTCACTTATTTACTCAATAAACGTGTTCTGACCACTGGTTCTGTCACTTGTCACTTGGTGAATGGATGCATGAATAATGGATGTTTGGGATACAATGAAAAGTTTCTGATTTCATAATGTCCACACCTTAGTAGAAAACTGTGAATGAATCTGTTAATATACAGAAAAAATGCAAAGAGCATTTTAAAATAGATATACTAAAATCTCACCAAACAATTTAAATTAGGAGTGTAAAGATAAATGTGAACTAGTTGAAATTTATGTTTCTTAGAACTTAGATTTTTTTTAGAATGTTGTAACTTTCAATAGTCTCTACAAATACCAAGGAAATAGAGGAAAGAAAGCTAAATATTCTAAGAGCCCCTTACAGAGGCTTTAGTACATGAAAGGAATATAAAGCTACTACAGCATTAGAAAGTGTGCTATAATTCACTTTTAGTTCTTGAACTCCGTTTCATTATTAATTTCCTTTACAAATCCCCCTTTTCAAAAATTGCGCACAGACACTATTTCACCACAGGCCTGAAACACGGCCATTTCCAAAAGAATAGATTCCAAATTGATATGAAACCCAGTGTCTCTGACCGACCTCACCCCCAGTAAGTAATCAGCACTTGAAACCCAGGACAGCTGTAGTGTAACACCCACAGTGTACGGTGTGGGTGGGGCTGCTGTACAGTACAGTGTGCAACACGGGATGTATCATGCGGAGCTGCTACAGTTCACCGCAGTGCAGTGCAGATGGCATCCAGAATAATCTCCTCGTTGACAGTCCCTGTGGCCTCACCAGAAATGGAGTCTCTCCGTCTCGAGTTTCATAACACCTGATGGGAAAATCCCGTCAAAACCCCATCTTTGATCTCGGACAAAATACTTAGGGTGACTGATCATTTTCCTCACTGAGCTGATGTCTGCTTACCCCCGTGGTGAACGGCGCAATGGAAACAATGGTCTCAAAGGACGAACTAACTGGAAAACGTGGATACTATTTCTTTTTTCCTGAGCAATCACTACATGCCAGGAACTATATCACAGGGTGTTATTTCATTTTGTCTACAATGTCACCCTATTATATAACAGGCATCATTATAAAATCTGTTTTATAGTCCAGGGAACCAAGACACACAGAGCTTAAATAACTTGCCCAAATTGTATAGCTAATAAATAAATAGTGGAGCTGGGATTAGGTTCTAAACAGGACACCATATTTTGCCATGTACAATGCACACTTTTTTGCCTGAATATTTGAGGGAAAAATAAGGAGGTGCTTTATACAGGGGTACAATGATTACATACCACGGGTATAATAATGGGTATAATAATCCCATACACAATGCGTACAAAAACATGAGTGTGCATTATACACGGCAAAATATGGTAATTATAAGTACGTTATTTACTGAATTTGTTAACCTACTGAGAAGAGCTGAAAATGGGAACTTAAAATGAGGTCACTGTAATCATGTGAGAGGCCCGTACAGGCATTCCCAGTATGCCCCCCAGAGACATGCTTTCCAAACAGGAGCAGGGACTGAGGCGGCTTCACACTGGTAAAATCCGCTTCCCTCCAAAAAACCCAGCGTTAACGGCAGAAAGCCAATCTATTATTTCCAGAGGAAGATCCAACTGCCAAGTGGATGGTGAGCGCTCCGGTTGGCAGGCTAAGAATATGTTCCCCTCATTGTCCTGCAAAGTCAAGTTGTAATCAGAAGGGTATGTGATGGGCATTCTACAAAACAGTGCTCTTGTATACGCTGGAATTGCTCGAAGGCCGTTGGCTGAGGCCTTGAACAGATTACGTGGAAATCCTAATGGTGACAAACATGCAACAAACCAGAGAGCTTACTGGACCAGAGATGCTTTAGCATCCGCTAAGGTTCACTCATTAACCCACTGGGCATTGCGTGAACTCCACAACATACCAGAGGCTGGGGCTCCAGGGGTGGACAGCACACACTGAATCTGAGTGAGATTTAACCTGGCGTCGGACAAAGACACAGCCTGATGAGTCCCTTCCACCACACGGAGCGTTCACTGATCTCACTGCCGCTGTGGAGAAGGCACTCTGCTAAGTCCTTTGCACACAGCAGCCGGTTCATCGCACCACCCCGTGAGACGGTGTTAAAGAAAAATGGCTTATAATTCTTATGAAAATGGGAAGGCAGACTTGATTCTATTACTACAGAATGGGGACTGCTCAATAAAGTTTGTAGGGGAGAGGGATGGAGCTCAATTTATTTTTTTAAAAATGGGGATTAACAGCCAAGAGCCGGAGTGGGAAAGGGGGCTGGTGAATGGAAAATTACTAAAAGGTTTTCGTGCTCAGCAACCTGTCTGGCAAGGACAGGCCAGGGTGGTACACTATAAAGACAGTCCCCGAGGCGATGAGAATTTGGTCAGGTATCCAGGGAGCCCATATTTCAGGGCAGGGAGACTCTGGCTAAACTGATTTAGCGGGATTTTTGCCAAAACTGGCCTCTACCCCAGTGTGGAAACTGAGGCTCAAGTTAGGCCTCACTGGGCAGAGGGCATCGGGGAGGCTGGCTGACGTCTGGGCAAGGAGGTGACCCCTGTCGCTAGGTATTACTGTAACCCCCATTTCACAGACGGGAAAGCCACGGCAAAATGGGGCTAAGCAACCAGCTTAACACTATACAGTATAGTGGGGCCAACAAATCACTACCGAGGCTGCTTGAAGAAGAAACTGCAGATTCTCTTGGTTCCCTGCCCCGCCCCAACACACACACACACACACACACACACACACCCATACTGCATTGTCTTCACGTAAACACACACAGCCCCTTAACTCGGTTCCTCTCCTTGACAATGCTGCGATGGAAACGGCCCGCATTACTCAGGCACACGCTTCTCCTATGCTTCTTCTGCATGTTGACATTTTCTTTATTAAATGTATAAAATACATCAGGGACCTAATCTGAAGTGAGTTGGTGTTTTCTCTGCCCTGATAGATAACATGTTATTTCTATATGTTAAGAAGGCACTATTAGTTGAATACAAGAATCTCTCTCGCTGAAGTTGTTCTAAACAGAAATATGCTCAGATAAAATCTTCACCTCCCCGAAACTTTCTGGCAGCCAGGGTGTCCCTCTCGCCAAGTTCTCATCTATAAAATGTAAGTGAGACTCTACGGCATGGGAACTAGCATTTTCCGGAAAGAGGCAATAGACCTGCCTGGCACTTTGCCTTGTAAGCTTTGCCCTTCCTTCTCCCTGCCTGGAATGTACATGTGATGGCAGGAGCTTCAGCAGCCATGCTGAGACTATGGGTGGAACTGAATGGCTGGGGAAAGCCAAGCACAACTATCGAGGCAACTTGGGTCCATGCCAGCAGCGTGGAACTACCATTTCACTCTTGGATTTCTTCACCAGCCCACTGAATGTGTGAGAAAAACGAATGCTCATTTGGCTCATCCACTGAAGTAGTTTAGGTTTCATGGCCCCAAAACCAATCGTAAGCAGCAGACTAACTTTCAAAGGGCAATTACTGAGGCTGCTGCCTCATTGTGAGTGAACACCTCACTATACCAATTAAGTATTCATAGTAAACTGTATCATGGACAAAATTACATTGAATAAAGCATGAGGTACCTATTTTCAGCAGTAACATGAAAAAAAATAAAAACGTGGCTCAGAAACTGCTTTCCGAGTTCTGTCTAGTGCTCTTCCTTCTCCTGGCTGTGCCCCCCCCCTCCCCCGCCCGATCACACTGGGACAAACGACTGCCCGAGAAGCGAGAGTTGCATTCTGAATTCAGGCGCCTTTGATACCGATCAGTTATTTGGAACAATGGTGGCCCTGGAAATAGGAAAACGGAGGTGGGAGCGAAGAGTACTCTGAAATACCCAAAGAATAAAACACAATTATGCAAACGACATCTCAGATAACTGATCCCAACTCAAAGATCCTGAACGGCGACTTTTTCTTTGTGACAAGGAGTGTGAGGTTTCCCAAATAGTAACACGTTCAAGTGTATTCTCCGTTTCCTGAAAACCCACCCACTGCTGCTCTTCAGGCATCTTTGGCTCAAAACCAGCCATTTCCGGAAACGTGATCTTCGTTCGTAACTGGTTCTGCAGCGATGATCAAGGAAGGAAGATTGGAGAGATCCAACGGTCCAGATTATTCGGGGCAGAGGCGGCGTGAAAAATGGTCGCTGGCATATAATTTCACTTTTGACGAAGAGAAAACCTAGAGGGAAACATGCAGGTGCTGAGGCCTCTGCACTGCCTTGGGCAGAGAAAAACAGCTTAGATTGACTGGCGCCATCGCAAGCCTCAGAGCTTATTGTTTTGTTTGCAGACTGGAGTCTGTGAGAAATAAATACCCACGGCTGAGGGCACCGAGGGCTAATGAACACCCAGAGTATGCATATATAAGTGTTTTTACGCCGGCATAGAGAAATATAAAAAGCAAGTGACACCGATTTCTAAATGTACATGTTTATATGATATCAACACCTATGTCAATATACAGATAAATAAAAACAGAGAGAGAGAGAGAGAGAGGGAGGGAGAGAGAGAGAGATACATCTAAAGGTGCGGCTGGTTGTCTATCTGTCTCCCAGGCAGGGGTGGGGGGGTGCTGGAACACACTAGGCGTGCACAATGGTGCTGCAGTCAGACAAATGAAGTTAGGCAAAGTTTGGGACCAAATCATGGAACTTCAAACCAGGCAGCACTAAAAGAGCAAATTTCTGAGAAGGAAATTTACATCAGAACACTCACATAGTGTCAAAAATGTAAAAAATAAGCCCTGGCTGGCGTAGCTCAGTGGATTGAGTGCGGGCTGTGAACCAAAGTGTCACAGGTTCGATTCCCAGTCAGGGTACATGCCTGGGTTGCAGGCCATGACCCCCAGCAACCACACATTGATGTTTCTCTCTCTCTCTATCTCCCTCCCTTCCCTCTCTAAAAAAAATAAAATAAAATAAAATCTTTTTTAAAAAGTAAAATATATATATATATATCAAAACAAAAATGATCTTGGTTAGTGCTACATGGAAGACAAAATATCAACTGAATTCAAAATGTGCCAAGTTCCCAGTGTGAGTGTTCATCAACATGCACGCCTATCGCACAAACACACACATCTATTTTAACCTGAGAGGAGCTGGAAGTAGATCATCCAGTTTTCTCATCAGAAAACCTCAGAGGAATGCGCTAAGGTTTTCCAGGGGGAAAGGGAGCAATCCAAACAGCCAGCTGCCATCTGCACATCTTGTCGAGCAATCGTTTTAGCCTTGTGGGCGGGAGACTGCTCCCCAGCGAGCAGGCTGATCATCCCCTCTTGGTCTGGTAAGATGACAACGTGAGCGCGGCGTTCCAGCGAAAGGGCACCCGTGATGGCCGCTTACAGTCAAGGCTCCATGTCCATGAAGCAACGTGTTGGGGACCCCAGTCTGCCGGCATCCCTGTGCCCAGCAGAGTTTTCCAGGCCAACGTCCCCCACCGCTGAGGGGGACACACCTAGGACACTCCCAGCCGTTTCTGCAGGAGCCCCAGCGAGCCGTGCTTAGGTGGGCCTGCTGAAACACAAGGCAGCTCAAACCGCCTAACGCATCCCGAGAGACCCAGCATCAATTACAGTAGATGCAGCAAACCTCCGGGCTGCCGTCCATTGGCACAAACGAACGAAAACTACATTTTGTCTTCATTTGATTCTTGGGTCTGAATGAAAACAGACAAATGAAGCGCTCCAGCCTCACACCTGCCCTTCCCGCCCTCGGGGCTCACAGAAAAAAAGAGAGTTAAGAACGTGCTGGCGCGCCCAGAGGCGATGTCTCCGTGAGTGAGGTTGAACAACCCTGATTTGCTATTCTTGTTTTCCTTTGCCATCTCATTAAGGAAATCATAACTTTCTTGACTTCCGTGCTCCATCACCTCTTCCCCGGGGGAAATAAAAGCAAAAGGGGAAGCATCCCACTGTGATCGGGCGAGTCTGTGAGTCACAGGTTAACCGGCGCCTGGCTTGTCCATCCAGCCTCTCGAATTGCAGGCACGCCCAGGGTGCCCTTAATTGGAAAAGCACTTCGTCCTCTAATTATAGCAACCTTCATTGTCGGAGCATTGTCTGAGCATTCCGTATGTGCCAGACACTTTGCTAAGCGCTGGTAAAATAAACCGCGTTACATAACACTCACCGCCCTGTAAGGTTGGAACTGTGGATTCCCTCCCTTGACCCAGGAGGGACCGTTCAAAACAGCTCAGCCACTCGTCCCCAGACACAGTAAGAAAGCGTCAGAGGCGTGACTCAGACCCCGGGTTCGCCGGACTGTGGCGCCTTGGTTCTTCGTCACTTTGCCCCCCACCCCCTCTCCTGTTTCCCGATCTCTGGATGTGATAACACGAAACATCACCACGTTCACGAGCTAGAAACGTTCAGGACGACCAGCGACTCTTCAGCTGGGAGGCTCGCACCCTCAGCTGTGATTTGAGCTCCACATCTCAGGGCGCAGAAGCAGGGGCTGGAAATGAGCCGGCGGCGCGGCGGGGGGACCCTGAAGCCACGGCCGGAGGCCTGGAGGTCGTGTAATCCTTGGTGCAGACGTCTCTGTCCTGTCGGCTGTGCCAAGGCCACTGCTCCCACGTACTGTCTTTTCTACTGTACCCATTCAAAACAAGGGCATTTCAAACCCCGTGTCTCCTTTGGGGTGACACACTGACTTTTCTCGGAATTTCCAGCTGGACTGACTAACACCTGAGAAGGTCAATGGCAACGAGTCCAAGGCGCTGACTGCACTGGGGCTGAGACAGTGGCTCGCGCGGCTCTTTGATCTTTCGCTAATCACTCCCATTATTTGTCTAAGATTGTGTTTCATCAGACAAAAATCCCTTTGTGAGGCTAAAGGACTAAAAGACTCAATACCATTTCCCATCCAATGCCTACGACGACCAAGTTTCGATGAACTAAAATGCACCGGGAAAGCAAAAATGCTGTACTTGATGTGGGAGGAATCTCAGGCCTTGAATTCGTTTTCTAACGCTGCCAAAGCATGGCTGCCAGCAGCAGGTCATCACTGAGCCCGAGGGACAGGTTTCCACTTCCCCCGGCCACTGGGAGGATGTCTCTTGCTGGGTACGCCCAGCCCCCTCTCCTGCTTCTTCTGGCCACTGGAGACATTGTCCTTCGAGGGACCACTACGCCACCTCTCCGGGTCCATGTGGTTTGTGTAGATTTGGCCCAGCCGGGGCCGCCGGGTGGGTAAAGACAGACGAAGCACGTGACCCAGCCCTGGCCAATCAGCACTCGCCATTCCCTTAGCCATGCTGACGGCTTCCAAGGTAGGCATATGACCCACATGAGGCAAACTGGATACAACGGTAGGACTTTTCTGGGATTGTAGAAAAGTGGTTACATAACAGGATGGTAGAATGCCATCCCGGAGCAGCTGACAGCCATCTTGCTGCCACAAGGAAAGAAACGCCTGAGAAAGAAGTGGCCAACACACACGTACATGCCCACACACGCCCACACACAGAGCAAAGGGAAGAGGAGAAGAGAGCATATGATGCTATTCGAGCCCACGGGGTCTACAACGTGTGTGTCTGTGTGTGTATGTTCCTCGCACAGGTGCACATGTGTATGAACACACACCCCCCACTATACTTCCCCTCAGGCCCTGGGTGAAAAGCCCAGAAAGGAGCTAGTTCATGGACATGTAAGTTCAGAAACAAGTTTTCTTCGGTGAGATCTGGGAGACCTAAAAAAGGAATTACAAATGAAAGAAGAACAAAATCTTGTGCTTGAAAATCTACTAGGGATCTGTCTCCTATTTCCAACTAGGCCAGGTATGCCAAAGATAAAAAAATTAGGGGGGACTCTCTAGAGAATACGTTTAATGTAGCAAACTAATGATACTTATTCACGGGATCAGCTGTCTTTCTCCACACATAATGTTATCGGAATTACACGGACACTGTAGAATTCCCATTGGTTTGCCATTTTTTTAGATTCTTGTTTCTTCTTGTTTTTCTGATTGGCTGTTCTGTGCCTCCTTATGTCCTGTACCATTGATTTGATTCTCGGCTTCATCCACTCTATTGTTGTTTCCCTGTAAACTGTTCTTTATTTCAATTGCTGTATCCTTCATTTCTGACAGGATCTTTTGTATGCTGCTGAGGTCCTCACTAAGTTCCTTGAGCATCCTTATAACCAGTGTTTTGAACTCTGCATCTGATAGATTGCTTATCTCCATTTCATTTAGTTCATTTTCTCTAGTTTTTGATCTGTTCTTTCATTTGGGCCATGTTTCTTTGTCCCCTCATTTTGGCAGCCTCCCTGCATTTGTTTCTACATATTTGGTAGAGCTTCTGTGACTCTGTGTCTTGGTAGTGTAGCCAAGTAGTAGGTGTCCTGTAGGGTCCAGTGGCCCTCCCTACCACCCAAGCTAGGTACTTGAGGTGCATCCTTTGTATGGGCTGAGTACAGACTCCTTTTGTAGTTGAGCTTTGGTTGCTGTTTGCAGGTCAATAAGAGGGATTAACCCAGGCCAGTCTGAGACAAGGATTGGCTGTGACCACTGACCACCAATCTCCGCCCTCCTTGGAGGATCAGCTGTGCAGGGGCAGGATACTGGTGCTCCAACATGGTCTATAGCTGTCCCCTGGGTGTGCTGGCCCTGGGGTTTCCTGGGAGGTGCAGGCCAAGGTCAGCCTCCGCCTATGTTTTAAAAGCCAGTGGCCACCCTGCCTGAGCTATAAAGCAGTCTTAGATGGCTGCTATTTGTGCTGGGCTTGGAGATTCCCAGACAAAGCCAAGCTGTGAATCTAGGCTGGCTGCTGCTCGTGCCGGGCCCGGAACCCACTGAGGCCAGTTGTTGCTTATTTAATAGCGTTTAGAAGTTGTGCGAGCCAAGACCAGCCACTCATCTGGAAAAGCAGCCTAGGTGGGCCCATAAGTTGGGTGGGGCAGAGTCTCTGGGGATCTCTAAGGTGGGTCAAACAGTGTTAGCCAGGTTGATGGAGTCTCAGATATGGCACCAGCCTGCCATATCTGGTGGGGAGGGTTTAGAAAGGGGTCAATGGTCTCTGCTTGCCTTGATGCCAGACACTTCAGTTTCTCCCTCTGTATCACTGGTGCCTTTTAAGCTGCTACGCCATCACCAGAGCCCAGAGGGAATGAGTCTGAGTAGGTCTCAGGGACACATGGACTCATGTGTGGGCTCTTTAAGAGGCACTCCTTGAGACTCCAGAGGTTTCTTCCACTGACTCAATCCCCGCTTGTTTTTGCAGCCAGAAGTTGTGGGGACTTATCTTCCTGGCACCGGGTTCCGGGGTTGGGGGCCTGGTGTGGGTCTGGGACTCCTCGCTCCAGAGACATCTCTCCCGAATTTTTATCCACCCCACGTGGGTGAGGGACCAGCCCTTTCTGCATCTGAGCCCCTCCTACCACTCTGGATGGATGTGGTTTCTTTAATTCTGTAGTTGTCAGACTTCCATTCAACTCAGTTTCTGAAGGTTCTGAGTGATGGCTGTTCTATGTTTTAGCTGTAATTCCGACGCGGTTGTGCAAAGGGACAAGCCACATCTGCCTACACTGCCATCTTGACTGGAAGTTCCCCATTAATTCTTGATTTTGCCTCTGGGGGTCAGACCCACGTGGATTTTGTTCCTGACTGCACCATTCTCTGGCTCTGTGCCCCGCGCAACTTCCCGAAATTCTCTGGGCACAGGGGTGCTCAAGAGAGACATGGGGACAATGGCATCTTCCTTTCTGTTCTCCCTGAAGCAGACGGTGACACACAGCTTGGAGTGCAGTGTCAAGGGAGACAGGGCGGGAGCACCAATGGGGAGATGGAAATGTGCTGGAGGAAGCGGAGGTGGCCTGGAGAGGGCGTGCCCTGGGACCCGCTGCCACCCGCCACGGGCAATGGGAGCTTAGTCCCCACCGGAAGCAGTGCACTGCAAACGCGTCAGAATTACCCCAACTCATGAGAGTTGATGGCCCAGGGCTGCTCTCCAGGACGGTTAAGTCCCAGCCACATGTGGCCTGCTCTGTGCCCAGGTGGCCAGCAAGACTTTCTGCAGCTGGGTGTGGGAGGTGGGGTGGCGGCTCAGCGCAGGGATGGCTGGAACACACCCAGAGGTCCCAGCGACAGGGGCGTGGGTCTGAGAGCACACGCCACAGAGAGAACGCTGAAGGGGGTGCTCGGGACGAATAAGGAGACGATGCCTAACGAGCATTTAGCCTTCGCAGTCAGTCAAGTTCCAGCATGCATTTCGCCCCGTGAAGGCAGCCCAGAGAGGCGCGTGGTGTGAGGTCTGCACCCGTTTTCACGTGAGGCCACGCCGTTCCTCCTTTGCACGCCCAGTGTGAGCGCGTTCTCTCTCGCCGGTCACGCCCAGTGAAGACAGTGAGAAAGTCTACAGGATGTTCTAAACTTTTCATCAGTAACCCTGTCAAAAAGCCTCCCAAGCCACAACCAAGCAAGCAGTTCAAACAGCGCCATCTTTCCGGACTAGAACAGAGCTCCTCGGGCGTGTCCTTGTATCGGTCGTGGGTTGGGTTTCACGTTTCCGTGCATTGGAAGATCTGAGTTCCGATTCCTGTAGCTTCAACACCACACAGACTCGTTGAGGACCTACTACGTGTGAGGCACCATGCTCGGTATTAGGGACACAAACATGAAGGTGACACAATGCCTGTTTTCTAAAAGAAAAGATTCTCTACCCGCAGTTTCTTCTCCTTCAGAAAGACTGACTTTCAGTAAACACAACATTTCAGCTGCACCACACCAGTATAATAATATGGATTAATTAAGAAATGAGCAATTGTTTAGCTGCATTTTAAGCAAAGCTTTACCAGCCACACCACAAAACATATTCTGTTATCAGAACTTATCTTCTCAAAATCATTAAAGCCAAATGGAAAGAAAAACAAAAACATTTTTAGGTGCTCATATGTTTGCTTTTATCAGATTAAAAGGAAATAAAACTTGGTACCTAAATTAAATGCTACTGAGAAAAAGGGCATCTGTAGGTGATTTTGCCCATTATTTGATTTCAAAATAATGCAAAGTCTATTTCTGCTGCAAGTTAAAAACTGTTTTTGGCACTTATTGAAAAACAAAACTCACCCAGTTATTTTTCAGGGAGTCCTTTGAACTTGCTGGGGGCTGCCGTGCAAGCACGGGGCTGACCCCCACTGTCGAGAGAACGCAGCCATGGACAGCGCAGAACTGATGATTAAATACATCCTTTGCTTCCAGCAAGAATCGGAGACCAGTTCTCTCTCAGTAACTCTCCGCACAAGGAGTCAAAGCAGAGAGAGCCGTGGCGTGGGCTGCCTGGATGCAGAACACAGATGCTCGTACCACAGAGACTTCACTCCACTCTCCGAGTTCCCAGTGGCCTAATTGGGCCGAGCGCTCCCGAGAGGGAGGATGGGACGACAACACCTCGGAGGCACCTGCCTGGTACCAGACGCCACAGAGAGTCTCTCATCGCATTGACAACGTGCTGGGCAGAGAAGGACACTGGCCACCCCTTTGTGCTAAAATGCCCAACATGTTTGGCCTACATTTTCTTTGTTTAAAGTGACCCACTGCCTTTATAATGACTACAGCTGGATTTTCTCTATTCCTTAGCAAAGCCTGATAGTCCTTGGGCACAGCCAAGAGCTGGGAAGATAATAAAGTAAGGTAGAAATGGCCACAGTGAAAGGGACTCAAGGAACATAAAAAGCCACTGAGATACAGAGACGTAGCATCTTCCAAACTCGGACCCCCCCCCCGCCCCGTGGCTAAGCCCCCAGTTGGAACAGGCAAAGCTTCAAGTCCGAACACACCCTTATATTTACAGCTGAGCCCATTCCCTGGGGATTTCACCCTGTGTCCTCCGCCCACACTTCTTCCCAGCTTCCCCCAGCCTTCCTCCCGCACGGTGTGGGCCACAGCACCCACCGCTCTACCAGATCACAGTACTTCATTTGCGTGTGGCATTTCTCATGGTCATATTGACATGAAGGGAAGGGGGAAGGGCATCCCATAGCCTGGGCCGGCGTGGAGTGCGCCACCTGCAGGCCCTTCGTCCCACTGCGCAGGACCACTCCCTTGTCACAAGACTGGGACCGTTCCGTCGTCGCCTGTTTTTTTCATCTCGTCTGCTGTCCCCTCGGTGGCTCACCCCTGCTCGCTTTAATTCCTGAATTTTTAATTTCAATCAATGAGTATGCAAAAGTCCCTAAGCATGTTTAATCTCATAATGACAAAAATCTCATAATTTACAAAATCTCTTAATTTACAAAATCTCTTGCCAAACGACTCTACTGAGAACCCTACGTGGCTGTTCTAAATCATCCGTGTATGCAAACAATGACCCCCTACAAAACTTCCATAAAGCAGTTATAAACAGTACTCCTGTTCTGTGCAACGGGCTAGAGAGGCAGAGAGCGGTTAAGTCACTCTGGTGCTGTCTCACAGCCAGTAAGCTTTGGTGCTGGGATGCAGACCCAAGCACTTCAAGTTGCAAAATCCACACCCACCATCATAATACTTCACATTCCGTATATCGAATCCCTCCATTCTAATGCAAAGGAAAATCCCAAACAGCATCACTCATCAGACAGCGAGGAATCTTCACGTGGAAGGCCAGGCTGGGGAGTACGTTAAGAATGACTACTGATCAAATTCCTGCAAGGCAATGTCTAGACGGGGGCCTACAGAGGCCCTGGTCCCCTGCTCTGAGCACCGGCCCCTCCTGCTCCCCGTAGTGTGGCGGGTAGAGGACCTTTCCCACCCTGGCCCTGGTTTACTGCCAACAGGCCCTGCTGAGCGAGCACGGCCCCATCCGACCGCACTGTCCCAGGGTCACCAAAGATCCAAGGTAGGACCTCTGGATACCCCAGAGATTTGGGAGTTGGATGTCGGAGTCTCACCTGGGCCCTGAATCGGAAGAGGGACATACAGATAGATGGGTCGGGCCAGCCCATCTTCTGCCACGTGCCTGCAGAAACACAGAAGGTCTGGCTACGGAGGCCAAGAACAGGTAACCTCCACAGTAACAAGAGGAAATGAGGTCGCATTCAACTCTTGAGAGATACAAAGAGTACTTTAGTTTTTAAATGTAGTTTCCAGTTTTAGTTCCTCAAAACTCTGCCTATGTCCTGCCCAAGTTCTTAAGACACCCTGACCTTCTCAACATAGTTACACACACGCTTTGTGTTTGAAAACTTAAGTTCCACCAAGTTTCTGTTACTCGGAACCAAACATTACTGGAAACAAAAATCAAAATTATTATGCCAAGAATTGCAACAGAGCCAGCTGCTCCGTTGGGACCACTCATCACTGATGAAATGTTCACATTCCTGTACCATCAATTCAGTCAACAGAGATGACACACGAAATAATCAGACACCCTACAATTTACTTCGGTGCCCAGGTCGACCAGACGTCCCACTGCCCCTCACTCCATGAACTAAACAGATGCTTGTGCTCTGCTTGTGCTGCTCCACGGGGGCTGCGTGGTCACAGACTGGGACTAGGAGACAGCCCTGGGCCTCGCAGACCACGGGTGAGCCATAACACTCACGGGGCCAAGACCCGATGGGTCGGAACTCTGAAATCAGATTCCAAGTCAGCCCCAGGGGTCCTGTGGCCCCATCCCTAGGAGACCCCGTATGTGTCTGGTTCCCAAGGTCCCCAGCGGACGTCTCAGCAGAGACATGGGTTCCCTAGGAAACCACAAACTTCTCTCAACCACGTGTTGTTCTTTCAGTCATTACGTGACTCAGATCGTTGACTGACCTCTGGGTCCGAAGGTGCTATCGTTCTCTGGCACCAGATGCTGATAAAGCTGCCCCCTCGTGGCTGTAGGAACCTCAGCAAGTTACCAAAAGGCTCTAAGCCTCAGTGTCCTGGCTCAGAAACAAGAGCAACGACAGCACCCCTCTCCCCCTCTCCCCCTGAGGCCGCTGTGGAGATGAAACGAGACGATGCTTTGGAAGTTCCTGGAGGAGCCACAAGCACAGAGTAAGCGCCCCTCAATGTGCATCATCACCACCATCTGCCCTGCTGGGAGGTCCCCACCACTTTCCCTTGTAGCTCGTCAGATTCCGGTAATAAAAAGTACCCCCTTCCTGCTGTTCATCCATTTTTATCCGCTTACGCATCCTGTAATCAGTGGTCCCCAACCTTTTGGCACCAGGGACCAGTTTCATAGAAGACAGTTTTCCCAGGGACCTTGGGGGGAGGGGCATGATTCACACGCATTACAGTCCCACTCACCCCCTGCTGTGCAGCCTCATCCCCAAGGGGCCACTGGCCGGCGGCCCGGGGGTGGGGGACCCCTGCCTGAAGTGATTTAGTTAAGAGTTATAATCCAGTCTTTTCTCAATCTAAACGTTTAAGACCAAAGGCTTTCTTTTTCGAGTTCACTTGTTATACAGACGTTATTTCCTCCCCACTCAAATCCTTGACTCCGAGCAATTTGGGTCTCGCGAGACCGAGAATCCTAGGGGACCAGTATGGAAGTACCCAGGCTTCCTTGCGTCTCCTTTCCGAGAGGCACCTTGCCATTCAAAAAGCAGATGGGCCCCACAGTCCCTCTCCTAAGCAAACGTCTGATTGGATAAACACGTGGCTAGCTCTCCAGCTAACAAACACGCTGAATTTACGAGGTGTGAGGTGTGAGGTTTGAGACCTGCAGGGGAACCGAAGACCACTTAGCTGTGTAAAGGTCAATCATGATTGACACCTGGGTCGGGCTGCCCTTGGGACCACAAAACGGGCCTCAGGACAGGAAGTCCCAGAGTAGAGCAAAAGCATCCTTTCAGAGGCTAAGCCTCCAAGTGGTACTGACTGTGTTCAGACTTTGTTACGCTCCAGCTCTCCCCCCACCCACTCTTCCCTGTGGGGGTGTCCTGTGGTTAACGCTGGTACGGTTTCAGCTGCTTCTCTGCAGAGCAGGTGTGAGGTTGGGCAGCAGCGCACAATGACACTTTGCGGCTTCAATCTCCAGCATGTTCCCTAATTAACACGACACGTTCGGTAAGCAAGAGGATATTTTCTAAACCAGGCTAGCGATAATCATTTCAGAGATCTGAACGCGCCATTGCTTTATCTCTTTTGAATCAACTATTTGCTTTTTCCTCCCATATTGTCTCCAAATAAAATTCGTTTCTTGGAGTTGGCGCAGGAGACTCTGCTTCCTCCATGTGCAAGCTCCTCTGTTTATGAACCACATAAATATGAGCACCATCTCCTTTTGGTTCTCGCTGTTCGGCATTCGTCTGCCTGTGACCGTTTACCACAGGTGCCTTCTGAAAGGTGGGACATTATCCAGAGGAAGAAATGGACCACCGTAAGAGGGACAGAGTGCCTGTGGAACAATTCCATTTCTGAAAAACAACAACCCAGCTTCTTAACGTAGCACATCCCGCACTCCCATTTCTATCTGGACAAAACTAAAAGACAGGCCAAGTTCTATTTCCATTCTGAAGCGGTTTGTGTTTATGTATGGAAATGAACAGCTATCAGAGTTACATCCAGGCACAGGCAATGCTGTGACCCTTGCTAAGGTCCGTCTTTAGCAGATATGACGAGGCTTAGAGTCTCGTCTAACTAAACTGAGTGAGTCCACGGGGCCCACTTAGCAGAGTCACTGAAGGTCAGAATTCAGGGTCAGTGACAATGCCCCTGAAGAATAAGGACTCAGAAGTAGGACTAAGTCTTACCTAGGAATGTAGAGGAACAGAAATTCAAGGGTCCTTCTCTTCTTCTGTTATTCACTTTTCAAAGAGAAGTATGTATTATCACAATAAAAATCTAATCTAGACATACAAAGTAGAAGGGTTAGCATTTTATATGCGTTGCAATGGCTTTGAAGAGTGTACCGTATTCACACTGGTGATTAGAAATGGAAGCTCTAGCCCTGGCTGGTGTAGCTCAGTGGATTGAGCACGGGCTTCGAACCAAAGCATCACAGGTTTGATTCCCAGTCGGGGCACAAGCCTGGGTTGCAGGCCACGGCCCCCAGCAACTGCACATTGATGTTTCTCTCTCTCTCTCTCTTTCTCCCTCCCTTCCCTCTCTAAAAATAAATAAATAAAATCTTTAAAAAAAGAGAAAGAAATGGTAGCTCTAGTCTCCTACGATCTTCATAATCCAATTTGTTTCTGTTTTTTGTGTTTGTTTCGGGTTTTTTATTGGTTTGTTTTCTGCATTACATGCCCTGCCTACAGCATCAAGTAACTCCTGGGTCACATGGATGAGTAGATCCCAATGCTAAGCTTTTTTCAGTCTTCCTTGCAAACTTCAGTCTTCAAGTGACTCAAAAGTGGGAGAGTGACATAATAATTGTATTTGTTTTAAAGCTGAAAATTAAGAATAGCCAATGAATGCTTGAGTTTTAATATATAAAATATGGGTGATACCTAAGGCCCCACCCTTACTGTATAACGCTTGTGCCAACACAAAAAAATATATGGCTCAAATGAGAGAACAGATCAAAGCTCCAGAAAAAAATCAACTAAGCAACAAAGAGATAGCCAACCTATAGGATGCAGAGTTCAAAACACTGGTAATCAGGATGGTCACAGAATTGAGGAAAAAGTGAAGGCTATGAAAAGTGAAATAAAGGAAAATGTACAGGGAACCAACAGTGATGGGAAGGAATCCTGGAATCAAATCAATGGTTTGGATCAAAAGGAAGAAATAAACATTCAACAAGAACAGAATGAAGAAACAAGAATTCAAAAAAATGAGGAGAGGCTAAAGAACCTCCAGGACAACTTGAAACATTCTAACATCTGAATCATAGAGGTGCCAGAAGGAAAAGAGGAAGGGCAAGAAATTGGAAACTTATTTGAACAAATAATGAAGGAGAACTTCCCCACTCTGGCAAAGGAAATAGATTTCCAGGAGGTCCAGGAAGCTCAGAGTGTCCCAAAGAAGTTGGACCCAAGAAAGCACACACCAAGGCACATCATAATTACATTACCCAAGGTCAAAGATAAGGAGAATTTCTTAAAAGCATTAAGAGAAAAGGAAACAGTTACCTACAAAGAAGTTCCCACAAGACTAGCAGCTGATTTCTCAAAAGAAGCCTTTCAGGCAAGAAGGGGCTGGAAAGAAGTATTTAGAGTGGTGAAAAGCAAGGACCTACATCCAAGATTACTCTATCTAGCAAAGCTGTCATTTAGAATAGAAGGGCAGATAAAGTGCTTCCCAGATAAGGTCAAGTTAAAGGTGTTCATCATCACCAAGCCATTATTATATAAAATGTTAAAGGGACTTATCTAAGAAAAAGAAGATTAAAAATATGAACAGTAAAATGACAACACAACCATCAACAACAGAACCTAAAAAAAAAATGAACTAAGCAAACATCTAGAATAGGAACAGAATCACAGAAATGGAGATCACATGGAGGGCTATCAGTGGGGAAGGGGAGAGGGAATGGGACAAAGATACAGGGAATAAGTAGCATAAATGGTAGGCACAAAATAGACAGGATGGAGATTAAATACAATATAGGAAATGTAGAAGCTAAAGAACTTATATGTATGACCCATGTACATGAACTAAGGCGGGGGAATGGGGTATGAGGGGGTGTGTAGGGCAGAGGGGAATGAAGGAGGGAAAATGGGACAACTGTAATAGCATAATCAATAAAATATACTAAAAAATATATTACTGAGTTAAAATTAAAAAATAAAATAAAATGTATATAAAAGTGAGATCAGGAATCATAGCCTGCAAATTGCACTCTCCCACATTTGTCTAAGGATGCAGTTTGCACAACCACGTACACTGCACCGTTCTTGTAAGACTGAGAGGCTGTAAACAATGTTTATATACATCACTGGAGAGATGGGTAGACTTACTGTGATATATTCTAACCACAGCATTACTGAACAGCAATTAAATTAATGAAATAGGAATCACTTATCAGTATAAATAAGCCTCAGAAAGGAAGTTGAGTGAATAGAGAAAGTTACAAAAATACATTTAGAAAAATATTATTTACAGTGAATTTTAACAACAAAAATACCATATTGTCTTTTAAATATTGGCCTGAGAAACAGACACTTGTGCTAAAATTCTAAAATAACAGTTATGTGAGATACACAGGAGCTTCAGAATAGGATTGGTTGGAGGTGGGGAGAAGATGCAGAGGACAGAAAAGGAAATGGAATGGAGAAGGGGTAATTGTGTCTGTAGTGTTTTATTTCTTTCAAAAGTTAAGATTTTAAAAGTTGATATCTATTATATCTAGGTAGTAGATACATAGGTGCTGATTATACCATTATCTGTACCTTTCTCTATTTTCAGATCTTTTATTATGTAAATATGATATAAAAACATTTTTATAATACACACATAAAATACCTGTATCTAAATATATTTACAAGTGCATATATTGCAAAACTACAAACATATTATAGGTGTTTATTAATATGTAGATGTGTATTTATAATATAGTTATGATATTTTATATATCAAATATATAACATATCCTATGTGTAAAATTCAAAAACAGAGAAAGTCACAGAATATATTACATTTATATTATAACCAGATAAGAAGCAACAAGGAACATCCCCAAAATAACATGTAGCATCCCCATATGATGTGATACACTTCTGTGTTATGCCTATCCTTGCATAGTAGTCTATAATGTAAGTAGGATTGCATGTATGTGGCTAGGCAGAGCTTCCACCTTTCCAAATTAATGATGTATTCCTACGAAGTTCCTATAGACGAAGAGATGACAGGAGAGGGCTAATTCTGAGCTCAGCACAGCAGCAGCAACATTAACAAATAAGAGCTGACACTGGTTGTGTGCTTTCTACGTGCCGTTTCTCTTGTACCCATTTCACAGAGACAGTGTGTCATGAAGAATGCAAGTGCCTTGCCAAGTCAAATAGGGAGGAAGCGCTGGAGGCAGCGTGTGAACCAGGCGCCCTGGCTGCCAGGTCTGCATTCCTAGCTAAAGCGTTACTTTGGCAGCAGAAGCCAATACCCTAGTATTCTCCAGTGGGGAAGGGTTTCAAGTACACTTGAGGATATTTGCTTTCCTTGGTGCTTTCAAGCTATCTTATATGAAGTGTAAAAAAGAAATAGATGCAGTCTTTATGTCTCCCTTAAGCAATTCTTAAAGAAATCTAGGGGTCCACAGGAAAATGTTACAACTCGTTGCAGGAATCCTCAACATCCGGGCCACGTAGACCTGGAGACCCACAGGGACCCTGTTTTCAAGCAAACCCGTTAGCATGTAAGACCTGCCCCAAGCCGGAAACAAACAGAGCCCAGCAAAGAACCCTCAGCTTGCCACAGGTGCCCACTGGCAGCCGGCACACACTTCCTGCCCCGCCTAGGCTCTGCGTCCTCCAGCCTCACTTCCAGCTCCAGCCAAGCAGCCATAGCTGCCCCCCAAAGCCTGCTGGAGCAGCTGGCCGTGTGCAGGAGACTCCTTCGAGTCTCAGGATAAAGCCCTGTGCGCAGGTGTTGGCGGAGGTTATTGAGAGGGCATGACCTCCCACTAGCCCCTGACAATGAGAGGCTCCTCCCCACCCTCCCTGGCGCTTGGAAGATACATTCCACCCATGTTTGTTCCCACAGCCAGAACCATATCCAAGAACACAGCCTGATATACTGGGGACATGGGACTCCACTCATGACCTAACCTCACTGAGGCGTCTCTATAAATGTTTAAGATTCTGGAGGTGGGTGCAGAGATCTCCTTTGAGGAGCCCAAGACAAGCCTGGAATGTAAGTCCCTTGATTCTTAAATCGCCACCTACCAACTTGGACTGGACTTTCTTGGTCTGTCCCTGCTCCTGTACCCAAGGACCAGGGTCAGATTTCACCAGGAAACTCCCCCAGGGGGCGAACCTGCATCAAGTTACCTCAGGTGGAGCCAATGCCCAGAAGGAATAAAGAAAGGCCGCTCTTAGCAGGTAAGCCAAGTTCAGGGACACCAGGACCATTGTCCTTCAGAAGCCCTCCTGGGCGACCATGTCACCTTCTAATGACTGCCCATGGATGCAGACACTGGCCCACAGCGTCCACGTCATTGTGGATGAAATGAGACATTCACACAGACAACCAAGTCCGGTGGAGGAAAAGGGACAGCATGGCTTTTCTCTTAAGGGGAGCAAAAGCCTTGGCCCTTGTTGTGACTGGCCTTTATTGGGATTCTCAGCACATTACAGGATGGTCCTCATTACTATGCACAGGTTCGCTTTAGGTGGTTACCTTTTACAGAAAACAAAGGAGCCAATGCTGCTAATCACATCACAGAAGAGGGATGTTTGCAAATGAAAAGGCAAAGGTGGTTGAACCGGTTACACTCATCCTTGGAAGGTTTAGCATGGATTTTAGGAAGTTACTTTGCAGTAAATGTCTTCAGTTCAGTGTGAGGGAAATTTTTAGCAAAAAGCAAGACTCAAAGCAGCCTAGGCACATTGCAGGCCTGATTCCCCACAGGAGAAGCTATCCATGGGCGTGGGTCCTGTGCATCTCCAAGTGGGAGCTGGGCCCACGGCACGCAGAATGGTCTCCTACAGCCCATGGCTGACATTCTCTACTCTTCTTCCAGTCTTGTTGCAGGGTGCAGCCAAGAGGGGGGACCCCAAATAGGGATTTGGAATGGGGTCCAGAACTCAAAGTGTTCAGGAAATATTAGGATGTTCTCACCCCCCCACACACACAGGTGTGGGTTGGGGGAAGGGACACATGGAGCAGGAACATGGAGAGCTGTTTTGCACAGCAACAGCTTTGCAGCTGACCTCTGGTGTGGTCATTTAACATGTCTGTAACCTTTACCTGGTTGCATAGATATGTTAAATAGCTCTGGCCACGCTCTGAGCTATGGGGATGGAAGTAAATTCCCCACCAAGACGTAAGTGGGGGGCAGGTCCCCCGAATTACAGAGCCTGTGTGGGAGCTTGGAGATGATTGGCTCCATGGCATGGGGCCACACCTGCCCAGACTCACGATGGCAGCCCAGTGAAGCTGGAAGGATATGGGAGTGCTGGCAGGTGTAGCCAATTGTGGGAGGAGTCGGAAATGGGGCTGCAGAGGAAGATTGGCGCGGGGATTTAAACCCAGACACGGCAGCCATTGGAGAGAGAACCTCGCGGCTTTGGCAGAGTGGCGACCCCCCTCCTCGCAGCCATTGCAGAGAGAGGACCCCTCGGCTGTGACCACTGTGCAGAGAGAGCCACTTGGCTTTGCCAGAGTGGGGACCCCGCAGCATTAGTAGGGGGAACCACCACTCGGCTTTAGCAGAGATCCAGGAGACACAGCTGATGGTGCCAGGAACCGAGGGAGGCCTACCAGCCGAGAAGGATTACTAACTGGGAAGAACCGGGGAGCTGCCTGAGCCATAGACTTCTTTTTCTTTTCCTGAGATACGGTACCCCAGACTGGGCAAAGGGGGAAGGAAGGACTGTGTGTGTTTGTGGGTGTTTTAAGGGACTTTGGGGTTTTGATGAAGACATTAGGTCACTACTTTAAGTCTGTATAGCATTAAATACACATTTCCTTTCCTTTTCATGAAATTCTGGCATGAGAGATGTCTTTCTCTGGTGGCAGACATAATGGACCTGGGGGGTTCCTTTCAGTAATAGTATATTGCCCTCGACCCCTCTTGGTTGTTCTGTAACAGTCTCATGGGAAATGCCTTCTTGCCGAGTGCCCCAACCTTTAATTTATCCCATGCGCCTTTATTTTATGTCTCTCTCTGCCCTGCCAAACCTTCTGAGAACAAGAATCTGATGGGCCTGGTCCCTAAACTCAATACCAAGCAGCCTCCCAGCCCCAGGCCCTCACCAGGACCCCCTAACATGGCTGGCCCCTCTCCTGATGTGGCCCCTTGCAGATCTGTGTGAATTTAGGGGGTTATTTAACGGCCATGCGCCTCCGTCTCCCTGTATGTCAAAGAGGTGTTATTAGAGCATATTTCATTAAGTAGAGCGATACGTGGGGTAGTACCTAGAAGAGCCTCCAGGTGGCGTCTGCTGCTGCTGTTCGCTGCCTGTGCCCGAGGTTGCCCTGCCTGGTCCCAGCTCCTGGCAGTAAGACACCTCTTCCCCCTCTCTGGACTGCCCTCGTTTGGACTGTAAATGATCTGGGTGTCCCACCTATGCCCGTCTTACAGATATGTACGTTTAGATCAGGTGACAACCTTCAATCCAAATTGAGATGGCATGGTGGCATGGTCAGTCCCCATGGCTGGAAGCATGACTGGCCTGGTGCCAGGAACCCTGCTGACTCCTCTGTGTCCCTAGGCTGTTTGGGGCTGGGGAGTTAGGGGCTGGTCCCATCAGAATCTTGTCCTTAGAAGGCTCAGCAAATAGAGACACAATAAAAGGAAGGGACGTGTGGGTGTGGCAGGCTGGGCACACTTCTCCGACGCCTCTCTGAGACCCCCATGAGTAGTGTCAGCCTCGGATACCGGCCCTCAAAGAACAAGTATTTCCTGCAGAGAAGGGACAAGACTGCATGTATCCCATAGACCACCTAATTTAGGGCATTGTATCTATTGAATCCCTTAACTTCCGTGTTCACGCCAGAAACCAGGTTGCCTTGGTCAAGCTGGAAAACAGCAAACTACAGCTGGGTTTTCTTGTCTTTCCGACAGATCAGGTCTGGCTCTTCCTGAGGCAGAGCTGAGATCCCAGTGACCTTTCTCCCCGCCCTGAGCTCCCACAGATGGAGCGTGTAAGACATCAAAAGCAGAGGAGAAAATGTAACTTGACAGTCTCTCCATGCAAAATGCTGAGAGGTACTCGGAGTGCCTTTTCAACTGTTAAGGGCTCCAGGACTCCAAATGGCCAGATCTGTGCAAAGCAGTCTCGTTAGACACTTACCTTGCCATGGTCCTTCGGGTCAAAGGAAGATTCCAGAGAAAGATCAGCAAAGTCAGCCCCTTCCGTGACACGATGCAAGGTGCCAGGGTGAGCAGAACCATCTGAACCTCTTTCCTGGGCTGGGGGAAGGGGCGGAAGGAGGAACTGACAAGTACATCTGTTGCCTAGAATTTATGAAGCCGGCACACTCCTCGAGAGAGCCTTGGAGTTTATTTTTCTCGTGACTGACACACGCTATAATGATATCCTACATTTAATAGAATGCAATCGCGGAGTTCATGTAGACCTTGAATGAATTTCACACACCAGACAAATTTCCGAGGGGGGGCGGGGGAGCACAGACAAGTCTCAGAGGCATGTATTCAGCAGCTAAAAGAGCTGCTAAAATAATTGAAAGAGGATATTTTTATGTGTCTTGAAAGAAGTATTGAAAACTCGATGCATGATTTATTTTTTAAATGGTCTATTTTTTATGGTGTCAGCCAAAAACGGTTTCTTTGTACCGCTGAAAAATAACAAGCACCACCACAAAAGCGATCCCTCGTGAAATCAAACACGGAAGGAACGGAGAAACCCGACGTTGGTGTCTGGCTTTCGAATCCTCACCCGAAGAGTGCCCTCTTCGGCGCCCTCGCACGATCCGAATTCAAGTGAACAGAACCCAAACGCGGGGGATGGGAAGGACGGACTTTCAGCCCTTGGTGCTGCAGCTTTGTGATTCCGCTCCTTGCTGTGCGAATCGCGTGGGCCTTGAAGAACGCGAGCGGGCGTTGTCTTTGAGGGGAAACGAAGGAGGAGGACAAAATCTTCGTATGAAGGCCAAGGTGCTCAAGGGGGCGGTTGCTGCACTGTTTTTGGGATGTTATTGAAGTTCCTGAAAAGATGCCCAAAATAGCACCGGCTTCCACATTCGGGGTTTTTTTTATTTCTCCCTTTGTGTATCCAAATGTCCTCCTATTAGAAAGACACTGGGGTCAGGTTGGGTGAGGAGGGCCCACCCTCCCGATCTCATCTTAACTTCATCCGATCCTCAAACGCAGTCGCATTCTGAGGTACCGGGGGTTAGGGCTTCGACACGGGGATTTGGGGGGGTGGGAGGCACAGTTCAGCTTGGGGACAATGGGCGCACTAGACATGTACTGTCATCCTCCCATTCTTCAGCAAAAGAAAGGACTTTTGTTTGGAATCTACTTTCTGCCACTCTGAGTCACCCCCTGGATGGAGGACACCGTGTTCTGCAGCCGCAGCACAGGTCCGGGAGCTGGTTCAGTGAGATCTCAGGGATTCTGGAGGGGTGGTGGGATGGGGCTTCCTGTCTCCGGCTCGGCTTGAATCCACGAGGCGGTGCGGCAGCTGAGTTACCAGAGTCGGGAGAGACCCTGGGAGAGGGCGGCAGGAGGCGGGGACCCGCGCCCAGGCCCTAACCGTAGCATGGGTCCCCCTGAACTGAGCGACAAGAGTGGGAGGGAGAGTTCTGTTGAGATCACGTGCATCCCAAACCGACCGTATTTTGCTTTGTGTAATGCGCTCCCATGTACACTGTGCACCCACATTTTTGCCCCAGTTTCAGGGAAAAAAAAATCTTCCGTTTCGATTTTTTTTAGTCCAACTTTTTATTTACTTTAGAAACACAACTGATTATCGTAGTCCCGGGTACCATTTTGCATACGGATATCTTTATTGCTTTCTAGAGTTGCACTTTTAACGCAGAAGCATAAATGAAAGGATTTAATACATTTATACAGATACGGAATTAGTATGACCCACATGTAATGCGCCTCCTTATTTTCCCCTCAAAAATGCGGGCAATCCTGTGCGCATTCCACACGGCCGAATCCAGGGGCCGCGGGCCTGAAACCGGCACGCCCCTCGCACTCTGCGGCAGTGCTAGTTTCCTAGTGTAACTTTGGGTTGGGACCGTTTTCCTCCTGGAGCTGGAAAAGTCCCAGACGATCTCATAGATGCCCGACATTCTGAAGATGCTGAGACTCCCTCGGCTGTTGCACTGACATATCCTTTCTTAGAAACCAGAGGGGAAAATAATGACATGCCTACAACACAGGGCAAGTGTAGACATTAGCTGTGATGCCAAATGTTCACTGCCAGAGTCACCTTGACTTCTCTGAAGCCAGGTGAGACCTCGGGCCCTATCTTTTTAGTAAGAAGCAAGCATCCCACTGACCAAACATTAAAATCTTCACGATGCATGATAGGAAGACATCCCAACAGCCACTTTTGCCTCCCCCTCACTGACGATCAGCATTTCTGTCAGTCTCCTTGGAGAATTTTACAGTTTGGAATGTAGCATCAAGTTATTCTCTTACCAAGGTGACATCATAAGCAAAACATGGAGTCCAACATCCCAGAAACCTCAGAAGCAAGGACACAACCCTTAAAAACGAGTATGCAGTACTGTGCCCACATTTCTAGCCAGTTGCTTTAGAAGCTTAATGAAGATGAATGCCGTTGGCATCTCCTCTTGGCGCTCAACAAGCAGGGCACGCGGCCTCGGCGCGAGCCAAGCCCAGAGCACACGCGGCAAGAGCAGGTGTATGGACGCCGCGTCTGCAGCAGTCGGATCGCAGCGGCCCTGGCACTGCCAGAGTCTCCAGGAGAAAGGGCCCCCGAGGCAGTTGGCTTCTGCAGACTCGGAAAATAAAATAAAATAAAAATGAAATCCTAGGGTTCCTGCGTGATGCATGTGTGTAAGAGAGGAAACACACCCATCAAACCCCAGCCTTCCGGAGCATGATGTCGCGAGCCAGCGCCCGTTACGGGGAGCAGAAGAGGCATGCTCGCTCCGCGCAGCTGGAGGCAGTCCAGGAGAGAAGACGTAAATCTCTCCCCCGCACGCCCGCGTCGGGAAAGAGGACTCTGGATGAGAAACCTCCCTGGGAAGAGATTCCAAGCCGTCAGTCAACATAGCATATGCACAGTCTGGTTAGCAGAGGGGGCTTGTGTGGTGTAGCTACTCCCCCCCACCTGAAACCTGACTGCATTTTGAAACCTGACGAATAAGATGGTATCTGGGGAGTGACCGACTGGTCAGGTATTAAGAGTCCCCACCAGGCAAAGAAGCTGTGTAGAGAATTCAAAAATAAATAACTGGACCCACATAAGCACCCTCACGGAGCACATCATTTTCTCCCGGCACGGGGACGGGCAGCTGGGGTCACCTGGACACCGCCTTAGACCCAGAGCATTGGTCTCATTGTTTATAAATGATGTCACTGGCGTTGTCTTTGGGAAATCCGCAAACAGAGTTAGGTGAAGAATGACCTCGGACCTGCCCTCCAGCACTATTTCGTAAGCACACACAGAGACAAGGCACGCACCCAAGGGAAAGGCCTCCAGCCCCTGGGAGAAGGAAGACGGAAGCCCCCTTTGGACTACGTCAGTCCAAGGACCCCAAATCAAAGCCACTGTGTAATTTCACAGCAGTGCTACATGTGTCTGGTCTAGGGTCCCCAGACATCTGTGCACATCTGGGCAGGCGGCCGCGGCACACGCCTTTATTTCATGAGCGCGCCATGGTGGCGATGCCACGAAGCAGCCGAGGTGATTGGGAAGCAACAGGAACTCGTCACAAGTGGGGACAGGAAGGAGAGGGCCCTGAAGGCCCGAGGCGGAGAGGACCCAGCGGGGAAGGGACGCGCTGGGAAAGCGGGTGGACGGAAACGGCAGGGCTGCAGCCGTAGGTGCTGTTACCTGGCATTTGGCCTGGCTCCAAATCAGAGACCTGCCCCCGAGGGCTGGAAACGAATGAAGACCATCACGCTGAACTGCAGAGACAGTGAGCTCTGGACAGAAAGGCCATTTGAATTTAGGGTGGGACACCAACGCTCCAAGGTATCATTCTGGGAAAACACAATTGCCCTCATCTGCTGGATGTACTGATTGCTCTTGACATCTTTGGGGAGGAGGAATTCTACATTATAGGTTTTCATATACTATTGATGACAACTTTCTAGATGTCGGTCTTCACACTTTAGAATGGCTGATTGCGAGGAGAGGCTTGGGGGTCTAATTTTCTCGAAACTCCCCAAGACTATCTTAGCAAATCCAGAAGTATTTTTGGAGTAATATTAATATCAGTGATACTGGCATGTTTATCAAAACACTGATAAACCATGAGGATTTGGTGTATAATATGTGATGAAGAGTGACAATGGGGGAGATATTGAAATACAAAATGGCAGTAAAATATTAAACCCCCCCGATTTTACATATTTTATGGTGTGATTCCATTGGAAGCCCTGGTAGTCTCGGGTCATTTGAAAATGCGAGGAGCGTGGCTTTAGTCCTAATCACGGCAACTTCAGCTGAAAGGCAGCTGGGAATGCTGGGCTGGTGTTTAGGCCATAATTAGCATTCGGCAGCATAAAATTAAAGGCGTTATCTGATACGGTAAGAGTCCCAGCATGGACTCGGCAGCCAGCGCACGCTGCCATTGTGAACATAACCACGCCCCTATAAAAAAGGGCTGCTGTCGTACAGTTTACAGGTCTCCCCTTGGCCTGGGACTACGTGTGTTGAAAGATTTGTGCCAGCCCTGGCTGGCGTAGCTCAGTGGATTGAGCTCCAGCTGTGAACCAGGCATCGCAGGTTCAATTCCCAGTCAGGGCACATGCCTGGGTTGCAGGCCATGACCCCCAGCAACCGCACATTGATGTTTTTCTCTCTCTCTCTCTCTCTCTCCCCCTTCCCTCTCTAAAAATAAATAAATAAAATCTTAAAAAAGATTTGTGCCAAACATTTTCCTACATGCTCAGTGTATCCTCCGTGTGCTCCATTAATCTGTTTTAATAACTTCATCTACC
Source organism: Phyllostomus hastatus (assembly GCF_019186645.2). Classification (NCBI taxonomy): domain Eukaryota; kingdom Metazoa; phylum Chordata; class Mammalia; order Chiroptera; family Phyllostomidae; genus Phyllostomus; species Phyllostomus hastatus. The sequence goes on from NW_025333664.1 coordinate 4,918,260, forward strand.
AATTTTTTTTAAGTTTGATATTTATTTTTGGTATTCGCACCAGGGAGTAATCAATTCTTAGTGCATCTGACCGTTTAATAATGCGTTCCCATATACTTCCGTGACAGATCTCCAACGTTCCCATCTATGGTTCCCAGAAGCTGTCATTTAGTACCTTTTAGGAAACTAGTACACGTGTCTGTCCCCAAATTTGGTCCTTCACTCAGCCAATGCCGTCTGTTATGGATGGGTGACAGCAGTTTCTTAGTCCTGTTGGTGCACTTCATTTAATAGTAGAGAATGCCATCGTTAAAGTGACCACTTCTTTCAAGGTGGGCAGGCGATGGCCTGTGGGCCAACTCTGGCCTAGTACATACTTCAGTAGGGCTCAAAAATTTAATTTAACGTTTTTAGAAATATTTTTGCATGGTTGAAAAAAAAATCCAAAGTAGAATCACATCCCGTGGCAGATGAAAATCACATGAAATTCAAATTCCAGTGCCTGCAAATTAACTTCTATTAGAACGCAGCCACACCCATTCATTTGCATAGGTGGCTGATTTTGTGCAATGGGGCAGATGGAGTGGTTGCCATGGAGACCAGAAGTCTCGCAAAGCCAGATACAGTAAAAGGTTCTGGGCCTTGACAGAAAACATTTGCCCACCCCTGCTTCTTTTAGTGTTGTGATGAATTCTCCTCTTCAGGATGCCTGCCTGACACTCTCAGATTGAAGATCAAGTTTGCCGGGAAAGAAGATTAAGAGAGGAGGAGGAGGGTTGCGTGGCCGTGCCCACAGCCAGCTCCTCGCCCTGCGCCCAGCAGACAGACACCTCTCCCAGCTCATTTGGTCTAACAGGCCGCTGTCACGGCTGTTCCCCTTTGGGTAGTGTTTCCCGGAGCTTCAATGCAGCCTGCTGATCTTTAGCCTTCCTAAAAACAACCCTGCAGGTCTGTGACACTGTATCTTTTGCATCTGGCCTTGGTTTCATCCCACTCCCATCTGGTGTTCACGTCTGGGACAAAGTCAGGAATTTACCCCCCATCCCTAGACACACCGGCTTTCACAGGGACCAGGTACCCGCATATTAAATTTACATAACTGGCCACCTTCTATTAGCACCAGTATGTTTTCGTATCTCTTTTCAAGTGATGTTACTATTTGTACTTTTTTAAAATCTGGTTTTAGAAAAGCAAGTGCAGGGATTGAATTTACGGGATCCCAGGCCTCCACTCTGTCATTCTTCATACATGGCAGACGGTCCTAGGAGGGACAAATCCTCCAGGATGACGCGCTATCCTCCAGCCCCCGTCCCCAAGGTGACCTCGGACCTCTGATGGAGTAGGAGTTTCAGCAGCCGTCAGGGTCTGGACCCAACCACAGCAGTGTTCATCTCACAGCCTACGAAGCAGAAATCCCTCCTTCGGAGCTGAAACCCAGCTCTTTCCCTCTGTGAAGGGGCTGATACTATCTTTTGAAAGTTGCAAAGTTTCTGAATTACACCTCTGGTGCACTGCAATTCCATATCCTCGAGAGATTAAAAAACGTGTAGGGAAAACGCCAGCTCAGGCTTTGCTCTGCAGTCAGTGTGAATTTTAAGAATGAAAATGTAATTTGTTAGAAATACCGCCTTTATCTCCCAGTGTAAGAACATGAGAAAATGAATCCTGATAAGAGACTCCTTCCAGATTGCATGTATTTTTTTCCTGGTAAAGAGGAAAGAAGACATTTGAGGGAGAATTGATCCCAATTCCCAGGTCATTCCTGAGAAAAGGAGTCACCCAGCTGCCTGTCTGGGGAGCGTACCGTTGGCTTATACAACATTCTGGAAAGAAAGAATGATAAAGCTTCCTTTTTCCTTTTTTAAATATGTCTGCTGTACATAGAGGTGTGATATCGTCACTAAAAGGTACATATGAGAAAAATCTTCTTAGTCGAATATCTGAAACTGCTGATATTTGACAAATTTTCACAAACTATACATTCATGTTTAATATTTTAGAATGACACAAGTTTTGTATGTCAATTATATCTAAGTATTTCTTTTTTGGTTTTGTTTTCTTTTTTAACATCAGTGTGCGGTTGCCTCTTGTGCGCCCCCTACCAGGGACCTGGCCCGCAACCCAGGCACATGCCCCGACTGGGAACGGAACTAGCAACTCCTTGGTTCTCGGCCAGTGCTCAATCCACTGAGCCACACCAGCCAGGGCTATAGCTAAACATTTTTTAAAAAGCAGGAGATGAAATCTAAAATGACCCAAATCTGAGATACAATCAAACATCGAATCATAACAAATGGAACTCCAGGTGAGAAGTCCTGAGGACAGCCAGAGTGAAACAGATTTTTTAACCAAAGGAACACTTGGAAGCTCGGTTTGCTGCCCACGTTTTTCCAAAGTCCCATTTTCAGTCCTTGGTCCCACACAGGCCCCTTCTCTCTCTCAGTTCAGTTATTCCAAATAACAGTTTGTTGGGGTTTTTGGTTTTTCCTTAAGATTTTATTTATTTATTTTTAGAGAGGGAAGGGAGGGAGAGAGAGAGAGAAACATCAATGTGTGGTTGCTGGGGGTCATGGCCTGCAACCCAGGCATGTGCCCTGACTAGGAATCGAACCTGCGACACTTTGGTTCGCAGCCCGCGCTCCGTCTACTGAGCTACACCAGCCAGGTGTTGGGGGCTTTTAATGTATGAGGATTTAAGTTTATTTGGGGGCCATTTAGGGTCTTTGAAATACCCTAAAGCAGCCGTAACGGCACTTCAGGCCGGTTTGTACCCTAACGGCAAGCAGCGGGTGTTCTCCCCAACCGGCACAGAATGACCAAGGAACCCACAAGCAGCTTCAGAGTTGGAACTGAAGACGTTTGTCATGGAAATGCCCATAGTCCCCAGAAGTTCTTTGGAGAGAGCACATGGAATAAACTACAGAACCCTTAGAAAACCATTCCTCTTCAGCCAAAGAGTACATTGTCCAGATACAGTAGGAGGAGTTCCCAAAGAAACCCCTCAAAGATGAAGTCACATCATGTGCGGTGTGCCGAATGACACAACCTAAACACACCTGCTGGACGGAAGGTGGAGAGAGAGGGAGAGAGCAGGAGGGAGGGAGGGAGAGAAAGGTACAAAGAGAGAAAGGAAAGGGCTAAGGAATCATAGCATCAAAATGAACGGAAACAAAGGCGGCAGTATAAGAGAAGACGTCTACAAAGAAAAACCACAAAAGGTTACAGCGAGAAATCGAGGAAGACCGAGATGCATGAGTAGCTATACCACCATCGGGTGGAAGAACTCAGTAATATTACAACCACCTCAGTTCTATTGAGTTTCTTTTTGTAGAAATTGAGAAGCTGATTCCAAATTTTATGTGGAAGTGCAAAAAAAATTAGAATATCCCCCAAATATTTAAAATTTAACAAAGTTAGAGAAGCTACACCAGCTGACGGCAAGGCTTGCTGCCGACCAAGAGTTCTCAAGTCGACGCTCTACGGGCAAAGGGCGGGCCAGCGGACCTTCACTGGTCTCGATTCCTGGGGCCACTAAGTCACCCACCCTCCCACCCGGTTACCGTTTACTGCGATCTGTGCGCCAAGCTGGGCATTGGGTATGTGGGGTGGGCACACTTTTCATTTAATTTTTTCTGCACAAGGGCTCTAGTAGCACTTAGTTGTCTTTAACGTCATCCGAAACCATTTTGTTAGACTGTATTGTGACAGCTGTCCTATCAGCGTGCGTTTAAAAAACTTATTAAAATTGGTGAATCTGGGGTCGGCCATTTTAATATTGAAGATGGAGGAAAATATGCTACATTTTCAGCATATCATGCTTTACTATTTCAAGATAAGTGAAAACAGAACTGAAACACACAAAAAAAGATCTGTGCAGTGTATGGAGAAGGTTCTGGGACTGGTCGAACATGTCAAAAGTGGTTTGCCAGGTTTCTTGTTACTATTGACATTTTGGCCAAATAATTCTTTGCTGTGGGGCTGTCTCCTGCACTGGAAGATGTTTAGCAGCACCCCTGGCCTCTGCCCACCAGAAGCCAGTTGTAGGAGATAGCTGACATACTCAGAATATCCAAATCAGTCAAGTTACAGGTTAAAATGAAAAATGTGCCTTTTATTTTATGGAAAAAAAAAACAAATGGAAAAAATATGCCGTGACCTTTGGGCCAACCCAACACAAAGAGGAATTAGACAGGACCCGGTTGTCAGAGTTCTCAGTTTAAATAGTACTTTAAACATGGACAAAACAATGAAAATACAAGTGTGTACATTTCTGTGTCTATTCATTGTGTTGTTGGAATATCGAGGAAGTAAAAGAAGTGTCTTAAAGTGTGTCTAGGAAACGGAATAGGCATACAGGATGTGGATGATGGACAGAAGGTACTTCTTTTTATTTTATTTATTTATTTTTAGAGAGGGGAGGGAGATAGAGAGAGAGGGAGAGAAACATCAATGTGCGGTTGCTGGGGACCATGGCCTGCAACCCAGACATGTACCCTGACTGGGAATCGAACCTGCGACACTTTGGTTCGCAGCCCGAACTCAATCCACTGAGCTATGCCAGCCAGGGCCAGAAAGTACTTCTTAAAGAGGCATGAGCATGGGCAAGGTTTGGACAGAGACCCGAGACACCTGCGTTCATGGAGAGTTTGACAACCACGAAGTAGACAGAAGGGAGACGAGATCAGGAGGGAGGATGGGGTTAAGACCCCACAGCCTGCAGAGGTCCTTCAAGAAGCTTTACGTGACAGTGAACCAAAGTTCCGTTTGTTTTGTTTCTATGACAAGGTGGTTAGTTCTGTGCAGAGGCAACTCAGCTGGAAACGGGGAAGATGAACAGAAAACGGGCATGGAATGGTTAGAGGCAGGAAACCAATGGTTTCATTTAATAGGTAAAAATATTTCCCAGATATCTTTTGCCCCTGGAACCCTGGCAGAACAACGGATACCCACCCAGAATTTGGGAAGTTTCTGTGTTTCTAAAATGTGTTCGTGTGCCCTGCCATCAGTAAATGGAGTATCAAATAATCGATCGTAATTTTAAGATATTCGGTGGCCGTGCAGCCCTCAGAAGGCGTTTCTGAACCTCATTCCCCTCTGGGGCTCGGGGTGGGGGGTGCGTGAGCCAGCACACCTCGGCAGCCGCTTCCTCTGCAGGCTCCCGCGAAACCCCAAAACTCCGGTGAGCGACACGCGCTCACCCACCCCACCACCGAGGCTTAGCAGCCAATGCCAGGGAGGAAACACAGCATGGAAATGCAGAACGGTTCAGAAAATAAGTCCCAAACTATTCCATTAACGAACGTTTCCCATCTCCCTTCTGGAGTCAAGTTTTGTATTTGCTTTTTTTTAAATATGAGAACTTACATAAGTAAGCATTGCAATATAAAACATGAGTTGCCTGGCTGGCATAGCTCAGTGGATTGAGCGCGGGCTGCAAACCAAAGCATCGCAGGTTCGATTCCCAGTCAGGGTACATGCCTGGGTTGCAGGCCATGACCCCCAGCAACCGCACATTGATGTTTCTCTATCTCCCTCCCTTTCCTCTCTAAAAATAAATAAATAAAATCTTAAAAAAACAAACAAACCCATGATTTGCCACTCTTAGGCCCCACACAGGCCCTAGACAGAGCACGTGCCTGGATGTTCACATATGAAGTTTAACTAGCGGAGCTTCCTGTGTGCAGCAGAACCACCCCATTCCCTCTGTGAGTCTTCCAGCAGGGGTGCTGCAGGCTCACCCCTGACATCCTTCCTTCGGGGTAAGAAACAGAAGCCTAGCCCTGGCTGGCATGGCTCAGTGGATTGAGCGCGGGCTGCAAACCAAAGTGTCGCAGGTTCGATTCCCAGTACATGCCTGGGTACATGCCTGGGTTGCGGGCCACGGCCTCCAGCAACCACACATTGATGTTTCTTTCTCTTTCTCCCTTCCTTCCCTCTCTAAAAATAAATAAATAAAATCTTCAAAAAGGAAAAAAAAAAGAAACGAAGCCTTGGTCCTGTTCAGACGCTTGCCCAAAGTCGCACGGCTAACAAAGCTAGAAACCTGGATTAAACCTCCACAGCCTAACTCTGCATTCATGCCTTTGATCATCTGTGTTTTTCATGAAAGCATTCTCCAGATTCAGCAGGGGGCTTCCCGAAGATGTAAACACTGTAGCAACAGAATGCAGAAATAAGGCAGTCAGTCATGCCTCTTGAGCCCATGTGCCCAGAAGACAGGAGCGAGGAACTCAAGAAAGGCGCTGCATTGACTTCTGCAGCTGAAGATACACAAGAAAAACTGGGCCGGGGACAGTGCCCACAAACAAAGGCCGCATCCGCACAAAACGAGGGTTCTCATCATCCAGCATGCTAGCCAGATACCTGTTTCTAGTTTGTTGATGGTTAAAAGCTGATGCAGTTGAAAGGCTCTGAAACTGACACTGAAATGTACAGATGCAAAGAGAGAAAAATTAATCTTGTGACTGAGACACGTTCTTAGGTTTAGAATACACCTGCACGGTTCCAGAAATTTCCACAAAGTCCATGGACCACAGGCTCCTCTGTCCAGAGATGGCCACGAGAATAGGGTTGGTCTTCTCAAAACACTCATTGCCGTGGCCCTGGCACGGTGGGCCAAGTAACGGCCCCTCGAAGTGCTAGCACCCCAATCCCTGGAACCTTTGAATATGTTACTTTATGTGAAAAGGGGGCCTTGCAGATGTGACTACGCTGCAGATCTTGAGAGACCACCCCGGATTATCCAGGTGGGGAGGGCCAGTGCCAGGCCAGAGGCAAAGACAGGCGACAGCAGGAGGAGAGGTCAGAGGGACAGGTTTCAAGATCCGAAGCTGCTGGTTTGGAAGACGGAGAAGGTGGCTGTCAGCCGAGGAACCAGGGAAGACGAGGAACCGCACTCTCCCCTGGAGCCTCCGGAAGGAACCGGGCCCCGCCCACCCGCTGATTTGAGGACTTCTGACCTCTGGAGCTTAATAATAGATCGGCACTGTTTCAGGTCCCTAAACGTGGCGCTGTTTCCAGCAGCGAGGTGCTAGCCCCGTCCGGCCCCGTGCTGGCAGGGCAAGCTCCTGAGCCTCTCTCCTGCTCGATTCTCCCCTTTATTAAAATGGGGGGACTCCTCCTCCGTCACAAGATGACCGTGAAGATGGACTAGGACCAGGTGGGCCCGAGATGGATTTCGTTCCCTCGCCTGTCACCGTCAGCACTCATTAAAAAGAGGTTCCCTGCCCTCCTGGGCGGCATTTCTTGTTTCTCTACAGCTGGGTCCCTAGTGAAAGGGCCAACGCGGAGGATGGAGACAACACCCCTGAGGTGGCTCACGCATTGGCACTGTTTCTGTGGAGTCTGCCCGTTTGTGTTTCCTTTGGGGAACCCTAAATCAGGGGGTCAATGTGAGTGAGCTGGAGATGGGTTTGTGCAAATAAAATAATGGGAAATTAATGGTTTACGAAAAGCTGGCAGCTGAGCACTAACTATCGGCCAAGTCACAGGGCCTAACTCTTGCAGTGGGACACGGCCAGGCCGCTTACTCAGGACCGCAACTGCCAAGTCTGGAGGCTGAAGCTAGAAAGAGAAACCATGCTGCCAACAGTAATCCTGTTGGAGCTCCCTGCAACAGCTTCCTGGCCCCTCCGGTGGTTCAACGTCTGTCCTGAATCTTGAGAGGTCGTTTAGATTTCACTGCTTCTTGTCTCTGCCTCCAATTTATGGTCCCGGGGTAGCAGAAGCGCAGTAGCAACAAGCTCAGCTCTGGCGGCTGTGCCTCACACCCAGTGGAAACCGACGCACAGTAGCTAAAACTTTCTTGCTCTGCTCAGGGCTCCACCCCGCTCGCCTGCGCACCACGCGGCAGTCACAAATAGAAACGCAGCCCAGACTCTGCCAAATGACATTTTACTCTTTGGCTCTCCCCCCTGATAACTGTTTTTGTTATCCTATTAGCCAGATGTGGGCAGACTGTGAAGTCACCCACGAGATGCTTTGTATCTTTGCACCTTCTTTTTTTATGAAAACAGTTTTTTACTCCCTCTCTTCGTGTGAGGGGGGAAAAATGGTACTAACCATTAAGACAACTCTGCAGCAAAAATGCAAAGAGGCCACAATTTAACGTCAGGCCAGGAGAATAATATCATCTGGAAGTTGCAAATAAACAGTAATGGCAGACAACGTGGTTAAGGAACTGATGTTGCCACACTAGTTTCCTAGAACTTGCATTCTCTGAGCTTGGGCCAAACCAAAAACCACCATTCAAGCCTCCCCATCTGCTGGCGTTTCCTTTTGCTTTGCTTTTGGCTGTCAGGTTCACCGTTGCAGTGATAACAAAAGCCTTGGAATTTAAAAGCAACGAATTTCTCAGTTGATAGGACCCAGGAAACTGTAACCAGAGAAGCTGATTGTGTTACAAACAAGTTCGCCCTCTCAAACACCGCAGCCAGAAACCCAGATGCTGCAAATGCCCACCGATCAGCCCAGCCGCCCCTGGACTCCCTGTCTGCAAGATAATTAAGCTGTAATTAACTGCTCCGCCCCGCTTTAGGCAATGGATCACGCAATTTAAGCACCCTCTGCTGGGACCCGACAGTCACGTGGCCTGGGGAAACCCCCGACTTTGGATTGATTGTGTTTCGCTGTGTAAACAAGTAACAGAAAGAACCATCTGAGAAGGAAAGCGCAGAGTAACAGTCCTACGGCCTCGCCACGCCGGGTCTGCGTGGAATTCCCACGCATACGGCTGCTTAGGATGCGGTCCACAAGGGCGCCGTAGGGGAAACACCGCCGGCCCAGGGAGGGTTGGCGCGGTGGACCCTGAGAACAGACTGTCAGTTTCTCAAGAAATCGATGGTGAAGGAAAGCAGATTTTGAAAGGGCAGATTTAGGACGACAGCCACTACCCGCCCCCCCGACCCCCCCCCCCCCCGCACCAACGCGCAATCACCCGCGTCTGCCCCTGCCTTCGAGTGCGCAGGCGCAGGCACGACCTTTCTCTCGGGTCTCGGAGACGCTGGGAAGAGGCTGTGAGTTGCTCAGAGCCAGGCCTCCTGGTTCCGGAGACCGAGCTCCCCGTCCCTGACCTCCTGTGTCGGCTGCCCCGTCCGCATCTCCGTGTCCGCAAGCCTGCTTCTCCTAGCTCCAACGTGCAAGCGTTTTTGGAAACACTGGACGAACAGATTTGGGTCGTTAATTATGAAAGGCCACACACAAGTAGCAGCGACCATGCCAAGCACGTGTGTCACGTGTCAGTCTAAAGGCTTTGGGTGCGCAGTTAATCCTCATTACCACCCGTTGCAGCAGACTCGGTCTCCGGTCTTGCCTCCTCGGAGGGCGCTCCTGCTAACCCCGCCTCCCGAAATCCTCTGCGCCCAGCACAGGCCTCCGTTCCCACTCACCGCGGCCTGGCGTCCTGCCATTCCAGTCCCTGTTAGCTCTTCATTGTCTGTCTGTCTGTCTGTCTGTCTGTCTGTCTGTCTGTCTGTCTGTCTCTCTCTCTCTCTCTCTCTGCCTGCGACACTAAAGGTCTGGGAAGCCACAGACTTATTTTATTCCCTGAGTCTTGTCGACTCTAAAACGCATGGTTACTCGCCACAGTTGGCACTGTTCCTGGCGGATCCAGGGTCCACATTCGAGCCGCTCTGCACCGGAGCTCCAATCTTCAGCCCCTGTTTTAAGCTACAGACCAGACAACGGGCTCCTCTCCCGACGCGGCTCTGCCCACAGTTACGCTTTCCATCAGCGCGGCTGTGAAACAGTCAAGAGGCAAGACTTCAGAAGGCCGGAGACCCGTGTTCTGTTTCAGCCGGCAGTCTCCTCCGTCTCTCTCTCTAGCTAGCTAGCCAGATTCACGTATAATGAAAAAGAAACACATACATTTCTTATTCCATCATTTGCTACTTTCACCACCTGCCCATACAAACCCCAAATCAGTGCATCATGAAGGGTCCGCAGACTAAACGGGCGTGACGACTGTGTCAGGTTTGCCTCTCCGATGCAGTCCAGGGCATCGGGTCCAGGTAATTAATGAGCAACAAGGGTTCGCAAGCTCACCGAATAACCTCTCCGGGACTCTGAGGGATTATGGTAACAGAAGGGAAATTCAGTTTCAGAAAAAGAAAAATGGAGAAACAAGGTTTAGTGTGCATTGAGAAATTCAAGGCCCTTTGATGGCGAGTAAGGCTTCTCAATATCACTAAAGATAAAAGTGTTTCAAAACCTGCCTTAAAAATAGCACTTCTGGCCCTGCCTAGGTGGCTCGGTTGGCTGGAGCACCGTCCCGTGCACCAAAAGGTTGTGGGTATGACTCCCAGTCAGGGCACGTGCCTAGGCTGAGGGTTCAGTCCCCTGCCAGGGCGCACACTGGAGGCAACCAATCAATGTCTGTCTGTCTGTCTCTGTCACACACGCACAACATCAATGTTTCTCTCCTTCTCTCTCTCCCTTACCCTCCCTCTCTAAACTCAATCATCACATCCTCAGGTGAGGATTAAAAAGAACACCGTGTATGTCTTCCTCGGTAGGGCTGGCATTCAAGGGACACATAATCACATACATAGTGGTACCTCTCAGTGCACAGGTGCTCCCATTAGCTACTGGAGGCCCAAGAGAACCAGGCACACAACGCTGGTCCCGAAGGTGTAACCAACCTATTTGTAGTGATGCCGAAGATTCTGCTGCCCCTGGCAATGCACCACGCATCATGGTAACCATCCAGTAAACCCAGAGCCATGTGCCAGGCACTGGGGTAGGTAACGGACATGTAGGATCTCATGAATCAGGCTGCTGATGTTATAAACACACACCGGAGAACCGGAGGCAGAAGTTCTTTCTGGTGACGTCTCGTCTCTGCACTCCCTGGTAGGCACAAAGACTCCCGTGATTCTGAGTGGCAGGCGTCGGAAGGAGGTCTTCCTTTTATGTCACGATTGCTGATAAACATTTTTAAGAGGAGTGGTTTTTTTTTTTAATTTTAAAGATAAAGAAAGAAAAACAGGGATGACAGGAAGTGCCAGCCCTGGGAAGGGTTAACTAGACCTTTTCCTAATGCACAGAGCTCCGCAGGACTCCCACACACCCCCCCCACCCCCCAACACCACCACCACTCCGCCCCCAGGGGTGAGGGTGACCGTAGCACCGTGGGCTGTCGGAGGAAACAAGGGGTGGGGGGACACCCCTGCGGCTGAAACACAGACTTCCCAAAGGAGAGACGCTCAAGATGGTGCTGAAGAAGGGAGGGGGTGACAACCACAAGGTCCTCTTAGGAACTTAGCCATCCAAGACTTCTAGGGGCACCAGCAGTGGCCGCAGTGTGGACGAGGGGATGGAAGCCCAGGGCTGGGCAAGAGTCGCTGCAGGGCTGGTGGGGAAGCTGCTCCCAAAGCCGCCTTTTACGTTGCCTTGGTCTCCTCCCCCAGTTCTCCCAAGGGGTGAGCTGATGCACAGGGTCCCAAAGAAACTTTGACCAGTGCCCCGTATGAGGCTGACTCAGATCCCCATTAGGGCGAAATCAGAAAAAGTCTGCTGAGTGAATCTGACTTGTAAAGCGTTTTAATCTGGGTGAGCTTGACCCGAGGACCCTTGGTTTGATCCCGTATCTGAAAGATTTCAAACGAAGTCTCCTAAAATTTCCCCCACAGCTATAAAAACCCCTTTAAGAGGGATCCAATATCCCCAGTAAGTTGCTGCCCACTTTCAGCAGAAGGCTCGTTACCAGGATAGTAATGAGGGAGCGCCGGGGCTTGCGGACTGGCCGGTGAAATCTTGGCCAAAGGTACCTGCGGAGATCCTTGACTTGGACAAAAAAGGCTCCTCAGACGCTTAGAGAGAAAATAATCAGATGAGTTCTAGGAGAATCTGAAAAATCTATTTTTGATAGGAGCCACCTTGAGGAAATCTTGATTTCAAATACACGCACACACATATTCTATCTGAAACACCCTGCGGTCTTATTGTGAGTCACCTCTCTTATTCTTCTAAAAATACACACGGTGCTTCGTTAACACCAGCAGGCTCTCTCCCGGCTCACCTTCCATTCGTGGGGAAACAGGAGTCCTGTGTAAGGAGGGTGCCAGCATTCCCCGGCACGGTCTTACAGAGCCACGGGCCGCCCGGGACCTGTAGCCATCATTTCCCCTCGTGCGGGTCCCTTCTCCAAGCATCCTGCAGCATCTCGGACACCTCCGCTTCCAGGCACGACCGAGGAGAGGGGGCCGTGGGCACCGCGCTCTGTCTCTGAGACCAGCACCCAGGGAGCATCCGCAGTGGGGCGGAGCTCCACCGGCTTCTGGATTCCCCCTGTTCTTCCGAATGCGTCCCCTGCTTGAGGGGCAAATAAATGAAGAAACAGGGACCTGTGTACAGTGGTCATTTGGCAGAAAAGGGGTTTACAGACGTACGCTCCAAACCTGTCCAGCGCACGTGCACGACTTTATGGATGGGTGGACGTGTGGATGGACATACGTGCACCTGGTTACACACATAACTTTGTGCGCACTCCATACTTCCCTTCAGACAAATGAATAAAATGAACAAGCCTTTTAAACTGCGGAAGGCATGTTAGATCCCATCTCTACTCAAAAGCCTCAGGAAACGTCACGTCTCATTCAGGACCCTCTCCAGGGCCCACAAAGTCCTATACATTGTGGAAGTCCCCACCTTTACCTCCCAGCCGCCTTTTCTGCCATTTCCCCTTGCCCACTTCCTGAAGGCCACACTGACTCCTCCCACTCCTACCGCAGGCCCTTTGCCCATGCTGTTCTCGGGAATGTGCTTCCCCCAAAGCCTGGCTCACGCCCTCAGCTCCCTGCCAAGTGTTTCCATCACCCAGATTTCCCTGGGCACCCCGTCCCACTCCCTGAATTTTCCTTCCCAGCCCTGTACCCCCTGACACACATTTTGGGGGCATCCTTTACTGCAGGTTATCTGCCCCACTCCTGTGACTTCTCCCGGACCGCAGAACTGTGGCTCCCTGGTCTTAGAACCCCTCGTGCCCGGAACTGTGTTGGGAGGCTCTGACTTGTGGGTTGAGTGAAGGAGGCTGGTCTGATCCCACTGGACTGGGCTGCTGCCAATCACAAAGCTTAGAGCTGGAGGGACTTGGAAATGGTGACTCTTCAACCCTCCTTCCCCACCACAAGGGGACAAGACCACGCCCAACACACCACACACAGGTGAACCTGAGCCCTGAAGTCAAAGTCAGGGGGAACATCGCAGTCCAGAGTGGGCGGCTCAGAGGCACAGCTGGTGGGGAAGGTTCTAGAAGCCAAATCTTTAGCAAGCAGGGCAGTGAGGCCATCCGAGCTGCAGGCTGGGGCCTCTATGCCCAGCGAGGAGAACAAGCAAGGCCAGGTGGCAGGTGGCTGCGGGTTCCTTTGAGACAGGGAACTCGTCCCTGGTTCTCCGGTGTGGCATCTCTCTGGGCAGGTCAGCTGGAACCTCCAGGAAGTAGACCCGCTAATTAAAAACAAACAAACTAACAAAAAACCTGGAACCTAAATGTCAGCATCAACCAGCTCCCGCAGACTGGATGGAGTCTTGCAGACACAGCCCGCCCACCGTGGCCAAGTGATTCCTGCGGTGGCCACGGCTGAAGCTCATGCGGCAGACTGCGGCTGAGGGCCGCTCGCCTGGCCACCTGGGCCTGAGCTGACCGCCCAGCAGGGCCTGTTGGGAGGGGACTTGGGCGGGGGGGTGCTCAAAGCAGGTCTCCGGGTCTGTACCTCTCACTCTGCCCCCCATTTCTCTTGCCCGGTCAGGATCCAGGAGAAGACTTTACCCAACTCTTCACGGCGGGGCACCCAGCAGGTTCACCTGCGACAGATGCACAGCCTCGCTGTTCCAGAAACTGGAGGGGGAGAGGTGGCGGCCAGCAGGGGGCCAGCGGGAAGGGGAGGCCACGTGCTGGGAGGGGGTATGTGTTCATTCCCTGCGGGGAAGGCAGGTTCTGAAGGCGCTGGGATGAGAAATGGGACCGGGCAGGAGGGAAGAAGGAACAGCATAAGGGGAAAGATCTCCGGAAGTTCAAGGTCTAGGGCGGGAGAGGGGCCAAGTGCGCCTGAGTAGGATGAATGCATGGATGACGTCACACTAACACCCAGTCTTGACCTCCGGCGGGGACTGCCGAGCACTGCACAGGTGTTTGAGGGTCCGCTGTAGCTGTCTCCTGCAGCCGGGGCTGGCAATGAACTCCTGGTCCACTGTCCCCGGTCAACCCTGTCTTGGTGGGGGTGGGGGTGGGGGGAATTGAGAAATAGATGGAGATTGTAAACCCTGCCCATGCGTGGCCCCCCATCTCCCCCACCCCTCCCCCAGTCCCTCCCAGGCCTGGAGACTGTCCCTCCCAAGCAGCCATCCACCTGAGGGCGGGCGCCCTTGCCCTGAGCCTCCCCAGGTGGACAGGCTCCAAGAGAGTCTCTTAGAAATGGCTCCATGTTCTCTTTCTTTAAAAAAAGGCCTTTTCCACAGGCCATGTGCTATCTAAATCACGCATCTGGAAAAGCTGGAGTGAAAGCCGCCGCTATTTCCCCCCCTCCCCCTCTCCCCGGAGACTGACTTGTCCCTCTGACCGTCTCCTCCCACGTGCCGCCCGATCCGCTCGCTGTCCGCTGCGGTTCGGCCTCTGGAGAGGATGCCCACGCGGTCCGCGTGCACTTCGCAGAGCAGCCGCCACAGACATAAATACTGTGGGCTTGGCGTGGAGGATCCGTGGAAAGCGCCAGAGATGAATAAAAACAGGGAAAGTGTGCACGCTGTTTTTACTTTATTAGCTATAAACCCAGGCTTAGGCAGGGATCAGAGAACCCAGCAGACAGCGTGAAACAAAAAGTTGCTCTCTCTTGGCGTCCCTTTCCGGTATTTTGTTTTTGGTTTTTTTTTTTTTCTGAATGAGAACATCGCCCCCTGGTGGGGTATCTCTGAATCGCCACCAGCAACTTCGAAAAGAACCTGGAGACAATTCACAACCAAAGCTGAACACAGAGGTGGGTCAGCGGCGGACAGAAAGAACTGCAGATAATAGAAGGAGCACAGATTTCAAATTACTTGCTGACCTTCTAGAGTCCCTTATACAGGACTTGCTCCCAGGAGACCAAACCTCTTGTACACCCTTCCTTGCATCACAGCTCATCTGCCTGGAATATGGTTTCCCAGGTCTTCCAGTGCTGCTGGCGGGGGCTCACTCAGATAGTATCCATTATTTAACTGATTTATCTAGTTAAATGGATACTTTCTAATTAGTTCATGGAGACCCAGCTTCTCAGAGACCACAGCCAGACCACTCCAAGCAGCTGGGATTTCTCCCTTCTCTGGCTTCCCAATGCACCTGGTGCAATACAAAATATACAACTTGATAACACAATTTGCTCATTGCTCCTGGGTGTTCAAGCTTTCTCCCCAACTAGCATCGGAGCCCCTGGGCTGCGCCAAGGGCTCCAGCTGGACGCCACAGAGACAGTCCCACCTGGAGGAAGGTTTGGATTTGTGTGCGCATCGTGAAAACAAAATAAAAGCGACTGTCTCAACATCAGGAGATTTCACATAAAAATCTGGATTCCGGGATTCCCAAGACCACGGGACTGCAGGTTCCTCTGGATACGAGGCCGCGTGGGAGACGAGCTGCCGGCACAAGGGTGTTCTGAGCAAGTGCAAATCCCTCCGCGTCTGGGGGCTGGACATCAGCGTCTGCCACAGCTGCCCGGACAAACTCACTGCTCTCCAGCCGCACGGCGGGGGTCCCCGACTTGCTCCCCCACATCCCTGCCTCGTGGCTTTCACCCTCGCTGTGCGCCTTCTTACAATGCCTTCCCCCCGGACCCACTTCGTCCTTTTTCCTCTAAATCACCTTATGGTGGTGACCTCCTTGTCCACCCTACTTAAACTCACAACACCCCCCGCCTCAGAACTCCCCGCACCCGTCCCTGCCTGGTTTTCTGAGAAACACCGTCAGTGGCAGGCATGACACAGATATCACCTATTCTTCACTTCCCTCGGCAGAATACGCATGCCAGGGGGGTGGAGAATCATGTCCGTTGTATTTACTGCCGTATCTCCAGTGTCTAAAGCACATAGTAGATGCTCAGCAAACTTCAGGTGGATGAATGAATGAATGGGTGAACAGCTGTAGGACTCATGCGTTATACAAGTGTGCCTCTTTCACGCCCCATCTCGGCATCTGCTCTTTAGAAAAATAAATAAATAAATAATAATAATAATAATACCACCACAGCAGCCTGTCCAAGAGTCACTAGAAATGGGGACAGCAGGGGCTCCCATGCAAGGAGAGGAAGCCGGCGGGCACCCGGCATGCCACGCCAGAAAGGCGGCCATCAGGAGCCCGAAGTCAATCGTCGGCCGTGCTGGCTTCTCCCAGCAAAAACACTTAGGTCTACCCAATTGTCTTTTTCACCTTTTCTTTCCATCGCTTTCACATTTTCCTTCTCTTTTACGGCCTTGACCTCCTTCAAAGCTCCATCATGCTCCGGGGTGCCTCCTGTCTTCCTACGGACTGGTCCATCTCCCTCTACTATGCCTGCGTGCTCGGTGAGCAATGTCTGTTTGAGCATCCACACTCTTCTTCACGCATTCTTCAGGCATCACCTCCTCCAGGAAGCCCTCCATGATTATTCCAGTGAGGATTGGGTTCCCCCTACTCTAGGTTTCCAAACATTCAGCACTTGCCTATCACCGCACCAACCTTGAATCTCTGTCCCCTCAAACTCTCCCACACAGGGTCAAGCTGCTCGAGAAAAAACCCTTCCACGTCTAGTTCCTCGTATTCCCTAGAAGCTCCCGTGACATTCAGCAGACATCAAGGTCGTTAGTCACATCGGAGGAGGGCATCGGCGAACAAATGTACGCCTGTGTGTCACTCTGGGCTTTGGTTGACGGAGAGAACATGATCCCTCAACAAAGCATCATCCCTTGCTCCCCTGGGAAAGTTGAGCTTCAAGCACAAGCATGCACTGAGAAAGGACGAGAGGGGAGGCGGGACTGGGAGCGTATTTGGGGGTTCTGGCAGTCTTCACCTCCCCGAATTATCTGTACACACAGCTCAACAATGTGCGAAAGTGTTTGGGGCTTCACACTGTCAGACTTCCCGGTGCGAGGGCCCTGGGCACCGCTGGGCACGTAGTAGGCATCTCCCATCACGGGTGAAGCAAGGAGTATCCAGTCACCAGCGCGGCACCATGAGGTCATACCCCAGGCCACTACTTCTCTGCACGACAGGAAAGGGGACACCACTGGGCAACCATCAGGCTAACTGGCCCCAGGGTAGGAGGTACCGGGCACCTGAGTCCCTTCTGGTGCCCCTTTGGAACTCCCGGACCAGACGGGGGGGAGGGGCGCGGGGGAGGCAAGCTGGTTGGAAATGAGCACATTCGATAGCAGAGAAAATAAAATCCCGAGTCTGTTTCCTGGGGGGATGTACTGCCATTTCTTCTACCGAATCTGAATAAGTTGATTCAAGGGACATCTCCTTTTCTTCTCTCTAGGACGCTTCTTATCACAGCGGGGTCGAGCACGCATTGCCTCCGATTCACTCAGTGTATTTTTCTGCATGCAATCAAAGACTATAAACTCAGAATAATCCCAGAAGATATTTGCATAGAAATTATATTTGGCATTTTTATAACATACTAGGCAGTCTTCAATGCATTCTGATGTGGCCTGGTAGAATATAATGGGGAAATACACATTTTTCTAATCAACAGTTGCTTTTTTCCCCACAGATGAATCAGCAAGGGAGTTATCATAAGGTGGAGGGGGAAAAAAAAGAAGAAGGAAAAAATCACACAACAACAACAACAAAAAATAAACCAGGTCTGAAATTCTGACAGCTTCTCCCGAGGAAAGGTGGTTAATCCCATGTCACGCTGCTACCTGGTCGTTTCACTTAGAGGAGGAGCTTTACAAACAGAACAAAATCAAGAGAGACAGGATGCTGGACCACAGTGGGACTGGTTGTGGGAGGGAGCACGGGGCCTTGATTAAAGTCACAGGGAAATCATTGCTCTTTTGCAGAAGGTGGAAGCTCCACCCCCCCCCCCCGCCCCCATGCATCTTGGGAAGAAGCCACCCCCATAATCCCAGGGTACGGCCGAGCTCACCTACGGGCTGGGAGCTCCAGGCCAGGGGCAGGGGACTGAAAACCGTACTGAGTGCCAGACAGTATTTTCACATGCACCGATTTCTATCCCCCTCAAACAAGTCAGTGCCCTCCAGACAGTGCCTGCCAGCTCCTGGGCATTCGAATCAGTGTTGGGTAAATACACAAATCAAATCGATCCTTTTTATAAAACTGATACCGAGAGAAGTTCAGAAACTTGCCTCGCGCCAGGCTGGGGCGGAACCCAGCTCCGCTGACACAGAAGCCACTCCGCTGTGCCGTGACACCTGGGCCGAGTGGAAGCTCAAGTCCCTACAGCCACACAAGGAAGACGTGGGCGTGGGACCCGGGCGAGAGGAAAGGAGGCCAGTTCCTTTTGGAGACAAGGAGGCATCTGGCTGCAGAAGGATCCTTCCCCCATAGAGCGGTATGGAGAAGTACAGCATACAACTGAGCTTGCATAAAGACCGATATAATCCAAAGTAGACTTTTCTTCTGACTTTAAAAGGAAGTCAAAGGTCTTTATGAGCCTCTCAAAGTGTCCTGGGTCACGGGCACTGCACCCTCTGTGCCCCAGAGAGAAGGTGGTCCTGACAGCACCGTGTGAAAATTCCATCTACTGGAAACATCATACACACACACACACACACACACACACACACACAAATTATACTCAGTCCACACATCTGCAAGTTTTGAGGCTCACAACATTTGCCAGACACCACTGAAGTAGGTACCTAACAGTTTCATCAGGATGACATTTGGCCGCTCACCCTGGAGCCCCCTCTACAGAGGTTTACCCAAGTAGAAATTTGTCATGTGAAATAGGTCCAGACATGGGCAGTCTGGGGCTGGTACACCTACTCGTGGGGAGTCCTATGCTCCTTCTAGCTTCCTCTCTGACATCCTCACCAAGTGTGCTTTTTTTTGCTCCTCATGGGAGCAAAATAACTGTTCCACATCCAGCCATCACATCTGCATTCCAGGCACAAAGAAGGGAGATTGCCAAAGAGGAGGGAGAAAAGCCTTCATTTCTAGCAGCTGTGTTTGCTGGGGGGAAGAACGCCTTCCGTGGGGACTTCTGCCCACGTCTCTGTGGCCAGGACCAGGTGCCCTGACATTGCAGAGGAGTGGGAAAAGCAGGTTGTTTCAAATGGAATCCTTGCTTCCCCAAACAAAGCTAGGGTTGTTAGTAAGGGAAAAAAAAGTTGGGTAAAGACAAAAAAAAAAAAAAAAAGATTGAGTGTCTGCTTCAACAGCCATAATTTCTATTTTAAAAAATGACTCCCCAGTCCTAAGGCATGGCCAAATCTTTGCAAATATGACTCAATTCATGAAAGTGGCAGCCCAGCCGGAAACTTGAAGTGTCCTTAGGTCATCGCCAGAGGCGATCACCCAGGCCACCGTGCCCTCCGTGAGCACCTTGGCAAGCCAAGGTGTTGACGAGGTACCAGGCTATTTGCTAACACACCTGCAGGGAACCCTTGCCCAGGCGGAATTTGCTTTCCTAAGTCACAGTTCCTAGGACAAACACGGAGTTGTCTTTCTAGGCCAGTAAAAAGAGGTGTGTCTTTTGCATCTGCTGCCGCCTGGCTGCATCTGAGTTGCTCGCTGATTTCTAACTCAAGTGCCGGTTTCTCGGTAGAGACACCGCCGTGCCCAGCAGGCTGCCTGCGCCTCTCCAGGCTGCCCCGGCCGAGCCACCTGAGACTCAGCCCCTGGGTGCCTTTCCCACAACACAACGAGCTGCACTGAACCCTCCCTACTGTGCACAATTCTTGGTCATTTCAAAGCACACGGTGTTTGTGGACTAAACTGATGACCGTCACTCCACGGCCTCTTCAGCTGTCGGCTGGGGTGTGAGCTGGGTGACACACTGCCGCGGCTTGCCAGGGACTCGGGGGCTTCCCAGGACGGGGGACTTTGTGTGCTAACACCAGAAAAGTCCCGGGCAAGCCGAGACAAGTCGGTCACCATGGGTGACCTTGATATTTCACTGCCTGGTGACCACCACACCCTGAGTCAGGAATCAGGTGAACAGTGGCAGACAGGAGGAAACCAAGGCCTGGCCAGGTACCAGTCCTTGTCCAAGGTCAAGCAGCTAACAGACGGCAGAGGTGAGGTGCCATCTTAGGGCTGTCTGTGACAGAAGAGGAAATATCCCCTTGGTCTCCATTTAGGCTCCTGGCACACGGCTACTGACACCGGGAGTCTCGGAGTGACAAGAGTGTGTGCGGGGCGCCTCGGGGGCTTCAGCATGGGGCTGGTTGCCAGAGACACCAAGGCATGAGGAGGAGGCGGGGTCTCTTGGCCTCACCCCCCGACTCCGGGGAATGGGAGAGGGGTTGTAGACGGAGTGCAATCACCAAGGCCGAGTGCTGATATTTAGTCAATCATTACCTACTGCCTAGGTAATGAGACCTCCACGGAGACGGCGGAGGGGCAGCATTTGGAAAGGGACAGTGCGCCTGCGCAGGTGCGGGAAGGAGGCGTGCCCGCAGAGGCGCGGCAGTTTCCCGCCCTCGCCGTGCACCTTGCCCGGTGCCTCTCTCCCCTCCGGCCGCTCCTGTCTGCGCCCTTTATAATAAACTGGCCGCGGTGGGTGAAGCCCCTTCCTGAGGTCCATGAGCTGTCCTGGCGAGTCATTGAACCTGAAAGGAGGGTCGTGGAACCCTTGATTCCTAGCCCGTGGGTCAGAAGCACGGGCGGCCACCTGACGGGCGGTGGCCTTGGGGGACCGAGCCCCCCACCTGCGGGGCCTGTGCCCACTGCGGGTAGTCAGCCTCAGAATCGTGTCGAACTGTAGGACACCAGGGGGTGTCAGAACTGGTTGTCGGTGCAGAAAACAATCCACGCATTGGGTGTCAGACGTGCCCTGAGTGAAAATAACGCGGACCGTGCAAGTCCGTGCCCACCGTGTTAACCTCCCCGGGCATGACCTCCCGTTCTGCGAAACGGCCGTGTTTTCCATTACCCCCTCAAGTTCTCTCTGAGCCCTGGCACGGGTGACTATTGGTCATTGCTCAAAGGGTGGCTCCACTCTGCTACTGCCACTTGAAGAGCTGTCTCTCACGTATTTTGATGATGTTGGATGTCATGTAGCAAATAATACGCCAGCACAAAAGCAATATTCTATCAGTTTGGTTCTCTGTAAGAATGCTGGTGAATAACAACAAAAAATATTTTTACAAAAAAACGAATGTAAGGGAAATTCCTGCAAGGACCAAGGTCATAGCATTTTTGGTCTTTCCAGATAACTGGGGTCAAGTGTCACCCCGCCCAGCAGCGCATTAATAAATAACACCTGGACAGAGGCACTTAGCACTCGCTCGGTCGTGTGTGTGATGGAACTTCCGGCGCTGTTTTGCTGAAGGGGAGGAACGAAGGGATCAACGCTTTAAAGCGTCCGAGTGGCTCGAGGGGAAACAAAGCAGCAAGAATATCAAATGGCTAGAAGAGCAAAACTCCTGGAAGTCCCCTCGCCCTCCCCCCGAGAGGGCTGCACACGGGAAGTGGCCCTTCCTAGACCCTTTCACACTTTGTCCCTTCCGTCTGTGAAATGACGTCAGGGACAGCTAATAGCTAATGAAATCGAAGGCAACCCGGTTTAATCAGGGGGGTTAAATGGAAGGTCTGTCCCTGATTTAGCTCATCAGCATTTTTTTTCTGCTCTCTGACCTACCAGGAGGCATTAACACGCACCGATTCTTTTCAGGTGACTTTTCATTCATTCCTTGACCGTTTGTCTTTGCAGTCGGCGGCTGCAGGAGACCGCCTCTCCCCCGAACCTTAGCTCAGTCTCGCTGCTAGAATATTGTCCTGTCTGCCTCAGGGGAACCTTTGCCATGAAACACAGTCAGAGCATCTGAGGGTGCAGGGGCTTGGGACGGGGACCACCACATCAGTGTTTTCGTACCTGCCGGTTGGCAGTTGTTAACAGGTATCTGGATGCCGCCAAATTGCAAACCGCCCCCTGATGGCCTGTTTGAGGGTGAGGAGCCCTGTGGTCCCCTGCCTCCCCTCCCTGGACGCTACTGATGCAGTATCCACCAGCCAAACCAGCTCAAGTCAGGTTGCACCAGACCCTCTGTCGCCCCCTCCCGGAGCACACCCTTGGCAACTCCATTGTGTTTACTTACTGAATGGGAGGCCCCCAAATCTGCAAAGTAAAGGAGCTCATCAAGGGAACATTGACCAAAAACTTGCTTAGGGACCAAACTGTTCTCCCACCCCCGCCCCACCTGGTCCCGAAAACCTTAACTGGCGTCTCAAGGATCGCACCTGTGGAAACCCCAGTCCAGCCCCATCCGGCCCCTGCACTGTCCACGGGCATTTCCTCCAGCCGACCCGAGGACCGGAATTACACACTGGGCTTTTATGCCTTCTGAGCCGAGTCCTGCCCATTGTTCTCTGCTCTTTTCTTCCTCCCCCAAGTAAATCACAGGGTCCTCAGAAAGGCTATTGAAGTGTCTCCAGCACGCACTGTGATCTTTATCTTCAAAGCCAGCCAGCTAGGCCTCTGGCTCGAAATTTGCGTGACAGTTAAAGGAAAGTAAATTTGGGGGCTGGCTTCCTTTGATAACCACACGCTTTTCTTTCTTTGTTCCGATGGTACCACTTGAAAAGGAAATCAGTGATGAGGAAAATAGTTCTGTGCTGTTTGGCTCTTGTGCAGTCTCCGTGGCTGGCTCGGGGCCTTGGCTGCAAATAGGAAGCGTGAGGCTGGTCTTGAGCAGAGGTCGGTTATTACGTGTCTGGACTGGAAGGGCTTTAAATGATGAGCCACAGACCCTGGGGGGCGCTGTGCGTGGAAGAAGCAGGAAGGAGGCAGAAGTCAGCTGGAACACTGTCCCCAGCCCCACTCGGCCCGCCGGGTCTCTAAGAAACACCTGCTGCACAGGATGTGGGAGAAGCATGCATTTTACTGGGCACCTTTATGTTGTGTGGTGTCCCCTTGAAATGTTAACCTAAGGACATTTTCGCCGACTGGTTCACCAAAATCACACAGCGTGCACGCTGGAGCCCGCATGTGCCAATGTATTTTGTCCTTGCCTGAGCGAGGGCCACGCTGCCCACAACAAATATGGCTACTTTCCTTTCACTTCTTCCCGTGAGCACTTGCTGCCCACACCCTTGGCCTTGGGCTTGTTGATGAGGAAGGAAAGCCTGAAAGAACCAGCTACGGGTGTTCCCATCTTTCCTCCCTTCCCATGTCTCACCAGGGAAGTGACGTGGATAAGAGCGTGACGCCGTTTGAGAGACCACTGCCTTCTTTCCGCAAGTGCAGCAAGTTCTGGGGCAGAGGGCAAGCCTCCCGGGCTGGCTGTGGAGCAGGACCTCTGCTTACCCATGGGTGGACGTGACTCACTTAACCTTGTCCTTGCTCTGGGGCTCGCGGAACACCCCTACATCATGGGTCCTCTGGAAATCTGGGTTCACAGGCATCTGGAATGTCACATGCATGCAAACAGGGCAGCTGGGAGAGTGGGGGGCACCCTCCCACTCAGGTGCCTGCTCTGCTCACACGCCTGCTCCGTTGACCTCTCAGACTTCACGCACACACACAAGTTCAAAGGTAAAAATAGCAAGGATTTCAAGATGGCGGCCACAGAGCTCTAAACCAGGTGTGGGGCCCGGTCGGCGTGGAGTCCGTGGGAACACACAGGTTGCACCCACGAAACCAGGTAGCGGGGCAGGGAAACAGCTGGAAGCAGAGGTTCTCACAACTGTCTCTGTTCACAGGGCTCTCCGTAGCTCAATAATTTTGTCATAGCACCTTTGGTCAAAAGAAATACCTAGCGGTTCCATTGAAGGAATAATTATGCCCTAACAAATTAGGAGCTGTTACTATAGGAAAATGCAAAGAAAAACTAGTTTTACCTTATTCTTAAGTAATTGCAGACCCTTGATAAAGGTGGATGTCGGCTGGCACTGACCCCCCCCCAAATCTGGGTATCAGGCCAGACACCACCCCCATCTCCTACTTCCTAATCCACATTGCTTTTCATGTAGTGTGGTCTCTTTTTATCACAGCCACGGCCAGAAGCCCCACTTCACAAAAATGACATCGTAGAAATGAGTGGATCTAGTGTTGACCCTGAGCAGCCTCCGGCCGGAGGTCCCCGAGGATCCAAAAGCTGATGAGTATCACCGTCTCCTGAAAAAATTCCGTGCATCCCACAGCCCCCCTGTGGGCTCACGGTGGCACCCTCGGCGCCTTGGCACACAGTTTGGGAACCGCAGGTGTGGAAGTCAGGTGTGTGGGTTCGGGAATCATCAGCCTCGCCGGGAAGACGCAGGGGTTACGTTCGATATATGGCAGGGTTCCCAGAAAAGTTAGGGCTGCCTAGGTTCCCTGCCACGGCGACCTCACGGTGCGGTGTGTCTGCTGCCATCTCTCTCTCTGTTTATCTTTGACATGATTATTGAATAAGTTCAATGGGTATTTTGTTTGGTGCTGGTGGTATTCGGTTGGCCAAAAACGTTTATATGTTTTTTTCTCTATAAAATAAAAGACACATTTTCCATTTTCACCAATAACTTTATTGATCTGGATATTTTGAGTATGTCGGCTGTCTCCTGCCATTGGCGTCCAGTGGGTCCAGGCCAGGGGTGCTGCTCAACATCTCCCAAGGCACGAGACAGCCCACAGCAGAGAACCACTTGGCCAAAATGTCAACAGTAACCAAGACACGTCGCAAACCACTTTTGACACATTTGATAAGTCACAAATCTTTTTTTTTTTGCATTTCAGTTGCATTTTCACCTTTCTTGAAATATTAAAGCATAATACACTGAAAATGTTGCACACCTTCTTTCATCTTCGATATTAAAATGACTGCACAAAAAAATCACCAATTTTGATACATTTTTAGATGCGTGCTGATAGGACAGTTGTCACAATACAATCTAACAAAGTTGTTTCGAATGAAGTTAAAGGCCACTAAGCACTACTAGAGCCATCCTATGGGAAAAACTAAAACTTTTTAGCCAACCCCCTACAAAGCTTAATGAAACAGATACAGCACCCGCCCTCTGGGAGCTTGAAAACAGACAATCCCCAGCCACACGAACATGTCATCAATTGTAACAAGCACTGTGCAGGAACAGGTCTGAGTACTTTCAACACTAGCGACCAGCAACTTCATCTGGTGGTGGGGAGGGGCGTGGGTCTCGACAAGTAAGCCAAGAGCCTGGGATTTAGGTTGGAGCCTGGAGGATGTTCCAGTTTTGCAAGCTGTTTGGAGAAGGCTAAGGGTTCCCTTCCTCTCTTCCAGGATCTCGGTACCGCTGAAGCCTGCCTGGCGGGCGCCTAGGTAAACCCTCTGGTTCTTGAGGGCAGGGGTCGTAAGAGCCGAGCGGGGCCAGCCTTTTCTGGAGGAGCACACGGCCCCGCCACAACCACTCAGCTCTGCAGCTGTGCCCCCAAGGCAGGCATAGCTACAGAATACAATATATAAAACACAACTGTGAGCCAATAAAACTTCAGTCTCAAAAGCAGAGAGTAGGTCCGCCTAGGCCAGGCCCGCAGACCCTTAGGAGAGAGGGTTTCCACATGGGCCTCATCAGCTGGGCCTGGACAAGGTAACTCCCTACTGAAAAAAACACACGATTAAACCAAGCCCTTGGCCTCTTGTTTTCCCACATAAACCAGCAATGAAACACACATGTCGACCCAACAGAGACACACCAAGAGGACTCAGAGCCAAAATCCCAATTGTAACCCAAACCTATGGCTTCAAATCCACCCAAGCAACTTCTGCTTTTCAGCAGGGGAGGGAAGGCAAGAATGGCAAAGAAAATCAAGCCCCGATTTCAATAAGGAGGGGAAAGCCCGGAGAAGGGAGTGGGGGTGGGAGAGAGACTGGTTAACCGGATGCTGCCTGCCTCCCTTCCCCTCTCCCCCGCGTGTGCGCGTGTCCCCCGCGCCCCGCGCCGGGAGTCTGCACGCAGCTCCTGCCTGGCTGTTTCCATGAAGAGCCAGTTCTCGTCACTCACGGAAACAAAGGAGGTCAAACTGAACGTCCTTCTCAGTTGTTATAGCAACAATGAAAATATTGCAGAGGCACCGAAAACGCCCCTGGGGAGCCCCCTTTCTGCGTGTGACCCGCACGCGGAGCGCATTTGTACCTGTGCGCCCTGCGCCCCCTGGCAGCGCCGCTCCGCCCGCTCACTCCAGCACGCCGTCTTGCTTAAGAACACCTTACGGACTGCCTGCAGGTGCCGAGTCTCACCTGATGGGAACCTCTCCAGTGCTAACTCCCTCCTCAAGGGTTCCTGAAACAGGGTTGACGGGATGCCGCTTGCATTGGAAAAACCTGGGGACACTGAATGCGGCAGATCCACGGGCCCCGCGCCAGCCCTGCTGGGTGGGCGCCGTCCGCCCACAGCTGATCACTGGCAGCGCGGAGAGCCGAACCTGGGGGCGCCGTGTCTGGTTCAGCCCGGACGTGGGCGGACGGTTCTCCCCAGGCCTGCCTCAGGCTGCGTGGGCTCACTGGGGCTGGAGCCGGCCATCCCCTTCGAAATCAGCTGTGACGTCCACCCGAAGACTGGCCAACAGACCTCCAACATTGACCACAAGGACTGACAGCCTTTACAGTAAAGTGTGGAGTTCGCGGTCCTCCCTGAAAGCTGAAAATGGATGTATTTTTCTTTTTTGGAACTATGGGGAAGAAGGTTTTGTTACGAGTTGGTGCCGTATTCCCCTCTCAAAGTCAAGGCTGTCCCAAAGAGCAATCATAAACGTGTCCCTTTATACACAGGTGTGCTCTCTTCCGTGCAGTGAAGGCGGGGCCACTGCTCCTGCGTCATTCACGCGGTGTCTCCAGGACCCACTACCTACCGCACAGCCCCGCCCACCCAGAGGACCTAGCCAGTGAACACGTGGGAAACCGGTGAACTTCAGAAACCCAGGCTGTCCTCCTGGAGGAAGCAGTTTCACCTCGGCTGCATCCTCCTGCCGCCAACGGACCCTGAGGTCTTTTCGGCGCTGGCTTGAGCCTGCAGACAGGAATACGGAATTGACTCCTCTACGCCCCACCACACCTCCCACCAAAAAAAAAAAATTGTCCTTTTTTTTTTCCTCAGCACACAATTAAAACAGAAACGACTGTGCCTGAGACACAGTCTGCAGTGTAGCCCCCGGATTTCAGGGTATTTGCAACGTTGGCGTATTTAGCATGTCGTTTGGGTTGTGTAAAAATCCGCCACAGCTTTGAAATCCAATCCCCACCCTTTTCTCCTGCTTGTGTGTTCACCACTCAGGTTAGGGACAAAGTCATTTCCGGTCTTGCTTCCCCTTAGGTAACACCAGGGATCGAAGTGTTTACATTTCTCCTGGCTTCTACCCAAACCCCCAAACTAACAAAAGCTCGTTTTTTATGGTTCTCCTCATCTAGAGTAGGGGTTGGTGGCTCCAGGGCGGGCAGATCCAGCCTGCCACTTGCTTTTGCAAAATAAAGTTTTATTGGCACACAGCCGACCCCGTGGATTTATGATGTATTACCTGTGGCTGCTTTAGCGACATAATAGCAAGAGAGAACATATCCTGGCTCTTAAGAAAGAAAGTTTGCTGCCCCCTAGGGCAGCACATGCTAGGGTCTCCCAGGCAGGCTCAGGAATCAGAATGGGAAAGCTGTTGCAGTGATTGAACAAGGAAGCCGTTAGTCTGGGTGGTGCTCATGCCTTGTTAGCCCACGTGAGCAAACCAGACTATAAACCAGCACCAGTGCCCGGGAATGCAAGGAAATGAAACGTAGTAACAACCGATCGCTACAGCCAATAGGCTTCCTCAAGGAAGGAAACCACTGACGCTCCAGTCAATCAAACAGTGTCTTGCTTCTGTCTACACCTAGTCTATAACGACCTCTCCCACAGCTCCTGTGCCTGAGGCCTTCTAACCACAGCAAATCCATGTGCGCTCAAATAAACTCTTAATTATTTTTTCAGTGTGTATTTTTTACATTTTTTGATTTCAGAGAGAGGGGAAGGGAGGGAGAAAGAGAGGCAGAGAAACATCAACGCGAGAGACAAACATTGACTGGTTGAATGCCTTCCGTAGGAGCCCCGACCGAGACCAAACCCGCAACCAGCCCAGGCTTGTGCCCTGGCCGGGAATGGAACCGGCGACCCTTTGGTTTGTGGGACAATGCCCAACCAGCCGAGCCACACTGGCCAAGGCTAACCTGTTAAAATTTGTAATGTGCCCCAGTTTCCCTTTTAACAGAGCTGAGAGATCTTGGGCATCTTATTTAGATTTATCAAGACGCCTGAAGGCTCGGTGTCCTCATCTGTAAAATGGGAACAGTAATACTGACCTCCTGGAGCTGTGGTGGGGGCCCAGGAAGACAACACAAGGAAAGCACCTGGAGCAGCAGTGGACAATACATAAAGGCCGTGAGGATCCCCTAATTACAGAACGCTCACTCTTTCGTGAATACGTTCCTCTTTTAAAATTGTCCTAAAAGAGGCTCTGACTTGTGGTGAACTCCACTCAGCAACATTTCTTTGCCCATTCATTAGCTTTAGACTTGCTTCAGCAATTCTGACTTCATTAAAATTATAATTATTTCTTTAATTCCATTTCCTTTATCTCCTCCTTCAACTTAATCCCTGACGTGGGCTGCCAAGGCCCTGGGACTCTCGGGGAGCCTCTCGTGAGACGGTTTTAGGAGAGAAAGAAGATAAAGTAAGAGCCAGGCAGAGTCGGGGAAATGAACAGTGGGCGAATTAGCAGATACGCGCGGGGAACCAAATCTGTGCGCGCTGAATCGGAATGCACCTGGGAGAAGGGGGAGGAGCTAAATGATGCGAAAAGTAGCTGCAACACAAATGCAGGCCAGCAAAGCCATTAGCAACAAATCATTTACATATCCTTAATCCACTAATTAATTCTCAGCTCCGCGTAACCCTCCTTCCCTGATATTTCTGCACCGCTGACCAGCGGTATCCTTGGAAATCCCAAGTAACTCAGACACACTCAGAAGGATTTGAGCCGGGCCTTTGGGGTTTCGTGGGTCAGTCTCTATTCTGGGAAAATGTACACTTTTGGGAAAGACCATAAATGATCATAAACCTTTTTATGGCCCTTTCTGGGGGCTTAGTAAAAACATTTTTTTTCCTAGAAAATACAAGATAATATGTTCTGGTGAAAATCATGAATTTGGAAGGGCCTGACCCTGTGCTGGGTGGGGACTGAGAAACTGTATACTGGTATTCAGCGTTCACTTGCCTCCTTTAGAATGAATTCTGTCCCCAAGATAGACGTTCACTTGTTTATCCATCTGTTCAGCATGTGTTTTGCAAACATGGGCCGTGAGTCAGGCACAGTTCTAGGGCCTGGGAAACAGGGTCGCCAGGCTTAGCCAAGAAAAACAGCCCCGCCAGTCAAACTTGTCGTTAAGACACACAATGGACATTCTTAAAAAGCGTAATTATGTTCCACGCAACACCCTTACAGTGAAAGATTATTCGTTGCACATCTGAAATTCAAATTTAACGGGATGTGCCCTATTTCACCTATTTCACGTGGGGCCGTGACCTTGGCAGACACCATCCCTGCCCTCCCGTGAAGCTGTGTGCCAGCTCCAGCCTGGGGAGCCCACGAGAGTCAGTTCCCCGGTGGGGCAGCCTGGGGGGCTGTGTGGCCCTGTCGCTGCCTCCGGGGGCCCATTAGCAGACGGCACTCTGGAAGGGAATGGCCACCTCATTTCCTTGTCGAACTCCTCTGCGGTTCAGGTCGTTGGGGACAGGGCCTGTGTCTGTTTCTCTCTCAGGATACCTGGGCTCTATCTGTACGGAGCCCCAGACTACCAGGTGCTCAGCACAGACCCGGTTAATGAACGAGGGCCACTCTGCAAATGGTCGGCCTTGGATCAGACGCCGTGCCAGACCGTGCCCAGGGCCGGAGAGGAAAAGACTCACGTACCTTCAGAGACACTGAAGATACAGGGGAAACCGCACTTTGCCAGAATCCAGACAGCACCCGGGGGAAGAACGATCTCTTATTTTAAAACGTTTGATGGAGGGACTTCAAGCAAAATAAAGGCTTTCCACAAAGGGAAGGGGGGAAGACTGGGGGAAACCTGTCACCCTGTAAAGAACATTAAAGGGTCCTTTGAAAAGTAATTTCTTAACGTAGTAAGTAAGGTTGAGCCAGAGCACTGGTTTAACCACCTGCTGGTCTCACTGACCGGTAATGCAGCCACACATGATGGCCAGTGTCTGCCGGGACAGACACCGTGTGTGTGAACGGAGGAACACTGCATACACAAGTAGCAAATAATGAAGAGGCATTTTATTGTCAGTACCGACTGCCGCACAATTGAAACACAGAAGGAAACGTCACAAGAACCCACAAAAGGACAGATTCTGAGAAGTGCAAGGGACACGGTATCTACAATAGAAAATCGTTGCGTGACAGTGACTCCTTTGTGCCCTGCTGTGCGCGGGGAACAAGAGGTCGAGATCTATAGAGCATGTTTCAATTACACTAAGGTCTGTTTGTTTGTTTGGAACGAAAAGAGGGAACAAAAAGAAAAGAAGGAAAAACGGAGAGACAGACATTGTATTGCGGTTTCCCAATGAGAGCACAGGATGAGCCAGGGCTGGAAGCTTCTCTCCTTCTCTCGCTGCTGTCCCGGGACGTCCTGGAGGGATCGGTGGCTGGCGCGCCCCACGCAGGTCACACGGACGGCCGGACAGTTACTGTCAGTGCTCCGACCGGTAGGCGGGAAAAGTCTCTGTTCGATGAAGCTTCAGAGGACTGGCGACATCTTTTCCAAAAAGAATGTGAGAAACAGCGGTTACATGTCGAGAAAGCCCACAATCAGATCAGCGAGTCACCGGTGTCTAGGGAACAGAACATAAGTAACATAGGACCCTGACTGCTCCCAGAGGCCACTCGCAGTGATATGCAAATGAGAGCCACGAGAGCCGGTGTGATTAACATACATTTGCATGTGGCTTTTGCAGGGAGCTATCCTCGGACCACTGATTATTTTCCTAGGTTTTTCATTTTCATGAACACCCAGGCCATTTAGGAAAAGTGAGGCAAAGTCATAGGACAGTGGAAACTTTGGGCTTGGACACTCTTTGTAAACCTGACCAGAAATAAGACGGTATTATACTCATGGCACCTAGGAAATCTTGCTATAAAGGAGGACTTCTTAAAACCCATTTGGCCTTTATGATTTCAGGTTTAGGTACCAACCGAGAAAGTGAGGAAGGTGGCACACAAGGCCACTGTCAGCCCCCGCCTGTGACACAGGCGGATGGCAAACTCTCTCCTCCCAAGACCCAGACACTAAAAGCCGTGCATTTTGCAGACCACGTGGTCTCACGGTGGCTCCGCTGCCGGTAGCGAAAAGACAGCCGCAATGTACGCGGATGAACAAATGGATGGAACAAATGGGCGTCCATGTTCCCAGCACACCTTTGTTGCCAGACGCGGGAGAGGCTGGAAACCCCCAGCTGGCCCCCGTTTGCTGATCCCTGCGGGGAGAGCCCTTGACGTTATAAAAACGAGAGGTTTTACTGCCATCTCCTGGCGCAGGTGAGCAGGAGCCAGGACATGCGCACGGTGCGTGTAAAACGTACACCTGAGCAGAACGACCTGGCGCCCCTACGCGCAGGCCTCCCGGGAACCGGACGCGGGGGTCACGCCGGGAATCACAGAGACAGGACCGCAGCTCAGAGGGCGCGCCCGCCCCGCCCAATCACACGCGGAACCCTGCTGTAGTCTAACACTGGCCGGAGCGAGAAAGTGGGGGGTGGCCGGTGGCCCTCAAGTTTATTCTCTGACCTCTGACAGACCTCAGTCCACACCCCCTTCACGTCCTATGTGGTCCCAACCAGGGTGGCTCAGTTGGTTGGAGCATCAGCCCCCAAACAGGAAGGTCGCTGGTTTGATTCGCGGTCAGGGCACATGCCTGAGTTGCCGGTTCGGTCCCCAGCCGGTACTTTGTACTAGGGGCAACCGATCAGCGTTTCCCTCTCACAACAATGTTTCTTTTCCTCTGTTGCTCCCTCTCTTCCCCCCTCTCTAAAAATAAATAAACAAAATCTTAAAAATAAAGTCCTATGCAAGTTACTGCGGGCATAACACCAAAACACAAGGAGAACAAGAATCACAGAGTCGGGTACTCACACGCCTCAGATCTGAACCATAAGAAAATCATGTATCTAGTCACATGGTCACTGGCACGCAACAGCAGGGACTGTCAGAGAAATCCTGAATAGTGAAACACCCTCCATGGCCAGAACCACTTCTTCAGCCCCCCAGTGACTACGAACAGGAACTCTGAGCTCTTCCCCCCGACACCTCCACACCAGCAATAACGAGTTTTACTGCAAGTCAAAAGCCAGGTTCGGCCTTACGATAGCTTGATAAAATGTCCTGCAGGAAGCAGACAGCATGCCACCAGTATCAAGGCGAAATCCAAATCCTCGGTCAAGTGCAAAGCCCTTCTCTGTGCCATTGACTGTGGCTCCTCAGACTCCCCGAGTGTCTGAGGAGAGCGACTGGGAGTGTGCACTTGGGGGCAGGCGGTAATGGAAACACCGCCGCTTCCATCACGATGGCTAACTGCATCCTTCCAGCTTGGCTTGCATGCTCTTTTTAGCTTAAAGCTGGGACATGGACCGAAAGATGTTCTGATGTTTTTGCAGGTCACAGAAAGGGCAGGAGCCGGCACCGGCCTGCAGCCCCATCCGGGCCCGACCTGCTCTGTGGCCTACACAGGTCACAAGACTCATAAGACTTGCTCGTTGCTATTCGGGCAGCCGTGGGCTTTCCCACAGAGGTGCTTTCTTACCCGCGCTCTTGGGACACTGGGAGGTACCGCTGGCCTGTGTTCGGCCACAGCAGGACGGACAGGAGGTGACTGCAAACGGTCCTCGGCAAATGAGGCTGGTGGCTCACCAGGGACCCGCCACTCCCACGCCCATTTCCCATTTCCTTCTTGGCATGTCCCCCCTGGCCCAACGGACAGGCAAGTCTGAGAGCCTGGTTTCTTCATCACCTTTTCCCTTTTGCTCAGATCTTAACCATGACTTACTTCTGTCTGAACCGCTGCAGACACCATGTCTGTGACTGTGTTAGGATGGATATCGAAAACCTACATGTTAATGTCACCCAAGTGGCCACGTGCTCCCAGAATCTATCGTCCTTAAAACACGTATGTAAATCACAGGGGCTGGACCCAGTCCTGTGGAGGAGCTATTTCCACAGCACGGTGCACGCTGGGAGACACTCACAGACGAGGCCCTCTGAGATAAGGAGCAGCCCAGGACCAGGCGTCAGGGCCCTGGAGTTCAGACGCCACCTCCGCCACTCCCCAGTCACGTGATCGTGATGCTGACCTCCAAGCATCTCGGTTTCTGCCTTTACTGAAACAGAGAAGACGGTCCCGCTCCCGCCGACCCTGCCTGTTGGCAGGAGAACCAACCAGCCCCCAGCTGCCCCCTGACGCCCCTTCTGCACCGGCCACACCGCCTGCCTTCTGCTCTCTGAACCTCCCAGCTCGTTTCTGCCTCAGGGCCTTTGCACTTGCCGGTGTTCCCAGAGGGATTCATCTTCCCTCACTCTCGGTGTGGCTGCCTCTTCTCAAACTGCCGGTCTCGGGAGAGATGCTGACAGCCTCCTGGGACCACTCCATTTAAAGAAATGCCTTCATCATCTTCCGCAATCCAACAGCTCTGCTTCCCTATTCTCTATAACAAACACTTTCTTTTCAAGGTGGTGTGTGTCAAGTTGGAATTGAATTACTGACTGTTTAGACTACAAGGTCCAGGAGGGCAGAAACAGGTGCATCTAATAACCCCAGTCTCTCTCCATCATCTAGAACCATGGTTGGCACAAAGTAGTTGCTCAAGAAACATTTGCTGACAAAATGAATGAATGAGTGGATGAATGATGGAGAGGTGAAAACCTCAGCTACTGACTATTATACACAGATGATCTTGGACACATTACCAGCCCTTCAAGTTTTCAGTTTCCTCGCTGCAAATGGATATGACACTCTCGCAGGTGGCTGTTTTGAGGACGAAATGAGATCATGTGTCTTCAGGCCTCATGCAAAGCCTGCCACACAGTAGGTCTTCAAGAAAGGGTAGCTTTTATAAGGATACTCATCAAGAATGCC
This sequence comes from Phyllostomus hastatus, assembly GCF_019186645.2. Lineage (NCBI taxonomy): Eukaryota > Metazoa > Chordata > Mammalia > Chiroptera > Phyllostomidae > Phyllostomus > Phyllostomus hastatus. The sequence continues at coordinate 4,952,478 of NW_025333664.1, forward strand.
TGGTCTCGCTTGGAAGGAACAAATCCAGCCCTTCACTAGCGGCATGTTTGTACAAAAAAGGAAAGAAGAGGTTTCCTAGTCGACAAATTTGCAGATCTCGGGTTTAAAGAACGTTAAACAGATTTTTTCCTGCAAGATATCTCAGGGCCTTGGACATGTTGATTTGCACGCTGAATTTCGAAAAAGGAGAATTAACACATGGCATTTCCTCCAAACTTGTTAGACATCAGTACTTTTGGGGGGGTAGGGGGACATCTACCAGGCTTATGATGACACAGAACACAACTGGGACAAAAGATGAGTCTGCAGTTACATTACTCAAGGCATTCCTAAAGAAACCTTGCGGATACAGTGTCAACATACACTGGTCCAGTGCTTCGCTCTCATAAATTTCTTCCAGTTTTCGTGGGAAGCCTCCTTGACACGTTGGTCCTGTATATGCCTAACTGTAGCGGGGGTTTCTATGTGACAACGGGAAAATGGGATGAGAGGAGGAGTGAAAATGCATTAACCACGTATTAGCAGTCATTCCTCTCAGCCACCACCAATGATAATAAAACGACAATTCCAAAACCAGCCAGCAGGGGACACCACAAGACTAGACTTAGGGAGGAAATGAAAAGTTTCTCCAGTCAGATAAATTCTCCCATACCGAGATTACATTAAGGTGGGTGATTCAGCCAGGGAAATTACCAGCCATAAACGAACACCAGCAGAACCAGAAGAAACTATGTACCGCGCAGTTTCACCACGTGGCACACACAGGGCCCTGATGTAACTAATTTTCCCTGATTTCAGTTCCCTCCCCCACCACCAGGGGCTGGAGGAAGGGAAAGAGAAAGGCAGGTAGTTGGAGATGGAACAATAGATACACTTATTCCATTTATTTGTTGTGTAAATGGCCACCCCCAATATGCAAGACCATTTTAGACAGTCTGTGAACTATATTTCTGTAAGAGAACAAATTACTGAAAAATCGTGCCCCATACAACACAGACCACACATCAACACTATCTCAAGGAACTCTGGCGACTGCAAAGCAATCCCCACGATGGAATAAATGTGGTCTACTCTACACAGAACATGTAGGCGAGGAATATCTCAGTAAACATTGGTACAAATTCAATACCAAGATAAAATCCATTTCCACGAATTCCTACACAAGTAACAAAAATACGTGACAATGAATCATCGGATGAAATAACTAGTACAAACCACAAAGCAAAATAATAATCTGGAGGCAGAGACACCGCCATTCTCCTGCATAAACAGATTCCAGGGGCGTGGAGTATTTCATGGAGTGTGTTCTGCAGCCAAAACAGGAACAATGCAAGAATTCTAATTTTAAAAAATGTGTCCATTCAATGAAGATCGTCATAGGCAACGAAAAGCCAACAATTAAAGTTTTAATTATCTTCTCCAAACCCGAGGACAAGAGTATCTCTAACACCCTTTAATGGTCAGTCACAAAGCCTGATGAGCCGTCGTCTCTGCGGGAATCCCGTGACAGTTACCCTCGTCCTCACTGATTTCATCCGAACCTGAACCACCACCCTCTTCCCATTACTGTCTCGTAAGTAGTTACCGCCACGGTGTTCATTTGGAAAGCCAGGATCTGCAAGCTTGAACCTGATTTTACGGTAATACCTCGTTACTTTTGAGTGATGGGTAAAACCATGACACACAATAAACCTAACGATAAAGGTTTAAACCCGAATTTAATTGTGAGCAGTTGTTTGGTTGGTAGCTGGATCGTTTTGATAGAAACAACAGCAGGACCTACTTAAAGAATGGGGATTTCTGTCTTTGGTGGTCTCCATCCCCCTGCCCCACTTCCACCAGGGGCGGTCCCTGTTTTTATTCTGGGATTTGTGGGTTTCCAGTCCCCGAGGGTCATTCCCAGACCTGCCCACCTTGTAGGGGCCTTCCAATCACAACAAGGGCTTTGCACGTGCAGGCGGATGTGCAAATCTGGTTGCTGCTGCTGCTGTTGAAACACAGCGTCAGCGTGCTGAGAAGCAGCTGTGTCCAGGTGTAAACGGGGTTGGGGGGGTAGTCATGGATACCTCAGGAGCACGCAAACCACACACAAACAGTACTTAAAACATCCTCTTTCAACTTAAAAAAAGATTTTTAAAAATATTATTATGCAACCAGGGCCCCAATAAGACCCTTACTTGGCCTCAGAGTATATCTCAGGAATGTGTACTTATTTTGGTTAAGGACAGTTGGATTAGTTAAGGATCGTAATCTGAGTGTGTTCTTCATGGGACATTTTCTGCCCAAATTGTCCTGAAGATCTGGAAGCTCTGGGATACCCACGAATCAATTCAGAAGTCACAACTCAGTGTAAGTGCTCAGGACTCCCTCGTTCTCGCCGTGTCTTTGTGCAAACACGGCATTTATCTAGGAAAATACCTCGGCTTGTCACCGCTGGTGCACACAGCCAAGTCTCCAAGTGCCACGCTGCATCTCAGGAATTAAGGCCATTTGCCAACTTCCTCTCTGTGACGCCTACATCCCACTGGTTCTCAACTTGCTTGTGGGTTCAGGACAAGAGGAGTCTAAAAAGACCCCCCTTTTTTGTAAAGGTTACCTTGGTATGTGCGGAGAGTCAAGGTGCACAGCCATTCAGTAGGTTTGCGTGAATGTACGTTCATGTGCTTTACCTTATTATACATCAGAAATTGCTACAACAGCAGACGGTAGTGAAATACACTTTAAAAAAAATAAATGTACTTAAGTGGATGAGGCTGAACGAAATTAGATAAACAGTGAAAGGGGTATGTATGTATATGGCCACAACTGCGATGGCGTGATTCAAACACTGCAAGTTTCCGAAGATGACACGGAACAGAGGACATTTGCGACACGGGGCTCTAACCCAACTCTGTGTGCGTCTGGGTCTCTGGAGGCCAGCTCAGGCGTCCGTTGCTTAGCGACGTACTCACGCACGCATGCGCACACACCGGCATTCAGGGCGTACAGGTATTCCGGAGCTCTCCCGGGTCCCCGGCCCTGCCCTGCCCTGCCCTGGCCCTAGTGACCAGAGACTGGAGTCGTGAAGACGACACGGGAAATGCCCTGGGTGCCCTCTTCACGCCACACCTCGTGGCTGCCCCGAGCACGGCCCTGGGAGGATAAGAAGACACAGCAGCCGCCCCGCCCGCCTTGGCATTATCGCTTCTCGGAGGAGCCGGTCCTGAGTCAAGGGGCCTCGCAATTAAACACGAAACAAAAACTATGCGAACGGCTATAAAGCGGGGTGCCCTCCGCCACATCTCAGGAGTGCCCGTCACCAGAGAGTCCCACGCTGGTTACAGTCAAGTCTGGGAGGCACTGCAGAGCCACCGGGAAGAGCTGTGCAGGGGCAGAAACGCCCAGCAGGGGGCTGCGGGACAGGCTGGGCGACCAGGGCTCAGAGCCGCACTGGCTGGCGGCCGGGCCGGTTTCCGCCGCCCCCACTGGCTCTCGCACTGGCTGCTCAGCGCGCTCCCGCGTCTGAGCTAGAAGCAGCGGAGAGCGCAGGGGCGGCAAGGTCCTGGCGTCTAGTGCCCGTGGGTGGAAAGTCCTTTCCCAAGGCTCCCCCGCAGGCCTCTTTATTTACAAATGATGCACGCACCGCTGTTCCCATAGACCACCACACATGAACAGCCGCCTCTGGATGTCTAAGGAAACGTTCCTCGAATTTTCCTGTTGGTGCATTCTGTACCCTGGCTCTGGGACCGCGTTTTTGCAAGAGGGGCGTCTTAGGACTTGTGCAGAGTCACCGCGGACTGGAACCTGGGACTCCCAGCCTCAGCCCATTCTCTTCCCCTAGACGCGGTTCCTAAATTTGAGACGCACCTGGGGGACCAGGATGGCTGGTCCGCACCCTCAGAGTCCTTGACTCCTTAGGTTTGGGGAGGGGCCCGACAATCTGCGCTTCTAGCAAGTTCCCAAGGAATCCTGGCGCAGTTAGTGGCCCATCCACCGGACTGTTTCTCGAGGGGACCCCAGATCTCTTGCCCAGGCCAGACATCTTTGCCTAGGCATCTGTGCAAAGTCACATCCTTCGGCTCTTCCATCTCTGAGGGGCAGGGCCCGAGAATCTGCATGTAACCCATTTCTCCCAGGATGTCGTGATAGAGCCGGTGCCCGGGGGGTGAGACCCCGATGCGCCCCTGGCCCAGGAGCCTGGCATCCAGCAGCGGAGGGCTGACCGCTGACCGGAGCCCCCCTCGTTGGTAGGGCGGCCGGGTGCTGGCAGCCTCGCCCGCGCGCACGCAGTTCTCCACCCGCCCACCGTCGCCCCCACACAGTCCAGTCGCCGGCACTTACCTTGCAGGCGGTAGAGCTGGCCGGTGCTGTGCTGCCGCGTGATGTGCTGCCAGTAGGCGCTGCGAGGCACCATGGTGCTCAGCGAGGCGGCCCGCTCGCCCATCTTCATCTGCAGCTGTGTCAAGGCAAGAAAGGTGCGTCAGCTACCGCGGCGGAAAGAGACCCCACCGCGCGCGGGACTCCGCGGGGGCGCTCTAGACCCACCGAGGCGACGTAAGTCTCCATTGCTCGGCTCCTGGTTTGACTGCACCAACACGCAACTCGGCAACCGCAAACCAGAGGCAGGCAGGTTTAATCCAGGAAAAAGGAACCCTCCGCTCAATCTGGGGAAAGGCTATTTTGGCCATTTTAATTGCTCGTGTGAGTGTTGCGTGAAATGGTACCCGCTTAGCCTGTTGCCTAGCACAGACTGGCTACAGGGGGGAAATGGAGGATATTACTAATAATTAATTGCAAAACCCATGTAAAGTTTTCTTTTTTAAAGAAAACTCCCCACTCTATACAAGTCATCAGCATGGTAGTTTTAGGAAAAAAATGTCTGAACAGTCACTCGGTACAGCCAAAATAATGTGAGACTTCATGCCCTGGAGACCAAAATCATGGTTGTGCCTGATGAGACTGAACTTGGAAAAAAAAAAAGGTTATAACCATTTGCTCCAAAGATCATTTAATTTATGGCTGCATTTATGCGTGATGATTGGATTTCTCGGTCCTTATCACAAGAGGAGCACCGTTCCCAAATGTGTCCCCGAGAAGAATTACACGGCGCTAGGTTTCGGGAGGACATCTGACTTCCTTACGCACAGCCTCTCAGTTGAAATGGGCAAGGAGCTGAGAACAAAGCTAAGCAGAAAAGTCCTGTGGCTGTTTATCTCTGTCTGTAGGTGATATTTCTCACAATCCAAGAACGACAAGGGAACACACAGAAAAACCCAGCGACTCTTGCTCACATTCGACCGCATTTGCATGAGCGCAAGACACTGAAGAGAGAAAAAGGACTGAATTCTCAAGGTGTGCTTACCTGACTTTCCCACTATAAAGAGACTATATTAGCCCTGGCTGGCATAGCTCAGTGGATTGAGCGCGGGCTGCGAACCAAAGTGTCGGAGGTTTGATTCCCAGTCAGGGTACATGCCTGGGTTGCGGGCCATGGCCCCCAGCAACCGCACATTCATGTTTCTCTCTCTCTCTCTATCTCCCTCCCTTCCCTCTCTAAAAATAAATAAGTAAAATCTTTTTTTTAAAAAAGAGAGGCTATATTTAATTTAATGAGAAATTAATTTGCTATGGGAACCACGTTTGGGAAGGAGCCATCCCTTGGAATTGTTCTCGATGTGACTGTGAATGCACATCTCTGCACCACCGCTCGCTGTGGCCGCGTTTTTAGGAAGCTTACTTTGGAAGAAGGGGGAGACGACAGCAATGTCACGTCTCACAGCGACCGCGGCCAGGCCTGCCTCCCCGCTTCTTTGTCCACCCTTTGGAAGGACGGCTTATTTTATGACAGGAGCATTCTCATTGCCTTGGGAGGAAAATGATGAAAAAGTCTTGTTTCATGCAAAAAATGTCTGAATTCTCAAAGGGTGAGAGGCCTGAGGAAGTAGATTTGATGAAAACAAGGAGAGCATCCACCCTCGTTTTTCTTTATCGTTGTCAAGTAGCGCCAACTAGTGAAGGGGGACTGGAATGGGGCTCGTGGGCGCCCCCTGGTGGGAATGTAAGTTAACACTACATTTTTTAAGTTCAACTTGGGTAACCTGGGGTATCTGGAGAGAAGAATTATATCCTTCCTCCCCCGACTCTCCTCCTGTTTTAAAAACCTGACACACTTTCACACACTTTGGTTTTCCTTTAAAATAAATACAGTACTTTCACACTCAAGGGGAGCAATAAAAATTACCCCAGCCACAACATGTATAAGTACAGGTATTTCGGCAATAACGTGATAGAGACATTCCCGGAAAACCTCCCGTTTTGCAAATTGTTAGGAAAAACTGAGTTATGGGAAGATCACTCAAAATATATGCCCGTTTATAACCACAGTCACTGTCACTTTGGGAGACAGCTTGGAGGCTGGAGGTTCACGCGGGTTCTAGAAAATGCAGAAACACATTTGGGTGGGAACGCTGGCTTCCAGCCACCAGGGGGCGCCCAATCTCACACCTCCATGCTGTTGAAAACGCTGCTCCCCAAGCCAGAGAGCTGTCCCCACCTGCCACCGGGTTAAGACCACCCTTCCCTTTGGGAGTCAGCTCGGGAATGACCTCCCCGCGCCGGGTGGCTGACATCTCTTCACCCTTAATGACACCAGACGCCGCTCCCAGACACCAAGTCCTGCTCGTAGTCCGATCACTGCCAGTTTGGGGACGGCTTCTACACTAACCTGCCCCCCAGGACAGGCATGCACTCCCCCTGCGTGGGGATTATATCTTTGATTTCTATCCCCAGCACCTAGCCAGGGCCTCTGGAGGCTTAACAAACAGAGGGTGGAAGGCTGAATGAATGCATGAATGAATGAATGAATGCACCCAGCCTTTGCCCGGGTGGCGGGGGATACTTTGCAGAAATAAATCCTCATCAACTCAGAAAATGAGAAGCCCCCCCAGGAGCCCAAGGCTGATTCCTGCGGAAGCTTCAGGTCCAGGTGAAATGAACATGGCTTCCCCTGGCCATGGGGGACGTGGTAATTAGACTCTTCCTCTTTCTACTTTGCCACGCACATGATGAGCAGATGCAAGGCCTCGGGAAGATCCCCTTCCGGGCACAGGCACGGTGCGGGTTGAGCGCAGGGTGACATTTGTGCATTCAACGAGCAGCGTTAGCTCAGGATCCCACCAGGGAACAAAGACAAGCTTTTGCTGCAAGTCTAGTGCCTTCTCACCCTTCAGTCCTCAAACTGTCCCCCTGCCCAGCAGTGACACACCCCGGTCTCTTCCTGACCTAGCCTACGCGAGTTCAGAAACTGCCCGGTGGCCTAAATAACCGATGGCTCTAATGGGTTGGCCTTTGAAGACCCAGGGGTCACGGTGCTGCCAGGGAAGGAAAGTAACCACAGGGCCAGAGACCCGTGTCCCGGTTCAGGGTGCTCTCCCGGGGCTGTGTGGTGTGGGACACACCCCTCCCCTTCTCCCAGCCTCCAACTCTCCTTTCTGCAGAACTGCCCTTCTAATGAGACAGATAATGAAACTAAACTAGTAAGAGTAATCGGATTACCATAAAAAGGAATGAGGTTCAAGTGCAGGCTAAGACACCACACACAAAGGCCACACATCACGTACTCCTGTTTGCAGGAGATGCCCAGACAAGGCGGGTCCAGATGCAGAGAAGCTAAATCGGCGGTTGCCCAAGGCCAGGTGATGGCTAAAGGGAACACATTTCTGTTGGGGGTGATGAAAGTGTTTTGGAATCGAGGGTGGTGGCGTCCTCACGACTCTGAGAACACATTAAAACCTCTGAATTGTACGGTTTAAAGGGCGCACTGTATGTTATGTGAATTATATCTCCATAAAGCTGTCATCGAAAATATAAAATCGGATAGCAGCCTGTGCTGTGCAAAGGATTTTTTAAAAAGCACGACATCGTATGAGTTAGTGGGTGGCTCCCAGTCCCAGGGGAAGTAACATTTAAAGTTGAGTGACAACGGACCCAGGCACGGTCCCCTGTCACCATCACTGCCAAGGACGCAGACAGATCCCTCTTCACACGTTCCAGCAAAACCCACGGTGAGGGGAGTGCTGATCGCCAAGGCCCTCCCCTTAGAATGACGGATCCATCCATCCCCCGTCCTGAGAGAGAAGAGTTGTCAGGAGCGCTGGGCACAGCTTCTCGGGGAGGAAAGAAAAGCGGGCGTCCTCCCCAGGGCCCCGTGCCCTGTCGGTTTCTGTGCTCTGCATCGGGACTGGCTGACGCGGGGAGTGTGAGACCAGGACTGCGGAGCAGCGCGCTGAGTCACAGCTGCAATGAATGCCACGCCACGTGGTCCTTCTCTGGAACCCAACTGTTTCTACGGCGGAGAATGGTGTGTTTGGAAATTGAACAGCACGACAGGATGTAATTGTTTGCAGCCACAGTCAGTCGTGGGCACCATATGGCGTGTTTGTGACTCGGGTCTGGATCCATTCAGAAACGAGCTTCAGTTACCCTGCTGGGAGGGTGATCCCTCCAGACCTAACTCCATCCTCCGCAGACTCCAACTTCCACGGGGCTGCTCGAGTGGGGCCTCTGACGCAGCACCTTTGCATATGCAAATCGTATCGCCATTTCCATTGCGCTCCGCCTGCTAAAGGGGGGCGGGGAGGGGGGGTCACTGTGCGGGTAACGGGGTTGAGACTAGAGTCCGAGCTGCAGCTGCACCAGCGAGTGCGCCCAACCGGAGACTTCCAGCGCTCACCCCAGCCTGCTGGCTCCCCTGAGAAAGTGCGTACAAACCACTGTCTTCCCGTGGCTATGTTAAACACACAGTGAGGGCCGAGGTGAGTCGGCCGGGACAATTCAGTCCAAGAGAGAAACCGTCAAACGGGTTTCCAAAGAAGCCACCATCTCCAAGTCTCCGCGCTCCTTTTACTGCGGACGCAGCGGTCTCTTTCAGCCGAGCCTCCGATTTCATGGACCCTCTCCGCTCGGCTTCCGGAACCACGTCCGCCTGGCCTGCGCACTGATTCTCCTCGGCAAGTAATGCCGCACAACGTCCCTGTGCTTTCCCGACCCTCAGTCGGTGGTTCTCCAACCTTAGCAAGCACAGAAATCACCTGGGGGGCTCCTGACAATGCAGAGTCCTGGGCCCTGCCCCTGCTCTGGGGCTGGGGGCCGGGAATTTGTATTTCTGCTACGTTTCCCAGTGATTCCAGCATTACTGGCCCAGGGACCCCACTCTGAGAACCACTGTCTTATGTGACTCATCACCTTTGGATCAACGGTTCTGGGAATAAAGTTCCCCGCTGTGGTTAAGGAGAGCTCAAACCTGGCCAAGAGCTGGGCTGAGGTTTGGAATCTGCCACTAATAACTGTACCACTCTAGGCTAGTTGTTTAACCTCCTTGACTCCTTAAAATCTTGCCAGTGAGAAAAAGAGAGAGAAAACAGTTCCTAATTTGCAACTAATTCCAAAAACGTACATGATTCATAGTGGGACCCCATAAACATCAGCGATATTTATGATTAGCCCTGTATCAATTCTAACATCAAGGGGCTGCGATCACGGACCTGCATGGGAGCACCCCACTGGATGGGTGTAAGCACCGCCCTCCCCGACTCTGCTGACTCCCAAGGGCGTATCTGGAACTGCAGTCTCTCCCCGAAACCTCAGACGCACGCACGTAGCAGCCCACTTCCCACCCCCACCCAGATGCCGGGTAGACATCGCTCGTTCCACGTGTACAAAACTGAACTATCGCTTCTCTCCCTGCCCTGCCCCGGCCCCCTCTCCTTCTGGGCAAACAGTTCTCCCACTCCGCCTGTTGCTCCGTTTAAAGAGGAAGAAAGGCCAACAACTTTGAGACCACCTTGCTTATTCACTCTCTGCCCTGCAAACGAGCTCCCTTGTCGGCAAATCCTGTGTCTCCAAAATCCAAAATGTATCCAAAGTCACAGCGGTTCCTACCACCCCCGCCCCAGGCCACTGCCACCCTGGCCCACACCACTCGTGCTCAACGAGATGCTGGGTGACTGAGGTATCCCCGACTTGTCTTACTTGTCCCCTTGCCCCGCCCCCGGTCTTTCTGAAGCAGCTGCCCCTGGGACCCTTTCAGGAGCGAAGTCAGCATCTCACCTTTTCTCACACACTGAGGTTTTTCAGGTCGCCCGCCCCAGCCCCAACACCACAGGGCTCTCCATATGACACTTATAACTGCAACTGAAAGGGAAAGCCGGGGAAGCTCGAAGGAGACTAGCAATGAGTTTTCCACGAAGCCTCAACACAAGTTCAAACGTCTAACCAGAGAGAAGAACTCCAAGTAGCTCGTGAATAGTAAATGGTTTGAACCGAACCTTAAAATGTTAGGTTTATTTCCACAAAATCCAGACCAATGTCTCCCATAAAAGAGAACAGCAGTCATAGACCATACCTTCTAGAGAGAAATAAAAAAGATAAAAATGAAGTGTTTGTGGAACATGCGATCTATTTCTGCGGCCTGACAGCTAAACCTGTACTTCTGGAGTGCATCAAACGCCCTTGTAAAGTTCTCGGGAATGTATCTTGTCTGGCTCGGTGCGGAGAGTCATTTACAGCGATCACTACCCCCGCTGCGTTCTTCGGAGTTCTTTCTGCGTGATGAAGCGGGCTGGTGCAATCCATGCGCACCGCTCAAAACGCTCCTTGCCGCGCTCGGTGGCAGGAGCCAACCCCTCCCGCCCAGCCACGCAGAGGATGACGTGGAGCGAGCGCTGGAATCGTCGTGGCGCCACCACGCGGTCGCCGTGGTCAGTCTCAGGGGGCCTCGGAGGTCAGCTCGGGCGACTCTGCGCCCGCCTCTCCTCCCCCCACCCGTGGCCAGGCAGGAGCGCTCCCCTGGAGTTAACACCAGGTTCCCGCTCCCCTGGGAAGCCCCGTAAACACACCTGCGGATGGATACACGAGGAAAGACCGCGTGGTGTCCCATAGAACAGATAAATTACGGGATTCCGTTCTCTGCACAGTGGTGTGCTCGCGAGTGACGGCTGTAAGTCTGGCTGTGACTTCTCCTGTGCGCGCAGGGCATCGAGGTGCGCAGTCCCGCGCCATGCCCTCTCTAGCTCCCGCCCCATTTGTCTGGGGACCAAGGAGCCGGATTCTCGGAGTCACTGAGGAGCCACGGGGTTCCGAGGGTGATGCCTGGACAAGTGACATCAGGTTCACCTGAGGGCCAGTTGGAAATGCAAATTCCAACGCCCCACCCCAGACTCTGGGACACTGGAGGTGGAGCCCGGCGACCTGTGACTTTGGTGCTCACTGAAGGTGGAGACAAGGTCCCTTGGTGTCCCTGTCCCCTTTCCCTGGCACTGTCACCCGGCCCAGGCCCTCCTTGCCCTGTCTTCTACCACTAGTCCCACTGGGTGCTCCTTCCTTTCAGTCCCCATGGAGCACAAGTCCAGGGCCTCACGTTCCTGTACTGACTCTTCACTCACTAACCCTGAGCCACTGAGCCTCAGTTTCCCCCTCCATGCAATGGACCTAATACTACTGTCAATAAACTGAAAAGTAGTCCGTATTGTGGAAGGTGATGTCATGACACGTATTTAAATTAAAAAAAAAATGACTTACGTCCTTTGATTCAGTAATTCTACTCCTGCATGTAGAAAATCCAGTTACATAGTTACATAGTTTTTAGAAACTCAGTTAAATAAAGTTCAGGAAGTCAGTTAAATAAGCAGTATGTAAAGGCATGTATACACGCTTATTTGCGGTATTGTTTATTCGTGGCAAGAAAATCTGATATTCCCATAGGCAGGTTTATGAATTAATGTTCCATCGAGACCCTGAAACGTCACGCAGCCACTAGAAGGAATGAACAGGACCAAGGGTGGCAAGCCAAGGTCAAGGGCCAGGTAGGAAACAGCTCTACGGCCAACTAAGAACCCTTTGTTTTGGTGTGAAAGTGGCCATCAGAGCATATAACTGAATCGGTGTACCTGTGTCCCTGGAAAACTTTTTACTTAGAAAAACAGGTGCAGGCCCGATTTTGCCCGTGGTCTGTAGTTTATCAACCCTTGACTCAGACCTGTGTACCACTTGACTTCTAACTATTTCCACGGGATATTGACTACTGAGTAAGAAAACCAGGTGGGTGGTCTTTAAAGTGTGTAATAGGATCAGACTTGTGTAAAACCAGCAATGACCCGCAAATACGCATCGTGCGTACGTGCGTATGTCTATGTGTGTATGTAGGCAGAGTCCTATACAGGATTGCATGGACACAGAGGAAAGTGTGCAAAGATCAGTAGAAACTTCTCGATGGGATTCAGGAGTTGCTGAAGAGGGGGAAATGAGGGTGAAGACATACCCGCAAACAAATCATGAAAAGAAAAAAATACAGTACTAATCATCGTCGATGTGGTCGTATTTTTACAGTCGGTGAAATTTTACATACATGTGTTTATGTAAGAATGAATTCAAACAGGATTCAGAAAGCAGTCCCCACCTCCAAGGACAGTTGGGAAAATTAAACCAAATAAAGCGTGCAGACGCTCAGCACAGGGCCAGATGGAGCAGCAGCCGTCCCGACCTCAATCATCCCTCCGCTGGCCTCAGCCTCCTAACTCGCTGTTCCGCCCACAGGCTCCCTGGCGCCGGCCTTGCCCCGCCCTCTTTCAATGAATCCTGCACTCGGGTGTTCTTCGGAGCATTTACTCACTCATTCCATCCATTGATGCCCTCTGGGCCTCGTCTGTAGGTCATGTGCTCGACCCGGGACTGGAAACCTAGAAATGAATCAAACGTAGCTCCCCTGCGTCCCAGGGTTCCACCAGGGACGGCCAGAGCGCCGGTTCAAGGCCCAGCCTCGGTCAGGGCACCTCCCGCCTCCACAATGCCGCTCCCTCGGCAACAAACGGGAGGACCCTCAGCTAGGCAGAGGCGGAGAAGATCCATTGTGCCTGCTGCAGACCTTGTGCCCAGCAGCACTCCTGGCACATAGTAGGCACCTTATAAAAGGGGGCTGAATGGCTCAATGATGGATGAATTGACTGGCTTGACGGAACGAATGAATCATTAAGTCAATGCTAATGACCGCTGCAGTTGATTTGTATTTAGCAGGTGCCGGCACTGTGTCCAGAAATGACTTGTTTTAGCCCACCTGGCACAGCAGGTACCGATACAACCCCCCGTACAGAGGGGAGATGAACACTAAGGGTGGTGAAGAGATTGCCCCGAGGCCTCTGAGCTGGTGCTGGTGCCCAGCCAGGACTTCAGATCTGGCCGCTGACTCCCCAACTTCAAGTTCATATCACCACCCTGTGTGTTTCTCCTAGAATGTCACAAAGGTGTTACGAAGACCTTCAAGACGGGCTCATATCCTGTTCATCGTGATAAAAGATACCCAGAGTTTATTTCCAAAGCTTAGAGAAACAGCAACAGTCTAGGATGCCAGGAGACAGGAACCCCGCCACCCCCGGGCACCCTGAGGAACAGAACTGAGCAGGAATTCGGCCAGGCTCCTCAACCCCTGAGGCCCCAGGGCCTTCTGTCCAGTGGACACGAACTCCCTGCCCAGCGCGCTCTCTCCTGGCTCCCCGCTGACCCCCCTTCTCACGGCACCCGATGCCGACTCCAGCGCCCACACACACTTGGCATGGAACACCCAGCGAGCTGGCTACTCTCTCCAGCTCCTCTCCCCCACCTGACATTTGCTGGGAGAGCGATGGGTCTTGTTGTCATCAAAATGTGACCGAGCTGCCACAGAACAGTGCTGAACTGTCGAGGGGAGGAAAGAGAGAGTGCGAGCAGGCTTACTTCTTAAACTTCAGAGGGAGAGGGGGTGGGGTGGGGGGGGCAAGAGAGAAAGATTGCTTCCCACCAGGGAAACTGCCGCAGAGACGGTAGCAGGGAGCTCTGGCTGACACGACGGCCCCACCGTGGCCGTGGCCTCGATGCCGCAGGCTGTTCGTGAGGCCAGCCATTTGGGGCGGAGTTTCCAAGCGCGGTACTTTACGGAGCACCAGATGCACGCAGACCGTTATTCTCAGGGGGAATGAAAGTGATTTGCATGTGTTTATTCAGAGCCATCTGAATTCCCAGTCACGGGCATTAAACAAAATCATTGCTCCTTTTGCTTCTGGCAACTCTGGCGCCCCCTGGCTAAGGAAACCCTCTTCCCACCTGCACACTCGGACCCCGGGTCCCCAGGGCCTGCTTCCCACAGGGCGTGAGGCTGGCTCGCCCTGGACTGGGGCCTCGTTTGGGCGTTGGGAGGGAACAGCCACGGGCATTCTGGCTCTGCTTTTCTTTCTCACCATGCTCACAAAACCACCTGGCCGGTCCCTCGCTTGTTCACGCAGCACGCCTTTAGAAACGGATACTTGGCCTTTGGCAACCTCCGATGAGAGAAAGTGAATCACATGGCTCGGAGGACGAGAGGCTGGTTAAACAAGCACATTGGTATCTAATGCCTAAAAGCCAGGCCAAGTGCTGGTGGCCTGTGTCTGCGGGGCCCAGAACAAAGAATGGTTTTTACATTTTTAAAGTTGAAAAGAAAAAAGAGGAGAAGGAGGAAGGGAAGGAGCGGTGGCAGCGGCAACCATACACGGCCGTGAAGTCTAGAAGACACACCATCTGGCCCTTTTCTGACAAGACGTGCCAGCCCTCGGTGGGGGCGGGTGAACTGCGTATTTCCCGACTTCTCCAAGTGGATCAAAAATGGCACAGAACCGATTCCATGCATGTCTCGGTCCTCGCCACCATTCCCATCTCTCTCCTCTCTGCTGAGATTGGCAATGCAAAAACCGTAGTGCTCACCATCGCCCATCTGGCCAATCAGCTGCTCCCTGGCCAACCAGATGCTCCCTGGCCAACCAGACGCTCCCTGGCCACACCAGATACCCCCTGGCCAACCAGATGCTCCCTGCTCTCACGTGAACGCCTTTGCTTCATGTCATGACCTGCTGTCCTGCTACCAACAGGCTTTCAATTTATTTCCTGCTTACGGAAACACTGTCTAAAACATGACCACAAGTTTTAGAGTTTCTAAACAAGACTACAACCTGTTAGCTATGTTCAGTGTGTTTCCATTTCCTGCAGTCAGGGCACAGCCACCAGCTCGACACTGGCCATGGTAACATTACAGAGCTTACAGCTCTGGCGGGGAATGGCATAAGGTAGGGCAGCATTTCATAAGCAGGTGAGAAGATTATTACAACTCACCACTGCACGTTGCAAATGATTATGTTGTTATAAGAGATGGAAAGGGGCATGCTCAGAAAATGACATTGTTCCCTAAGAGGCAGGAACAAAAGTCGCAGCAAATCTAAGAAGCCCGAGTTGTATCTGTCTCAATCGTGTCTGAATAAACAGTTCCATCTGTCTTCAGTGTCTGTTACTAAATGCAGGTTAATTCCACTTAGCCTCTTTCAATATCTAATAAATTCAGGAGGCGTGCTGGGTGGCTTAATTCGATTAATTTAATTTTAGCCGAGCAAGTAGAGCATGGTGGCCACAATGTGAACGGGGGTCTGGGTTTAAATCTCGGCTGCCTCACTGCTAGCGTGGTGTACGCACTTCAGACGCTCTCCCTGCAAACACGGGATGGCTGTGCCCATGTGGACAGAATCACGTTGACGCTTAAAAGTTAATGCAGGCCTAGTGCTTAGTTAATATGGGTCCAGTGCTTAGTTAATATGGGTTCAGTGCTTAGTTAATACAGGTCCAGTGCTTAGTTAATATGGGTCTACTGTTTAGTTAATACAGGTATAGTGCTTAATTAATACAGGTCTAGTACTTAGTTAACACGGGTCTACTGCTTAGCTAATACAGGTCTAGTGCTTGGAAGCGTGCCCGGCGCATGGCAAGTGCGCAGTAACCATGAGACACCGTCACCGTCAGAGCAGCACACAACTCACTCTTATTCACCCCCAAACTCGGCTGAGGTGTACGAAGGTACGCCAACAAGATGATCTTGCCCCTTCATGGAGACCCCATTTCTAGCCCCTGAAACTTGACTGATTAAGCTTTTAAGCTCCACGACATATCTATTTTTAAAATCATTCTCTCCTATCGTGCATTTTTCTGCATTCATAAAGCCCTCCTCTCCCCCAGCGGCGGGATCCGTTCAGTTGGCCAGGTGCCGGAAGTTCAACTACTGTCTCTGTTTCTATAAATAGAATCATACAGCCATGATTTTTTTTTTAAATTAAATGGAAGAAAAAGACACGCAGTGAAATATAAAAGACCCTTTCCGGACCTTGATGCCATTGTCCCCCTCCCCCCCGCCGAGCCAGCCAACAGGACGTGTACCTCTGCATCGGCCGGAAGTCGTGTTTGCAAAGCGCATACAAGCACGTCCACTCTGCCTACCCCTGCCTCCTGCTCCTTCCTGTCCTTCACACCCCTTTGATGCGACACGCGTGCGACTCCTCATGCTCTTTAACTGCCTCATACGACTCCTGCGGCATCGCGTGCCGTGATTTATCTACGTATTCCCTGCTGCGCGGCCCTGCAGCTGTTTTTCAGTTACGTCTGTTAGGACAAATCAGCCCCCCAAGGATGGGAACTTCGTCGTCTTCAGAGTCACCCGTGTCCTCGTCATCATCGCTTCTGCTCCCGTGTCCCCAGAGCAGATTCCCAGACGGACTGTTGCCGGGTCAAGAGGTGTACAAGTTTAATTTTGATAAATAAGGACAAGTTGCCCTCCAAAGAGATAGTACGAATTGAATTTACAGGACTATATTGTTGTCGCGTGATTTGAGGAGTATAAATCATGCCTCCTTATCTAAATTTTAAGCTCCTTTTAAAGATGCAAAAGGATGGGACCCTGGCTGGAGTAGCTCAGTGGATTGAGTGTGGGCTGCGAACCAAAGTGTTGCAGGTTCGATTCCCAGTCAGGCCACATACCTGGGTTGCAGGCCATGACCCCCAGCAACCGCACATTGATGTTTCTCTCTCTCTTTCTCCCTCCCTTCCCTCTCTAAAAATAAATAAATAAAATCTTTAAAAAAAAGATGCGAAAGGATGTTTATACTCTATTTTGTATTCTCAATGAGACCTACCATTATTGTTTTGCAAGGAGTAAACAGGTGTTTGTCAAAAGGGTTTTGGATAATTAATATACCAGGATATAAAAAGGGCTTAATTCAGGAAAAGGAAAAAGCTGATAATTGCTTTAAGCAATATAAAAAAGAAGAAGAAGAAAGCAAAAATCCCAATTAACCAGAGCCCATAAACAGAAGGTTAAAAACATTTTTTGTGGGAAGAGGAAAGGGAATATATATATGTGTGTATAAATATATACACATACATATACATACACACACATACACATATATATATCCAGCATGCAAGGGTTTATTGCAGTGTCTGAATAGTAATAAAATTGAAGCTTTTATTTCTTGGATGCCCTCTATATTTAAAAAATTGTGTAGCAAGCTGTAACATGCGTAGCATTTTTAAATGAAACTGGCTATAAGTTACTTTGATTTCCAGAACTGTGGAAGGCGTTCACTTGAACTCTACAAATTTGTTAGCAAATCTGATTTGCAAAACCAAGTTTGGAAGAAAAGCTGTCCGTTCAAGCAACCAACAAAAAAGGCGACCCAGTGAAAACAATGAAAAGCTGTTCAGATTTCACTCCCAAGCCTGTGTGCAGCCAGAGGGTGGGGAGATGTCATCGTGGGGCTGAGCTGTTCCCTCCCCTGGGGACCCCCCCACCTCCCCACAGCCCCAGGGAGAGTCTGCTAAATTGCAATCCTTCTCCACGATGCCGCTCCCGCCCTGCAGAAATTCTAAAAACGACAGGCCTGGTCGTGGAATGAGGACTATCCCACACACCACCACTCCTCGTTCCAAAATTAGACTTCACCATAGACACTGATCTCCGAGGTGGCAAAAATAGCGGCTGCCCCAGGGAGCCCGGAGCTGTCCCTGCCGTGTCCGGGCAGCTCCGCCGGCAAGGCAGCTGGCAGCTGGTCCACCTGGTTCCACAGGGAGGCCTCCCCTGGTGCAGCCCGCCCCACCCTCGTCTAGCACCCCCTTCCAAGGAAATAATAGTGATGCACTGAGTTTCAAAAGCAAGAAGGTAGGGGAGAATCATGAGCTTGCGGTGCCAAAACTACCCAAAGAAATGGGATTTCCCGGAGCAGTGATTTTTTTAGGTATACTCTAAGTTGATATTTCTGAAAGATTTTCCGGGCAATTTGGAAACACTGAGACGGTTCTCAGCGGGGATACAACTCGCCCAGGGCCGAGGCACTCTGGCCGCAGGTAGAGGCTTAGGAACCAGAGACAACGACCCTGTGTTCTTGCCTCCGACAGTCAGGGGCTCTACGGCTGCAGGCAAGTGACTCGGCCACTCTGGGCACGTTTCCTCATCTACACGACAGGGACAGGGACTCTTCTCAGGCCAAGAGTCATGAATAATATTTCCTTGAATTGCAAGCCCCAGGGGAGCATGGGCCTCACCTGTCAATCACCAAGCTACCCCACAGCACGTAACGGCAGGGCACCTGACATCCTCCGGGAACGGTTTTGAACGAACAAATGAAGGAGAATAAACGAATGAGTCCACCTCGCACAGATACAGCGGTGACCAGGGAAAAGGCGAGGGCAGTGTCCTGCATATTGTAAGAGGCTTGATAAATCCCAGAGGCTACTATTACCAAACACCCTGGCATACAGCAGGTGCTCAATAAATACACGGTCATATTAGCAAAACACCATAGAGTAGGGAAAGTATCAAAAAGCTAGTACCAGAGCACTAAGTAAGTATGATCCCAGAAGACCACGTGGCGGGAAGACAGTAAGATGGCCCTGTGACCTTTTTGCCCCCGTGTCCTCACCCTCTGCGGCCCCTCCTCTGACTGTGGTTTGGATCCACAGACCATGACAGGGGCCGTGCCCAAAGCCTAAGCCCCCACAGTTGTTGACCTGAGGCTGTGGGCTCCAGGTAGGGGTACTCTTGATTGGTTTCCAGAGAAGCCAGGGATCTGAGTCTGTGCAGAACACCTCCCGGTCTGTACCAGTCACAGGCTCTGGGGTTCCCACGGGGACATCACTGGGGGGCCAGTACTCAGCTGACCGCAATGATAATACTTGCTGTTGTTATTATTATCCATCCCACGAGCCTCCTCTTTGTGACCTCTGGGGGGCAAGGTCGCAAGTCTGACCCATACCAATTCACTCAAGGCTGCAACTTGCAACTGGCATGGGTCCCACAGTGAGGGGTTCCGTCTGTAGCTGAGGTCAGCTCACAGTGGGTGAGGGCTTCCTAATAATGAGGCCAAGCCCAGAGGCTCACCCTCCACCGTCTTCCTCCATTTATGACCTTGACTGTCAGAGAGGCAGGCCAACAGTGGCCCAGGCACAGCTCCTACTTGAGAATACAGCCAGGTCCGTGTGGATCCATTTCCAGTAACCGGAAATCTCAAGACTGTAAACCCAGGGAGGGTGGCCAGTTTCATTGTTGTCATTTGATCGGTTTTAGCACGTTATCTCTTTTCTCCCCTGCTCAGAAATTGATTCAAGCACATTCCTTTGAAGCGTTTCACAATCCCCGGGTTAACTTCCTTGAGATTCAGATCCATTTTGAAGCAAACTCATTTCCATCTAAAATGGGCTGTTGTTGCTTTAAAATGGCATTTATTTTATCGAGCTCATTTTAGCATACAGCAAATGAAGAGCAAACAACGTTATTTTCCAGTTAAATTTGCAAGGGGATGATCTGAACAAATTACTCATAATTCTGATTAATTTTTAGTAGAAGTAATGAGAAGGTTGTAAATGGAAAACATGTTCGCGCAGAACCTGCCTTTTAAGCACACAACAATGTATGCTAATTGATGGCTTGATAAATAAGGAACCTTCGAAAAATCTCAGATGTTTGAAGGCATCTAATAGATAGCTACACAACCTTAATGCAATTACATGTTGCCCCATAAATTCAAAGTGACTTGAAGTCAACTTCACAGCTAGCAAGCTAATATCCATCCATCCATCCATCCATCCGTCCACCCATCCACCCAGTCAGCCAGTCTGCCAGCTATCTCTCCATCCACCCATTTATCTATCTCTATTGCAATATCCAGAATTGGTAAGCATATGGGGAAATGAATACCAAGTTTACATTAGTTCAAAAAGGACATTTCTAAATAATTGGGAAGGGAAATAAAAAAATATTTCACTAATTGTGAACATTGCATGAAATTTGAATAAAAGGTTTCTTTGGGGACACGGCCACGCTCATTTGGTGCCGTGTGACCTACGGTTGCTTCACCTGAGGCCTTGCAAGAGACCGTCTTCGTCCACAAAGCCTCCAGCTTCTACTCGCTGGCCCTTCACAGAAAGCTTTGCGGATTCCTGCTCTAAAACCCCAGGGCAGGACCCGCACAGGTCCCTGGGGAACAATCTAGGGCTGCGTTGGGGCGTATCACATTAATAACTGGCACGCTTTCCCCCTGTTGAACTCCAACCACCCCACATGCTCACACCACCGATCTTCAGCCTGCCCCAAGCCCAGCATGCCAACACGGCTCCTTCCAGATGGGCGGCTCTCCACACGCGTTTGCAGCCTCAGGCACGATTCGCATTGTTTAAGTGTTCTGCATTCCATCACGATTTTGTGGATTTATTCTTCTTAAAGAAGAAAGTCAGAAGTCATCATTCTCTGTGCAAGTCCCAGCTCCTCGCACCATGCAACGGACGGGGTAGGTGTCCCAAGAGTGCGTTTGTGGCTGCTCGTGTGTGTGTCTGTGTTTGTGGTGTCCCGATGTGTGGAAGGTGATGAAGATTTATCAGACAGAGAGGCAGATGCATGCCTATGGGCAACATGGGGTCTGAGGACATGTTTTCTTGGGCCCAAAAGCTGTGATGGTTTTGCTGTTGGTTTTAACCAGAATTCACTGCCAAGAGTTACAGGCTGGGAGACACTATACGCAGACTCAAATCCTTGGCTTCTCTGGGGGGGGAAAAAATCAAGAGATCCCCTACATGGAGCCCAGAGTCTCATGTCAACAGTTGTCAGCTCTTAGGCCTTTGACATTTCACTCCAGTGTCCCCCCTTCTCTCACTCACATGTTCTCTCCGACCCCCACTGGCAGTGGAAATCCCAACTTCTGATACTGCTATACATGTGTATCTCAGCCCTGGCTGGCGTAGCTCAGTGGATTGAGTGCGGGCTGCGAACCAAAGTGTCGCAGGTTCGATTCCCAGTCAGGCCACATGCCTGGGTTGCAGGCCATGACCCAGAGCAACTGGACATTGATGTTTCTCTCTCTTTCTCTCTCTTTCTCCCTCCCTTCCCTCTCTAAAAATAAATAAATAAAATCTTTTAAAAAAATGTGTATCTCCAGGCAGATAACCTACGTAGTTGTGTCTAAAGAGGTCCATGCACACCCAAATCAATATCAATGTAACACACTCCCTATAAGGGACTCAGCGATGACGTCTCCCCCAAATCCATACACTGAAATCTCCGCCTTTACATGAGGGGTATTAGAAGGTGGGGCCTTTGGGACGTGATTAGGTCCTGAGGGCACAGTGCCCTTACAAAAGGAGCCTCAAAGCAATCCCTCATCCCTTCAGGCACGGGAGACAGAGGTAAAAGACCACCAGGAAGTGGGCCGCCCAGGCACAGACTGTCCGAGCACCTTGATCTTGGACTCCCCAGCCTCTCCATGAGGAATGAGTGTCTGTGGCGTATAAACTATCTAGTCTAGGGTATTGGTTAGAGGGGCCCAAACGGATGAAGGCGCACACCTACAATCACTGAGGCACTAAGTAGACAAGGAGGTCACTGTGTTAGCAATTGGCCCCTTTGGGCCGCCCCAGGATGGCATTTAATCTGAGTCATCCACGGCGGAGGACAAGAGCGAAGGCCCTGCTCAAATAACGCCGGCGGAGGTTTGCCGCACACAGATCCCCAGGCTGCCCTGGCACGGTCCCCGCCGGGCCCCGAGGAGGAAATGCCGGACGTACCATGGAATTCTTCACGCTCTGCAGCAGGCGCTCATGCTGCTCGGCGATGGCCAGGGCAGCGGAGTGGACTTTCTGGTAGATGGCCTCCCCATCTCGTGTCTGAAAGATAAATAGCCCTTCGCCAGTCTCACACATCCTGCAAAAGCAAAGACAAAGAGCTTCTGAGAGTCCGCCCCCTGGAAGTTCCGTGGGCCCAGAGCCTAGTACGCCCCCCTCAGGAAACGAGACCCAGATCCCTTGTACGAGGTGAGGACACGCATGCCCATTTGCTAAACAAAGTTTAGGGGAGTCCAGTTTCCTGTGAATGGTTATTAATATGGGCCGGGAATCAAGGGGTATCCAGCCTGTTGGCATCTCTGGGCCACACTGGAAGAAGAGTTGTTTTGGGCCACACGTTAGATACACACACACACACACACACACACTCTAATTAAAAATGATGAGCAGAAAAAGAAAAGATGTTAAGTAACTATGATTTTGTGCTGGACCGCATTCATAGTCATTCTCAGCATCGTGCATTCCACAGGCCGTGGGTTGAACACGCCTGCAAGTGAGGGCTAACGCAATGCCGATTTTTTTTTGGTCAAGCCAAGTAAAAAAGTCTTTTTTTTTAAAAAAAAAAGCCATTTCTTGATTTTTAGCGTAATCCCCACACTCGGCTTTACCACTCTCGAAGAAGATGCCCGTTGTGACTGCTTTCCCCGCCCCAACCCCTCAGTCCAGGAATCGGAGACCCGTCAGCACCCCCGCCACTCCGCGCGGGGGCCCGAGGACTCTCGCACTCTGCTCTAACTCCCCTCGCAGACAGAGCTCGAAGGGTCCTCTCGTTTCCACAGTCATGGGCTGAGTGACACCCTAGCTCCCACTCCGTGTGATGAATCAAATGCAGGTAAGGATTCTTTTAATGACCATGACTGTGCTGCATTAATGTTGGGGACATAGGGGAGGTCTCCCTCGGGAAGCCCTGTGGGTTTATTGTCACTGCTCCGGATGACAGGGAAGGTCCCCTCCGACTCAGGCTGCTGAACCGGAACTGGATTCCATGAGTAAGGGGAGCCTGGCACACGCGATTAGGCAAGGGGCAAACACATGTGTTTTCATTGCTAGATATATTACATGTATACACACACACGATATATACTTACCCAATACATTTAATTACTCTAAATATTTTTAAAGGACATGGGCAAAATTATATGTGAGGATGTTTTTAAAGGTCTAATCGTGATATATACATATATCGACAGTACACTAAGAGGTTTTTTGCTTGTTTATTTTCAGGAACCTAATTCCTCTGAGGCGCAGTGCCACTCCACCATCTCAGCAGCTCTGGAAAACTGAATACCGGCCTCAGAGCCTGGGATTTGCTCACATCGGAAGAACCGCTTAGCGCAACACGGAAACCAAGCACATGTTTGACCCAAACCACTGTTAATTATTTTATCTGGCCCAGTCTGTGCAACTAATGCGGTAGAAATAGAAAGATTCCTCCCTATCCAGTTTCCCACAGTGGGCCCAATGCCACGGCCATAGGGCAGCTCTCAGCTCGTACAGAACGTGGTGTATGTGACCAGTCAAAACCTTCCTCGTTTGAATTTCACTAATATGGGCTGTGGGAGAAGAAAAAGAAAAAAAAAAGACGGCGCTTCCAGCGAGCTAACATAAAGAACCACCTCACGAGGCCACTCTAACCCAGTGAAGAACAAAAGCTAAGAACCAATGCCTTATAGTCAAGTCCTCTTTCTCTCCCGAGGGCTTCCTCCGGTGCTTCGACACCCACTGCTGTCCCCGCCTCACGGACGCCACCACACCAACTGGACACCTCGTTCTGCAAGGTCTGATGTTTTTTCTACCTCCTTTCCCCATCAAATATGGAAATGCAATTGGCAAAGAGGAGGGAGTGACCTCGATCGATTCTTTAGGAGGAAGAAGTGGCCTTCTGTTTTCCCTACGACCGAGGTGATCATTTGCTTCCTGACTTGTCCGCCACTCTTGGTTCCGCACACTCACACCAAGGATGGAGATACCTGTTCCCCAGAAACTGCGGTCGATGATCGCTCAGTACCACACCCTGCCACAGTGCTTCTCAACCTTGACAATCCAGTGGCTCCTGACGTGTTTGCAACTACAATCCACAGTAATAAATATAGTTTAGATTATGAGCCAGTATACCTATCTGGCTATTTATCTGTTATCAGCACCATGCTGGTGTTTTCTACTCTGTTTTATTTTCAACACTGGTAGAGAAATTCTCCATCTGTATGATGACCCGCTAGCTGGCAAGACCTCTTCTTTGATGATCACTCTTTGTTCCAGTGTCTGCTTTTGATAAACATAATGAATCTACACGCTTCCTTTAAAGACGGTTGGACCTCTACACTGTTACTGTGATCAAAAACAAAAGAAATCAAAACCATTGTAGCATCAAGGACTCTTCCTTAAAGTACACCGACAAGAGACCCCCACCCCCGCCTCCACCTGAGGATCTGGAAGACGCGCACACTCGCAGATATACACACTCACACTCAGACACACACACACACACAATACACACAACTGGCCACTTACAGAAAGGACCAGGGGTCACAGTCTCAAATCCAGCCAGGGCTCGGACACAGGTGAATGGACGCAGAGGCTCCGACACACTACAGGGCAGAGCGGACGGGGTGCGGCCACCGGACCAGCCGCCGGTCAGCCCCAGTCCGGCATTCATTCATTCACACGGGACACACGGGCCCAATGTGGCCACAGCTTCTGATTGTTTAAGAGAATTCAGAAAACCTGATTTTTATGTGAAATAACCGGAATCCTTAATGTTGGGAACTTACTTCATTTTTTCTTAAGCCGTGGGGGCCAAAATGCCCCCGGTAACCCAAGTGGCCAGAAGGTCGCTGGTTTGCGCTGAACAGAACAGCAGTGAGGCCCGTCGGCCATGCTGAGCAGAGGCTCGTGTCTCTCGGCGGGACAGCAGGGTCCAGGAAGGTGACAACGGACCTTAAATGCTGTCCCCCAAGTCTCTTCTAGCCCCAATCCAGGCGTCCTTTTATTCCATCCGCTCCGTCCCAATAGATCTGGGTGCTGTTTCATAAGCCACTTTAAATCCATTAAAAATGTTACTGCTCGCCTTTGTCAAAATAATACAATAGGCGAACTCCCCAAGGCTCATAAGAAGAAAGTAGGAGAGAAAGAAAAGAGGAAAGGAAGTGAAAAGAAAACACATCGCACAGGCTCATGGTCTTACGTAACCCAGTCCAGCAACACCTGCGTCTCGTCGCCGGAGGACACGGCGCGGGGCGAAGAGGTTCTAATGGTTCCCCTGCAACAGAACTGCAGATCCGCATTCTGATTTTCAGCGGTCTGGATGCCTTGCAGCCAGACATTTTCCTTGGACACTTTTCCAGCATCTAAAGTGGTCCCAAAGGCACCAGTACTCTTCCCTGATGGCCTCACTTGACCAGGGCCAGGGACTGAAACCCAGACCAGGTAAAACAGTGAGTTTAAGTTTGCCTTCTCCTGTGTCCTTTCTGAGAAGGGTGGATTCGGATAAAAAGAATGTTGTGCTCGTATCAATGCACTGAGAGTCCTGAATTTCCGAATCACGACTGCCTGAATGGTATGCCTGTCCCCCCCAAACCATGGATTGTGCGACTGGTGGAGAAGAAAATCAAGGGATCCAAAAATAATGAGGAATTCACTCATCCGTGCCCAGATGTATCGCAGCAACACGGAACGAGAGGCGGGACTTGGGCCCCAGACTGCCCTGCTGGACCGCCCCTTGCCGCCTTTGTGACCTGCTATTTAACCTCTCTAAGCCCGCATTTCTTCTGGAAAGAAAATGAAGTGACAGTCACTGTCCCCCCAGCTTTCCTGAAAGTTTTAGACACGACACATAGTGTGCACACAGCAAATCTTCACCCAACGTGCACTGCCACCATCCCACTGGGAGGAGATAACCCTATAGACAGAGCTTTTGCTCTGACTTCCTAGCAGCTTTTCCACCGGCGCCTAGAACAGGGCGTGGCCTCTGCTGGGCGCTCAGCGAATACCTGTAGCAGCGTGGTGACGTGGCAGGCAGCTGATGGAAACGGCGGAACTGGGCACTCGGCCCGGGCTTCTGTGAGCAAGTCTTATTTAAACGGAGGACTCACTGAGACCCCCCAGGAGCGGAATGGTTTGGAAGAGCAAACCTAGGAGAACCGTCCCAACAGAAGTACCGCACCCTGAACTCCTTGAGGGGGGACAGAGTCCAGGGCCGCCCGCCTGGTGGGGAGACGGCGGAGGTGGGGCGGCCTCGCTGTGCAGACTGCCGTCAACTGAGCGTGAGTGTTCAGGGGTACACGAGTCTTCACTATTTCAGAGTCACCGCCTGCACGCAATGGTCCCCAAAGGCACAGAGGCCCAGTTGTGGAAACTCTTTCTCTCTTCGCCAATCCCATCTCACACCAATGCATTTTGTTAGCAAAATACTAATAGGTTCAAATTATAAAAATCCAAAAACAAAAATGATCTCACGCTGGGCAGTGTTAATAAGTGACCTCATGGAGAAGTCAGTAAGCCGGCCAGCTCTGTTACCGCCTCACTCTGCAGACCTACTGCGAGCACGCGCGTGGGTGCGCACATTTGTCTGTTTAGAATGTTTGGACCCTGCTGAAAGCAGGATGAACCTGACACTCCACGAGCCTGTTTAAGGCACGCTTCTGCCCACCCCTGCAAAGTGGTTACGGAATCAATGCTGAATTTCCCATACGCAATTGCATGTTATAACTGAAGGAATGCAGTGCTGTCAGACCAACTTGAGGCAAATCAGGACAGCAGCTTGGGTGGGTGGAAACGAGGGCAAAGACGCAGCTGTGTTCAGGGGAAGGGGCTGAGAAGCGCAGACGGGCAGCGACCGAACAGTGGTGAGGCTGTACAGCACAGCTCAGGGGGTGTCGTCAATATGTTGTCATAACTAGGTACGGGGCCAGGTGGGTGCTGGACTTACTGGGGGTATCGCCTCGCAAATTATGTGAATGTCTCACCACTAGGCTGTGCACCTGAAACTAATACAAAATAATACCAAATGTAAACTGCAATTGCAAAATATTAAAGAAAGACATGGCCTTTTCTTTGTGGTGGCCACAGTGTGCTTGGTTAGACAGATCTACGTACATGAGCAGCTTCAAGAATAATACCACGGTGGCACCGGTCAAGGGGCAACTAAGCAAGAAAGCGTATAGTTAGGAAGAGAGGTGGGTGTCAGCCTTAGGCGAGGAAAAGAAAATCGGGAAGCCCCAAACCTGAGAGGAACCAATCAGAAGCTCCTGGCAGAGGACA
This sequence comes from Phyllostomus hastatus, assembly GCF_019186645.2. Lineage (NCBI taxonomy): Eukaryota > Metazoa > Chordata > Mammalia > Chiroptera > Phyllostomidae > Phyllostomus > Phyllostomus hastatus. Next base: position 4,979,703 of record NW_025333664.1, read on the forward strand.
CAAAATCAGGAGCAAAGACTTTAGAGTACGTACATTCCTTTGTCTGTGAGGGTGAGGTGAACAGATGTGGGGACCCCTCCCCCACCTGTGGCTATAACGATGCCAAAGACCCTATGGCAACAAAACGCACACAGAGAAACACAAAATGGAGTAATTGAGAGGCTTAAACACAGGGAAGCCAGTGGCTCCATCTGGAAGAAAAATCTGGGGCAGGGTCTGTTAGGAGCTTATAGTACAGAACAGGGGTTTCTCTGGCTTCTGTGTTAACCATCTCAGTGTTGATGTGGTCAGATTGTTCTTCACTGCGGGGACAGTCCCGGGCACAGCAGGATGTTTAGTGGCATCTCCGGTCTCTACTCGCTGGGTACCAAAATTGTCTGCAGACACTGAGCCATGGCCCCTGTCCCTCTTCCCGGCGATACCCTTCCTTCCCGAATTGCTCCTCTGACCGCCGAAAGCAAGGGCGTGAGGGAGAAGATGACTTCGGCTTCAGTGGTGCAGAGGTTATACGCACAAGGCAGCTCCTGGGTTGGGGGAACTGTTGCTTCCCCAAGAGTGTGCTCTGGTCCAGGTCAAGAGTCCATCCCGCTCTGTTCCAGCCATTGGCATCATTGCTTGGTTGATCTCAACTTGAGACAAGGTGGCAGTCTGACGCTGCTAGTGCGGTGTGTGTGTGTGTGTGTGTGTGTGTGTGTGTGTGTGACAGCTTCGCTGTGACCAGCACGGGGTGAGGAACAAGCAGGGGCTGGCCCTTTGGGAACATCAGCCATTCAACTACAATTTCCACTTGCTTGTCATATCTCTGTGCTACCTATTTAGTACTTACTTAATCAACCAACATTTCCCCCCTCCAACAAAGGTATTGTAAACGGAACCATCAATTCCATACCCTAAGCCACTTTGCGCTGACGTTCATTAAAAGCAGGCATTGAAATGGATGTAATGCAAACAAAATAATGTTATTAAATCACCTGGGTCTTCCTGTTAAAGATCTGAGCTGGAAGAGTGTTCGATCCTTAGGGAATCGGGTCAATTAGAAAGTGTTTAGAAAATGTGTTAAAACAGGCTGGCACCCACAGAAATGTTTCGCTACGGTTCGATCAAAGGGAGCAGAAAGGTAATTGAAAAGAACGTGACTATCACCTCACCGTGAGAGCCACATGTATTTAACACCACGCCTCTGCGACCTGAAGTCGCCCCCCCACCCCGGGCGCAGGTGCCGTTCCTGGAGCCCTGCTCCGGGTGGTGTGGGAGACGGGTGTGGGAGACGGGGAGTCTCCACCGCTTCCCTTGCACACTCAAATCGTGACCTTGCGCACGTTCCTTGACCTCTGGGAGTTTCAGAGCCCTCGTGTTTCACATGTAATGAGACCACGCAAACCTCACAGGGTGACGGGAAGCAGTGTTTTATACTTAGCAAAGGATCTGACACCAATCAGCATTTCACGAGGATTTCTGTCGTTGTTGTTGTAACCCTTTCGATGTCAAGGCCGACGAGGACGGGGGTGCTCGGGGAAAACCCGCGAAGGAGGCACAGCCGCATCTCAGCCTCGAAGGAAGTGTGGGCGCCCACATCCCAGCACAAAACGGAGAAGCAGGGTGAGGTGCGTGAGGGCGGAAGGCATGCGGCCGCGGAGGGTGCGGCTCAGGGCAGGGCGCGGGAAAACAGAATCATGGGGACCTGCTCCTCGAAAACGAAAATGTACGTTCAGACTCTCTTCAAGAAAAGAAGCCGTTTTCATTAAATAAAACTATGCAAAAAAAAAGTGGGTGTTCTGTCCTCCAGCTCCTGTGAAGTATTCTGTGTGTGTTCAGGACGTGAGCAACACCTTCTAACTAGGACATAAAGCTTATTCGCCAAGGGAGCAGGAGAAAGATCAAGGTCCCAGTCCGTCCTGGGCATTGTCACATGCTGCAGATCCGTCCTCGGTGCCACCAGGCCTCCTGACCGCGTTCCCCTTCCCCTGGAATGTGTACGGAGCCCACCAACAGCACTCTTTGGCTACAAATCCAACCCCTGATAGGTGTGCAGGTTTGTGGGAACAAATGATCCCAAGTCATAGAATACGGCGAGTATGAGAGAGAGTAGCAGTTGGTTAATTGTGTCTGTTCTTAATCACCTGACATGCAAAGTCCAGGAAAGGTCACGCTTTCGTTCCTTTTTTGCATCTCAGCGAGGCCCTGACCTAGGGCCAAGTGCCCGTCCGGGAAGCATCTTTACCCCCTCCTCCTGCCGCAGCCGTTTGTGAACCGTGGGTTGGAAGGAAGTGCTTCGCGCAGCTTCCAAACCCAAACGCAGTACCTGCCTTCACTAACCCCGACGGAACCAGCAGCCAGTTCGTCAGAGGGGAGCGGCCGCAGCGGCCTTGAAGGCGACATGCCCACCCACTGGGGCCAGCTCATCCTCACTCCGGGCTGCACCCTTTTGCCCCTTTTCTCATGGCTTTAGCAGCTCCTAGAGGATCATGAACAGCGCCCCTTTGGTTTGCCTGGGGTTCTTGGGCTAGCCACACAGTGACAGTGTGATTTAGGGCGGACCTGGGGACCCACATCCGCCGTGTGGGCATCAGCAAATCCATCACGCACATGTGTGACGGAGCCCGGGTGACAACTCTGAGCCCTGGGCCGGGGAGAGCTTCTCTGGTTGGCGACGGTCTGAGAGAACGTCCCCCAGCGAGGTGAGGAGGGGACCACTGTCCTGACCCCACAGGGGCTCTGTGCCGGCTCCTTCTCTGCCCTCCACCTCACGTTCCTCCTCCCCAGCTATGTCCTGCACGGTTTCAGCTTTCAGTGAGCTCTGTGGTCCCTTCAGCAAATTATTCAACCTCAGGCGGTTGTGGGGACCCCTGGAAGGTCTTGGGAATGGTTGCTATGAACTCTGTAGGTGCCCACCACTAGCAGCACCCATTGGCTACGCACCTGACCAAGACTAAAAGCCAAAACATGTTTACAACGGCCTCCAGCCCGGCCACGGCCCGACGGGGCATGTCCCCCTTCTCCTCCATCACGTCCCCCTCGCTGGCTCTGCGCCAGGCACGCCGGCCTCTGGCTCTCCTTTGCGAGCTCCAGGTATAATACCTGCCCCTCCACACCTAGGCCCAGCCGCCATCCCCTGCGGGAACGCCCTGCCCCCACACTCCCGCACGGCCCCTCCCTCCCGCCTTTTAGGTCTCTGCTCACACGTGTCTGACCCAGCAAAGCCAGCCCTGCTCGTCCTGCTGAAAGCCGTGCCCCTCCTTCCGCACCTCCTGTCCAACGGCTTTCCTCCTCGCTGCGGGACTTACACAGCCTACATCTATTTTCCTTTTTTAAATGGTTTTTCTCATCTGTAATGTCTCCTGTCCCCTAGAGAGCGAGTTTCACAATGAGCACACCTGGATGTTTGATTCCCTGCTACATGTGCAGGGCTTGGTACCGCACCTGGCTACTAGAATGCACTCTGGGAATATTCGGTGGGAGAAGGAATGACCCACTTTTACGAGACTCCGGGTTCCCAGAATCCTGAGGACTGTCACATGAAAAGTGGTGGGTGCCGCCCCACCTGCACGAGAGCCGTCGGCTGCGACAAGACGGCCACACCACACAAACAGGTACGAGTGCGTGAAAAGGTGCCCAGCGCTTCTGACCCCCAGGGGAATCAGAACCATGGGGAGCTATCCCGTCACACCCATTGGAACGGTGACTGAAGAGAAGACGAGAGAGGACAGTGGGGCAAAGACGTGGGGAGAGGGAGACCCCAGGGCACTGTTGGTGGGCGTGTCCATTGGTGCCGCCTCGGAGGAAAACATATGGCGGTTCTCAAAAAAATTCAAAACACCCTGGCTGGCGTAGCTCAGTGGATTGAGTGCGGGCTGCGAACCAAAGTGTCGCAGGTTCGATTCCCAGTCACGGTACATGCCTGGGTTACAGTCCATGACCAGCAACCGCACATTGATGTTTCTCTCTCTCTCTTTCTCCCTCCCTTCCCTCTTTAAAAAATAAATAAATAAAATCTTTAAAAAAAATTCAAAACAGAACCACCATATGACCCAGCAATTCCACCTCTGGGTGTACACTCACAGGAAATGAAACCACTGTGTCCAAGAGATAGGGACACCCCACATTCACTGAAGCACTATTTACAGTAGCCAAGACCCAGAAACAAGCTAGGTGTCCACTGATGGATGCATACATAAAGAAAATGTTATATAACATGTATATATGAGGTACATGTGTATATATATATATACATATGAGTGTGCACATATATGTGTGTGTATACACACATACACACACAAGAAGAGGAAAGGAAATTCTGCCATTTCCTTGTCGCATACGGATGTCACACATTACGGCTGGAACTTGAGGGCCTTAAGGTCAGTGAACTAACACAGACAGATAAAGACAAATGCTGTGATCGCACTGATACCGTGGAATCTGAAAAGTCGAAGTCAGGGAAACAAAGGGTGAGACGGTGGTTACCAGGGGCTGGGGGCTGGGCATGGGGGGAATGGGGAGATGTGGACCAAAGGTGCAAACTTCCGGTCAGAAGATGAGGCAGTTCCGGGATGTGATGGAACACACGGTCACTGCAGTTTAAAACGACAGCATTGTTCCCTTGAAAGTCACCAAGAGAGTAAATCTGGAATGTTCTCCCCACACAGGGAAAAGGTAATGAGGTGCGGTGAGGAAGGTGCTAACTAACCTGATTATTATAACAATCATTTTACAATATGTAATGTATCAAATCACATTGTATACCTTGAACGTAAGCAATGTTTTATGTCATTTGTATCTCAAGAAAGCTGGAAAAATACGTAAATAAATAATGCACATTTAAATTGTTAAAAGAGAGCCACCCGGCTGGCGTAGCTCAGTGGATTGAGCACGGGCTGCGAACCAAAGTGTCGCAGGTTCGATTCCCAGTCAGGGTACATACCTGGGTTGTAGGCCACGACCCCCAGCAACCGCACATTGATGTTTCTCTCTCTCTATCTCCCTCCCTTCCCTCTCTAAAAATAAATAAATAAAGCCTTTTAAAAAATTGTTTTAAAAAAAGAGAGAGCCACAAGGCAGGATGCATTGCTGAATGTCTAGTTTCCCCCCAAAGCCCCGAGAAAGCCGCCCTCCCCTCTAGGGCTTTCCTGTGTACAGTCCCAGGAGCTCGGGGGCAGAGGCGACCTGGCTAAGCTTCCGACAGTGGCCTCGTCTTGTCTGTCTGCACACCCACACCTAGCACTGAGTCCGGCAAAGAACAGGCACACAGTAATGAGAGACCTATTCGTGCTGGTTATTGGAGAGGCTATTCTGTGGAGCAGACAGGGAGCCCTTCCTCCTATTTATTTATAGTAAAGGTGTGTGACTTTTATACTTCAAATTATTTGGGGGTCTAGGCTATCCGAGAACAAATGGAATAAATGCCACAATAGTAGCTTCTGCTTTCCTGCAAAAGAAGCGATTTCACTTCTGAGAAAGCCTGGGTGTGAGATCTAGCTCATTTCCATTCAAATCTATCTACTCAACACAGCGGGAAGAACCGAATACTTTTTCTTTGTTCATTTGCTTGCAATCCTTTAATATGAGTGAGTATATGCTCTATAAAATGCTCTAGATGAGCGAGCATATGCTCTATTCAGAAATCAGAGATTATTGAGGAGCCTAGAATCAAGAAGACAAATAGAGAATATTCAAAGATTTATAGCAGAATAATTGCCCTTTTAGCTGTAAATTCACCAATTAGAGGGGGAAACAGTTTTCCAGTGAAAAGTCATTTTCACCGATTAGACTTGTTTTTAGAGTGACATGCACGGGAAGCAAATGATTTCTTTTTCCGAGGCTGTTCAGATGCCTTTACATCCAAAAACAAAAAAAGCTTCTTCACACATTCGTGCACTCCATTGAAGGAACAGCATTTGTCAACACAATGTTGCTTTTCACATATTCTTGGCACACCAAAGAGCTCCTCTTAAAACAATGTCGAAAGCATGGGCGGGAAGCTCTCCAGCCGGTCCAGGGAGTGCTCATGTGTGGTCGTTATTCAGCCCGTCCTGCCAGATGTCACCTGAGCGGCCCCCATTCCTGCAGGTGCGACACCCGGAGTATCCGAGCAGATCAGCCAGGAGGTACTCGGAGCGGAGGCGGGGCTGACACAGAAGCACCGCAAACTCAGCCGCAGCCGCCAGCTGTAAAATTAACAGGGAACCTGCTGGCCGCCTGCCGCCTTGCGTTGAGCAAGAAGCATTTCAGAACGGCTCGGTGGGGAATGCCGCCACAGTCAGGGTTTCGTGTCACCTGGGTCTCCCCGTAAACGTAGGGAGGGGCCTGCCCATGGGATGGGCTTCCCTGAGGGGTCTGGGCATGGAAGGGGAAAGAAATGAACAAAAGACAAGAAAAACCTCAAAAGAAGCCATCTGTGTCTCAGGTCCCAAAATACACTAATTGTTCTTTATCTCTAGAGGCAAGGAATGGCAATTCATCATGCAACCGCACTTTTCTGAAACGTTTATGTTTCACACTCCGAATTTCTTCAAGGAAACAAATTGAGATGTGGTCAGATTTGCTTATGGGGCCGTTGCTGGGGGACAGAGGGAGAGATAGCATCTAGAAAACTCTGCTGACCTGTAATCATGACCCTGCCGCCTGGGAGAGATGGACGATCCTAGCTGTGTGTGCCTGCCCTCCAAACTGAAAGAATAGAAGGTCCCAGCTTTAAAGTAAACTAAGCAAGCGTACACCTCAGGAGGCCTGTTCACATCACCAACATCTTTGCAAGTCCGTTGCCCATTGGTGGACAGCCCTCCTCAAGTGGGGCAGCTCCAATACAATGGTAATATTCTGACAAGATCACCCAGGTAGTGTCGGGGAGCGCTGGTTACGGAAATCTGCGCTCTCTTCCTCGGCTCTGTGGGAGTTCATTAAGTACGAGGCTCCTCCTTCGGTGGCAGAAACCTGACTTGGGGGCGGGGGCAGTGAACACAGGATACAATGCACAGATGATGTATTACAGAATTGTACATCTGGAACCTGCACCATTTTACTAACCAGTGTCACCCCAATAAATTCAATTAAAAAAGGAAACATAAAAGAACTATGCTGACTGCCCGTAGCATGGTAATACTTTGCCTTTTCAGAAATCTGCAGGGCTGGGAAGTAAGCAGGTCTGAGAGTGACTCCTGAATCCACGATGTACTAGTCTCCTGCCTTTGGACCAAGATGGGGATAATAATATTATACGATCGCCCAGCGGTTTAAATGAGAGAGTGCATGCCAAATGCTTAGTACAGTGGCTTTCATATAGTGAGGGCTCAGTGAGTATTAGTGATTGTTTTCGATGGAGGATACGCCAGCTAGAGCAGTTTCTCAGTCGAATAACCAGACCTGGTCATTCTTTCCTGGGAAGGACTGCTCGAGAGTGTAGGTGGAACAGCATCTCAGGCCCCTCTGCCCTGAGGTGCCAGTAGTGCCCCTGTCAGAGGGGTGACAAGCAAACATGTCTCCAGACACTGCCCCATGTCCCCGGGTGCCCAATCACGGCCGCGGAGAACCAGCGTTCTGCCTCTCAGCCTCCTTCTGAGTGACCTTGCCAATCACAGGCCATCGTCGCTTCGCTCCATTTGCGTTGGGCAATTAGGAAGTGTTGTACTGGACACATTTGGTTCATTGTTTTTAAACCTCGAAGTTATGCCCCTTCTGATAGCGTCAGAACCGCCTTCCTGCTTTGGGAGAACCATCTCTGTTCAATTCACAGCCCGTGTGCTTTCTAGAAAGTGCTCCCGGTACAGTGCCCGACACCTTGTAAACGTGACGGTCAGTGTATGGCAGGAACGGATCGCACTTCCCTTGGCTGATGGTGTGAGCAGGTCCCACAGCCCCTAGAAGGCACCACGGGGGGCCAGAGTGACGCCGTCCTCGAAGAAACAGGACGCAGAGCTGAAGCCCAAGGTCATCATTGACCCTGGTGAAGCCAAGTCTTCAAGCACCCCTGCTCCCTGGACTTGGAGGTAAGTGATGCAGTGAGTTTCTCTCCCGCTCCTGGCCGTGGGTTGCTACCGCTGCCTCTTCTGTGCCGGCATTAGGGCAACGGTGTGTACGTGTACCTTTACTCATCTCCACGGCGATCTTGCGAGATGCGCATATATGATACCCAGGTGACAGGTGGCCATGGGAACTCAGGATGTTAGCGGACACACTCAGAGTCGCGCAGCCAGCATGTGGCAGAAATAGAATTTAATTTAGTTTTGGCCAACATCCAGTCTAGTTTATCACCTGTGCTCGCTGTTGGTCTTGAGGGGCGGGCTAAGGTCTTTGACAGGTGGGCTAAGGTGTTTGACAGCACGTCCCGTGTTCTGAACAGAAATACTGGGACACCTTTGTGGTAGCAAGCCTGGTACGTGAAAACAGTTCGCCCAGAGAGGCTCAACCCCTATTCATTTATCCTTGTGAGGCAGGGAGGAAATTGTATTAGTTAATATGAAACTGCCTTGTTTTGAACACATCCGAAAATAGCCAAGGAAGAAATGATCTTCACCAATAAAGCAAGGCGGATACGAAAGCTTCGCGCTTGGGGGAACAAGGGTGATCTTATTACCCTGAGCATCTTGATGGTAACTATAAAAATCTGTCTTTGTGTGAGTTTCAGGAAAACATATAAAATAGCAATATCACCTTGTGCTTAACACTGTATCCTGCAAACGCAAGCCCTGTTCCAGAAGGAATCATAATAAAACATCAAAGATATTACTTAGGAGAAACCCAGCGCCCTCCTAGGCCATCTGTCTACATGCAGTTCTGCTTTCACCCTGCGAGGAAGTAAATCTCTGGGCAAACTTACAAGGGGAGGCCAGCACTTCGCCCAAGGTCAACAGCTGACAAGGAATAGAGATGAGAGCCTAGGGCCTCGCTGACTCTTGAACCAGAGTCCCTTAGCTACAGCACGCTGGCTAAGGAATGAGCGAGGTCCCAAGAACACAATCTCCAGTACTTGTCCTTCCCATCATTCAATCTCACGTTTGCACCAGCCCCGCGAAGCGTGACACTGATTAAGAATGCTATTCAGACTCAAAAAATACTCAAGTCCCTGCGCTATCTGAGGCACCAGGCTGCGTGCGAGGGGTTGTGGGTTCCATAATCACCCAGCTGCGGGAGTTCTTGATGAAATACCCAGAAGGTCAGACCATAAACAGACCCGAGTCCCAGAGGAGAACTCTTCCATTTTCCAAGGCGGCAGCGCTCAGTGGCCTTTGGTCAAAGATCATTGGACAATTCTGAAATTTATGTCTCCAGCACACCCACAGTTTGTACCCACTGTTTCTTCCGCCTGAACTCTTTCAGTATCTCTCCACAACTACATCTGCGCCCTGCATCCTGTTGTTTACAAATGAGGACCACGATCTCTCTCTCTCTCTCTCTGTCTCTGTCTCACGCACACACACACACACACACACACACACACACGATACACTGGCTTAAAAAGTCTCTGGTTTCCTACAAGACTTAGGAGGAATATAAAAGTCTTTTTTTTTAAAAAAAATCTTAGATCCTTAGAAGTTCAACCAGATTTCAGTATGAATGAATTAGTCTCAAGGAAGATATACGTAGTAGTAAAACCTGGAATATTGAGATAATTTCAAAAAAAGTTTCAAATAGCCATAAGATACTACAAAAGCTTACACGTTTACTAAGGTTTTAGCCTTCAGGAATTATGATTAGAAAAGCCACACACTTTTCCCACTAGGATTCCCTGGAAATAGGGAATCAAGGAGCAATGGGAAGATATTCGTGTTTCAATGTGTGCTGCCTGAAATGCCCCCACATGTCCAGACCAGGGCAGAGTTCCCCCATTTATCAGTGTGAAACGAGAGTGGGAATGCCCTGGGTTTATGGTCAACACAAAAGCCTATTATAAAGCATTTTTATACCTTGATGTTACTGGTTAGAATGAACACACAACTAATACCTGGGACCCAAACAGGAAAAAACGTCCACCTGCTCAAGCGAATTCTTAATTTTCTCTGTAGAGATTTTTCCCACCAGGACCATAAAAAAGTAATTCTGACTGAATCCTGCTTTCACCCTGCAAGGACGCAGTTCTGAAGGAAGAACCCTGCTCCGAAGCCCCAGGTCTCCTTCCCTAACACAACGACCTTCGCAGCCTCTGGGAGGCCCCCTGACTCACACACAGCGTCTCCATACAGTGCTGGAATGACACTCTACCCGGGATTCACTTTCAAGATTGAAAATAAATGGGCCAGAGAAGAGCTGTATGGGAAAGCACAATTTAAAAACTTTCCAGAATGGTTGTAAGAGCATCAGATGGATCATAGTTCTGAAAAGCAAGTTGTAAATAACTGGGCTTTGTTTAAAATACTGGAATGAACAGACTCATTTGAATGGAAACTTACTGTCACGTACGCAGGTGGACTAGGGTCTTGGGTGGCTAGAACCTCTGCGTTTTCTCTCTCTATATGAAGTACCACATTCCTGTCCAGTTAGACACACATCTTACTTTTGAAGTCACAAATTGATGGATCTCAACTCGAATGCAACATCAGACCATTTACAGAAGGACTTCTGTTTCTCAAAATTTTGTCACTTGTATTTCTAACATGTAACATGTATAAACAGTGTTTTAAAAATAGAGCCTAAGCCCTGGCTGGCATAGCTCAGTGGACTGAGCGCAGGCTGCGAACCAAAGCAGTGCAGGTTCGATTCCCAGTCAAGGCACATGCCTGGGTTGCAGGCCATGACCCCCAGCAACCGCACATTGATGTTTCTCTCTCTTTCTCCCTCCCTTCCCTCTCTAAAAATGAATAAATAAAATCTTTAAAAAAATAAAAGAGGACTTTAAAAAACAGAGAGAGAGCCTACACTGAGGAAGTGAGACACTGCCTCACAGTGACACAGTGAGACACTGATTAGACTGATCTTTTTGCAGCTGACGACCCACCCAGACGCCGGGCAGCCCTGTGCCCTGGCCCGGACTACCGCCCAGGAGGACAACGGGAAACCGCAGCAGCACCTGCTGTGCGGGGCCCTGCGGAGAGCTCATCTCAGAGTTACCCTCCTCCAGCGCCAGCGTCACTGGTCCCACCGCGAGAAAAGCAGGTGGAACTTGACCACCTGTAGCTTCAATCAACTCAGTGCCCCCCCCCACCCCTACCGAACACCCACCGCAGTCAGCTCAGACCAGGAAATGCAAACAGAGTAACAACAGGGAAGTTTTCCCAAAACCAAGGAGCTTGATCCAGTACATTTTTACCTTGTTCAGCCTCAGTCTGTGGTACGCGGTCAAACCACGAAGTGCAAATTCACACCATATTCATGAAACATTAGAATCGCCCGTGGAAAAGAACGCCATGTTTATTGGCATGTGCTTAGTTTACAGCATGCCCTCCAAACACTGTCTGGTCATACACAGCTGTACGCATGTGTGGTGCCAGATGGGTCTCATGTAAACCAAGGCCTCAAACGATGTGCACCTGGGGGAGGGGGTGGGGGTCTCGGGGTGGGGGAACATGGAAAAACGATCACGAAACTCACCTCCCTGCCTCAAAAGTGAACCAAGCGGCATCTCGTCCGTACCGCCGCAGGGCGCTTAGCGGCCAAGAGATGAGTTTGACTCTGGGATTCTGGACGTCCCAAAGACAGATGTGCTCATATGTAATCTGCAAGGCACATTCGCCATGTACATCTAAGTTAGGAGATGGCATCAAATACACATTGAATCTCTCTGGGAGAAAAACAGAAGGTTAGTCTAAAATCCCCAGGAATAAAACATCAAAGACAATGTAGGAACACAGAGGCATTGCAACATAATTCAAGCTCAAACAGTCTAGCTTTTGACTGAACACGCAAAAGGATAAACCTTCCTCCTAAGTTAGCAGTCCCAGAAAATGATTTTTTAAAATGAAGACCATATTAAATCACATAATTATGAGACAGTCTGCCTGTCAACACACACTAGACACTATTTAAATGAGCAAAGACCATTTTAGACTCTTTCAATTTGCATAATAAAAACACGTGTGTGCCAATAAAAGGCTGAGCAAGGAAACCATGAAAACATTTTTTTCCCTGCCAGGTACATATTAATTGCACCCACACTTCTGTGTTCACAACAGATGCAGGTGTGAAATAATTGTCATCTGGCTTAACGATGTTAAAGTTATATGGACCAGCTTGTAATTTTCATAACTAGAATGAATGAAACTGTATCCCAAATTATTTAAAGAAAACTCGATACTAATGCCATGCATGTAATAGACCTACAGTTTGGAAAAATTCCCATGGATACATTTGAACTAGTTTTAACAGTGAGCTGTCTTCAGCGAAATACTGGAAAGAAATACTCATTCGCTTGTTGGGATGACTGTTTAAAGTTTAACTAAGATTATTCTAAATATAGCTCTTGGTTCATTACAGCAACCAAATTTGCATTTCTACAGGTATAATCATGGCATTTCTATTATATTTTTAGAAAAGTCATTAATTTAAGATTACAGAGGCAAAAATCTTTAAGTGAAATATGAACAGAAATATTACTATTATGGCAAACACATTTTCACCTACCCATCATTATGGTAGATTGCGTACATCTGACAACAGAGTGTGATGCTAATAACATTAATGTCATTCTACATTAATTACTTTATTGCAGTCAAGATATCACTGGAATTTCCCATAGGTTTTAGTTGAATTCGGTAAATAGGAGTGTCAAGACTGTCTTTGTGAAATGTATTCATGCATGTATTATTCAAGTTTTCTACGTTATTTCAAACTCCCTCTAAGCAAATAGTTGCTGGAACAAGTAAGAAAGACCGTCATCGTTAATTAAAAAGTAAGAGAGACTGTTACCAGTTTATTTGCGTAACAGTTCTTTTACAACTGCCTTGCTCACCAGTGAAAACAGTCACAGTAGTGAGAGTGACCCTTTCTACTACGATTACTTGAAATTACACAAACTGACATTGTAAAGAGCCTTACAAGACATAGTTGAGTTTCACAGTCATCCCTGGTGCTCCTCTACCCATTTGAGAGGTACTCTTACTCCCATTTGACAGAAGGGGAAACCGAGGCACAGAACACTGGCCCAGGACAGGTAACTCCCGGGCACAGCCGCGTCTCGAAGGCCGTGCGTAGCGCCATCAGAAGGCAGCTTCGCAAACACAGACGTGCGAAAATACGTGCCGATCAGAGGACTCTAAACTTAAAAAAAAAAATCAACACCTGTCGTGTTTTCCTCTTTACGTGCCTCCATTTGTGAGGCACCTGGGTACGTCCTCCAAGTGGGGGCGCTTCCTGACTTAGGGGCGCAGGGAAGGGGCCCGCACCCGGCTGTCTGACCTGCCACAGGTCCGCCTGCCCGCAGCTCCCCGTCCCGGCCTGCAGAGAGGCTCTTGCGGATGAGCGCGCACTTCTGGGTCTCCGTCAACAACACGTCCGGGAAGGTGGGTGATGGCCAGTACGGGCCATGCGAAACGGTCCCAGACCGTGAATGTGTCCTGAAGACACTGCCCCCCATGCGAGGGAAGGATGTTTTTTTTCTAACCATTGGAGTGCACACCTGGGAAAGGGTCAGCCCAATTCTGCCTCTGCCGTGTTCCCAGCCGGGCCAGGGGCCCCACAGCCTCTTGGGGGTCACGTCAATAGGGCCACAGCAGAACTTGGGGGACCCATCTGCCCTGTCCCATGCCTCTGCTCTTTGGAGACAAGGAAGCGATTCTCACCTCCGGGCTCACACTGTAAACCAACATTGATTTTTGCTGAAGTGTTCATGAATATTTTGGTCATTATTACATAAAATGATTTATTCCTGGGTTGAATGTTGAGCTCAAAGAGTTGGCTCAAGTGTTTCAGTAGAAAGGGGAAAAAAAAAAAAGAAATCACAGACTTAGGTAGGTTTACACTTGATGAAATATTCATAAAGTTCAGATTCTATTAAAAACAACACTGGAAGGCTTTCAGTGAAAATTTTAAGTGGAAAAGGCAAGGCGTACACCCACGACACAGTCAAATCCGTGCATTCTAGCTACGGGCCCAAACGTATGGTCTGGAATCAAACACTAGCCACTGGAACTGGAGTGAGCTCTTCAGCTCTTTTAAGCTTCCGTTTCCTCATCTGCAAAATGGGAAAGTAACAGTACCTCTGCCCTAGGGCTGCTGAGAAAATTAAATAGTCTATATGCATCTTCCACAGAGACAGGCCCAGAGCAGGCCCCCCCCCCACAAATTCTAGCTGATGTTACTAATGCAGACATAGTCAGAGTGTGCATCTAAAATATACAAAGAAGTGAAACCCACTGAAATAGTAACACTGGGTTTAGGGGGAACAAAAGGTTATTTTTGCTTCTACGTGCGTTTTTTTTTTTTTTTACAACTCGAAGCATTTTGCGTCATGAAGGTGTCTTACGTTTTGTTATACAGGGACCGAACGGGTCTACAAACGAGCAAAGGAGACAAGTCTCTGTACGTACCACTCTGCTCTCTCTCAACCCCAGTGGCCAGCAAGTCGGGCTCCCCGAGGCTGATGTCGTTGACCCGCGTCCCCACGCACTCCGCCTGGAGCACTTTGCACCACTCGTCAGCCTCGAGGTCTGCGGGAGGGTCCAGAAGGCGAACCCGTGAGCCCAGCGCCCGCGTCAAACCCCGCGTCAAAACAAACCCGGAGGCCACAGCCCTCCCCGCCGTGCACGAACCTGAGTCACAAGCAAAGGTCTTGGAGGTATCGTCACTGAAATAAATCCCCACGGCGTGCTTCTTGGTGCTCTTGGGCAATCGCGCCACGTTCTTCACGTTGTTGAGTTCCGTGACCTGAAAAAGACGGACAACGGCGAGTCCGATCGCGCTCCGCGGAGGAGTGCTTCCCACCCACACGCCCAGACTCCGGGCAGCAGACAGGGACAGCAGGAGGGGCGCGGCCGGGTGGGAAAGCGTGGATCCCTCCCGGGTTACCCTTAATGCGCCTTCCTACAGCTCCCGTCCGTCCAGAGGCCTGTGATGTGGCCAGGCTCGCCTTCATGGAGGTAGAAAGCTTGTTCTGGCTGTTTTATTTGTTTTTTTTACCTGCCAAAGGCTGTGCCTTCTCCACGGTTCTCGTGTCTGCCTGCATCACGGCGAACGGCCTTTCAGATACTCGCAGGTGAGGAAACACCCCACTGACCCTGAGCAAAAGACCCATCCAGTTCATGCCTAAACCATCTCCCTGTTCGCCAGCCCCAGGGGGACCGTCAGGCCTCTCACCAACAGCCCCCACTCGGCGTCCGAGTCTGGGATCCCGACACAGAGAGCTGCTCCGTGAAGGGTGCACCCGCCCTCGAACTTCCCGGCTTCCCAGGGGCCAGGCAACCTCTGTTTCACTCGGAGGCGGAGAACTCTGCGTGGGTGACGCCTGGTTCCCAGGCGCAGGGCAAGACCGCCCATTCCACACTGTCCCGCCTCTTCCCACCTCTGTCCCACCAACCACTTCATGGCTCCTTTAGCGCTTGTACAGACGGCTCCCCTCCCACGTGGGGGGCTGCTTACTGAGTTTCCCAACTGGCTGTGCCCCTCTGGTCACAGCCGGGGCCCCCGCTGCAGTCCAAAGGGGCTGAGATTTGGCTCCTGCCTGACGGAAGGTTTCTGTGGCTTCAGGGTCGAGTAGTGACAAGGGAGATAACGCTTCCCCACCTACAAGAACTCCCCTTCCAGGAGCTCCTTGCTATTATGCGAAAGAATGTGCCTGCCATCCATCTTTACCTTCCGTCACGGGGACCATTTCTTCCACCTGTTGCTCTAAATTCAATAAATACCTGGCTCCAGAAGCAGGTGAGGGGCTACATAAATACCCTCGATGAGCAGGCTAACCTCATTAGTTTGTTTCCCTGCTTTTTTTACTTCCACTGGCTCTCTTTATAATATAAATGCACATTCCTGAGCATAAAAATCATACAGGTTGCTATAGACCGAATGTTTGGGCCTCTCCCCGATCCATAGATCAAATCCTACCCTACCCCCTCCAGCCAAGGTGATGGTGTGAAGAGGTGGGGCCTTGGGGAGGTGCTTAGGTCCTGGGGGTGGAGCTCTCCTGAATGGGATCAGTGCCCCGTGAAAGAGACCCAGAGGGCTCCCTGCTCCCTTCTGCCACCCGAGGACACAGCAAGAAGATGCCTTTCGTCTATGACCCAGAAAGAAGTTCTCACCAGACACTGAAGCTAGCAGGGCCTTGACCTTGGACTTTCTAGCCTCGAGAACTGTGAGAAATAAACTTCTGTTGTTTATAAACTGCCCAGTTTATGACCTTCTGTGATAGCAGCACAAACGGACTGAGACAGCGGCCCCCAGCCTTTTGGCACCAGGGACCGGTTTGTCCACGGACGGGGGCCAGGGGGTGGGACAGGGGGCAGAGCTCAGGTGTGCTTCCCTCTTGGCCCGGTCCCCAACGGGCCACAGGCAGGTACCGGCCCACGGCCCAGGGGCTGGGGACCCCTGGATTAAGACACCGGTGTCCCCCAAAGCTCGCCAAGCCGGCCTCTCTGGTGCCGCAGCACTGCCTGACTCATCCTCCAACTGCACCAAGTCCCTTCGGGTTTATGGGATGAAACGGTTCATAGTCGATTTATGTCTGTGCCGCCGCCCCGCCACAAGCCTCTGTCGCTTGGCCAACGACGACTCGCCGCTCTCTCCACTCCCATCGTAAGCCCGCCGGAAACACGAGGTCCAGGTGGACTTGTCAAAGCCCACGTCTGAGCATGTCTATGCATGCAACACTTCAACGACTTCCCACGCACGGCACTTGGGGCAAAAGCCCAAATCCTTAGGATGACCATCAGGACCCTCGGTGGCCTTCCCCACAGCTGTCTCACCGGTCTTCTCCCTGTCACCGTCGCCTCCTGTCCTATGTCCCAGCCACAGAGGCCCGCCCTTCGTTCGTCCCCAGAAGGGCCCGGGACTCTCCAGGCACAGAGGCTCCCCCACTCCCTCCTGACGTTGCCCCCCCCACCTCCCAGGGCTTAGTTTAAACCTCGGTTCCTGCAGAGCCCTTAAAGACACCCCCACCCCAATCCCGCCTGTTCTCAGTCTGCAGGCTCTACCCTTCGGGGCCGTCTTTTTTTTTCTTTTTTTTTTAAGATTTTATTTATTTATTTTTAGAGAGGGAAGGGAGAAAGAGAGAGAGAGAAACATCGATGTGCGGTTGTTGAGGGCCATGGCCTGCAACCCAGGCATGCGCCCTGACTGGGAATCGAACCTGCGATGCTTTGGTTCGCAGCCCACGCTCAGTCCACCAAGCCACGCCAGCCAGGCCTGGTGGCGTCTTTCCCCTCAGCCCGCCGATGGCTGTGCGGGCTGTGGTTCAGCGCCCGTCTAGCCTGTGGAGTGAAAGTCCCATGGGCCAGGGACAGTGAACGTTTTGCTCACCGCTGTGTCCCCTGAGTGTGACACACGGCTTGCTGCAGAGCGGAAACTGTGTCAACAGTGTGGGCTTGAACAGAAGAACACACCCACCCACAAACGTCCTTGCAGGGCGTGTCTCCCAAGTGAACGCCTCCCTCTCCCGCCTCTTTTTTCCTGGGAAATTTTCCTTCTCCTTTAAGGTCGGCTTCCTCTGGGAAACCTGCCCCGACCTTGGTGTGAATTAATTGTTCCTTCCTTTCTGCTTCCCTGTACGCTGCAGGAAGCTGTACGCTATTATCCGCTGTTGCGATTGATCCACTTATCTCTCCGGTGCGCAGCTAGGCGCGAGTCACCTGCCAGTGACTTACTGGTGGACTCACTCAACGAGAAACCGGCATAGGAGAGCCGGCATTTGCCAAGCCCGCACCAGACGCCGCGCTCTGTGCTTGGGCTGTTCTTGCATCATATGGCTCCTTGGATCTGCACAAAACCCTATGAGAAAGGTAGTATCATCGATATTTTCAAGATGAAGAAACTGAGGCTGAGAAAGCTCCAAGTCAGGTGCTCAAGCTCACAGCTAAAAACATGGCAGAAGCAAGCGCTGCAGGAGGCCATGTAACCCTGAATCCTATGCTGTGTGGCCGCCTGAATGAAATGCTAATGACGGACCGACTCGGAACAACGTCCAGCACAAAGGATCTTCAGCCCTGAAAGTCATCTCCTGTTTGAGGGTCTCTTTCTTTTCCCGGGGTAGGGGTGGACATAGGATGTGGGTGCCCCAGGCTTCAGGCTGACCCCCTACAGAGTCCCTATACAAGAGTGGTCTACCCTCGTCCGAACACGGCGACTCCCGAATGCGTCACGGCATTCATCACACATCCGTTAAGGGCCAACAGGAAGGAGTAAGTCACCCAGAAGAGTCAGGAAACGTAGGAAGAACTGCATGAGTCAGAACACAATTACCCATCTTGGAAACTGGTTCAGATAATAACAAGCTGGCACCCCCATGCAGGGGAGGGGACTGAGTGTTCCAGAGCCGGCAGGGTGCTGCATCACAGGTAGAAGGGAGATCAGGTTCTGAAGCAACAGGGTCTGTCCCTAAATCGGAACCACACCTTAGTGAGCACCTGTGCGCACCTACCTGCAACCACCCCCAACGCACCCCCTTTCCGTTTTCTTCTCCAAGGTCTACTTAGGCCTACTGAATCCAGCTACACCGCCAAACAAGACCAGAAACAATCTGTACAATTTACTGAAAATGTCAATATTAGAAGCATTGACATGCTTGATTTTCTCCAGATATTGGGTGTGTACTTTCCAAAACCCACTGTTAGCTACAGGCTTAATCTGACTGTGGTACACCCTGGGCCAATTCAATCCTTGGACTAATGGAAAAGTCTTGGAACATAGTGGCTCCTAGAAAAATCCACCAATACTAAGATCACAAACACTAAATAGGAAGTTCTGTGATAAGCAAGGTATGTTTCTGAGCACGAGGTCAGAAGAGATTAGGTAGAGAGAAGAACTGGCAAGAATTTATTCTCTCTCTAGAATTGGGGATTATTTCAAGTCCGACCAAAGGCAGATTCTGCACCTCGCAGCGACCTTCCTTCCCTTCTCTAGATTGGATTATTTGTCCACAGTCGTCCATTCCCTCTCGGCCCTTGTGACTCTCTCCCGATGGGTTTGGACTTGGCCGTGCGACTGGCTTTGGCCAAGAGAATGGAAGCGGATATGCCGCGTCCGCCAACAGAAATGCATGTGAAATTAGGTCAGTTCCTCTGTCCCTGAGCTTCCACCTTCCACCCCAACAGCTTCGTCCTCTTCCTCCCTGGATCTCTGAATGTGCAGACAGATGGATCTCCAGCGAATCAGACGAACCCAGCTGTGCCCAATATACACACTCACATTCAACCCAGGTCCCTCGCGGAACAAGGGCAGGAGGTAAAAATCATGTTGCTGTCATCTAATAAGATGTTGGAATGGTTGCCACAGTGGACATTGGCCAACACGCCCTCTGTTTGATTTCCTTTTGACTGAGAATCTTCATAGAATTTTTTTTTCTCAAATCCCGCTGTATACCAACCCTGCTTCTAGCGCAAAGACCAGATTTCCTAGTCCAATATGTAATAACGCACGCGAGCACTGCAAAACTGATGGGTTTTATTTGATCAGTTGAATCGTTTTTTATTTTTTTTAACTTTTCCAAGGAAATCATACCATGTCACACTAAGTTGAAGTAGAGCCAATCTCATTAGATGAGGGAACCAGTCCCGCGCACCCCTTTGCTCAGCAGTAATAGAGGTAAGTCCATGGCTCAGGAAGGAAGCCCACCCACTCCCGTCAACTACAGAATGTCGGATGGTTACAATATGATCCCGAGTCCTCCGGGTGCTATAGCACCCTTGGTACTGTCATGAATCCCGTTCAAGGACAAACAGTGAGAATCAGGGAAGAAACCGTTATAACATCACAGGTCGCAGGGAAGGGTGGAGCCACACCCACAGCTAGAACTTCTGGCTTCTCTGTATGTTTTCCCTAATACTGCACTCCATGACGTGTGCTCCTTAAAATACTTTTTACTAAAATATTTTTAGTAAAAACACTAAAAAAAAGAAATGAATGAATAAATGATTGGGTGAATAAGGGCACAAATGAGGAGAAGTAAAGATGTCAGTGGTTTTGGAGACAAACGCATCAAAGATATGTCTGCCCATTGTAAGCCGTACCTTTAAAGGTGAAGGGGTAAGGGGGAAATAGGGGATGCAAACCTTAGTTCCTAAGGAAAAATAAAGTACTTGTCCACTCAAAATAATAAAAGGTCATCTGAACTAAGATCATCTTTTCTACTTGGACCTTAAAATGTTGAAGAGCCCTGGCTGGTGTGGTTCAGTGGATTAAGCAACAGCTTGCGAACCAAAGGGTCGCCTGACTGGCAATTCCCAGTCAGGGCACATGCCTGGGTTGCAGGCCAGGTCCCCAGTTGGGAGTGTGCTAGAGGCAACTGATTGATGTTTCTCTCACACATTGATGTTTCTCTCCCTCTCTCTCTCTCTCTTCCCCTCTCTCTAAAGAATAAATAAATAAAACCTTTAAAAAGTTTTGAAGAAAATCCAGCTTTCCAGGAAGCACCTGCTTTTATCTGAGTACATGGGGCACCATGGTTTACACCCAGAACTCTGCTCTAGTGAAATTCTGCGTGGGACACCCAGCACGGGAGTCTAAATATCAGGTAGTTGGGGTCAAGAACATACAGTGAAGGACGGAAATCTCAAGACTACAGGCCAGAATCTTGACCTGTGTACACACCTGCGTAGCCACCGCCCAGATGGACAAACGAGACATTTCAGTCAAAACCACCACTTCCTGGGCCAGCACTGCCCACAGATAAACCCACTACTCCGATCTTCATCACCGTTGGTTAGTTCTGACTTTTTAAAACCTTCATGTATTTTTCTGTGTCTGGATTCCTTCACCCAACACATGGCTGTGAGACTCACCCCTGCCGTCACATATTTAAAACGTTTTGGCATCTGAGCAGCAAGTACACCACTGTGCGGGCGACCGCACTGTTTACATTAAACTTTTTGTTTGCTTTCACTTAGACAAATCTCTTGCAGAAAAACATATTACCTGACTTTAGGAAATATACTGTTGGAGTATAATATTATCCAACAGTATAAGCCACTGTCTTTTAATACAGGTGTTAAGTCAACTTAAATTAATTTTTAGATTGGCATTTTTGAGAATTCTTTCAGTCCTCTTTTATTCTGATTCCTTTATGCTTCATATTTTTTAAACAAAAACTTTGGATTTTCTCTTTTTTCCCTCCCTCTTCTTGTTGCTCCAGGAATTCTGAGTTCATCCTTTTCTTCTCTGCGATCTTTCTTTTCCTTTTATTTTGAAGATTTTCAAACAGAAAAGCTGGAAGAATAATACTGTACTACACCCTTTTACATAAGGGACTTGCGTGGATTTGGGTATCCAGGCGGTCCTGGAACAAATCTGCTGAGGGACGATGGTACCACGTACACCAAGCACCTAGGATCAACAATGAGGAACATTTTGCCAACTTGACTTTATTTGCTTCATCTCTCTGAGCATATACACGTGTGAGTGCTGGTGTGTGTCCACACATACACACATATGCACTTGGTTTCAGTTGAATTATTTGAAAAAAAATTGCAGGCACAGACCCAACTTCTGCAAACATTTCTTATGAAGAACAAGGTTCTTATCATCTCAGTGTCACTTTTCACCGGAAGGAAACAGGGAAGAATTCCTTGTATCATCTCATTGCCACCCCATATTCTAAGTTCCCTGCAAGTCCCCGCATGTCTTTGCGAGCTGGGCCCACACCCTCCGCCGTCACCAATCCAGGATCCAGTGACGATGCGGACACTGCATCTCTTCTTATATCCGAGCCACTTTGAACTTAGACGAGTCCCCACATCTTGCAAACGGCACTACCATTTAGAGAAGATTACGTCGGTGAACTGTTCCATGCTCTAGGTGTTTGCTCTTCCACGGAGCCCTTAACTTTTCCATTCCCAGCACTTCTTCTGCAGTGGAAGTCACTAGGAAAGGCTTGATGAGATTCAGGTGCCATTTTCGTTAAGAACCCTTTGTCAGAGAGCCCGTGGGCTTCTCGCTGCCTCATCTCGGAAGGCACATCGTGCCTCTCTCTGATGCCCGGGAGGTAGCCGCCATCTCTCTCCATCATAAAGTAGCAATTCTTCTACTGGTTTTTCTGTGATCATCTGGTATCTTGTGAATACCCTGTTCCCCAACCATCTTTCAGGGAAATGTCTTAGCATCCACGGGAGACTCTTACCTGCAAGGTACTATTCTTTTAATCCAATTGGTTTGTCGACCTGAGCCCGTGCAAGTATGATTGACAGATTCAAGATAAATATAAGACACTGACACTGCTCCCACCCATACTGCTTTTTATGAAAGTAATCTGGAAACACAGATCACAGATATTACTAGAGCCACTATTATTATGCATTACTTCAAAATGTGTAGCTACAGCGTTGAATCAGGTGAGCAGTTCAACTGTGTAGAATTCACGCTGTCTGTTTAGCTGGTATAAGTGCCCACCGTACACCCCATATGCATTCCGCCATCCTCATCCTTGGTTTTAACGTGGATCTGTCCACCGGTGAGCTGTTGCAGACAACTGAGTAGCTCACCTGAGAAGGAAGCCATGCCGCTGTGACTTCGAAATAACCATCAGCCCCTTCACGGCCATGGCGGCAGGGACAGCCAGGTAGCTGCTACCACCACTGCAAGTTCTAACTGGTTGGTTAGGATCTGAAGAACACCATGTCCAGGTGAATCGGGGGGGTCCATTTGGGTTACACTTCTGGAGCCTGTGGAAAAGGGCTATTGGCGACTCTTTGCTTCTGAAGCTTTTGGGGACACCTGCAGAGCATCTTACTGGGGCCTTCCAACCCTCCCCCTTGCTGTGAGGCAGCCTCCCTCCCACCGAGACTCAGGACAGATGGGGAAGGGGGTCCACCGCGCCCTTCCTGGGCCAATATGGGGGCGACAGAAGGCCACTTCGCCGGGCGTGTGCTTTCGGCTTTAGCAGGTTGGTTTGGTTGGACAGCCCTGCCTGAAAATCAGTCTGAACAAACCTGGGTTCACGTTTCTCAAGATACATCACAGCCACGTGCTCCTCCCACAGCTGGAAGAAATAAATCTGCACCTCGGCGTCTCCATATCGGTCCTGCTCGTCCGCTGGACCGCTTGCTCTGCGGGAGTGTTCCTACCCGCCTCTCTGCAAATCCAGCCCCCTGCGATGCTAGCGCTCACTACACCGAAGGGACCCCTCTCCCGAAATAAAGGGAGTGCCCGATTTATCGCTTCCTTATCTTAAAAGCCTAAATGATGTCCATTCTCTTTACGTGGTCTCTTTGTCCTAGGAAGCAACATTTCTCTGTGTGTCCCCTCCTATTGTCTAGAAACACTCTCCCTCCAGCCACTGCCACGCTCAGCCAACCACAGATTCGCCTCTCACTGACACCATTCGGGGGCAGGCCACGCAAAACGGCCACACCCTCATTCCACACTTCTCACTGGCTTTACCTTCCTCCTTAGCACTGAGCAGCCACACCGATGACAGACGGGATATTTGCGTACGGATTTCCTTCTTCTCTGTCCCTTCCCCGGATCTCCAGGGCCCAGAATGGCGCCTCGCACCGTGCACACCCTCAGTGAGCACATGTTACATGTTCTCCCGCGGTGACAAGGAGGCCACGGTATGGCGATGCCGGTCCCGTGCCCAGGGCGGGACAAATCCCAGACAGGGGCAGAGGCAGGATGCGACCCCAGGCAGGTGGGCTCTTCCCCCTGTGCCAGACGTTGGGCTCTGTGCACTTCGTGGCGAGGCCGTTATTTAGGGGTTCACATCTCTAAGGGCTGCTGCTCGTCTGGGCCCACGGAACATACAAGCATGCTGAGGCTTCCAGCGGTTCCCTCGTTCGCCCAGCTGGCCGGCAGGTGCGCTGGGATCCGACACAAGTAGCCTACTACCCTCCGCTGAAGCGCCAAGTCCGCCAGCAGATGCCACCAGGCGAACAGGAGGAAAAGGCACAGAGAGGCGGCCACGCCTGAGCAGCCAGGCCTTGTTGTTCCTCAGGTCGTCATGAAGGACCCTCAAGGGCTTATGAGACAGGAAGACGAGTGTCTAGGCAAAGGGAACCATGATGCACAAGCAGGGGACCGCAGTTTCTGTGAAGAACACAGCGCAGGCGGGCCAGGACCAGCTCCTAAGGGGCCGGCACTGCCGCCGGGAGTCCCGTGAGACTCGGGAAGTCTGGGCAGATAAATGAAAGGGCCGCATCTGTGTTTTAGAAAGACTCTTTTGCAGAGCAAGTGGTTTGCAACCTGGGGGAGATTTCTGCACCCCTCTCCTCTGCATGGGTAATCGTAGCAATGTCTAGAGTCATGCCAGGTCGTCACAACTGGGGGTGCTACTGGAATCTACTGGATAGAGGCCGGAGATGCTGCTAAACATCCTATAATGCACAGGACAGTCCCCCACAATCAAAATGTTAATAGTGCTGGGGTTGAGAATCCCTGATCCAGTAAGAACGGAGAATGGACAGGCTGATGCCTTAGGGAACTACAGAGTGACCATCACGTGGAACTGAAGATGGTGGCGCCCCCTGGAGTTAAGCAGTGGACAGCAGGCTTGGCCAACCATGGTGGCCTCAACCTTGGGAAGGAAGGGGACCTGATCAGAGGACAGAGATGAGGTCGAGAGGCCGGGAGACAGCCAGGCAGTTGGTGGATTAGGACTACGGCTTGGGTTGGAACGGGGAGGGGGGGGATGGAAAGACAGGGAGAGATTGAAGACTTACTTAATTACTATGCAGCCCCTGGTTTCCAGTTTCCTGACGATCAGAAATACCGAGTCTTATGACTCCATCAAAGAAAAGATATTCAACACTCTCCGAAATTCCTGATAAATCTTTAAGTATGCCATCCAATTAGGAACACCCAAATAAGGACCATCAAATGATTTGGGCTGTTTAAAGCCATACCGCAGATGTCTTATTCATCATACGTGATAATATTAATTGACATAAATGTTTAACAGCCAGTGATTAACAAAGCAGCCATACTTTAAAACTTTAATTTGCTATCGATATAGTTCTGCATTAACAACTCAGAAAACAATTACAAATTACACAATTCAATTTTCCAAATGGATTACTTTGTAACTAGATAGAGGGACTGTTAAATTTCCTCTGGTGTTTCAGGAGAAGATTAAGACAATCAAATTTTTTAAAAATACATTCCCTTGAGTAACTGGTACATTCCTGTCAGAATTACGCAATTAGTAGGCATTGTGTGGGAATTTTAAGTATGTTTCTGGCATGCTGCAAAGTTGGAACCCATTTAAGAAAACAAGGATTGGATTTCCAATTTTTCTCCTTCTTTTGCTTATAGTAATGTACAGATGATGATTTATTTATATTTACAGAGTGAAAATGAGACCGCTACCTAAAAAGGCAATTTGCTGTCTTGCTTTTTCGTAGGCTGTATCCTAATTATTTTCCCCTTATGGGACTGAATGAATTAAGTGAGCAATTCGCTTTGTATATGCAAATTGCAAAGCTCTGCAAAAGCTTCCAATTGCTTTATTCATTTTTTTTAAATAAAGCCATTACCCTGCTGAAAATGAAGAGGCACAAGCCCCTTTAACTTTCGTAGGTTGTCTTTGAAAATAAAAGTAATATGAAAGCAACCCATTTGGGGGTCCATAATGTTTCCTCAAGTAATCAAATAAATAATCAATTACACTATTCTTACTATCATGGTTTTTGTTGCAACACTTGTTTTTGTATTATTATGGGTTGAAATTTCAGAGTACTCTCAAGTGCCCTAGTAAACATTTCTGTTAAAAATTTCCAGAAGATTGCTTTCATTGTGTTCCAAAGCTTTAAACTTTTCCATATTGTCTTTCCTAAGAAGAGCACCCCTGGTTTTAAGACACAGCGCCAGCAAGCAGGGACAGGTAAATGAAAAGAGACACATTTAGGGCTAATCGCCAGTTGTCGCCACAAAACATTCCTCTTCGTGAGCCTCCCACTCAGGACCCCGAACACAGCAGCCTAAGCAAACATTTTATAAAAGATTCCTTAAGAAAGAACCAGTCTAGACAGTGATAGCCCAACCCCCAGAGAGACGGTTCCATTCTTTCCCAAAATATCCACATGCCCTTGGTCACTTAAAATAAACTGGACCGGTGCCTGTCTGAGTCATAAATTTGAACTGTCCCCTTGAACAGTGGGTCTTTATTTGTCCGTGTGAAATAGCTTAAATAATCCATTCATTGTGTCCTCCTTAAAAATAAAAAGGCACACACACACACACACACACACACACACACACACAAGCAGCACTCAAACTGAAAAGTCTGTACCTGAAATTTATGCAGAGAACGGAATCCGGGGCGAAGGGCACTTTCCTAAGCTGTCAATGGGGGTGTGATATTGTATCACCTTTCTGGACACAATTTGGCAGAGTACTTACAAAAAATTATAAGTGTGGGGGATAAAAGCCTCCAATCTCACTTCTAAGGTTTTTTCTTCCAAAAAGATTAACAGGGACACATAAAGATAGAGGCACAAGCTTTTCACCATAATGAAATGTGTATTAACAAAGAACTGGACACATTTTGCCTACCAATGTGGGTGTTTTTAAACAGGTTAAGGTCTACCGATATTAAAGGTTGCTCTAGAACTGCTAAATTAATGAGGCGTCATCAATACGCCACTAATTACTGACTTCGACTTACAGTCAAAGGGTGAGCAAAAGGGCACTGGTGTAATTGCCGTGGCCATCTAACGGATCTCACGACCCATGACGTTCTGACTGTGAAAGGAACTGCTACCCAAAGTTACAGAGGAGCTCCAGACGCACCCCCAGTGTGCTGGGGACGTCTGTAATTAGGGTCTCCTTAAATAAGCACGTACAGTATGTAATAATGAGTTACTCCATTCTCTAAAAATAGATCTCTATATGAGTGAGACCACGTTTCTGTTTGTACAGACGGAGAAAACTGTCTGAAAACGTGCCTCGGCCTGATGGCACTGTGTTTCCAGAGGACGGGGACCGGGGCCGTGGTCCTCTCTCATTTTAGTCCACACACTTTAGAGTGGTTCAGGGTGGTTACCGGGAACATGCATGATGTTTACAAATTAAAGAATAAAAAGAGTGAAGAGGAAAGAAAGAAAGAAAGAAAGAAAGAAAGAAAGAAAGAAAGGAAAGAGAGGGAGGGAGGGAGGGAGGGAGGAAGAGAAAAAAGGAAGGAAGGGAGGAAGGGAGGAAGGGAGGGAGGAAGGAAGGAAGGGAAGAAGGGAGGGAGGGAGGGAAAGAGAAAGAAAAAAGGAAGGAAGGAAGGAAGGAAGGAAGGGAGGAAGGGAGGGAGGGAGGGAGGGAGAGAGGAAGAGAGAAAAAAAGGAAGGAAGGAAGGAAGGAAGGAAGGAAGGAAGGGAGAGAGGGAGGGAGGGAGAAAGGGAGGGAGGAAGGGAGGGAAGAAGGAAGGAAGGAAGGAAGGAAGGAAGGAAGGAAGGAAGGAAGGGAGGGAGGAAGAGAGAAAGAGAAAAAAGGAAGGGAGGGAGGGAGGGAGGGAGAAAGAGTGAAAAAAGGAAAAAAGGAAGGAAGGAAGGGAGGGAGGGAGGGAGGAAGGGAGAAAGAGAGAAAAAAGGAAGGGAGGGAGGGAGGGAGGGAGGGAGGGAGGAAGGGAGGAAGGGAGGGAGGGAGGGAGGGAGGGAGGGAGAGAGGGAGGGAGGGAGGGAGGAAGGGAGGGAGGGAGGGAGGGAGAAAGAGAAAAAAGGAAGGAAGGGAGGAACCTGCACAATATTTCGAAGGAAGGTGAACGGATGTCCATTCTTTGTCAGCGGAAGCCTTGACCAGTGGCTCGCTGGCCCAACCACAATCCGTGATATCTCTCAGAGCAAAACCACCTCTGACTAATTTTTCACTAACTTGAAAAAAACCCACCCTTTTTCTTTTGACATCATTTAAAGAGAGCTTCTGTGGGGACTTGGACTGCACCCAAACGCTCCCACACAGACATAAAATAACGCAGAACAAGCCTGACAGATACATGCTCTTCAGAAATTCATGGAAGAAATAAGTGTAGATGAACGAGGAGATATTTGCAATCAATGAACTTTGTCGGTGAGGCTTGCTTTTGTCTTGTTTTTATATATGTATGTGTCTCTTACAAATATAACTAAGTCAAACATACGTACACACTACTGACAAAGTAAAAGGATTACATTTTCATAAACCTTTCAAAACCTGAGTATCTTCCCTAAAAGCAAGGAAAACCAACCATTTCAGATGACTGGTCCAATCAGCGAGGGACTGAAAAAAATAATTTAAACTAGATGATTGCTTTATCACATTATAGGTCAAAAAATGACTTATACAAGTCAAGGACTTAACCCAAAAGGCTTTAAATTCAATCCACATTAAACGAAACAATTAGGTACGAACTTGGCAAACTGTGGACAGGATATGGAGGCTGAAGGTTACAAATGCTGATGAAGGACTCAGAGCAGGCTCCGATAAATGGAACATCACACCACGTCCATGAACCGAGAAACTCAACATAGAAAAAACGTCGGTTTTCCCACAATTTGATGTATAGGTTTAATGTAATTCTTTTCAAAAATCCTAATAAGTTTATTGGAGAGTGTTATGGAAAGGCACTAGTAGAGCTAAAACAACGTTTTAAAAAAGAATAAATGGGAAGAAATCATGCTACCAAAGAGTAAGGATTATAGCCACCACAGACAAGAAAGTATGATATTAGTAGAGAGGTAGATACAGATCCCAGTGGAAATGACTGGAGAATCTAGGGATAGGCCCATGCTAAAATATGCAAATGATCCCTGACAAAAGCACAAAAGCAATTGGATGGGGAAAGAGAACGCCTCCACAAATGGTATTGGAATAATTACACAGCCATCCATAAAAAGAATGGAACTCAATCCGCATCTCACACCTTACACAAAAATTAAACTCAAAACGATCATGGACTTAAATGTAACACTTAAAACTATAAAACATTTAAAATTTTTTAAACAACAAAACTGGGAGAAAACATTCAGAATCCAAGGCTAGGCAAAGCGTGCTTAGACTTGACAGCAAAAGCGTGAGCCGGGAGAGTATAAATCCCAAAACGAGACCACATCAAAATTCAAACTTTTTTCTGAAAAGACCCCGTTAAAAGGATGAAAAGAGAAGCTATGGAACAGGAGAAAATGTGTACAACCACAAAAAAACCCCAAAACTAGTATTTAATCTTTGTTTAAAACCCTGTCATATACAATAGTAAAAAAAAAAATCTGGTTAAAAAAAGGGGTAAAATCCCAACAGCAGAACTCCCCAGAGCCTCCACAAATCACCGTGGATTAGGAACCTCAAAAACGGGATGGCAAAGCTGCAGTTCCCAGATCTGACCCCAGGATCCCTGGTCCTCCCAGAACTCTCCTTCGCCACGCTCTCTCACGCACATTTCAGCAAACAGTAGGTTCGAGAAATTGTGGGATTCGTCCCTCTGGCCCAAGGCGAACTGAACCCTGCAATGATGATGGAGGAGCCACAGCGGGAGTGGCCTTGGAGGTCCCCGTGACACAGAAGGTAAGGCACGTGCAGGACACGCAGAGCAGCAAGGCCAGGGTTAGCAAACAGCTCTCCCACATCGGGGCCAGCACACTCCCGCCGCCATGCCGCCGGCCTTGGTTGGAAAAGAAAGAGACGGTCTTCCTTCCACTCCGATTCCCAATCATTCCTCA
The DNA here is from genome assembly GCF_019186645.2 of Phyllostomus hastatus. Taxonomy (NCBI): domain Eukaryota; kingdom Metazoa; phylum Chordata; class Mammalia; order Chiroptera; family Phyllostomidae; genus Phyllostomus; species Phyllostomus hastatus. The sequence goes on from NW_025333664.1 coordinate 5,009,375, forward strand.
TTACAAAAAAAGGAAAACTACGCAAAGCAATGCTCAGCCCCTTCTGGTGATGGTGAATGCCTTTGATTTTCTGAATGAAAACAGTGGGCTCATGCTTAACCTGAAGGAACTGTACAGGTGAAGTCACTCAAGTGCTAACACAGTCGCAATTCCAGTCCATCACACGCGCGGGCATCCCTGCCGGCCAGCCAGCCGCCAGTGCTTGGGGGCGCTTCCCGCAGGAGGTAAAGGCATGAAAAATGACTCGTTCTATGCGTGCATTATTCATGCATTTATTTTCCGGTGTTTGCACAGGAGCACCGCTGGCTGCGTTTGCAGGGAGGAAGGCACCGACTTTCAAAATTCTCCAGCCAATTTCTTGTCTTAACACCTCGACGAAGGATCAGATAGGCAAAACTGGCATTTTTTTCTTAGTAATACCTTTCAATATGAAATGAAAGAAGCACCGTGTTCTCATAAATGCTGCAGATGCCCTGCAGGGCAGGTGCGTCCGCTGAAGTCACACACCACCTCGGTACTGACCAAACAGCGTCATGTACAAGCCCTCATTTATTTTGGAAATGGCTTTATCTACAGGAGTACACTCTGAAATCCAGTCACGGCATGCTACTTACAACCCTGGTATTATATTATCAAGATTCATAAATTACACAGCATTTAGATAAAAAAAGATGCATAACTCAAGGGTTACTCCGGCTTTTTGTATGCCCCAAGAGATTAATGCGAAATGTATCAGATCTAAAAGAATAAGAAGGATGAATCCGGCTACAGGAACTCATCAAGGGCTTGGAGGCTTAATGTAGATAATTCTGCCGTTCTAATGCTTTGAACTTTGGTTAATGACGATGAGAGATGAAAGAGAATTGCCTCACCACGTTCCTCAAAGATTTACATATTAAATTCCACAGCCAGGAGGGCGAAGTAGGAGACAGGGCAAGTTTGCCCTCCATCTCCCCTCGCTTTGTTTCATGCTCAAGGGGGATCTTCCAATCCACTTGGACTTCCTTTGAGTCTGTCCCCAGAAAACTTCCCAATCCTGGCTTTTTCTGCCTCCCATCCTCACTCCCCCATTTCCTCCAAACCAAAAACCCCTTTTCCTGGCTGTAGATGTCTCAGGTACAGATTTTCTCTGGCAAGCTGAGCAGAGGTTTGAAACAGAGACATCTATATGTGCTCCACGTCCTCTACTGATAATATCCATTGCGGTCCAGCCAATACCGTAAAACGTGTGTACTGTGTTTAGGTGCTAATAACTAATAGACAACCACGCCTACCCCCCCTCATCCCCCCTAAAAAAATCTGCCCTTAGGGACCTTATTGTATGGTGGTCAGTGGTGAAGACAATTAAGAAACAACCGAGTGAATACCTAAGTGTAAAAGAGAAAAATAAAGGGAGTTGGGGTGGGGGAGGTACCAGAGGGTGTTCCATTTAAAATAATGGGGCCAAGAAATGGCTTCACTGGCGAAGCTCAGTGGATTGAGCACGGGCTGCAAACCAAAGCATCGCAGGTTCGATTCCCAGTCAGGGCACATGCCAGGGTTGCAGGCCACGGCCCCCAGCAACCGCACATTGATGTTTCTCTCTCTCTCTCTCTTTCTCCCTCCCTTCCCTCTCTAAAAATAAATAAATATTTAAAATTTTTTTAAAAAAAGAAATGGCTTCATTTTGTGACAAAAACTTAAGCCATGACTCGGGCAAAGGAAGGCAATGAGTGGCCCGAGTATTTGTCGGGACAGGATTCCGAGGGAAGAGAACAACGAGTCCCAGGGAGGGTGTGCTCGGCAGACCCTGGGGGCGCCGGGAGCCCGGGGCGCCTGGAGCCCAGCGAAGAAGAGAACCCGGGAAAGGGTGCAGGCCGGGTGCCGCAGGCTATGGAGAGTGCAAACACGCGAGTGTGGAGCCCACCACGAGGACCCGGCTGAGGGCTGGGAGCTGGACCATCAGGAGGTGATGGACACAGGCCGTGACAGAGTCTGGAGGGCCGAGAATCGGGCAGCCCAGAGGGCCTGGGCCACAGCAGGAGCGGCCAAGGGTTCGAGAGTGTTCTGAGTCTCTGTGTCCATGGAACACAGAGCCAGCACCATTCGCTGGGGGACTGGGTGTGGGGGTTTCTGCAAAGTGTTCCTTGCTTGTCCTCTTCTCTCAGGTATGCGTAGGTCTGCAAGCAAAGCATAGCCTAGTTCTTCATGTTTCTACTTTCTGAAAGGTAGGTGGAGGGGATGGTGAGGAATCAGGTATTTCCAGATGCACGTGGGATTCGGCCCAAACAAGGAAGCGCCACGCACAAGGACCACACGGAACAAGAGTCTCTGCAGGCTGCTACAAAAAAATGACCATAGGCCCTGGCTGGTGTGGCTCAGTGGTTGAGCACTGGCCTGCAAACCAAAGGGTGGCCAGTTCCATTCCCAGTCAGGGCACATGCCTGGGTTGCAGGCCAGGTCCCCAGGAGGGGGCGCATGAGAGGCAACCACAATTTGATGTTTCTCTCCCTCTCTTTCTCCCTCCCTTCACCGCTGTCTATAAATAAATAAATAAAATCTTTTTTAAAATGACCATAGTAATTTATTGTATAAACCAAGGGGTCAACACGGGTCCTTAATGAGATGCTGCAAAGTCACCCCTTTTGGAGAATTTGCGTGAAAGGACAGATTATCCACTTTCCCTCACTTAGCCAAATTTCTGTGCTCCTGGACCGACTGGTTTCACATAAATGGCAAGTAGCCCCCTGGTAAATCCTCACCAAATGCAGATAAGGATCTTCAATATGGAAAACCCAAAACAATTACAATATTCTATCATAACAATAAGCATGGTCCCTCCATAGTCAAAAGAGTAGTGTTTTCTCAATACAGGAATAGCCAGAGACGTGGGGAAAAGAGGTGTTTCCCGTGGCCTTTCCCACATTTTCATGAAAACAGAAAATACGCAGGTTCGATTCCCAGTCAGGGTACATGCCTGGGTTGTAGGCCATGACCCCCAGCAACCACACATTGATGTTTCTCTCTCTCTCTCTATTTCCTTTCCTTCCCTCTCTAAAAATAAATAAATAAAATCTTAAAAAAGAAACAACAGAAAATACACGGACTGCCCAGTAACGAGGACCATGACAACATTGCCATGCAGAGGGAAAGACCTGGCTAATCTGTGAATCCAATCAGTAAGTATACCTTGTGTTGACCTGAACTTCCCACTGAATGATGCACAGTAACACACAATGACTATTTTTATTTAGTGAGGAAGTCTCCCTACTACTACCACCATTACTGCTAAAGAAACTGGAAATCTGAATGAAATTTAGTCATCCAACTTAAAGAAATAAACTAGTGGTACTTCCACCTCCTCCGCCAATCACCCGTTTCCCAGCTGTCCCCCCGCCCCCACCCCAGTCCCCTCTCCCCAAGCTCTGCATGAGGGTCTGTTCTGCCCCAGGCACTGTGCTAGGTTCCATGAGACCCAACTCCTACCCTCAGGGGGCTTTGATGTTGGAATAGGGGCTACTATACAACTTGAAAATCTACAAAACAACATGGTAAGTTCTTACACTAGAGATGGGAAAACAACAACAAGTAGCAGGAAACCACTAACATGGCTTTACATTAGGCAATCATTATTATTATTATTTGCATTTTTAACTGTTGTTCAAGTACAGTTGTCTCCATTTTCCCACCACCACTCTCCCCCCACCCCGCCCTCTACCCATCCCCCCTTTGGCTTTGTCCGTGGGTCCTTTATACACGTTCCCTGACGACAGTGCCCCTTCTTTCCCCTGTTATCACCCTCCCCGCTCCCCTCTCATTACTGTCAGTTTGTCCTTTAGTTCGATGTCTCTGGTTATATTTCACTTGCTTATCTTTTTTGTTGATTAGCTTCCACTAACAGGTGAGTTCATACGGTATTTGTCTTTCACTTCTTTCACTTGGCACAATGCTCTCCAGGTCCACCCATGCCGCCGTGAATGTTAGTAGCCAATTATCTTAAACAATGAGCAAGAAGATATTATTGTAGAGATGTTTTGTGCTTGGCAAAAGAAAGATTTGTACTTGGGTCAAACCATCTAGACAGGTTTCCAGACTCAATGAACTTGGGTTACCTACCTATGAAGAGATTTCCAGAAAGCTAGCGCAGTGGCGTCTTACCTTGTGATAACACCTAAAATACGCAGCTCGCTCATCGGAAAATTTCTCCAGTCTCTTTGGACCTTTGCTGGAGGCCTTCTTGAATACTAGCCAGCATCGCTGATAAATCTGAAAGAAAGTACGAAGACTGCGTTCAGCCTCACTACCCCCTCAGATATGATGTAATGACATTTGCATCAAAATGTTTTCCTTTTGACAGTTTCACCTGTGAAATACTCAGAAGCCATAAACGTGATGATGCCTGGGGAAGTAAAATTTAAAAAACCAAAATCGTTTTCACAAGAGTGTATTATGTCATTCTGATAATTGCTGAAATTTAAAGAAAGGATTTGAAGGCAAATTTCTTCATGTTTTGATAACACTATCAGTAGGAATATTTGACAAAAAGTCCCAGAGATAAAAACCTCAAATCATTTCAAAGAATATAGGCATTCGCGGCACATGCTCTGCTTTCAAATGCCAGTAAATCTGGGGACCCCGGTCCAATACTTTCTAAAGACTTCGTTGGCAGCCCGAGGAAGAGACAGCTCTGCATGTTGATTCTGAAATATCCAAAGGTATCAGTACAATAACACAGTAATGAAAATCAATTCTTTGGGCTTTCATTTTGCATAGTCATTGATTTATCAAGGGCTCTACCATGGAGATCAAAACGGAGAAGGCATTCAATGGAGAAGGCGTAGGCTCTCAAACAAATGATGCTGGAATCATTGAACATCCATGAGGGAAAAGCAAACACTTTAACCAGAAACACCAATCTTACACATAATTAACTCAAAATGGACTTCAATATAAAACAAAACTATAAAACTTCCAGGGGGAAAAAGGAGAAAATGTTTGGGACTTAGGTCTGGACAAAGAGTTCTTAGACTTCAGCCCTGGCTGCCATAGCTCAGTGGATTGAGTGCGGGCTGCAAACCAAAGTGTCGCAGGTTCGATCCCCAGTCAGGGTACATGCCTGGGTTGCAGGCCACGGCCCCCAGAAACCGCACATTGATGTTTCTCTCTCTCTCTCTTTCTCCCTCCCTTCCCTCTCTAAAAATAAATAAATAAAATCTTTAAAAAAAAAGAGTTCTTAGACGTCATGCCAACAGCATAGTCCGTGAAAGAAAACTTGCCAAATTGCGGATGTCACCAGGACTTACTGCATTTGCTACGTGAAAACCTGGTAAGAGAATGAAAGGACAGCTCCAGACTGGGGGAAAATATTTGCAAATCTCGTTATCTGACAAAGGATTCGTCTCTAGAATATACAAAGATCTCTCCAATCCCGACAGCAAAGAAACAACCCAATTACAAAATGGACCAAAAGAGACTTAAACAGACATTTCAGGGAAGAGGAGACACAGATGACTGAATCGTTTGTGGAAAAGATATTCGACATCATTAGCTGTCAGGGAAACGTTAATTAAAACCACAATGAGACATCAAGTGTCGCAGGTTCGATTCCCAGTCAGGGCACATGCCTGGGTTGCAGGCCATGACCCCCAGCAACCGCACATTGATGTTTCTCTTTCTCTCTCTCTCCCTCTCCCTCCCTTCCCTCTCTAAAAATAAATAAATAAAATCTTAAAAAAACCCACGAGACATCATTACACACCAATCCTATTGGCTAAAGTAAACAATAATAATAACAATAAGAACAGCACCCGAGGCTGACAGGGATACACAGAAATTGGCCCCCGCACACTCGCTGGTGGACATGTCAACTGGTACAGCCACTCCGGAACAGTTTGGCAATTTCCTCAAAAGTCTAAACAAGCAACATAGGCCCGGCAGTTGCACTCTGAGCAATCAACCCCAGCGAAACGCAAACTTCCCACAAAAGAAATTGGAACAAGAATGTTCAGACCAGCTTCATTTGTATCAGCACCAAACCGGAAACAGCCCGCAGGTCCTTCAATGGGGAAATGGTGAAGCAAAACTCCCCATCACGCAATGTTCCTTAGCTATGTAAATGAATGAACTATTAATGCCACAACGGTTCGAATGAGCCTTTGGAGAATTATGCTGAGTGGGAGAAAAAAGCCAAACCCTAAAGGTTACATACTATATAACTTCATTTATAGCATCCTTGAGATGACAAAACTATGGAAAGCAGTTAGTGGTGGTCAGTTTGGGGGGGGTGGGCAGAAGGGTGTATATAATGGGCACCACAGGGAATCCTTGTGGTGATGAACTGGCCCGTGTTTTGACAGCGTGGATGCCAATATCTTGCTTATAATACATCATTGTAACTTCAAAGATGTTATCACCAGGGGAACTGGGTAAAAGCACAGAATCTATGTGCAATATTTCTTATAACTAAATGTGAATCTATAATTACTTCAACATAAAGCACTTAAAAAATTTTTAATGAAAAAAAACACATTGAGCTATTTACCCAAGATCTTAAACTTACAGCCTAATCTAATGACGGCCATCTCCACACTTCACCGTGCTACTGCTTCTACAGCCAGACCGCAGTCTACGTAACCACGTACGCTAAGTAACTTTAAGAACTCAACTTATAAGAATCATTGGAAAGGGTTCAAGCATCCCTCTCAGGATGGCGAGGCAGCCATGACAATGAACGTTCTCGGGACTATGGCTGGCAAATAGAAGTCTCACCGACTTCTCACTTAGGTCTGAATAGCAGATGAGACACCCGGCTCCCTGAAAACTTGACAGCCCCCCGATTACTGTAATTACAGTGAGAGTGACTGTCACTCGGATTGTTCAAATAAAAGGTGTAGAAAATAGGTTTCTCACTGTCATTCTATTATTGGCAACCACTTTCTTTTGTATACACCCCAGAAAATGCGTTTGAAATTGAGCATACCAAAGGCGTGCAAGAAATACGCTGCTACTGCAGAAAATCATTGTCAGCGAGTTAGACAGATAAAATTTGTTAATTATGCCTCAATTTCAGACCCGAGCCTGAGTGGCAGCATTTCTAACTCTTTCCGTTGATGTTCATTTTCTTTACAATTGAACCAGTATGCATCTGGCTCATGTCCAAAGGCTGTTGAATGCAACCTAAAGATTCCTCACTTTCCGCATGTCTATGATTGCCATCTAATCCATCGGTATGAAGCATGGGGGATTTTTATTTCTCACTTCTTTTGTTTTTCTTTTGTGTTTATTAAGTAGTGGGGGGGGAGTGCAATGTTATAATCAAATAACGGCAAACATAAATACCATACAAATTCACACGCAACACTGCCTGGAACTACTGGCTAGGAAGTCCATGCGGAATAGATGAAAACAAACTGGTCGGCTCTCACAGGTGGCCGGACATCACTCCCAGGGATTGTTAAATGTGCTTATTCCTAGAGATTAGCCAAGGTCTCCTGAATCGGGGCCTCTTGGGGTGCAGCCAGACACATTTGCTCTTGAACTCATTCCCCAAGTATTCTCGTTTGCAATTTGCAAGCCAACCATAAATACGCATAAGGACTTTCAGACAAGACAGCGCTTCCCGCTGGGACTGCCCACAAAGAGGTCCCCCCAGCCAAGGCTCCAGATTGAGGGCCCCTGAGGGGTGTGCTTTCCAACCAGTGGCCTCCGGGGCAGCATGGGTGACCGTCTGGAGTTTGAGAGACACACGGAAGGCGGAACTCTCATCTGCTCGGGAGAGTGAACTCCCCATTCCCATCGCCATGCACTTCCTGTCCTGAGAACACGAGGAAAGCCATGTAGCACCAAGGGGTTAAACACTTACCAGACTATCTCAGTGTTGTTTAGAGAAAATGAGGCAGGGGGACTCAGGACTCTGACCGTGGTAAGGTGTGGAGACCGGCTAGATTAACACGGACGTTGTTAAAAGGTGCAAAGGAAGACACATTGAGAATGACATTCACTTAACAGCTTAAGACAGTTCTTTTCTTACAACTCATCCATTCAACCATCTCCTTCATATTTTAAACAACGTATCTGCATACCATCTATACTAGTTTTTATTAACAACTTTGCATAGACTTTTTAACTAAAATTTTTTTAATTTAAGGAGGAAACTTCTATCCTAGCCACAACAGGAAAGAGGAATTTCAATGGCCATAAAGAATAGGCAGTCCAATGATAAACATACTGTTAGAGAATTTGACGACAGAATGATTCTCACATTGAGAAATCTCACCTCCTCCTACACATCAGGGTTTCTCAGTCTTGGCACTATCAACCTTGTAGGCAAGATAATTTGTTGCAGTGCGGGACTGTCCTGTGTCCTGTGGGACGTTTAGTGGCCAGCCCTCCACCACATAAATCCCAGGAGCAAGCTCCCCCCCAGTTCAGCTGACAACCAAAGCTGTCTCCAGACATTGCCAAATGTCCCCTGGCACGCACAGTCAGGAACACCGCTAAAGATGAATGCCCACTAATCAGAGACTGCACATTTCAAGAACGTGAGGATTTGTGAATATCTTCAAAGCCCCAGATTCGGGCGAGTCGATCCACACCAGCCATTGTGGAAGCTAGGATAGATAAGCTCATCACACGGCCGTGACAACCTGGACAGACACGCACCAGATTTAGGAGTCACATGAAAATGGTCTTCAGCGCGCCTTTTGTTGCCAGTGGTGGTTTGATTGCACCTCACGTTCAGCCTTAAATTGTCACTGCCCCTTAAATGATTTGACTATTTTTTCACTCTTTCCTTCCTTTAAAACTTGATATCCTTTGTCATTACTTAGCTCTGGTTTCAAATGCCTGACACTTTTTACTAATGTCTTTTCCTAACAACGAATATTCTGGTCAATTCACCAAGATTTCCAGTTCCAAAAAGCAGCCGGAACCATTAAACATTTCTTTAGAAGTCCTAATTGTATCAGCAGTCTATCCCAATGTCTTAAACAACAGAGTCTCAAATTAAACTTCTAAAGGGCACAGGGGGTGGTTATGAAGAAAACAGAAAGAAAATTTTGATCACAAAATTCCTGTTAAAAGAAAATTATGTACTGCCTCTTTGTAAGCTCAAGAAAAGAGGAAAGCTAACTAAGATGTGACCATTTAGGTCTTTTGATCTATGCTAAGAGTCAGCAAACTTTTTCCGTAAGGAGCCAGAGAACAAATATCTTAGTCTCTGATGGCTCTTAGAAGAGTCTCTTAGTCTCTTACAAGTAGGTCTTTGTAACAACTACTAAACTCATGACAGCAGTTATAGAATACATGTGTGTGGGAATGGCGTGGCTATCTTCCAATAAAACTTTATTTAAAAACCAGGCAGTGGGCCAGACAAGGGCCACACGCCACAATCTGCCACCCTGTGGTCTACAGTCATATTTCTCAACTGTTTAAACTCCGGTCACCTCTGAGGAACATACCACTCTGTTTGGCATGACCCTCCGGGGGGGGGGGGGGGCGGGTAAGAGGAAGGAATATGCCCCAGGGGAAAATCCCTCTATGTTCCACATCTCCTCACAAGTCAAAGCTTCACTTCAATCCAATTACACTAAAGTGCGGCCGGATGCCTCTGTAGCCCTCCGCCATTCTTCTGGCCGCCCTGCCCACGGTTAGGGACCCCTGCTGCTCTACCCCGATGCAGGCGCCTCCCTAAGCATGCTCACAGGCGGAGATTTAGCACCCCATCACTGCCCTTGGCTATAACGAGCTCTTTATAGCTTCCTTATTCCACGAAGTCACCGTGCGCTTGGAGGAAAGGGGCTATTAGGGCTGTTTGCCATGTGGCCGGCACCCCCTTTCTGTAACCACACCGACTCTCTTCTTCTTTTCTGAGCATTATCCCCTCAAGATATATCCGCAGCCACAGCACGCTACGGCAGCCTCATCTCATGCCCGAACCTTGTTTTCACCTGCTCCCCTAAACCAATCAGATCTCCTTCTCGTCCGGGATGTTCATACCAGCGCCTAGCACGGGCTGCCGTGCAGGGCGGAAGGCTCAGCCTGTGAGGCGCAACGTCTCAGCTACCCCTTCCAACAACCCTGAAGGGCAGGGGCTATGGTTCTCTGCCGCCCCACCCCTCCTCTGTTTCACAGGGAGGAAATGCAGCCACAGTGAGGGTATTCACTCCGTCTGCCTCAAGGGCGGGAAGCCAGTAGAGATGAGCCAGGGTTTCAGCCTCAGGTTGCCTGGCTCTGCAGTACAAGCTCTTACCCATCACCCCAGGATTTCCCCGGAAGAGCCGGACTCCCGGGGATGCACACATGTAGGCTGAGGCTCGAGCTGCCCGTGGGAAGTTTATTTGCATTCTTCACGTACTCTAAAAAGAGACATTTAGTTGTAACCATACGCTCTGTCATCTGGACGGCAACTCTACAGCAGAGCTACTTCAAGTGTGACATTTGCATTTGTGGGTTTTTTTTTTTTAATCCTCAGAGAAATGGAGACAGAAAGAGAGAGAGAAACATCAATGCGAGAGAGAAACACCAACCCATTGCCTCCTGTACGTGCCCCGACCGGGGATAGATCCCGCAACCTAGGCAGGTGCCCTGAATGGGGATCACAACACTTTGGTGGCCAGAGGATGCTGCAGCCGCCTGAGCCAGGGCTGCATTTGTGATTTTCAGTTCGCTGGCACCAAGCGCTCGCCTACAGAGATAGTTTTTAATGAAGGATTTCTGAAAGTGGAGCTTTAAGACCCTAGTCCAGGACGCCAGATGCCATGGTAGTTTAGCAGTCTGCAAGAAGTGTTTGCATTTAAAAGAATCCCCCACGCTCTGTCCTTAAGTGACAAAGAATTCAGCATCCTTCACGGAAGTCCAGAAACCCAAATGCGCTAAGTATTTCTAACGACGCTGGAAGCATCTCCTGAAACTTCTCAGCTCCTCTTGGCCTCCCTTGCCCCTCGAACTGCCGGCCTCTGGTTCCTACTAGTTAGGACCACGGTGAAGTCTGGCTCCCTGCTCTCTCTCTGCTGGCGTAGGCAGCCGGCTGCCTGGGGCTGACCGGTGACTTCCCTAGGAACGCGCAGCCCCGCCTCGGCCACTGATGCCGGCCAGAGGTGCCAGCTGCCTGCCCAGAGTCTTGGGGTTCTTCTGTTGCTATTTTGAGACCAACAGCCACAGAAAAAGGCACAGAATCATGCAATCTGGAAGTAAAGGAGGGGGAGACTTTAACCAAGGAGAAACGGGAGATGGAAATGAGCCCAGAAGACAATTCCCCCTCCATCCGCCATCGTGTGCACGCTCCTCCTCTCCCAACTCAAGAGTTTGACCTGGTTGGTCTCCGGGACCGAGACGGTTATAACTTTCTGGCTCTTGGGGTGACTCTGTCATGATGGGGTTGCAGACGGTGACCGAGGAAGAATATAAAAGGAGGGGTGTCCCCGGGCACCCCTGAATCGTAACTTGTAGGCTGCCACCAACTCCACTTACCGAAATAACGAGCTGGTCCGGAATCTATATTTCACAGAGGGGAAAAAAATCATTTTAATGAGCAAACATGATTCCATGCCTGTCGCTGCCATCCCATCCCTCCCCTCGGCAAGGCAAGAAATGCTCATTTGAAGACAGTTTCACACCAGGTAGCCAGGTAACATTTTAAACGCACTGCAGAAAAAGAATACCAGGAAGAAAGAACGGGATAATGAATCATAAAATAAAAATTTTATGAAGAAGATTAAAAATCCGTAAAAGCCCCCACAAGGCAATACATTGGCCGAGTCAGGCTTTTGCTAATGGTGAAGTAAATGAGGACAACCTTTCCAGAGGCGGAATTATGTCTACCCTTTGACCTGGAAATATTAATCCCGGGAACTTCCCCCCGAGGAAATAATTAAGGGACTGTGCAAACATGTGGGAATAGGACCCTTCAGCATGGAAACTGGAAACGCTAAATGTTTCAGGGAAGTGGCTTAATTGATCCTGGCATACCTGTACACTGGAAATTGCCATCATTAACAATGATATTGTTAAAGAATATTTATACCATAGAAAAATGCTACTAGTAAATAATTAAGTATAAAAAGCAGGCTATCCTGCCTTTTCATGTTTCTGCTCCTTCACAGACGCGCACTCAGGAGACACGGCTCAGCTGCTCAGACAAAGGTTGTGCGCTACGGTATGTCCGATCCTTCCACCCCTTCCGATCCTCACTCACGCCCACACACCCGCCCTCCCACACTCACAGGGAGAATATCTGTGCTTTGACGGGGAGCTCTGCGCGCTATAACACACACGTCCAAAGGGACCTGCCTTGGGTGTGTGGGAGATATTCTCCACTCCGGAGTGTCAGCTCATGAAAACGCATGATGCTTCTCGTCTGTAAAGACGGAAGCTCTGTCCCTTTCTGTGGGGGCTCCCTCGACCTCCCTCCCCCAGCGTGGGGGCAGCTGCTCCTGCCCGGGCTGGCACAGTTCACACCGGCACGCCCTCCCTCTGCAGGTCACCCTCTGCACCGGTTATACCGTTCCGCTCTGTCCTCACAGTGAATGAACGAGGGCAGCAGAATCTCTAACGAGTTCATTTTATACCTTTATGTCACACTTTTACCTGGTGTGGAAGATCACCTTCCGACACAACACATCAATCACTGAACCCTCTGGTTATTTTTACCACCTAATTAAGCCCAAAGCATCTTTTCATCTTTCCCGGGGACTGCCTCGGACCCTCAGTCGCCACCTCCTAAACTGCAGGCGGAGTTTCCCCGCTTTCATGCTGGCAGCATTTCACCCCATGGCCTGCGGGACAAGTGGGGTGTGCGTCCAAGCCTGACCACATCCATCCACTGTTTAAAACACATTTCTGGGGCTGGCTTCTGCCGTCAGGCTAAAAGCCAAAGCCACGAGAAGACATTCCAGAACCTGCAAGAACTCGTCCCACCCCCCCCCCCACTGTCTTAGCCTTATTCTGCTGCACTCCTTGTCCGTATACGCCTCCCTTGCAAATACACACACAGGCAGAGGTTAGTAGGGGTCCAGCAAAGAGCACGTTGCTGTGCAACATTCTCACGGCATCGGTATCTGTCAAGAACTCTTCTTGCTCCCGCGGGGGCTGAAAAAAGAGAAGACATTTCCTCCCACCTTCTAATCCCTTCTAGCTGGGCTAAGAGTCAAATGAACAGGGACAGGTTCGCAGGAGAAAATCGAACTTTAATGTGTCTGCAGGGGAAATGCACCTATGAGTATATGCGTGTGTGTGTGTGTGTGTGTGTGTGTGTGTGTGTGTTCAGGTGCACAGATCACGCGTCTTATGCTGGTAAGTACCATGAACACAAATAAAGCCAGGAAAGTGGACAGAAATTCCAGCGGTGGGTATTTTGATGTTAAGTGGGGGGTAATCGGGGACGTTCCCGGGGAGAGGGTGGATTCTGAGCGAAGCCCCGGAAGAGATGGAGAGACGCGGGGTGAACGGCGTGGGCAGACAGGGGAGGAGGGCAACAGGCAGAAGGAGCAGAAGCTGGGCCTCGACACAGCGATCTGCCCTGCGTGCGGGACAGTGAGTGAGGAGGCCAGCGGAGGCGGCAGATTCGGGGACGGTGCGGAGAGGGGCCTGCCAGGCCCTTTTGTAAACACTTTGGCTTTTTCTCTGAAGGACATGGGATGTGAGATGAACAGTTTTGAGTAGACGTACTATAGGGTGGGCCAAAAGTCAGTTTACAGTTGTATGTGAAACAGTTTATCCTTGTATTATTATATATTCAGCGTTGTATTATTTTCCACACAAACAGTGGTTCACAAACCTACGTTTGCCCCACCCTGCCTGATCCAGGTTATATTCCATAGACGGTAGGGATCTAAAGGCAGAGAAACCGGTCAGGGGGATGGTGATCTGGGCCAGGGTGGGAGTCGGAGAGGGGATGAGATGTGGGAAAGAGTCCCGACATCCTTGGAAGGTAGAGCCAACAGCTTTGTTGATGGGATTGGATGTAGGGGAGAACGCAAGGCAAGAGTTCAGGATGAGTGCGAGACCTTTAGCCCCCGGAAGTGAGGGGACGGGGTTCCCATGAACCGGGCAGGCCTGGGGGAGGGCCGGGACTCGGAGGGAGGCTGCGCAGAGTGAGGGTGCATGCGATGAGCTTGCCACGCCTGTTAAACGCCTGCGTTTATAGGAACATTGTGTTACACGTGACGGTTATGCAATGATGTGGAGATGAGCCTGTATATGCATCTGACCCTGGAACAATGCAGGGGCTAGGGATGCGGAACCGCCCCCCCCCCCGCCCACGCACAGTCGAAAATCTGTGTATTAACTTTTCCTTCCCCCAAACACTTAACTAACACCCTACGGCTGGCCAGAAGCTTACTGGTAACATAAAGAGTTGATTAACACATATTTTGCAATGTCATATGTATTGTAGAATGTAGTCTTACAATAAAGTAAGCTAGAGAAAAGAAAATATCATCAAAAGAAAATCACAAGGAAGATACCTCTGCGGTATTTCTTGGAAAACGTTTGCTTCCAAGTGGACCCAGACAGTCCAAACACGAGACATCCAAGGGCCAACTAACCGTACAAGATTTTATCAGACTTTTAAAGTGAACGGTAATACTATCTTCCCCTGCAGCTGTCGTGAGAATGGGGCGAATCAGTGCATTTAAAGAACTTACATTCCGTGCAAAGCACTCTTAGTGGTTGGCGGCTCATACCACCCAACTAGGTGGTGATCTGCATGCAACGAGGGACAGCACACCTTTTGATTCCTTCATTCACTCGTTCATGTTACAAATATTTGCTGAATATCTAGTATGTACCAGGTCCTGCTCCTTGCAAGCACTGAAGAAATGGCAGTGTGCAAAGCAAAGTCCCCAGGTTCGCTTCCTCGTGTGCAGAGGCAGACAAGTAATTCTCTGGCCCCTGGCACAATGCCTGGCATGTGGGGATAAGGATTGCAGGCATACTTGCGGAACACAGTCATTGGGTCATACGCACTCAGTAAGTCCTTGGTGCAATTAAAAAAGAAATGATCTCACTGTGGCTTCCAAAGGGACTCCCGAGGCAGTCTGGAGTGATCCCCAAACCCAAATCCCCAAGACTCAGTCACAGTTCCATAGCCGGGCCCTGTGTAATCTGATCCCGCCTACTAGTCAGGCCTCTTCCCCACCGGTGCCTGCTTCGCTCTTGACGCAGCAGCCCCCAAGTACCACAGGCTCCTCTGCTGAGGGTGAAAGAGTTCGCCAGAAGCCCGTCCCCACTGCTGTTCACAGGGCAGCCTCCTTGTCATCCCTCAGGGCCCGGGTGAGCCTTCTCTATCAACTAGCTGTGGCTGCATAGCGTCACCCTGGAGCTCGGCCACCTCACACCGCAACCGCCGATCCCTCCGCACGACTGTGGCCCACAATGAGGCAGCTCTGCTGATCTGGCCTGGCCTCTCCATCACGGCTGCGCTCGCGCAAGCCTGAGCAGTCCAGTCGCGGTCGTCTCGAGTGCGTCTTGCGTTTGCCAGGGGGTGACACAGCTCGGCACCACGGGGCATGTTCTCCCAGGGCAAGGAGAAGTCGGAGAGAAGCAGCAGGAAGAGTGTTGATACCCGTGGGGGCCCTTGATTCCTTCAGAGTGGGCGTGGTCTCCTCGCCACACTGGGTGAGGGGGAGAATCCTCCTCTCCACCCAACGTCCTCTGACAGCGCCCCAGGCGGCAAAGGGGTGGGCCCCGCATCACGGCTGGGAGAGCGCGCAGGTCCAGGCTCCCCCGTGGTCTCTCTGACACCGTGTTGGGGAGGGCTAGTGACCAGCTGGCAGGGAAGAAAGTCCCGGCTCCCTGCTTGCACTCCATGGACAGGGCCTTGGTGGGGCAGTGACACCTGGCACCCGTGAAAGGGGTCAGAATACACCAGGCCCCAAACACGCTGCTTTGGCACAGGGACGACGTTGAGCTGAAGGCAACTGAGAAACAAGCAAGCGTGGCAAGAGCTCTCTCCCCTCCCCTTTCTGCCTAAACGCAAAGCATCTATTTCCCTTTAACAGGGTGACACAGACTTACAGCCATAGAGGCGCTTCCTTCTCCCAGACCAGGAAGGCCGGAGACGGAGCGAAGAGGAGTCTGGGTCACAAATCGTACTAAGCAACCCTGATCAACCATCCGTTTCCCGGTCACTTCCCCGGAACGTGCCACCCCCAGGAGCTCGACCCCCCTTTCCTTTGTCTGGCCTCCTCACCCCAATTTTTCATCCTTTGTCGAAACGGTGCATGTGACCCTGCACCTCACCAGTGTTTGGATCGTCACATCTTTTCTGTGAAGTCCCCGTGAATGGAGGATTATCAATGACACGTGTCCACCTTTTCTCCTGCTGGGCTGTCTTCCGTCAGTCGAACTTGCAATGCCAAGGCACAGCACCTAAGGGGGGAGGGGAACGACTTTGCTCACTCGCTGCAGAGTCTCACACGTGTGGAGGTCTAGGCTCCTTCCTCAGCCTCTCCTGGCAGGCGTGGCATGGCTGGGGTTCTGCTGACGCAGAGGAGTCAGTTTACTCATTGCTAGGCTGCCTCGCTTCCCGGTCTGTCGGTCAGGAAAAGGGGTTTTCTTGGGACTTTCGTTGGTGCCCGTTGGCATTTGCGGGTTGCCGGCTTCTCTAGCTCCAAGTCCGGGATACATGGGGCCAAAGAAAACCCAGGGAAGTCACCACTGAGCTGCTCCCCCAATCCTAAGGTCCCCAGTCAGTCTGCTTCTCTCCACCGGTCAGAGTTTGCGGGGTTTGATTTATATGAACATATATGCCTGGCCCCACATGAACTTACACATGATGTCCAGGGATTTCAGTCGTACACAGCAGAACGAACAGGGGGAAGGATGTCTGTTCACTAGTCCTGGAATCAGAAGTCTGTAAATGCTTCCTAAGCCTCTGTGTATGTCAAGTGCGCTAATTACAGTCAGCTCACATGGTCAAGGCCGGAGTCAGGGAGGCGCAGACAATCAAGTTTCAGGGTCAAGCTCACGGAGGTCACTGAAGCCATCAATGCACTCACAGTCTGCCATGACGTCACCTCCTCAGAGACACCGCCCCACCTGCCAAATCCAATATACCTGCAACTCCCACACATGAGCTCAAAATCAATACCTGAAATTATCTTGCTCATTTATTTGTCTGCGTATTTGTTTTCCCTTCCTCCTCAGAATGTAAAAAAAAATCATATTTTACCTTAATCACCTTAAATCCTCAGGCTCTAGGAGAGGATTAGAGTCTTCACTTCTTTATTTTTGAATGACTGAGTGAATAAATTACTGGGAGAAATTCATACTCAGAACTCATGACATTTCCGGAATTCCATATTTTTTGTCCTTGGATATCAACGTGCCTGGGAATGGCTCTGACACATCCAGACAAGCCTCAACATCTTTATACAAGATTTCAAAAAAAAAAAAATCCGAGATAATGTAGAGGAAAAACATTCAAATTATATTGAGAGTCATTCTTTTAGAAGAAACAATTATGAAACCACATTTTTTCTTTAAAAGCGCATTCCACGAAATGCCATTTACCATACCACGGAGAGAGCCTTCAGTGACTATTTGTCAGGCCAGCGTTTCAAAACATCAGTGGGTTTTTGTTCTAAACCCACAGAACCTCAAGATGACTATATCTCCCTATAAAGTAAAATAAATGCGTCCCTATAATTAGAAACAGGCTGTACCCACCCTGGTAAGGCATCGATCTGCAGTGGCAAAGAGAAGGAGGAAGTGGGGAAGAGGGAAGGAAGGGGAGAGGGGAGGGGAGAGAGGAGGAAGGGGGGAAGAGGGAAGGAAGGGGAGAGGGGAGGGGAGAGAGGAGGAAGGGGAGGGGGAGGAGGAGGAGGAGGAGGAGGAGGTAACAAGGAGGAGAAGAAGAACCCGGATCAGAGAGTTTCATTTAGAATGCGTATGCTGAAGCTGAGCCCCAGGAATGATTACAACCCCTCTGCAGCGTGGCGGCCCGCCACACCTCCGTGTATGAATAAATGGCAACGCTGAGTGAGAGTCGTTCCGTGGGAAGGTTCGGTGCAGAAAATGAGAATGCCACTCTCAAAGAAAGGAAGAGAAATAAATTCCATGGTTGAGAAAGCACTCTTTTACACACACACACACACACACACACACACACACGGAACAGATGTTCCCGGAAAAGGGCAGAAGGGCGAGGAACAATAGTCGTGCTATAAAAAATTCTAAGCCAAGAATGCAAGAGGAGAAACCTGGGCGGCCCCGGAGGACTCGGTGGCAGGTTTTCATGGGCAATTTACGGCGAAGAAACAGAGTTTCCAAGATCATTCTTGTCGTGCAGAGTGGTGCAAGTGACAGCGCCTGCAGGTCGGGTGCTTGTTTGATCTTGGTTGGGAGTTTTGGCTTGTTCGGTTTTACTGAAGGATGGGCAGGGTTACACACTGGCAGCACATTAACTATCGGGTCAGCCAAAAAGTCTGTATGGGTTTGCCTGTCAAATAAAAGATGTGTTTTTCATTGTCACCAATAACCTTGTTGATTTGGATATTTTGAGTATGTCGGCTATCTCCCTCGTGGTATAATGTTGATTGTTCTCAATTAATGTCTTGATTTGGTCGCTATCAACTTCAGCTGGTCTACCCAACTGCGGAGCACCGTCCAGAGAAAAATCTCCAGCACGAAACTTTCCAAACCATTTTTGACACATTCTATCAGTCACAGCACCTTCTCCATACACTGCACAAATCTTTTTTTTTTTGCATCTCAGTTGCATTTTTACCTTTCTTAAAATAATAAAGCATACTATGCCTTAAATGTTGTGTATTTTCTTCCATCGTCATTATTAAAATGACTACCCCAAAATTCACCGATTTTGATGTTTCTTTTTTAAGGCACGCTAATACGACAGCTGTCACAATGCAATCTAACAAAAGTGTTTCGAATGAAGAATGCTACTGGAGCCATCTTATGGGAAACCGAACAAACTTTTGGGCCAGCCCAATATTCTGTGTCATATAAATTAACTAATATATTGTGGCGTCAACACTTGAAATCAGGTCTGAATGCTTCCCAGGCCAAGCTCGCCACCCTGAGCTCACATCCCTGCTGCAGAACAAAAGCAATCTTCAGGACCGCCTGTTTTTTTGTTAATTGGTGGTCCAGCCATACTGGCAAGCTCCTTTTGAATTCACTTTTCAGGACCTGAATGTACTGCTGACAATAAAATGACTTTACAAAGTCATCAGCAAAATAGTAAAAAACAATGAGACAATTATCAGAAAAAGAGATGATAAGACAGCAGCTGCCCACAGACACTGCTGCTTAAAAACAGCATTTTGGCAACATATGATCTCTGAAGTTATAAAATCAATCCACAAATCAAGTTTTCATCGTTTAATTTTGATGTTTCTGGAGAAACAAGATAATCATTTGTCTTGTGAAATCAATCGAATAAAAAACCAGGATCAAGAGTAAAAATGTGGTTTGTCCTATAACACATTCTGGTACTAAGAGTTCCCCGAGCTCTAAAAATGGGAAGGCGGGGATAAAATCAAGGTTAATAAAAACACCATCGGTCTGACTCTGAGCAAATACTTCCGTCCGTGAAACCGTGATAATAGCAGTTCCTACACAGGTCTGTGTGGATGGTACCCAACAGTTAGCGAGGGCTCAGGAAAGGTTAACTATTATTTTATTCTTCAAATATGCCTTTCCTAACTGCATGTTTTATTATTTTATCATTGCTCCTCATATTAATTTAATTATAACAGGTTAGCCAAAGCATATATATATACACTACTCCTTGTTAGATCAATGGTTCTGAACTGGGGGTGACTTTGCCTCCAGGGGACATTTGACAACATCTGGAGACAATGTTGACTTGTCACTGCTGGGGCATCAATATCAGTGTCTAGTGGTCAGAAGCCGGGGTGCTGCTAAACACCCTCAAAGGCACTGGGTGCGCCCCCACTGCCAGGACACATCTGGCCCAAACCGGGAACAGTGTCAATGTGGAGGAAAAGGAAGACTCTAGACAAAGAAAAGTCTACCGGAAATTGAAGCCTTTACCCCAGATTCCAAAGGACTAATTGGTCCAAGCCAGGTCTGTCTGCTGGGGCATCGTACATGGAAGGTGCTTTGAAAGGCAGCAGAACCTGGCACCTGTCCTGTGCAAAGCCAAACATCAAGACAACTGAACATTTCTGCTGACAGAATGCTTCAGGGTCAGGCAGCCACGGATCCCAGCGAGCTGAGACATGCCCCTCGTCCCCAGACAAGATGTTCAAGCAGGTGACAGCCATCCACTCTGGGCCAGCAGGTCTGACAAAGCCTGAGGAAGTGCCACTCCGACGGCAGGTCTCAGAGCCCCCTGGAATCTGGCCCCAAGCCGAGCCTGGATAGGAAAGTTACCGCCAGCGGCGACGTGGAAAACCAGAGGAAGAGGGTAAGGGGAGGATTACCCAGCAGGAAGAGAAGCACACCAGAGGCTGTGACGGCAGCCGTCCCTGCACAGAGTCCCAAGTCTGCATGTGACTCAGAGGTTTCCTGCCAAGCGGGGCTCACAGCCGCCCATGGGGCCCCTCCTCTGCTGAAGTCCCCTCCTCCTGCGCCGGATGCAGTACCTGAATGCGGGGCGGTCTTCCTGCTTCATGCCCTTCCACCTGGCACTTCCTGCACAAGTCACGTTACTTCTAGATGGCCTTCTTCCCGTCCCCCCATGCCATATACATGCAGACCATGGAGAGACACGTATTGTACAGCAGAAGCCAGCCATGCGGCCTCGGGAGCCAACCTGTTCGGACTCACCTGTTGACCCCAAACTACACGCTGTGTGGCCGTAGGCAAGTTATTAACCTCTCTGAACATCCTGGGGTAAATGCAAGAGAAGCTACCTCGTTGGACTGTCAAGAGGATCAAATGAGTTACTTCGTTTAAAGCACTAGAGCAATGCCTGGCACACGAACGTGTAATGAATGATAGATACTCTTCCTAAAATGCAGCCTCTGTGAGTGGAGGAGGAAGGAGGTCTCTATTCATGGTTATTTTATTCTTGACTCTTTCACAGTGCTGGCCATACTGCAGGGACTTGATAAATAATTGCTAAATGAATGAAGTGTCAGAGGCCACTCTTTGTACACCTGGGGCCCCTTAACCTTCCACCATGACATACAAACTACACTCTGATCA
Organism: Phyllostomus hastatus; assembly: GCF_019186645.2. Lineage (NCBI taxonomy): Eukaryota > Metazoa > Chordata > Mammalia > Chiroptera > Phyllostomidae > Phyllostomus > Phyllostomus hastatus. The sequence goes on from NW_025333664.1 coordinate 5,030,489, forward strand.
TTTAATTCTCTCTCTAGACTCTCAGTTCCGTGAGGGTCTCTAATTACAGTAACCGGATCATGATGAGCAGACAGCAAAAGTTTCCCAATGCATTGAAGACATGGCTAACTTAACATTGTTACATATCTTAAAGCCTCAACTTATTCCCCTGTATCCCTTTGCTACTTGGTTAAATTTATTGTTTCAATGCTCTCTCATTCTGGGGAGAGGAAAATCTATTTCTACTCAGTTCCACCCTCCCCTGGCATCAAGTTTGATTTTGTTCTTAGGCATGCAACTTTATCCCCAGATTCCATTCTGAAACACTAACAAAAAGTGCTTTGGGGACAGCACTGCCTTAGCAACCACTGGAGCAAACACCGTGTAGTGACCCCGGTGTGAGAGGTCCGCTCTCGGATTTGCATTTCGCTGAGGCTGCCGGGACAACACATTCATGCTTCTGGGCGAGCGGCGAGCCAAGGGCTGCTTTCTCGGGAACCACCAAGGAACCGCAGGTTGAAAGAAGCTTCATAACATTCTAAGCACAGGAGTACACAATTAAAATATATCTGCATTCCTCAGACCACAAGAGAACTAACCCTTGTTGGGGGCTAAAATAAAACAAAATTTTTAAAGCCGCCACGCCCAGGGAGAAGGCAAATTCGGAGCCACGTACCTGGAGGTTTGCCCCTGGACTCGGTAGCGGCGCAGGTAAAACACAACCCACAGCTCATTCGAAGACCAAACCCCCGTGTTCGGGCACGCTGCACCAGCTTTCAATTGTGGAGAGAAATCTTAATGAAAGACATCCTCTGGATTGTCTTTGCTGTTGAAAGCACAATTATTTCAGCGTCCTGGTCACACCTCTGCAGAAACCTCAACTATTTTGAATCACTTCTTAGTAAAATGAAAGACCAGGCGAGCCGTACCTTAATAAACATCGCCCATGACGAATTAAATCCCATTATTTCATAGACACCACTTTTTCTGTGGTAAGCAATTAGTCTTTAAACTTCTCTCCCTCTGAATGAGAAATTGCAGCTGCCTTTCACACGGGTGCTCAGAAAGGAGAAAAAGGAGAAAAGGTCGCTTTCTGAGAAGTCCCGCTGTTTTCTCTGGGCGTCCATGTGCATGGAGAGCCGTCTAATCCCGAAAGACAGAGATGCCCCAGCTATTTCCGGAAAACACGGTTTAATTTAATTACACAGTTCTCAGAGGCATCTGGCGATTGGACATCTTTTTTTTTAAGATTTTATTTATTTATTTTTAGAGAGGGAAGGGAGGGAGAGAGAGAGAAACATCAATGTGCGGTTGCTGGGGGTCATGGCCTGCAACCCAGGCATATGCCGTGACTGGGAATCGAACCTGTGACACTTTGGTTCGCAGCCCACGCTCAATCCACTGAGCTGTGCCAGCCAGGGCTGGACGTCTTTTTAATGTCTTCAAATTTTTGTTGTTTTTCTTTTTTTTTTTAACCAAACATATTTGGTTTCTGCCAGATGCTCCCTTGATTTCTAATCAAACCTCGAGTATGCGCCCAGGAAGGTTCGAATTCTAGGGAGACAGTCATTCCTTCTCAAGTTCTTCACACCCAAACTGTCAGCTTCCCCATTTCTTTCACTTGCCAGCCGGCAGTTCTGGCAGCCGGAGATGGACCGAAGGGAACAAATACACGTCTTTCCTGAATATTCCCCAGTTAGAATGCCGTGGATCCTGGCGTCAGTCAGACTGCCACTGTCCCCACTTGAGCTCCTCGCCCTTCACGATGCAGAGGAAGGACACCCCTCAGGCCGAAAGCGCTCCGGGCCCAGCCTGCCTTCATCTGGCTGGCTTCACCACTCGGGGAAGGAGATCTCTCAGATGGGCCACCACGAAACCTGGTCTGACCTCACCAGACCTAGGAGGGAGGAACGCGGGAGAAGGTCCCAAAACTCCTGGTTTGCTCTGCGGCGGGTTTCTGTGCTGGAGGTCAGAGCAGAGGTCCGAGAAGGCCGAACTGGAAGGGAGAGGAGCAGCTGGGCGGAAGGAGGAGAACTGAGCAAGGGGACCAGGGGCGCGCTGAGAGCGGAGAGAAAACGAGGACAGCGGGAGCTGGGAACCGCCGCGAGGAAACGTCGCCCACTCACGGGCACACATTGAAAATAAAAAAGTGACTTGTTTCTTAGTGTTGGGCCCCAAATCTGCAGGCAAATCTTCCAAACAAGTTGAATCACCAAGTGGGAAGCACTCGGAAGACTGACTATAGTGTCTCTAATCTCAGCGAGGATGAAAAGACGCCTACATTATCTTTGTGACTGCCCGAATTTTTTTACTGTTGTTCAGGTACAGTTTCCTGCCTTCTCCCCCCACCCCAGCCCAATCCCCCAGCCCTCCCCACCTCCCTCCCATTTCCACCCCCACTAGTTTTTGTCCATGTGTCCTTTACACTTGTTCCTGCAAATCCTTCCCCCCTTCCCCTGAAATTCCCTCCCCTCTCCCCTCTGGTCACTGTCAGCCTGTCCTCTATTTCAGTGTCTTTGGTTATATTTTGCTTGTTTGTTTGTTTTGTTGATTAGGTTCCTGTTAAAGGTGAGATCATATGGTATTTGTCTTTCACCACCTGGCTTATTTCACTTAGCATAATGCTTTCCAGCTCCATCCATGATGTGGCAAAGGGTAGGAGCTCCTTTCTCTCTGCTGCATAGAATTCCATTGCGTAAATGTACCATAGCTTTTTGATCCACTCATTTACTGATGGGCACCTAGGTTCCTTCCAGCACTTGGCTATTGTAAATTGTGCTGCTATGAACGTTGGGGTGCATAGCTTCTTTTGGATTGGTTGAATTATTACAATAGCTTTTAGGCTGTAAAAATAGGCAGCACAGTTTTTAAGCGGTCCCCCCGTGAATGGATACTCGTGGTCAGTGTCCAAGTGGAGGCAGCCGCCACGCTGGGTCTCTCCGTAAATGGAGCCGACTGAACTCTCCCAGCCAGGGATGGCGGCCTCCATGTCACAGAGGAAGAAACTCCCAAAAAGTTAAAGAACAGGGTTTGACATCTGGAAACCCAGTCTGCGTCTAGAGTTTTCCATCTCTCGCCTCTCACAAAGAGGGCCCACAATGATACAAACCCTGAAGAAATAAAATAATGAAACAAAAACATAATGCATTGTTTGCTTTCAGGGGCGTCTCGGTAAATGTTTTCTCTGAGAGTGCTCCTCCCTGCATAAGGGCGTGCCCACCCCGCTGCGTCTCCCGTGTGATGCTGGGCAAATTAACTCCCTCACTGCCGAGTCTCTGCCTCCCACGGGACAGTGAAGGGAAGAGAGCCAGCCCCTTCCTCGGCACTGTGCACGCAGTGATGGGAGGGGCGCAGGCTGCGGGGGTCTGTTTCAGGGGGACAGGCGGTCCTCAGATCAGGTCACTCGTGCAGGCGTGCAGTCAGAGCAGCAGAGTTGGGGCTTCTGGGCACGGCAGGGCACTCAGAGGGCCAGTCCCGTGAGGTCTCACTGCGTCCCAGGGCAAACACGGACCAGCAAGTATTCGTTGACGTTAGCAAGTGGACCAGAGCCATGTGGGAGAAGCATAAGGCGGAGGGACAAACACCCCGGTCACATCTTCACTGCAGGAAGCAGCCCTTCATTTCCTCCTGCTTTGGCACGAATGCCACGCCCCTGCCCTGGTCCCGGACTCCCCTTCACGAAGCCTCGTCCCTTCGGCCCTCCACCAGCTCAGAATGGGAGATGCTGAGTTGGCTTCCACCTGGGAGGTGCAGGGGGCGCGGTTGGGAGGTGAGTGGGGCGGACCATCGCTAACCCAGTCCACAAGCCGTTAGCGAAACAGGTTTTCAAGCCCGGTATGCTGGACGTTACACAGCTGCATCTAAGTGCTTCAATTCTGCGGCCACAACAAATGTGGCCCATGGTGCTGACCTTAAACACAGTTACGTAATTAACAGTCGCAACAATTTTATTGGAGTTTTGAAGTTAAGTGCCCTCACAGAGGCCGCGGTTGAGGAAAATGTAGACACTATTTACTGAGCACCTATTGCGTGCCAGGCACATCTCTTGTACCCCTCCAGGCTTATTGGGGTTCCATTAACGGAGGCTCTTTGGCTTGTGGCGAATGGAAAACCCACTCAGCCTTGCTTCGGAAAGGGGCGGTTTATTTTCAACAGAAGCTCAGGGAACTCTCCACTGTGTGAGTGTCTCTGAGGGCTCCCACTCAAAGCAGAAAGCTCTTCGGTTCCGGTTCTCCCTCCGTCTTCCGTTCTGATTCCCACGGAGCACGTGTTCACTCCTCTCTGCCTCTGTCTGTGGTCTTCCTCCAGGAACTTCTGAATTAGTAAATGTTCAGTGTAATTCAATTAGGCAGCTCATTCAGCAAATACTGATTATCGATGATGCATCAGGCGCTGTCCTCGGTGCTGCGTTTAACTCTGGCCGGTGCGGAGAGACCATCAGCATCCAAGTACAACACTCCATAGGCACACGGGTATGACATGGTAAGTAATCTGCATTTCATTTTTGTCCCCGGTTCCTGGCACGGAGCTCCCGAAACCCTTGGGAAGTACTGAGTGGTAGGACGAAGTTGTAGGAGCATCTTTTCTTATTCAAAATGAGCTCCTTTCAACCATGGGTTCAGGCCAATGAGGTGACTCTTGATGGGCCAGGGGAACCAATCACAGCTGCACCCTCGCTCCCAGGAAGGGAGAGGGGCTGGAGGTTGAGTTCAATCACCAACGGGCAGTGATTTAATCAATTATGCCTGTATAATGAAACCCCTGACCAGATAATGAAATCCCTACAGAGCCCCCTGGATGGCAGGTTCAAGGGCGTCAGGATCAGTGAACACACCCAGGTGCTCAGAGGGTGGTAGGCCCGGGGAGGGCACAGGAGGTCCTGGAAGACCTTCCTCTCTGTGCCTTGCCCTGTGCATCTCTTCCCTTCGGCCGTCCCCGACTTGTACCTTTTATACAACGTGGTGAATGCAAGTAAAGTGTTTTCCTGAGCACTGTGAGTTGTTCTAGCAAATTATTGAACCCGAGGAGGGAGTTGTGGGCGCCCCAATTCTGTAGCCAGCAGGCAGAAGTGTGGGTAGCCGGGGCACTTCCTTTGTGGCTGGGATCGGAATCAGGGCAGCCTTGTGGGACTGGGCCCCTCGCCAGGGGAGTCTGCGCCAACTCCAGGAATCATATCACAGCTGACCTGAACTGTGGGACAGCCGGCTGGTGTTGGAGAACTGGAGAACCGGTGTGGAAAAAGAGACACATGTTTGGTGTCAGAAGTTGTGTCATAGAAGACACCACAGCTGGTAATAAGGGACATGAAGCTAGAAGGTGAAGGACAGGTCCAAGTGGAGAAGACACATGCCATTTGGAGGTTGCTCAGAGAAAGTCCCTCTGACAGGTGCCATTCAACCAGAGGACCAGGTCGTGTAAGGGAGCAAGCTGGGCGGCAGGCAGGGAGAGAACATTCCAAGGAGACGGTAAGTGCAAAGGCCCCGAGACAGCGTGCCTGCCACAGTTAAGGAAAAGCCAGGCAGTCCACAGAGTGCATGGACGAGTGGTCATGTGAGCAGCAATGCGGGGTCTTGGTCCTTGAATTCTGCAAAGGAAGAATTCAGAGCCAAGAACTCCAGCAAAGAGGAAGTTTCTTTAGCAAGCACAGGGAAGCGGGCCTCTCAGAGAGCTGCATTGGCCTCTCAGAAAGATGGTCACAGAGGCAGAAGAAGCGAGCCAGCTGGGCTGCGTGCACTCAGGAAACAAGATCCAGAGGGAAAAAAAAAAAGGCCCTTGGAGAAAGAACAAAAAGTCCGCACCTGAGGAGAGGAAGAGGGGATGGCGTGGGCATGCTCCAGGGAGAGTTCACACTGGGTCCTTCATCTTAAGGGTTTTTATCTATTTTCTGAAGGCAGGAATTTTAGGGGAGGATCTCAATAGAATATTCCTCGGCTTTTCAGGTGTGTCCTTTCAGGGTAGTGGTCTCTACTGATTGGTTGATGCCAGGGCAGGGGTCGCTGGCCCTGATGTCAGCCATGGTGTCACCTTTTCCAGGCCTGGAGCTGAAACCCAGCTGAGGCCTAGATGTCATCTCTAGTTTGACCAAAACTCTGCTCTGTGATCAACAGGCCTGGGGCTTTGCTCCGAGATGAGCGATGCTGATCAGAACCTCACTGTTGTGTGAGGGGGAGGGAGGCGGGTGAGTCGCGGTGCTGGTCGGGGACAGTCTGAATCAGCCCTCTGTCTCAGTCTCCCCATTCCACCTGTCAAGGAGCTCCCCCAGCTTTCTCAGACCCTGCCTGAGTAGGAGGGAAGACCGGAGAAGGAGCCAGAGGCCCAATCACGTGAAAGTTCAGAGGCCAAGGACGGACTCCAGGTTCCATTCTAGGTAAGATTTGAGACCACTAGAGTTTTGAGCAGAGCAGTGGCCTGTTCTCATTTATCGTATCAAAACTCATCTCACCCAAAGATGGGCAAGGGTAGGAGCGAGGAAGCAGGTTAGAAAGCTGCGGCAACAGTCCAGGTGATAATACACGGAGTGTTGACCTGCACTGATAAAAGAAGGGGTGCAAAGAACTAAATCCAAGGTGGAGTTTGAACACAGACCTAGCAGAATCTGCTAAGGAACTACCGAAGAAATGGGAGAGAGAGAGAAGTCAAGGATGACGGAAGGTTGATAGCCCCGGCAACTAAAATGATGGAGTCGCCATTCACTGAGAAGGAGGGACTTTATGGAGGACATGTCTGGGGAGCTGGATTAGGAAGCCGACTAAGATACATCTGATCCCGTCAACTGGAAGAGGGGGCAGCCGATGACATGGACAGTGCAGCGCGAGTCCAAGGTTCAGCAGAAGCTGTAAGTCAACAAGCATCAGCAGGCAAATATGCACACCCTATAGAAGTTGGAACACAGCTGATTTTTCAAGGACCAAAACGCTAAGATAACAGTATTCTCTCCCCTGATAATTTGAAATGAGGTGTTACTAAATGCCTACAAATCAGATTTGCCACAGCTAATATGCAATTTCTAATGCATCACCTCTCCTTGAAGCCAAAACAAGCATTCACTCAAAGATAAAATCAGACAAATTGGTTATCTCATAGCAGAGAGCCAAATTTGCAAACACAGTTATTGAATGCATCATTCACTTTCAAATGAGCTGGTAAAAAACATCGTGTTTAAACAACCCATTTCTCTTTCTTAACTGAATCGCAAGAGGATACTGTTATCGACGTAATGATATTTGTTTAAAATACAAGCTAGTTATTTGGGAAGAAAAGAGTTCAAGTCATATTCAAACTTGAAACTTGGACCTAAATGAAAAAGTTGTTTCTGCCTTTCAGTAGATTTTATTACAGAAATCTCATCATTTCTCGTCTTCAAGGTATGAATGCTGATAAATTCTGTACCTCTATAGTGGAGAATATATAATGTATTCATTTCAGGATGGTTTTAATGTTAAAAAGAATACTAGCAATGAAATAAAAGTTATAATTTATCATTGAAAATAGATGTAATGTTAATTAGATCTCTGGTATTCATATAGCATTTACTATTAGGATGAATGCTAAATGTTTACCATATATTATGGCCTGGCTTGGTTTCACAGAACTCCTACCCAACAGCATTTGATCCTTGCCGGAACCCACACCAGTGCCTGTTATGCAGATGAAGAAACTGAGGCCAGGTGAGCCCAAGCGTGCTAACCGAATGCCACTAAAATGTTGACAAGAGACATGGAAGGGGTTAAGACTTAAATCTACTAAACTCAGCGATTTAACATCATACCTCGGGTACAAAGTTATGTGTAAATCAAACCAGCCTGTTCAATCTCTAGGGATTTTGTACATAGCAACAAATAGTTTCAAATTCTCAAATAAATAAAAGAAATTGAAAGATTATTACAGAACATAAAACATGAGTTCTGATACGTTGTACTTAAAAGTGAACGCAAGGCTGTAAAGAAACTTGATAACGTGAGGAGTTTGGAGCCCAGGAGAGAGTTTGTAAAACCAGAATGGCGTCTGAGAAAACCCTGTTTTAAACTCAGTGTTACAGAACAAGAGCAAAGGTGTGAAAGACTTAATTGAAGACTTACAAGTGGGTTCCCTCCTACCCTGAAAATTTTTTGAGGGCAGAAACTAAAATCTAAAATCTGCATTTCTCAATCTAAGAAAAATGTTGATCTTTAGCATTGAGACCTTGTAATATAAGACATATAAATTTGTCTTCATCCTTATTTCCTCGTACAGAGCTCCTAAAACCCTCGTGATTTCCTGAGTGACAGAGGTGATGGGAGCCTGTTTTGTTAGGTACAGTGAGCCCCTTTCCACCATACCTGGGTTTAGACTACCCAGGTGACTCCTGGTGGCCCCTAGAGAGCTGCAGGATGGAGGCTGGTCCGTCCTGAACCACCCAGGTGATTACTGGAGAGCTGGAACTTCTGGGGCATTTAGCCCCGCTTCCTGACATCCGGGGAGATGAGGGGGGTCAAAGATCCCACTAATCACAATGACCAGTGACTTCATCAATCACACCTACGTGATGGACCCTCCACAAAAATCCTCCACAAAGGGCTCAGAGATCCTCAGGCTGTGTGGCTTCATCCGCCTGCCAGGAGGGTGGCACACCCCAGCCCCACAGGGACACAGCCCCCCGGGCTCAGGACCCTTCCAGACCCCGTCCTGTGTGCCTCTTCCCGTGGCCAGCCGTTCATCTGCATCCTTGACAAAACCCTTTACTATAAACCAGTAACAGAAGTAAAGCATTTCCTTGAGCTCCGTGGGCTGTTTTGGCAAATTATCGAATAGAAGAAGGGAGTCACGGGAACCCCAATTTGTAGCCAAGGTGCACCGATGGCAGACCTTGAGGACCCACTGCTTGTGATTGGCATCCGAAAGGGGGACAGTTGCGTGGGTGAGCGCCTGAACTGCGGGGTCTGCGGTCACTCCCGGTGGCACTGCGGAGCACCAGTTAGCGTCCAAAGTTGCCGGAGAGCAGGTTGGTGCAGGGAAACCCCACACCTACTGGGCGTCCTAAATGCTTTGTGAGCGGAAACCGACCATAGTTAGCAGTAAGAGCCCATCTAGGAATGGAATAAAGGAACACACGAGTAAAGACCTACATTCATTCTTTTCACCCTTTATTGCTGGGTTAGATGCTGGGGCCGTGTGTAAGCAGCACACCTGGGGACGAGCCACCTCAGCGGGAGTCCCATCTCTTCCCCTTGGAGGACCAGAGCTTTTGTGAAAATACAGCCCTTCGCACAGGACGTTAGAGAAGGTACAGCTCAGACCCAGTGGCGTGCTCTACCAGAACCCAGGGAGCCAATCAAATGCCCCTCAAGCTGGAGTAGCTCCCAAGGGTTAAATTTAAACCACGTCCCCTCTCCCTCCTGCCTTTCCATCTGCTGTACGGGCCTCTCTAAATGGAGCCGGGCTGCGGAGGCGCTTACACACGCCGTCTCCGAAGGGGCCGGCATTTCAGCCACACGGCTCGGTTCCTTTTAGACTGAATTAGAACCTTCATTTGCATAAAACCAACCCCCACATCATATTCAGATTCGTAGATTTTTTTTTCCTTACAGTAATTAAATATGTGTCTGCAGCTGACAAGGAGCTCTCCACATGGGCATTTAAATATAGCTCCTCTCCTCACTGTAGCAGGGTTACGTAAGGAGACACACTTCGGCCCGTGTAAGGAATCACATACAGGGAAAGGAGAACCTGGGTGCCAGGTTCCGAGATGCTGCCTACCTGCACGTGACACGTTTGCGAGGAAGCGTGTCACTGTCACATGTGCCTGGCTTTGGGCGTCCCCTGTCCACTTTAAGAATCAATGTAAAGAGAACTAGGAGATGGATGGTGTCAGGGACTGCTGTCGGCTGATGCGTTACTCCATTACTGCGGTGCCCAGAATGGCAGAAAAGCACGCTGAGCATCCACACCACCACCCGAGACAGCGGGGTGGCTGCCGGCGATCGGAGCACTCTGTGTCACCGACACACTTTTCCGGGTGGCTGGCATCTCAGGAGGCAAGGGACCCACCCTGGTCGGGTCTCTTGGGTGGAGCCACGCCTCCCTTCATCGGCGGCCCGTGGGAGAAATGACTGGTCTCCTTGGTGAGTAAATCGACCTCCTGAAGTGAGTTAAGCAACAGGGAACATGAGCTCAAAACTCGACAAATTCGCATCTCAACCAAGGAAACGATTTCCCCTGAATCCTCCAGAAGACACGCAGCTCCGCCGACATCTCGTGTTAGCCCGCGAGGCAAGGCTCAGAGGGCTGACCTCCAAAACTGTAAGAGAAGAAATTCGTGTTCTTTCCATCCCCTAAGTGTGCAATTAGTAGTTTCAACAGCCGTGTGAAAGTAACATACGTGCTGTTATTTTTTTTTAAAGGTGACCTTTGAAACAAATAGTTGTGCAATTTCCATTTCGGAAAACTGAACTCATATATAACTCATGATTTGGAACACTGAACCAGAATGACTGTACCTCGGAATTCTTTCCAATTATTGAAAATGGAGTCATGTGTTGGTTCCACATTTATTTGTTCAGGTGTAACACACTCATTTATGTGTCCGGTACGTTCTCCCACTGGCCCAGCAGCGCTCATGGAAAGCACGGCCCGGACCAGAGCGCCAAAGACAGACAGGGGAAGGGCCCGCCCCTCCCCACCCCGGATGCTCCCAGTCTAAGTGGAGGGACGCGTGTCAACAACGTCAATCCGGTGTCACAGATCACATGACGGAAACGTGGGCACAGCGCACACAGAGATGATCTCGCCACGTCAGTGTCTGTGTACCGTGTACCTATGTTCCCCATTCGCCGTCTCCTTCATTTCTAAAATGGTACAGAATTCCACAATGTACACAATTAACAGCCACTGGACCCCTCGTCTACTGATGGACACACATGCTGTCTTTAATTTATGCCACCAGAAACCCCGACTCGGCATCCACCTCCTGCACCTCGGCTCAAGGACCCGTGTTTCTCCCTCAGGAAGTAAATGACAGTTCTTGCAGAACGCTATGGCTATTACTTACATAAAATAACACAGATACCGAATAACTATATTCCTAGGGAATATATTTATGCAAATGCTAGAACTCATCTGGAGTTACATTAGGCAAATTTATGACAGTGGTTATCCCTGGGAAGGAATTAAAGGTAGGAAGCTATTGCCAAGGGACACCGGCCTTGGCGTTTGTTTGTAACGTTTTAACTTCCTGTCTTAAAAATGTGCTATGCATTATTCACACGATGAAATGAAATATTACAGCAGCTTATGTTTCCAGATCAGACTACGGAGCTATCGACTGGGTGGACGTCAGGAAGAGCCAGGCAGGCACAGAAAGGAGGGAGACCCGGGACCCTGGCCCAGGAGGTCAAGGGAACACACCAGGCAGGTACCCTGACTGGGAATCGAACCTGCGACACTTTGGTTCGCAGCCCGCGCTCAATCCACTGAGCTACGCCAGCCAGGGCCAAGACTGGGCTTTAACAAACAGGGAAGGAATGTTGCACGGCAGGACCCTTGCTTGTCGCGTCCACCACGTTATTCCGACGACCTGTGCCGGGCTCAGAGGTGGCAACTAATGAATGTTCCTTACGTAAGTCAAGACTGGGTTTCCTACGTCACATGGTACCCATGGTTCCTTTAACTTAAACTGCATTTTCCCTCAGTCTCCTTCTTTACGGGTCACAGAGCGAGACAAAGGAAGGGAGGGAGACAGGAAATACAAGCTGCCCTTGAACATGGAAAGGTGCAACGAGTCCCGCCATTAGTCTGCACAGCCCCACCGCCCCCACAGGACTCCACAAAGTTCCACACTCCGCTCTCCTACGAGTTGGTTAGGAACCTGGGGCAATGGGTCCACGCAGATTTTCACCCTCTCAGTGGTTTATTATTTGCCCACTAGGTTAAAAGGAGCAGAATTAAGAGGACTAATATCAGCTTAAATCCAGTTATCACTGACCCATATCTCAGAGCCTGAAGTCAGGGTCGTAGAAAGCTAAGATTACCCATGCTGTTTGTCACACACGGAACTGTGTCCTCCCCAGATTCACAGACGGAAGCCCCAGCCCCACTGTGTGTCTGTATGTTCAGACAAGGCCTCTGAGGAGGTGTTGCCGGTTAAATGAGGTTATAAGACCTTGCACTCCCCAGCCTCCGGAAGTGTGAGAAAATAACTTTCTGTTGTTGAAGCCGGTCTGCGGCATTTTGTTTTGGTAGCCTAGGGAGGGAGGGAGGGAGGGAGGGAGGGAGGGAGAAGGGAGGGAGAAGGGAGGGAGGAGGGAAGAAGGAAGGAAGGAGGGGGAGGGAGGGAGGGAGGGAGGAAGGAAGGAAGGAAGGGAGGGAGGGAGGGAGAAGGGAGGGAAGAAGAAAGGGAGGAGGGAAGAAGGAAGGAAGGAGGGGAGGGAGGGAGGGAGGAAGGAAGGAAGGAAGGAAGGAAGGGAGGGAGGGAGGGAGGGAGGAAGGAAGGAGGGAGGGAGGGAGGAAGGAGGGAGGGAGGGAGGAAGGAAGGAGAGAGGGAGGGAGGGAGGAAGGAGGGAGGGGAGGGAGGGAGGAAGGAAGGAGGGAGGGAGGAAGGAAGGAGGGAGGGGGAGGGAGGGAGGAAGGAAGGAGGGAGGGAGGGAGGGAGGAAGGAAGGAAGGAAGGAAGGAAGGAGGGAGGGAGGGAGGAAGGAGGGAGGGAGGGAGGGAGGAAGGAGAGAGGGAGGGAGGGAAGGAAGGAGGGAGGGAGGGAGGGAGGGAGGGAGAAGGGAGGGAGGAGGGAAGAAGGAAGGAGGGAGGGAGGGGGAGGGAGGGAGGAAGGAAGGAGGGGGAGGGAGGGAGGAAGGAAGGAGGGAGGGGAGGGAGGGAGGGAGGAAGGAAGGAGGGGAGGGAGGAAGGAAGGAAGGAGGGAGGGAGGAAGGAAGGAGGGAGGGAGGAGGGAGGGAGGGAGGAAGGAGGGAGGGAGGGAGGAGGAGGGAGGGAGGGAGGAAGGAGGGAGGGAGGGAGGGAGGAGAGGGAGGGAGGGAGGAAGGAAGGAGGGAGGGAGGGAGGGAGGAGAGAGAGGAGGGAGGAGGGAGGGAGGGAGGGAGGGAGGAAGAGAATGTTTTCATAATTCAAGTCCCACAAAGCTGACTCGGACTCGATACGCTTCGCAGAAGCTGCTCAGATCAGCAAAGACGCAGCAGAAGATGGTTTCCTTGAACCAGTAGTTCCCCACCGTCTCAGACACACACCTAGTGTTACACGTTCCCTCCAACATCCGTTCTGTGTGATCCCAAGCCCGAAAGAGACACCTTCTTTTTCATTCATGTCTCCCACTGCTCTCCCTGACTACCCTTCTGTAGCCAAAAAAACATTTTTAAAAGCAAACTCCCCTTACACAGCCAGTGAAGCTGTTGTTACTAGGCAACCCCCATACGTTTTAAAATAACTTGAAGTTTTTCGGCAAAAGGAAAGAGAATATTTAAAACCCTGTTAAGCTTCAAGTTTTTAAAGCATGCCCGAACCACAGCTAGAAGGAGCAGAGACCGGCTGTCATTGCTGGAGCCCTCAGAATCCCACCCGTGTCTGAAATCCCACGAAGGGCCTGGGCTCCTCGGAGCTCCTGACACCTCTGGCAAGTGGGGAAGGCGAGTCCTCAGCTCCACGCGGTCCTGTGGGGAGGAGGGCCGCGCGGAATCATTCAGAATCACAAGGGAGCAGGAAGATTTAAGTTGACGCCTGTCAAACTAGGAGATGTGACTTCCCTGGGGGGACACCTCTCTCCCCGTCTCCGAAAGGAGCCCTGCATTCAAAGCGCACGTCCCGTTCACTGGGGCGGCCCCGGCGTGAGAGGGTAAGAGACTCGAGTCATCGGAATCCCCTATCCCTAACCCCTCGGCCCTTCCCTTGAATCGCACCCTGCAGTGAGCAGTGTGTTGGGAAAGTTGGGCGCAGCTACCGAACCCGAACCCTGTTCAGAAGTCACCACAGCCTCAGAAATCAGATGGGGGTGGGGGTCATTCCAAGGTCACGCACACCGTACAAACAGATCCCTCTGAAACCGTGTCCTCTGCTGAGAAGCCACCACAAAATAAGGCCCACAGCCTTCCCCCACCCCTGCTCTGTCTAACGGGGGTGTCCAACCTGCAGCCCGCGGGCCGCGCGCAGCCCAGGCTGGCTGTGAATGCGGCCCAACACGGAAGCATAAATCTCCTTGAAACATTATGAGATTCCTTTGTGATTACGTGTTGCAACGTATTTAATGTGTAGCCCAAGACAACTCTTCCTCTTCCAGTGTAGCCCAGAGGCGCCAAAAAGTTGGACATCCTTGGAAAACTTAATCAGTCCCAAATTTGAGTCCCAGGTATCTTAAATGTATCCATAATTATTCTCCCTGAAAATGAATGAGTTTTCTTTCTGTACTATTCTCTACAAGACAAAGAATAATTAGTCAACATCGACTGTTTCAATTCCCTTCATATATTTGAAAACTACTAATTAGCCAACTGACAGCCCACCTGCCTCCAACATTAATAATCTCAGTGTCTCCCCCCTTCCTTTGAAAGCCTTTTTCTCCAGCCCTTTTTGCAACTCACTTCTGAACCGCCTCCAACCCCTCCACGGTCTGCGGAATGAATAAATGAAATCAATGAATGGTCAGTTGCAAAATGGCAGCCTGCAAGTGGATATGAAGGAGGCTTGGCCCACGGGGCATTTTTTAAAAAAATAAATGAACCCATATTTCATAATCAAGTTTCGCAGAAAATTGGACTTCCCGCTTTGCTTCAGTAATTGGAAGACGTAACCAGGCTGGGTCCCCAGGCTGGGTCCCCAGGCTGGTTATGACACAGGGCGGATGTGATTTTGCTGCAACGCCTAACCAGCCTGCTTCACTCATTTAGGTTGGCAACTTGTCTCAAGGGCCTGGAGTTTTCGACTCTTCTGAATGTGCTCAACAACTGTAGCTCAGTTTACAGTACCTACTAGGCGTCCGTCATCTAGAATTTATATTTGTTGATCATCTCTCCGTCAAAGGCCCACTAATCCCATAACTCGCACACCAGCCCCCTTGGCTAGGTGCCTTTATAGGACTGAGGTTCTCAGAGCAGGTGACTCAATTGGAAAGTGAGGTGGCAGAGATGGGACTTGAACGTGGGTTTCTGGAACCAAAGCACGTATGTCTCCTCTCCACCAAGCCATCTCTCCGACTGGGAGTCAAGTATTGGTGGGTGATACAGAAGTGAGGGGGCCGATTCAGAAGGTCCGTCAGTGACTAGAGGTCATGGTGAAGGAGGATGTTAGTTCATTCCCAGGGCTAGGGGGTAGCCCTCGGCTAGCTAAGTGGTCAGTAGTTAGTGATAAGAACAGAGATTAGATTTCCCACATGCTGGCATCCTGTCTTGGCTTCAGATGCAGACCTGTTTTAAGATTTGGGACAAAGGAATTTAACTAACTTCTTTGCTCTTTGTCAAATCGAATTATGATTTCTGTAATACCGAAGTTGAGAAGAGTTATGAACTAGTCCTAGAAGGTTTAAGGGAAAAGAGAAGGAAAGTACCAAGGAACATGCCCCAAAGGCACACAGGTGAGACTGCTCCTTATTTCTGCAGGAGCCTGGTGGGTTTCTTCTGTTTGTGGCATCCGTCACTCCTGCTAATGGCATCTGTCACTCCTACAAGGAAACAGCACCTCGTACTTCCTCCCTGAGCCCATCTCCCTGTCAGTGTGGGTAAGGGGACCCATCCTCAGGTTCGAGTGCACAGCCTCGTCATCCTGAGTCAACTCGCCTCCCCCTCACCTGGGTTGCAGAATTGGTTCCGATGATGCACACGTGACCTAATTCTGGCCAGTGAGAGCCAGGCTCAGAACATTTCTTCAACTGTTTCTGTCCCACTGGGCACGAATCTGAATGGGTGAGGATTTTGAAACTGCTACAATCATCTTACAAGCTCAAGAAGGACACTGTCCAGGAAAGAATCGGTTCCCATCCATGTCCTCTGGCCCCCTGAGACAAGTCATCCTTCAACCTACATGCACTTTGGGGGCTTTGAGCCTCACAAGCCAATACCTTTCTTTTAATTTGATTTTCTGCCATTTGCACATAACTGACAAAAATTCCAGCTATCACTCTTTACCTGGTGTGGGGCAACAATGATCAAGACTAAGACTACAGCTATTAAATCCCCCAGGGAACTATGGGTAACCCACTAACATAATGGAAAAACCATTTTTAAGTTATCAGATACCTGCTGTTCTTCTACTCTACTTCCTTTGGTGAGACCAGAGGAAATACTGATTCTGTGAGCACATAGAGGTTAGACAGGCTACTCCGCCTCCTTACACCTAAATGTTTTCATTAGCAAAGCAATGTCAGGGACTAGCTTTTACTGACTTCCTACTATGTGCCAAGTACTACAGGCTCCCGCTTAATAGAGCAGCTCTAGATCATCATTACTACTGTTATTCTCACCCAAAAGAAGGGGAAATGCAAGCCTGCAGGAGTTAGGCCTATGGCGGAGGCCGCATTCACGCCCAGGAAACGGGCAACTTCCATCTCCAAGGTGACGCTGCCTAGCTCACAAGGTCATGGCAAGGCTTCATGAAGAAGTTTAGCTCAGGATTGAGCACATGGAAATCACTCACTAAATGGTAGCCATTCCTATGACTGTTGCTGTTGTTATTGTTGAAGGAGGAGTCTGGTGGCTCCATCATCAGACACAACCGCCATCCTGCATCATCGTCAAGCTGAGCACAATGGGTGGACCGTGTTGACAAAGCCAGCCTTGCTGGGCCCCCAGCTCAATCCCATTCAGCGGGCGGTGCTTTCCAGTCCAGAAGCCCAGAAGTGCAATCAGGTGGGTGAATCTGTAGATGGGATGTGCTCCCCATGGCCAGGCAGGGACAGTAATTGTGGCCCAGCAAACCCACAAAGCCAGGCAGACTTCCAATCCAGCATGACCCTGGGCAATGTACATGAACTTCAGCAAAGCGGAGGGGCATGGACTAACTGGATTGTGGCAGACAAGGAAGGAGAAATGTTCTCTCTCAAACTAAGCCATGGGATGTTGTGTCAGATCCATTTGGAAAGCCAGCATGTAATTTTCCTGACTTCCAGGCAAGATGGAGGCATAAGTAAACACTGCTCACCTCCTTGCACAGCCACATCAAAATTACAACAAAAGCATAGAGCAACCATCACTCAGAACCATCAGAAATCAAGCTAAATGGAAGTCTGACAACTACGGAATAAAAGAAACCACATCCATGCAGGCTGGTAGGAGGGTTGGAGACACAGAACAGGCTAGTCCCACACCCACGTGTGGTGGATAAAAGTTTGGGAGGGATATCTTGGAAGCAAGGAGTCCCAGCCCCACATCAAGCCTCCCAGCCCAGGGTTCCAGTGCCAGGAAAATAAGTCTCCATAACTTCTGGCTGCAAAAACGAGTGGGGATTTAGTCGGTGGAAGAAACTTCTAGAGTCTCAAGCAGGTTCCCTTAAAGAGCCCACACATAGACTTACTGACACTCACTCCCTCTGACCTCCAACAATGAGGGAACAGCTTTAAAAGTACCAGTGGCATACAGGGAGAAACTGAAGTGTCTGGCATCAACGCAAAAGCTGGGGACAGCTTCCTCCCAGACAGAAAGGCGGGCAGAGGCATTGTCCCTTTCCTGAGTGCCCCCACCAACAGAGCCACAGGGCCCACAGGCAAGTGGCATATCTGAGACTCCATCAACCTAGCTAACATTGTTTGCCCAACCCTAGAGATCCCCAAATGAGGGCCCATCCAAACTGCTTTTCCGTATGAATGGCTGATCTTGGCTCATGCTTCACAACTTCCTCAATCCTCTCAAACAAGTAACAGCCAGCCTCAGTGAGCCCCTAGCCCCTGGCCTGGCAATAGCAACAACCAACTTCTATTCACAGCTTGTCTTTGCCTGGGAGTCTCCAAGACCAGCACAAGTAGCAGCCATCTCAGATTGCTTTATAGATCAGGCAGGGATGGTCCCTGGCAAAACACAGATGGGGGTTGACCTCGACCTACACAATCCAAGAAACCCCAGTGGACAACTACAAACCACCCTACCCCTGCACAGCTTATCCTCCACGGAGGGTGGAGGTTGGTGGTCAGTGGTCACAGACAATCCTTGAAGCTAACAGATCTGGGTAAGTCCCTCCCATTGACTTGCTTACAGCAATCAAGGCTCAACTACAAGAGAAGGGTGTATTCAGCCTGCATGAAGGGTTCACCTTGAGTACCCAGCTTAGGTGATAGGGGAGGATGTGCCACTGGACACCTATGACATTAGTCCCTGCTACCAAGACAGGGAGTCATAGTAATTCTACCTAATACATAGAAACAAACACAGGAAGGCTGCTAAAATGAGGAGACAAAGAAACATGGCCCAAATGAAAGAACAGATCAAAACTCCAGAAAAAAGAACTAAATGAAATGGAGATAAGCCATCTATCAGGTGCAGAGTTCAAAACACTGGTTAAAAGAATGCTAAGGAACTTAGTGAGGACCTCAGCAGCATACAAAAGATCCTGTCAGAAGTGAAGGATACACTAATTGAAATAAAGATCAATTTATAGGGAAACAACAGTAGAGTGGATGAAGCCAAGAATCAAATCAATGGTACAGAACATAAGGAAGCAAAGAACAGCCAATCATAAAAACAAGAAGAAACAAGAATCTAAAAAAGTGAGGACAGTATAAACAGCCTCTGAAACAACTTCAAGGTCCAACATTTACATCATAGGGGTGCCAGAAGGAGAAGAGTAAGAGCAAGAAATTAGAAATCTGTTTGAAAAAATAGTGAAAGAAAACTTCCCTAACTTGGTGAAGGAAATAGACATACAAGTCCAGGAAGCACAGAGGGTCCCAAGCAAGATGGATGCAAAGAGGCTCACTCCAAGACATCATAATTAAAATGCTAAAGGTTAAAGATAAAGAGAATCTTAAAAGTGGCAGAAAAAAGATGTTAGTTATTTACAGGGAAGTTCCCATAAAACTGTCAACTGATTTCTCAAAAGAAACCTTGCAGGCTAGAAGGGACTGACAAGAAATATCCAAAGGCATGAAAAGCAGGGACCTATAGCCCACATTGCTCTGCCCAGCAAAGCTACTATTTAGAATTGAAGGGCAGATAAAGAGCTTCCCAGACAAGAAAAAAACTAAAGGAACTCATCACCGCCAAACCATTATTATATGAGATGTTAAAAGGACTTACTTAGGAAAAAGAAGATCAAAACTGTGGGAAAAACTGGCCATAAATACATATCTATCAACACAACTGAATCTAAAAAACAAACCAAGCAAACAAGAAAAACAGAGACAGAATCCTGAATACCAAGAGCATTTTGATGGTTGCCAGATGGAGAGGGGGGTACGGGGAATGGGTAAAGAGGTGGGGGATTAAGAAGTACAAATAGGTAGTTACAGAGTAACCATGGGGATGTAAAGTACAGTGCAGGAAATGGAGTAGCCGCACAACCTACACACGACCCGTGGACTTGAACAATGTGGGGGAATGGCCTGAGGGAGGGGGAGGGGCTGAGCGGAGGAGGGCAAAGGGCGAAAAATTGGGACAACTGTAACAGCATAATCAATAAAACATAATTTTAAAAATAAAATCATTACTTTCCTAAAAAAAAAAAAAAGAAAGAAAGTCGACATTCTATTTCTCTCAATGTTCCAACAATATTTATTGTCGGCTTTGCCAATTAGCCATCACTATAAAGTAATTTTCTCAGTCTACATTTCTGGCTGCGGTTTAAAGAGATCAGCAGTAAAACACCTCTCTTAGCCATGACTAGAAATTGAACATGAAAGGGCTTATTTTCTCTTTAATTCTAATAAGAAGCTATAAATTAAACAAGTCCAAACTTTTGAAGGGCTGTTTCAAAAATGTTAGGTTAGTTCACGTGCATATAGTTTAAGATTAAATATAAAATGTGACTGTTAATTATTGAGCATTTGTGGGAGGAGAAACAGCCCCTTCCACAGCCTGCCAGCCTAATTAACCAAGAAAGAGAGAAAAGAACCTGCAACAAAGAAAAAGAAATAACACGGTTTTTAATAGCAGCCTTTTTTCTAGGAAATTTTGTGCAAATGAACAAAAAAAATGCAATGAAAGAAAACGTACACCGGTTACTTTACAAAGAGTGTCCACACTCTTGTCCAAAAGCTTCCGGTGGATATTTCTGTCTCGGTATAACTGGATGGTTTTTATTGGATCAAGCCCGGGTGGAACTCTCCTTCTGCAGCGGTGGAAGTAGGGGTCAGCGGGAGCTGGTGTACACTGTGTCCTGCAATGCAATTTCTCTCTGTGATCAAAGCCACGGTCTTCACCAGCAGGAGTTTTCAGCTTACAGAATTTAACCAGAGAAAGTAGAGAGGAGGGCAAGAAGAACCTTCTAGCCAATCGTAAATGTGTCTGTGACCGCCTTGCTTTAAATCCCGTCACCTGCACTTGCTTTGTACATGTTGAAGACAAAGAGGATGAAATGCTGTCAGCAAAGACCTTTCCAAAATGCTGGATGCCCTCTCCAGCTTAAAACCTACCAATGGCTTCCCTTCCTTACAGAAATAGATCAAAATCCTTCCCGCAGCCTATAAGCTCTTAGGATCCAGCTCCAGAAACAGCTCTGGACCGTGGCCCCCAGGCGTGTGGAGGGAGACACTGCCTCTCCCCACGGGAGTCCTGGTTTGTTTTACCTTCCGACCTCTGCCCAGGTGATTCCCTCTGCCTGGAACAGTCATTTCCAAAACCAGATGCAGTGAAGTAAAGGGAAAAAATACATTAAATCTTGTATTTACTTCTGTGTGCAGCTGGAATAAATAAGAGCACAGGTTTACTATAATATAATCCTGTCATATATGGATTAATACTAGAGCACGAGTGTAATGGATAATGAAATCTAAAGGTGTTCGCAGCAGCTTTTTCTTAATTAAATGAATTATGTAATCAGAGAAGTGTGAAGAATATGGGTATAAAACACCCTCCGTGTCTTTCACTCCCAGTTCAGCCCGACTTTGCCTGGGTAAGTCCTCTTTACGACACACTTCTCCCGGCCACCTTGACCTTCCAGCGCTGGACTGGATGTATCCCCCACGGCTCTGTGCTCCCCTTCTTGCCTCTTGATGCTCCACCCTCATCACTTTCCCACTCACCCCTCCCGCCGAGTCTCAACACACTTAGAATTCGCCCACCGTCCCCGCCATGCGCTCTCAGCTCCTACAAGATCTGGCCCCATGTAGGTCTCCAACCTCCTACGACCACCTCTTGGTCCTCTGGGATCTGGACCCACGGGCCTTGTGGGCTTGTCCTGGGTTACCACAGGAAGCCCGTTCTGCCCTAAGCGCTTCGCCCAGTTCTGTCTTTTGCACAGAAAGGCTTCCCACAATTCTGCATGGCTGGGGCCTCCTGGGCACAAGGTCTCACTCTCCCTGACCACTCAAGGGAAAGCAGACACCCGGTCACTCAGACCTGCGATGCCCATTGTCCACAGTAGCTCTCGAGCCCTTGACGTGTGGCTGGACTAAAACGAAATGTGCTGTCGTCAACAAAAGGCCACATTTTTGAAGACTTAGTAGAAAAAGGAATGTGAAATGTCTTATTCATAATTTTTGTGTCATGTGTTAAAATGACAAAAAGTTGGATCTATTGGATTAAAGAAAATAGATTACTGTTCATTTCACCTATTTCATTTCATTTTTTAGTGTGCCTTCCACAAAATTCCCAACTGCGTACACATGGCTCATGTGTGCAGCTCACGGTGTATTTCTATTGGACAGAGTGGCCCTGGAGTCTACTTAGCTCTCCCTGGAGTTCTCAGCTCAGCCCAGCACTTCCATTCATGTGCAACCGACTCCCTGCCGCAGCCCCGCAGGAGCCCACGGAAGGCGGGGGGTCTTCGGCCGTCTCACTCACGCTCTACCCTCCATGCCGCCCAAGCTCCTGGCGCAGCGCAAACACTCAACAAACATTAGTGAGACAAACGAATGAGTTTATAGCACCTTTCATACCAAGCATGTGTTTACTGAGCCCTTGGATGAATTATTTAAAAAATGTTAACATCTGTTTTTTACAGAGAGATGAAGTGAACTGCGCATGACTAATTTCACAGAAATTGTGGTTTGGACCCTGGCAAAGCCCGTGTGACTTCTCCAGCGCGGCTCTGCGGCTCTGTCCCCGACCAGGGCACGAACAGTAAACCCAAGAGTGTTCATCTGTCTCTCGATCGGCACAATGAACACAGGAACGAGGATTCTTCGCCTTTGTTCCTCCAGTGCTAACACAGAGTAGGTGCTGAATATACGTATAGAATGAGTCCTCCGTAACATCGCTCACCGCGACAATAACGATGAACACGACTGACTATTGACTCGCTTAGGCATTGTTCTAAGAGACAGTGGTCAGACTGAGCAAATGGAAGGAGGGAGTAGGGCCAAATTTCCAGAGCAAATCAAGCTAATTTGGGATTGCAATTGACCGTGGTAACTTGCACGCTGCCACTTTTCTGTGTCACCTTGCAGGTGTTTCGCCTGATGGGGCAAAATCACATTTAATGTTTCAGGGTCATGGTCCTAGTGAACTGTATAAATTGTACAATCAAACATTTTTGTGTAGGACAATTATATAAAGCAGGGAGGGCGAGGTCATACCTCTTGAAGCTGGTTTATAAAGGTTTGTCTGCAAAAGCTAGCATTTTGACAGGTTTCAGCTCTTCTGCTCCGTGAGGGTTTTTCTGCGGAAGGGGAAAGCCATCTGTTGACCATGTCAGGGCGGTTGGTTGTGATGTGGAGATGGAAATATAGAAGGATCGAGAGCAATTATCTGGGCTCTGTGAATCAGTATACTGAGTTCGGACTAATAATAGTAGGATGATTAATAGCCAGAGACGTCAAGCAAGCACTACACGCACACACGGGGGGGTCAGTGAGGACTAGCGGCCCCTCCGAATGCTGTTCCTCTCTCCCACTGCTCACTCCGCCACAGGTCCCCTGGCCTCCTTGCTGGTCCTTGCATGCTCCCAACACACACAGCCCTGGACCTTTTGCCCTTCTATACCCCTTTCATTCTGCCTGGAACACTCCTCACGGCTCCACACGGCTCCACACCCTTCCTTTGGGTCATCGCATAAAAGTATGCGCAGGCGCGATGACTACGTACGGTGCCGGGTGGGCACTGGAAATCGGGGACAGTTTGTAAAGTACGTGACTGTCTACCCCCTGCGCTGCACACCTGAAATGAATACAAAATAATGTCGAAAGTCGACTGTAAATGAAAAGTTTTTTAAATGCAAAAAATAGTATATGTGAGGAGAATGGGGCACACACACCACACATATGTAAACATGTCTGTATACATACATGTGTAATGGTGGTACATGCCTGAAACAGGGCGGAAAAATACATAAATAACTGTAACACTGAATGTCTACTTGAATAACATTAGACAGCTATGGGGAAAGAAATGAGAGAATTTTTGCTGTGCGCCTTGTTTTACTATTATTTATTGAATTTTGAGCCATGTGAATATCTATAAAGTTTTTTAAATCAGATAGCATAAAAACATCACAGCGATACAAAATTACTGATTGACTGCACTTATCATTAATCTATTTGCCGGCTTATTCTGATTCATCAGTCACCTGTTAGTAGCCAGCACTCAATAAAAAGGCGCCGAACAATGAGTGCACGGAATGCACAAGCCCGCAAATGAATGGAAGCGCGTGAAATAGCTGACACTATAAGAATAATTAGGTCTCAGGTATAATGATTATTACTCAGGTCCCGACGGCTAATGTGGTCTGACAGTGCTCTGCACAAACCACTAACAGCCAGAGGACAGAAGTTACTTAAAGGGGCACACACCCTCTTTATTAACTTTCCCAGCTTCCAGGTAGGTACCGCCGGCTTTATCAACAGAGTGAGTATAACTAGTCAAGGACGTAAGCCATGAAACCAAATTCAAGGTTCTCCACTCTTCATAAGCACATAGCAAGTCAACCGCATTCAGAGCATTACCCGAGGAACTAAAATTTGCTCAAAATTCAGAAACAGAGACCACGTGTCCCCTTCCCCCTTTCGGAACGAACAGAGCCACGTGCTCACTGGAGTCACCCGGCGGCACTGATGGGTGCGCTGAAGACGGCCCGCTCACCGCTGCAAAGAGCATGTTTAATTTTCTCTGGTTGTAATGGCATTCCTAAATTATTTCAAGAATTTACGGAGGGTCTAAATCATGGAAGTCACAAAATACTGTATATATCTTCGCGCTAAGGGCTGAAATACACCGAAGACTGTAGGTATAACTTTGTTTTATTACTTAGTTCTAAAGCCAAACTCGGGACTGCAAAACAAATAGAACTCGGCTTCCTTGGCGGCACCCGGCCAGCATCTGGGCTGAAACGCTGGTCTTTGTCCCCCGGGCAGACCGCCTCGACAATGCTGTAAATTGTCATGGCCCTCGGGGAAGTTAACTCAAGATGCATATCAAGGGGCATAAAAATATTCAAACTCTCCAGCATAATAATCACATCCATTGTTAGGGATCAGTCCAAAACACTGTCAAAGTTATAAGCTGGAGTGTTCTTTGAAATTAAAAAACAACTTAATTGTTTTAACTGTCAAGTACATGATGTGCCTACTCAGTGGAGTATCACAGACTTCGAGAAAATTACGGTTTTAAAAATTCTGTAGCCATTTGAGAAAATGTTTACAATATAACACAATACATTTTTTTTATTTTACTTGTTGTTCAAGTACAGTTTTCTGTCTTTTACTCCCACCCCAGGCCAACCTCCCAGCCCTCCCCACCTCCCTCCCATTTCCACACTCCCTAGTTTTTGTCCATGTGTCCTTTATACTTGTTCCTGCAAACCCTTCCCCTTTTCCCCTGAAATTCCCTCCCCTCTCCCCTCTGGTCACTGTCAGCCTGTCCCCTATTTCAGTGTCTTTGGTTATATTTTCCTTGCTTGTTTGTTTTGTTGATTATGTTCCTGTTAAAGGTGAGATCATATGGTATTTGTCCCTCACTGCCTGGCTTATTTCGCTTAGCATAATGTTTTCTAGCTCCATCCAAGCTGTTGCAAAGGGTAGGAGCTCCTTCCTTCTTTCTGCTGCATAGAATTCCATTGTGTAAATGAACCACAGTTTTTTGATCCATTCATTTATTTACTAATGGGCACCTAGGTTGCTTCCAGCACTTGTCTATTGTAAATTGTGCTGCTATGAACACTGGGGTGCATAGGTTCTTTTGGATTGGTGTTTCAGGGTTCTTAGGGTATAGTCCCAGCAGTGGAATTGCTGGGTCAAAAGGCAGATCCATTTTTAGTTTTCTTAGAAAATTCCATACTGTTTTCCACAGTGGTTGTACCAGTCTGCAGTCCCACCAACAGTGCACTAAGGTTCCCTTTTTCTCCACAACCTCTCCAACACAATACATTTTAAACAAGAGATGTGACATAGTAAATATGTAGTAGAAAGTATGTGAAATTGTAGATAGGGGAAAATGGAAAGAGATATACTAAAATACACACTATTAGCATCAATATGGTCTTCGCTATTTTCTGGGTCCAGTGTTCAAATTTAGTTTACTATATTAAATGAGAAAATCTCCATTACTCAAATCGTTCTAAAGATTCTATTTCTTGAACCTAGCTTTATTCTATGAGTCTATTTTCTGAAAGGCGACCCTACAGTAGGAATTCAAGGGACTTGGGGGGGATCCGATAAAGCAGCTTACAATCATAGCAAAAGGGACCGCCCTACCACTGTCATTCAAGGTGTTCAGTGAGTCCTGTTACCAGCATTAAAATGACAAGGACTGGAGACAGGGACCCGCATGAGTGTAACAGACATGGAGCAGAGAAAGGCTCGGAGCCCGGAGCTCCTGCAGTCTGTAGCCGCACAGTCCTGGGGAGACTGCGCACCTTCTCTAAGCCCCGACTCTCTCATCTATAAAATGAGGGCAGGGATGGCCCACCATAGGGAGTGAGTCAGAATGCAAACGCAGAAAGGATGCCCCTTAACTACTATACTCTACGGCCACTTAGTCAGGTGACGTGGCTAACCGTACAAACGGACATGGCTGTCTTGCTTGTGAATTACTCAATCTCTCTGTGCCTTAATTTTACTAACGTAGTTGGTCCTTTAAAATTGGCCAAAGAGACAACGGGAGTGGTTGCTCTCACCTGGCCATCATTCCATGGATGCTGGCTCCGAAGGACTGTAGTAACGGCAGCAGAAGCAGGCCGCCGCCAGCAGCAGTCTGGGTGTAGCGCCTGACCCAACGCACGTTCTGGTCCGTGCACCGCAGAGACTTCTGGGTCTGCTGGCATCAGGGTCAGTGTGCGTGCAACTAGCATGGGCGTTGGTACCAACAGGAGTGCAAATTCTCCTCTGTCCTTCGCCGTTTCTGTGATTCGGGACATCTCCTAACTGCTCAGCCTAAATTGCTGAGGCTCCTGAAACTTTACATGACACTAATAGCATGTGACTTAGAAAACTGAGATGGCCTGTAAGACTCCTCCCCCTCCCCCCACAGGGAGTAACCAATGACTAAACGTTGCCCCAGGAGTTCAATGAAGAATGAATTGGATGTGCCCAAGGTTCATCTCTGCACACGTGGCTTGGACAAGTCATGTCGCTGCTTTGATGTTCACTTTCTTTATCCATAACATGGGGTCACTAGTAGTAACTAATTCCCCTCTGGATGTGTATATAGCGCTTTGCCTAATGGCACCAGCTATTAAATGCCCTACTATGATTCACCCAGACTCAGTATACTGATTCACAGAGCCCAGCTAATTGCCGTCAATCCTTCTATATTTCCACCTCCACATCACAACCAACCACACTGACACAGTCAACAGATGGCTATACTCGTCCACGGAAAAATCCTCACATAGCTGAAGAGCTGGAACCTGTCAAAATGCTAGCTTTTGCAGACAAACCTTTATAAACCAGCTTCAAGAGGTATGACCTCTCCCTCCCTGCTTTATATAATTATCCTACACAAGAAAAGGTTGATTGTGCAGTTTATACAGTTCACTAGGACCATGACCCTGAAACACTTAATGTGATTTTTGCTCCATCAGGGCAAATACCAGCACTCGCAAAGGGACACGCCAAAAAAAAACCCAGCTTGATTTGCTTTGAAAATTTGACCCAACCTCCCTCTGCCATTTGCTCAGTCTGACCACTGTCTCTTGTTGCTGAAACTTCCACATTTAACTATTTGAGCATATAAATCCGCAACCCATCTTTCTCTCTGGGCTAGCTGGAGCTGCTGCTGCTTCCTTGATAAACGTAATGTGATACATAAAAAGACCATTCCATCCTCTAATTTACGACAGGGAGAGACGTGTTGCTAACACCCTGAGCTCTCGCTGTTCTTAATTAAAACAACGCCAATGGCCAGAGGGGAGAGGGGAGGGAATTCCAGGGGAAAAGGGGAAGGGTTTGCAGGAACAAGTATAAAGGACACATGGACAAAAACTAAGGGGGTGGAAATGGGAGGGAGGTGGGGGGGGGTGGGGGGTGGGCTGGGATGGAGGTAAAAGGCAGAAAACTGTACCTAAACAACAATTAAAATAAAAATAATAATGGTCACTCAAGGAAAATGTATTTCGTTCTAATACAATGTTTTTGAGAAAGCATCCTAATTTTGCTACAATGCACAAGCCACATGCCCAGCTACCTCTGCTACAAAGGTGAAGGGATAAATGGATGAATAGTTTACATATGGAGGGGCGTGGCCTGTTGCTCTCCTATGCCCCCACAGATATGTTGGAGAAAAGCCTGGTGACGTAACTGGACCACGTTTTTCAGGATAACACGAAGTATGAGCATGACCCTTATCCTACAGATAATGGGTTTTCCATTTTTATCTCCCAACTGCTGTTCTTTCTCTCTAGCCAGTCAGGATCATATTTTTTTGTTCTTGTTTTACAAAATGTATGAATGCTCATTATAAAACAGGTAAATAGATACACACAAAAGCATAAGAAATGCAAATGACCCCACACCTCACCCCACCTCCACCAATCCCACTTCTTAGAAGAAAGCAGTTATTTTCTAACAGTTACCACCGGCAACCTTCCTTTCTTGCACTTTTCCGTACACATTCAGAAATACATACATGCGCACATTTACGCCCAAACCCGACGTCTTTGTGCCACTTGCTTTTCTCACATTTCACAGTACAGCAGGGCCATCCTGGGAAGGCAGAGCAGTGAAGCGACGTGGGGCGAGAGCAGGTGCGAAGGCTCCCCATCCATCGGGGGCAACTGTCCACCTCACCACAGACTGGAACTCCTCTCCGCTTCCACTCCTCCCTCTCAAAGCCGCCCTTCACCAACACCGTAATCCTGAGTGTGGAAACAGTCGAAGAATGCGATACCGGTATGTTCTTCAAATGCAAGACTCTTTACACCAACAACCGTAGCCGGGGCCACCCACGAGGCAGCTCCCCCGCACCTTGGTGTGTGGTGTTTGCTCGCAGGGTCCCTTCTTCCTGGGGGCTTCTGGGCTTAAGAATCCCGGGGAAGAACCAGCCCAGGCCTCCCAATGCAGAAGTCCCCTAGAGGCTACGAAATGCACCGCCAGTTATTTTATTTAATTTTCACTGCATCCCTGTGACTCCGGATCTGGAATTATTGACACCCGCTTCACTGAGAAAACAAATTAGGAGGGGCTAAGGGACTTGTCCAAGATCGCAGTGTGTCACCCGCATAGGAAGGTCAGTCTGCCACCTCTCACAGAAGCTTATGTTCTTGGTCACCAGGCTGTCCACATCACGACTCAAAACATAACGTCTAGAGTGCGAGAGCCTTGGAGGAGTCATGACATCTCGCTTGGCCTCAGTTTCCCCACCAGTGAAATACAGGGGTCAGACGAACTATATCAAATCTCTAATGTATTGTTTCTGACACTATTTTCTCTTTTTTTCTGCTTTCAAAACTTGAATGGATATTATTCTTTTTATATGTTACCCTTTACACTCAATATAATCTTCACTTACATGCCTTTCTAGGTCAAAGGATAGTAAGAAATGTATTTTAATAACCTTTATATTCTCCTTGTTAGTCATTTCTCCCACTCAGATACCCCTTCTTTGCTCAACTGGTATCTTGAAAAGATGAAATGAAAAGTGGCCAGTTTCTAATTCAATATGCCTAATGCCCATCTCAAGCCACAATTACAAATTCCCTGGAATGAATGACCTTCACCTGCGGAAGCTGACCCATTATGTGAATTAATATTAGAATCATTAGTCTAACAGAAGGAATTCTTCATCTCTGACACATTCAACTTCACCTAGCTCTGAAAAATAAGCTTACAAGTTAAAAAACAGTAAAATGTCCACTCTCCTTCCTACACACTCCGTCCACTTTATCCTGTGTCCATCTCTCTCCAACGGATTAGATTTCGGAAATTTATTTCTGTATGATAAAGAACTTTTTCAGTCCCACATATAAAACTGTCGATCTCATTAAAAGGTAGTCCAGCAGCCCTGGGAAATGTACTTCTTTCTAAATCTTTATCATTCTCAAAACATCTACCAATCACGATGCTTCCTGTAACCCCATTTATTTTTACAAGTATTCCCCGGAAATTCGCAGCCGCCCACTGAAATCAACAGTTCTGGGGAAAAAATCAAATTGTCTCCCCTCAGTGCGAGGGGTACTTGCTGGCCCAGTGCCCTGCTCAGGATTAAAGTGGGATCAAACCCACAGCATCCTGCTTCTCCCTCTGGCTGTAAGGAGCTATCCCACAATCCCACCGTGGTCGGTGTGAACAGGTACTGGGGGAGAGAACTTGTCATCCGGCCTTTCCAGCAAAAACAGCTAAAGCAACATGCGATAAATCTTGCCGACTGTTTACCTGGAGAACAACATGGTTGATACTAATAATTGACCAACTACAATCCAATATCATGAACCCGTTGAGGTACTTCCTTCATTCTGTCACCAGATGGATCTGTTGAAGAGACGGTGGCATTTTGACAACGTAGTAAATGAAATAAGCCGCCAAACTTCCATTTTATGAAAATTAAACTAAAGGACCATTTTAGTTTTGAGAACACGGGGTAGAATACAGGGGAAACCAGGGCGGACAATCAAGCCAAAAGACCTCTTTCTGCAAAAGGCAAAGGCCGCAGATTTGCCATTACAAATCAGGCTGTGGCGAGCTGAATTTCCCAGGCAGTGGATTCTAAGACGGAGGCTTGCATTCAGTGAGTTTAGTGGGGAAACGTGGGTCGCAACACCTAGGGCGGAGTGCCGGGGGCAGGCCGGCTGTAAGGCACTCTCCACATTGTCCTCTGAGGCGCCCCCACCCCCGTGCAGGCAGGACCTTGGACGCCGGCCGAGCTGCCCCACACAGGAGGGGCAGTCACTGCGGGCGGGCCGTGCCACGGGGTAGGGCCAGGCTTTGGCCAGGTAGCTTTCCTCAGCGGCAGCAGGGGCTCGGCTGCAAGGTGTCATCTGTCTACCCCACCCCTGGCACTCTGGCTGCGGGGAGGGAGGGCTGCTGCAGGCCTGGAACAGTGGGGAGGAGCCTCCTGGGGGGCTCCAGTGCCCACCATACAGGTCTAGTCTGATTCCAGGCAACCTTTCCACAGTGAGGCAGTGGATGCTAAAAGGTCAAACCCATAGGAAAAGGTTAAATAGGGTTTTGCTCGGGTGACTGGTGGAATATTGATGGGGACTAGGGTCAGAGCGTGGACTGCTCAGCCCTCCTCTCCCAGAAGGTCTACTGATCAGGGAGGTACAACAATAAAGGTAAGAGCTGGGAGGGATTCGTTCATTCATTCAACAAAGAGTTATTGATCTCCCACTATAGGGGTAGAGCAGGAAGCAAGACAAGGACCACCTGAGCCCTGGTGGAGCTCACAAACGAGTAAGGGTAGAAGCATCAAAACTTGACTCTCAAAACATATCATTTAACCTGGCTGGCATAGCTCAGTGGATTGAGCGCGGGCTGCGAACCAAAGTGTCGCAGGTTCGATTCCCAGTCAGGGCACATGCCTGGGTTGCAGGCCATGGCCCCCAGCAACCGCACATGGATGTTTCTCTCTCTCTCTTTCTCCCTCCCTTCCATCTCTAAAAAATAAATAAATAAAATCTTAAGAATATATATCATTTTAAACAGCCATGAGTGTTATGAAGAAATACAGGGCAGCACTGTCCAACAGAATTCTCCCTGATGCTGGACATGGTCTATATTGCTGCTGCCCCACATGGCAGCTACTAACGAAGTGTGGCTACTGCGTGCTGGAAATACGGCCCGTGTAACTGAGGAATTGGATCGTCTGTATTCTATTTCAGTTTAATTCGTTTACATTCAACGGTCTGCATGTGGCATGGAGCTCCTCCCACCTCCACAGGCGGACGGTGCTGAGCAGCATCTCCGCGGCAGCGACACCCAGCTGGGGTCTGCTGGGTGAGAACGAAGGCGCAGGACGAGGAAGACTTTTCTCACCCATGAAAAGGCACGCGGAGAGCCAGTGACAAAGGCAAGGCTGGGCCGACAGAGGAACTAAAGGGAGTGTGTTTGGCTGGAGCACTGGTCAGCGGGGGGTACAGTGACCGGCGCACTGACTTGGCGGTCCATGGGTTCCAGCAGTGACTTGGGTGGTATGAGAGGTGGCAGGGTCTAGATCACAGAGCATCTTGAAGACATTGCAGAATATTTACGTGTGAGGGGAAGGCATGAGGGAGTTTGAAAGAAGAGGGAGGATAGAATTGGGTTTGAGTTTTTTTAGATGATCAATTTGCTCTAAACAGAGTAGATTTGGAAGTGGGGGACTGAGCCAAGAAACAGAGGCAGGAGAACACCCAAAAGGCCGGCCTCTCTCTCATACACACACACACACACACACACACACACACACACACACACACTTGTATGTGTACTTATGCATAATCGTCTCTACATAAATACACAAGAATCTGCTTGAATGGCTGCGCCTGGGAAGTGAGGCAAGCCAGAGGTAGGAGGGAAGTTTCCTCTTCATTGCATCCTTTTTTTTGTTTGTTTGATTTTTGGATTTTTAAATTTCTTCACCATGTGCATGCAATGCAAAGGAGGTGTTAAAAAGAACTGGTGTGTGTGTGTGTGTGTGTGTGTGTGTGTGTAGCCATGTTTTGTTGTAGGTAGAGTGGGCTTTTTTTTTTGTTGTTTGGTTTCTTTTTTTCCCTGGAAACTCAACTCTGCCTTTTGAAATCCAAAGTAATGAATCTAAAAAGCCATCTGCTCTTGTTTGAGGGCTGACACAAGTCACCGCATGAGAGCGGAATCCAAAGTCTTCTCTGCCATTTGCCACCCCAGAGGCCAATGGTGGGGCGCGGAGGAGACTGGCCTGGGACTAAAGAGACTGTTTTGTGCATTTGGCAAGCTTCTCACATCCACAGTCACACGTCGGGCGTGGCGGCGGCCAGGTGGTGAGGAGGGAGGTCAGACATTTCCAACTCCACTCCGCCGCCACGGAAGCTGAGGTGTGAGGGGTTCAGGGACACGCTCCAGTCACAGCAGATGGCCAGCAGCAGGCCCGGGGAGCAATCAGGCCCTTCTCATTCCAGCCGGGTTTCTCTCGCCCACATGTTTGGCCTGGCCCAAGGACTGCAGTGGGGATAATGCAGAGGACGACAAACAAAAACCGCACAATGGATTTCCACCCAACTCTTGGCATTTCCTGGGATTTCTGAATATGTACCCACGTGATATGCATGCTAGGGTTAGTGCCTGATTCATAATTGCATATGCAACATGTTATCTCGAGGTTTCATTCATTTACTTCAATGTTTATTGAGCACCTACTATGGGCCCAGGCACGATTCTAGCCACTGAAGAGAATTCAGCTGGGAAAAACAACAACAGAAACAGAAAAGGATATTACCCTCTCGATGATCAGTGGCCAGTAGAAAAAAAAAAGAGAATGAAAGAATTTAAAGAACCATTACAGTGGTGAGGAATGAGTTTAAATGAAACAAAAGGGTGACCGGACAGAGAACACCTGAGGGAAGAAGCCACCTGTGCCAGGGTGTTCCCAGTCTGGGGAGGCGACCGTCGGGCTGCGAACTGAGCTGAGAGCCAGCCACAGAAGCGCATTACGGATGAAGGGAAAAATCGAGTGCAGAGGATTTGAATGAAAAAGCGACTGTCCTGTAAGGACCAGAAAGGAGCTAGGGCGGCTGAAGCTTACAGAGTAAGGAAAAGAGAGACTCAAGACTCCGACCTGAGTAAGGCCTCGCGGTTCTTAATATCGAGGAGCACCCTAGGTGGGATATTCAGGAAGAGCATCTAGCCAGCAGTTAAAAGATTAATATTTCCCTCTCCCAGCTACACCGACTTGCAGTATTTTACAAGGCCAGCCAAGCTAATGAAAATATTGGTTGGGCTACATTAGTCCGTATGTATTTATTTGTGTCAAATACATGTATCTTTTTTTTACCTAATATATGTTAATCAAATTTTCAATATTATGATTTTATTTTTAGGAAAAAAATAACAGTCACAGTTAACATAGGATTTATTGTATCTTCTAGATCAAAGATTTCTATAAAGCACTTCCAAGCAAAGTATTCTTTTTAAGAAAGTAAATAACCTTTTAGGAGTTTCTGAGTCCTTAATAACTACGTTTTAAGTTGAGTAAATATCATTCTCAAAAAAGAATAAAGAGGCCCTGGCTGCCGTAGCTCAGTGGATTGAGCGCAGGCTGCGAACCAAAGTGTCGTAGGTTCGATTCCCAGTCAGGGCACATGCCTGGGTTGCAGGCCATGGCCCCCAGCAACCGCACATTGATGTTTCTCTCTCTCTCTCTCTCTTTCTCCTTCCCTTCCCTCTCTAAAAATAAATAAATAAAATCTTAAAAAAAAAAGAATAGAGAAGACTGCAGATGGAAAAGATTCTAATGATAAAATAGCCAAGAACTCAGTCTCACATGTGAGAAAATCCACGTACAAAGGGTCCATTTCTCGTTTATCACGTTAGCAAGACCTTAACCAGCTCTCCAAGCTCCCGTTTCCAGGACGAGAGGGTGCAGGGGTTCTCAGAGGTCCTGGTGGAGAACACCGTCTCCGCACGTGAGTGCACGGTGGGCGGTGGCCCCACTTCCGGGGATTTACTCATCAAGAGGCTCACCAGCCGGGTGAGATGGCAAGCGGTCAGCAAAGGGGAGCAGAAAAGAAGGGCCCAGAGGGTCCACAAAAGAGAGGCAGCTCAAATTCAAGTTCAGGTTCTACCGAGTACCAGCTGTGGGACTTGGACAAAAAAAAACTTAGTGACTCAGTTTTGGGATCCATAAAGTGGGCAGAAAAATAGTTCATGCACATATTTAATAATAAAAAAGGAAGGAAAGACGAGAGAATGAATAAATAAGCAGTTAATTACATGACATCAGGTCTATCCACACACTGAATCCCAGCTTATCTTTGGAAAGATGGCAGGTTGCTGAGTAAGAAAACCACGGGACAGAAGTGTGTAAATGTACATCACGCACACGCACACTCATACACAGGACACTTACACACAAAACTTCCGGTTCACAGACTAATTTCTGGAAGACATCATTCACAGTGGTTGCTTCTGGGGAGTGAAACTAGGTGATCCCCGTGGACAAAGATGAACTGAAATCTTACCATTCGACGTATAAACCGTGAACCTGCAAATTTTGTACCAAGTGCACATATTACCTATTCCCAAAGGCATCAAATAAAATTTAATTTTAAGGAGGTCAATCAAAACCTCCAGCATTATTTGCTGTATTCCCCGACACTGAATTTGCAGGTTACATACCAAGGAGAAACTCTAGAACATTCTACCACTCAGGAATAGAATCGACAACAAAATCAGTGGGACATAAGCACAGTCTTCTGTTTGTCTTCTCGCATGGGACTGTCCCCTTCCGTTACTCCGACCTGCAGTACAAGCATTCATTCACTCACCCAGCAAATACTGAGCACGCAGCTATGAGCTAAAAGCTGGGACCCAGCAGTGAACAAGCTAGCCACGGTCTTCGGGCTCACAGAACTTAGCATCCTGGTGGGAGAAAACAGAACCAAACCAAACACGAAAAGACCGGGAAGAAAAATATCTGGCACAAAAGTAAGAAAATTAATTTAAAAGGTCCCACATATGCTGTGATATTAGAATGGTGTCCCAGAGGGATGTAAGGAGAAGACCTGAGATGCGGCGGCCAGGACAGGTCGTTTTGAAGCTGGAAGTAAAAAGCTCAAATGTGGATACAAAAGGAAACCAGCAGCCGGGAGAAAGCCACAGAGAAGAGGGAGTCAGAGGGTGAAGACCTCCCCGGCGGCAAAGTCTCCAGAGAAACATGCTTTTCCGACCTCGCTTCACACCACACTTTGCATCTGAATTACAATGCTGCAGACCAGACCAGTTTCAGAACATCTAGATTTGGGACCACTGTCGGTGAATTATAACCCAGACTCAAGTGTGGTTCTTTTGCAAATGAGCCAAAATATCTGCATGCTGGCAGATAAAAAAACCTGGTGACCAGAAGAAAATGTTCACACGAAGAGTCAGTTCTGCTAGGGGAGTCACGAGATAGGATTTCTTAACGGTGTTCTAAATAAATTTCTTATATTGAGTTAATGTGTGGCATTAAGATAATTAAATGCATTTTAAGAATTTAATTGCTTTCCTAAACAGTGAAACTTATGTTAAGTAAAAGCTGTGAGTGGAAAGCAGTGTTTTAATTTATCTCAGTGAGTCCATTCATAAGACAGGCTAATTTCTCTTTCTATTAACCACTGAAGTATCCATTGTATATATGAAGGAAGGGAAGATGACATAAAGGTTTAGGCAAATTTGAGATAAGTTTGGGACTTGGGGGCTGGGAAGTAACATAAACACCTATCATGATATTGGATAGAGGTCCCTTAAGAGGATGGTATCCAATACATAGGATATTTTTTCTTAGGGCCCATATGTCTGAAAAAGATTAATATGCAGAATATATGTTTTTAAAAAACTCTCAAATTCCAACAGTTAAAAACAAGCAATCCAATAGAAAATGGGCAGAAAACATGAATAGGCATTTGACCAAAATGTAAATACGGGCGGCAGATAAGCCCATGAAAGATGCTCAAGGTCATTGTCCCTGAGGGCCGTGCAGATGACACCACAAGGAGGTACCAACACACACACATCAGGATGTCTAAAAGAAAAAAACAGTGACAACACCAAAAACTGGTGACGTCAGATTCTGGCGAGGATGCAGAGAAAGCGGACCACTCACACGCTGCAGGTGTGAATGCGATAAACGGTTTCCACTGTGGAAAACAGCGCAGTGCTTTCTTAAAAAAAAACAAACAAACAAGCAACTACCAATATAATCCACCAACTGCTCTCCTGGGCATTTACCCAGAGGTCTTACTGACCAAAGGGAAGGTCTTGTTGAGGCCACAGAGAGAAATCGCGGAGGAGACCACAGTTGGAACAGAACAGGATTCTAAAGCTCTGGCGGGCAGAGAGCACGGCGTGATCATTGAGGGACGGTGCACCTAATGAGCGCTGGCTCCCGAGCCTTTGCGGGGGCTGCGCTTACAGGGCGCTGGGCGAGTCCTGTCCCCTGGTTCACGGTCCAGGTCCCTCCTGGGGCGGGCTGGCACCAGCGGGCACAAGGGTAGTGGGGCCCCTACGGACGTCTCATTAGTACTTTAGGCCTCCGGCCGGGGGCGTGTTTCTTGCTATTATCATGAGCAAAGGTCACCGAAAGGACTGCCTTAAGGGCAACCGCTCAAGCACAGTCTGAAGGACTTCCCCTCAACCTGACTGCACCTTTCTGAGGCTGGGAGCATGCCTAGCCCTGTGGCTCTGCTGGCAGAGGACAGCACGCTGCTCTGCTGACTCCGAGGTCAGACCCCAGCCTCTATCGCCTTCTGGCAGGTGGCCCCCTACCGAGTCATGAACAGTCATATTCACATAGGCACCTGTACACAATGTTCATATCAGCTTTACTCAGAAGAGCCCCAAACTGGAAGCCACCCCAGGTGTCTTCCAACAGATGAATGGCTCCACAATGCATGGTATATACACACCGTGGAATACTACACAGCGATGAAAAAGGAATGGACTGCTGCAACCATGGCCGTTCCAGAGCAGGGGACAGAACCCCAAGCCCCAAAGGTTACATCCTGCATGGTTCTATTTACACAATATTCTTGAAATGACAGAATTGTGGGAATGAAAAGCAGCGTAGTGGTCACTGGGGATTTAGGGCTGTGGGAGGGAAGGCAGGAGGGGCAGCTCTAAGACGGCACGAGGACGGACACGGTGGCGAGGGGGTGTTCTGTGTCTGCCTGGAGCACGGCCGGCCTCCCAGCTGGGACAACGTGCTACGTAGGCGGGAAAGGTGTCCCCACTAGAGGACCCTGGGTAAAGGACATGCAGCATCTCTTTGTATTACTTCTTACAGCTGCATGGTTATCTAACATGGGTTTAAACCTAATTTTGAAAAACGAGACAGTGGTCCCTAGCCTTGTGGACAATGTAGAGCGTGGGCCATAAGAGGGCCTCGGCAGGGAAGCCCAGATCCCTGTAAGAAGCTGATAAAAACTATGAAGTGTCGCCCGAGGAAAATCACCTGCGTCCTCTCCCTGGAGTGCATTGAAAGGACTCCACTCAGGAAC
This sequence comes from Phyllostomus hastatus, assembly GCF_019186645.2. Classification (NCBI taxonomy): domain Eukaryota; kingdom Metazoa; phylum Chordata; class Mammalia; order Chiroptera; family Phyllostomidae; genus Phyllostomus; species Phyllostomus hastatus. The sequence goes on from NW_025333664.1 coordinate 5,068,096, forward strand.
ATAAAACTCACAGCTCACCATGATGTTCTCTGGGATCCAGGGCACGCACAGAGGCCGAGAACATTAGTAAAAGAAAAATCGGTCCCCAACCTGCTCTGCAAAATTCAGCGTCTGGATACTCATCCAAAATTTAGCCGTCGGCATGGTAGGGAGAAGCTATTTTAAATTCGACATTCGCCTGTGTCTGTGGTGCTTCTAAATTCACAATTTCATTTTGAAATTCTCAGAAACGGGGGCTGGCAGGGTGGGGGGAGGGGATCAGAAGCTCTTCCTGGCTTAGAATCTCCAGAGGTTTATTCCCACCCGCCTGGAATCAGCGTCCTCGAGTAAGAGGAAAATCAAATTTGCCTTTCCTCATTCCACAAACACAGAACAGGGGGAGGCCTGCAGACACATTTCATGTGACAATGTGACCTATCGCTAAGACTAGTTCACCCTAGCAAATATATTCATCTCGAGTTAACAAGCCCAAAACCAGACTGTTCATTCCTTGAGGATGTTGACCATTCCTGTCTTATTCAGGGCGATTTAGCACAAGTTTCACACTAGCAGGCACTCAGTACATATTTGATGAGTGATTAAAATGAAGGCAAATATATCCCAAATGAGAACTAAATTCTTTAAATACCAAAGATAATGATTCCCCAACAAAAAAAAATTGCCAAACTGCTTGAAGATAAACATTTCTAGTCATCTAATGAATACAACAACAAAAAAAACCACATCAGCCCTTGTGGGGAAAATCGTCACATCAGTAATTTGGTTTATGTCTATACACACAGTCCCTCAATGGGCCATTCTTTGCTTAAATCGGTTTTGGGGATGACAATTAAAGGCCGGCTTTATGCATAATTAATCACGCCATCCGCACGGACCCCTGAATGAAGATGGCTGAACTACCAGCTGGAAAGCATTTCTCACGAGGAAACCGGGGAAGCGGATCCAAATTGGGCCAAAATACCGCGTGGTCTTGGTTTAGGCCTCTCTGCTCGGTCTATAGGACCGTGAATTTCATGACTGGCGAAGTTACCCCCAAAGTCTCTTTCTCTTAAGGAAGAAAAACCACAGTTGACATATCTTACTGAACGGTTTTGTGTGTGTGCATGAGTGTGTACATATACTTACATACTGATAGTATACAATAACATTATTCTACTTCTATGATTTTCTGTGATGTGATGACTGTACCTTTCTCGTGGCATCCTAAAAAATGCAGACTCCTGATCACCTCTCAACCCCCAAACCCCTAAATGAAATCGTAAACCCTCTTTGGCAGGTGAAACAGGGAAGCAAAGGGTAAGAAAATGCATCTTCCTAATGTCTGGCCATTTACTGACTGATTCTTCAAATCTGTCCTCCACCACCCAGAAAGAACCGCCTCCCTCCCCGCCCCCCCACCCAGCCCTGGGCAAGTGAACAGAAATAACCTCCTAGTGGGATGAGCTCACGCAGAGCAAAGCCAATGGAGATGATTGTTTCCTGGTCTTGCTGCCTTCGCCGTGTGTCTACAGGGATCACGAGAGACCTTCCCACGGCAAATACCCTGCAACTAGCATCCATGCCAAGCCGTATCTGCGCTCGTCCTGTAATTATGTCGTGTATAGTAAGTTTGCTTTCCCAGCACGTTCTTGGAGGATGAGAAGGATGGGAGCTAGCGCAGGAGGAGCAGTGGAAACAGTCACCGCCCATGCGCCCTCCCCCTCTCGTGGCGCGTGGGCGGTGAAGAGAGCAGCGACCAACATGAACTGGGTTTCCACCGTATCCAATGCGGTGGTAAGCCCTTCCACAAATGTTACCTGTGAGGTGGGCATTCTGAGTCTCCCTACTTTTACCGAACACAGAGGCTTACACAAATGTTAAACAACTCATCGAAAGTCACATGACCGGTTGCCAAATTGAGACTTTAACACAGTCTCATATCAGAGAATACGCTTTGAAACTAGTCCGTGGAGAGGGCTTCGTGCATTCCTTCACCCTGCGCCCGCTCCGTGCTTGAGGGTTCAGCTCTAATCTAAATAAAAAATAGAGAATTCCCAGCCTTCTCGGAGCCTCACAGGCTATTTGGGGGATACAGGCAATCAACCGATAAAGCATACAGATATGCGGGGGGTGGTAAGTCTAGAGAGAGAAAAAAGAAAGGGATAGAAGGGGAAGGGGGGGAGTAAAAATAGAGTGTCTGGGGGGCGTCACTGAGAAGGTGGCACGCGAGGAGAGTCCGAAGGAGGTGAGGGAGGGAGCCAGGAGGAGGAGACAGTGGGAGGGGGTCACCATTCCAAGCCCAAGGAACAGCAGTAGCAAAGGACCCCAGTTAGCACAGGACCTCGGGGCCCCCTGGAAATCTCTTACTCGGAACTGCAGGGGAAGACACGCGAGGTGAGAGCAGCCGGGGAGACAGGTCGGGGGGTCGTTGCACTACGACAGAGGTGGGTGACGGCCCTTGGTCCAGGGCGCTAACAGGGAATGTGGGAGAGGGAGTCAGATTCTGCTTGTATTTCAGAGACAGAACCCACAAACTCTCCTGATGGACGGTCTGGGAGTGAGAGAATGGGAGGAGAGAGAAACGGCAGGGACCTTGGCTGGCTGGCTGGCTGGCTGGCTGGCTGGCTTGATTTTTATCAGGGCAACTACAAGGGTGGGACCTCTAGTGGCTGAGATGCAGACTCCGGTGGATGCTGGACAAACAATCAGGGTGAGAAAGCCTGAAGTGTCAGGAATTGCTTAGACACCCAGAGGGCAATGGGCCAGACCGGAGACCGGTCCTTGGTAGACCAGGGCATAGACACGTCACTCGCAGGCCAGCCGTCGAGGGGAGGGACTGCGCGCAGATGAAAAGCCTGAGTTTCAGCTCGGAGGTTTGGACTGTGGACTAGCCATAGCAATTAGTGCTTGGAACGTTCTCTCTGGCGCAAAGGGAGAGGCCAAGTGAGGACAGTTAACACGCGCCATCTAAGCCACGAGCCCGGTCGGGGTAACGGCGTGCAGACTGCCTGACTCTCCACCGTCTTGGGGTACATTTTTAGGTCCGTTGGTGGGTTAGCCAAGTAATTGTAGACAGCTGCTCCCCTTCCACCTCTCCGCCCCTCCCCCCACCCCCCAAATAGTAACACGGACATCGCTGAGCGAACCCTGTACCAAGACACAGCCTGAGGCTTCCATGAACCGGTGAGGAGTAAGCTGGAGAACGAAGATGTGGCGATACTGAGGCTTCTGAGTTACAGGAGTTGAATGTCATTAAGCTTTTATATGTTTGAAGAAAAAAAAACAATACGCACTTGATGGCTTAATCACGAAAACTGTTCAGGAGCTCACCTAACGGTGAGCACTCGTCCACCGCTCATCTGAATGGGGACGGTCTTGGAATGTTTCCTCTCTCGTTACAACAAAATCACTCAAATGTATACGATTTATAAAAGCTTCATCCAGCGAGAGTGTCTCCAGCTGCATAAACAGTAAACACTTCAAAATATAAAAATAAAGGAATCAATAATGCCTCTATCATTCTACTGGTTCCAACCCCTCCCTGATTACACTAAAGAAATGACACAGTCGGAATCAATGCTGTATGTTTTCACTGCATTTTCACAGGTATTATCTGGTTTAACGCTCCCAACACAACTTGTGTTCATTGTACAGATTTGAAAACTGAGGCCAAGGAAGGTCAAGGGTCATAGAGCTAACGAGTCATAGCAACGGAATGCATACTCTTCTCTTCGTCCAAATCCGAGGGAGCGTTTCTCAGCACGACAGCTGCTTGCCACAAAATGCTGTTTTCTTGTTTAATTATAAACCCTCCCAAACAGGGTTCCAAGGCACAGACACTTGTCTGGATTCCATTAATAAAACCATTATGTCATATTAGTTCCTGAAGAGGCTTGTGAATTGCAAAGCCACCCGTTTGCTCTGTAATTCAATGCCAAGTTCAGTGAGCACTTACCTGGCGCCAGACACCGTGCCCTGCCTCTCTCTGAGACGCACACCTGTGGCCCGCTGTCCCAGGCCACCTGCAGCCTGGAGGAATGCCATTCCCACGTCTCACTGTGGATAGAGGGTCCCTGCACCCACCCTGAAGCAGTTTTCCCTTCATTGGCAGTACCCACTCAGAACTCCAGTTTGTACTGTTTTCTGCCAACGATACAATCGGCCTCCTTGGTGTATGTACACAAACTGTATCGTGAGAACACTTTTAAAAAATTAACGGATGATGAAACCAACGTCAACAGAGAAGACCAGATTTCTTTGATTATATTTTTGACCTTTTTCTCTCCACGAGCAGTGACCGTCACCCAGCAGATATTCCGGAGTCGGTCTGAGTGTGAACACAGACACAATGAACAAATCCTGGGAAAGGGTGCTGCTCGCTGGCGTCCAGACCACAGTAAAATATAAAATGCATGCAAACTATCTCTCCTTTCCTTCTGCCTCAAAGATCTGTCCATAAACATGGGCACACACGGAGGACTACATTGTGTCAGCTGTAGTAGTATGGAAAAATAATCTCAATTACCATAAGCTAGAAAGTTATGGTAACTAGTCTTTCAAATACATCACCATGTGTCACAATTTGGCATAAACTCCAATCCTCATGAATAATTCACATTTTGTACATTAATAATGCATGTCCTCTAGCTATTGGAATGCTCCCTAACATAGAATGGATGCCTCTTCACAATTTCCTCAATTGACATGATGGAGTAAGTCTAAAATTAGAATGGTGTTGTGTTTTTTTTTTTCAATGCTGCCTTTACTATTGTAACACTCTGGCTTGCCCACAAGATTATCAAAAATAAAGGTCCTATTAATTCTTGTCCTCTGCATGACAGTCTTGCAGTTCAGCCCCCCAACCACAGTCGATCCTGGTGATAAGAACATTTGCAAAGCAAAACCTGAAATCAAGGGAACTCAGACAGGGCTGATAGGGATGGATTAGTTCTGCTACATTCTTCCTAATTATGTAATTATATAGTCACACTAACAGAGAACATAGTTGCTAAAATATGGTAACCAGCAGGAGAAAGAAAGAAAGAAGAAAAGAAAGGAAAAGAAAAGAAAAAAAAAAGAAAAGAAAAAGAAGGAGGGCACGGACCAACTCAAACCAGGCAGGAGTTTTTAATAATTACAGATGTTTCCCGTCACCAGGTGTTGCTCCTTAGCTGTTTACCTCGGTAAAAATTTCTGTTCAGTTTTCAGTACAATTACCTGGCACACAAAGAAAGTCTGAAGACCAGATGAGACAAAGGTGCCAGGACAGATCCGTAGAGAAAGACAGTACCATCCCCCCCTCCCGCTCCTGCCCCCCTCCCCCCCCGCGGTGGGGCTACTCCACATCACCACTGACGTTCATGGTCATTTCAGACATGACTAAAGTAACTTTCCTCCCCCACCTCCGGCCGCACGCATGCAGTAAACAAAGACAGCAACACCACTTGACACAACGCTAAGAGAAATGAGGTAGTTTGCCTTTTTTGTGTGTGTTTTTTAAGAAATCATTCCAGGACCCTCCCCCTCCCTCAAGAATCCCTTCCCCGTCCCTCAAGCCCGCAGAACAGCAGAGTGGGAGCTGTCTGAAATGCCATCGGTGACGACGAAAGGGGGAAAGGGGGGAGTTTTGACAGAAGCCACCCCTGTGCCATCACCTGTCCCCTCCCGATACCCTCCGATTCATTCATTCTTCCCTTTAGCACGTATTTAGGGAACCGCTCGCCCGTGCCAGGGACACTGTCCCTCCCTAAACAATCTCTCAGTGGGTTCCAGTGTGTATTCCAGCAGCAGAGATCCACCGCCCAGACTAAGCCCGGGGTGGGTGGGGGGGACTGAGATTGGAGCATCTACCCCCGGCTGGCCTCGCCAGGGGCTACCCACGCCGCCTCTCCCAGTACCTGGGGCAGAGGCGGGTCACTGCCCAGGACCTGGAGTCCGGAGAGACCTCTCAGGGGGCAGAAACCTCCCAGCGGGGGCAGAGGGTCCCTGACCTTGTTCACACCGAGGGCGTCTGCCCTCTTTCTCGGCCAGCTGACCCGTCCCCTGGAAAAGTTAAGTTGGCGGCGAGCGGGAAGACGGGCACCGGGGGCATCCGGCAGGGCTCCGCGCCCGCCGGGGTTCTCAGCCCCAACTCCCATGGCTACCGAGAAATATTTATTTCGAGTAGATGGGCTCCGGCGGCTCCTGGAGCCAAACACGCGGCCACCGCCAGAAAGCCAAGTCATCCGAGAGATAAAGATAGACCCGTGACATACCTAGACCTGGCCTTCCAGGGGCAGCCCCGGGAGGTGTGGATTCCGGCGGCGGCGAGAGCCACCTCGCCGTTGCCATTCACCAGCGCGCGGCCCGAGATCTTCCTCCTCCTCCTCCCTCCGGAGATGCTGGCTCAGGAGGAAGACAATTGAACCGCCGAACGGAGAGAAAGAGGATTCGTACTCACCCCCAGGCGTCTGCTCCGGATCCTCACGTACCCTTGCTTCACTATGTCATTAAAATTGGAAGCCATCCCGGGCAGCCGGTGACCCCCTCGCCCGAGCGCACGCACCCTAAGGGGCTTTGGGGAGGGTGGAGGGCAGGGTCAGGAGAAGGCGTGGGGGCGGGGAGAAAGTTGAAGAGGTGTAGCTGCTTCCGCTGCGGCTCTGCGAGGCTTTAGAAGGCGCACATCACTTCGCCTGTCCCCCCAACCCTGGAAGTGGGCGGCGTGCAGCCACTTTGGGGGAGCGCAGAGAGAGCGCAGCGCCCAGGCGAGGCAGCAGCGCCGGCGTCAGCTGACTCATCAGCCAGCCTGCCAGGAGGAGGAGCGGCGGCTGCCCAGGGATCCGGCCCTGCCTCCTCCCAGGCCCAGGAGGAGGAGGAGGAGGAAGGAGGGAGGGGGGTCGAAGAGGAGGAGCCCTGCAGGTCCTCGCACTGGGAGTGGCCACCCACCGGCCGACCCACTCGAACGTGCTCTCCCAGGGTCCCCCACCCACCTGGCCCGGCCCACTTCCCCAAGTGGTTGGACCTCCAGCGTGCGTCCCCGGCGCCCCTGCACCTCCCAGACAGCCCGCCCGTGGAAGGCTCCCTCTCTGCTAGCGCTGGTGGCTTATTTTAGAAGGAGGGGAAATTTCACTTTTTCCCCAGCCGCCGCCGACCCCACCTCTGCCTTCAGCCCCGTCTCTTCCCTGAGAACGGTTGATTTTTATGTCTGTGGTGGGTTTATCTGGGGAGGTGGCCATGCCATGGTTTGCCTTGACCTTGGCATATGAGGGCAGGGATACTGCCTTGGCTTATGCTGCATGTTCCCTCGGGTTTCCTTGCATTCTGCACCCCGTCCTCGGTGACACCGTTTGCCACATTTTCATTGTCTGAACCTATCTTTCCCACCAGAACATAAGTTTCCAGGCACTAAGCCTGGGTTTCACGTGTGCCCCCAAAGCCCGGCCCAGAGCAGGTGCTCCATAAACCCTTAGACCCAGGCACCTTCACACCCTCCCATACCTTTTGAGGTAGGTCTCCCCCAGGTGTAAATACCGTGTCCATATTTATGCCCCCAGAGCCTGGCAACAGAGCGCATCCTCATAACCATTATGGGGCACGGTCTGCAGAATAAATTAAAGGGGGACCAGACTTCGCACTCACCCGACTGGACTCCCTTCCCTGGGTTGGTGATAACCGGTAACGTCTATGGGGCACCAGGGGGCTGGACCCGGTGCCAATTCTGTTAGAGGAATAATGAGATAGATACATACCATCATCCGTATTTTACAGACACTGAAACTCAGAAGAAGGAAGAGACCTCCCCCAGCCCCACGGGGCTGGGACTGAAAGGAGGAAACAGGGTCCCGTACCCCTTCGGAAAAGCAGGTGGTGGCACAGGGGAGGAAGGTTACTGGCTGGTTTCGGAGGAAGCGCTTTCCAATCACGGCGCTGGCCACGAAAGCAAACACAGCATCCGAAATATATGACAATTCGTGTTACCCGGAGGTGGCCAACCAAGGCTGGCTGACCTTTGGTCGGAGCTACGAAGATGAAAATTCCTTTATTTAGTGGACTGTTTGCCCTGCTGACCCTGGCCCGGCCTTTCCACTCTAAGAGGGACTCTTTTCTCACCGGGAACACGCACGCGGGTTAGTCACCTTGGGTTTCATGGGTATCAGTTGAAGAAGAGAAAGACCCAAGAACGTGTCACGGGAGAATCGAGACTAAATCAGGACGAGCAGAAAGCAGGTACCCTGTCGGGGACACTCTTCTGGCTGCATCGTACACCAGCAGCTCAGCCATCGGGGTTGGCGTTCGATGGACATGACGTTTTAAGTTTAAATCTCTCACCCAGAGAGGATGGAATGAGGAGAAAAAATCATTTAGAGAATTCTTTTTGAAGGCTTTGAACTTAAAAAAAAAATACCGTCCATGGTTGCCATGAAGCAGACGTGTCTGTGGGAGGCCGCTGTGCACCCATCACTCGAGGACTAGACCCCCAGTGTCACAGACACTCGCAGGGAGGGGGGCTTGGCGTGAGGAGCCTGAGGCGCAGGGTGCGGGGTGACGCAGATAATTCCTGGCAAACCCTGAGACTGTGAAATCTGGCCCTTGGTAGTTCATGTTGAGTTTAATCAACATCCATAAATAATTAAGCTAGGAGCGAGGAAATTGGAATCAAACTAGATACGAAGGGACAAGAGACTTTTGCAATTGCAAAACTGAATTCAGTATGTGGATTAATTTGTTTTGGGGGGAGGTCAAACCGATAGGCGTGCAAAATGCATAGACTGTGCTGTGCAATGCACGGGGTGGACGGCCGCTGACGCTTTCCCAAAACGCGTGCAGGACACGCCGGGGCAGGAGGGGAGAGGAATCATTCACAGAGCTGCACAGCACACAACTCCGCAACTACGCACTGCCCACCAGACACGCAGTCACAACGGAACCATGAGACAGCACAAAAATCCTTACTTCCATCTCTGTTTAATCTTCACAACTTAGAACTTTCTCAACACCCAGATGCACCCCCCACCCTTCAGCAGCGGTCACCACTTGCACTGTTACCCTCGCTCCCAGGACAGCGGTGCAGCCTAGCATGTCGCCTCCCTCCCACCCGACGTACCATCTGGTCCAGACACACGACCTACCCTGTGTGAGGAAGACTTCACTACATTACCTTTGCTGATTTCTCGAGCAACAATTCACTCCGGGCATGGCTGAGACGCAGTTCCCCTGGGCCCCAGGAGCTGCGACAGTGGAGGCCACAGCAGAGCAGCAGGGACAGGAGATAAAGAGAAGCGACCTACAGCCTGAAGACACCGTTGGAACCCCCTTACTCTGCACCCCACGGACCTATTGTGTTATGGAAGCACATGTGAGGCTCATATAACCACTGGACCCCAAAGTGCAACGACTTCAGTGGGACATGAGCTTACTTCTCCCTCACGAAACAACCCAGCAGGCAGACTGTCCCGGGGAGAGAGCCAGCTCAGCCTGAAGCTGGCGGGTCCAGTCACTGCCGCTCCGCGGGACGGGGAGAGGGAGCGGAGCGCAGAGAGCAAGCGGCGTCCAGGTGACAACGGCACCCAGTGGCTTCAGACCGCCCTTCCTCTTGAGGTCCACTACCATTTTGTCCTGTGGCCACGCCCGTCTTCAAGGGCGAAGGGGGACGGCAGTCCCCATTCTGGCATGGCCGTGTCTCTGAAAGGACAACACAGAATGGTCACTGAGCGGGTCACTGAGGACTGTCTACCTCCCCAGTGTCCTTCTGAGACTACGGAATGGCACATGCCAAAAAAAAATTCCTCTTTTGCTTAAACCAGCTCAGACTGAAGTGTTCTGTCCATTGGACCAAAGGAGTCCTGTCGAAGGCACCGTGGAACTGGGATTCAAAGTCTCAAGCCTCTCCACTAAACTGTATCCAGACATGCCTGCAAGGCCCAGGTCGCCTGAGAAAATTCCAAAATGTTCTGTGTCATCCTCCCATAAAACTAAGGGCTAACAGAGGAGAAAATGACCTCAGCCAACGGGTCCAGCCTCTGCCATTTGGGGTTTACTACTCTTCCAGCTCCCCGAGTGATTCTGGTGGAGTGAGTGTGGATGGGTCTTTATTACCTTGTCCACCAGGGGGCTAGACACCTGATCAGGTCCGGCCAATCAGCGCCTGCCACCCTTGGACGCAGGGATTGCACAGGGATGGACACGTGATCTAGAAGACCCAATCAAACTCTTCCCTGGGATAAATAGATAGAAACACTGAGATATGCAGCTGCCCTGGGCCACCTTGTGTCCAAAACGAGAGCCAGGCTGAGAACAAAGCTGAGGAAGGAGAATGTGGGCCTGGAGACAGAGCTAGAGAGATACAACCCTCCCCGAATCCAGAACTACCTTTCATACTTCCCAGTGACACAGCCTGTTGGTTTTTTGTCTTGTTTATTGGGTCCCACTTGATTTGGGGCAGCTGCGTATCTCAGTGTGTTCATCTATTTATCCCAGGGAAGAGTTCGATTGGGTCTTCTAGATCACATGTCCATCCCTGCGCAATCCCTGCATCCAAGGGTGGCATGCGCTGATTGGCCGGACCTGATCAGGTGTCTAGCCCCCTGGTGGACAAGGTAATAAAGACCCATCCACACTCACTCTACCAGAATCACTCGGGGAGTTGGAAGAGCGGTAAACCCCAAATGGCAGAGGCTGGACCCGTTGGCTGAGGTCATTTTTCTCCTCTGTTAGCCCTTAGTTTTATGGGAGAATGACACACTCCCCAGGGCTGGCACTGGGGCGAGACACGTGAGGCACTCGGGTGCAGAGTGTTGGGGGCCCCTACCGGTCTCAGGGCTGCGTCAGGGCCAAGCCTCCATCCGCACGCCCCGGACTGACGGTGAGTGCTTCTTTACACCGCGCACCCGAAGTGCCTCGCCCTCGCGCTGACCCTGGCAGCACCTGGCTCAGTCAGCTCGGGCTGCTGGAGCAGAGTCCCACAGAGATCTATTTCTTACTGAGAAGAAGATTAATTTCTTGCTGAGATGTCCGATGTCACGATGCCAGAAGATTCCTCTTCCTCACTTGCAGACAGCCACCGCTCGCTCTGCGGGGAGGGGGCCCCCTGGCCTCTCTTCCTCTTGTGGTGAGGGCACTAATCCCATCATGAGGACCCCACCCCCACGACCCCATCTGACCTCATCACCTTCCAGAGGCCCCACCTCCAGACGCCACCACGTCAGGGCCAGAGCTTCAACGCCTCGTCAGTGTTGGAGGGACACGAACATTGGGGCCATGGTCCCGCCCTTGTGAAAACCACGTGCGTTGACATGGAAGCTCCAATCGGAGAACAGAGAGTCGACCTCCTGTGTGTCATCTCATTGACGTGGAACAAAACTGCGTCCTGCGCCAAAACAGAACGTTGGAACCGAAGCGTGGCAGGGCCGGACGTCAACTCGGAGGCCGCCTCCTCCGACACAGTCCAAGCAGAAATATCCACTCCGGCTTGAAATGTGAAAGACGCGTACCCTTCCTTCTGCATTTCGTTCGGCCGATTGTCGCTACTATTGTTGTTGTTGTTGTTATTTAGCTCTTCGGGAGAGAAAACTGTGCGCGAAAGTCCAGAAGCTTCCACCTTGGCCGGAGCAGGTGCCGGGCTCCCCAGCCTCACCCAAGGAGGCTGTGTTTCCACCAAGCAGCACGAAGTAGCCAGGCGGCGGCCGCGCTGGCACTGGGCCAATACCTTTGCCAAAAATAGCTTGAGCCCTGGCGCTGTGGCGCACGGCTCTCAGCGGGAGCGCCGCAGAAACATATGCGGCCCTTCGGCAGGCAGGGCGAGGCGGCGCTAATGAAAATGAAAACGGTGGGCTGTCGCTAAGGGGAGGGGTGGTCTGTTGTGCGGCCAGGTCTCCCTCCACCCGCCCTGACCCAGCTGAAGAAGGGCGGCCTGGGAGGCAGCCCCAAAGCCAGGTGGGGGCGGCCTGGGAGGCAGCCCCAAACCCGGGGGGAGCACCGGGGCTGCGGGCTGCTTTGGTTGCTCACTGCCCCCTTGCCTCCTGCCTGCTTCAGCAGATACAGTGGTGGTGCATCTGCTGTGGGCGGTGATTGTCCCCATGGAGCTCGGATCCCAGCAGGGGACAGGAAACATACACGAGCAAAGAAGCAATTTAAACAGCTACAGATGGCGGTGCGAAGGAAACGGGTGAGGTGCTGCTGTGCAGGGAGGAACAAGCAGCCCCAGTCAGGGAAGGCTTCTCGGAGGAAGAGGTGCAACTGAGCCGAGATGGCAAAGGTGAGAAGCTCTGGGAACCCTCAGGGCAAGTGCATTCCAGCTGGAGGCAAGAACACTTGAAAGCCAGGACCCCTCACTAGCCAAGTTCAAGGGGCCGAGGGAAGGTCCGTGTGCCCTAAGCCCAGCAGAGGGAATGGTGTGGAGAATAATCCTGGAGATAGAATGGGACAATGTAATCCAGGTCCTGGCAGGCCACAGCGAGAGGACTGCGTTCTATTCAAAAGCGGGAAATGACGCAGAAACGTCTGATTTATATTTTAAAATATTAGTTCTGTCTGATGAATAAAAAAAATAAATTAGAAAGTACTGGACTGGAAATGATGAGACCATATAAAAATGCACCTCTAAAAACCTTTACCCAAAAATCCTTGAGAGAAATGAAGCTTGCAAATTTATATCAATTGATATAATTGTTTTGAGGCATAAGTGATGAAATCTATTAAAACATTTAAAACTTTGATAATTGCTTATCTTTGGTCCTCGGTGAGTCCCACTCTGGGAATGTACCCAAAGGCACAGACATTTAGTTACAAGAACATTCACTGCAGTATTGTTTATGACGATGTGTATCTTTATCTTAATATGATACATGTACCTTAATGGAACATATACATCTTAACATAACACATGTATCTAAACATATTTTTTTCACCTGGAAGCATGTACCTACAGGTAACCAAATATCCAAAAGAGCTCAGATCCACGGGGCACAATCCTGCCCCATTAAGCTTTGCTTATTAAAAAGTTCTTTCTCTAAACCTGAGTGAAATCTCCATAAAACTCCTGGCCTTTTTGGCAACGAGTAGGTAATAAAGAGTCCATTTTAATTCAGTAGCCATATAAGCGGAATATTAACCATGTACAGTTTACCCCGGGCCCCAGTTCCGCCACGGGAGTGCAGCGAGGGTTGGGGATGGCTTCTTTGCGATTTTCTGCTCCGCCGTCTCTTCTGTGTGACAGCTCCAGGCTCTGGACCCTCCAGGACTGGAGTTTGGAGGGAAAGGAGAGGCTAGAGCCAGGGAACGTTGCTCCTGCTCCGGGTTTTGCCTGGAAATGCACGTGCTCCTCGGCACGCACCTGCCCGGAGCTGCACCTGCAGCCCTGTTCTCTGTCTGGCTGCTCTTCTCTGCCCAGAACACCCTGGGGGTCTCAGGGCCCCACGGTTGTCCTGGGCTCCCCTCCCCCTCCCAGGCGGGCCTCTTGGCGGATTGTCAATAAGACGGCCCCCTACCCGCTCTCTTGGAGTGTTTGACTGGCCAGGGGCAAAACTCCCTCGGTGTCACCCCATTGACAAAAGGCCAGCTCATTCCAGGGGACCTCCACAAGTCAAGACAACTGGTCAACCTCTGGCCACCACCACCACCACCACCACCCCCCCCCTTAGACTATTAAGGAGTGGGTCAGGCACCAGTCCGTGTCCCCACACTTGTGGGGACGCATGTCTTCCGAATGATTCTGTTCAGCGTCACTCCCCTGCCGTAGGGTAAGGGGTAGCTCCGCCCGCCCAGAGCACTTCTCCGCCCGAGAGCCGTTCTTCTTCAGTCTCCTGAGTCACAGTCTCTCACTGAGGCTGAAGGAGCACGATCAGCAAATTCAGATAAAATGGGTACGAACGACACTTTTCTGCACCCTCTGCCCGGATGGGCCAGCACCTTGCTTCACGACGTTTTCTACAGGTTTCTCCACCCTGGGCTTTTGAGGCTTCTGCCGAAATTGAGTCAACTGGAAGAGTCACGCTTCCCATTCTGTTAAAACCCATTAAAACAGATGTAAAAGATGTCACTTCTTATTCGTTTGCTCGACAGATACCATTTGAGCCAGGCTCGCGAGGCTGTGAGGGGTCAAAGGAGCAGACAGAAGGAGACTGGCCGGACTCCGCCCTCAGGCTGTCCCTCCGGGGGCGTGCAAGACGGGAATAAAATACTCGGAGAGAACTGTGACATTGTGCACAAAAGAAAGTTACGCGATGTCAGGACGAGGGGAGAGGGCCTGACCCCCTTGGAAGGTGGGGGCAGGTGAAGAAATTAGGGCGTATTACGTGGGGGAGGGGTGGGGAGCAAGAGGCACGCCCCAGACAAGACAGCATACGTTACAGTTGGAGCAGGAAAGGCCAGGGTGACTGGAATTTAAAGAGTCAGGAGAGGGGAGTGAATAAGGCCAGAGAGAATAAAAGCGTTCCTTCTCTGCTGGTCAGTGTGGTGTTATAAATGATCTGAGCAGCATGGTGCAGTTTTTTTTAAAGGAGGATTTTTATAAATACTTTTAAAACCCAGGTTGAATTATCTCTAAAGCTAAACTATTAGCAGCAGTTGTTCGCTGTTGGCAGGAGTGTTGGGGATGTTCATTTTGTCCTGTGCGCTTAAAAAAAAAAAACAAATCCCAATGCAATTAAAAAAAAAATAGACACATTATTTCTTTCTGCATGGGTGCACCTCGTGTCTTAACTTTTATAACCGAAGACACAAAGGCAAACACAAACCTCTGGCGAACTTGGCTGGAATGTGCATTTGACAGCCCTGGGCTCATTAGTCTCTCCCAGAAACTGGACCATCTTCTCTGAGGAGGGAAGAGCCCTCCTCTCCGGAGGTCAGTGCAAAGCAGCCCGGAAGAATCTTGGCCGGCGCACGAGAAAGACACCAGAGGGAAGTAACCGGGTGAAAAAGGCCTTGGCCATCCAGGGGCTCTTTGTCAGAGCAGAGCGGTGTGTGCACGCTGCTTGTCACAAGGAGATTAGAAGTCAATATTCCAGAGGTCTCCTCGGGGCTGGTCCCCGGCTTGACTGAGTGACTCAGGGCAGGTCATTCATTTCTCCTGCCTTGTCACCGGACCTGGGAAACAGAGCTAAATGGGGCCAGCCTTCCGGGGGCGGGCAGTGCCGTCGCGGGGTGAAATGCGTGAACAGGGCAAGTGTGACGTCCCAAGCGTCCTGCCAGCGTTAATTAATCCTGGCGGTGCCCCCAAGCCCTGTACTGCCATCCGCTTTTGCAGCAGAGGGACCCGACGCAGAAAGACTAAACGACTTGTCCAAAGACGCAGACGGAGCCGGCTGCAGGATGGGGGTGGGCGGTCCACGGCGTTGCCATTCAAAGAGGAAATGCTGCAACTTCACTCAACTCACCATTAAATTGCATCGGGAGTGTTTTTAGGCTGAAAACACAGTTTCCATGTTGATGAATTATGAGGCAAGAAGAAACGGACACATTTACAATAAGAGGTGACAGGAAGATGCATTTGTAACGTTAGAAACACCTTTCTTAGACTGGGGGGACTACATTAGCCTCACTCGCACTTGGACTTTGCTTTAACCTCATTGGCCAGAGCTGAGCCCCATGACCTTGGCCCCACAGACAGGAGGGGAGACGGGAAAGCATAGGTGTCATGGAAAGCAGCCACGAACCAGGCTAAGGTGGCAGTCTGCGGCACAGGCTGGGGACCGGGTCAGACGGAACCCAGGAGGCTGAAAGCCACTGGGGGACACCCAGCCGCCTCTAACAAACACACCCGAATCTGAACACGGCGGAGAACGAGTTCATCGTCTTCCTCATGTCATCCCCGTCTGTCTAGTACTTCCTAGGACCTCCGTGAGCAGGTTTTTAGCTGGAGCTAGCACAAAGCTCAGCCACCAGGATCTCAGAACAAAAGCAGTTATCGCTGTAGCTTTGGGAATCTACGGTGCCATTCATTTTAACGTGCACAACCAATTCACGCACCGGTTAGGAAGGGACATCAGCACCGGCCTCCTCTTCAAGTCCACGACCAACCACAGCCATTCAGCCAGCCTTGCCGAGTGAGGTGTAGCTGACGCCCAACAAACTGCACACAATGAAATGTAAAATTTCTTCAGTTCAGGCACACAGATACACCAACAAAATCAACACCATGGTCAAGGTCATGACCGTATCCATGAGCTCTCCAAGTTTTCTCAAGCCCCTGCAATGTCACGCCCCCAGACTGCAATGGTAACCATCTTGCTATATATCGATGTAGGAAATCAACCCTTGCATACCTTAAACTTACACAATGTCACGTGTCAATCATGTCTCAATAAACCTTGGGGGTCGGGGGAGGGTGTGGTTTGTATTTCCTGCCTCCTCTCTTTGTGGAGACCCGGCCAGGCTGATACACACAGACCTAATCCATTACACTGCTGACTCACGGTCCACTATGTGACAATAGCACATTGTATTTCTCCTTTCTCCACCGATGGAACTTAAAACCATTTCCATGTTATCCCATTACAAGCAATAGACGCTCCATTGTTATGCCCAAGATGTGCAGTAATAGCATCACTGTACACCTTTCTAAAACATATCTAAAATCACTGTCAGTCATTGACAACATCGGATTTCTTCAAGAATATAGGTACTCGGGGGCTTTCTAAAATGAAATTTAAAAAAATGAACCCAAGTAACTCCAGAGACTTTCTAAGGAGCCGATGCAATAAAAATAGTCTGTTTCGATGAAAGTCTGCAGGGAGAATAAAAAAGTAAACTAATATACTTTAAATATTTCTTTGATTTCCCTTGTAAGCTTCAAAATTTAACTCTCTCATCAGCCTATTTAAGTAACTGTGAACATGCGACTATAAACGAGAGAAGCAAGGACACGTCGGTCATTGCATGAGTATTTTAGCTCAAAGGAAGATAACATTTAGTCTTCTGAAGTGACGTGAACAAGAAGATCACGTTTCACTCGTGTGTGGAGTAAAACCCACGCCCTGTCTTTGGCCTCAAGGTCATACCAGGGCCAGGATCCTCATCCGCCTCCCACGTCACCTACCTCGTGCCCCCGCACAGCCCTCACCTTCTCGCAGGCCCCGAAATGTGCCCCGCCCCCTCGCGCCCGCCTCCGCGGTTCAGCGTTCCCTCGCTCCTCCCTTTGGCGCGCCCCTCCTTCCGCTTCTCACAACGGCCTCCCCCTGGTCGGGTCAGTCGTAAACGGTTTTATTTTCTTCTTCAAAACGCTTATCACCAATTGAAATTATGTTGCTTAGTAATGTGTTAGCATGATGCGTATCTCTTCCCCACCCCCTGTGTACACTGAACTCCAGCAGGGACCTTTGTGGCTTGCCCACCACAAGCCACAGGGCCTGGCATGGTGCTCAGCATTGCTGGGAGGGAGGGAGGAAGGAAGGAGGGAGGGAGGAAAGAGGGAAGGAGGAGGGAAGGAGGGAGGGAGGAAGGAGGGAAGGAGGAAGGGAGGGAGGAGGGAGGGAGGGAGGGAGGAAAAA
Source organism: Phyllostomus hastatus (assembly GCF_019186645.2). Classification (NCBI taxonomy): domain Eukaryota; kingdom Metazoa; phylum Chordata; class Mammalia; order Chiroptera; family Phyllostomidae; genus Phyllostomus; species Phyllostomus hastatus. The sequence continues at coordinate 5,085,537 of NW_025333664.1, forward strand.
AGAAAGAGATGAAAGCTACACAGACAATGCCTACAGACTATTATTTGATATCACATGGGTCTTGAGATGTTAAACAAATAGAACCCTAAAATGATGAAACTCCTTTACAACATTAATAATTTTTGCTTTGAATTCTAACGTCTTGCATTAGTATAATGCTCCCTGCTAATGTCTCTGTGATGGTCTGAGACGTCACTGCCCACTCTTAATCTGCAGGCATCCTTGTAAAGTCTGCTCATCTTCGATTATCATATAATTAAATGCATGTGTTCACTGGATAGTTTAACCCATTTTCATTTTTAACATATCTTGCTATGTTTGGTCTTCTTCCTGCCCTCTTAATTTTTGTTTTCTGATGTTATGCTCATTTTATGATTTATCCTCCCCCCTTTTTATATAAAAGCTATGTTTTTCTATTGAAGTTTTCATAATTCTGCTGTTAAAAAAAAAACGTTGCTGACCACTGTTACCAATGTAATCCACGCACCGGACTGCCTACATTAACACTGCCCTGTTAATGCCAAGAAATTCCTGCCCAGAAAAATAAAGTTGCCAGGAACTTGCTTGTTGGTCGCAGGAACTTGCTGGGAACACCCATGTATCTGAACAATAGACTGTGTACCTCGTTCCCTTCCCTGCGGGGAACGATCGTGCCATCTTCCTACGAAACAACAGATTGCTCACGTGGACTCATCAAATTCTTGTTTACGCTTTAGAGATTCACTTCCAAGTGCACACCTCTCCGTATCCCTCCGACCGCAACTCATCTGTCACGAACTTTGCCAGACCCCAGGGAGGTTCCCACAGGGACAGCGGCGTCTTAAATCAGGACACAGGAGAGCCCGCTTTGGGCTTTTCCCTTTGGAGAGGCCCCGGACGGACGGACGGACACTCTGTCCTGCCCCCCTGCCATGGGCCATCAGCCCGGCTCTGATCCGCCGCTGTTTGATGGTCTCTCTGGGGAGTCAGCCAGCCACACCGTCTTCTTTTCATTCCCCCGGCAGGTGATTTCATAGTTCTATGAATACATTTAAATCGATTTTTCATGTTTATGTCAAAAAAAATGTTAAAGTCTAAGTTTTTGTAGGACGTAGAAAACTAAGTGATTTTTTTTTTATTTCCCCAAGACCCTACCTCCTTTCTGAGCTTTTTTGGTTATGAGGAGAGAGGGTTATACTGAGAAAGATGGGGATGGTTTTACACCACTCTTTCCCGTTCAATGATTATTTTTGACATCCGTGTTAGGTTCTATATGCATATAAATCCCTATGATGGGGAAATGAGCGTCACCCTGCCTCCTCTAGTATCTATTATACAGAACCTATATAAACTGAGATATGTAACCCGTAAACGTACGAGTTACCGCTTTCTGCACCTTCCCATTCAAGAATGGTCTTTGAAATATGTGTTTATTTGTTCTTGCTATCACGTTTAACGAAAGCCCACTATCGAATCACACTTCTCTTGCTCATGGCCCATTTTTAACAATGTCATTTTCCTTCTCTGAAATTCTTTGATATATGTTTGGGAAGAGCAGGAAGTTTCCTTTTCAGGAAAAGTACTTCACTTTCCTTCCAGTCGAATGACTGAGTTTAAATGCAGACCAGATGAAGCCCGCACAATTCAGCTGGGTGTCATTGTAAGCACCTCTGCCCGTGGTATGCATTCGGGAACACAGTTTTAAAGTGAGGCCATCAAACCGCCAAGTCTCTATCCTTGGATAGAGATTATATTTCTGTGTCTTTAAAACATCATCAAATTCCTAAGTCCGATGGAGCAAGGATCCAGGTAATGTGCGCTGTGAGGGGAGGAGGAGGAAGCAAATCAGTATGGAATCAAGTGTCAACTTGGGTGAGAGTTACAGAATCTGGGAAGAGACACATGGATTAGTAACTGGGTGCAACATGAACTTGGGGGGTAGAGGCTAACTGAGCATGTCTTGGAGTTATGGGGAATGTGGGAAGGAACCTTCAACAGACCTCACAGTGTCCCAGCAGGGCCGTCACTGAAAATCTTGTGGACGAAACCTATGGTCATGAGTAAAGCCATTGAATTGGTATGATAGCTATATTCCTTAAATGTGACCACGTGTCCTAAACGTTAAAATTAAGTACACAAATTTTGAGAGCAACAAAACCATAGTATTAATATTCTTCTGTAAACAATAAATTGTACACACTTTATCTTAGGCATTTGAAACGTTTTAAGAAAATGAAACTTCAAAATGTTACAAGTTTAAACATTACTAAATTAAAAAGATTTGGTAACTATTCAGGAAAGTTGTTTTTATTAGTTTAGTCTCTTGAAGTACTTAAATAAAGGAAATACATTAAATTTATCAAAGGTGTTTAAAATATTTGAGGTGTTTAAGCTTTTAAAGGAAGCCTTTTTTTTGGTCAAAGATCACTTAGAAGTGATTGCTAACATCTACTGAATTTAGAAATAGAATAATAGACTAATAATAGATTTGTGAGTGCCACTTAAAGCATGAGAAACAGCTAGTATTTTTGTATAACTGTGATGGTTAATAAATTGAATACTAATTTTTTGAAAACCTTCTGAATCGTATTTTTCCCATGTACAACCATCCTGTGGAGGCGTGTAAAAAACCTCACATAAATATATCCTTTCTTCCTTGTTGCTTCATCGAGCATTTATTTAATCCAGAAACAGAGCTTTGGTAAGTGTCTATTATAATCCATGTTGGAGTAAGACACTGGGGATACATTTGGACATGGGAGGAGGGTTACTAACAATATATTCACACAGGCGTGTATTTTTAGATTTCTATAAATTGTGTAAGAGGTGTCCACGCCCAGTTGCGCTAAAATGCTGCTTCCTCCCCCACTAACTTCCTGCTTGCCACACGTCCCTTTTATCAAGTGGTGTTAACACGGTCGTGGCCAACCCTGGCTAAGGGGAAACTGAGTTTAGGGTGCGCTGATTTGGGTTTTCGTGGGATACACGTGAGCCGCTCGTGGCCATTGCAGTGTTCCGATTCAGTGTCTGCTGACCGGTCTGGTGTCGGAACTGCTTCTCGAGAGACTCCCCGGGCCTACGGGGTGGACCCCCCCGGGCCTCGTGCCACCGGACACCAAGACAGCAGTGGTGTCTGGGCAGCACTGAGCTCCTGACCTCACACGCGTGTGGCCCGGGGAAGAACAACAAAGCTCAGAATGTTCAGAGCAGATGACAGTCCCCAAGGAATTCCAACACCCAAGACCTCCAGCATGGAGAATGTCTCTGACAATCTAGCATAAGCAAACCGTATTTTTTTATTCCTCGTTGCATGGAAATTATGAAACACAGACTGTCAGAAATCTTGAATTCCTAATGTCCAAGACACACACACACACACACGACCCTGAGTGGCAGCATGTTTCAATCTCAGCTCACCCGACACCTCACGTCCTGGTGAAGTCCCGTGTCCTCAGACAGCACAGATCATGGGTGGGCACAGGAAGTCCCTTTGATCTGGGAGAGGTTCAAACTGTCGTCGCCCCTGCCCTGCGGAAAAAACGGTGTTTGTCTTTGCTTGTGCCATTCATCACCGAGTGCCTCTGTCTATTCTAGGTAATTCGTGCCGTTTCGACTCTTCCTTTGATCCAATTTCAACAGCAGCCCGGACCTCCCCCATGAGTAGAATAAAATCACCAGGTTCCCTTTGCTATCTCTATGGAAGTCATGATTTCACGTCTCCCTGAAAATTATCTTTCTGGGACAGGCCAGAAGGGAAGGCTGGAGCTAGCCTGCCTTTTGTTTCCTTAGAGATAACGTAATTTTCCCCTCTAGATACTTAAGTTATTTTTCTCTAGCCTTGAAGCTATAAAATGTCGCTGTAGATGAAGGGTGAATTAAAAGGTGTTGTCGACAACCTCTAATTTACGACTAGGTAAAAATCATTGTGTTTGTCTTAACTGTTCGGTGAACTCTGGTTTAGTGGAATTTGTGGATGTTATTAAATAGTGTTCACATCGCAACAAACTCCCGATTTTCCACAGGAAAACATTAAATCATCTTTAGGGGTAGACAGACCTGGGAGACATTGTACAAACCCGCATTCCTGTCAGTCGCTTTATTTCATGGCCATTGGACCTACTTTGACCCACTCTAATGATATTTTTACTATCTTAAATTTTAAGGATACATTTTAAAAACTCTGATGTAGACTATGGTGTTATTTTGAGCTAAGATGTGTTCCCCAGAAAGATTACACGAGATGGCAGTAATATTGTCAACCAAGTTTATGTGGCTCGTAATGATGCAGTTTATGGAAATCTTAGGATTAAAGTCTCGCATGGTCAGCATGCTCAGACTCCAAGTTGAAATAAAGAGACATGCTTATTTTTAGAAAATCAATGCGTGGCTTAATACCTGCTATTTTTCCTCATCAACATTTTCTGTTTTTCTTAAAATTCCTCTTTATAAAAAAAGAAGCCATTTGCTTGATTTCTGTGAATCCCACGATGAGTGGAAAGGCATCAAGACTGAATGAATTCCACAGCTAGGAACGGTTGGAATTCAAGTTTGGGCCGTGAGTTCCCCCGACATTACTACCCTAGACCGTGGACCCCTCCTTGCTACCAGACTTAGCATCTTTTAAAAGTGTAGACATGTCACAGTACTGTCTGGAAAGGGTCCTTTAGGACAGAGTTCACAGGACAATTTAAGTGAAAAGAAAAAAGAAACATTACTTATATCTTAACATGATAATACACTAAAATTAAGGTAAATACCTTATGTTAAATGTATTTAATTATAAGGAAAGATGGAGGGATCTACATAAAACACAAAAAGCTACCTCTACATGCTAAGATGAAAGGTGGTTTTAATTTTCATGTTTATACTTTTCTACACTTTTTAAGTTTTATATGACACTTGAAGTTTTCTGTAACAAGCTGATGCTAATTGAAGTCAAGAAAAAAACTGGTTACAAGAAAATGAAAAACAAATTGTTAGTCTGGAATGACGGCATTCAAATTCTCTGGTGTGGTGTACACAGAAAATAATTCCTGACACGGCCCCCACCGCCCTCTCCTGGTTCCCCTTCCCATACCTACCGCATAGTCTACACTCCGGCCTCACAGAGGAAGTAATAAGGACTCTCCACCCCTCGGCCTGTGCCCCATTATCCTCCTTGCTTCCGTTGTTTCTGCCAAGGAAACCTTCCCCAATGTCTTTCAACAGTTGTACCCATGGCATTTTGTAGCCACAGCATCAGTTGTATCCACGGCATTTTGTGGCCACAGTATCAGTTGTATCCACGGCATTTTGTGGCCACAGCATCAGCTGTATTCATGGCATTTTGTAGCCACAGCATCCATTGTATCCACAGCATTTTGTAGCCACAGCATCAGTTGTATCCATGGCATTTTGTGGCCACAGCATCAGTTGTATCCACGGCATTTTGTAGCCACAGCATCAGCTGTATCCATGGCATTTGCAAATACCCCTCCAGGGGAACTTAACATAGCGTGGCTATTTCTTTCCATGTTTTCTCCCCTCACCTGTGGGTTCTCTGATTGTAGGGATCGCACTTGGTGTATCTCTGCACCTCTGGTGCCCCTGCCTGGCATCTAATGGGCACTTAGTTTGTAGAATAAACAAGTGAATGAGCAAATAAAACCCAGGACGAGATTATGGGATCATGTTTTTCTTTCCATTTCATGCGAGGTTTACTTCTTGAGAAGCCTGGAGGGCTCCCTGTACCCTCCACAAAACTGCCGTCTGCACTGACATTCTTTTCTACAGGTTTGGTGACAAAGGCAAACATGGAATGGCTGCACCGGTGACAGCCTCCTTTTCTGCCAGAAGAAACAGAAGAACTACCCCTTTGCATCTGCGGGCAGAAACTGGGTTTCTCATCAGAAAAGCCCCGTCTACGTGTAAAGGAAGCGATTTCCGAAACTCACTGCAGAATGACATCCAGGGCAGAAATGATCATCCTCCCGTGTGCATCTCACTTGTTCTGATGTTCTTTATTATTTTGGCAGGAAAAAGAATGCCTTGGGGAGCTCTGCTCCCATAAAAAGGAAGTTGGCTGAGTCTAGAATGAAAGAGTTCTGGTCTCCAGACAGGCTGCCCACGAATACGCCCTCATCTTTCGGCTTAGTCTGGCAGTGATATGTTTAAGCATTGCACAGTAGTTTTCCCTCTGAGGACTTGAATCTCATTATCTTCCCTCGGCATCCCTATGAAGAAGGCAATCTCATCATCATAAATCAAATCCGAACAGGAAGTCGTGGCGTGGTGGTTGAATTGCATCCCCGCCAGGATGTCTGTTGAGGTCCTAACCCCTGGTACCGCAGAATGTGAACCTACTTGGAAGTAAGGTCGCTGCAGGTGTAATGAGTAAGGTGACTCCAAGGGAGAGGCGTGGGCTCTGGGTCCCATATGACTGGTGGCTTTGTAAGAAGAGGAGGAGAGACTCAGAAACAGAGACACACGGCGGGTAAGGCAATGTGATGACGGGGCGGAGACTGGAGCGACGCATCTGCACACCAAGGAATGCTAAAGACTACCAGGAAACGCTGGAAGCTAGGAGAGGCCAGGAGGGATTTCTCCCTGGGGTCTGCGGAAAGAATATGGTCCCGCCAGCACCTCCATCCCAGACATCTGGTCTACCAGAACTCAAGATAAACTCTTCTGTAGTTTCAAGACACCCCATGTGTGGCACTTTGTGATAGCAGAGCTAGGGCACTAATATGTATGGATAGAATGGTCCCATTTCCCAGGATTTTGCAACTAAGTTACTGGTGGAAATATGACTAAGTCCACATTTTCTGTCCCCTGAGTCAGTCTGTAGTTGAGTTGGAGACAATTGTAACTCTTCCTTTTTTTTAAGATTTATTTATTTATTTTTAGAGAGGGAAGGGAGGGAGAAAGAGAGAGAGAGAGAAACATCAATGTGCGGTTGTTGGGGTCATGGCCTGCAACCCAGGCATGTGCTCTGACTGGGAATCGAACCTGCAACACTTTGGTTCGCAACCCCCGCTCAATCCACTGAGCTATGCCAGCCAGGGCTCAATTGTAACTCTGTAGTTATGTAATTCTCTTAGTTTTGCTGGAAAGCTTGTCCAGGACCGTGGAGTTGTCAGTTGTAGAAGGTGGCACATGAATTTGCAAAGAAATAAACTTGTGTTCCCCTTCATTTTCCATTTAACCTTCTGCCAGGTGGGTCCAGGAGTCAAGAACAAACCTGGGAGGGGTTAAACTAGGCTGTAATTCTGCATTGTCTTCCGTGCAGTCATTTATCTGTCCTGATGCAGTGTGAAGTCAAGACTCCTGCTTATTAACCTTTCAGCCAGAGCAAGCCCGACGTCTGGGTTAGAAGCTAAACATTAAGAACAATTACCTTAAATGGCAGTGCATCTCACATCAAGGGACTTGGCCTTGAGGATGTTCTTTTTGAAGTGGCCATTTGTTACCTAAAAGAGAGAGGAAAATGGAGATGAGAACAAATGATGAGCTAAAATGAATAGAATGTACGGATTCGAGAGAGGAATTTACGTGAATGCCTGTCGGCCATCAACGGGCACAGCTCAGTGAGAGCAAACGTGGTGCGGGAGGCCAAGAGGGTCGCTGCTGGTGTGGACCCCACCTTCGGGTTTAAAATTCTGGCTCTGCCGTTTACCACCCTTAAGATCCAGGGAACGTCGTGTTAGTCTCTGCAGGCTTCCACTTCCTGAAACATCGCAGGCAAAGGGGGTTTCTCCTTTATAGGAGTGTTGGAAGCATTAAAACACTCCTATCATATCCAAATTCTTAGAGAGAAAAATGTGGATGGTCCTCTGACCCTCGTCCATGCCCAGAACAAATCATCACCAGAATTGGCCGATACCTACCCCGACCCACCCATGAAAGCTCACCAAGCACCGCCCCTCTGACAGGGTGTCCTCGGCGGCCTCGGGCAGCCAAGCAGAACTCCAGAATGAAAGGCAAGCCCTCGCGCACCCCTGGCTTCTGGAAGCCCACCAACCCTTGAACTCCACACTTCCCCAAATCCTGAGAAGGTCAGCTCTTTCTCTCTCTGGTTGTTCAGGGGGAGACTTAATCCAAACTGTTCCCCCTTCTTAGCAAACGAGAAATCCAGCCTTTGGGTTCAGACAGCGAGTGGTGGCTTCTTTCTTCAACACCATGAAGATTAAATTGTTGACCACGGGGTGGGGCAAAACTAGGTTTAGCTGTGAGTATGCAAAACACGGTTTATTCTTGTATTATTATTTATTCCTTACTTCCATATGAACAGCCGCAAACCTACTTTTGCCCACGCTGCGTACACACGGGTCCCTTGGACATGGCCTGGTGTGGGGTAAGCAGTCGATACGTGCTCATCGTAGTTATTAAAAACAGTGGTGGCCCCAACCTATCAGATGGGCCAGCGGGAAGGTGAGGCCATCCAGAAACTAAGTATTAAAACCTAGCATTCGGGAATCCCAAAGACCTGAGTTCAAACCCATGCTGCCAGCTAATAGCTATTTATAATAAATGGCAAGCAAATGACCCTCTCTAAGAGAGGTTGGCAAGCTACAGCCAGCTAAATCCAGCCTGCTGCCTGTGTTTGTAGCAAAATTTTACTGGCACACAGCCACACCCACTTGCTTGTGCCCTAGCTGTGGCTGCTTTTGAGTCACACGGCGGGCCGAGCACTTGTGAGGTACAACAGATGGAGGTCACAGAGCCAACTGAGCACCCCATATTTACTGTCTAGCCCTGCTCCGTGGGCCCCGAGTGCCACATGCAGAAACGATGTCGTCACGGTAACTCCTTCCCCGGGCTGCTGTGACTGTTCAACGAGAAGTGCAGAGAAAAGCACTGGGCTGAGTGAGGATCAGAAACCAGCCAGTGAACCAGTGGTGAAGCCTACTGTTGTTGTTGTTTTTTGTTGTTGTTGTTTGTTGTTGTTTAAGATTTTATTTATTTATTTTTAGAGAGGGAAGGGAGGGAGATAGAGAAAGAAAAAAAAAAACATCAATGTGCGGTTGCTGGGGGCCGTGGCCTGCAACCCAGGCAGGTGCCCTGACTGGGAATCGAACCTGCGATGCTTTGGTTTGCAGCCCACCCTCAATCCACTGAGCTACGCCAGCCAGGGCTGTTTTGTTTTGTTTTGTTTTGTTTTGTTTTGTTTTGTTTTTAATTCAGTCTGCCTTCTTTTCAGTGGGGCGTGACTCTCTTGTCGGGTTGCAGACCTTACCCATTGTCCTTTCCTTTAAATTAGGTTGACGTCACACCGTGTTGACCTGTCCGCTTCCTGCAGCCACTGAAACTGGAACGCCCCATTGTACGTAGGAGCCCCGGCTCACCGCCTTTCTGCCAAGAGGCCACTGAACTCTCATCAGCTGTCCTCGGGCTTAATGACACACCTAGGCACGCTCTCGCCGAGAGAACAATCTGCACACAGTGGGTGCATCACTCGCGCGATTTAATGCACTGCTAGCACCTGACTGTGCGTGGCACTGTTCACGCGCCAGAGAAAGAGGAGTCCCACTGAGCAGAGTCCACGGGAGGAGGCTCCCCAGGGCGCATGTGCGGGAGCCAGGCAGGTCCTGGAAACGCCGGAGAAAGGCACGCGGGGCAGAGGGACGCCGGGCGAGTCCGGCTGGTTCAGGGAGAGGCCGTGCGACCAGCGCGGCTGAAGCAGCAGACGTACAGAGAGCAGGATGCGAAACGAGGACAGAGCCAGGTGAGGTGGGGGGCGTGCCAGGTCCGGCGGGCGAGAGGGAACTCGCTTTCTCTCCGGAACGCAGGAGAAACCGCTGAGGAGTTTAAGAGCCTCTGGGATCTGGTTCCCCTTCTTCACAGACCCGCCCCCCCGCACTGGCTGCTCTTGGAGATGGATGCGTGAGCGAGTGAGCGGTGGTGGCCAGCGGTCCGTGCTCGTTATGAACAAGTCAGCGGGGGAGGGGGGTTAACAACTTCTGGACCTGGGAGGCACGGACAGCCCACGGGAGCCTCGCGTGTGGCCAGTGCTGGGGTCCTTCGCCGCTGGGGACCGGAGCCCGAAAAGGAAACGTGCCAACCGAGGGGGGAGCCGATCTGAAGTGGCGGCAGGTGGTCCGTCTTCTGCAAACGTTCTGGAAAAGTCTGCCGTGCAGTTATTTAATTAAACTCTTGAGCGTCTAGCCAGACATACCCAGATCCACATGCAAATGTGTGGGCATCTTAAAGGGTCTAGTTTGAAAGACAAAGGAGCCTTTGTCGTTCGTGCATTTGGCGAATTATGCCAGGGTAGGTAGGGCTTCGAAAAGCCTTCGCCCAGGCACTGTCTGAAATTCTATAACTAGGACAGCCCGGGGCTCCTTGGCAAAGTCTGGACACATCATTGTTCCGTTCCATTTTCACTTATTTTCCCAGTTCTTTCATTCAGTTCATAGTATCTTGGCTACTACATGTCTTCAAAGGTTTACAGCGTAGAAAGCACTGTCTTAGGGACACCACAGGACACCTCACCCTCACACACCCCTGTGACGAGCCACACCGGCAGCAGTGAATCAGCGAACGCATGAGAAATGCTTAGGACAGTGCTTCTCCCTCAGTAACTATTGGCTGTAGTGTCGTCCCATCGTTAGCACTATTATCGATATCACCATTACTCTCGTATCTGTTGTTAACGCAATCGATACACAAGGAAGCTGAGGCTCAGAGAAACAGTGAAGTCAGTGTCCCAAGGTCAGATGGCAGGGCGAGAACTGGAACCCCAGAGTCAGACCTCAGAGCCATACTCCGAACCAGCAGGTCTACAATGAGGATCTGGCTGACACTATACTGTAATTTGGGTTAACACTTGAGCCAGTTGCCTTTAGGATCCGTCCTGGATGGGCCCTTAAGATTTCCTAGGGACAAACACACACACAACCGTCCCTATGAAAACACACTCACAGCTCCAGGTACGCTTGGGACCACTAATAAAATTACAATAATAGAATCCGTGTGTGATAAATGTGCTGTTTGTCAAGTTTTAAAAAAAAGAAGTTATTTTAAACCTTTAAAACATATATTACAGACCTAATAGTGTAAAATAATTCTCAGTGGAAAACAGTCTATGATCATGAATCTAATTTAGAACAATAAGTGGCCTAATGCCCCATCATCACCCCGGTAGGTGTGGTGCTTCCTGTGCAAAAGCCAGGAGCACTTTCCAAAGCTGTTTTCTGATTGATGCACCGGAGTTAACATTTTTTCGTTCATTTCCGCCTACCTCAGGTGTTTCTTGAACGAGGTCTCGGGAAAGCCGAAAAGAAAAAGAAAGAATTATCCCCCTAGGAACATGGGCAGAAATTAAAAGCCTGCCAATTACTGCCGACACGGTGAATATTAATAAAAGGAGGAGAGGAACCTGCGAGCAAACAGCCCGTGCTGAATCCTGGGCTGCGCCACCCACCGGAAAGCCGGGCACTGGTTGTGCTGCTCTGGCATCTTCGCGACAGGTTCCAGGCGCAGGGACAGCTTCTCTCCACGCCCCTCTGGCTCCGGCCGGCTGCCAGTGCTCGCGGGGAAGGGCTTCTGGGCGCTCTGTTCTTCAGGGACTCTGGAACACGCGAGGCTTGAGTAGTCCGATCACAAAATAATTCCCACGGGCCCTCTTTCGTGCTCCTTATTTAAAGTCCCCTGATGCGGAGTCCTTTGCCAAATTAATGGGCAGGCTCTGCCCCCAACCCCCGGCGCCAATCCAGGCTCCCTGTTGCTCCCGGGAAAGCATCTACCAAGCCACCACTTGCTTGGAGATGGCGGGGTTCCAACCTGACCTCCCTGTCCAGGACCCTGGTCTGGATGCCAGACGGTAACCGGGGTGAAGCACCCCTGAAGCCAACAGCTCCCACTTTCCTCGGTCCCAGAGCCTCGATTGTATTTGAATACCTGGCAGAGGTCCTCCGGGAAAGGAGGAAGTGGATGCCAATGGAGGAGTGGTCGTGGGACCCAGGTGGCCAGCAAGCTATAGACAACAACACCCCCTGGAGGCCCCTGGGAAAGTGAGGTGCCTGTGCACCCCCCCCAACCCAAAAGAAATGCCCTGTACCGCTCCCCCGTGCTTTGGAAGTTTGGGGATAAGACCGTCCCGTTCAGAAGAGTGAGGCCCATGTTGTGACTGTGAGCGGGAAGCTGAGAGAACGGCAGGAGGGCTAACCTGGACCCGATACCGCTGAGCCACTGAAACATCACGAGCGACTCCCCTTCTGCCAGAACTCTGTTTTAGGTGAGAATGAAACATTCCTTGCAGATCCTGAAAAGGGGATAGTCCCTTACTTGCAGCCAAAAGCATTCGAAACTCTCACGCCAGTACTCTGATTTCTTAAGCGGCCCTTTCTTTGCCTTTTTCTAAAACAATGTGAGGGGTAGCGTGGCTCTTAGACAATGATGGCTGTGTTTCCACCGGGGAGAGCTGTGGGCCCGGTGTGCCTGTGTGGGCGCGGGGGCGGGGGGCAGTGCGGGAGGACGATAGGTGGTCGCCATTGGCCTTGAACACTCCTGCCTATCTTTGCTGTGTGTGTCAAGAACGCAAGGCCGCGACTGCCCTTCCCCGAGGTCACTTTTCCAGATGCTGTTTCCAGCCGGCAGCTTTGAGGGAGGAGGTGACATCTCCCCCAGGGAGGAAGCAGGCTTGCTCAAAGTTCGCTGCACCCACGGTGGGGCCCCCAGGCCGCACCCTCATTGCGAAGCAACGACGCCATTGGTTTTATGTCCGTCTGGCTCTGCCCTCGCCTGAGGACCTGTCCCCACTCCAGGTGTGTGTCTGATACTAGAACAATGGGAAGCCTGTCTCCAAGCCAGGTCCAGGGGCAATCTTTATCAACGTCTCCATCAACACCCACATCCGTCGTGGAAGACAGAAAGTCTGGAAATCTTGTTCTGGGGCTGAACTATCTTTTACCGTTTACAATGACTAAGCAACAGGTGGGGTCCCTTCGCTGGTCATTCGAGGATATTTATAGCATCCCCAAATCAACTTTCTATCAACTCGGACCCTGCTGAGCTGGATGTTGGTGTTGAGCAGGGAGGGTATGTAAGCACAGATTACTTTTTATTAATTTAAAGTAGTCTATTAATCAATACTCTTATATCATAATAACTTTTACTTTCTCCTCAACCACTGGGTTCAAATAAGGAAATCTCAGATACTGGAGACCTTCATACATGAAGGGCATAATATGGAACTATTGTTTTTAACTTGCTTTGTTCACTTAATAATGTATCAGGAATACTTCCCCTATTACTAGCTACTCTTATGCAACATCCTTGTACATGCATATATAGTATCCCACTGGGAGGACACACTATATTACCAGTATACACTGCTGGACACTTGGACTCTAAAAATTATTATTAATGCTGCACTCTGTATGTTGGTAGTTCAATATCTATACATGTCCTTAACTATTTGAGATAATGTCTAGGAGGGGGGCTGTCACACCAAAGGATTGATATATACGAGGAAAAATTTTAAGTAAGTCGCTTTCAACTAGTATTCCCCAAGAGATTGCCTCTCCCTTCCTTAGCGTCATCCGAAAACATGATGTGTCTACATTGACCTTGACTCTCCACCTTTGTATCCATTGGCTGTTCCATCCCAACTACATGCATCGTCAGTACTGAAAAGTGGAGCCCCTTCCTTCGGCCAGCTCCTCCTGCCGATGTTTTCCCTCCAGGTGCTGTTCTGTGTTTCTCCACCTCCTGTTTCTGAACCCTGTGCCCCTTGGGAAACTGCACACCCAGTTACCAGACTCCCCTCCAGTTCCTCAGCCTACCTCCTCCTCCTCGTCCTCTCCGTCCCTTGGTACCAAGGGAGCTCTCCCCTCCTCCGAGGATGCTGCTTTTCTGTAACCGTTGAAGGTGAGTTACACTTTTCTCCATGCCCCAGTTTCCAACGGGCAAAGGATGATGGCTCAGCATCCTCCCAGCTTCTGACCGCTCCTCCGTAGCCGCCGCGCCACAGCCTGGTGTACAAACACCGTCTCCTTCAAGCACTGGGGTACCTTGCTGGCTGTCTGGCATCCTTGCCCCCTCCCCGTGGATGCCCGTGCCTCCTACAGCGGCCAGAGCGGTCTCTTCAAAATACAGACGTCAGATCGTGTCGTTCCTTGCCCTGAATCACCTAGTCGTCCCCAGTACGCACAGTAAGATCAGAAATGCTTACCGTGCCCCAGAAGGCCCCAAGTATCTGTGCTCCATGCTCACGCCCTGCCAGCACACCACGACCTCAGGGCTTACCGGTCACCCTTCCCCCTGCCTGCAGGGTGTGGTTGAGGCGTCATCTCAATGCCAGTGCTTCCTCCAGCAGCACGTCTAAGTAGGCTGGGCCACCCCCCCGAAATCATTCTCTAGCTTGTGTCCCCACTTTGTTCCTCTTCCGAGTCCCCATCCCACACTCAAGGCAGGCGTGCAATGGCACGCCTCCCCGAAAGGAGGGGCCTGTGTTGCTTTGTTTCATGGTGCAAACCCATTGTCTTTGGATTTGGGCACATAAGCAGCCCTGAGTCAGTGTTTGCTGAAAGAACGAAGGAAGGAAGGGAGGAGTGTTGTTTGGTCCCTCGCTTGCATTTATTTTGACATTCTCTCTCTCTCTCTCGTGATGTGATTGTCTCTGTTTTCCTGTCTCGTAGAACTGAGTGCACACTCCCCAGAAGCAGGGGCTCACCCCATTTCTCTCCGTCTCACATCCCCGCGGGAAGGACGTGGCAGGTGATGGAGACTCGGGAAAGTATCTGTTGAACCAGACGCTTCTCTCCTTCAGGCCCTTTCCTACCTCCCCACTACTTCTTGGGCTGGGAAACAGAGGCCCAAAGGAGTGCAGAGAATTCCCCAAGCCAGCGCGTGGCTGAGCCATGACTTTCACTCACGTATTTTGACCCCAAGGCACGTTGTTTTTTCTTTTCTTTTCATCTGGTTTTTCCTGCGAAGGGCCTATCCTCATCTTGAACAGATATATCTGGACAGAAGCTCCCGGCACCACGCACATGCTGTGAAGTTGTGCTTGAGACCTTGGGACCCTTAATTTGTCAAACGTTTGGAAGAAAAATATACTGCTCTAATTATAGAATGCAGGCGGCGCTTCGAAAACTTACAAACTATGTCATTTAGCAAAGTGGAACATGAAACGATCGTGCTTTGTAGAGTGACCTTATTCTTATTTTTTTAAGGGACAATTTTGTGAATCTTCCTTTGAAAGGCATCAAACGGGCTGCCTACACGTTCTTGAAGATAAGGAAAACGAGAGTAAGCCCATTAAGCCTGTTACAACCATTTTAACCATCAATTATAAAAGCGGGCCTTTCTAATTCCAGGCCACATTGAGCATTTGGGACTGAGTTATTGCTGCTTATGTAAGTTGCAGCTCAAACTAAAACCAAATATACACGAGCCCGGTTTTACCCATTTCCACATGTCTAATTATATTGTGATGGCATCAGCAGTACCCTCTGCAAATGTTGAAAACCTCATGACTCAAAAATAACCTACAGGGAAACTTCCTGAAGCAAGGGGGAAACGGGAATGAGGACATGGCCTAGTATCAAAGCCAAGTATCCTGAGGACCACACTATCGCCAGCCGACACGATTCTTTATTTTTTAATGAAATTTCCGGAAGTGACTCAGAGTTCCCAATTCTGCCGTTTCTTCCACAGAATGCACACGGACCACAGACCACAGCAGGGAAACATTCGGTCACAACCCCCGCCCCCCACACCCCGGAGCATGGCATGAGGGCTCAAATCACTGAGTCAGTTCAGTAGTTCCACCGTATTGATGGAGCCGTGAGTCAGGTCAAAGAGCCCACCTTCACAGAGTTCACGTTCAAGTTGTAATTAAGAGCGATTATGAAATCTACCCAAACGGTCTTCAAAAATAAGCTCAACAAGAACCAGGAACAGTGAGAGGAGCACTTCTGCCTGAAGTGCTAGTATAAACCCATTAACGTTGCCCAGAACCTTGGGAATGAAATGAACTCAGGTGTGAAACTTCTTAGAAAACAGTAATGCCTCTACCTTGGTATGTATCAGAAAAATACCGCTTCTCCATTTAAATCGGTGACGTTATTTATTTATGAAATATAGGATATATGTATAAAGACATATAAAAAGATATAATAATAAGCATTCATTTGTGTATTATATATTCACACACATATTTAAAGAAAGAAGAGAGGTTTTTCCATGAAAAAATAATAAAACAGCAAGCGTATGTGTGATACACGACACGGCAAAAACTGTGAAGATGACTCATGACCAAAGTTCCACAAATTTCACCAATTTCTTCAGAAAGTGATTTTAACCCACATTATTCCTGGCTGCAGGTGTGTAAACCTTGACATTAAAAAAAATTACTTATCTATAGAATGTCTTATCAAACATGAATTTATTCACACACACATACATATAATCAAAGAGCTAATTGTGCAATAACAATACTATTGATTTTTTTTTTACATTTCAGGCATTGCACCAAACATTTCACGGACTGTATATTATTTGATAGGCTCAACAAAATTATGCGATGGATAACACTGAAGGGGTTGGATCGGCTGCTGCCCATCATGTCGTGTGCTGGCCTGTGGACTTTCAGGTGGGTCGTGGGCTATCAGCCCCAGGAAACCACTGGCTCTGCCTGTTCCGTTCCTTGACGAGTCCGTAGGGCCCGAAGCGTAGCTGATACTCAGTAAATATCTCTTAAACAAGCCAGTGAGTGAGCGGATCAATGAACAAATGTCCACGACAGGGGTATGGACCAAGCGCTCTGAGCCCACGGAGGGGCTCATTTTTGTACAGGTACCCCTTTAAGCCCATGCAGGAAACTGCAACATGTAGATTGTAGAGACTATATATGTAAAACCCACCTGCTTTGAGGGAGGGAGAAGCCTCTCTCTTTGAAACGTCCTCGCTGACAGCAAGACACGTGTCTGGCTGCTTATTTAATTGGAAGATGAACCACGGTACTAAGTTTTAGGGTCTCCTTCTTTGATATGCAACTGGTCTCTTCCTCTTCCTCAAACCTCTCCAGCATTTGTATTCATCTCCCAAGACAGAAAGTTAAAATTTCAGTTGTATGGCATGGACCCAGATCTTTTGGCTTTTAGAATGAACCCTTTGGTTCTCGGGGTTCATGGTACACCGTGGAGTCTGTGTGGGTGTGGACGGGTGCGACGTCTAGCTGCAGTTTTCCTCCTGGGACTTAAACTGTCTCCCTCTTCCGTCTGGATGTGACTAACGCAAAATGGTCCCCGTGGCATTTCGGAAGGATTTAAAGTCTGAACGCACTCACATTACTTTACAAGCTCTATAGCCTCATACCTCCTGACAGAGCCCATTTCCTTCACATGAAAATTTAATACAGGCATTTCTGCTCTTTTCAATTTGCTCTTTAAAAATGTAAGCATTCTTACAGTCTGGCTCTCTTTAAACAATCCTTTCTGGTCACAAAGTACTTCATGTGAACCCTGGAACTTCTTTTTTTCCTTTAGAATACTGAGGTCGCTGGTGCTTTTAAGTTTTTGTCATTAGGAATAAAAATGCAAGGACCTTGTCGTGATTTGCAGTATAAGGCACGCACTCAGCCGAGTTGTGTGAATGTCTTCTGGGGAAAAAGCACGCAACGGGAGATGGTGAGGGTCGGTCAAGTGCTCAGTAGTGCTCCTTCCCGAGGCTTGGTAGAGGTCATGGCTTGATTATTCTACTAGAGACCCCGCTAAGGCAAATGCTGGGATGTGAACCATTTTCGATGTCGGTGGTCTTCCCATCTCTGTCCCCAACAGAGGTACATCTTTGTTGGTCAGCTGGTTTATTTGTACTGCACACCATCTATTCTGTTGTCTTTAGTAAGAGCCCATTTTTTGTCTTTTGGAAAGAAATCCTTCTTTAGTCCATACAGTTTTCATAGGATTCGATCTACCGATGTTGCTCCAACGGTATTCATGTGAGTAAGCCATGGCCAATCAGGACACTTCTTCCGCATCTTGGTTCAGGAATGCACAAAAACCAGACCTATTAGACACCCTTAAGATTATGACGAAATCATCATAAAAAAAATTCTCTTTATAATGCTGTTGCTATTCTAGTAGGATTTATTTACTTAGATTATTTATTTATTTACATTAGGTAGATTTATTCATTTATATTACATATATTTAGAATTGCTGCAGGCCATTTTGTTACAATGAATCAAGAGCCTGACTAAAGTCAAAGTAGAAGAACGCCAAGGGAAGAGATACAGGGAGATCCCTAATGACAAAGTCTGAGCACCTGGATGCAGCCACGCCTGAAGATTATGCTCAAGTTTTCTGTTACATCAGCCAATAAATTATTACTGAAGACAGCTTGAGCCATCTTTCTAACTTTTGGAACTGCCAGCATATTGACAAAAATAAACGTGGTTGCCTGATCATCGCTAGCCCACACTTGAGAATCCAGAAATAGGCCAGGCAATTCTCCCATGAAGTGCTTGCTCTAAACAAAGATTTTCATGGTATCTGTCCAGAGCTAAGGGATTTCTTAGGAAGACCCATGAAGAACTTAGTCTTTTTAGAAAGCTCTAGTGTTATAAGAAAGATCTAAAAAGACGTTGTCCATTTTCCTTCTGTGTTACAGTAATTTACAGTCACAGTAATTTTCAATGGATCCAATCCACATGCAATTCTCTGTATTGTCTCTGCATTTTTTTGACACATTTCTGCTGCAAGTTCAAGTCAGCTTTGCCAGCAGACCAGATCGGAATAGAGATGTAGCGCAGATAGGAGCCCACTTTTTGCCAGCGTGGCCAGAACACCGTCTGTAGCAAACGAAATCTGATTGCTTCGCACAAAGTCATCCGGGTCCCAGTTGCGGATGTGGTACAGAGCCTATGAGTGTGAAAATAAATCCAGGAGCTTGTCTCGCCTTAAATCACCCACATTCTTGGGGCACAGAGGAAAAGGGAAGGAAAACACCCACCTACAAATGACAAATGATCAACACTGTTTGCTTGCTTGCTAAGTGAAGCCGACTAATTAATCTATTGCCTCTGAAATGATTTCAAGGTGTTATAGAATGAGCTGGCCTATATTTCACACTTTCTAGGACATAAGGCAATAAATTCTAAGCATGCTCCATTGCCCTGTAATAAGTTACTCACATCATCTTCACTCTAGTTGATTACCGATCAAATCAGCAGGTGACCACCATCGAGGCTGGAAGCACCTTTTTTTTTTTTTTTTTGGGCCAAAGCATATGCACTGCAAAATGTTTTCGTAGTGGGAAGATTCAAAGGAAACTCACAGCTGGACGTTCCTGAAGTCTGATTGCAGTCGAAGAGCAACATTTGATTTATTTAGCCAGAGCACATTATTTGCAACCTGCGTAATTTGCGTGTGCTTATTTCTAAGGAAGCCAAGAACATTCATCTTTTAAACCCCATTTATCTCCATAATTTCCCAGGGCAGAGAACAGACAGGATGGGGTCGGCAAACCTGACCCGGGTCTATTACGTTTTGCAAATGAAGATCTCACAGCACAAAAAGTTGAATTTGTTCGCCTCGAGGCACTCACACGCGAAATCGGAATCATCAAGGCTATATTGATTCTCTCCCTCCCCGTGGGGTGTCAGAAGCCCGGAAGCAGGCATGAAGCTAAACCTACTGGCTGCAGGGGTCATTCCCAAGCAGCCCCTCGCCCCTCGTGCCCCATGTCAACCCTCGGTGCAGAGATTCCTCAACACTGCAGCACAGCAAAATGTACGGGATTTCCCAGCCTCCACCGGCCTCCATCCGGGCTGCACCTGGAGGTCGGAAGATAAACCTGTGGGGACCCCTGCGCCCGGGAACCTCTTAACTACTGGGATAGACAGAGAGTTAGATGTGTCAAAGTTGTGGTACTCTCCCGAACACTGTTTCTTTTTCACTTTTTGAATAAAAAAAATAAATAAAACAGCCCTGGCTGGCGTAGCTCAGTGGATTGAGCGCGGGGCTGCGAACCAAAGCGTTGCAGGTTCCATTCCCAGTCAGGGCACATGCCTGGGTTGCAGGCCACGGCCCCCAGCAACCGCACATTGATGTTTCTCTCTCTCTCTCTTTCTCCCTCCCTTCCCTCTCTAAAAATAAATAAAGAAATAAAAACTTTAAGTTGAGAAAAAGAAAGAAACTCCTTGATCTTGCAAGCATATTAAAAAAAAAGTGAAAAAAAAGCTCACAACCCCATCTACTCCTCTAATTCTAAACCCCGAAGCAACGACGTGGACAAAATTGGCACGAAACCTTCCCCACCATTCCTTTCATGCTTGTGTAAACTCGTACGAACCTATGTAGGCTTTGTCATTCATTTTCTAAATGGAATCACACTCCATGATGTACACTGCCACTTGCTTTTCTGTTTGTTTCACCTCACAAACATCCCTGTAAGCATATGGGGGAAATAGGACTTTTCATTTTTTAATTTATTATTATTATTTTTCATTTGCACCTGAGAATGTGCTCATTGGTTCTAGAAAGAGGGGAGGGGAGGGAGAAAGAGAAGGAGGAACAGCCATCAGTTGCCTCTCCTGTGCGCTGCAACTGGGGACCACACACGCAACCTAGGTATGTGCTCTGACCAGGAATCGAACCAGTGACCTTTTGGTTTATGGGACAATGCCTAACCAACTGAGCCACACCAGCCAGGGCAGAAATAAAACTTTAAATGACTGTATAATATTGTATTTACAGATATACCGTACTTCATTATTGGTAAACGTGTGGGTTGTTTTTCTTTCTCCGGTGATTTTTCTCCCTTTTTGTTTTCTCCACCCCCTGCTCTCCTCCTCCTTCTCTTTTCTGATTCTTCTTTCTTGTTTCGGTCACCCCGCCAAAGACAGGTGCAAGGAATGCATTTGTGCTTCCGTTTCCACTTGAGTTTTCTCACTTCTACAGAAAAGACTCAGAAAAGTGGAATTTCCAAGACAAAACTATATTCAACTTTAAACATCAATGTACGCAACTGTAACTTCATCTGGAGTCTTTTGTTCTTTTGTTAAAATGGTCATATTGTAGTCCACTTTTTTGTTTCTGTTTATGTTTCCTTATTTTGGTTCTTATGGTAATAGCGGCCTGTTGTAACAGTCCTGTGATTTTTTAAAAATGTTGTTTATGATGCTAGCAAATGCATCAGCCCTTCACTATGGCCCAGATTCTGTTCTAAAAGCTTTATGTCCATCAACCCGCCTGCTTTTACAAGAGTCTATGTGCCATTCATGTCGCATTTACAGAGAAGGAAACTGAAACAGAGGCTGGGTGATCTGCTGACAGCTGCACAGTTCAAAAGTGAAAGCGCCAGGACTTGACCATGAGGAGGCTCACCCACTGCATTATGCTACCTTTCAAGAAGCAAAGAAAGGGCTAGGCTCTAGAGGCAGGCAACCTTGGGTTTGACTATGGCCTCTGCCCCTAATTAGTCTCGTAGCCCTGAGAAATTCCTTATTATTTCTGAGTGTCGGTTTTCTCATCTTTGAAATGGGTCTAATTTCAACCTCTTGGAAGGGCTGCCATGAGAACCAGAGGAGGTAATGCTTGCAGAGTGGCTAAAAGTTCCCAAGCTCTTTTTTCCTCTCGGACCGTCTCTCTCTCTCCCCTTCCTTTCCTTCATCATTTCCTCTTGTTCTTCCTTTGTATCTGTAGCCCCTTGCTCAGTGTCTGGCCTGCAATATTTATTTTAAAAAGCTGTTATTTGTCTTCTTTCTTTCTTGTTCTTGTTGACATCTGTTCTCAACCTACTGCTTTGCTTTGTCGCCTAGAAGGCAAGCAATCATTAAAGGCTAAATTTAGCAAACTTGGATCTCGCATTCGCATCACTCGGGAAAACATTTTAAATATGTATTTATGTGTGTACATACACCCTGGTTCTGGAGAGCATATTGGTATGGTTCTCTCTGAGCATCGGGTCCTTCCAAATTTCCCCGGCGGGCTCTGACACAGAGTTGGGATCCAGAACTATTGGTCTGATGGGCAAGGCTGCAGTCTTAACCGTTCTGACGTCTCAGTGGCTCTTCAACTGGTGGCACAGGTGCGTTCCTCACCTGGAGGACCCATGAGAACACACGCCGCTGGGCCCCATCCCCGGAGAGTCTGTTCCAGTCGGTCTGGAGAGGGAGCCCAGACTAATAACCGGTTCCCAGGGGAGGCTTAGCCTGCCGGGCAGGGGACCGTATTTTGAAAACCACTGTGCTACCCTTTCAGTGAGAGAGAAGGACACCCCATCTCCCAGGGACTCCGTGTGAGCGTCTCAAGTCGGAAATGTATTCTGCGTTTCCATAGCACCAACCATACACTTAGCTCCCGTTTCCACCATAACATTAGCACCTTTGTCCCTCTTCCAAACTAGGCTGCATGCTTCTGTAGTATTGAAACCACAAGATTTTTATCCTTATAACACGCCAAGCTTGGCCCAGCTTACGGACAGAGTAGGCACTCAGAAAACACTGAATGAGCCCCGGCTGGTGTGGCTCAGGGGATTGAGCACCGGCTTGTGAACCAAAGGGTCGCCGGTTCGATTCCCAGTCAGGGTACACGCTTGGGTTGCAGGCCAGGTCCCCAGTAGGGGGCGTGCGAAAAGCAACCACACATTGATGTGTGTCTCTCCCTCTCTTTCCCCCTCCATTCCCCTCTCTCTAAAAATAAATAAATAAAATTGTTAAAAGAAAGGAAAATGTTGCATGAATCTCTCCCTAGAGGTAGAAGTCAAGGAAGTCTTAATTCATCATCGAATATTATCTCACTTGTATGCACTAAGGTCCTTGAACTTCCTGAGCTCAATTAGGGAGGCTCACGCAGTGAAGAGAATCAAAGCACCTGACTCTGCATCACTCCCATCCGACTGCGGTTGTCCTGAAATAAAGTCACAGACTTCCGCCTCTGGCTGGCCTTTTCCTGTAATGAAAATCAATTTCACTTCCCTGCAACAGCAATATTCAATGACTCCATCATCCTTGCTTCCCCCACCCACCGCCTTTTAATTTTGCAGGTGTTTAATAGTACATAATTATATCTTACTACTGTTTGGGATAGGGAAATTAGGGATCCAATTTGCATTTTAGGAATAATTTGAAAACATGAAAGCTAATTATCTATGATCAGATTTGGCCAAATGGAATAGGCTGGCTGTCATTTGACAATGAACTCTGGCAGTTATCTGAATAAATCAAAAAGTTGGGTGTGGCCCTGGCTGGCGTAGCTCAGTGGATTGAGCGCGGGCTGCGAACCAAAGTGTCGCAGGTTCGATTCCCAGTCAGGGTACATGCCTGGGTTGCAGGCCATGACCCCCAGCAACCGCACATTGATATTTCTCTTTCTCTATCTCCCTCCTTCCCCTCTCTAAAAATAAATAAATAAAATCTTTAAAAAATTTTTTAAAAAGTTGGGTGTGAATTCATTTATCAATTGATTGTTTTGGGTAATATTCTTAATAGGGACACTTTTTTTTTGCCTGTCCATTCTCTTCTGATCTCCTTTTGGGGATCCTCTCTCCCCATTGGTGTGTAGTGTTGGTGGTAGGATAATCCTAAGGGTTGCCTCTTTCTAGGAAAATTTTGTCACCTAGAAGGCATATGGGAAAAGTATTTTCTTTTTTTTTAAAGATTTTATTTATTTATTCTTAGAGAGGGAAGGGAAGGGGAAAGAGAGAGACATCAATGTGCGGTTGCTGGGGGCCATGGCCTGCAACCCAGGCATGTGCCCTGACTGGGAATCGAACCTGCGACGCTTTGGTTCGCAGCCCGCGCTCAATCCACTGAGCTACGCCAGCCAGGGTGGAAAAGTATTTTCTAGGCATGGGAAAGGGACTTGGTTGTACATAAACCTCCACCATCACGCACTCCTTCCCAGGAGAAGAAAATGTTTCTGGCATGTTGAACCAGGGAGTCCCGGATAGGTGATGGCTCACCTCTGCAAAGCCTTTGTTCCAGGCTATTCCTGAATCTGGTGTAACAAGCTCCCGTTCACTCTGCGAGTCTTCCCACGTTACGGCCCCATGCTGTTCTAATAAATTCTCCTTGCTCTAATTTGCCGTATTTGGTTTCTGCTGCTCGCGGCCTTAAACCTCCTGCGCACATCAGCTCCAATAAAAATACCTCTTTCTTTATTGTTTCCTGCACACTCGCGCCTAGACTCTCAAGTCCCGTCGTTGTCATTAGCTGGGACTCTGTTTCCAACTCTCGCATTTAAACGAAGCGTTTTCAGTCCTTTCAGTTCTTTCTTCAGCTTTTTCCTCGTAGATAAAAGCCCCCGCCCGAATTTCAGGGCATTTATTTTCTTCATTAGTTACACCACTACAGAGAAGCCTTGGGTATTCCATTCAAGGCTCGTGGGCCACACTATGTTTTAGTAAGAACAACTGTCCTTTTCTTTAGATTGTAAAACATACCCTGTGCTCTATAGGAAACACAGTTGTTATTTCCTGAAAGCGAACTCCAGTGAAAAATATCCATGTCACCAGCATTTAGCAGTGTCTGACACACACTTGAGGCATCTTTTCTGAAGGGACTAAGTATTATTTCAAATAAGGGTATGAGGAGGGATGTTAAAGCTCAGCGAAACCAACCCTCTATTTAGAAAATAAGGTGAGAAGTTGTTGATTTGCTTGTGAGGGATGCCCAAAGCCAACCCCCTAAGAAATCCATGTTGGGTTCAGACATATTTAGACACTACAGACAGCACTTAAAACCTTAGGGACTAAGTTCCCTCGAATCTATCATGGGGATCATGACACCCATCTCTGTAAGGCACAAAGGTTTAGCAGAGCCAATCACGTAAATGCTAAATAAATAACACCATTATCGTTACTGCAATGAAGGGTTTAATCTTTCCGGTATTCCACACCTTAGCTCAGTTTCCTCAATGCACTGCCGCATTTTTCCCAAGTGCTAATGAGTAACTATTTTGTGATTGGTGTCTTCGTTAAATACTTCATCTTGGGAAAGTTGGTGGTCCTTAGAAACACGGAAAAATTACGTACCCAGGAAAACCAAAGGTCATGCTTGGCCACTTCAAAATCGTGCCACCTGCTGAGTTACTTTAAGAGATGATATTTAAAGACACGAAGACACCACTGGCTGCTCATCAAATTTAAGACAAGGTGGAGATAGAAGGTATACTTTTTTTTCAGATTTAGTATAAAATAAATATCTTCTAGTTTATACAAAATCAAGTAGATCAGGCGTCAGCAAAGTATGGCCTGCGGACCAGTCTGCTCTGGCACCTGCTTTTATAAACACAGTTTCATTGGAATACCACCGCCACACCACCTGTGGTTGCTTTCTTGCTACAACAGCAAAACAGAGGAGTTGGGACAGAAACCGCATGGGCTACACATGCTAAAAGAGTTCCAGTTGCCCCCTTTCTGAAAGAGGTGGCTGATTTATTGATTTAATGAAATCCCCAAAGATATAAGACTCAATTTCTGTGAAATATGGCAAACCCTCATTGAAAACAGTTGCCTCTTCCCTGGGTCGGCCTCCTGCTTGTCACGGGGCATGGACACGTGCCCACTCGCACCTGCAGTTACTGTGTCATCTGACTTACATATTTACGAGTCGATTGCTTTTCGTCCCAGACACCTGTATCAGGAAGGCTGGAGAAAAATAAGTCAATCTGCAAACAGAAATAAGCGGAGAACGTGTTTGGGTTGGGGGTACTTCTCTGGGACGAAATGCTGGGCAAGCTCACTTTACACGCGGACCATGAAACTCTGAGGCTGGTAAAAGCCAGGCCTCAGAAGAACTGGACAGGTCAGAAAAGCCAGCCTTAAGTCCACCTTGGGCCGTGGGTGCTCCAAGGGCCTGTGGCTACTTCACAATAGCTGCAAAC
The DNA here is from genome assembly GCF_019186645.2 of Phyllostomus hastatus. Taxonomy (NCBI): domain Eukaryota; kingdom Metazoa; phylum Chordata; class Mammalia; order Chiroptera; family Phyllostomidae; genus Phyllostomus; species Phyllostomus hastatus. Next base: position 5,111,327 of record NW_025333664.1, read on the forward strand.
ATAAGCCACTCACTGAAAGGACTATTTAGATGCTCATCACAAGGGCGGGACAGCTGGAAAAGGGACTCTTCCCTGCTGCAGCGGGACAGAAACGACCTCTGGGGCTAGCGACACAGAGGACGAGTTTTAACAAGAGCAGCAGCACCCGGGGTGACCAAGGAAAGGTCCCACGCCAAAAGAGAGAAAAGGGGACGCCTGTAGGTCAATGCACTACAGGTTGATTCACCTGACGTTCAATTTCCTGAATGGGCAGCCTGCTCCCGACGGAGAGGTGACGTCACACGGTAAGTTGAGCAGCATTCACAGCAGTTATTTCGACCCACAGCCCAGAGAAGGAGGCACCCCTCTCCCCGGGGGTGTGGCAGCGTCCCCTGTGGGGCAGCGAGTGCTCTGGCAGCGTCCTAGTGGCTTGTCAGTTTCCCTGTGGGTGTGGCCTTGGCCACCCCAGGGAAGGCAAGTCCGGGAGTTCATCCCCTCGAGTTTACGAGGGTCGTACTGAAGTACGATGACGGAGCAGGCGCACCAGGGGAGGAGGTGCCCACCCCTGAAAGACAGAAACCCCACCCCCCGCTCACTGTGGGAAAACAGCCCTGGCACACTCCTGGTAAAACATAAAACCGCAGGGGGGAAAGAAACGAAAGGGCTGCTAAAACCATCCTGTGTGACGCAAACGGCCATCAGCTGTAATTGCTAATGAGATCTGCTTCCAGAGGACAGCCTGGGGCCATTTCTGTGCAGCGATGGGAGACCTCTCCCACTCCCATGAGTCCCCGGGACCCTCAGACAGCAATGGGAGCAATTCGGGACGAGGGTTCCAGCAGCCCTGTATGCGGCTGCTTGCCCTTTCTGCTTGAAATCCTATTGCCTGCGTCCTGGGGGACACTGCCTGGCAAATCACATTGGAGAGAGCTCCCCAAAGGCCCCCGCCAGCCCATCCCTCTCTGGCTAATGGTGACAGTGTTGTCCTACTTTTCGGCTGAGCACCCGTCTGGCCGTGCGCACACCTGTTTGCCAGAGGCTCTCGTGTGTCGCAGCTCTGAGAATCTAAGGGCCAGCCTGGCTCCACGGCTCTCAGCCAGGAGCTGAGGCCACCACGCCGAGAGGCGGCCAAGCAGCCAGGCAAAGCCTGCAACCTTTTACGGAGTCCCTGCACCTTTCGTCAGTGAATATGACACTCTCCTTGGGTCAGGCCCAGACGATGCTTCTCACCCTAACAAGACAGACAGAACTCACGCATGAGCGTGGGATCCTTTGTTTCCACGCCTCCCGCATTGACTGGCCGCTAAAGCTGGCTGAGCTGGGGATGCAGGCAACGGACACACGATGCACACTCCCCTCTCTCTAATAAAGCATTCTGCACACAGTGACCTGACTTAGGCCACTGACCGTGTAGGCGGTGGGCATCGTAGTCCAGGAGTGGTCCCTAAGAGCTCCAGGGTGCCTCCTTCCTACCCAAGTTCATTGTCAACGTACAGCCAGTACTTCCGTTCAATAAACATTGCTTCTGAGCCATCCCTGTACTGAATCTTTACAACAATCTTAGAAATCAGTGGTATTAACACCCTTGTTTTGCAGGTGAGGAGGCGGAGGTTAGGTGAGTTAGAAACTGACCTAAGGTCACTCAACTGGTAGGAAGCACAGCAAGGCAACAGTGATGCCTGGCTCCTGGCCAGGATGCCGTACACACCCGGCCTCCCCAAAGGTTTTTGTCACAAGGCTATTAATCATCAACGAGTGTCGTAATCCCTGGGGTTGGCAAACGATGGGCCTGTGGCCCAGTCTGGTTTACCATCTAACACAGCTCGGAAGCTAAGTATGGTTTTTACATTTTAAATGGTTGGGGAAAAGTCAAAAGAAGAACACGACACCTGTAAATTACATGCCGCTGAAATCTCAGTGACCATGAATAAAGTTTTATTGGCCTACAGCCATGCTCATATGTTTACCTACTGTGTGCGCCTGCTTTTCGGAGACCAGAGCAGACAGGCGTGAGGAGTTCAGACAGAGACTGCGTGGCCTGGCGAAGTCTAAAATACTGACTCTCTGGCTCTTTACAGAAAGTGTGCAGACCCCTGCCCGCATCTGCCCGGGGGGTGCAGTGAGTCCTCACAGCCACAGCGGACTGTTTACAGCAGACAGAGCTTAAGTGAAAAAAATTTTTTTCACTTAAATGAAATGATTCAATCCAAGTACCATCTTTTGTCTTTCTTGAACTAACAAAAGCTGCACCAGCCATAGGTGCCAATTGTCTGAATCATGGCTAGAGATCCCTTTTCTCAAGTTAGGTTTGAAAATAGCCCCAGCTTCTGTTCAAAGGCAAGGCGAACAGCAAAGCTCCAGTGCGCAGCTGCTGTGGGAGTAGACGGTGTGTTCCCACTCCCGCTGTTTTTTTTTTAACTTTATTCAATGTATTGGGGTCGCACTGGTGAATGAAAGCATTCAAGTGCATACATAGTTCTACATCATCCGTATCCTGCATTTTGTGTTCAGCACCCAAAGCCAAATCTCCCTCCGTCACCGTAAATGTGACCCCTTTGCCCTTTTCCACCCCCGCCCCATCCGCCTTCCCGACAGCCACTGCGCTGTCGTCAGTATCCACGAGTTTTCGTTTGTTGTCTTGCTTGTTCATTTGCTGCTTTCAGTTTTATTTTCCACAGGAGTGAAATCATACGGTTCGTGGCTTTGTCCAGCAGACTTAGTTCATTTAGCGTGATAGTCTCAAAGTCCATCCATGTTGTCACACACGGCAGTATTTCATCTTTTCTGATGACTGAGACCGAGGATTAGATCAGGACGATGCGGTCTAGACACACGATGGAACACTACTCGCACTCTTCCTTACTGGAGCTTTGTCCAACAGCACCATCAGGGGGAAACTTAATGGACAGATACAATAACGAGACCGACTCACTATAGCAACAACCGCCACTACCAATGTGACTGCCAGGTGCCATACCGATATTTCCTGGCAAACATAAAAATAAATCTTAAAAATGATCTAACAGAGTTGTGGCTTTTCATATTTTTCCATATGTTTCCACAGAAAAAAATTGCTTAACCCCCGAAGTCCGTGCGGAGAGAGCCTTACAATAAAGGTGAACATACCCCACGACGGCATCCCTTCTGATACTCTCTACTTTGGTTTTCTTCCCACATCGTTTCTATTAACAGACTCACTGGTGTTCTGTCTCATTGCCTGGGAGCCGGTTCACTTTGCTGAGCGCATGGCCACTGATCAGCAGCACGTGCGAGCTGAGGTTTTAATGAGGAGGAGTTGATGGGTTTCCTCCTCCAGATGAGTCTTCTCCCAGTTTAATGTGAGCCACTCCGGTGAGGCCACCCTGCTTCATTCCCGTTTTCCATGGCATCCCTCAGCAAAGTTCTGCTTTTTTCTCTAAATCTGGCCCTGCAGTTTTTAGAAGTTAACTTCTAGCTATTAGTGTATTTTTCTTTTTTTTTTTTTGTCTTATTGCTGTGAATATGATCTCATAAAGCATCGCATTATTCAACTGGCCATTTTTTTAACTTTTTAAAAAGATTTTATTTATTTATTTTTAGAGAGGGAAGGGAGGGAGATAGAGAGAGAGAGAGAGAAACATCAATGTGTGGTTGCTGGGGATTATGGCCTGCAACCCAGGCACGTACCCTGGCTGGGAATCGAACCTGCGACACTTTGGTTCACAGCCCACAGTCAATCCACTGAGCTACGCCAGCCAGGTAACTGGCCATTTTTAGCACAAGGAAAAGCTACTGATTCTTTGCAAATTTACTTCAGTGGCCATTTTCTGAACTTATAATAAGCGCAATTTTTTTTCACTTGGGTTTTTAGAAAGAGAAAGAATGAATCTGAAAGTAATTACAATTTTGTCTTCTCCTTTCTAATATTTATAAACTGTATTTCTTTTCCTTGTCCTATTATAAATATGGATATCCTTAAAATTGGTCTTTGTTACTTGCAGCCTAAATTTATGGACTTTGATAGTAATCTATGTTCTTTTTTAAAAAGCTAAATTGTATGTAAATAAATTAATAAATTCAGATCTGCAAAATTTTGCTGAAGTCATTTTTCTGTGTCTTGAAAAATCTAATTTCATAGGATTATTGGGTAAGTAAAACATGATTTATGAATACATCTACCATATGACCTAGTAAATTCTACTGCACTATACTTACCCAAGAAAAAATGAAAACATATACTCACATAAAGGTTTATATCAACGTTCACATTGCAACTTTATTTATAACAATTCTAAACTGAAAATAACCTAAATGTACATACACTGGCAGCAAACTAGATAAACCAATTCATACAATAGAATCCTAATCAGCAATGAAAAAGAAATAAACCATTGTTACCTGCAATCATATGTACTAATCTAAAAATAATTTTTTCTTGCTGAATAGAAAAAGCCAGACACAAAAAGTACATACAGTGTGATTCCACTGATAGAAAGTTCTAGAACAGGAGAAACTCATCCCAGGGACAGGAGTCAGACAGTGGATGTTCTTGGCAGGTAACAGTGGGAGGCGGTGACTGGCGGGGAAGGGGCACGGGGGAGCTTCTGGGGGTGATGGAGACAGCTCACACCTTGAGAAGGTGAGAGGTCTGTGGATTACATGAATGTATGTATTGAAATTTACACTTAAGATCTGTGCATTTTGTAATACACATGGTTCATAAAAATAACATGAAGTTGCATAAATGTAACATATTTCCTCTGTGTTAGCTACTGCTGTTCATTATGATGCAATCTCTTGCTAATATGTATATCATATAATGTATATCACAAATGTTGTCATATATACTATGTATGCATATATACCATGTTAATTTAACCACATTTTAACCCTTTAAAATATATGCATTGTGACTGTATATTGCCAAATCACCTAAGTTCACCAACAGCCTGCATAGTTTTACTCAGCTTCACAGACATTTAAGAAAATACCTAATATCAATCTTATCAGGTAACTAAATGGCCCGTAAGTGTTATTCCCTGTTTTAGCATCAGGGTAGCCCTCCTTTTAGTGGAGGCTTGGGCGATAAGGCTGGGGGTCTGGAGGAGAGCTCCTTCATCAGCGAAGGGTGGCCGCCACGGGCACCTGGGCAGGGGCAGGGCTGACAGGTGTGCCTGAAGGTGGCATTCGCCAGCCTGGACTGAAATAGTTAAAACTTATGAAATCCTTCAAATACAAGTACAAAAATCCACTCAACAGAATTTAATCTTTCTTTGATGTCTAGAAAGAAACTTACGCAAGACCACAAGCTCACCATTCTGACCGTTCACTGTTGGACCAACTAAAATTTTCTGTTTGGCTGAGTTCTGGGTAATCAGATATTTGTTGTATATCAGATGGCTGTGTGTGCTTAAATAAAAGCACCTTTAATTGAGAACCTATACACAGCAAGAAACATCCTCCCTCCCACCCCATTTGAGACAGCATCTTGTGCCCTTCTATGAGATTTGGGTAACACGAGGCAAGACTTCTACGAGACGCTGGGAGTTCTAATCATCAGACTGAATCTCTGGACATCACTCTGAGCCCTAATGAGCATGACTTTATCTGCCGGCAACAGCAGGAGAATAGATTTCTTACTCCCCATATTAGCAACAGTCCAGATTCCAGATGTTGGGGGCCGCTCAGCAAGATTTTGTCAGCTCCGCACATTTCTTAACAGATAGTCCTGCCTTCACGGCTTCTGGGGAAAAAAAAAGAAACAGAGTTGGCAAATGTGCAATGCCATCTTTTCGAACAAAATAAGAAGGAAAAAATGACCTGCATATTTACTAAGCTGTTGGTTACAATTTCCATCATCTCTGCTCTGTTTTCAGGGTCGTGAATCCCTGGGGAGAGAAGATGAGAAAGGGGCTGAATCCACAAAGCCCCAACAAAAATCTAGCATTTGGATTTCCGACTTCAGCCATCCACTGTAAAGCTCCACTATTATGTCGCTCCCCGGAGAGGAGTCGGACGGGGCTCGGTTGTTTATCTGGCGGAGCCACTGTCTGCGGCAATGACGCTCGCTTTATCAGAGTAGACACTGGTCTTCTTTTCTTTTCAGAAATCCGCCCCAACACGGAGCCGGCTGGACGCATTAATCAAATCCCACCTCCTCTCGCTCTCTCTACCCGGCTCACCATTTGGGGTTGAAATGATGGATTTAAAAAAAATCTTCTCTTTCTAACACAGCTTTGCTCAGTACTAAGAAGCTGCTGGAAAAGGATCAAATATTATTGTGCCCAGTCCCTAAATGTGAAAGGTCATTAAATAAACCTTCTCGGTAGGGTAATGGCGGAAAAGTCACAGGAACTCCAAAGACAAGCCAGCTGATTATAGACTGGGTTCTGGCACTGGTTTAATGACCCACAGCTATGCCGTAGGTTCGGGTTTGGAGCTCTGGCGTTGGAGACCCTGGGATTACAGCTCCGTCACATTGGCTGGGGTAGCTAAGACGCAGTTTCTTCGCCTGTGAGTGGAGCATACGCCATGCCTGCCTCCTAGGATCGCCACAGGAGTCAAGCAAGTTCATGCCTGGGAGGTGCTTGCTTGCTCAGTGCCTGGCCAAGAGTCACCTCAGGGTAAATGTTGGCCACTCTTTCTAGAAGCTGAGCATGTGCACACGAATGTCAACAGTATTTTCCAGAGAGGGCGGCTTCTGGGAAGCCCACTGAACCTCTTAAATGACTAGTGAGGTTGGGGTGGGGACGGTGCACGGTTGGTGGGAGGGCCCCAAGACCTTCCCGAAAAGGAAGGGATACTTCCAATGGAGAGAACTGGGGACCAATTGACGGTGGAGGTGACGTGACAACTGCCCGCTATTAATAATAATAAATAACAACAATCACTAAGGGCTTATGATTGCCCCAAACATCGAGTTTGGTGCTTTTACAGGAATTACCTCGTTTAATTCTCCAAAAACCTGATCGTCATCCCCCCCTTGGAGAGTCCAGGAAAAAGAGACACCGCTGCTGTATCCGGTGACGCCGGTGTTTGAGCGGGTCCCTGGCTCTGAGGCCGCACCCACATTTGCTCAGGTCAACAGCCTCCCTCAGGCAGCCTGACTTTGCACGGCAAAGACCAGATTTCACTGCTTCTAAATACACATTTTTTCCCACATTTGATATCTTGGAAATTGGGATGCGTTTTACATTCAGCAGCATGCCGCGGGTTTCTTGGCGTCCCTCTTTCTTTCCTGGTGGCACGTGAATAATGGATGTCAGAGGCATCTCGGATCTGCTGAGGGGTGATGGCATGTTGGCAGGAAGCTAGGAAGGTGGGACACTGCAGGTAGATGGATCAGTCTGCTCCAAAGCACAGAGGCCTGAGCGGGCTGGCCGTGCTTGGCCACAGGGACGGATGGGGAGGATTGCTGGGCCCCGGCAAGAGGGCAGCCACGAAGGCAGAACCGAGTGGCAGCAGGGCATCCTGGCGTGCCCTGGTGCCTCCCCGAAGGAAACTGCGAAAGCACGCGAGGCATTGCTTGGTAGTCCTAGTGTGGGGTCTCGTAGCCACTTTGTGAAGACAGGAAGTGGCTTAAGAGGCAAGTGTCTTGCAAGGTCTTGCCCGAAGGAGAATTGTCTCAACCTTCAGCCCAACTCCCAAATGCCGCTCAGGAGCGAAAACGCTGCCTACCATGAACTGCAGTTAGAACTTCAACGCCACTTCCCAGGGACGCAGTATAGGTTCCTAACGGTCACCGAGTCTCACAGATAGGAAACCATTGGGTAAATCAGGAGAAGACCTTGCTTGGCTTGGCTGGAACTTTACCAACTTTTCCCCTTTGCAAAAATCCTATCCCTGACAACCGTGTGGATGGATCATGGTGTTTAGATTTCTGTGTGCACATCTAGGCCAGCCTGTGCTGGAGGCTGCCAGACCCACAGTGCTCCATCTCCGGTGGTAGGAGGGTCAAGAGATGTCACCGTTGTGTCTCATGCAGTTAGGGTCAAGCATTTATATTTTTAAATGCGCATTATTTTGTCATAATTTACTTTGCTTTTATTTCCCTTTTATTATAGTTACAGTGTTATATCTATTTTGTGTGCATATGTAGGTTATATTAAGCATGAATTTAATGCCATCATAATAAGGGGATTTCACAAATACTTGTCGCAAAAGCTGGGGAGGGGCTTGGGTCTACATGGTTGAAATCAAGCTCTGGGCATTGGACAAAGACTCAAATACGAGAAGCATGGAAAGGGATGGAAGGATCTTTGGCAGATTTTAGAAATTCTGAAAAATGCAGAAAAAAAATCAGGAATAAAACAAGAATCACCCATAAGTTAATCACTCAGAAATGAGCATTGCTGGGTTTTTTCATCCCTTTTTTCATAACCACATGCTTTTTTTAAAATGCTGGGGTGGTATTGTTTTGGGGATTCCTTCCTACATTTTTAGATTTGTGGGCTACACCATCTCCTTTAGGACCACTCAACTCTGCTCTTGTATCACCAAAGCTGCTACAGAAAATATCCAGGTTGCCCGGCCTTTTGGCATCTCTGGGCCACACATTAAATACACAAACACTAACAAAGACTGAGGAGCAAAAAAAAAAGATTTTAAGTACATTGACGATCTTGTGTTGGGCCTCATTCATAGCCGTCCTGGGCTGCACACAGCCCGTGGGCCGTGGGTTGGGCACCCCCAATTGTGAACCCATGAGCATGGCTGTGTTCAAGGAAATCTTTATCTGTGAACGCTGAAATTTGAATTTCATATCATTCTCACATACCACACAGTACTGTTCTTTTCTTTTAACCACTTAAAAATGCAAAAACAAAAAAAATTTTATAGGTCACTGGCCATAAAAAGTAGGCAACAGGCTAGCGTTGGCTCTGGGGCCATGGCGGGCCAGCCCCTACCACCGGTGTTTTCTCGGCCACCAGCAGCAGCAGGAAAGCTCTGGGAAGAGCACCAGCGTGACCTGACTGAGACTGGAACGGAATGGCTCTGCCTTTTGTGTTCAGAGGAGGGGACAGGGGCCGAGAGCGGGCACTGGAGCACAGAGACTTGTTAAGACACTCGGCACAAAAACTCATGAGCTACATTTTTTATTATGGTTGTCGTGGTTGGCATTACCGCTTCTAATTCCAAACACGTGTTTGCAATTCCCACTAATGGACAACCAGCCCTCGAGATCTCAGCCCACTGTTGCGGGGTTTAAAATAGACACGTGCTCTCAAGGAACATATCAGTAGAGCCAACAAGCTACGGTCCCATTTATGTTTCTATTTCATGGCACAGAGAAGGAGTTATCATCAAAGGAGGGGAGCTTATCACTTGTTCTGCATGTGCTTTTTATCTCTGGCTTAAAGGCAATGCTCCTGTGGTCGTGTTATTAATATCATCGTGTTTGCGTATGGCTCAAAAGCAAAGACCACGCAAGGCTCCCGATGGTTGGAAAACGCCTCGCCCTTCCGCTTGCTATCTCCCGAGCATCTTCTTGATTCTGGATTTTGCATTGGAAACGAGGGGAGCCGTTACAAACACGGATGATGTATCACTGAATGATTTCTGTCTGAAAACAGAATTTACCGCAGAGCTATCAAAACGGTGCTATTAGGGCAGGCTGTCAAGGAATGATGAATACTTCCAACTGGCTATCATTTCTTCTAGTCTTCACGCTCGGGCAGGCCATTCATCTGAAGCTGCTACCCCCTCAACAACTGCCACTTGCTTTGTCCGGGGACCAAGATGTCTTCTTCAGAATGGGGAAATATGACCAGATGAAGTTTCTGCCTTATGCACAGGTTGTGAGAGATTGTGTGTGTGTGTGTGTGTGTGTGTGTGCGCGCGCGCGCGCCATGAATGAGCATGGGGCCGTAGCTGGGCAATTTCGTGATGTAACATTTCATTAGTGCACTGATGTGGTAAATGACTTATACTTCTGTTCCAATGGACCAAGAATTGAAAAATGCTCATAAAAACTGAGCCTGCGGTCATGAACATTATTTTCAAACCCACTGTAAGTGAAGGGAAAAAAATCAAGTATGTTATCTAAATATGCTACTTCCATGAAGAATTTTATGAATAAGGACTAAAAGACTTACCCCAAATATACAATTAAGAAAAGCAGGTACCATTTTCTCACCAACCCTTGGTATTTTTTATTTGTGTGTATATGTGTGTGTGTGTTCTTTTAGGAGTTATGAGCCAAAAAACTGTCCTCATCACATTATTACTGAATGTGTCAGAGGCATAATCCCCATAGCAAGCACTGCGACAAAGAATAAATGGACAAGAATGGATATGCACCAGAATAAGTGTCCAACTTAACTCTATTTCTAATCCAAATGCAAGAAAATTCATAAGAAAAAAATTTAAGGTAAACCAGTTTCCTCACTGAAATATGATAAAAACAATGACAACAATAACAATAAAATTAAGTTACATGTTTGCTTCTACCACTGTGAACTCTTTTAAAATGCTGTGCATTTACTAGCTCTTCAGTGAGGCAGAAATGAGTGATTGTATGATTCTAATCCAGGATTTTCCTGAAAGAATCACATCTCAATCATGTCAGCCAAGAGAACAGTCAGAATACTCTGATTCAAAGACAATAGCATGCCATGATTTTTTACAGATGCTGGATTTCAGTCAGGTTTCTTTTTGTCATAATGTTTTCGCTGTTTAATATGCTTGATAAAATATTAAAATGAGCATCCTTTTTCCCACTGCAATGTGGCTAGTTGCTTGGGAGAGATGCTAAGGAGCAGTTGGGTTGAAAACATCCCAGGAGAAGACACTTGGTGTAGACAGTTCACTAGGTGAGACTTTTGGCTCAAAATGGCGTCTCACTCTGGTCATAGGGGAGTTATTGGCATTGGAATTACCCTTCAGAAAACTGGACAAAACATAGAAAAAAACTGTTCCAGACACTGATGACTGTCAGTGACAGACTGTGATTCCTCCAGAACACAAAGACAGGGAGCCCGGCCGATGTCTCGAGTCTATGCATACAGTCACACTCTAGCCTGAGTTCAAGGACAGAGAAGGCAAAGCAGGGCAGAGCCTCCTTGCTATCCTCTCGCTGAGCTGAAAAGACAGAGATCGGAGTTCATGGAGGCTGAGGCTGCTGGAAGACACAGGGTGGGGTTCCAGAAAAGAGAAAGCTACGGGGGAAAAGAACTCCAGACATCTATCTGCACAGGGTTCTTCTCTGAATTACAAGTTGTGCAGGTATAGACCCGAACCCTGTAAGGCTGAGCAACGAATCACGAGAAGCTAAGAGCAGAGCTCATCCAAGTACCCACCAACCAGGTAGCCTTTGTTCACTACCAGGAACACGGAGCAGGGTCCCCAGAAGGGCCATGCCTTAGTGGTACGGCTAAACCTGTCCTCTAGCTACACTATTGAAGATCTGAGAAAGGCTTGACTATACCAAGCTGACCTGCAGTTTCCTTCATTGCCCGCCATTACCGAGGTTAACACTTCATGAAAGAAGATGACAAAATCCAGACACTTGGCAATGGGAGAGTCACAACATCCTGAATTCAATCAAATATCATTAGGCCAAAAAGCAGGAATATCTGACCCACAATTAGCAGAAAAATAAATCAATGTGAACCAAACCAGAAATGACAAAAAAAGATAGAATATGCTGACAAGATATTAAAACTGCTATTGTAAATATACTCAAGTATTTTTTTTAAAATATTAAATTATTTTGGGGACAAATGAAACATGAGAAAAAACACCAATGGAACTTCTGAAATAAATAAATTACTAGATTAGATTAAGAGAATATGCGATATAGCCCTGGCTGGTGTGGCTCAGTGGATTGAGTGCCAGCCTGCGAACCAAAGGGTCGTGGGTTCAGTTCCCAGTTAGGGCACATGCCTAGGTTGCAGGCCAGGTCCCCAGTTGGGTGCACGAGAGAGGCAACCACACATTTATGTTTCTCTCCCTCTGTTTCTCCCTTCTTTCCCCTCTCTCTAAAAATAAATAAATAAAATCTTTAAAAAAGGGACCGAGAACATGAGATATAACAGCAGGAACAAAATCAGGGAAGTTGAATTACAGATGGATCATACCGCACCATGAATTGGTATTTTGAATTTTCCACTCTCGGTATCTTGTAGGAAGCACCAGTACATTGCATTGTATTTAAGTGATGCCAGTTAATTTGTTGACAATAAATATTTAAAATACATCTCACTTTACATAATGCCATTGTAGCATACCTTTTTTTTCAATATATCAGATTTGCACCCTAAAAATATTAGGTAGTCCAGAGAGGTAGGGTCCCCTACCTTACTTTTCCTGTTAGCTCCCCCCACCCCCCACCACAGGCCTCAATCAGCACTGAGCACAGAGCAGCTTTCGCCAGCTGGGTGCCGACTTGAATCGATCTGAACCTTGCCCCAGCCAGAGGATGACACACTATCATCCAAGAATAGATTTTTCATCTCATGTGGTAGCATGGCTTCCAGCACAGAAACAGCTTATTATTGTTTGTGATGAATAGCAATAAGTCACTTTCAAGTTGAGAAATAAACAGAGCATACTATAAGGTAGGGTAATATTTTCAAAAGTCCCCACTACTTCAAGCCTCCTCACTTGCACACCATTTGTAATTAACCTTACGAGAGATGTCGTCTCCTTCCCCACCCCGTGAATCTGAGCGAATCCCGGCCATCTCTGGCCAAGAGAATACAGTGGTATTGACGGTGTGTGAGTTCCGAGACAGGGACTCAAGGGACCCCTATACACCTCCGCCCCTCCCAGGAGCCCTGCCTCCATCACCCAAACAGCCTGGACCAATCTGCTGCAAGATGACAGATGACACGGAAGAGAGCCCAATCACTTTGGCCGAGGCCATGCTGGACCAACGATCGGCCAACAAACTCCTGCGCATCTGTCAGAGCCCATGCAATCAGCACAGCCACCCACTTGGTCTGGAGTGCACACAGCAGTTAGCGACAATCAGTCAAGTCCCACAGGAGACACCCAGCGGACCCACAGGCTCACAGCCAATGACAAATACAACTGAGTCATTGCCTTCAGGGGAGGGGAGTCGTTACACAGCAAAAGCTAACTGACCTATAGACACGTCACTGAACTGATAACATTTAATGCGTTCTAACGTAATGATTTCTAATATGACGTAATTACTTAACTCTAAAGTTTTCAGAGCTGCTCAAAAGAAATGAGAGAAGATAAGGCAGAATAAATCTTTCCAGTTATTTTCTTTTCGATGACATTTAATAACGTTCGCGCACGATGCTTAGAAATTATCTTGTGTTTTTCTCCCTGCTGGCTATTTGCATAACATTATAAGCAATCTTCCTTGTGTCTGGGATTAGTGTGACGGACGTGTCACAAATGCTTAAGAATCTTCCAAGTTTAGGCCTGAAAACTTGGCATCTTGCAACACAAAAGCCACACTTTCTCAACCAAGAGGCTTTTTTTCTGAATAGCAACTCTGAGAAACATTTTTTTTTTCCACTTGCATCTCGTTACTACGACAACAGTCCCACAAGGCTCTTTAGCTCAAGTTCATTCTTTTAATTAGCAGGCTGAGATTCCTCCTCCTCCCCAACCTCTTCCCCTAGGAAAATTTTCCAAACATCTCTGGCCGTTTTCCTTCCTTTGGGTGTTTGCACAAAGCCAGGAGGGATTTGCTCGTTAGAATGACTTCGTGTTTGGTGATGGCTTTTGTAATTCTGAGAGAGCCTTTTTAGAATAGATTTTTCCTAAGAGGTATTTTTCTCCCCCGAGGGACAAGCCCATGGTGAGTATATGTAGAACAACCCTCATTCCTGCAAAAAATGAATTCGGAGTGCGCCCCCGATGGGGAGCCAGGGATTCGTGTCAAAAAGAGGGGTTACAAACATGGGATCACTGTGAACTGGGGTTCTCCCTTAATTCCATGTTACTTTTCTTAATTCACCTCACACATTTTGGGGGCCTATTCCAGATACATCACCAAACATAATGGCAATGAATTACGATAAACTGTGATGTCATTGACTGTAAACTACACACTACAGAATGTGATGCTTGCTTGGAAGACAGCTAACTTAGCTGCCTGAATGTTCCTTTCTGACCTCTAGAATGGGTACAGTCATACTATTGCATTGAGTGAGAGTCCAGTAAGGCGGTGAATCGTGTACGTGTCCGCTGGGGTCGCAGTTCACCTGAGTCACAGAGAGCTGACTCTGAAGTGTATTGTGCTCAGGTAACATGAAAGCTGGAAGTGGTCAGTTGCTGGCGTTATTTCAGTGGCTCCACACGACAAAGTCTCTTGGGTCTTCCCTCAGAGGTAAAACACAGCTGCTGTGGCTCCTGCCATGACACCTGTATTCACAGCCAGCAGTGAGGAACAGCCAGACCCTGCAATCACATTTATCAGTAAAGTCACAGCTGTCCCCAAATGACTTCAGATTAGGTAGGACGGGCCAGAGTGCATCCCAGGGTCACAGCCAGCTGTACGCAAGGCTGTGAACGTAGGTTCTTAGCTTTCTCACCTTCCGAAGAGGAGGGCGTTGAAATAGGTGTTGGATCCACCAACCTAGTGTGTTGGCCACAAACCCTCAACTCAAGTATGAAATAGAGTAAGTCCTCAATGCCAGCGTCTGCTCATTCTCCTGAAGTTCTGGACACCAAAGGATTTTCTGGAGGAAGTGGGCTGATACAGCCAGAGAACCGAATTTCCTTTGACCCAATCAGCTTAGGATCAGGCAGCAATTTTCTCAGATGGAGCGCAACTTCTCAGAGAGTTTTAAATAAAAAGTCAGCTATATCCAGGTAGTATCGGAAACTGTCATTTACAAGGGCAGGAGCAATCTTCCGTAAGGATGAAGGGCTTGCACCCTGCAGACTAAGGACTCTGTGAAAATTTAAAGAATATAGGGGGATGCTAACAATGTCCCAAGTGACGTTTTCAATCTTGTGTTTTCATTTGAAGAACAACAGTCCCTCTGAATACACATGAGGATATTCTTAATCACATGGATGATGTCTGCATTAGTCAGGTTAAAACAAGGTATGCCGCTATAACAAACACTTCTAAATCTCAGTGATTGCCCTGACCAAGCTTCATTTCTCACTGTAGGGCCATGGGTTGGCCCAGTGATGGAAGCCACTTCGGTCACATGGAAATGATGTCAAAACATGTTCCCCATGACCCCAGCTGAGAAAGGGCGCTTGGAGTGTTGTACTCTGGTTCTTACTGCTTCTGCTCATGGTTTAGCATGTCCAGTGCCATACCTAGCTTCCCGTGTGTTCTTCCTGTCTGTTTCAGAAATGGGGCGGGAACTGGACAGGTAGTGGTAATGTCTGCAACTATTCTTGAGTATCTGAGTGCTCCACTGCATTGCAATTCCAAAGTATGAATGTATGAATGAGTTGAGGCTGAGTTATACTGCTATAATTTAATATCTCTTTTACAATAGGAAGAAGAGAGTGGACCTACTATGTGTATGGCCCACTCATACCAATGGATGGTACAAAATACACGGAAGAAATGAGCAGTTCAAATAGAGAGAGATGATGGAAGAACAAAGTCCCTGCCTAGCATCAACTGTAGAATCATATGAAACTCAGAAACCCTCAGTTCTAGTTGTTAGTTCATTTTTACTCTATGAGCAGAGATTTGGATTCAGCAATAAAACACCTATTATTAACCTAACAGTTGATGTTTTCAACTTTGGCTTTATTGGTTTTACAGTTTTATTTGAAATTAACTTGTAAATTCATCATGGTGTTATAGCTGAATATGAGAACTAAAAGTCAGATTGTCATAGTTTTGCTTGTTTTTAAAATAACATTATAATACAAGTGATTTAAGCCAATACAGGGTCTGCAAGAATATTTTTCCTATAAGTGGTGCCTAAACTTTATCAAAGTTGAGACGTTCCATCTAACCTGTTAGAAAATGACTCAAACTCACCCAACTAAAGTCACCTGGATACACTGAAAATCCCTGTTTGATGATACAATGGAAGGTCACCCACTGTGTAGTGTGCAAAGCCCACACTCTGAAGTTTATGCACTCAGGAAACTTGAACAAGTTTTCCAACTTCTCTGAGCACAAACGCCTTCATTCCTAAAATGGGGGTCTCATCACACTGCCCACCTCAGATGGGGCAAGGGTTCAGTGCGCTAACATGCATAGTCCCTGGCACATTGAAAGCATTGTCTCAATAGTATTGGCCATTATTATTGTTGTTGCTCTTGTTACAAGTCTCAGAGAGGAGCAAAGCCAGTCAATGACCTTTTCCTTGGATGAGTTGGAACAACAGCCCTCCGATGGATGAATCCCATACCCTCACCCCCAAGAAATACACCACCTAGATGTGTCTGCCCCAAATACATCAGCTTGGCCCAGACTCAAGTGGAAATCTGGCAGTTTTCCAAGGCACTTAATTAGAGGACTGAGTCCAGTCATATAATTAACATGCAACATTCAAAAGCAATAATCATTATAGGAGTGGAGATATTAGCCCAGGGAATTACAGAGAAAGTATAACAGTCCTTCTGATGTCTCTGAAAGTTGGTTTGCAAATCAGATCTCCGTAACTCTAGACACACTTTATTACTGAGCAAAGCCACTGTAGTCAAAGATTTTCGCTTCACTGCTTTCTTAAAATTTGTTTGGTCCACTTTTCCCTTTGGGGGGTGTCATGGAGCTGTGAAAAGAAAATGCTACAAAGCCAAAAATCAGAGTTCCAAGGATGGATTCTTGGTAATGTTTTTTGTTGTTGTGCCTGGGTTTGGGATTTGCGTGTTTGTCTGTCTGTTTTTCTGGAAACAGTCTTCTTTTCTATATATCTTCCTTCTGGAGCCACTAAGGTACATAATTCCACTTAGCTGTATAAATATTTATAACCTGATGTGCAGAACACAGCAATAATATAACGTAGGAACATTTTTAAAAACAGCAATGACTTTAATTTGGTGCTGGCAATTAGAATTTTCAAAACACGGAGGCTATGAATATACGAGTACCTAAATGGATCTCCAATGAACCATCTTTCATAAACATATGCATCTTTTATGCTTTGTAAACACCAAAAGCCTTGAAAAGCAATTGCTCAACAAATAATTTTTAATGCCACTTTCTCATTACAACAGCCCAAAGTCAGAAGGTAACAGTCGACTAATGAATTTCCTTCTCAGGTTAGAATTTTAAATGAAACTTTCCACGCCAGGAATTTTGCTCACGCCATTGAAATTCAAATTGTGTTATGCATAACTACAGCCTTCAAAAAAAAAGTAATTGGTAATAAGTGTAGCAAATGCCTTGTATTATTCCCAACCTAATTTTCAAATCTGATTTTCCAGTGTGAACAAGCCAGAGCAATAGCCGATCACGCAGCTAACTGCTGTGGCACACAAAGGCAGCCTTCCGCTGATTTATTTTGTACTCTGGTTTGGTTTTATTTACCTCTGCTGCACTCAAAACATTAAAACTTATTTATTGTTATAAAAGTTAATGATAAACAGAGTCTTAATTTGGGAACTGTAGCATCAGAATGATGTGCCTTCCTTTCTTGAGCAGCAGATAAAATGCTTCTCCACGGGCTGAAAGCGGGGAGGTAATCTCTGATGTGAGGAGGAGACCTGTCCTACCCGATGAACACAGGAGCCAAGTTCCAGGTAATCTCTGAGAAAAGGGGACAAGTAGGATTTAGCTCAGTATTTGTATTCCTCCCTTGAAACTGGTGAAACTTAGTCAACAAGATATTCTAACTTCATTGTGTCTAAACATTCCTGTTTTCCTTGGCCACCTGTGAAGACTCCAAATTCCTCCCCACCCCAGTCCATTTGGCTTCAATCAGAATTTTCAAAAATCAGTTAGGGAAGATCCATTGCTAACAATGAAACACTCAAAAGCCTATTTCTGCTTGGGTTCCTCTGTGCAAACAAGAAAAAAATTTCACCTATTTTTCCATCCAAAGTTACTTTCAAACAGCCAATTGGTAATGAGTTCCGCTGAGAGACTGCCAATCAAGTAAGTCTTGTCTTCAGCGCATCCCACTTATCAGGGCCAGGTGTGTGTCCAGAGGCGCAGAGAATGTTTACAGGTTATGAAACTACCACTCCAGGTCGTGCTTCCAAAAGCTCCTTCTTTCCCATCCAAATGCTGGACAACTATGCTTTAACCAGAATCTTCCGTGCTGTCAGGGGACCCTGGGTTTGTTGGGGTGATTGCCACATTGTATCTAAGACTCTGTGTGGGGTGGGGGTCAGGCAAATAAGATGCAGAATGGATCATTGGATTTGAGAGAGAAAGAAGAAAACCCCTTTTATGGTCTTAAAGCCATGGGGTGGCCTTGAATTCTCAAAGGATAAAACGCCAGGAAGAGTTTTGACTAAAGGACATCTTGAACTGAAGAATTCTCCAAAAAGAACGTAATACATATGAAGCACATAAAATGCATATATAATGTATATATGTGCATATGCGTATTATATATATACAGTGCATATATTGTTATATTTTAAATTCTTTTTTTTGTTGTTGTTCAAGTATGATTGTCTCCATTTTTCCACCACCACTTCCCCCACCCCCACCTCCCACACTCAATCCTGACCCCCTTTGACCCTGTCCACGGGTCCTTTATACATGTTTCTTGATGACCCTTCCCCTTCTTTTCCCCATTACCCCTTCCCCCTCCCCTCTGGTTACTGTCATTTTGTTCTTTATTTCAGTGTCTCTGGTTATGTTTTGCTTGCTTGTTTTGTTGATTAGGCTCCACTTATAGGTGAGATCATGTGTTGTTTGTCCCTCACCGCCTGGCTTACTTCACTTAGCATAATGCTCTCCAGCTCCATCCATGCTGTCACGAGGGGTAGGAGCTCCTTCTTTCTTTCTGCTGCATAGAATTCCATTGTGTAAAGGTACCATAGTTTTTGATCCATTCACTTACTGGTGGGCACTTAGGCTGTTTCCAGCATTTGGCTATTGTAAATAGCACTGCTATGAACATTGTGATGCATAGGTTTTTTGAATAGGTGTTTCAGGATTTTTTAGGGTACAATCCCAGCAGTGGAATTGCCAGGTCAAAAGGCCATTCTAGTTTTAGTTTCTTGAGGAAATTCCATACTGTTTTCCACAGTAGTTGCACCAGTCTGCAGTCCCACCAATAGTGCACTGGGTTTCCCTTTTCTCCACATCCTTACCACCACTTGTTTGTCGATTTGTTGATGATGGCCATTCTGACCTTTGTGAGATGGTACCTCATTGTGGTTTTAATTTGCATCTCTCTGACGGCTAGTGATACTGAGCTTCCTTTTATATGTCTCTGCACCCTCCATATGTCCTCTTGGAGAAGTGTCTGTTCAGGTCCTTTGCCCATTTTTTAATTGGGTTGTTTATCTTCCTGGAGTAGAGTTCTGTGAGTTCTTTATATATTTTAGAAATCAAACCCTTGTCCGAGGTATCGTTGGCAAATATATTTTTCCATAGGGTTGGTTCCCTTCTTTAGCCATGCAGAAGCTTTTTGTTTGGATGAAGTCCCATTTGCTTATTTTTTCCTTTATGTCCCTTGCTCTAGGGGACATATCGATGAAAATATCGCAGTGTGGAATACCTGAGACTTTCCCACTTATGTTCTGCACTAGGACTTTTATGGTGTTGCAACTCATATTTAAGTCTTTTATCCATCCTGAGTTTATTTTTGTGTATAATGTAATTAGGTGGTTGAGTTTCTTTTCTTTTCTTTTCATTTTTGGGTTGTTTTTGCATGTAGCTGTCCAGATCTCCCAACACCATTTGTTGAAGAGGCTATTTTTACTCCATTTTACGCTTCTGCCCCCTTTGTTGAATATTAATTGACCACAGAAACATGGGTTTATTTCTGGGCTCTTTATTCTGTTCCATTGATCTATGTGTCTGTTCTTATGCCAGCACCAAACTTGTTTGATTACAGTGGCCTTGTGATACAGTTTGATGTCAGGTATTGTGATCTCTCCTATTACGTTCTTCTTTCTCAAAATTGTTGCAGCTCTTCGGGGTCATTTATGGCTTCATATACATTTTTGATGATACATTTAAAATTCTTAAGCTTCCTTTGCCCAAGCAAGAGTTTTGTGTGGTTTTTCCAAGACAAAAGATTGATTTGTTAGTTTGAGATAATCAGGATGAGAAGTGGTCGGGGACAAGGTACAATTTTCCATGTCTTGAGAGCTGGACGTACATTGATGCAAGAGATTTTTGGTGAAAATGATTCGTGCATCCGGCCCTGACTCCTGAGCTGCCACAGGCTTTTGTAAACACTGCCTGCCAGAAAATGCTTCTTCCTGGACTGGCAGCAAAATGTCTGGTTGTCAATAAGGAGGAAGGAGCGAGGCCAAACGGAGGAAGAGCAAAGATAAGAAATCTCTTCATTCCGTTCCTGTGGCATGACATGGTTGCTACACTGAACGCTGGATCTTGTGCTTCTAGGGAAGGAGGACAAGCAGAGTTCCATTTAACAGACCAAGAAAAATTCCCAAATGTACACATACCAGAGTTACCGGTTTATTTCCATGCACTAGGGAAGCTTTTTAAAATTACAAATAAATAGGCAATAGGCCTAGCCCTCTACTGACATCGAAATAACTCCAAGTAATTGTTTGCTAAGAGCAAATTTATAATTACACTCGATGCCCACATTTTCCTTCGCCATCTGTAATTATATGTCACTCAAGTAGTTGCTAGTCTCCGAAAACACAGCATCTCTCACACCGTGGAAAACAGAACTGGGGACAGTTTCCTAGAAAATCTCATTTCATTCTGATAGTTGCGCTAATGAATAATTTACATACGAATGTTAATTGGGTGAATTAATAATTTTTCCCATGTGGCAAGATTATTATTAAAATAGTTCATCCTTAAGGACGCTGGCCCATTTCTTTGCAGTTCTAACCAGCAGTGGCTCTGAAAGGCCATCAATTTGTACTTCTTGTCTCCTCCCGAGATCTGCTACCCATTAAAAATAAATTCCAGCACGCATTTTTCCCTCTGCACATTTGCATGTAAATTGGAGCCCTCTTTTAGGAGGAGAAAATGTCTTCCTTTTTATTCTCGTTTACTGGCCTGTTAATAGGCCTCTGCATATTTGTTTTCCAATCCACATCCCCACTCATTAAAAATAAGATCCTTTGAACATTACTTGGCTGGAGATAACTTGAGAGAAATCTGTAGAAATAGTTTAAGTTTTTAAAAGATCATTTACTTTGATTAGAAAAAAAACATATGGAGGCATTTTAGAACATTCTTTCTTAAAATAAAAATTCAAGAATGAAAATGAAAACCTACCTATTGACATGCAAATTGGTTCAATTATTGCTGGTACCTGTTTTTCCTTAGGACTTTATTAATTGTCTCCTGGAGTCATTCTAATACAGGAGAGGGGCATGAGAACTATATTAATTAACTAAAGTCAGACAAAGTTAAGGCAGGGGCCTGCCGTAGGCTGCCTGACACAGAACTCAGCTGACCGGAGATGCGAGCCCACCGCGGAGCACCTGGGAACAAAGAGATTCCTGCAAAGACTGAGGAGCAGCTACTCACCCAAACAATGGGCGGGTTCCCAACTCACCTTGTTGTTTACCCGTACTATACAAGAAAAACACACAGCCACAAAACATGCCTTGTACAGGTTAAAGTTAATCCCAACCTTTTCCACTCTCTATATCTGCATACCAGCAATTCTCTGTAGAAACTACAAACATAGAAGTTCAGCCGCTAGAGATGGTTGGGTTATCCCTTTTTCTCCCACGAGGACAGGTTGCTACTTATGGAGTGGCTTTTTTCCCCCTTGTTCCCTCTGCCCAATAAAACCTGCTTTTCCACTTTAACCATTGGTCTGGCTCATGTCTTGGATTCTTTCCTACGCAAAGCCAAAAACCCTCTTGGCTCGGGGCACAAGTCTCCACTAGGGACTTGCCCCTTCGGTACCAATTCTATTTTTTTAATCCTCACCTGAGGATATGCTTATTGATTTTAGATAAAAGGGTGGCAGAGAGCGAGAGAGAGAGAGAGAGAGAGAGAAATATGAATGTGAGAAGCATGGAGCATGGATTGGATGCCTCCCAAATGCACTCTGACTGGGGATTGAACCCATAACCCAGGCATGTGCCCTGACCAGGAATCGAACCCACAATCCCCTGGTGCACAGAATGATGCTCCAACCAACTGAGCCACCTGGCCAGGGCCCAACAGCAATTCTAAAAAGAATTTAGTACATGAAGACCTATCCATCTTTCAATCCTTATAGTGAATAAATGATCCCTTGACAAGCAAATTAGAAAAATGAGATAATTCCTAAAAAGAAAAGGCACTACAAAGGGGCATGTGCTAAATATCTAAAAAATACCCAATGCGAAAGGTCTCTTGGATGTCGATTTCCGAGGGTGACTTCCCACTGGAGTGAGCTGGAGAACTTCTCGGAATGGAGTCCCCAGTGATGCCCAGCTCCGCCCCTTTGCCTACATTTTCTGAATCGGACTCTCTGGAGGGAAGCCCAGGAAACCGTGTTTCAAAGAGCTCCCAGAGATCACCTGAGCCATCTAGACCTGCCCCCAGCCAGGAGCCCCAGCTCTGGAAACTCAGGGCAGGCAGAATCTCACGTTCATCAGAAACGGTAAAGGGGGTCTCTGTAGGTGAGATCGGATGGAGCCGGGGTCTTGAGAAAGCTGGCGAGGCAGAGAGGAATGGGGAAGACAGTCCGGGGGGCGCGGCCTGTCTGAGCAGAGGCCCTGTGGACGTGGGCACGCCAGGCCAGGCAGCCTGGCACCCTCGGCACCCTCGGCTGGCCCAGGCTAGGGAAATGGGGAAGCCAGTGGGGCACGGGGCCGGCCTTGCGTGTGTAAATCCTTCCGGGGCAAGCACTGTCTGAGGGGCTCGAAGTTATTTGAGAACTACTCAATCCTATCTTCTCCATCCTACAAGAATTTTCGTTTGGTCCCTTGACTCTTCCCCAGATTAAATTACAAAGTCACTGGTCACCCAGCCCAACGCCCATTAAAAAAAAGCCACGCGCTTCTCTCTGTTAAAACATTTTGAACACATTTTTCAATACACGTATAATCATTTGTTATATATGACATGCATGGGACATTACACTAACATGATACTACAGTATACACGTATGCTATATGACCTGAATGGAAGATAGAATTTTTCAAACGAATGAGGACCCCCATAACAAATACCGCTGTAACTGTAACTTCACTTTTATATCTAGATTCATGGTGAAATACCATTTTTGTTCCGACCAGAAAGCGACCCCAACTGCTGCCTCCGTTTCCTCTGCAGCCCGGCCCGGCACAGGGCGCCCGCTCACTAAACAACAGTTCCTGTTACCGCGCACAATCCATTCCCTCTGCCTCTACCGCGCAGCGCTGCTTCACATGCTGATGAAAAAATCCTGCACATATGCAATGCGCTCCTCCTATTTTTAGTGCGATCTGGGTTCATTGGGACCTTCGTCCCTAGTCAGTGTGCTGGAGTTTCGGAAGAGGACTCGTTAAAAACGTTCCAAAGCAGGATATGTGCTTGAGGCGGTTTCCTCTGACCAGACCGTGATTCTCCGCCCTGGCCCTGCAGCCCCGCAACAGCATTCCAGGAAGAGAAACAGGTTTGGTGTCCCCCCGCCGCCAACCCCCCCCCCCCGCCCAAATGATCCCATCACCCAGTTCTCAGAACCCAGCTGAACCATGTGACTTAACTCTTTTTGAAAGAATGAAAATAATTTCATAAATCCCTTATCTCCAAGAAGTGACTCTGACGGAGTCTTTAAAAGTTCCGTTGTTACAACCCAAACTCCAGAGCATGGTTTTTAGATTTGAGCGCTGTGTTCATTCTCTGTCAAGGGGGGTGGGGGGTGGGGGGAGGGGCTCCTGGGCGCTGTAGGAGGTTTAGCAGCACCCCTGGCCTCTCCCCTCTAAAAGCCGGTGGCATACGCTACCTCCTGCCGGGTGCTGACACCCAGACATAACTCTAGATACTGCTGAACGCCCTGGGGGGGGGGGGGGGGGAACGAGAGGAGCTGTCCTTGGCTGAGAACCACCGACCCAGAGCCACACTTTGAAATGATTATTTATAAGGCATTCTATGACACAGGCTATCAACGGTTCCCCTGATAATGGGGGGAGGAGGGTGGGAGGGAAGGACGGGGCTTTATTGTCAACATAACGCAGTGCTACATTTTCATTTTGGACCCAATGCCTGCATTTATAATTTTTATACAACACGTGAATGACAGAGCATCCTATCATATACTGCTCTACCTGGGATGTAGCCACTTCAAATCAATCTGATACACCGTTTATAGTCATATGCATCGGTACCGAATGCTTGCTGTTGCCAGGCACCACGCACAGGTGTTTTACACGCACTGCAGACTCAGTCATTGCATTCGGTGTGATGGGGCTATCATCGTCCCCACCGCAGAGCGGAGAAGTGACACGTGGAGAGACTCAGTAACGTGTGCAAAGTCACACGGATGAGGCCGGGCTGACCCGGGGCCTAGGTCTCAAGACTCTCTGGTCCCAAGGCCAGTGTTAACCATCACGCTCTATTATTTCATCAAGGCATAACTGAGCCATGACCTGCGACTCCACAGATAAACAGAGGGGACAAGCGTTCCCGTCTATGTGTTCCATAAACAAGGAGTTATGGGGCGCTTGCTGTGTGCCACCGTGGTGGGAGCTTGCCTCTGCGTTGCCGACGGGAAAGCTTCCACCACGGCGCCGAACCCGCCACCTTGTCTGCATTGTACCCCAATTTTGCGAAGCTCAAACTAATCCCGTGAGCATGAAGACATGACTACATCTCGCCTTAGTAACCGTCCCCATTAGGGTCCTGAAAACGTTCATATTATCACTAAATATAAGGAGTGCACAAGAGGCTGAAGAAAATTTTGCCCAACTAGCATTATGCAAACCTTGAAAATGGTCCCCTTTGACTTTAAGTGTAAGCTCTGAGTAACAGACTCGTCCCTACTCCACAAGTGACTTCTGTCCCCTTCAGCTGTGGGTGGAGACATCGCTGCCCTTCTACATGGTGATAGACACACAGAATGTGTCATCTGCTGAGATGAACTCCAGCACAGTCCGGCACAGAAGTCTGGAGCAAACAAGAACATTTACTACATAAAGAACAGAACCTCGGGCCCTGGCTGGTGTAGCTCAGTGGATTGAGCACGGGCTGCGAACCAAAACATCGTAGGTTCAATTCCCAGTCAGGGCACATGCCTGGGTTGCAGGCCACGGCCCCCAGCAACCGCACATTGATGTTTCTCTCTCTCTTTCTCCCTCCCTTCCCTCTCTAAAAATAAATAAATAAAATCTCTAAAAAAAAAAGAACAGAACCTCACTCCTCTGCAGGCAAAACCTCCTCGGACATCAATGGTGCGCTGGGAACAAAAGATTAAGCTGCGGATGACAAATCTCAAGTAATTACTTAGCCAATGGCATAGAACATGATTAAGTTCTGGTGCTCGGAAGGTGGACGATGACGCGAGCTTCAGCTAGCCCACCCAGCGGCAACACTGCCGAGGAATAAGAAATAGGGAAAAGGAAAGAGAAAGGGGGACCCAGGGACAAGGAAAGAGAGAGGGAGGGAGGAAGAAGGAAGAGAGTGTGTGCGGAGAGAGGAGGAGGGGGCAGGGAGAGGGAGAGAGAGAGAGAGCGTGCGCGAGCACATGCTAGCTCTTCATCCAGGTCCCCTGGGAATATGCTCTAACAGATTGCTAACGCACAAGAGAAGAAGTCAGCTAGACGGTTTGAAAAAGCTTTGTCAACAGATTCAAACCTGTTTAGGGACTCCGGGGTGGTAAAAGGGTGGGGAAAGATGCCCTAGCCCTATCTGTAGAAACATGTGTATTTGCATATTTATTACTGAATGCAAATGTCTTTTTTATGGCATTTCCTAACATTTACAGACAGAGCAGACGTGTGAACAGTGGGGAGGCTATTTGTTTCTCCCTCATAGGCTGCAAGTCAATTTGGGGAGGGGGGGAAGGGTCCAGCTTTCGGGAGCAAGCGGATTGCGTTCATCATGGCTGCTGCAGGCAAGGTGGGCTGTCGGCTGCGATCACATCTCGTGCCCCTTGGCGGGTGGGTGGTCAAGGAGCCATGCCATCGCGTCCTGGCATGTTTTCTGAGCAACCCCGCCCCCACGCCAATGTGGTGAGCCATCCAGGACGTTAGGAAACTGCCTCCACAATTTGCCTCTGGAAAGTCACAGCGCGTGCTTGTGTGTTCAAGGCTCTGAAAGTCCCACCGGAAAGACAGGAACTTGACTCTTGTTCACCACAACACATTTTCCCGGTGACCCATTTTGTTACATCTTATGGCAGGGCGTGCTATCCAATCATTTTAGGAAATTGTGGGTTGTGTGATTTGCTCTGGTTTCAGATCACTTGTGTTCTTTTTTTTTTAAAGCTTTTCTTTATTTTTAGAGAGAGGGGAAGGGAGGGAGGAAGAAGAAAAGAAACATCAATCAGCTGCTTCTCATAGAGCTCCCACCAGGGACCGAACCCACCACCCAGGCATGTGCCCTGACTAGGAATTGAACCAGTGACCTTATGCTTTGCAGAATGATGCCCAACCAATGGAGCCACACCGGTCAGGGCATGACTATTGTATTCGTAAAACCTAACCAAGTAATTAGGTGTAGACAGGTTAAACATAATTATTAAGCTGCTTTAAGTAGATCAGAGAGTATTTATTCTCATGAACAGAAATGGCCAGAATCATGTAAACACATTAGTTCCCAATCCCAACAGTTACAATTTACTGAACTCTTACTAAGTGAAGGAAACAGACACATGGAGTATCTCCTCTGCTCCTAATGACGACAGCAAGAAATAGATATTGTCGGCCCTGTTTTGTAGATGAAGAAACGAAGGCTCTGAGAACTTGAGCAACTTGCCTGTAGTCACATAGCTAGGATGCGGCAGATTGCACATTTGAATTCAGGTCTCAGTTTAAATCATATGCTGGCCCGTAACTTGCTTTTCTCTTTTGCCTAGCATAACCATCCTAAAGGGACCGTGAACGACAGGGAACTCGCATCTGTTCAGTGGTTACTATGTGTTCTCAGCCGGAAGGTTCGTGCCCATCATTTCTCATTCGATACATACTTCGCACCTGCAGGGAAAGCTGCTCCTACAGTGAGGACGCACCTGCATCTGCAGAACCCCACGAGTTCACACCCTCGAATCTCAACCGAAGCTGCTTTTAGAGGAATAGGACTCAAATCCAGACCCAAACTGCAACATTTGTATTTTCTATTTTAATTGGATAAAAATTAAATATAGTCATTTCATAACTATAGCCCAAATCAACATAACCCTCCATTGGAGTTCATAAAATCAAGTATTTGGGCCATAACTATATGTACTTTTGGGTAAGTTTATTTTAAACCTTAAGAATTGTGTTTCTAATATTTGCACCATAAAGATGTTAACACAAGTCATCTGTAGGTCTGTAAATACATGGATGGAAGAGATTCAATAGTCTACATTTTTTCCCACTGATGAGGGTGTTAGGTTGTTAATTACCCGAGGGCTATCGTAAGATCTGGTCACCGACACGGTGACCAGGGAGGGCACTGACAAAGGGGACCAAATTCACAGTCGGAAGCAAAACCTCAAGAAGGAACGCGCACAAGTGTGATGAAAGCTTTCTGAGCAAAATGTCATCAGCTTTATTTTGCACTGTAGTTCTAGGCAACCACTGAGCACTTGTCATCTTGGATGCCACACAAGAGAACGATAACCCCCGCTGTGCCCTTTGGGAGGTCACGACATAGGAAAGGTCGTCCTAGAAAACACTGTCCCTAGTCAGGGGACACTTACAGTGTGGACTAAACAAATCAGCTGATGTTTCAGAGAAATTGCACATTGTTCTTGCTGTGTAGTAGGATCCCCTTCTGGCAGACGCACATCGAGGAACAGGTTCCTTGGAGGACACGTCACAGGAAATGACTCCAGCACCCCAGCAAAGGCAACTGTATTCAGAGCTATTGGAGTCTTACAGACTCCACCCCCTCTGGAGACAGGACGGCTCAGAAAGCGCTTTGCAAGAACTGAGGAAGCTCCAAAGGGCCAGGAAGCAGGGACCTCTGGAATGACCCTTTAGTAGAAGGTAGTGTTTGACCAGCGGGTTCCTGCGGGAATGAATGAACTCAACCGTACACTCTTCAATGGCCACATGCGGCTGACGGCACGCTGTCCTGGGGCAGCACTGTGCTGCAAATGTGCAGTACACACCAGACTTCCAAGCCTCAATGCGAGAAACATAATGTTAACTACTTCATGAACGACTTCCGTAATGATTACGTGTTGAAATGCTACTATTTTGGATTTGGGGTTAAGTAAAATATATTGTTAAAATGAGTTAAATCTGTTTCTTTTTCCAGTGGCTATCAGAAAATTTAAAATCATATGTGCAGCTTGCATTTGTGAGCTGAACTATATTCTGCTAGACCGCGGGCACGAACCATTTCTTCTTCACTTGTTGTGAAGCGAAAACTCTGGTCTTTGGAGCTCAGAGAGTCAAGCTGAGGGCGCGTGTCTGGCCTCCCGGCAGGACCAAGGGGCTACCACTGTCCGGGTTGACTGCCCTGTCCAGCGCTTCAGGAAACCAGGAGGAGGGATGCCCGAGGGGAAACTGAGGTGATCGGAGAGAAGCAGCTGATGGTGGGTGGCAAAAAAAAAACAGCCCTAAATGTCCAGTATGAGAGATTCGTGCCTGGCTGGCACACTCTAGGCATTTCAAATGTGTCCGTTGAAATGAATGCATGAGGAATGGACGAACACCAGGCAGGTGTGATTACTGTCTCCGGTCCCGGTCCCCTTCTTCGTCAGGTCCCCACTTCCCTCCTGGACCTAGGAGAAGCCACAGATCAGATGTGCAGTCTAAACGTTTTTTCCACCTGACTTCTTTCGCTTAGCACGATACTCTCAAGATCCATCCACACTGTCACAAAGGACAGTATTTCACCTTTTCTTCTGGCTGAGTAGGATCCCGTCGTACACAGGGACCAAGAACTGTGTGACTTCACTCATAGGTGGCATAAAACCGAAAGCAGCCAGTGAACAAACAAGACAGACAAAAGCCCACGGACACGGACAACAGCACAGTGGCGCCAGAGGACAGGAGGGCGGGGGTGGTAAAAAGGGGGTCAAGTGTATGGTGACAGAGGAGACTTGACTTTGGGTGGCGAACACACAAAGCAAAATACAGATGACGAATGACAAAATGTTACACTTGAAACCTGTATCACTTGACTCACCAATGTCACCTCAATAAGTTTAATTAAAAAATATATTGCAGAAAGAAAAAGAAATCTGCCATCTAAGACATTTATCTTCCCAGAAATCAATCTTCTTTTTAAAATTGCCCTTTACTAATCCTGAATTTCTATTCCTTTGTCAGGTACACGGAACCCAACCCATTGCAAGAATGGATCTGGTCAAGATCCTCTGAAGGAGAAAATGAGAAATCCACATGTACGTTACCCAAAGGAGATCGGTTGGCTGCTCTCCTCCCGTTTTCTGCACACAGAAGCCTCGGCCCTTCTTTACCTACACTGTCACGATTAAGAGTCTGATCCTCGCAGAAGTCAGACGGTGGCCTGTACTGTCGGGGTGCCAACGCGGCTGCACTCCTAACGTGGGGAGAGACACGCTGGCATCTCCTGATGCTGAGCACTCACCCGCCTCGTGACTTTCCCATCTGTCTCCATCTGCGGAACATTTCAAACGACCAAATAACATCGAAACCACCTAAAAGAGTTCCTTATTCGTTATAAACTTTTACAATTCAATTTAAAAAGTTTATAGTCCCTAGTGCTGCGAGAACTGCCATTTCCCAAAGCCCTTCATCACCAGGGTCTGACAGTGGCTCTGACCTTTTCCCGTGTCTTCGCTGAAAGGAGAAGACCCGAGAAGTAGATAATAAATGAGCACGGCTTATGGGCATTACAACGTGGAACAGTTAAAACAGGCGATGGTTCTCGAGCCATGGGAAACAATGCTTATTCCATAATCATCTGTTCCCTGCGTGCCGGCTGCTTTTACTGACAAAACATCTTTTATGAGTTCTGAAAATTGCAGAGCCAATAAAACCGCATGGGAACATGCTGGATTGCATTCTGCTCAACACATCACCTTCAGGACTGGCAGCCAAGTTCAAGCGCTAGACCTGCCAGGGCTGCTGCGGCTCCTGGCCTGAGAAGCAGAGCACAGCTGGGGGCCGTGTGTAGCTCCTGGAGTCCTTCTGGGGGCGGGGCTCCCTCTGAGGGCGGGAAACGTCCCTGCTGCCAACCAAGGGTCATGTTGTGTTGATGATGACAAGGAGAGCCCCAGTCTAAGCCTTTGTGCAAAGACATCCCTGTTTGTCCAACACCGAGCATGACAACGGACAGAGGAAACGGAGGGTCCTTTGCCTTCTCCTCCGGACTCACCGCTAACCGCACTGGGGAGCTCAAGTTACATCCCGTTAACAAGTGCGTGGAAAAGGGAAAAGGCAACAGGTGCTTCAATGCTCGCTGCCACCCAATGTCCCCGCCTCTCCGAGTCCTCAGTTCCTCGTGTGTCTCCTTCGGTTCCTTCAGCATCTAAGGCACACAGCAGAGGCAAGAGCTCTTTTGGAAAGCTTAACCATCAAGCTATCAGGCTTGGCCATTTAATTACTCTACCCTGGAGTGAGTATTGATATCTTGGTGGGTTTGGGTTTTTTTTAAAGATTTATTTATTTTTAGAGAGAGGGGAAGGGAGGGAGATAGGGAGGGAGGCAAACATCGATTTACAAGAGATACATTTGTAGGTTGCCTCCTGCACGCCCCTAACTGGGAACCTGGCCTGCAACCCAGGCATGTGCCATGACTGGGAATCGAACCAGCAAGCTTTTGGTTCACAGGCTGGCACTCAATCCACCAAGCCACACCAGCCAGGGCTGATATCTTGTTTTATTAAATAGTGTTAGCCCTTTTTTTTATTCTTCCCAATGAATTTCATCATACATATTTTAGGTTCACTGAGAAATCCTGCTCAGTGTGATTCCAGCTAAAATGTCAATTTATAGACTAATTTGAGGGGAATTAGCGTGCTTACAATAATGCGTTTTCTCATTTACAAACATGGTCTCTCTCCATTAAATTCAGGTGACTGTAGCTATTAACTATGTCGCTACATCTAACGATTAAATCTTGTTATCACAAGCTGTAGCAAATATTCAGAAACATGTATTGTACAATTTAATAATAAAGTCGGTACAGGAATTGTCAAAGACGTTTGTGCCGCACACAGATTTTCCTGTGCCGGTAAATTCTGGAGTCGGGTGAAGAATGTGAGTTGTAATCATTTCATTTCTCCTTCAACAAAAGGCTATTAGACGAGGTGCTCAGTTTTCTCTGTGGTAAACATGTATAAATATAAATATGGTCCTTGGCAACTGCCACTTTAAAAGAAGAGAAACTGTGTGGTGTAGGAATGACGGGTTCATTATATTTACTTGAAAACCATTCTAGATCCTCTGAATGGGAAGGGTCTGTGTGGGAATGCAAAGTCATCCTGATTAAATTTCCGAGAAGGTAATTATAAATTCATTTGTTAATCGTATTGACTACTGGGGTCATATCTTCTTTAAAATAAACAGCCTCATTATTTCCTGGAGCAGTAAATGTTTTGAATCAGGGGTGAGGAGAAATTTACAGATGACAACGCCATAAAAATGGTTGTTGGAGCAAAAAAATCTCCGAAATAGATCTCCAGTTGCAGAATCTTGTAGGAGTTCAGATTTATATCCGTAGTTCAATAAACAATGGCATTTTCATTCTGTTTCACCAACAAGAAGAAAATACAAAATGTAATATTGGGATGATCCAAAGCTTTTCAATAAATAAAAAATCTAAAATCCATCAGCTCACCAAATATAAAAATGTAAGATAAACCAATGTATGAAGAAATGTACAAATACATGAATGTTTTTTGTATTTTAAAATGTGTTACGTAACTTCATAAAAATCATCAGCACAAATACCCTGGTTTTAAAAATAACATTTTTATGCTTTTCTGAATCTCACAACAAAACTAGTTATTGTATCACAAATGATGAGTGACAAATTCTAAATAGGAAAATGCATAAATACAGAGAGAGAGAGAGGGCGGGAAGGAGGAGAGGGAGGAGGGAGAGGGAGGGAGGGATAATCAACAAGATTTGAAAACTATCTTACTAAAAACTGGTTGAAGTAGAAATGCATCCTGTGAGTTCTATTTCTTGGGAGGCTGCTGACTGATACAGGCATTGAAAACAGCAGGCCCTGCTGGGAAGTTGGACGGAGAAAGGGATCGAGCGCAGATGTGAACAGGGAAGGCGAGACCCCCTTGCTCACAGAAACAGCGCTGTAACCCTAGCCGCTCCCGGAACGAGGACGGGGCGTGTGGAGGTGAGCGCCCGCCTTTGCTATTTCTTAAAAAACAGGGAGTTGCACTGATTCCTGCATTCTACGTATTTGCATTTATATTTTTGGAATATATTAATCTTTTGTTTCCTTCCACCCGCACCTGATGTGCATGAGGGTGCTGAACGAATGGCATTCGAATGGTTTTCTCCTCCCAATTTCTTAACCCCAAATCCCTGAGAAACCTAACCAGCCTCACACCAGGAACGAATTTAAAAGTGACCTTTTTCCACCCCGCAAAACAGCTTTTGTGTTTGAAATCCTGACATTAATAAGTATTTTCTTTCACCCTTCCCACAGCACTCCTTTATTGGTTCGCTGCAATTCCTCATATGCATTTGTCTCCTTTAATTACTCGTACATTGCCAGCTCCTTTGAACGTGACCGTGATGGGCTCATTTTCATACCTCCTCCCTAGGCACAGTTTGTTGTGCAGGGTAAGGGCCACGAGCGACACCGGTTAAATCAACCCATCGCACCCATGGGCGTCTTTTGCGGTGTATTCTGACTATGACCCGGTGACTGAGCGTAAGTGCTTCCACGTTAACACCGCCGCCGCCGGCTCCCTGCGCCAAAACGAACCTCCCCTCCACCTGACGCACGGGGGCGCTCCATCGCACGGTCAGGCCTCTGCCCCAAAGTCATCTCAGTCAAGAGGCTGTCCCTAAACCTGGTAGCCTGAGAGAGCACCCCTTCCGCCCCGCCCCGCCCTGGGTCCCCTTTATTTCTTTAAGCTCTTTTATTTCCTTCCTCACATTTATTACTGCCTGAAATGCTGTTATCTATTTGCATATTTTTAAATTGTCTTCCGTCTACCACTGTGAGGAAAGTACTATAAAGTGAGCAATTTGATCTGTTCATTCAACTAGGGTGCAGCAGGCAAGCCGTGTGCCCCTGCTGAGTGAGGCCAGGATGCTCACACCCCTAGAGGTTTTATCTGCTGGTCTCTCCACGGACTGCGAGAGCTGGAGCAACGCCCGTGTACTGAGCCCCCACTGTGTCAGGCACAGAATGGGGGGTGGGGGCGGAGGGGGGCGGTTACACGCTTGCAGGCGGATCTTTAATCTTCACAACCACCGCAGGAGGCAGAGTTTCCCAATTTTGTTTCACAGGCGAGGAAACTTAGGCCCAAGAAGAAAGGCGGGGAGGTAACAGATGCGCTGGGGTTCGCAGTCAGATCCCGCCGGCCCTGACGGCTCTGATCTTGAGACCAACAATTCGACTTTTCTTCCACAGCTCGTCCCCTCCCCTAAAGGCGATTCCCCGAGACAAAACCAAAATGATTTTGAACAAACCCAACATTGTTCAGATAAGCCCGGCTGACTATATAATTTGTGAGTCCCGATGCAAAAAGGAAATACGGCGCCCCTTGTTAAAAAGTATTAACTATCTGGAGGCAGAGACGACAGAGCATTCGGATGAGCATTCAGCACGGGGCCCTGAGGGACTGCCCCAGTCACACTCCCGGGACGGCAGCCCAGGACACACGAGCACGTCCTTTCTCGGTGATTAATTTGGGAGGGGTGATGCTCTTTCTTACCAGTCTGGGAATGTGCACTAAAACTGAGCACCGGTCACTCTCACGGCACTTGGCACTGTATTCCTCGCTTAGCACGGCAGCCACGGTGGCAAAGCTCAGCAGGGATGTCAGAGAGGGCGTTCTCAGGGGGATTAGGCTCCTGTCAATTCCATTTGGCTTCCAGTTTGCAGGAGGGAGCAGGAAACTTTGACTACTGACTCTTCGGGTCTGCACAGGGGTCAAAATCACTCTCCCCGCCCTTGAAGAGGTGACGCTTCCTGACACGCCCACTGTCCCGGCCGCAGGGCTAGCGCTCTGCCTGAGCACAGAGGCACCGGCTCTTGGCATTGAAATGAAAAATGTCAGCGCCTGGATTTGTCTCTGCCCGTTGTCTCTCTTTTGCTCTTTGCCCCTTTGTGGTTGCTGCTCACCAGGGCTCCAGCTTCAGCCCCCTTTCTAGAACTTTCTGCGGTTGCCTCATGTCAGATGCCTCAACTGTCATCCATATGCTGCCAGTGTCCCCAATATCGCTCTAAAGTCTGTTTCTCAGCTCTTAGATGTCTCTGCCTGGATGTCCCACCAGAAGCTTAAAGCAGAAATGGACACCCAGCTCCCTCCTAACCTCAGCCCACAACAGGCTGTCCGTAGATGCTTGTGGAATGGAACTGAACCCTGAAATGCCCACTCTCGTTGCCTTTCCCACTGATTCACTCAACATACAATTGTCAAAGTCTTACGCTCTGCTAGAGTGGGTTGAATAATGGCACCTCCAAAGACACCCCCGCCCAAAACCTGTAAGTGTGAACTTATTTGGAAGAAGGGTCCTTGCAGTTGGAATTAAGTTAAAGGTCTCCAGATGAGATCCCCTTGGACTAGGGTGGGCCCTAGAACCCAATGGCAGGTGTCCTTAAAGGAGACAGAAAGGAAAAAACCCCACAGACTTATGGGAAGAAGGCATGCGAAGACAGAGGCAGAGACTGGAGTGATCTGGCCATGTACCATGGAATGCCAAGAGCCAGTAAAAGGTGGACGAGGCAAGAAAGAATCTTTTGGAACAACCGGGAGAAATTAATTTCTGGTGCTTTATACCACCAATTTTGCAGTTATTTTTTTGTGACAAGCCTATGGAATTAATACAGCCATGCTGTTTCGGATGAGACCAACAATAAAATAAATAAGCAGAGAAATACATAATATCACATCTGGGTGAACTAAGTGCTATAAGTAGGATTGCCAGGTAGGATTCAGGACACCCAGCTAATGTCAGGTCAACAACACATAATTTTTAAGCCAAGTGTGTATGCTCCGTGCAATATTTGGGACCTACTTTGACTAGAAAATTATTTGTTGTTGATCTGACATTCCACGGTAACTGGGCATCTCGTATTTTATTTGCCAACTCTATCAACCCTAGTGATGAAGAAAGAGCAGGAGCCAAGTTCTGGGCAGGCCTGAGGGGCCGGCTCATCCACTAGGGTGGTTCTGGAAGGCCGCTCCGATAAGGGGCATTTGAACAAGGATCCGAAGGCCATCAGAGCAGGGGTGACCCAAGCACCAGGGCAGCAGTGTCCCAGGACCCGGCGGTCGGTCACGAGGGCACAGGCAGGGCCTGGGAATATGCCGGCTAGGTTCCGCTTTATTCCGCAATACCGACAGCAAAATAGCACATCGCCTCCTCTCCTGAAATCCAAACTGTTCATACACTAAAAAAAAAAAGAAAAAGAAATCTGTGTTCAAGTATTCACCAAGCTATTGATCTCAGCTTTTAATGGGCTGGCCTTCGATTATTGAGATGTCAGGCAGGTCTGGTGCTTGAGCTTTATGATCCCTTAAATAGCCACAGGCAATCCGGCAAGTCATAAAACAACGCAAGACAGCGTGGAGTTGCCACAGGATTAGACGTTGGCATGTAATTAAAGCAGAGCCCAATATTTATGTGCTTTTATCTGCAACATATTCATTAACAACGCCCTTAGCTATTTTTACTGACTTTTACATTTCTGGTGCTACTGGCATCCATTCAGGGAAAAAAAGGGGGGTTGTTGTTGTTTGGAAAGTTTTCTCTGAATCCCAAGAGTGCACGTACAGACACTCACAGCACGTGAATGTTCACGGAAGCATTATCCACAACAGCCAAAAAGTGGACGTGCGGAATGTAAAGTTACTAAGTTTAGTAAGTAAAAACACAAGATGTTGGGTTCCATTTGAATTTCAGATAAACAGTGAACCTTCATTAGCATGAGTATGTCCCATACTATCTGGGACAAGTTAAATGGGGTGTTCTGTACTCAACCTGGCCACCCTACCCTCACGTCTGTTCACTGGTGAATGAATAAACAAACCGCAGCATATAAAGACAGCGGAATACTACTCAGCCGTGAAAAGGGAATGGGGTCCTGGCACCTGCTGCTACACAGGTAAACCTTGAAAACATCATGCTCAGTGACAGAAGCCAAGCACAAAAGGTCACTTAGTGTATGACCCCCTTTACATAAAATGTCCAGGCTGGAACTCAGGTGTCAAGTACCAAGCTCTTGCTGACCAGACACTCCTGCTCTTTGGCAGATGTATTTTGCCTAATTATTTCTAATAGGCATCTCTGTTCGCAATGGCCTGGGAACCTTGGGACGTCATTCCTCACGGGGCGGAGCCCAGTGAGAAGAAGAGGTACACAACGGAAAATCACAGCCAGTGTGGCAAAGCAACGGTGAGTACTGGGCGCTCGAAGCAGGGACTCCCCTCCCCGTGTTGTGAGAGGCTCCTGAGGGGACCCCTGAGTTGAGTGTTTAAAGACGCCAGCCGTGTGCAATGGGAGGAAAGGAGCTAGCATTCCAGGCAGAGGAGGCCACGTGAGAAAAGGCTCAGTGGCCAGACCCACGCTGAAGAGCTAGAAAAGCAACAGGAGGATAGATGACCCTCTGGAAGCAGACCGTGCAGCAAGAGGAGACAATAAATCATTTGGGAAGCATTCCGCGGCGGGAAAGAGACAATCTAACTACACGAGGGACGTGTGCAGTGAGGAACTGGCGACCCCATGGCACCGGAGGTCTGGACGTGGGGCGGTACCAGGAACGGTCAATTCGGGGTTTCAGAACTGCCCTGAAGCCTGTTTTGCACCACCTTTCAGCACAGACATCCTCAGGCTCTCGGCTTCCGGCGCTCACGAGGGCCGCCGCAGCTTCTGGCGTTTCTTCCTTTCAGAGCTTCACCCAGTGGAAATAGGAGAACTTCTCCAAACTGGCAAGACTACCCAGTAGACCAACCCTTGTGCCCGTTGGGTAGAACAGAGTTACCTGCCACTGCCTAAACCGAGTCATCCAGCAAACAGAATGAGGTCACCATCACACCACACCTGGCTTGGCCCCATTGCGCTGTGCTCAGTTTACCCTGGTGGGCATGGGCAGGTGGTGGAGGGAGCACATAGGGTCCAGTTGCTGAGAAGAAGGAAGAGACTGGCTGGGCCACCGTGAAGCCAAGGGGACAGCCAAGGGCAGAAAAGGAAGGAGCCTGGACACCACCATGGAGCTTAGTTTCACTAGATGTTAGTCCTATAAACACTATCTCTGCAGCTCTTTGCTAAATTCAGACATTATTAAGTTTCAAAGTTTATCTCCTTAACTTTTGCCGTGTCTCTAAATTATCTGTAACGTTGCTTACTTGATATCGTTTTTTAAATGATCACATTTGACACATAAGCAGGTTTGAAAAGATTATACATTGTTCTGCAAAGGAAAGCCCACCCATAACCTTCCATAAACCAAAGGAAAATGCATTAATTTATATTTATACTATGTATGATGTATACATATTAAATAATAATGTCTATTGATCAACAGTAATGTATTTTTCTGTTATATGACTATGTTGATGTATTAGTGTAAACATGTAATATATTTTAATATATAAAGTCTTATAAAATTACATATAAATGTAAGCATATTAAATATAATAAATGAAAAGATAATATACTTAAGGATTGTGAGCACACTGATTAGAGTTTGATCATAAACACACAGAGCTGATCTATTAGAGCAGCTTTGGGCCTTTTCCTCCTCCTGCACAAATGCCTACAGGATTGTGGTTTCTGCTCTAACCCCAGGCCACCAGGAGGTATTAATCACTGCTAGAGAGGCCACAGCGTGAAATATGTGTCGTCTTCACTCCCCTGTTACATCAGACCTAAATCTTAGAGGCAAAGGGACTCTTCTGGCATTGACTTTGCCCTTTCCGGCGAAAGGAAAACGTCGTGAATGCTTCAGCGCCATAGAGGCTCCTCCCACACGTTTATCTGGCACCGCGAGGGAGAGGGCTGATTGACTGTCTCTAGTCTTGAACCGTCGGGAGACCCTGACCGGGGCAACCACCCCTTCTTGCAATGATTCCGACCTCAATCTTTTCTGACACCAGAAGCTCCATGGGTTCAAAACCAAGTTAATCATTATCCTTGCAAATGAGCTCTCCAGTTCCTGATGACATGACTTCTCATTCAATAACAAGTACCAGACCGACTAGGTCACATGTAAAAGGAACATGGAATCACTTATTCTGTGCAAGACTCTGTAATAGAGTTTGACGGGCATCGTCTCCACTGATCACAACACATTCAGTGTAAAACTTACCATGCTTTCTTATGTGTTTTACGTGTATTGGGGTGGCATTGGCTAATAAAACCGTACAGGTTGCAGGTGTACAACTCTACAACACATCACCAGCACACGGCAGCATGCTCTCACCACCCAAAGTCAAGTCTCTTTCAGCCCCCATCTCTCCCCCTTCGCCCTCTTCCATCTCCCCCCACACCCCTTTCCCTCTGGTAACCACCATACTGCTGTCTGTGTCTGGGTTGCTTTTACTTTTGTTTTTGTTTGGTTAAACCCTTCAGCGTTTTCACCCAGCCCCCTCCGACACCCCTCTCCTCTGACAGCTGTCAGTCTGTTCTCTGTATCTCTGAGTCTGTGTCTATTTTATTAATTTTCTTCGTTCATTAGATTCCATATATAAGTACCAGACTATACTACAAGTCCACCATCATCAAAACAGCATGGTACTGGCATAAAAACTGCCATACAGATCAGTGAAAAAAGAATAGAGAGCCCAGAAATAAACCCACACCTTTATAGTCGATTAATATTTGACAAAGGAGGCAAGAACATACAATGGGGTAAAGATAGTCTATTCAATAAATAGTGTGGAGAAGATTGGACAGATATATACAAAAAAAAAGAAAGGAGACCATCTCCTTACACCATACACAAGAAGAAACTCAAAATGGATTAAATGCTTAAGCATAAGTTGTAAAACCATAAAAACCCTAGAAGAAAACATAGTTGGTAAAGTCTCAGACATTTCCCATAGCAATGTTTTTTTCTGATATAACTCCTCGGGCAAGACAAACAAAAATCAATAAGCAAGTGGGACTACATCAGACTGGAAAGCTTTTGCACAGCAAAGGAAACATCAACAAAATGGAGAAACAACCCACTGAACGGGAGAACATATTCGCTAATGATATTCCTGATTAGAGGTTCGTTCCTAACACTTATAAAGTCTCACACTGCTCAACAGCAAGAAAACAAATAATCCAATTAAAAACTAGGCAAAGGACCTGAATAGACACCTCTCCAAAGAGGACCTACAGGTGGGCCACAGACATAGGAACAGATGCCCAACATCGCTAATCATGAGAAGAATGAAAATTAAAACCACAATGAGATAGCATCTCACACCTGTCAGAATGGCTCTATCATCGATAAATCAACAAACAACAAGTGCTGGTGGGGATGTGGAGAAACGGGAACCCTTTTGCATTGATGGGAATGCAGCCTGGTGTAGCCACTGTGGAAAACAGTATGGAAATTTCCTCAAAAAATTAAAAATAGGACTGCCTTAGGACCCAGCAATTCCACTTCTGAGAATACATCGAAAGAAACCCTAAACAATAATTCAAAAAAGTGCATGCACCCCTGGGTTCATTGCAGTGTTATTTACAATAGTCAAGGCCTGGAAGCAGTTCAAGTGCCTGTCAGCAGATGAGTGGACAGAACGGCTGTGGCACGTGTATGCAATGGAATGCTACTCGGCCATAAAAAAGAAGGACATTTTACCTTTGGCAACAGCATGGATGGACCTGGAGAGCAGTGCGCTGCGGTAAAACTTGCCACTTTCTAGAACACCGATGCCTAGGAAAACTTGCAGAAAAATAACTCAGTCTGCAAAGACCACATACATTGTAAGTAAAATGATATGACTCAAAGCTGGACTCTAATGGAATTCATCTTTTTTTTTTAGCTTCCATTTCTCTGTTCAGAGAATATTCCCTGCCATATGCCTCAGAACTGTCTTTCCTTTTTTTTCTTTTTTTTAAATTATTTATTTATTTTTAGAGAGGCAAGGCAGGGAGATAGAGAGAGAGAGAGAGAGAGAGAGAGAGAGAAACATCAATGTGCAGTTGCTGGGGGTTATGGCTTGCAACCCAGGCATGTACCCTGGCTGGAATCGAACCTGTGACACTTTGGTTCGCAGCCTGCGCTCAATCCACTGAGCTACGCCAGCCAGGGCAAACTGTCTTTTCATTACAGAAACCGAGGAGGCCAAACACGGGCTTTGCTAGGTTCTGTGGCCGCTGAGACACACCGGGACACGTGTTCTAAGCTGTGCCACGCAGGCGCGTCCACTCCAGATGCTGATTAAAACAGTAGGGAAAGGGAGGTCTTAGCAACACAAAGAAGGCAAGTGACCTAAAGAGCAGCAGTTACACCCATTCTCCGGGGGGCTGCAAGTAGTGGTTCGAGCAGCAGCATCCCAGGCCCACCGCTGGGGGCATCGGGGGTCCAGCCTAGGGCCTCCCTGCCCGAGCAGCTGTGATGGCGGCGTCCCCGAAGGACTAGGGTGGAGCACCGTTTCTGGCTGTGTGGCTCCAAGCCCGTCTCTCTGACTCTCCCAGGGAATCTGAGAGCTACCCAGTACCTCCTTTCTGCTGCTTGTAACCGAAGATCCTGAGTGATAGAAGCTCTTAAGACTTGTTCGAGATCATGTAAGGGGCAACTCTATTAACTCTTTGCTGTGTTCTGACATCTATTTCAAGTGGCTGTTTATACAAAGGGAAACAGAAATGGTAAATATTTAGGTAAGCATAACTCAGTGTTCCTTTCCTCTAAGGCTCTGTAAAATAGATTTGAATGGCGAGACTAAAAGTGGTAACACTGTCTGATGGAGTTTTTAATGTACGTAAATGTTCTGTGTAAGGCAACTAACACACAAATGGGGAGAATGCAGGGATCTACACGGTTGTCGAAAATCTACATCCCATGTAAAGTGTTAAAAATGGATTCTAAGCAGATTGTTAAAAGACATCTATCTATTATTGCAATTCCTAGAACCACCACTAAAAAACTATACAAAGAATTTTGAACCAGTGGGGGCTTTAGCTAAGCCTTTCTTGTTGTATGTGTCACGAAGGTGGACCTAATATTATGCTCCTTATCATTCAAATGTAT
Source organism: Phyllostomus hastatus (assembly GCF_019186645.2). Lineage (NCBI taxonomy): Eukaryota > Metazoa > Chordata > Mammalia > Chiroptera > Phyllostomidae > Phyllostomus > Phyllostomus hastatus. The sequence continues at coordinate 5,152,752 of NW_025333664.1, forward strand.
TTCGTTTCTCAGCAGTTGGTTGAAGGAATGAAGCCATCTGCTATTTGGTGGGGTGGGGGCATGAAAATAGTTTTCAGTAGCTGGTGATGAATTCATCCTCGTTGCTACACATTTTCTTTCCTCCTTTACTAATATTTCTGAAACATACAGAAATACCATTGAATCATGAATCATAACCATTACTTTTAAAATATAAGTATGACTCAAATCAAAACAAGTGCCAAGCTGTTGAGTAATTTCTGTCCCCTGCGCCTACCTGCTAAATCTGTGCTCGAGAGGTCACGACCTCAGAAACCTGATGACGTCAAGGGCAGCCTAAAATAACCAAACCGGGAGCCTTGTGGAGCAAACTACTTCCTGGCCCATAAAGTCATTATTGAATAGGAGAGAACTTTGGGACCAGAAAATCTAATCACTACAGTTAGATTGCATGAATTCACATAGGAAAAAAAAATATCCCCTCAGTTCGACTCTTGAAAAATGATCTGAGATACAGCCTGACGGTGTATTTCCAAAGCTGTAAAAATGTACATAGCCTTTCAGCTTCCTTTTTTACTTTACCCAGCAGGCCAAAGCAAAGGAACAATTTTCCTATTATGTGTCCAACGCTGTGTGATTGATGCAGTGGGAAACAAGACAGACAGGGTCCCTGTGTATTCGGTTCTCATGGAAATCTAACGTCGAAGACGTTATCCTAAGGAAAACTTCATGAATATTCAGCTCAAGTATTTAGCTAGGAGAACACCCACTGTGGCAGCATATTTAATCATTAAAAAACTAGGGAAAACCTTAAAGTCCAAAACCATAATATAACACTAACAAATAAAATAATGCATACCCATAAGACACAGCATTGTGAAATTAAAAATTATATCACAGAAGAGCATGAAATGACATAGAAAGGTGATTTAAACATCTTACCTATAAACTAGCTACCGAAGGCTATGCCCTGTTCAGCATAATCTCATTCCCATTTTTAAGTCTACATGCATGATTTTGATGTCCTAGGGCTGCCGGAACAAATTACTGCAGACTAAGTGGCTTAAAAAGTAGAGATGTATCATCTCACAGCTCTGGAGGCCAGAAAAACAAGGTCAAGGTGTAGGCAGCGCTGGTTCCTGCTGGAGCCCTGAGCGGGGATCTGGCCCAACTCTCTGTGGCTGCCGGCCACGCGAGGCATTCCTGCCCTCGTCGTGACGTGGCATTCTTTCCTCCCTGTGTCTCTGTGGGCCTTCTCCTGTTCTATGAGGACATTAGTCACCGAACGTAGGACTGACCCTAATCAAGTACGACCTCATCCAAAGCAATTACGTCCTCCACAAAGATTATCTCTGAAAAGATCACAATCTGGGTTTCAGTGGGCATAAATTTGGGAGAATTACTCAACCCGCTACAAATAGGTATGTAGGTAGCTAGGTAGGTAAGTACATAAAAGATAGATAGATAGATAGATGATTGATTGATTGATTGATGATAGAAAAAATATTTGGATGGGCACATTGTAAAATGTTAACTGATTTACTTTGTGAAACTGGAAATACAAGTAATTTTTATTTTCTCCACTGCTTTTCAACACTTCATGATTTTTAAACAATACATATACTTATTTGCCATAAAAACAATATTTTAGAAACTATTCTCATGAAAACTTTGCAGAATGGAAGTCGCATTGGTCTGAGTTTTCCGGAGAAACAGAACCAACTGATCACTCTCCCCACCTACCTATCAGAAGGAATAATTTTATATGTGTCTATATATATATATATAAATAAATAGAAGTAAAGTAAGGGGCTGGCCCACACAATCACGGACGCTGAGGAGCCCCCAGACGCGCTGTCAGCAAGGAGAGCCGAAGGTGCACATTCCCACCCGAGTCTCGGACTCCAAAGGCAGGAGAAGACTGGCGTCCCGACTCACAGACAGACAGACAGACAGACAGGAGGGGTGACGCGGAGAAAGGGGCCCAGCAGAACCCTGACATTTGAGGACTTCTACCGGCCGACAAAGCCTGCTAGTGAAACAACGGAAGGATGGGGCATTTCAGAACCGCAGGCTGCTCTTCTTCACCAGGACTCCCAGCTGCTCACCCCTGCCGGGCCGGAACGACGCTCGTGGCCGCTGCAATTTCAATGGCTGCCGCGATGACCGCGTTGGGGAGCGCACTGCCCGCCTTCCAGAATTTCCGAAATAATCGCGTGTGCTGGGCTGCCAACCCTCACTAAACTCTCTTGCAAATGTGTTTCCATTGCAAACTATAGTTATAAAAATGTTAAGCATGGAGAATATCATTTTGCAACCGCATACATACCACCAAGATTTAAAAGTAATTAGTATATTTTTATCTTTTCTTTAGCTCTTTTTTTATCTTCCTCTTCTAAAGCAAATAAATTATAGATGTGACTTAAGCCTTATTTCTCATACCGTGTCCTTCCTGCCTGCCCCGAGATAATTACTGTACATATTTTAGACTTTGAGATACACACACACACACACACACACACGATGTGGCTATGTCCTTATGCAACACACAATACAGTTCCCTGTTCTGTAGAAGCACAGGTAAACAGTGAACATGTTTTGCTCACGATCACGTTGTTGACATTCATCCTTGTTACGAATGTGGAACTCACGTGGACCAACTGAAACGTACCCCACCGCATGAAGAAACTGCAGTCCATTTACCAGGTCCCCTGCTGACGGAGAATCGGGTTGTCTCCCTGTTTCAGCAGTGATAAACGGACCTCCCTGCATTTGTCTCCCAGTGCATGGGCCACTTTCTCCCTCCAGCTCTCCTCGGCGCACCGCTCCCCTCCGGCCTTCGCCCAAGACACAGTCGACGCTGATGAAGTTGCTGATGTGGGCTAACGAGGGGCAATTAAACCCACTTCGAGCTGTAGCTGCAGCTGGGATTTGAATCCATGTCTCCAGATGTCGGGCGCCATGCATCGTTTAGCAGGGAATCATATTAAAAGGCTGGAACTGAGTCCCTGAGCAAGTGGGTTGGTAATGTGAGAAGTCAGTTAAACATTCCATGAATCATTCCCTAGCCCGAGGGGGAAAAATATTAAACTTTGCTTCTTTACTTATTCTTAAATGGAGTCACGAATCCTGACTGCATTAAGGGAGAAAATGCCATTTTAAAGAAAGTCTGGGTTGGAAAGAACCACGCGATGGCCCAGCAAACTCGCCTAAGCTGCGACCGTCTTCTGCTTAAAAAAGTTGTTTTATGGAGAAAAGAGTTGATGTTTTTAGATTATAGCGTTGGCATAACAAGTTTTTTTTTTAACCTTTGTGTTAAATTCAAGGCTGTCACCTTGAAAGGAAGCAAACGCCAGAGAAGCCATGTCCTTCCCGCCCCAAGGGAAGGGTCAGTTCCATCAGGTGTCCGCTCAAGCACGTATTGAACATTTATTACACTAACAGTCATCTGTTATTTTATTGATTTTCTACGGTGTGATAGATATGAGGACACTCACTTTAGAAACATGTACCTATTTAATATTCAAAACCATCTCGCAAGACAGGAATTATCGTCCCCCTTGCAGAGAGGACACTGAGGGACAGACAAGTTCGGCGATTCGCCGGAGTCCAGACAGCGCGCTTGGACTAGAACCCGGGTCTGCCTGATGCAGGACCCCAGGCTCCGCCCTCTTCCCTGGGGCCTCACTGTACGGGGCAGACGCACCAAGGTGGCCCAGGCGCAGATCCAACCTCGGGAGCTTGTTCCCTCAACACCTCTCAGCGCCTGGGCTACATCGGTGCGTGCTCTGGGGTGAATTAACGCAGGACTAAGTGAGTGAGTGAATGTGAGCAGGGGAGGGGCTTCGCTAGGGAGCTGAGACGCGACTCGGAGTCTGCAAAGAGAAGATGGCGTGTTGGAAGAGCACTCCCAGCAGGGGACATGGCCTGAGTGAGGACACGGCTGCCAGAGGCACAAAAAGCGATGCGAAGGACATCGTGTTGGTGGCAGCCCGCCGAGGGCAGGCCATAGGCTGAGGGCAGCACTGGGCTCAGATGAAGAATTCTTTCAGACCAGCGAAGACATTTTAAAACATAAAGGCGAGTCATTTTTAATCTGCAGCGGCAAACACTAGGGGGGAAGTCTGTTTTTCTGGCACGGTCCACACTCTTTTCTCCGCTGGTTTTGTCACCCAGTTTTTCTTGAGGAACCAGCTGTCCCCACACTCATTGCAGTGACTCCGTGGGCATCGGACACCGCTGCTCACCCAGAGGGAGTGTGAGGACCCCTGCCTGATGCACCAGCTCATCCAGTCTCCTGCCCTTGAGGATTGCTTACAGAGTGAGTGAGGGACCCAGGCAGGCATCTCAGAGTTGGTCCCAGGACTTCTGTTTGAACTACTGAGAAACAGAAGTTCTCTTGACTTTCTTCCCTCTGGAGTTATTAAGCTTATACAATATAAACCTGAAGGTGTCCCTTCAAGAAGACCTTCCTGAGATGAAGCCAAAGCAGACAGAGAAAGAGAGAAAGCTCTCATCACAACTTTCGAGCCCTGGATCCAGCCATGCCTGAAGCTGGACCTACTCCTTGACTATCCAAACACACGAGTTGGTAAATTCTCTTTGAAGTACTTGCAGTCAATACAGCCTAGCAGTTCAAGGCCCGGCCTCTGACATTTTTAGCTTGGAGACCTGGAGATGAAATGACACCCATGCCTGCACATAGCTAACCCTCAGTGCACATTAGCCGTTATTACGAAGCCAGTTTCATTAGTTGTCTTGTTGCCACCAAAGACAACTGGGACAGTTCCTTTGATGTGTCAGCATGGCTGTGCTATCATTCCCAGTCGTTCCACGACACAGTAGTCTAAGTGTTGCTGTTAAAATATTCTGTAGATGTGGTTACCATTTCCAATCAGTTGGCTTCAAGTCAAAGACACTATCATTGATCATTTGGGTTTATCTAATCTAATCAGTCGAAAGGTCTTATGAGCAAAACTGAGATTTTTCTGAGGAGGAAGAAATGTCGCCTCAAGCTTCAAGATATCAGCCCCAGAATCTCCAGCCTGCTGGCCTGATCCACAGATTTCAGACTTGGTAGCCCTCGTAACCGTGTAGGTCAACATCTTGAAATAAGTATCTATCTATCTCTCTATCTATGTATCTGTCATCTGCTCCCGTAGGTTCTCTTCCTCCGGCAAACTCTGGCTGATAACAGATCCTTACTAATACCATTTTAAAAGATAGAAAAGAAAAACAAAATAATCCATTTTACACCCAAATGATGGACGCTGATAAGCTAGGGCGCTCCAAAATAAAGACTGTTGGTGAACTATCTTCACTATCACCCCCGTCCCTCACACTTAGCAAGAAATCATGCAGAAGGGGAGAAGCAGGGAAGGCAAGTATGATCTGAAATAAAATTCCTGCTAGGGTTTAAGTTGACATATTGTATATTAGCAGCCGTTGGAACACATGTTGTGTTTTTCTGGGCCCTCGACAATTTTCTCGGTGCCGGAAAACTGTTGTGTGTTTCAAACACAGTCAAGTGTCTCCCTTTCCCCTCCAGCGCCTGGGGAGTGCCGTCACAGAAATGATCTAAGCACGTATAACTGAAGCAGGGAGACTGGGATTTACGCTCTCGAGGAATACCCAGACACTTAACTCACGAGCCGCGCTGACATCGGTCAGTAATCGAGGGACCTCCGTGGACTGCAGCTCGGCTCCAAATCTTCAAGATATTTAGTGCGTCGTTGAGTTACACAGCTCTCCATCTGGAAAACTGTCATCGAGTGCACTGCATTCCGGGCTCGTTACAGCTAAACGATAGGGCTTCCTTCTCCCTCCATGCGTGTGGCCTGGGTTTCATTGTCTTCAAACCCGATGTGTTACCAATAATTCTGTCATGACCTCAGGACTTAGGACCTCGTGTTGAGTTATGTGCCTTCTGGATTCCGGGAGGAAATTTCCCGATTCCAGAAGGATTTCACTGAATAGGCGCAGTCTGTTGCTGCTGGCACGGGTAGGCATAAATCTCTGCCCTCCCGCACGGAGTGTATTAGGGTTCCATTAAGCCAGGGCTGCCCCCAAAGACTCCCTGTTGCTGAGTGTTTTGAAAGAAGATAAACAGCTGAGAAATTGATGTTGCTAACACGGAGAAGACAGGGCCCTCTATTTCACTCGTATGTTTACTGCCATCCAAGGAGCTAAGGAGGAAGGCCACATCGAGGCAAATTTCCTCATTAATGGATTATTACGCGGGTCCTCCCAACGTAAATGGAGACTTTGAAGGGGCCTCACTCAGCCACGCCTCACCCCCTCCCCCGCCCCGCCTCGTTCATTCTCTGCCCCAGGGGGCCCTAATAAGATGCCCGTAATAACAATTTAATATAGATCATCGATGTTTTGGTTAATGCAAAATCAATCCACGACAAAGACTGTGAACTTGAGCAAGCACATGCAGGAAGAGACCACAGCTACTTGTGTCTAATTATCTGACCGATTGGCAGTAAGTGAGAATTGCTTTCTGATTATTCGGTGCGATGAATAAGTGGTTTTCCCCCTTTGCTGTTGGAGGAAGCAAGTGGTGAGACAGCTCCAAAGTAGCTTTTGAAGAGAAGGTGGTTAGACCATCCTAAATTAGTTTTTGAAACTAAGATCGACATTTAGGAAGAATGCTAATGAACGTCAGATATTTCATAGGCGCACACCATGATGTCCTGCGGTGCCCAAATGAGACTTTACACTAGGCCGTTCCTAGGGGCCGGGGGCTGGAGCAGGGAGGGCCGGGGGCTCTGTTTCTAAGTCACCTGTTGGAATATCGGGAGGGCGCATGTCCCCTCCCCCCTCTCTGAGAGGAGCCATCTCACCATTGGAGTCACGTGGCCATGGCAAAAGCCCCTGACCTCTGCCTTGACTGGTGTGGCTCACTTGGCTGGAGCCTCTTCCCATCAACTGAAGGGTCGCAGGTTCGATTCCCAGTCAGGGCACATTGTGGGTGCCCTAGGTTGTGGGTTTGGTCCCTGGTCAGGGAGCAAATGAGAGGCAACCAATCCAAGTTTCTCTCTCTCTCTCTCTCTCTCTGCCTTCCCCTCTCTCAAAAGTCAATGAGCACATCCTCGGGTGAAAAAATTAAAACAACAGCAAAAGACCCTGATCTCCTGGCAAGAGCTGATCGGTCCAAGAGTACACCCCCCACCAGAGCTTGCTAACCAGATCCTCCCCACTGGGCATCTGCAATGGGGCACTGGTGTGTCGGTCAGTTTGGAGGTGAGAGCTAAGAAACAATTGCACTCCACAAAGAGAAGCAGAGAAAACTGGAGAGGAAGGACCACAAAGCCAAAATGCATGCTCTGGGACATTCAGTAAGAAAAATATTAAGAGACAAAATAATAACAAGCAACCTCTCTGCTTCCCGATGCTTTTCTGATTCTTGTTCCTCGGGAGACGTGGCTTGCCTCTTCCCTTGAAGTCTGAGAGAGCTAGGTGTACTCATCACAAATTCACTTTTTTCCCGAGAAAATTTGTAAGGATTTCTGTTCTTTTCAGACAAACGAGACACAAGCAAAAACAAACAGAGAACGATGGGGAAGACTTTGCGGCCCATCAAAAAGTAACTCATGAACTCACAAAGGAAAAAAATTCTTTTATTGAAAGCCATCAAAGAGCAGCAGTTACAAAGAAAGCTGGAAGAGAAACAATCCAGATGCATGAGCTCCTCCCAAGAGAGCAAGGATGTTTCCATTGGATGTTTCCATCCAATGGTTGAGGGTGAGGGTGAGCCAGGTAGGGAGGCGATCAGGGAGGAGATGGACAAGTTTTGCTTGAACAAATACAAGCAGTGAAAAGTTTGATGAACCTGTGGGCTGCGGCTTTGGATTTGAACCTGGAGACGCCACAAAGGCAAAGACGACCCTTTGACGCAAACAGTTCTCTTGGGAACAGAGGCAAAGACTGGGGCTGGACTCACAAAGAAACCTCATGTTCTGGTACAGGGGTCTCTGCAGCTTTGAATAGGATGGTCTTCAGAGTCACGGGTTTGCAGCCACTCGGTCTCATCGACTGACGCCCCCACACCCTTAAGTGCAGCAGACATGTGGTTCCACTGCTGGGCGGTCTGCGGTCTCCCGGTCTCCCTGCCTCGTCATTTGCCCGCATTGCTGAACCTCGACCTTGTCGTCAGAATGTCTAGTGTCTTTGACATCTGTCAGAATAGGGGTGTAGCATTCTTTTGCTCTTTGGTCTGTGTTCTACTCCAGAGAGGGGCCTAAACTCGATACAGTGTTTGAACCCTGATGTACACCAAGTCTAACTAATTCAACTTCTGATGAGATCAGAGACATCGGCACTGTGGCTGCCGGGGAAGTTGAGTATTAGGCTCAAAAGCAAAGGTGTGACTTCACACCTGCTAGGATAGCTACTTTCCAAAAACAAAGCAAAAAGCAAAACACCCAGAAGGTGGCCAATGTTAGCAGGGATGTAAACAAACTGGAACTCTTGTGGACTGTTGGTAGGAATGGAGGATGATGCAGCCCCCATGGAAAGCATCATAGCATTTTCTCAAAAACATCCAAAATGGAATGACAATATAATCCAGCAATTCCCCTTCTGGCTGGAACTCCAAAAGAACAGAAAGCAGGGACTTGATCTTTACACATCCCCATGCACAGAAGCATTGCTCACAGTGGCCTAAAGATGAAATTAATGCAAGTGTCCATTAGCAAGCGAATGGACAAACAAAACCTGGTATAATATACACACAACAGAATGTTACTCATCTGTAGAAAGAAGGAGACCTTGCCACTTGCCACAACGTGGATGAAACTGGAGGACGTTATTACACTCGGTGAAAGAATCTGGTCACAGAAAGACAAATACTGTAGGATTCCACTTACAGGAGGGACTCAGAGGTGACAAGTCCGCAGAGACAGAAGGCAGAACGATTGTTCCCAGGGTCTGGGGGAGTTGCGGTTTACAGGGGGCAGAGTCCAGTTTTGCAAGGTGACGAGAGTTCTGGAGATCGGCTGCACAACAGTCTGAACGTCCGTAACACCCCTGAACTGTGCACTTAAAAACCGTGAAGAAAGCCCTGGCTGGCGTAGCTCAGTGGATTGAGCTCGAGCTGTGAACCAAAGTGTCACAGGTTCGATTCCCAGTCAGGGCACATGCCTGGGTTGCAGGCCACGACCCCCAGCAACCACACATTGATGTTTCTCTATCTCTCTATCTCCTTCCCTTCCCTCTCTAAAAATAAATAAATAAAATCTTTTTTAAAAACCGTGAAGATAGTAAGTGTTATGTTATGTGTAGTTTACCACAGTTTTGTAAAAAAGTAAGTGTGCTTTGATTCCAGGGGCCTGAAATCTAAGGAGCTGCTAGACGATTAACTCCAGAAACCTTTCCAAAAGCCACTCGACCCTGAGCTGACCAAACGGATACACCCCTCACGCTACGCGGCTGAGAACGGCGAGAACGTGCCCTTTCAGCCTCCACTGTTCTTCCAGGTCCGATATCCTAAACGTAATTTTAAAGATTGCCAACCATGCAAAGAAGTGAGAGGTGACCCATAGTCAGAAGAAAATCTAATCAATAGGAAGAGACCCACCACTCTCAGCCCGGGGCAGACTCTCTCCTTGGGGCTGACAGGAGCAACATCTTCCGTATCTCTAAAAACACGTACCCACAAAGATACATGCACCCCTACGTTCATTGCAGCGTGCACTCCAATGGCCAAGGCCGGGAAGCACCCTGGGTGTCCTTCCGCAGACGGCTGGAGAAAGAAGCTGTGGCGCGGGGACACACGATGGAATACCGCTCAGCCGTTAATGAGATGAAATCCTGCCGTTCGCGACAACGTGGCTGGATCTCAAGGGTGCCGTGCCGAGTGCAGTCAGTCAGAAGGAAAAGGACAAGGACCCTGTGATTTCACTCCTATGTGGGATACAAAACAGAAGGCAACAAACAAAAGAAAAACCAAACCCATAGACACAGACAACAGAATAGGGGTTACTGGGGGGGAGGAGGGGGGAGGGGGTGAAGGGGTCAAATGTACGGGGACAGAGGACACCACAGACCCCGGGGGGTGAGCACGCAGCAGAGTGGACCAGCGCCGTGTTACAAAGCTGGACACCTGAAATTTGTACTCTGCTAATCGCCAATGTTACCCCAATGAATTGAATCTAGAAAGAAACTCCGATCAAAGAGTTGTATTTTCTGTTGCATTTTGTGTTTGTTTTTCAACAGAATTACACAGGTGTGCCAACCACCATGATGCGAATGCGGAGCAGAGACCACGGACGGTGAGCGGTGCACAGCTGTCCGGGTGACTTAGTGTTGATGACGAGTCGTGTCTCATCCTTGTTGGTCCAACCTGTTCATTTGGACACTCCCCACTCACCGGCCTGCCTGAGGCCAGGGGTGGGCAGGGGCCCCACGGGTGGGCGGGGCCCCCACGGTCTGCAACTGCTCTTGGGGAGCGTGGGTGAGTTCCCCTGGGTTTTATCATTGTAAGTGGCCCCGTTTCTTCCATTCATTCTGACCCTTACTCGTGGGATGATGGGGGATACCAATTCTCAGTACTTGCTTACACATCCGTTTGCAGTACCACATTTCACCCCACCTCAGCCTGATTAGCTTTTTAGAGATAAAGACTGGGGAGCTTAGAGAGGATAAACAACTTGGCGCAGGTCGTGGGAGTAAGAAACCAGACAGCCTGGCGCAAATACTGCATCACGGCCTTCGATTGCTGCTTGCTCCCTAGCCCCTAAAAAACTATGCAAATGCCTACATACCTTGACACGTTCAGCTGACACCTACCTATTTTCAATGTAAGTTTAAAAGGGTGTAATTTCTGTAAAATGGAAAGTTCTGACTTTTTTTTTAAAAGTCACACCAATCTTGTCTATTTATTTGAAGGAATGTAACAATCATTCCAAGTCGACATCCACCGTCATTCGCTTCAAAAGCCTGGGAACAAGCACGTCCTTTCGGCAGTCAGAAATTTTCTGTGGTCTGCCTTTTCCTTTGAGATTGTCCGGCCGTTGCACATCTACCACCGAATCTCGCTCTGAAAGAAGATGCTTTTGTGTTTAAAAGTATCCTATTGATCAACCTACTTCTCTGCAGCAAAAATATGTAGGTAAACTAACGTATTAAACTTTTATTTGACTTCCCGTGGCCACAAGCTCTCGGCACCAAAGCCTGGCGCTCAGCTGCTTTGTAATCACAATTACTATGGGCACAAAACTGGGCAAAACAACACACACGTCTGGCAAAGGTTAGTAGGAGACGAGTTGCCTGTGCATCTCTTTAATGAGCTGCACGGCTGGGCGCAGGGAGAGGACCGTTTACCCTGACTCTACCCTGACTCTACCGCTGCTTCTCTTGTAATTTTTCATTTTCTCCTTTGTTCTTTTTCATTTGTTTTTAAAAATTCTTGAAATTTTAGTCTTCAGGGTACTTGCACCTTTTGGAAGAGACTAAGTGAGCATTACGAGGAAGCTAAGGCAGCAGCCCCATCAACAGGCACCCGAGACGGCTCCCCTTAAGGGCACCGAGCACAGCGCGTGTTCTCACTCCCCTGGTCTCACTCAGCGGTCTTGACAGAGCCGGAGGACAAGCAGGCGCTGTCTTCAAGAGGTGTCCACACTGCCGACGTTTCTCCCCACTGGCTGCCCACACACGTCACCGTCGTCTTTGTCCCGGGCTAATTAATGCGAGAGGACGGTTCCCTCTGTGCACAGGCTGGCTGACTTCACCCCTGCTCGAGCCCCTTTTGTCACCCAGCATCCACAGCGACCTTTGAAATCCTGTGTCGCATTGTGTTACTTCTCTGCTCAGAAATCCTCCAGCGCCTCCTCCTATCACTCACGACTGAATTCAAAGTCCTCACGGGGAAACAAAAGCCCTGGTGAGCTTGCCCCCAGCTCCCTCTCCTGCTTCCCCTGCTGTTGCTCGCTGTGCTCCAGGCGCACCTCTGGTCCCTCAGGTACGTCCAGGACACTCGGCCTCGGGGGCTGGCACCCGCTGTCCCTTGGCCTTGAATGCTCTGCCTTCGGTTTCGTGCGTGGCCCGTCGCCTGCCTCCCTCCCGCTCTCTGGTCTCCACAGGGCAGCCTTGCCCAGCCTCTGACCTGTGGACTCCTGGGCCCCACAAGCTTCCTGCACAGCACTGTCGTCGCCTGCCGTGCTCTGTGCGCACCTGTCTGCATTTCATGCGTCCCCCACCGATGTGTGAAGGCCGCTAGAGAAGAGACCTTGTCTCTCTTGGTCGCCTCTGCACACCCACCGTCTGGAACAGTAGGAGGCACACGGGCATCAGGAAATATCGGGGAAATGCCTGGAAGCGACTGAACACCACCTGGGAGAAAAGTGAGACCTGGAGAGGGCTCAATGATCTTTCCGAGATCGTGTCATTTGAAACAAAGTCTTATGACTCCGGGTTTAATTAATCTCGCGTAAGGCAAACAGGAGGATCTATTAGAGCGGCAAATGGAAGGGACAGGGGTCCATAAATAACTGTATCTTTCAATCACACCCACCCCTATGGGTTCCATGCACGTGCTGCACCAATTACCTGCGGATAATTCAACAAACTGCATGGTAAATGCTTCAGAAAATATAGTTTCCAAGGTGAAATGTAGGAAAATTTCGCACCCGTCCAGTCATACACAACCGTGTTGAGAATTGGGCCCTAGCAGTAATCTACCATCTTTCTAGAAAATTGAACAGTTTCTTGGATGCTCATCAACTGAGAATGCAGGCGAGTGCACGTTTGCCAGTGCGTTCCAGAGAAAACTGGAGAGATTCTCTTCTCTTTCACTCTCCCTGCCAGAATTAGATACGTGTTTTTCCGAGCCAGCACATTCATTTGGAACCGATCATTGTTTCTATTTGGTCTAGGGTTGGTACCTTGCAAGATCAATTAAAAACTTTTCTGGTGGTAATAACCAGTTTACTCTTAAACACCGAAATACCGTATTTCTTCTGGGTTGCATGTACTGATTTGTTTCTGTATTACCAATGCAAGAATCCTCAATATTGTGACAGCCTGAGACCGTATTTTGCCGTATACAAAGCACACCCACGTTTTTTGTGCGCATTCTGCATGGGATTATTAAAGCCATTATTATCCCCGTGGTATGTAATCATTGTACCCATGTATAATGCGCATCCTTATTTTTCTCTCAAAAATGTGGGCCAAAAGTGTGCATTAGACGTGGCAAAATACGGTAATTCATTCCACAAGAAACTGCCGGCAGCCAGCCTCCAAGAAGGTCCTCCGTGATTCCCCGCCTTCTAGTGCGTCACACTCCCTGACACCGAATAGGGCGGAAAAGACACTGTGACTTCCAAGCCGGCTCGTAAGAAACACTCTGAGGACCATTCTGCTGTCTTGGCCCCCTCGCTCCAGGGGAAGCCAGCTGTAACCTCACAAGGGCAGGTGAGCGGCCTGCAGAGGGTTCCTCATATGGAGGCACCGAGGCCTCCTGCCAACAGCCAGCAATGCACGAGGGAGCCTTCCTGGGAGCGGCTCCCCCAGCCCCAGTAGACCCTTCCGATGGCGCAGCCCCGGCGGACAGCGGGACGGCCACCTCAACAGAGACCCTGAGCCGGAACCACCGGCTGAGCTGCTCCTAAGCTCCTGACTCAAGGAAACCACGTAACATAGGAAATGTCTCCTGCTGTCTTCAGCCACTGTTCTGGGGAAACGCACTGGGTAGCAACAGACAAACCCTGGCCCCTAAACCTCTCGGGAGAGAGGCACGGGGCTCACATCCTATTTGTCAAGGGCCAAATTCTTGTTGCTGACGACACAGCGGCTACGATCCCAACAACTTTGAAGAGTATTGTCTTTCAGTCCTTTTAAGAGAGCCAAACCCAAAAACTACAGACTTGACTGATACTGAAAGGTCAGTCTTGGCTTGGTCGCTGCATTGCTCCCCAAGCATGGTTTGAACAAAAGAAAGCATTCTCCAGGCTGGTTTCTTGAATCATCTATAAAAAAACCTAGGAGCCAAAAGTCACTATTTCTCTAAGTCCAAGTAGTAACCTACAGACCACTTTCCTTTTTTTAGGAGTTTATTATTTATTGATTTTTCCCCCATTAACACCCTTTATCCCTCACTGTTCATTTACACACACGAATTAGCTCTCTCTTTCCCAGATAACTTTGACCTTCGTGGCAAGTTCTATTACTGGATTTTGAAAGGACTGATGTGCTTTGGTGTGACTTCTTTTTTAAGACTTCAAATTGCAAGACATTTAAATTACACTCTACTGGAAGAACAAGGGTGGGTAATACCTGATCACGTTTTTCTTACTGTGAGCTGGGAACAAAGGAGAAATGCTAATTTTTCAGAGTAGATCCATGTTGCATGGATATATGTATTTTCTCTTGGAGGAAAAAAAAGTGCTATAGAACTAGAAATTAACTGGGCTAGTGAGTTCCTATTGACAAAAGTCTTTACTTATGTCTGTCTGAACAGGTGCTAAGATAAAAAATCAATAAGCAATTCGATCATCGTCATCCTCATGGAAAAATCTAATAAAACTTGTGTCTATAAAATCAACTTTATGTAAGTAAAAATGCATATTTGCATCCCATCGGATTTATGTATTATTATGAAGAGTCTGCAAACAGAAAAGGTGATATAATACAGATATTTCAAGTCTAAAAGTTCACCTTTACCTAAAATATCCTTTTAAGAACATTATATTTAATTTCAACTTTTAGAGCCAAGACCTGCTTTAATGCAACATATTTCTACTTTCAAATTCTTTCTTTTATCCTCTCCGTTCAACTCCTTTGTGTAGGCTTGACCTGAAAATATTATTTCCAAATATTAAACTGCTATCCCTTCCCCCATATCCCTTTTGAGTTTTCAACAAATTGCAACCCCTCTTAGAAACCTTTTGATAAGTCTTATTGTCCAAAATAGCTTACCCTAATGACCAAAAGCTATAATTCTGAAAAAACTTATTTGTTCGCAACTGTGTCCCGGGGCCCAGCACAGTGCCTGGCCCAATCAGGCAAGAAAAAGAAATAAAAGGCATCCAGACTTGAAAGAAATAAAGAAAAGCATCTCTGTTTGCAGATGATATGACCTTATATGTAGAAAATCCTAAAATCTCCACCAAATACTGTTAAGGCTAATTAACAAATTTAGTAACGTTGCAAGATACAGAATCAACATACAGAAATCAGATATGTTTCTATACACTAACAAAGAAATATCTAAATAGGAAATAATTTCATTTCCAACAGGATAAGAAATTAAACAATTAAGAATAAATTTAACCAAGGAGGTAAAAGATCTGTACACTGAAAACCATAAGAGTTTAATTAAAGAATCTGAAGGAGTCACAAATAAATGGAAAGATACCCTGTGTTCATGGACTGGAAGAATTAATATTGTTAAAATGTCTGCCACCTATAGATTCATTGCAATTCCTGTCAATATTCCAATAGCATTTTCACAGAAATAGAAAAAACAGTCCTAAAATTCCTGTGGAACCAGAGAAGACCCCCAAATACCCAAAGCAATACTGAGAAAGAAGAACAAAGCTGGGGGCGCCATGAGTCCTGATTTCAGACTACCTTACAAAGCTACAGTACAGTATGCCTGTGGCATAAAAACAGACACACAGGCCAACGAAATAGAATCCAGAGCTCAGAAGTAAACCCAAGCACATACAATCAACTAATATTTGACCAGGGAGCCAAGAACACTCAGTGGGGCAAGGACGGTGGGGCTGGGAAAACTGTATAACCACAGGTAGAAATATGATACTGGACCCCTGTCTTATACCACTCGCAAAAATTTACTCAAAATAAATTAAAGACTTAAACGTAAAACTTGAATTGTAAAACTCCTAGAAGAAAACGTAGGAGAAAAAAATTCCTTGACATTGGTTTTGGCAACAATATTTTAAAAATACAACACCAAAAGCACAAGCCAAAAATCAAAATTTAATGAGTAGGGACCACATCAAACTAAAAAGCTTCTGCCCAGCAGAAGAAACGGTCGGCAAAATGGAAAAGCAACCAGTGGAACGGGAAAAAAATACTTGCAAGCCATGGAAGGGGTTAATATCCAAAACACATAAGGAGCTCGTGCAACTGAATAGCAAGAAAGCAAACAACCCAGTGAAAACATGGGCAAAGGATGCAAGCAGACACTTTTTCCAAGAATGTACACGAATGGCCAACGCGGACATGAAAAAGTGCTCGGCATCTCCACCGTCAGGGAAAGGCAAATGAAAACCACAGTGGGACACGAACTCACATCTGTTAGAATGGCTGTTACCACGCAGACAAGGGATAGCACGTGTGGAGGAGGGTATGGAGAAGAAGGACCCCTTGTGCACTGCTGGTGGGAATGTCAGCTTTACAGCTACCATGAGAAACAGTGTGTATACCTGGGTGTACATCCAAAGGAGATGCAGTCAGGATCTCGGAGAGATGGCTGCGCCCCCTTGTCCACTGCGGCGTGATTCACAGTAGCCAAGATATGGAAACAATGTCAGTGTCCATCAGCAGATAAATGAATAAAGACGTGACACGCACACCCACGCACACTCACACGCACCACAGAATGTAATTCAGCCATGAGAAAAAAGGAAACCCTGCCATTTGCAACAGTATATATGTATGGACTTTGAGAGCATTACGCGAAGTGAGATAAGTCAGAGACAAATACTGTATGAGACCACTCACATGTGGAATCTAAGAAAGCCAAACTCATCGGAACAGAGTTGAGTGGTGGTTGCCAGGAGTTTGGGGCGTGGACGATGAATAGATGTGGCTCGAAAGGTACAAACTTCCATTTATAAGATGAATTAGCTCTGGGGATGTGACGTGCAGCACGGTGACTCTGGTTAGCAATACCGTGCACAGTAAGTACGTGCACACACACATAATACCTGTGTGAAGCGACAGAGGTGTCAACTAACTACTGTGGTAATTCTTTAGCGATACACACGTATGTGTGTGTCAAATCCTCATGTTGCACACCTTGAACTTGCACAGGTTTCTATGTCAATTATATCTCAGTGAAGCTGGGAACACAAATACTCCACTTTGGGTGGTTTCTGACAAGTTCAAGAAAAAGAAAAAAGTGAGTGGTGGCCTGTGGCACAGTGAGAAGAAGGAAAGTTTCAGAAACAAGATCAGGGAGACAGGTAGGGTGCACATCGTAAGGATTTTTGTGGCCAGGCTAAGGGGTTGCAATTTATTTGTGAATATGATAAGAAGCCACATTTGGCCATGCAGATTGCATTTTATGCTGAGGCATCATCAAGAGAGGTTGTGCAAGATTTTAAAGGAGGAACCCAAGCAGGTGACCTATATGGGTTATTTGCACCTTTTATTGTCTTTGAGCTAAACACTGCAAGTCGTGTAAACGATTCCCACCCATAGAGACATACACTGTGTCCGGGGCCACGCAGCCCATAATTGCCCTGTGGACACTGGCCGGCTTTGCGTCCATCAAGCACATTCATTTCAGCACTTCTGATGGGATATATACCGTATTTTTTCAACTATATGATGCACTCCCCTACCCCGCCCCGCCAAATTTGGGAAGAATAATGGTTGTTAATGCTGTTGTTGAGTTCTGTTTACATTTACATTGGTGAAGTATTATTTTTTGTGTTATTAAATATTTTACCACATTTTTTCTTCAAAATTTTGTTTCCTATTTTCCTCCTCTAAAACCTAGGTGCATCTCATGGTCAGAAAATACGGTATTTGTCTGTTCACATTCTCCTTTGAACGCGTTGTGATGTCTTTGTCCCATCATTAATGAATAAGTCAGATAAAACTTTTGACACCTCTTCATTTTATATTTGTATAAAAAAATGAAGATGTTTTTTGTCTTTTCAAAATATCATTCTTGAACCGCATACACACCCTCCACGGCAGGACCAGCCCTATGCTGCCAAACCAACATCCCACCCGCCACCCAGTTTCAACCTCCACCCCTCGGAGTTTGTTCCACCCATCGCCACAACCGCATGGCTAACCCTGTGACCCAGCTCACCATCGGCCCGGACAGCCATCGTTGATCCGGTGTTTGTTAAGGCTGAACTGCAGAGGGAAGGCCCAATAATTGCACGGCATTCTCTTCCACAGACGATGTTTATGCCTACACACCGCCACTGAATTATGTCCCACTGGCCACACCTGAGACTACACGCCGCCCTCCCGTTCCTCCTCTCTCGCCCGAGAGAAAAACACACCTAGACCAGATGAGTGCAATCTACCGGGAGTGCGTGTATCAGGAGAGGGTCACGCAGAAGGTTGTTTACAAATGACAAATGCTTGCGGCTCCCTTTTCTCAGGTTTCAGAGGAAAGAAACACTGAATACAATGTGCTGAGTCCATGCTGGGAACGAGATTCCTCCTCTCTGTTTTGCTGTCTCCTGACCGTGTGTGTCTCTCTGCCCAGCGGCCTCCCCTGAACACATCTGCAAAATGCAAATGACCCTGTTGAGCAAGCGCTCCGTTTCCAAGTTTCACCTTTTCAGAGATGACTTCAGAAGCACCTAGACAGACAGCAGCTGGGGGCTTTGCCTCCAGGGACATTAAAATTTCCATGATGACACTGTAGTGTGTTTTATAATACTGTGTCTAGGCTGGAATTTCTGAAGATGGTGTAGGTATAGTCAGGCTTCTAAGGAAATGTGGGTTATAGGCTACGAACACCCCACTTGTTACAATAGATTATAGTTTATTTGAAAACCTATTTACTAAAATGAGCCTAGTTATTAAAAAGATTTGGCCAAGATACGCACGACTCACAGTGGGTCTATCTGCTCTTCCAGGTCGTCATGAAAGTCGAGAGTTCCTCTTGAATTGTGGCAACACAGTTCCTCTGTGAGACATTGTCTCCTTCCCTTACATGCTCGCTTGCCCCCAGGCCCCCGCCAAAGTGTTGCACTAAACTAGTACATGTATGATGCCATATTCTCCTGTTTTAGAGGAACCCGGGTATTTACGTGAAATCTTCTGCATCCTCTTACTATAAAAGACATGTGCAAATTCCTCAGCACTGGGTAATTTTCATTTTAAGGTAAGTAATTGATTTCAATTTTCTCATGACCCGTTGGCAGCTCAGAGCCAAACGGGTACCTCAGCTACAAATTTGAATAAAGGGACAGATCATCGATCATTGAGTCAGTGTGTAGATCAGTGTGGTCTAAGGTGTTTTTGCTTCTTTTTTTTCTTGCCTTAGTCTTTGCCACAGACTTTTTCGGTTTTGCTATCTTGTGGGGATATTTTCCCCCACCTGGTACCTTAAATCTTTTCTGTAATATGGCAGTGTCTAAGGAAAACAGGTAGGGAGGGAGATAGTTAAAATACTTTTTAAAAACTGACAAATTCACAAGGTTAAGTGATAACTTTGATTCTGCTTGCATTACATAATCCTGCAAGCATATAATGACATTTTATATATTAACAAACACTATGTCTATTAATTAAATATTTCAGGTGGATTTTTTCATGATGAAAGTACACATTCCGGCAGCACACATACAATACTTTTGTCCCCCTGGAAATTTGACTTTTCAGACTGAATTAGATAAATTATGTATTTAAATTACAAGAGCAGGTTACGTGCTGGGAAAATCTACTGATAAAACTTGAGGACAAGAAACTGAAATCTGGCACAAAACAGCCCAAGAAAAAACTAGCATATATTGGCTCACGCAGTAGGAAATAACAAGCTTCAGGCATGGCTGTATCCAGGGCCTTAAATTATGTCATCTATCCCAAGGCTCTGCTTCCCTTACATATCATATACTATACATTAGTTTCATTCTCAAGAAGCCTCTTTCTATCTAGAAATAATAAACAATACCAGATTTATATCTTATCCACTAGTTTAACAACCCTACTCCCAAACACCAAATACCAGCATTAGAATATACTTATAGAACCCTCGTAAATAAAATTAACCTTCACAGGAAAATCCATGGTCTTATTGTCATTAAACATGGTCTTATGATTCTTAAGTGAATACAATTTCGGCAATTATCAAACTAAAAAAACAAAAACAAAAGGTGTCGCTGACATTTGTTCTGAAGCAGAAGTCTTGCTAGAGAAGAGGCCCCTTCGGAAATCAAGCACCCGGCCGAAGTTCCTCGCAGATTAGCCAGCACTTCCCTTCTCCTTAATTCAGTTTCCCAGGACCTCCAGGCAGTTGGCTGTTCAGTCACTGCTCTTGGTTTTCTCACACTTTCAAGTCGCAGCGCCAAAGCCCGTGACGAACGGCGGTTGCACGACTCCCCGACTTCCACGGTCTGTAGGTTAACGACACTGGGGTCCATGGTTAACACGCCTAACACATCACAGGAGCTCACAGCAACAGGAGGCCCGACGGCTTCTGACAATACAAGGGGCGAAACGATTTGGCAGGCGTGTCGGGGCTTGGCTGGGGGGTGCTTGGCTCCGAGGGGGGATTCCAGCGGCCAGGCGAACTCCCGGTGCACCCGGCGACACGTGTCTAACAGCAGCAGGATCGGTTTCCACGCACAGAGCACGATCTGGGAGAGCAGGCGTGGGCCCCGACTACAACCACTTTCTGTGGGAGAAAAAAAGAGAAGTCTGGCTTGAATGGACACACACACTCACTCACTCACATGTTTCATTTCTATCTGCATGGATTGCATTTTCTCTCGGCTGTGAGGTAAAAAAATGGTAGATTGGGAGGAGGGCAGGAGAGGATCCATAACCACGTAGTCTCTGAATTTTGACCTCATTTCCCAAATCGGATCAAGCCTGCTTCTGCAGCGACGCCAGCAAACATTATTCTTCATTTGGAGACTCTGCAGCGAAGGGAAGAGGGGAGAGAGAAGGCAGGCAAGGCCGGGAAAGAGTCAGTAGCATTGTCTGAGCTGCTCCGAAGCAGGGCCGTGACCTCGGGCTGCCCGCAGCGGCCTCGGGCAGCTAGCTGTGCTGCTGTCATATTCTGAGCACTGGCTGCACACCTGGCTTTGTGAGCATGATCATCTTACTGGGTCTTCGTGGCAACCTGTAACAGATGTCACTGCGCTCCACGTCACACGCCCCTGGCTTCTGATTGCACCTGCAGCTGCGGCGGCCAGCTCTCGGCAGGCTCGGCTTCAGTGTGTGCAAACAGGGTCCAGCCTCAAGCACATTGCAGCTTTGCGTCTGCCTCGTGGAAGCGTACTCAGCACAAGCCACTGCACAACAGTGCAAGCTGCTGGGGACGTCCTTTAGCCAACGGGCACCCTGGCTCCCATCCTGCCAGTGGATGCTTCTGGGAGGCAGTCCCTGCCCTTCTCAGAACGTCCTTGAACAAAGACCCTTGCGATGACTTTTCTTAGTCCCCCACTCACTCTCCCCACTGCCTCATTCTGAACACCCAGGATCCACCCCCCAGGTAACCTACCTACGCCCACGTCCTTGTCTCAGGTTTTGCTTACAAGGGAATCCAAGCTAAGACATAATCTTACTACGGCATCCAGTTGACAGCTGGGGAAACTGAGGATCCAGGAAACCTAGTTCAATGTCACAGAGCTGGTAGGGAAGACAGCCAGGGTTCAAGCCTCGGTCTGGGGAGAAGGGCAACCTGTGTGCTCCCTCCGGTCCCATGCTCCCCTCCGGAACACGGTGACCCTGTGGTCACCTCTTTCTCGAATGCAGCAGTTTTCAACCGGGGCTCCGAGGCACACTCGTGTGCTGCCAGAATTTGGAAAACATGCGATATCTGACGATCTAGTCAGGGGCACTGACCTCTTTTCCCTTAGACTGTCAAATAAGAAAATGACAACAGCCAACACAAACACAGCCGTCTGGTGTGAATGCCCTGTCATAACCATAAACATATAGGTCATACAATAGAGTTGCATCTTATTGGTCACGTCATGTAATAAAATTGAGTCTGATTGGTTGATTCTTGGTACCAGAAATCCTTACATGCAGGTATAGACACCTGATTTTTTTTAAGTCTCTTTGGAATAAAAAGGGTGGGTAATTATTATTTTTTTGTAAATCAGTCAAGATTATACCTACTTTTCAGCCTGACTGACAAACAATATATTTTTGTGTGAGCCACAGAATACTAGTAAATAGTTTGTGTGTGCCATGAGATGAAATAGTCGAAGACCGCTGCTCTAATGCATTATTAAAAAGATGGTCATTCATCAGGTCCCTGCGTTATAACACCTCCTGTGTCTCTGAGGAGCTTTGTGAGAACCTGCTTGCCCTGCCGGAAACATCCAGCTCAACTGGGGGTCCAACAGAGCTAATGGTGGTGGGCAATTCAGATCCACGCCATCAACCAACCAGTATTTACTGGGAGCTCACAACGTGCTGTTTGCCGCAGAGCTAATTGCTCAGGGTAAATCCAGGGCCAGAGGCCCCGCCTCTCCAGGAGATGGCAGTGGGGGGCGGGGAACAGGTCCAGCAACAATGCTGCGTGCCCAGTGTGGTTGGCAAGCAGCAAGCCAGCCAGAGAGAGCTGGGGGTGAGACGAGGAGAGGATGACGGGAAAGGTTTCTAGAGCAGTGCTTCTCACACTTTCGCATACATTCAAATCACCTGGGGATCGCGTGAAAACGCAGATTCTGATTCAGTAAGTCTGGGCCGGCATCTGGGCTTCTGCACGTCTAAACAAACTCCCTAGAGATGCCACTGCTCCTGAGCCCAGACCACACACAGCGGCAAGGTCTTGAGCACCCCTTTCTCCCCCAACCCCCGCCAGACTGTGTCTTTAAGAGCTGATTACGTTTGCCCCAGGAAACATGCTTAATCTTGGTTTTCAGGAAGAGCCTCCCTATTATCAGAACCACCAGGTAGAGGGAGATTAAAATCTATGAGAACTCAATTCAAACAGCTCACGATTGGGTATTAACTTGGAAATAAATTTACAGGGACGAGAGCACGAACGGAACTATAATGCTCATGCTAAGCACGTCTTTGCAAGAAAGAAACAGAACACAGGGGCACGATTTACATCTTTTCTTTTCTTGTATTTCAAATTGATTTGCAAATGGGAAATTTCTCGGGGTGGACACCGGGCAGCGTGTCCCAGGAGCCCAAAGCCATGCGTGTTTTGTTCCCTACTTGATGTCAAACACAGGGCCGTTGATATGACAACATACCATAAATATTGATAAACAAGAGAATGAGAGCGCCCTGGCCAGGGTGGCTCCGTTGGTTGGAGCTACATGCCGTGCCCGGAAGGTTGCAGGTGTGGTTCCCGGTCAGGGCACATAGCTAGGCTGTGGGTCCAGTTCCTGGTCTGGGCGCCTACACTCCAGGTCTGGGCACAAACAGAAGATCAATGTTTCTCTGTCACATTGATGTTCCTCTCCTTCCCTTCCTCTCTCCCTTCCTTTCCCTCTCTGAAAAGTAATGGGGCGGGGGAGGGATATGTCCACAGGTGAGGATAATAAAAAAAAGTGGCAAATATTTAGAGGGCAGAGCTCCGAGTTCCGGTGAGAACAGTCTGGATTTCTAGCACTGTCCTCCAGCACGTGGGGCAGCACAGCGGTGCTGCAACCCGAGGTCTCTGCAGACACCAGCCGATCACACTCATTCACAAACTCACCGCCTGCCCTGCCGGGCGGCCCTGGGCCGGCCCCTAAGGAGACAGTCCTTGTGGCGGTGGAAAAATTGTGTGTAATTGGCGGTTTCACAAGTATTTTTGGCCCCAATATCAATGCGTGACAATTTTCTCATTAATTATTCTCGGGGACACACTCTGGGCATGGCGGAACTCCCACGTTAACTCATGTGTGCCTCCCGGTTCTGTTTGCTTTTTACGCCTTGTCAGAACGCAGATCGGTGCCACGGGAGGTCCGAGTTTGGTGCTGCCGCGGTGGGCAGTCACCTGCACCACGGTGGTGGCAAGCGTTAGGGCGGAGACGCTCAAGAAAACAGACGGACGCAGCGAGCTAAGGAGCAGGGTTTGTTAGCGGGGAATCAGGGGGAAAGTGGGGCCAGCCTAGGGAGGTTGGGGAGACAACCAAGGGAGGTTGAGGCTCGCTCGGTTGTTCTGAGGGCAGGGTTTTTAAGCGCCAAACCCACGAAGGGTAACTGGGGTGTCAGGGTCTGGCTAGAGCCGCTTGCTGACCATTGCTCTTCGTACATCTTCTCAGGCTCCAGCTAAAGCTGCATCCTGTGATGCCGACCCCAGACCCCAGTCTCAGCCGGGCATCTGTTTGTCCTGGGCAGGGTCCGCAGGCATTTTCCCCGGCTGCAGTTTCCTACAGTACAGTTTTCCCGCCTGGGGATTTTCCATTCCTCCTGGGCCTACCTAGGTCTGTCAGCAAGAGATGTTCCGAGTTAAGGGACACAGTAAATCTTGTGTGGCCTTTGTTTCCTTGGCCCATTTCAAGAACATGAGCATCCTGAGTTACTAGAAGCAGCGCCCCTTTCTCTGAGGACCCCACAGAGGACGGCTTGCCTTCCACGAAGGTATTGCTGTCCGTGCACACCCCCCCGCCCCAATCACAGCTCCTAGGAGTCCCGTGTTTTGGGACCGCTGATCTGTCCCGAGACTAGAACAACCACAACTCCAACAATAGCCTATTCGGGAGGTTCTCAGCCTTCCCCAACATTGTTCAGCAAGGTTTCCTATGAGGTGCCCCACCGTTGCACACGGCCGTTAGATTTTGTAATTACAATTTTAAAACGCCCGACTAGGTGACGAGTCATCCAGCCCGAGCACATTTTCTACAACCACGTTAACTCCTGAACCACAAAGACAAGCGGCAGAACTCGACGGGGACAGCCAATAACTGCCACCACACAAGGTTTCAGATGAGGTTTGGGTGGCCCAGCTGTAATGAATGAACTCCACTGTTTACTCGGAACGTAAGAAATGTTTGCCAACACAAATATTGCCAGTTTGTACCATCCTGGAATTTACAGACTGCAACGATTTAGTCACTAAAACACAGGACAAAATTTAGGGACCTAAGAGGTAGACGCTAAGGGGGAAACGTGACAAAGGGCTGGCTCGGGCTGAGGAAACAGACTCCTGGGCTCACAGAGACCTCCCAGTCCAGTGACTGTTCTGACGCAGAGATTCCTCCGCAGCAGGTTCCCGGAGGGGCCCTTAGGGAGCTGGGCGTAGGAAGCCAGTGGGTGGTGTGCGTGGGGTGTGTGAGCCGGGAAGTGTGAAGGAGGCCTTGTACGTAAGTTGGAAAAGCTCAATACGCTTTGCCATGCATGGTTACATGAATTGTTCTACTGCTCAGCTCCCCGCAGCCTTTAACAGGATAACATTGTCCCTGGCTGGCGTAGCTCAGTGGATTGAGCGTGGGCTGCGAACCAAAGTGTTGCAGGTTCCATTCCCAGCCAGGGTGCATGCCTGGGTTGCAAGCTATAACCCCCAGCAACCACACATTGATGTCTCTCTCTCTCTCTCTCTCTCTCTCCCTTTCCTCTCTAAAAATAAATAAATAAAATCTTTAAAAAAAAGATAACATTGTGCAAATCTCAAAAGAAGGCCAAGGGACCAGGTATCTCCCAGACTGGGTTGGCCGTGACAACCTTTTGTTGACTTTCTTCTACTGGAATTCCTGTTCTCTGGAACGCATTTGGGGACACGACCCCTCACTCTGCCCAATAAGGGGAACCGGGTGAGGACTGTTAATATGTGATACATGGTCGGCTGTCATAGAAACCTCCAAGGCACCCTCCAAACCTGGGCTGTCAGGCGGCAGCCCCGCCACCAGGGTACATGACTCCCTGTCACGCGATCTCTCGTCAGTGTGATGAGCGTGTGTCCTCCAAGAGAGTAAACCGAGTACGGTGAGAACTCCAGCCACGGTGTTCACGTCCCCTTTGTTTTTCTCAGCTCATCAGGCACATCCATTTTCCACTGGAATACACGCGACAATTAAAAATTAACCCAGCCACCTGGTGGTCTGCTGCTCGTGTGTCTTTCTGACAAGAACAAACTAGCAGAGCCCACCTGGGAAGGAAGGGAGTGTAGTTTATTAGAAACGGTACGTTGTGCTTAACTGCTGCGCGGGGAGTGGAGAGTCTGTCCCCAGCCCCACGATGGTGATGTGCGAGTGGGAGAAAGCTGGTGTGGCTGTAGGACAAACTTAACCGCACCGGGATACGGTCCAACTATTGTAGTGTGTAGGTGCTGCTTTATACTTAGTCCCTAGCGGTTTGTCACCAAACAACAGAACAGCACATAATGTGGGAGATTAAAAATGGCCACCTGTTCTTTGCAAATTCTCCCAGCATGACATGGAGTCGGTTTCTGCTCCTTCTCAGCTATGGCTGGCCAGCCTCCTGATTTGCTTTAACCACAAGAATAGAGGACATGTCATTGCTCAGCTTCTGAGTTTTAAGAAGACTTACAGCTTCCTGGTGTCCCCCAAAATGGGGCTGCCAATCTACAGTCCCCCCACCAGGGTGTCTAAGACCACCTGTTTTCCAATTCCTCATCGGCATGACTATTAGGATGCTCTTGCTATGGGAACAAGCCCCCGATAACCTGTTGGAGGATGTGAAGGAGGCCCCCTGGGAGCAGGCAGCCCCCAGAGACCTGCCAACTAAGTGCCAAGGCCTGGGTGAGCCCAGCAGCACCACGTGGAGCAGGGCAGAGCCGCGCCCGCGGAGCCCCGCCGTAGCTTCGAGCTCACGGAACAGGGAGGGGAGAATCGCTGTTGTGAGCCACAAAGTTGATATCTGACTTTTTTCATGTAGATTTTAAGTAAATTTCAATATAACCCCACTACCAATTCTACAAATGCCACCAGCCGTTTCAAATATGCATCTATTGCCACTACCATGTTTTGAAATGTCTAACTGATCGCTCAACTAATAGTTGTGAATTTTGATTTGGCAAACTGATTCTTTTTGATTATTTAAGGAAGAATGCTCATTTTAATAAAAATGTAAACTAATTATAAGGGGCATACTGGTGATGCCAGGTGAGTTGACCTAGGGTAGTGAACACGCTATACAATATACAGATGATGTGTTATAGAATTGGACACCTGAAAGCTGTATAATTTTATTAACCAATGTCACCCCAAGAAATTCAATAAAGAATAAAAATGTTAAGGAGTTTCAACTATTTAGTCGTGTTCAGGTTGGTCCCAAGTGCCAATGTCCCCGCCCCCCAGGTGTCAGCTAGGGCAATCCACACCAAATTTTCACTCAACTCCTATGTCAGCAGAAACGATTTGTCTTCAGATAAAAACCTTCTCTGGTCTCTCTACTGCCATAACCCCAGAACCTAGAACCATGTCTGGGACAAAGTAAGCACTCCATCAATATTTATTGAACCATGTGACAAGGGCTCTCATATTTGAATAAATGACATAAAATTATCATTTTTAGATCTAGTCACTTTTTGTCTCTGAGGTAAATTCTAAAATGATATTCAATCTGTAAAAGCGAATGCATTCATTTTATAAGAGAGCGGTTGTAAGTTCTTTGCAGGCAGTTATGTGGCCAGTAACCTGAAGAGTTGAGTATAATTAAGGCACATCCCCCGAGGAGAAAAGCTAATATCACTTTCCGTCTCTGCATTCGGGTTCTATCTGTGAAAACTGTACAGTCCATTAGTCCATCAACAATCACAGAGAACAGAACCAGGGCCGTGCAGCAGGGTCAGTATTTTCTATCACTTTCTTGGTGAGAGCACGTGGCTACCAACGTGACACAACGTGCAGCAAGTACAGCAGCAGGATGGTCGTGAGAGAAGAAAGTTAAAGAGCAGACTTCCGGTGGGTGAACGTTTGTGTGCCGTCACACTCAGGAAAACGTAAACACCGCATTAAAAGATGCGATCGAGAACTAAAACAGAGTCGTGTTCCATGTCCTTAACTTGTTGTCATCGTTACTGGCAACACAAAGATACAGTGAATGTTCCTGGCTGCACACACTTTTTTTGTATTGTCTTGGGCTTATTTTATAGGATAATTCCTGAAGACGCAACTTTTGACCATTTGCGTTTTCACAGCTAATGCCAAAGGCTGTCCCTGAAGGGAGTATGTACGAGAGCAGGGGTGTCAAAGTCATTGTCACCGGGGGCCACACCAGCCCCACGGCTGCCTTCAAAGGGCTGAATGTCATCTTAGGACTGTGTACATGTAACTGCTCCTTAACTAGGGGCAAGGAGCTCCGCGCTGCCGCCGGGTAGAAACCAGGTGCCGGGCCGGATAAAACAAGGTGGAGGGCCGGGTTCGGCCCGCGGGCCTGGTGTTTGCCCTGTGCTCTAGAGAATATCACGGAACACGTAACAAGACTGTGCCGGACCCACAGGGTGTACAGAGACATACCAGTAAGCGAAACAGGAAGTCGTGAAACATTATGAATAGCCTGTCACAAGCATGGTAAGAAATTTACAAGTTAAGTGCAATAATAACAGGAAAAGAAGAAAGCATATGGACCAAATTATTGATGATCATTGTCTTTGGAAATTATTTACAGGGGACTAACGTATTTTGCATTATTCATCTTAGCAATATCTGAATTTCACATTATACATGCATTTTTGTTTCAACGGTTGTGTTTTCAATATTTTATGTTTAAATCATCTGCCTCTTATTAATTAATAATCCACTTGTTTCAGTTATGATGTTTTTACCAAATGGCAAATACCCCACCAATGGCTCCTTTTTTTTCTTAAAGGCAGCAATTTTATCTCACTCCTTTCCTAGTTTCTCTTAATTAAGTTTATTGGGGCGACGCCGGCTCATAGCAGTGCATAAATGTCAGGTGCAGAGCTCTGTCATACGATACCTATATAGACCGTTGTGTGTTCACCACCGGAAGTCCAGTCTCCCTCCATCACGATGTGTTTGACCCCCTTGACCCTCGCCGCCCGCCCCCCGCCCCCTCCGCCTCTGGGGACGCCCCTTCTGTTGTCTGTACCCACGAGCACAGGTGTCTTAAATAAGACAAGACACCCAATCAACTTCCCATCTCTCTTCTCCATCTATCAGCTATTTAAATGACAAGACATGTGTCGCTAGCTGGTTCCAGGGTCTCGATGGGAGAGAGGGTGGGCTGAAGATGCCCTCAGCGTGCAGGCTGTCTTCCTCCTTCTCCTCGGCTCCCTCTACTCAGCATTCAGGACATTCGGTCTTCGGTTTGTCGCCTCATCCATCAAGGTCACTGCCACGACTCCACGCTTTGAGCACTCACGGGAGCAAGTTCAAGGTAGAGCGCGAGAGAGGACGAGGACTCCCCTCCCATTTCTCTCTCTCCTTTATTTTTATTTTTATTTTTGTACGTTTTAAAAGACATTTCTTTCTCCCTGATCCAGGGAGGGAAACCGTTTCCAGGAGCCCTTTCGTCACCTTTCATGCTGAGCCTCGTGTTAGGTGACACCTCGCCCTAACAGGAGACAGGAGAGAGCCAATTTCCGAGACCTGGTTTATCCCCCGGCGCTGAGCACGGAACAGAACGGGGTTTCCTCAGCGAAGAAAAAGGAGAAGTGCCTGTCACTTCTCTTCTCGTTCTAAGTAGGCCATTCCCTCCTTGCTTTCTTCGATGTTCTAAACACATGTTTATTAATAAGCCCCATGGAATCAAGCCACCACGTCTTTCTCCTCACACGGGAGTTCCACCCCGACGTGAGACCATTGGCTGTCTCTTTCAGCAGGATGTTTTCCCATGCTCGTGATTTTTCTTTGAGAGTGTGTCAGACAAAGCTGGCATGTGGCAAAGCAAATGTAGTTGTCGGCACTCGACTCAGTGGCTGCCCACAGGACGGCCCGTACAAACGGGGACCTTAGTCACGATGGGTGGAGGGGTGAGGGACTGCGGCCCTATGCACCCTGCCCCGGGCTAGCACACACCGAAGCTACACTTAAATATTCAAATCCTAGCACCTGGAAACTCTTTTTGTTTTCAGTGACACTCCTTGACATTAAAGAGTGTACGGAAACCCTTTCCCGATATCCTCACACCACGGTGCATGGGGAAGATGGTTAAGCGTCGAGTGGCCCACGGGTAAACTGGGGGCATTTGGAGCCCTCGCCAGGCTGCCGTGGCCGAGGCTGGCTGGCCCGAGAGCGCTGGCCATGCCAGACCTTCCAGAGCAGCCCCTCGTCCACAGGACGCCAGCCGGGAAGCTCTGATGAAGGCTGAGGTTTGAGTGCTGACTCCTCTGCTCCCCGCTCTGGGCGACTCAGCCCCTCTGAGTCCCCGTTCCCTCCTGGGCAGAGTGAGACGCGTGATGAACCCGCCCTCTGGGTCGGCTGAGAGGGTGAAACACCATCATCCACACTCCATCTACTTCTCTGTGTTACGTCTGGAAAATGTATGATCAGGAGCTCTCTGTTGCCCGAAACAAGCCGAACAATGAGGTGGGTGTTTTGTGGTGAGCATTCCAGCCATCCAAAACCTTCAGTCCTAACATTTCCCATTTAATCCCAGTGGGGATAAAGTAGCATTTCATTTCTCTTTATGGAGAAAGCAACAGCCCTCTTCCATCGGAGGTAATCATTTTGGCATGACTTTGGACTCTCATGGCAATGCAAATTAGATGGTCCTGGTGCGTTTTTTGTGAACGCTTCACTGTTTAAACTGCCTGGTGTCACGTGTCAGCTCTGGTCCCCATCTGCAAGCTGCCCCTCGGCCTCTTCCTGGGGCCATTTCTTCCTCACGCCATCGGTGTGGGGGGGTAGGCACAGCAGCGCTGCGGTCGCCCGTCCTCCGGTTCATTGCTCCTGCCCCAGACCGCACCAGCGAGGGATGGCCTTGGGGACCCCCCTTGGAAACCTGAGTGCTAGAACTGAGAAGGGGAAGCGGGCACCCGTCCTCACCCAGTAGCTCTGGAGCCCAGGGGTGCTCCCCGAGGCCAGGAAGGAAAGGCCTGGGTGCCAGCAAAGGGAAGACAAGACTAAACCGGATTTACAGAGAGAAGCAGGACAAAGGGCAAGACAATCCTGTCCCTGATGTCTGGGTTTCTGCGTCCAGTTACCCGCGAGGCATAGCCACATCCCTGCCCCAACGTTGTGTGTGATGCCTCGGAATCCTTACAATGAATCCATTTTCTTCTGCTCAAGCTGGTTTACGACAGCTTTCGGCCCTTGACAACCCAACGAGGTACCCAGGCTGCTGGCAGTCTCAGGCCTGGCGTTTCCCGTGAAGCACGTCTGTACGTAGGCGGCGTCCCATCCCTCTGTGCAGAGAGACAGCAGCCACCATCTGCTGGAGGCAATATATCTGAGGCAGGATTTCAGGACTTCATAGCAACACAAATGAATTCTTCTTGGTAGATGCCGTCAGGGTGAGAGAGAAAATTAAAGCTCTCTTCGTGCCTTCAAACAATCTACTGCCCCACAGGCCTGTCGCTTTCCAACCCACATGCTGCTCCGTGGACGCTTGCGCTGAGCAAATGAAAGATTTGGGGACACGTAATATGTTACTGCGTGTGTGTGTGTGTGCGTGCGAAGTTCAATCCAAGATCCAGTTCGTCGACTGTAGGGACAATGGTACCAAGGTCAGAGACGAAGCAACCCTAAGGAAGAATTAAGAGTAAGCACGGAGGTAGAGAAGGCTAATTTCATTCGTTCGCTGGGGAAAATGTACTCAGGGCCTTTCCCATCGCACGTACCAGACTGCACCTCAGGTCCACTCGGACCCTCTTTTCTAACGAGGGCTGCTGACCGCGCTTCTTGTGGACAATGACCGCAACGATGATCGCATACGTTGCCTTGGGAAAGAAAAGCGTTGGAAGGAAGAGCCCCCAGGGTGTGATAAGGACGGGCAAGAGGAGGGAGGGGGTCCGGAGAAGTTACAACTAGAGTTACCGTATGCTGGGTACCCGTCATAACAGTTCCCCCACCGTAGGAAAAGCGGGAAACACATTCCCCACATGGAATCGCCCCCCGAGTCCCCCCACAGTGGCCTTGGGAGAAGGCAGGCTAGCGCAGGAAGCTAAGAACATGGCTATTAGTTATCATTGTATACAGTTTAGTTGTTGGTGGTTATTTGCTGGCTGTGTGTCACTGGGCCCATTCCTTGACTTCTCTGGGCCTCGGTTTCCTCCTCTGCCAAACAGAGATAATAGCAGTAGAGTTGGTCTCCTAGGGTCACAACGAGAACGAATGAGTTCCTCCATAGGACACAATTATAATGTGGCCTAGAATATTGCTGGCCCATACAGAATATACACTAATTAGTTAGTGTTACCGCCGTTGCCATGACACGTGCTCGGCGCCGGTTACCTCGCAGACAGCATTTCATTTCATCTTAACAAAGGGGGGCGGGTATTGTCCCCACTCCGAGACACTGGCGTGCCTGACCGCACGCAGCTGCCAACTGCAGAGACGCAAGCCCAGACCATTCTGACCACGAGGGACCCAAGTCCCCCACGCAAATGTCAACCAGAGGAACAACCAGTGCTGCAGGATAGCAGACGAGAAGCGTGAGGTTCCTGGTCCTGAAGCGGAGTGGCTCTCCGAGTCACCCATGACACTTCATGTACGAATTCCTAGCGCCTCCCAAAGGCCTGATCAGGCAGCTAGTGGGCGTGCTATGGAAATGGACAACCTGAATGAGTGACCTGAATGAGCGTCCCCGATCCCCAGGGTTTGGTTGAAAGGGTTCTCAATGTGATCGGTCCAGATTCAGACGGGAGGTGAGAGGCTGGCCTGGTCCCCCGGAGTCTGACGGGCAAGCAGTGCCGAACTCCAGCCTGAAGGGTGGGGATGACCCAGGCGCTGGACAGGTGGAACACTTCAGGCGGGACCGGTAACCTGAGCAAAGGTGAGGGACTGAAATGCACGTGGTGGCCCAGGCAGTACTGAGTGGCCTTCACCAACTAATGGTCAGAAGTAGCAGAAAAGAAATCTGGAAAAGGACGGAGGGCCCAACTGTGAGAGGCCTCAGGCCACGGGCTGCCTCCACTACGATAATCACGCCCAGCTATCAGGCAGCCACTCCCATATGGGGGGCCGTGGGAGGGAGGACTCGGGGGCGGCAGGGGCTGCACCATTTACTGTTGAGATGATGCATTAGCTCCCTAAAGAGTCCTCCCACTTTGCCTCTTGACCCTCTACATCCATTCTCCAAACACTAGCGCCAAAGTCAACTGAAATCATGTAAATCAAGTCACGTGACTGCCCTGCAATGGCTCCCCACGGCCCTAGAAGAAAACCCATAATCTGGACTCTGCACTGTTGCCCACCAGCCCAGTCTCCTGCTAGCTGGCCTCCTTCGGCTTTCCACACTCACCCCTGTCCACAGGCCCCAGGCTCTGGCCCGGTGTCTCTCTTCCTGAAACCCTGGTCCTGTCCCCAGCTCAGGGGCTTTCTCCGTCATCCACCCCCCACCCCCCTCCCAATCTCTTCGTCCGGCTCATGCTATGGGTCTCAGCTTACATGCCACCTCCTCAGAGAGCGGGTGTTCAACCCCCCCAGTCTAGAGTTCATTCCCGTACCTCCCGCACCCTCTTTATCCCATCGCCTGCTTCTTTCCCTTCACAGCATTTATCACCCGCCGTAATTGTCCTGTTTGTCTGTGTTAGAGTCTGCCCCCCGCACTGGGATGTAAGCATCCCATGAGGAGGGACCTGGAACCCGTTCCTCACTGCTCCATCCGCAGCACCAGAGCAACGCAGGAGCCCAGCAGGCGTATGATTCGTATGTGCTGCATGACCCAGGGGTGGCGATGACGGGAAACGCCCTGCAGAAGGGTGGCTGGCTGGGGGTTAAAAAACTGGAAGTCTCCCGTCTCCCAGCTGCTGCTACACCTCCCGGCAGTTCTCTCTGTTAAGATCCTCTGCAAAACTGAAGCTCCCGTCTGCTTTCGGTATATTAATAGAATTTAATTAAACTAATGACATCTGACTTCCTCTAGCTCTCTCAGGCCGGTCTACTAACCTTTCCCTGGCAGTTCAAATGGCTCTGAAATATGAGGCCACGCGTCCAATTATTCTGGCGAAAAGAGTTAATTAACAGCATCCTTCATCACACTGTTGGAGCACTAATAGATCAGCGTGGGTTGTCATTTGCATGAGTATGCTCCAATATTTGTATTTCTTAAGACTGAAAGAATGTTGCCAATAGGGTAGAGAGGAAGAGAACATTTTCTTGCTGAACAATGTCCATGTGATTAAGTCCTCAGACCATCATTTAAAAAAAGAAAAAAAAGAATGCAGCAAACTTAGATCTTTCCCACGGAGACAAAGGAATGTATTTTTCACACGAAGTTGCTGCAACTCAAGGCAGCCCAGGGGATTTCAGAGATTTCGCGTGTGAATGTCAGATTCACAGAGTGACGCACCCAGTGAGGAGAGATGCTATGGCACGTTGATAAACACACTGAAATAGCATCACTTGCCCTGCATCCTGCATACACTGGCGTCTACAGATTATTCCCAAATTCGCCCATTATAAGCCTAAAAGGAAACACTGTCAGGACACCGAGTTCCAGTTTCCAGGAATTCTGGTTAGTTCCATGTAACAGAAGGTTTTCCAGGCTCACACTGAAAGAAGAAAACCCCATTTCTGATTCTGATTAGAGGGCTGGACATTTAAATCTGCCACCAAGGTTGCAGCTTCATCCTCACTGCAACACGGCTTGTGCTTTAAGGCTTAATTGCGTATTTAATCACGGGAACTGCAAAATTCTCGTGGCAAAGGCAGATGGAACACTTGGAGTGCACCCTGTGGGTCTGAGAGGGACAGAAAAAACTCAGTGTCTTTTGGAAA
The DNA here is from genome assembly GCF_019186645.2 of Phyllostomus hastatus. Taxonomy (NCBI): domain Eukaryota; kingdom Metazoa; phylum Chordata; class Mammalia; order Chiroptera; family Phyllostomidae; genus Phyllostomus; species Phyllostomus hastatus. The sequence goes on from NW_025333664.1 coordinate 5,187,380, forward strand.
TGCACAGGAGCTGAAAACCTGAAGCCAATAAAGACAAAAAACTCAAGGAAGGCCAGAGTTAGAGTTATTGGGGTCCCATCCACCCTCGCTGTGCTCACTACCATTTTTCTGCATGGCTTCTAATCAAGGGAATCTAAGGCAACTTCACACTGAGGCTATGCATGGATGAAATCCAATCCAGGGGAAAATCATTTGAGCAGAAGACCATCTATTTCATCCATCTTTTCCCAGCAGGCAAATTTACTAAAGTTTATAACCAACTAGAAAAAGCAACTGACTTTTAATGATGTTAAAAAATGTTTTCTCAAATGGCAGGAATCTTATCTCTCAGCTCTCTGAACCTTATCTGCTGAAATGCCCCAAGTCTACGGTAGACCTGAGCGGAGACCGAAACAAAACAAAACAAAACAACAAAAAAATGGACATGAAAGTTTCCTTTCAACCATAACCGAGCAAGACAACTGCAGTTCTCTTAACATTCATTTATTTTATCCTTTCAATGCACATTTATTGAGTTCCTGTTTACCAGGCACTAAGGATACAGCAGTTAGCAACACAGATCAAAACCTCGGCCTTTGTAAAACTTACATTTTAGAAGAAAAGAGTTAGATGGTAGACACTATTAATGAATTAAGTAAATGTTAGAAGGTGCCAGGTGCTATAGAATGAGAGTGTGGTGGGAGGAGAGAGGGAGAAGGACAGAGAAAGCAGTGAAGGGGGCTGGGAACATCAAGAGCAACGGCAGACGTGCAGTTTGTAATGGGTAGTGAGATAGCTATTGCTGCGTAACAAACAGCCCCCAAACTCAGTGACGTAGATAGGAAGCACATGTTACTCCTCCCTGTTTCTGAGAGTGAGGGACCCACAAGCAGCTTAGCTGGATGGTTCTAGTTTAGGATCTTGCACAAGGCGTCAGCTGACTATAGTGACCTCAAGGCTCAAATGCCACCCGAGAAACTGTTGCCAAGGTCACTCAGAGTTTTGGCAGTAGGACCCAGTTATCTGCCGGCTCCTGGCCAGAGAACTTGCAGCGCAGGACTCCTTTTTGGTCTCCCCCATACCATCCTTTTGGGTAACTGATTCATAAGGTCAAAGAGGACTTTCCCAGTGAACTAGAGCTCGTGTTTTCAGGAGGGGTGACTGATGCTCGGGGGGGAAGCCTGTACCCCCAGTCCAAACCAAGAGCCGCAGTGGCTGTCATCGGATGAAGGCTCACTCTTGGCCAAACCCAGTGCAGAGCCACGCGTCAGCCCTGGTGAACTCGGTCACAGACGCCCCCTGTAAAGGACAGTTATTTCATTCCACGGTTGAGTAAACCGAGACTTAGAGGTGTGACGTTTTGCCCAACAACACAAGGCTAGTGGATGCAGGCACTGGAACTCCAAAATGACTCTAAAATTCCCCTTAAGAGAGATGTATCTTGTTTCTGTAGAACAAGACTGCTTTTTCCTTAAGTAAGCCACCCCAAGTGAGCCATTCAACCAACCAAAAATTCTAAGGAAAGCAACAAGCAACAAAATAAAATTCCCACAATTAGTACATACAAATATATATATATGTGTGTGTGTGTGTGTGTGTGTGTGTGTGTATACATATAAAATCAGCAAAGAGTCAAGGAGGTGAAGCAATCTATTAGAATGCCCAGAGATGTTCAAACCCCTGCAACAATAATTTTCAATTAAAGAGGCTCAAGCTTAAAAGAAATTGAACTCATAATTCATTGTGAAAGAAGGGATATGATACCTCATAGCATTTTTAAAGAACCCCTTTGAGGCAGTAAGTACAATTTAAAGGCTCTTATGAGTGACAGATTATTCTTGTTGATGACAAAGCCCGCCTCTCCGGACAGTGGCCTGGAACATGGTCACCGACATCGGGCGACGGAACTGATTGTGAAAATCGCCTGGGCTCCGGGTGGCAGAAGGGCCTGCAAACTGGGTCCACCGTGGAGACGTCGCCTCTCTCGTGTCTACTGACACCTCTCCGTAACCCAGCCACTGCTCCGCTCAGTTCCCCCTTTCCTGACTCATGGGAGAAGCAATAACTCATGGAGATGAATCATTTTCTTAGCATAACTCCCACCGCACATTCGATGTGTATGCGACAAAGCCTGCACGTCAATGAGCAGTTTCATGCTCCGGGAGCGACTTTTTCTTTAAATCATTTTTTAGAAGTTACCGATTAAAGGTCCAATTTACACCAGTGCAAAGACAGCAGTAGGAGGCCTGGAACCCACCAGGAAGGCAGTGCCAGGGGTCGAATGCCTCGCTCGCGCCCATCGGTGGGCTGCTCGGGAGTGTCTGGCCGCAGCCCCGGCCCCGCGAGACCCCGAGAGGCGAGGACGCAGTGGGGTAGGTGTAAGGCAAAGACTTGAGCAAGACTTGTCACCTGACAGCGCTGGCCTCGCTTCTGGCCGGGCCACCCACCAGCTGTGTGCAGCTTTAGCCAAGGACTAGGATTCTCTTTGATTTCGTGCCTTCATATGTAAAACAGAATTCGTGAAGACTAACTTACGGGATACGTGTGAGGGTTGGAAAAAAAGACAGACCGAAAAAATATGCTCCCTAAAGGCGACCACGGGCATGGTCCGCACAACCATCGGCATCTCACTGTGGGATACACGTCACATTTTTGTGTGTGCACCAACCCTGTGACAGGCAACAAGCTAGACGGTGGTGACGGTGAAGAAGGCACATAACGTCTTACGTTCCAGACGGAATGAAGCTTTACTCTAGTAAGAGAGTCCTGTGTCCCACACACAGACATATCAGCGGGAGCCCCTTGTCCTCAGCAGCCTAAATGAGTAAAACCACTTTTTTAAAAAAATCAAGGGAATAATAAGCAAAAAAAAAAATCATCAGGATGGTAAATAAACTAGGCAAAGGAAAAGAGAACAAAGAGGAACACACCAGAAGTCTCATGATATATCATATTTTTAGTGCTATAAGACACACCAGACCATAAGACGCACCTAGGTTTTAGAGGAGAAAAATGGGGAAAAAATTTTGAAGCCAAAAATGTGGTAAAATATTTAATAACCTGTGACCCCACTCTACCACCACCCCCCCACAGCAAGCCGGGTAAGCTACATTCGAACTATAAAACACACCCTCCTTGTCCTCCCAAATCTGTGGGTAGGGAGGCATCTTATAGTCCAAAAATTATGGTAGGTGTTACTATACTTCTTAAGTGGGGAGGTAAGGTCAAGATGGCTCATCGTATTATCATGCTTCATGATCCCAATATGCTCTGCACATGTGGCATTGTGTGCGTTGTATCAAGGAGACATTTGGCAGGCGGCCTGGCACATACTGGCATCCAATAACTGACGTGATCACCGTTGACAGGAAAGCGGTCTTTACATACACACGGCACTTTACAGTGTGTGGTGGAGTCAGCCCTCGACAGGGGCTATAAGCAGGAAACTAGTCTTTGCCCACAGCCACCCCTTGCCTCTGAGTGGTTGGAACCATCCTTCTAAATCTCTTAAGAGTTTTTCATGGATTCAAAAAAACTCTTGGTCACTTTGGTTACTGAAATTTAGTTCAGTACAATTTAAAACCTCAGTCTCATGTTCAAGTCCAAGTGCACTTCTCTGAATACATGCTAGACTAAGAGCAGAGGTGTTCGGGGCGGAGGAAGTATGTGGACTATTTCCCACACCTCCCCGTCCCCCTCTCCTTGGCTGTTACATTTCTGGTGTTGGGGGCTGGAACAGGATGAGGAAGGAGAGAAGTGAGCCCTTACTGAGCCAGCAGAGTGTCCATTCCCTCCTCAGTGGTCATCACTCCCTCTCCGATGTCCTTCCTGGCCATCAGTGCCTTCTGGGTGGCAGCATCCAAATGCTGCCTTTGCTGGGTCCCAGGTCCCAGTGTTTTACGGGAGTCGGTAGGATCTTCCCATGGCACTTCTTCTGCCTCCCAGGTCCCGCCCTCGGCCTCTGTGTCCATCCCTCATAGGTGGAGATGAGTCCCAAAGTGCCCCGTGGGCTTTCTTACTACTTACAGTAGTTTCTTACTACTTTCTTACTTCTAGGCTTATGAGAAACCCCCGCATCTTGGCTGCATCCCACACCGAGAGTGCAAGCCCAGCCTCAGCCCATGCGTTTTCCCAGTCCCTGCATTGCCCTCTCCGGGTACACAGAGCCACGCGAGCAAAAGTCTCCTGCCTGAGCTGTGTGCGACCAGGAAATAGAACAATGGACTCTTCTTATAGGCACACTCTTAAAACTGTGGGGGGTCCCCTGGAAGAACTCATTAGCTTGGGTTGTGGAAAGGATATGCCACTAGGTAGCACCTTCTGTTGTGACCTGGATCTTAGGCAAAAGTGTAAGGAAATGGGCAACATCAGCTTCCTGTTCTATAAAATGGGAGATGAGGAAGTCACTTGCCTTGTGTTGGTGACATACATAGCAGGAGACACAATCCTGAGAAAGCACTTAGTAAATTTCTCACGTATAGTGAACTGGGGATGGTGATGATGGTGACAGTGCTGGTAATGATGATGGTGATGATGATGGTGATGGTGGTGGTGATGATGACGGTAGTGGCGATGATGGTGATGGTGATGATCGTGGTGCTGGTGGTGGTGGTGGTGGTGGTATTGATGAGGGTGATTTACCCAAAAGCCTAAGTTCAACTCTATTCTTTTCAAATAGCTCCCGATCACAGCTCAAGGTAGAGGTAAGAGAAATGTTATTTTTTCCTTCCACGCCACTCCAAAAACTATAAATCCTAACAGTACTTCCCCACACTTTTTCCCTCTGTGCTGCAACCTCATTTACTACAGATCCGTGTTCACTTTGAACTTGGGCATTGGAAGCTGAGTGAGATAAATGAAACAGTGAGAGAACGAACAACAATGAAAAAGAAGATAAATAAAAGCTGAGGGGAAAAGACTAGAAGGGAGAGAGAGAGGTTTTGGGTGGATGATCTTGCCATTTATTGGGTTTAAGCGTGCCCAGATGAGTTTAACCACATCACACTAGTAAGTACGTTTCAGGTGATTGGACACGAGGAGAGAAAACACTTTGTGAACCACTACTTAAGATGGCCACATGCAGGGACCTCTCAGCAATCGATTAAGCAAATTAAATGAGGTGAAATAAAATCCCATGTGTCACTTTTTATCCTAAGAGCAATCTTTCCCTTTTAGCAAAACAGCATATTCAATTATCTCCTTCAATAAATAAAAATGATTTCCACCTTGAAAATAAATATTTGCTTCTTAAGATCACATTACCGGAAATCAAATTACATGCCTGTTTTTATTACTAACGAGAACAAGTTCCGAAGCCCTTTATGCATTGCACCTGTCACTCTCCACATCCGACAATCAAATTCCCCCTTAAATCTCATCAGATCACTTCCAAAGTCATTGAGAAGGCAATAAACGAGGTTATGACACAGTGTTCACAGACAGCTAAATGTCTTTCATATATCTTTAAGTGGTTATTAATCTCAGAATTAGTTTAGAATACATTAACCTTCAAGGTAAATTAGATCAATCAGAAAAATGACTCACAGGAACAGGACCGTCTTTCCTGATGTTGTTTTCACATCCAGCTTTATGCGCCATGGCGAAGCTGAGGCAGTGGCCATACCGGCCGCCATGAACCGCGGAGGCTCCCAGTTGGAGTGGGGAGGGTCTGTTCCCTCCCGGAAAGTTGTTCTCCTAGACAGGCAGACGGGATGAGCAGGCGTGAACAGAGCACCGTCGTCACTTTAGTCTAGGCAAGCTGGTTTGACTGCTGCCCGGGGCAAAGGGCTTAAGTAGTCCCCTATTATCTGTGTTAGTGACATTTTAGAATCCTCTGCCCAAGAACTGTAGGATGAAGAAAGCAAGAAGTGGCACCTTTACAAAAAAAATCAAAGTAATTGGTCTTTAAAAGTCCTGAAGCAAGTGAACCTGCAATCTTCAATCTTTTCTGACAAAGAGAGAGAGAGAGAGAGAGAGAGTGGGGGGGGGGGGGAGGGGGGGTGGAGAGAGAGAATCATCTCAAGAAAGAAAGTAATTCGAGCCCAGGCTGGCGTGGCTCAGTTGGTTGGAGTATTGTCCCCTGGATGGAAAGGCTGGGGGTCCAATTCTGGTCAGGGTACATACCTGGGTCGTGTGTTCAATACCCAGTAGGGCGCTTACGAGAAGGCAACTGATCAATGTTTCTCTCTCTTTTTCTGTCTCTATTTCTCTCTCTCTTTCTCCCTCTCCCTTCTCCTCCCTCTCCACCCCCTTCTCCAAAAGCCATGAAAACACGTCTTTGGGTGAGGATAAAAAAAATGTATGAAAGTAATTAGAATGTAATTTAATTCTAAATAGAAAATAGTAGAAATATGTGACAATTATTTTCTCTACAATAGGATCCTAATGGTGGTGATAATCATTTTAATAATCATTCAATCTTGAGTTGATAGGGTTGGCACGTTGGCTCATCTTAACTCAGAATTCTCAATTACATTGTTCAATGAATTAAAAAATACGGAAAGCAAAACTGGGGCGTGGGGAGGGGACCCCTCCAAGTTCACAGCTGTTTGAATGATACATTTTGGGGAGCTCAGGAGGCCAGTGTCCGGGCTCCTGCCTGACACCCTGCTGGCGGTGGACTCACCCTGCAGTCACACATTATTTTGATTCAGAATAGATTTAGCCATTTAACTCTTGTATTGGCAAGAAACATCTCAACTTAAATATATATTGAAAAATACCCCACAACGCCCCTTTCCAAAGACTTTTTTCCTCTCTTTTCTCTAAGATCCCCAGAGACAGAGAGAGAAATAAAATATCAAAGAGGAAATAAAAACCTGCTGGAAAACTATTTGTGAGTGATTTTCAGGACAGAAAAAAAAAATCAAATCAAATCCTCTTTGGTTAGTGCTTCAAAGGATCCCATGGAGCAATCCACGAATCCTTCCAAAAGCTACCAGATGCTGGTACAATAAGCTTGAGATTTGTTAAGTTAGATACATTTTGGAAATTTAGATTTTCGGAAGGGTGACTATGTCAATACCTGCGATGGACCCTCAAATAAGAACCATTACTGAAATTAATTGATAGCCATTAAAAGAAAGAAATTTTCAAAAGGAAAAGAGAGACTCGTCGTTAAATGAATAAAGTTCCCGAGGTATCGGAGGGAATTGGCACCCCTTGCATGCTACGCAGATCAGCCTGAAAGAACCATGTAATTACAATACCCAATAGAGAAAGAGACGCGGAGATGAATCTCAAGGGGGAGGTAGCGAAGTGGGGCCTTTTGTTAATCTTTTCATGAAATGTTTCTTCTTCTTTTGTAAAAATGAAGCAGCAGTTCACAAAAATGAGAGCGCAATTTAAACAGCCGTATTTTAGATAAACCTGCACGTTCTGGAAGATTAAAATATCCATTATTTTCTCCAACTTCCTCTAGGATGAAAAGACACTGCAGGGTACTTGGGGGTCTTGATTTTTTAACAATTTATAAGACAAATAATCATTTCATGGTCTTGTCTCAAAAAAAAACACTGCGAATGACAGAGGAGACTGTAATTAAAAACAAATAGGACATCTACTCAAAATAAATCATGTTTTCATTGACAGGATGTTAAATGTTATGACAGGTTATTTTTCCAGATCGTATTCTTTCGGCAGAATGTCACGCTGCTCTGAGTTGTCTGTTTGTTTGCACATTTGAGCCGATTGAAGATGTTTTTACATTTTTTTTTCAAAAATAACTCAGTATTTCATATTGAAAACAGGGGTATGGGTGGTAATGTTAGTAAGCCAGTCTCACCAAATTCTTTGCTGCAGTTGTTGAGTTCCTCAAGTTTCTGCACATGTCTTGGCCCCTTCTGTTCCAGACTACCTTTCCAAGGGTGGTCATAAAGCCAAAGGCCTTAGAAGGCAGAGACAGCGGCTCCCTGGGGGCAGAAGACTGACTGGTTTCCTGAGCAGATAATACGCAGAAGGTCTTCCCGGGGCAAAGATTGGGCAGGCTCCCTAGCAGCCCCCTTTAAAAGACGGGTTGCCCAAACTGGGGGTCGATTCCTCCACTGTGGCAGAAACCCCCTGAATGCGCAGCAGCCTCCTGGCCTGCCTGCCGTCCCTCCCTTGGAACTTGGGGGAACAGAGACGGATGTGAGCCTGAGGTGTCACATGGCGTCCTGTGCTGTGAGTGATAAAATCCTGTGTCTCTGACCTGGGAGTTGCATGTCTTCTGCCAGCATCCAAGAACCTGTGGCAGGCTACTGTAAGTTGTTAGCTTGCAAGCAGGATAAAATCTTGCAAAAATGAAGAAAACAGGACTTTTAGAGTTCTTGACATACATGGAGAGACTTTTGCAGAAAATCAAATGGAAAAGAAAAAGAAGGAAGACAGTGTTGGTTAACCTAAAAATGTGACTGTATCAGAAACCAATCTTGGGAGCGAGGAGCTAAATTTCTTCCAGGCAGGCAAAAGTGATAGGATCGAATATAATGGTGTTTCTTTTCTATTTCTTTTCCTGATCTCCGCGGAGCACACACCCTAACTCAGAACTCTCAGGCTGTCAGCAGAGCTACACACTATGGGTGACAAGGGCTGGTCTTGAGAGATGAAACTCAGGACACTCCAGATGGAGGGACACTACACTTCCTATTTAGAAACGCACTGGCCCGAGATCAAGATACTCGTCCATGATACACCAATTCTTTCAACCGTGCTCTGCAAATTAGCTTGGAGGACATTAGTAGCAGGGATTTCAGGGCTGAGTGAGGGAGCTGGAGAGAAGTGGGGCTATGTCCATGAACGGATAACTTCGGTCCTATAGCCCGGAGACCATATGGGAAGATGCACGGCTTAGATCCACTTGGGGAAGGAGATCTGATGAGTTGCAAGTCTTGGCTCAGGGTGTTGTGTCCACTTATCAGTGCACTGGACCCTCGCTGTGACTGCTTTCTAGGTTTATGTGCCTCAAGGTCATGGGGTTCTCAGCCATGACCGTGATACCACCACCACGTTTCCTCTCACTGCGGGACTTTCCCCTTCCTCCCAGAGACACAAATTCCACAGATGGTCCATGGAAGTGAGATAGGGTGTTTCTCTTTGTAAACCTTGACCAAGTTATAGAAACAAGTGTCACCTTGGGCACTGGGCCTTGATACTAGAAGAAACAAATCGTCTCCAAGACTTCTTTTGGGTCCTACGAAAACCAGGCAGTCCCAGCTGCGGCTCCCTGGCACCCCAAGCCAGCCACCGAGTCCCAGGACTTCAAAGACCCCCCTGTCCTACACCAGTGTGAGCAGGCGGAGCAGGGCAGCCCCCCGGGGCCTTCGAGTTTCTGCCCCGAGCCCATTTAGAAGCACGGATCAGGGTTGAAACACGTCTTTGCCAAGGGACCCAGTTCACATGGTTTCATGGGAAAGGAGTGTTTCATGGAAGCTATCCTGGGGAGAAGAGGAAGAAGAGTTATTTCAGCCAGGACTCGTTGGAAATTTGATAGCATTTACCTGTTATCCCCATTCCCAAGGTCCCCCCCACCCCAGGGCCATGCACGCCACCTCTCCCCCCACCCCCCTTGCCGCAATCCCTAAAAATGGCCCGGCATTGTCCTGAGAATTAGCTCTGTTTCTCGGCTCGTATACAGATAAGCAGCACAGGGCCTGCTACGAAAACACACAGTGACATCTCAGAGGCGCCACTAAGCATGCAGGCTCTGGAGCCACTGTCTGGCTCTGCCCTGATGCTGTTCCTGACAACTAATGAAGTCCCTCTGAATTTCAGCTTCCTGCCCTAGCAAAGGCAGGCGAGCGTACTGCCTGCCTTGCGAGATGAGAGGCATCGGTGCATGCAGTGTTCAGCATGAGCTCGGCTCCTGAAAACATTGATAAATGGCATCGTATCTGGCTCAAGCAGATGGAGGCTGAGGGGAAGGAGGCAGGAAAACACACTCGCTTTCTGCACCAAGAAAAACAAAACTTGACATTGCTACCACACCTGATTTTGACACGAGGTTAAGCCTCGTGTCAAAAGTATATGCACAGAAGTATATGAAGCTCTTTCTTTTGTTTCTAAATAAGGAGTCACGGGGTACCTTCCAACGAGCCCCCTCTTTGTCGAAAAGTGTCTGCGATGTATCTGGAGGAAACTTGCATGCAGCTCAGAGAAACCGAATCCTCCCACCTACAGTCTTCGACGGTAGCCGCCTTTTCCCCGCCACCTCTCCCCAGCACAAAGGACTCTATGCACTCTGTAATTAAGAAATCCACTAATTACAGCCTGCACCTGAGATGAAAGTGGCTGCGTGGCACTCGGGGAATTTCTGCCCCGGTGGCACTCGGAACAATGCGGAACTCGGAGGTGCTGGCAGGTAGCCTGGCTGGTTATCCTGGATTCCCACCGTCGTCTGTGAGCTGGACCCTCCCAGATGGTGGGTGGCTTATCGAGGTGAAAATGCAAAGACATGAAAAACCCGATCAGTTTTCTTTTAGAAAATAAACACTTGGGAAAGTGACATTACAATGATACAGCGCCAGTGGCTGAAAGTAGCAGTCCGCACACATTTTTTATTGTGCTGTGAATAAGAAAAATCTGAGCATGCAACCCCAATACAAGGCTATTGTATTTATAAACGATAGACGTGTTTTATGACACTAACATATTATGTAATTTATAAAACACCCAGGTTATTAAAAAAAGAGGTAACAGATAAATATTTTTTAAACATTTTATTTATTTATTTTTAGAGAGGGAAGGGAGAGAGAAAGAGAGAGAGAGAAACATCACTGTGCGGTTGCTGGGGGTCATGGCCTGCAACCCAGGCATGTGCCCTGACTGGGAATCGAACCTGCAATGCTTTGGTTCACAGATATGCTCAATCCACTGAGCTACGCCAGCCAGGGCAGACAAATATTTTTTTGGTAAAAGCCAAGGGTGAATGTGTCAGCTTTCATCTTTTTTGAAATTCTTGGTTTTACACTTCATGATAGATCAATCCTCCCAGGGTCTCATCTTAAGTTTGATCTATTTCACTCCTTGCTTGAATGCCCATCATGTGTAAAACAGTTACAAAGATAAGAAGGGTGTTGTTGACGCTACTTAATAAATAATGAAACTTCATCTTCGGTCTCATCCACCAACTATACACAAAGTTTTGTTGAAATACTCTTGTCGCCCTGGCTGGCGTAGCTCAGTGGATTGAGCGCGGGCTGGGAGCCAAAGTGTCCCAAGTTCAATTCCCAGCCAGGGTACATGCCTGGGTTGTAGGCCACGGCCCCCAGCAACTGCACATTGATGTTTCTCTCTCTCTCTATCTCCCTCCCTTCCCTCTCTAAAAATAAATAAATAAAATCTTTAAAAAAAAAAAAAGAAATACACTTGTCCTTGCATGGGTATTCTCCTCAATCCACGGTTTCTTGGCAAAATGGTTTTTTGAACTATTTATTCATTTTTCAAGAATTAAAATAGTTCAACCAGGTATTCTAATTCATAAACCCACTTCAATAGGCTCATATAAAGGCTTTGCCCGGCCTTGTTCCCCCCCAGATCTCCAGGCCCTGAATCCGCCAGGCAAAGAGTAGATGCTCACTCGGCATTTGTTAGATGAGAGCTTCATAATGAACGGACTTCTGTACGGAGAATCAGTCTTGATGGAGAAGAAATAGACATTCAGAGAGGAGAGAATAGGGTGGCTGCAGGCGTTCTGGAGGGAAGCGATGGGATTTGCACTCGGTCGTTAGAATGGATGAAAATGGAAGAACTCAAGTCGTGTTTTGGAAGCCCCAGCAGAAGCCAGGGGTGGGTCAGACAGCGGAAGTGAGAAAGAGAGTGGTGTCAAGGACGGCGGCTGAGTTCCGGCCGCGGGGACTTGTTCATAACAGTGGCACGTGCCGAGATCTGCAAGAGTGGGAGCGAGAGGAGAATGTATACATCATGTGTCCCACCACAAAGGTTCTGTTTTGCAAAGGTACCGCAAAGCCAGCTACTTCACCAAAGTCTCTGCTACCAACCTCATCCAAATGGTCACTGTCATTCATCGGGCTTATGCGGCGGACAGCTAATTAGCCTTTCTGCTTTCACGCCGGCCTCTTGATCAACTACACGCACACAAATAGAGAGCATTTGTAAAGTCGGGCTTATGGAGCTATAATTTATATACAGTAAAATTTACCCTTCTTGGGTGTACATTTCTATGCATTTTGAAAGAGTCATGTAACTACCATGGCAATCAAGGTTTGGGGTATTACCAACACTTCAGAAAGTGTCAGAAAGAGTATTTTAAACTGCAAATCAGATCAAGTCACTAAAAACCCAAAACCCTCTCTTGGCTTCCCATCCCTCTAGGAATGAAGTCCGTTGCCCGTAAGGCTACGTACAAGGTCTTGTCCCAAGGTATCTCTCTGCCCTTGACAGCTATGGGGCTTCTGTTCTTGAAAAGTCTGCCTCAATCAAACCAGCCTCCGTGTTATTCCTGGGCATCTCAAACCCGTTCGTACCTCAGGGCCTTTGCACCACCTCCAGTGATCTGCCCCTGGGTAACCTCGAGCTTTTCTTCCAGCTTCATTCTGAATTCTGTTAAAGTAACACATACACGCATGCACACACAGAGAGACAAACTCCCCCATCAGTTCTAGTCCCTTTAGCAGACTTTATCTTTCTTCTTGCCAGGTATTCCTACCTGTTCTATTATATCCTTATTTTCCTGCTTGCTCATCATCTCTTCATACCAGCTCCCACTAACACGTAAGCACCATATGAACGGGACTTTGTTCATTTTCTTCCCCGCTGTATCTCTAGCGCCTAGAACAGACATTCGATAGCTATTTAAGTGAAAACGTGGACAGGTAGATAGACAAACGGATGAACGAACAAACAGGTGGACGACGGGAAGATGGACACACCGGAAGCAAAAGAGCAATCATCTCCCTCGTTCATCAACGTGGCGAGTAAGCACCTTCATTCTTCGATCCAGTGACGAGACCATGTATACCCACTTTCCAACTCCACGGCCGCTGCCTATCAAGTCTTTAGTGTCATTGCCACATGGAGGATACAGATGGGTAACATGCCGTCTGCACACAGTGTCTGCACCATGAGGAACAACTTCACCTGTGCCCACGGTACTGGGTTTGTACCTCGGGGGAAAAAATTACCTTTAGCACTAAATGTGCTTGCACCTCATTTATCTGCTCTTCTCTGTGACCTCTTTGCTGTGGAGTCTGTCTTCTTTGAACACCGTCTGGGATTTGCACCTTCCAAACAGACTGGCCCGCCTTCCCCAAACTGCCACAAGGAGGCTCATTCCGTTGAATATTTTGAAACAGCCTCCATAGCGGTCCACTTAATGAGGTCCCGTGGCCTTGTCTGCATTCAGCATTTCACACACGATGCCTTTTTCTTCTCCCCAGCATTCTTTCTTTTCAGCCTTTCAGAAAGGTATTCTGTAGGCAAAGGACCGTTTGCTGACTGTAATGACCAAATCTCCCTATCAAGTGCCCCTCTGAGCAAATATGTTCAATTCTAAGGTTATTATTATCGGCCAGGTTTATTATTTCTATTTAGGAACTTGTGAAGTTGAGATCTATTATTGACATGCAATGTTGAATGCTCAATTATTTTAAAGAAGGGAAAATACTCTGTGTGTTTTTCAATAAAACGTAAAGACTATGACTGAAGACAACTCAGGGAGAAAAAGAGAGAAATATTTTTGTCAACGGTGAGTTGTCCCGGGGAAAACGTAAGGAGCAGAGAGCAAGGCGGGGACGGTGAGGGCGGAAGTCCAGGTCAAGGCTCATGCGCGGCCGTCCCACACTGCTAACCTTGAGACCAGGGCCCCGAGCTCAGCTTCCTGTGGGCTGTATTTCAGATGCTACAGAAATCATAAGCTGTCACTTTCCTTGGACTCTTAATACTTCTGAACTCCAGTAGGAAATTGGAAATGTTCTTATTTCCCCCATTACGATTGAACATTTCTGGAGAAACCAACAGCCTGGATCGGGTTGCCAATGAATATCAACGCTCTATCCAAGATAATTAAGGCAATGTCTCTAAAAGAAAAATCCAGTGATTTGGCATTTTTCTATTTGAGTAGGATGCTGGATCTTTTTTATTTCCAACTGAAATATGAAAGGGAAGTTGGGGAGAAAAAGGGAAAAAGGGACCTGTCATTTGGAAATGACATGTGGATCACGTTCCCAGCATCCTTTAAAATAGCCTTTAAAAACCACTCTCCCTCTCTCACGCTGTTGTTGGAAGTTTAAATTTATAAATTGATTTCATTTCGGAAGGCGAGGGAAGAGGTGGGCACCCGTCAGAAAGGTACAGTCACACACTTTGGGGCAAATATATTCCACTGCTAAGAATTTGTTCTTCAGCCACCTGCAAACAAACTCCCAGAGATAAATTAACATGTACATATTCCAAGACAGCCACAGCAAAATTCTTTGTGATGGCAGACCGCCGTAAACAATGTAAATGACCATTAGGAGAAGACTTCGAGAAATTAATTCTGGAACATTTAAGCAACATAGCTGAAAAGTAAAAGGAGGTGATTTGTTAGTGCTAATATGAAAAGATATCCGAAATATATTATGAAGTAAAATCAAGCATGGCCAAGTGCAGACGGTAAAGTACGTTACCAGGTTTATATCCTGTAGCCAGACGGGCCTCAAAACCCACTTCCCCACTTGCCGGCTGTGTGACCTTGGGCAAGTGGCGTCACCTGTTTCCGACTCAGCGTCCTTCCCATAAAATGGGCGTAATGATATTATTCGCCTCAAAAAGAATCGGTTGGGGTGACATGAGTTAATATATGTAAAGCATCAGTAAATGTTGAACACTGAAAACAGCTCTCAAAGATAAGGAGGAAATAAAGACCCTTCCAGACGTACAAAAGCGGAAAGAATTCGTCACCGGTAGACCCACGCTCCAGGCATGTTACAGGAAGCCCCCTGGGGCAGCAGAGAAACAGCGTCAGGCAGGCATGTCTGTCTACGCAAAAGAAACAAAGCACGGGAAGAGTAACTAAATGTATAAGATTTTTCTTATTATTTCAGCATCTTTAAAAGAGAATTGGTTTTTTTGCAAAGTATAAAAGCCTTTATTATTTTTTTGCATTTTTATTGTTGTTCAAATACAGGTGTCTGCATTTCCCTGCCGCCATGTTCCCCCGCCCCAACCACCCCCACCTCCCATCCTCAATCCTTCCCCCCTTTGGCTCTGCCCATGGGTCCTTTATACACGTTCTTTGATGACCCTCCCCCCTCTGCTCTGGTTACTGTCAGTTTGTTCTTTATTTCCATGTCTCTGGTGCTATTTTGCCTGTTTGTTTTGTTGATTAGAAGGGACATCAAGGGAAGAATAAACAAATGGGACTTCATCAAGTTAAAAAGCTTCTGCACAGCTAAGGAAAACATCAGCAAAATGAAAAGGGAACCAACCATATGAGGAAATATATTTGCCAATGATATCTCAGACAAGGGTTCCATCTCCAAAATACACCAAGAACTCACGTGACTCCACTCCAAGCAGACAAACAACCCAATTAAAAAATGGACAAAGGACCTGAACAGACACTTCTCCAAGGAGGACATACAGAGGGCCCAGAGACATATGAAAGGATGCTCAGCGTCACTAGCCATCAGAGAGATGCAAATTAAAGCCACAGTGAGATACCACTTCATACCGGTCAGAATGGCCAGTGTAAACAAGTGAACAAACAGTAAGTGCTGGCAAGGTTGTGGAGAAAAGGGAACCCCAGTGCACTGCTGGTGGGAATGCAGACTGGTGCAGCCACTGTGGGGGACTGACTGTTTAAACAAAAAACAAAACACTATAATATTTATAGTATATAGAACATGCATAATATATATGCAATTTAAATATATGACAATACCACGAAGGGCAGGAATGGAAAGATAGATGTAGGTTATTGTTAAGTTCTCCTACTATGTGTAAAGTGGTACTATGCCTCTTGAAAGTAGCCTGTTTTAAGTTAAATGTATACTATAAACACTACAGCAACCACTAAAATAACAAAGCATTGTGGCTAATAAAGCAACAAAGGAGATAAAAAGTGGCTATACAAATATTCAATTAACCCAAAAGAAGTTAGGGAAAGAGAACAAAGATGAAACAAATGGAAAACGAATATTAAGATGCTTCATTCAGCCCTGACTGGCGTAGCTCAGTGGATTGAGTGCAGGCTGTGAACCAAAGTGTCACAGGTTCGATTCCCAGTCAGGGCACATGCCTGGGTTGCAGGCCATGACCCCCAGCAACCGCACATTGATGTTTCTCTGTCTATCTCCCTCCCTTCCCTCTCTAAAAATAAATAAAATAAAATCTTAAAAAAAGATGCTTCACTCACATGTAGAATCTAATGAGCAAGCTGAACCAACAGGCAAAATAGAGACGGACTCCTAGACGGAGAGCAGGATGCCGGCTGAGGGGCGGGGACGATGGAGGGACTGAGCAAAAAGGAAAAAGGACTCATCGACAACAGTGTGGCGACTGTGGGAGGGGGAAGAAGGGCATAAGGGGACTGAATGGTAGTGGAAAAAATACAACAAAAAATAAATAAATATTTAAAAGATGATAGATTTACACCTAACAATATCAATAATCACAGTAAGGTAATTGGTCTAAATACTCTGATTAAAAGGAAGAGATTATCAGATGAGATAAAAGCAACTCCCAAGTATATGCTACTTATAAGAAATGAGCTCTAAATATAATAACACAAATTGATTAAATACAAAAATAAAGAGCCCTGGCTGGTGTGGCTCAGTGGATTGAGCGCCAGCCTGGGAACCAAAGGGTCACCAGTTCAATTCCCAGTCAGGACACATGCCTGCATTGCAGGCCAGGTCCCCAGGAGGGGGGCGCATGAGAGGCAACCACATGTTGATGTTTCTCTCTCACTCCTTCTCCCTCCCTTCCGCTCTCTAAAAACAAATAAAATATTTTAAATTAAAATTAAAAAATAAAAATAAAGAAAGCATACACTATTCCACTAGTCAAAAGAAAGCTTAAATGGGTAAGCTAATATAAGAAAGAGTGGGTTTCATAGTAAAGATTATTACCATGTATAAAGGAGGTCATTTCAAAACATTGAAGGAGTCAGTTCATCGGTAGGACATAACAATCCTAAATGTTTATATAGCTAATAACAGAGTTTCTAAACATATCAAGCAATGACTGAGAAAAGTACAAAGAGAAATAGAAATCCACAATTTTAATTAAAGGTATCAATACCTCTTTATAATAACTAATGAATAAGTAGGCAAAAAATCAGTAAGGATACAGAAGATGTGAACACTATCAACCAACTTGATTGAATTGCTGTTTATGAAATACTCTACCCAACATTTACTAAGATAGACCATATTCCAAGCTACAAAACAAGCCTCAGCAATTTAAAATAATTCAATTCATACGAATTATTCCTTCTGACCATAATGGAACTAAATTAGAAATAAATACCAGAAAGATTTCTGAAAAAAATCTATAAACATCTTGAGATGTAATAACATACCCCCAACATAACCCAAGGGACAAATAAAAACAACTTTTAAAAATGAGAAAATATTTTGAACTGAATTTTAAAAAGAACAAATGGTAACATACAAAAATTACTTGTGAGATACAACTAGAAAAAAAAATGATAGCACTGAATGCCTGTATATGAAAACGAGAAGGGTCTTGAATTAATGGCCACAAAATGGAAGGATCTCAAACTGAGTGTGCTAAGTGAGAGAAGTCAGACCAAAAAAAGAGTCTATACAGCACGATTCAGCTTTTAGAAAATACAAACTATAGCGACAGAAAGCAGATCAACAGTTGCCGGGAACCTGCAAGGGTTGCGAAAGGTCAGGAGGGACCAGTTGCAAAGGAGACAAGGAAACCACGTTTAGGGGTCACGGACAAGCTCATCCTCCTAATTGTGGCGATGGGTACCTATGACAGCATTTACCAGATTGCACACTTTATACACTGGCAGGTTGACTGTATGTGAATTACACTTCAATAAACCTGTTTTTTAAAAAAAATTCCATGCAAATAAATGACTACCCTGGGACTAACTAGGAGTGGGGAAAGGCAGAGGAACCCAACGACGAAGACTAAACTGACATCAAAAGATATGTATGAAATGTGCGCGTGTACAAATTGATGCAAAATTGTAAATGCATAGCTGTCCATGAAAGAAACATTTTCGATCCATTTTATTCCAACAGCGCCCAAACGCGTTTCTCGCATCCCACGCCTCCCGCACGACTGACAGGGCAGTGATGAGCACTTCGAGAGCGGCTTTTAGAAGCAGGTGCGGCGCTCTATCTTTGCACACACATTTCCTCATTTTATCTTCGCAGTGGGCGAGGTAGGTATTAATACCATCCCCCCACTTTCAGATGAAGGCAGCTCCTAACTAGCCTGGATTCTTCTCAGCCTCTGACTCCTGCTTCCTTCCGCCATCGGCGCCGTGCTCACAAAGAATCATCGATGTTCACAGTTGCGCGTCCCCAACAGAGACACACTGTGCACCGGGGTGTAACAGGACCACCCCAAGCAAGGCAGAACGCCATTCCTAGTGAAGAGGGTGAAAGGTTAAAAAAAAAAAGCATTTGGGCCGAAATATAAACTTAAGTATATCGTTGAATCGTCCCATGTCTGTTCAATCATTCTGCTAGCTACACATCCATTGTAAATCGTGTACGTCAAAATGTAAAGGCAATTTGACATATTCTTCTGCTCTCTTATTGCCTAAAACCACCACATTCAAACTCTTCTCACATCGGAGCTATTTTTTGAGGGATCTGGCACCTCGCTGCTGCAAGTGTCACCCCAGGACCAGTGTGGGAGTCCCCGAGGAGCTCGGTAGAGATGCAGAGTCTCAGGCCCCGCGTCGGACCCACCGCATCCGAGTCTGCCTTTGCATAAAATCCTTGGATGATTTCTCTGCCCATTTGAATCTGGGAAGCACGGATGCAGCGCCGTGACCTGGAGCAGATGACCGCCATTTCATCAAAGTGAGTGGATCTCCCCCTCCAGGTGGGATCTCGAGCCACGAGTGACCGATCACACACCCTTCGTGACAGGACTCTTCTCCCTGATCCGCAGGCAGGTGCCCGTGACCACCACACACTCGCTCGCTGCTCCGTCATACTGCAATGGCGTGTTCGCAGCACCCGCAGATTGCCGTTGTGCGCTCGTACGGAGAACGATGGCCCAGCCTGGTTCTGGGTCGCGCCCCCTTTCACCCCGATCACGTTGGGTGCTCTCTCCACGCGCGCCCCACCGTCACTGATCCCAAAGTTCCACACAGCAGTGAGGTTCCACCCTAGCCCTACCTGGGGAGTGTTACAACCCTTTCCCTCCGCCGACCCCACCCACAGATGACCAATCAGACCCTCCAAGGGTGGAAGTGGTTCCGCTACAGCCAGCTTGAGTGACCGCTATACTTAACTCCGGCTGCATAGTAGAATATGTGGGGGTCACCCCAATGTCCAGGCCACACTCCAGACTGGATCCGTCAGACTCTCTAGGGGTGGAGCCTGCATGTCCATCATTTAAATACAGAATGAAACTCTCCAAACAATTCCAATCTACAGCTAAATGAACAACAGAAGCTGTTTATGATTCAAAATAAAATAAGGGTGAAATCATATGGGTCTTAACTTTTGTCTGATGTATGATTTCACTTGAGTGTGGGACATAAAAGCGAAGGCAACAAATGAACAAACAAGAGAAGTAAACAAACAAAGTCTCACAGACAACACTATGCTGATTATGGGGGGGGCGGGTAATGGGAAAAGAGGGTCACACATATGGAAACGAAAGATAATACGACTTTTGGGGCGGGCACACAGTGCCATCTACAGATCGTGTATCACAGACGTGCACACCTGAAACCTACATAATCACGTTAACCAATGTCACCCCCAATACATTTAATAAAAATAAATATATATAAAATCAAGGAATGAGCTCTCTGAAATATGGAAGCACTTGAAAGCTAAGGTGACTCCCTGAGGTAAGGGGGACCCCCCAAAATGGCCTGATCTTTGGATCTAGATGGTCCGGCACAAGTAACGCCCGTTTTTGTTACAAAATCTTCTATTACAGAATCATGAGCAGGTGACTCTGTCACATAGCAACATCACGCTCAAGCACACCCTATGACCTTTTAGGTGAAATGTTCAAATTAAAACTGTAAGTTATTACATCCACATTATCACCCTACCAACCACACTCCAGCAGGCGTTACTTCTGCCGGACCCTGCCTATGACAGATAGTGGTGTGTGCCCCCCAAAATCTCAGGAATCAGCAAAAAAGATCTTATTCATTCTCCTTGAGGCATCAGGGAAGTGTGGGTGACTTTTACTTCTTAACTCCTACCCGCCTTTTCTGTTGAGAGTTGTAACCACAAGCACATACTGTTGTGCTTTAATCATAGAAAGAAAACCCAAGGTCACCTTGAGGCAACTGGATTTGGGGGTTTCCCTTCACACCCACCTGTCACCTCAGCTCCACCTCCCTTGCCAACTCCTGAGCCTTGCTCCTGCCCCCAAACAGAATCAACATGATTCTCACCACTCTGCCGCCGCCTCCTCTTCCCGCCTTCACATCTCGGAACACGTGGCAATTGGGCTCACGCCTCCATCCCTTCATTCCCACATGACGCCCTGGCCACTGTCTCTTTTCTGGTCCAGACCTCCCGAGTGGCCTCTCAGGTTAAGCCGTTCTATGAACAGCCTCCTACCAGCGTGCAAAGGATGAGCGTTTGAAACTTGGAATATTCATCTATGTGCCAATGATGAATACTTTTAGGCACATTTTCTGCACTTTTCATTGTGACAATGTCTTCAGTTGGACCTAGCTTTCTGACTGGGTCGTCTGCAGTCCCTGACTTGGGGGATGATGCCAGTGGCCAATGGTACCAAAGAGCATAATCTTCAAAGCACCTGTGCAATGCCACTTAGCACACTTGTTCATGCATTCGTTTATTCATTCATTCATTTACACACCTTCCTGGATCCTACGCTCTGGGACCGGGATTTGCTAAGTCCTCAGGCCACAAAGCTAAACTTCTATCCTCAAATTGTTTACCAGCTACCAAGGAAATCAGACAACCAAGCCAACAATTATACTGAGGGGTGATTCACGATGAGAGAGGAAAATGTACGATAAGCCCCATCAATTACTGGCTATACAGCCTTGGGAAATCTAAACCTCTCTGGCTGTCCTTGTCAGTGAAATAGAAATATTAAAAGCACCTGTCATTAAGGTTCAATGAGCACTAAGAGAGTAGTTATTTGTAAAGAGCTGCGAAGAGTGTTTGGTACCTGTAAGTGTTTGCTCAAGAAAATAGATAAACACTTAAAACTGCTATGAACAGAATGGAGAACACAGAAATAAAGCCACACAGTTAATTTTTGACATTGGTGCAGAGGTAGTTCAATGGGGAAAAAAGATTGTCTTTGCAACAAATGTTATTGGAACAGGTGGTCATTTTATACACACAAAAAGGTGAACCTTGATTTATTGTTCACGCTAAACATGCAACTTCACTCAGAGTACACTATGATCTAGTTGTGAGATTTAAAATTAGGGAACTTCTGGAGGAGAACTTAGTGAAGAAATCTTTATGACCTGTTGTAGGCGATCATTTCTTATAGATGACACAAAAAATAAAATCATGAAAGAAAAACGGACAAACTGGACTTCATCAAACATAAAAACTGCATTTGAAAGACTATAAAGACAGTGGGATGGGGGGGGCGGGGGGGCAGGTTTGGGGTGACCAGATGAAAAAGACGAAGGGAGTGAGAAGTGCAGATTAGCAAAACTGTCCCTGGGATGTCCAGTACAGCATAGAAAACATAGTCAATAACATTGTAATAACTGTGTATGGTGCCAGGTGGATTTTGTAAAGTATACGATTGTCTAATCCCTATGCTGTACACCTAAACTAATACAGAACAATACTGAATGTCAACTGTAATTGAAAAAATTTTTTAATTAAAAAAAAGGCTATTAAGAGAACCAAAGACGAGCCACAGCTAAGAGAAATGTTTGCAAAACACACAGAGGGCAGGAGAGACCCGAGAGAGACCCAGACGGCCCCAGGCAGGTAGGTGGCCATGTAACAAGCAAGGAACTTACACACGAGTTTTGTCTTGGTCACGCAGATGGGGTTGCACTTGCTGCCAAAATCTTAACAGTTTACACAAAGGTTTAAACAGGGCTTAGTCATGTGTTCAGTCCACGCGAGAATACACTATGCTCTCAAAGCTGTGGCTATGAAAATGGCTCCTATCGTGAGACCAGTGGGCGGGACATAATTCCTAGGATGTGGAGGGGGAGGAGCTTCCAGGTGTCGGGGTCCAGCTCAGCGGTCAACTGTCCATCATGTCCTCTGAATGACGACCTTCATCATGCAGTGAAATGGATGGCAAATACGCACATTCACGATGCTCCACGTCACTGGTCACCAGGGCAACGCAAATCAAATAAAAACTATGTTGCGATCCCAGTGGACACCTATTAAAATGGCTTAAAATAAACACCCTGATGGTTTAAGTGCCAAGGACATGAAGCGGGGGCAACAGTCACGCACTGTGTGTGGGAAGGCGAAATGGAATAGCACTAGCATTTTGGAAGTAAAGTTTGGAAGTTAAACACACACGAATCACGTGACCCAGCGATCTATACCTCTGGTATTTACTCCAGGAAAAAATGAAAATGTTTGACTGCATGAAACCCTGTCTGCGAATGTGATAGCAACTTGACAGAGAATTTCCAAACACTGTAAATTTATTCATCAGCTGGTGAGTAGATAAGGAGGCTATGGCCCTTCCATACAATGGAATAAAAAGCAAAAAATAAAAATAACAAACTACTGATAGATTTGACAACCTGGAGAAATCCCAAAAGCATAATGTTACATGAACAGAGCCTGGCACGAAATGCCACATACTTCCTCTTATAGGATTCCATGGATGTGACATTCTGGAAAAAACAAAGGTCCAGGACAGAAACCGTATTGGGACACGTCCACACAGGTGCCGAGGGGAGCGAAAGGGCTGACAGCCAATGGCTGGCAGAACGGGATTCTTACAGGTGGTAGCAATGTTCCTCATCGTGATTGTTGTCACGGTGACTACATGATTGTACACACCTGTCCAAAGTCTTCAACCTGCAAAGGGGCAATTTTACTGTATGCAAATTGTGCCTCAATAGGACAGACAGAAGATACTTATAAAAGTAATAAGATCTCCCTCTTGAAAAAAATTAAAACACATTAAAAAGTAACACTCTCACTGTTCACACTTGGTGGGTGTGTTCAGTGTGGTTTTGCAATGGTTATATCACTGTATACATTTGGCAAAATAAACAGACCTGTGTTTAAAAGGGTGAATTTTGCTGTCTGTAAATTGTAGTTCAATAAACCCAACTTTAAAATATAAAAAAAAAACCAGAAGCCACATCAAGTGGCGCAGCAACTGCATGGAAGGTCGGTGTTTCATTAAAAGCCAGACAGCTGCGTGTGGTCAAAAACTCACAATTTAAATCCCATCCTGCAGCCTATAGAGCCATGGAAATCTACAGATTTTTTTTTCTTTGAAACGTATCATCTAGCTTTTTAAGAAACATAGTCTGGCCTAATTGTGTCGTCCTTACGCCAGCATCAGCATGCACGGAGCAGGGCTGGATAGCCAAGCAGGGAATGAGAAAGTTAGGAAAATCAGCCAACATTTCAGTGGGATTATCACAAAAGAAAAAGCTGTCTGCAGGTGTCAGAGGGGCTTCCAGGAAGAGGTGAAGCTTGGGCTGGGTTTTGCAGGATAAGTCCAAGTTGAGCATTTTTATTTGGAGGACATTCTGGGCGTATGACCTGAAATTCACAACACAGAATATATATGCAGTCCCTGCCCTGTGTTACTATGAGGGCAGGGTTCCCCAGCCTCACCGTGGCTGGCATCTGGGGCTGGTCCTTCTCTGCTGGGTCGGGGGGACGCCTGTCCTGTGCATCGTAGAGCATTTGGCAGCATCCCTGACCCCTTATTATTAGCTGATTCTAAGTTACTCTCATGAGAGCGAAATCTTTGAAAATTACTCAACATAATGCCTAATACAAATAAATGTGTAATAAAATTTAGTTGTTATTATTGCTAGTAATGTGCCATCAGACCTCAGAGAGATCTTAACTGGGGAAGGTTCTCCTGGAACAGATTTGTGGATTCTGCAATTTTCTTCAGACACCCTATTTTTCAAAAATGTAGCAAAGGCTCCCCTGTGGGTAGGAGCCCTGGAGCTGGGTGTCGGTGATGTCACTACATTAAGCCGAGAGGAAGGAAAGAGAGGTGGGACTGTTGGCGCCTGTTTTGGCGTCGAGCTAAAACACTCGCCCACAGGCACCAGCTGTCGGCTTCAGCTCTGATTTTGCTGAACGCCATAAAGACAAAGAACAGGGTGGATGGGGGGAAAGTCTGGCCACATACACGCGGAACTCTGGACTCTGTTTGAGAGCTGTCACTCGACCCAAGCACGCTCCCGACAGGTGCAAAGGCCCTGGGTCTCTTTAACCAAGGGCAGGGATGCAGGCAGGTGCACGGGTGGGTGGAGAAGGTAGAAGCGGTGCACGGTGAGAGAGGGTGGCCCCTTTTCTGGTTGCCATTTCTGGGTTTGAGTTGTAGACACGAAGGTCATTGGTCTCAGGAAAAGTCAGAGGACACTTCCTTCTTAGAAAACGCCCTCTTCCGGCCTCCCCTTCAGTTTCATGAGCACTTCCTGTCATGGACTGAATGTTTGTGTCTTCCCAAAATTCGTGTGCGGAAGCCCTAACCCCCAATGTAATTCTACGTAAAGAGGGAACCCTTGGGAAGTACTTGGGTTGGACAAGGCCCTTCACGCCCTTATAAGAAGAGTAACAGCCAGGTGGGAGCCACGTGCTAGGCAGGAAGAGCGCTCTCACCCTAAGCCAACCGTGCTGGCCCGCTAACCTTGGACGGCCAGCCCCCCCGAATCGTGAGGGAATCGATTTCTGTGATTGAAGCCACCCAGCCCATCGTCTTTTATTATGGCAGCTCCGGCAGGCTGAGAAACCTCTTCTCTAGGTCTCAGCCAAGAGCTGATTCTTAAGAATCCTTCTCTTAACCCAGCAGGTCAGAAAGGGGTCTTCAACTATACACTCTTGTTGAACCCTGGTTCCTTCCGCTGTGGTTGTGGTGACTTGTGGGAATGTCCCATGAACACCTATTCCCCACCCCCACCCCCCACTGACCTGCAGTCTCCACGGGGACAGGACCCCATGCGTTTGGAATCCATCCTTTATACCTGGCACCAGCACAATAGACGGATAGGACATACATTTGGTTGGGGAAACATGGGGGGGGGCCGAGGACTAAACGCCTCACACCCTGAGATGTCCAGGCCTGCTCACCCCTTTCCGACTGCTGTACCAGATGCTATTTCCATGTGTCACTATCCCAATCAAGGGTGTAATTGCAGTCCTCGGCCTAACTTCTAACACCCTTACCTCACCCCATTCATCCTGCTTTGCACGTTCCACGGCACCGATGACAGAACGCAAACTCGCACTTCTTCGTCACCTTGCTCTTTATATCTGAGTCATGAGACTGTCTTCACCATTGCCTCCCAGGATTTGGCTCTCTCTCGGGGGCTGGGCTTCAACCCAAGCATCTAAATATTCATGCAGCTAGTAGCAGAACTTCAAAATACATGAAGCCGCATTGATCGAGTTGAAAGGAGAAATTGATGGATCCCTGATTATAGGCAGAGACTTCAATACTCCTCCCCCAAAACTGATGGGATAAGTGGACAGAAAATCAAGAAGGACGTTGACGACTGGAGTCATTTATCAAGCACGTTGCCGTAGTTACAGAACGCTCCAGCCAAGGACAGCCACAAACACATTCCCTCCAGGGCACGTGGAGGTTCCTGTAGAAGTCCAGAGGAAGGGAGAAACACCATAAGTGGCTGCATCCATGGTATTCACAGTCCGCGTAAGCTCAATTCAAGTCCCTCCATGGCTAGTCCAGCAGTGATTAATAAAGCAGTAATAACCTTTAGTAAAATAAATAACAGACAGGAAGGTGATAATGAAGATTTTAAAAAGAAATGAAGATGCAGGTGACGAGGAACTGAGCCAGCAGGCTCATTATCCATTTCAAAAGGAGGCGGCACAACCTACTCTTTCTAATTAGAAGTAACTTTCGGTTTCCTCTGAATTAATGCGTTCTCCAAGAAAT
The DNA here is from genome assembly GCF_019186645.2 of Phyllostomus hastatus. Taxonomy (NCBI): domain Eukaryota; kingdom Metazoa; phylum Chordata; class Mammalia; order Chiroptera; family Phyllostomidae; genus Phyllostomus; species Phyllostomus hastatus. The sequence continues at coordinate 5,213,597 of NW_025333664.1, forward strand.
CGTGGCCTCCCTATACATCCAAACAGATGAATGATACTGTGAAGCATCTCAAAACCCTCTCGTGAGTTTGAGTGTTAAAGAAAACTCGGTGTAAACATCCAAAGAGAAGCGGCTACATGTGTGCCTATATAGTTCCTGGCTCGTCGTGCGGGTTAATAGCTGTGTTCCTTGTGTATTTTACAGGAGAGCCCAGCCGAACGGCACACACACACATGGGTGCCTTGCATCTGTGTGCGCGTCTGCATGTGGATGACTTCTGTTCCCTGAATGCTGATGACCACGTGGTGAAAATGAAACTCGGAGATGATAAATGAAATCTCAGAAATAGATGTTTATGCGCTGATCGCTTTTCCCATATTTTTTCCTTTCCCTCCTTTTCAATTTCCTCTCTCATCAGCTCACCTTCGCCCTCTCAAGATACGATCGATTGCTGCCTTTTGTCTTAAATCAATATGTCACACACAAAAAAGGAAAATTGGTTTTTCTTATGGACACTAAATCAGTTATACTCAGCTATCTGGTGCAAAGCCTCCACATTCTGTTTCGATGTGTTGTTTAAAAGATTCCACTGTAGTTGAATCTTGAATAACTAGACAGTGTCATAAAATACGATGGCTTTTTGTGAGCTTAAGCCAATGATTTCTGAATGGACAAGTATAAACATCCCACTTTCCTCCTTCCTCATGGTCACAGCTCCTTGTTAGATAAGATCCTTCCTGCCATCAGAGACGCTGTAAAGAAATGGAGGTTTAAATGCTGTAAAAGGGTGACGATCACTGTTGCCTTTCTGCCCCTTGCCGTGACTGTTTTTGAACATTTATTAACCACGCCCTCTTTTTTTTTCCTTTCTTCTCCTACTTCTGTCTACACCTCATCAGATACCCGTTCTAAGCATGGTCAGCCTCCTTTTGCTTTTCTTTCCTTTTAATTCACATTCCAGCTGGTAGTGACTTTCCATTTTCCCAGCTCTTTTTGACATTTTCAGTTCGGGTAAGGGTTGTCCCTCAGCTTGAATGCATTTTGTGAGGAGGATAACATAAAATCACCTCGCCCTCCTTTATGAATAATTAGTGATTAGAGACAAGCCTTGAGGTTGGTGGAAAATTCACCGTGAGGTAGAAACAATAAAAATACACCGATGCATATACTTTGATGCACTTTAAGGAAATCATCATAGATTAATAATGCGGTATCTCGGAGGAACACATTAGACTGGCAGGAAAATTACTTTTCGGGAAACAAAGTGGTTATGACATTTATCACAGCCTCTATAAAGGTTTGTAGTGTAAGAGATGGAGGACGTCTAATTCCATTATCTCCGTGTGCCTTGTAAGTAACTTCAGCCAAAGGAAAGTGCTGGAACACACATACCTTTACAAAGAGGGACATTCTCTCTTACTCCTAAGCAGAGACGAGTGGATGACTTTTTTAGCTGCTATTGTTCATTTTCCAAGAAAAATCAGACTTTGAATAGAATCTAAACTATGTCAACCTGCCAAAATGAAAAATAGTAGAGTTACCATGTATTAGTCCATTGATACAGCACTGTTAATCTCTATAACCCCACGTTCTATAAAACCAAACACAACGGTGTTTTCTCAAGACGCACAGCCTTTGTGAAGTCAGACCTTTCCAAGTTGTTTCCCTTCTACGTTTCTTCAAGATGCTTTATTTGTACGAAGCTCTCAGGCGGATCTTATGAAACTGAAAGTAGGTTCCTCAAAAATTAAAAACGGAACTGCCTTATGACCCAGCAATTCCACTTCTGAGTATATGTCCGAGGAAAAGTGATACGCTCGTTCGAAAGAATAGATGTGCCCCTGTGTTCATTGCTGCGCCATTTACAACAGTCAACGTCTGGAAGCAGCCAGGTGCCCATCGGCAGATGAGCGGATAAAAACGCTGTGGTACAGGTGTGCAATGGAACGTAACTCGGCCATAAAAAAGACATTTGCAACCATATGGATGGACTTAGGAGGCATGATGCTAAGTGACAGAAGTCATTCAGAGAAAGACAAATGCCCTATGCTTTCACTTATATGTGGAAAGTGAAGAACAAAATAAATGAACAAACAACATTGACACGAACTCACGGATGCAGAGAACAGACGGGCGGTTGCCAGAGGGGAAGGGGGATGGGGACCTGGGGGAAGAAGGTGAAGGGGCTGAGAACTACACATTGGTGATTATGAAACGGTCACAGGGACGTAAAGCACAGCACAGGGGATGTAGTCAATAGCATTGTAATGACCATGCACGGTGTCTGGTGGAAATATCACTGTGTAAACACTTTGTAAACACTTTGTAAAGTATGTGATTGTCTAACCACTACACTGTCCACCTGAAACTAATATGAAAGAATACTGAGTCTACCTGTCATCGAAGAATAAAATTTAAAAAATAAGAAATTAGGTAAACCCCAAGTGCTGCATTTCTTTTTTTCCACTCCCCAAGTATAACCAGAAGTCACTCAATATTAAAAAGGAGTCAATTCTTATTTTGTAAGTATATAAAAAAAGGACTTGCTAGGGTAACTTATTATAAACCTAGAGTTGTATAAGATGCTGGCTGTTGAAAATAATAAAAGCCAGATATAGGACAAAAGCAAAAATCAAAACGATGCCAGGCTCTTCCGTTTTCGCTCTGTCTAGCATGGATCGACTATTAAATAGGCAGCTGTCTCAAGGTTTCATCAGTCTGTGGGAAGGTTCACCATTTGCTCCCTGACACCAGTTCCCACGGCTTTACATACTCTCCCGCTCGTGTCTCAGTTCAAGGGTCTGGGTGTGGCTCCGCCTGCAGCTGGAGGAGAAAGAAAGCACCTGACCCACTTCTAGCCCATCAAGACACCATCTCTCAGGCCTATGGCTCAGAGATGGGCCTGTGACCTAAGCCCATCCAATCAAAATGAATCTCCGTTTCTGGTAGGTGCTAGCAAAAAGACTTTCAGTGTCTCACATCACTTAAACCTGGAAAGACATTATGACTGAGGCACTGGGGTCATCTCTCCATAGTGACAGAGGGAGTGGCTTGGGAAGCTGGGTCTGTGGGCTCAGAATAAAGCCAGCACAGGAGGTGGCATAGGGAATACATCCGAACCACACTGCGTGAGCCCTGGCTCCACCCTGCCTGTCACCAGCCCTGCCTCTGAAGGTTCAGTTATTCTGCGCCTGCAAGTTTCCTGCTTAGCTTGCATCCGTCAGAGGGGAAAGTCGGGGCTGGTTATTTGTTTGGGGTTTTTCTTAGATCACATTTAGCAGAAAGTATCCTAATACCTTCGTGTCCAAACATTTTTTTAAATACCAGCTTTTTTCACTTGCTGGATATCCTAAAGGGTTTGGTGCTTTGGGTCAGCTTTCAGCCACATCTCCTTGTTTAATGAAACCTCTGTTATCGACAGCATCTGCTGCCTCCAGCCAACGCAGCAACGACAGCCCATCTCTCAGAACAAGACCGTCATCATCTGAGCAGCCATAGACTGAGCACTTACTTACTAAGTACCCAGTACTATGCTAAGTACCCAGTACTATGCTAAGTACTTTACATGTTATCCCATTATTCTTCATTTTTCTAGAACCAAGACAGTAAAGTTGTTAAAATGCACACTCCATGACCCAAACACCCCAGATTTCTAGCCGCCAATTTTTTCCTGCCAATTTCTGCTACTGAGACCTTGTTTAAAATCTCTGGGCCTCAGTTCTCTTGTCTGTACATTGGGAGTGATGCTACTGTCTCCATGAGAAAGTTGTGAAGGTTAAATGAACTGATAGCCACCGAGGGCTTAGCTCGGTGCTTGGTACACACGATGCACAACTTCCGTGTATCCAATACTGCAGGATTCTTATGTTCATGTCCCCAACCAAGAGATTGGTCTCCATTGCTCTTTACAGAAATCTTTTCGTATCCCACCAAGAAGGCCATTATAAAATTTGGTTCTTTGACCGAACCAAATTCTGTGAGAAAACCGACTCTGCTACTCTCATCTTTGTCTCCTGGGCATTTTCTAATACAGGGTCCTGCCAGTGATTCCTAATAGGAGGTGGGCAAAGTAGTTGAAAAAATATATAAAGAATTTCCCTGGCTGGCATAGCCCAGTGGATTGAGCACAGGCTGCGAACCAAAGTGTCGCAGGTTCGATTCCCAGTCAGGGCACATGCCTGGGTTGCAGGCCATGGCCCCCAGCAACTGCACATTGATGTTTCTCTCTCTCTCTCTCTCTCTCTCTCTCTCTCTCTCTCCCTCCCTCTCTCCCTCCCTTCCCTCTCTAAAAATAAATAAATAAAGCCTTTTAAAAAAAGAATATAAAGGCAGCCCACTGGATGAAGAGCCGTGGCCTAGGAGTCAAGAGTGCAGAGACGGTGTATTTAGTTATCAATTTCTGGGTAGCAATTTTCCCAAAACTTAGCAGCCAAACATAGCACTCAGAGATCGCCCCCGGTATCTATGGGTCAGGGATTCTCTGCGTGGCGTAGCGGGTGCTCCTGGCTCAGGGGCTCTCACCACACTGCAAAGGTGTGGGCCAGGGACATGGTCTCATCAGAAGGATCCGATTCCAGGTCCACGCCTGTTAGCAGGATTGGTCCCTCCAGGGCTCCTGTCACTGTTCACAGGGCCGGGGGTCTCCATTCTTGACTGGTTGGTGGTAGGTGGCCTCTCTCCTCCTGGCTTTATCAGAGCGAGCACAGGAGAAGAGCTGGGGGGGGGGGGAGAGACAGAGGCAGAGAGAGATTCAGTGAGAAAGAGGGCAAGCGAGATGGCAGCGAGTCTTCTGTCACGCATACGAGGGGACACCCCATCACTTCTGCCGTATTCTGTTCACTAGAAGCACGCCACTGGGTCCAGCTCACGCGTGAAGGGGGAGGGTTACGTGGGGGCAGGAAGACCAGGGGGCAGGGTCACTGGGAGCCTCTCTGAGAGGCTGCCCACCACAGACGTGGGACTGAAGTGGACGGCTTTGTCCTGCTCTCTGACCCTGACCGGGTCAGCCATTCTGCCCTTCAATGCTCCTCTCCGTCAAATCTGTATTACATATAATTTCCCGAGACCCCTTTCAGGTCCGACCTATGATTCTGCAAAGGTCCTGAAAAGGAAGAGAAAGCACACATTTAATTTCAGAATGGCTCTGCAAGCTCACCTGCAGAAACGAGGAGTTTTAACCTCCCACCTTCTGTTAACAGCTCATCCCGCAGACCTCTGTGGGAAGGACTGTAGTGAGGAAAGTACTAGAACATGCCATCGGCTCCACGTCCTGAGCCAAGAGATTCGAGGAAAGGGGGTTGCTCCGGTGACGTGCTCATTTGCAGCATTTGAGAAAGAGGAAGCATGAGTTTCCAAAATTTAATCGAAATGGAGCGTTTTATTAGTTTCCCCTGAAGTGTTAATAAAAAATGGTGCCTGGCAGGTAGTTTTCTTGTGGTCCCAGTAGCCACTGCGTCGTGAGGTTAATAACCCTTTCTCCTTATTGACTTACTGGCAAGCTCTCTCTGGGGGCGTTTAAGTTTTCGATGTTTTCTTAACCCTTATTAAAAAAATAACAAGTCTGTGTCTACTCCTGTTTTTTTTTTATATGCTGAAAAATCTTCATACCCCTTCTCTTTTGAGCAACGTGTTGGAATCTCTTTGCACAGAGTCACAGGCCAGAAAACAGAGTGACAGCTGGTGGGCGGGAGGGGTTGAGCGGCTAGGTGAGAAGAATGAAAAGATTAAGGGAAGAAAGAAAGAAAGGAAAGAAAGGAAGAAAGGGAAGGAAGGAAGGGAGGGGGGGAGGGAGGGAGGGAGGGAGGAAGGAAGGAAGGAAGGGAGGGAGGGAGGAAGGAAGGGAGGAAGGAAGGAAGGAAGGGAGGCAGGGAGAGGGAGGGCGGGAGGGAGGGAGGAAGAGGGAGGGAGGAAGGAAGGAAGAGGGAGGGTGGGAGGGAGGGAGGGAGGGAGTGAGGAAGAAAAAGAAAGAACCCTCTCACAGACATCAGGATGCTGATTGCCAGAGGGAAAGGGGGGGTGGGAGGAGCTGGAAGAGAGTAAAGGGGGAATCATCGTGATGAAAGGAAAGTCGACACTGGATGAGCACACAATACAATAGGCAGGTGCTGTATTACAGGACTGTGCACTTGAAACCGATGCCATTTTATTAATCAGTGTCACCCTCACAGATTGAATTTAAAAAGTCTCTTCTAACCCATCCTAGCACAAGACATTGACTAAGGCCACATGTAAGCAATTTGTCAATGTTGTAAAAAGAAAATTAAGACTAGAGTTACCATGTGACCCAGCAATCTGTCCTCTGGGTATGTATCTGAAAAATTTGAAAACATTTATTGCAAAAACATATGCACCCCTATGTTGCAGCATTCCTCACGGTGGCCGAGCCATGGCGACAAGCCAAGTGTCTCTGACAGGTGACTGGATGAGGATGTGCTACAGGTGTACTGTGGAGCACGCCTCAGCCGTAAGAGAAGGTGAAACACTGCCATTTGCGACAGCACGGGTGGACCTTGAGAGTATCACACTGAGAGAAATAAGTCAGACAGAGAAAGGAAGAACTGTGTGATTTCACTCCTGTGTGGGACATAACACTGAAAGCGACAGATGAACAAACGAGAAACAACAAAACTCACAGACTCAGAGCCCAGGATGGCGGTCACCAGAAGGAAGAGGGTGGCGGGTACAGGAAAAGGTAAAGCGGCTCAAATACACGGCGATGGGAGATGGTCTGACTGCAGGTGGCGAGCACGCGACGCCTTCCACGCACAGGTGACGTATCGCAGAAATGCACACTTGGGACCTATATAATCTTACTAACCAGTGTCACCCCAATACATTTAAGTTAAAAACCTCCCTGCCATCTATGTATTTATTCTTCCTTGGGGTTGAGATAGGGAACCCATTGTTGAAGAGTGTCGTTGGGTCACAAATCCAAAGCAAAGATGAGGTTTTCCTTTTTACTATTGATGAAAAGGCGTCCGTCAGCCCTGGCTGACCTCTGTGGGTTTAAACGCCCCTGTGAGTGAGTGGGCCGGGGGCGGGTGGTCTGTGCACTGGGGCTTGCAGGTGTCTGCTGCCTGTGCCTCATTGCTCTGTTCTTCTCAACATCTTCCAAATCTTTGGATGATCTGGCAACATTGAAAATTGGGGAGATTTCACCCTGCAAGGAATTCACACTTCCAGCTTGCCTTGAACACTCAGGGGCCTGGGCAGCCTCGCCCACCTTCCCGCGTGGAGACGGCTGGGTGGGGCCAAAGTCCGTGCCTTTTCCTTTCGACAGGACATGCTTGCCTGCCATCGCCCTCTCCCGGGCTCCCGAGGGTTCTAACAACTCTCACATTAGCCTAAATGAAAGGCAACTAGAAATCTCTCTTCCATAAAAGCCACAGTGACTTTATCATTAAGGAAACAATAAGGGCAGAGAGAGGCGATGGTGCACTAGAGAATTCTGCCGCTTCCGAACAGGGCAGCTGCGACACCCCCGCCCCGCCCCCACCCACAGCTGGCTTTGCTCAGCTCCGAGACTCCCCGGGCCCGGGAGGGAGAGACAGCTGGGTCAGATCCAGGCACCGCGTTTTTGGTCTGAGTGTACTTTGCAGGGTGAGATTATCTCATCCATCATGCTGAAGGCCAGAGGCAGCAGATAATTGTGTGGTGACTCAACCCATTTTCTTTGCATCGACAATGGCTCTGCTGTCCGTTGCCCAGTGATCTGTTCCCACATTACCGGGTCCTTCGGGCAATTACACCCGCCACACCGGACAGAACAGGAAGGTGCCTTATTGTCTCTGTGCCATCTTGGCTTTTTGTGTGAATAGCAGCCGTAATGCCGAAATTACCCCATATTTTACACTTACCCATTGTCCCACGTGGCACACAGCTGTCGTAAAGTGCACAGGATGAAGACGTGTACACAGTGTGTTACTTCCTCGGCCAGTCCCGGGTGTTCGTTGGCTTTTAAAGACCTCTGTAAAAGGTTACAAACACCAGTCAGTAGCGAAGAGCTACTCAGATCCCACGGACAAATACCATCTAAGTTACCGGAGGGATTTTTTTTTTTCCTGCAGTCCTTTTAGAAGGGATCAGACTCCAGGCAAACAGGAATTTGAAACTTCCAGGGAAACAGGAATTGTACGCGATGTGACTGGTCCCTCCGTATTTAGATCGGCTCCAACCTGCTGCTGGTTAACTGGAGACCAGACCCGTGTGTGCTGAAAGCCCAAAGGCACTGTTCATTGTTCTCACCAAGGCTCATGCACGCGGGAGCACGATGTAGCATCTCATCCGTGCCTCCTCCCCGCCCCATTCCCAATCACATAAAATGACACAGATCACCGTTCCCACACAGTGTCGTCTCCTTTTCTAGATTGTTTTCTGCTTTTTCATTAAGTCTAAAGGTCTTCACTACCATTTGGACTCACATGGCATCTCACGGTGATGGCGGCATCTTCCCAGGCGAGCAAGGCAATTTAAAAACTGCAAAAGAAGTAGGATCTGCTTCCATCAAAAAGGAACTCTCTCTTCAGCTGTATTTTCCAACTGCAGGTTTCCCCCCATTTCCCCAAAGAAACCCACCCTCTTCTGCACCGTCATCGGACAATCCCACCTGCGTTCAGCAGCGCCCCCTTCTCCCCGGGGCCCAGCGGGCGTGGTCCCTAGCACCCACGGTAACCATGAAAATGTTCTTACTTATTTTAATCAGAAAACAATAATGAATAGAAACCAACCTGGATAATATCTGCCTCTACACCAAGGCAGTCATAAAATATACTTTTTGCCTTGGCTGGCATAGCTCAGTGGATTGAGCTCGGGCTGCGAACCAAAGCATCGCAGGTTCAATTCCCAGTCAGGGCACATGCCTGGGTTGCAGGCCACGGCCCCCAGCAACTGCACATTGATGTTTCTCTCTCTCTCTCCCTCCCTTCCCTCTCTAAAAAATAAATAAATAAAATCTTTTAAAAATATATATACTTATTGATTTTGCCTTATGGAGGAAGGGGTTCAGAAAGGCCAACGTCCTCGGTTCCCATGGAAATTGTAATGCGGTGCTACGTTCAGGGTAGCAGTGACAGTCACTTAGAATCAACCCACACGACAGAATTCACGGTCAGATCTCCGCAGACGGACACTACTTCCTTAGACCTGTGGCCTTGAGCCCCCTCTCGGAGCCCCCTTTTTTTCTTGGGAGTAATTCTCATAGACCATTGGGGTCTTCCCAGGTCCCAGGCCTTGTGGGGAAGGCTCGGTGGGCGTTGGGTCATGCAGTCTTTAGACCTGGCAGTGCAGGCGACGGTTCTCGCGCACTGCCACGAGATGGCGCTGTCGGGACACCACGTGATCAGAGTGAACCCCACTCTGACTTACCCGCAGCCTGGCCTTGGGCAAGGTGTGTCCGCTCTCAGAGCCCGAGTGTCCTTATTTGACGAACGGGGGTCATAAAAGAATCGGGTTCCTAGGGCTGGGGGAGTCAGGGCACGTCAAGTGCTCCACGGAGTGTCTGTGGTTCAGTAAACACTCCACACGCGGTCGTTATTGCTGCCCTCCCCTGAAAGGGGGCCTTCCCCGCCCCCCACTGCATCGAAACGTCATACAAGTGGAATCATATTCTTTTGTGTCTGGCTTTTTCCACTTAACACTCTGTGTCGGCGATTCATCGATTTTCTTGCATGTCATAGTAATTTGTTCTTTTTTATGGCTGTGTGGTATTCCACGGTATGACTAGACCACACTGTATCCATCCGCTCTCCTGTGCATGGAAATGGGATTGTCTGTCTCCAGGTTTTGGCTATTATGAATAAAGCTCCTACGGGCATTCTTGAATGCGTCTTTTGATGGATCCAAACCACCTTGTCTGTTGGATACGGACCTAGGAGAGGGATTATGGGATCATAATAAATATTGGACACTATGGTGTGCTAGATTTCAGGGTAGGTAGGGGCTGGGAATATAAGGGAGCAAAACAGCAACATGGTCCCTGATCTAAGTTGAATGAGGCAGACATATGAATAATTTGCATGGATAAATAAAATATAAAGGCTGCACAGGCTACAAAGGAGAGGCACGTGGGTGCTCTGAGAGCATATGGGGCAGGGGATTTGACCCGGTGAGGACGCAGGGCCTCTGACCCCGGGGAGCAGGACAAATTTCAGAAACTGCCACGAAGCCAGTATGTTAGTGCAGAGAGGAAAGGACGCATGGAGAGGCAGGCAGTGCTTGAACCCAATGGGCCACGCAATGCATTTGCTTTTCCACCACTCTCTCGGGGGGATGTTAATTTTTTGAAAGAGAAAGAAGGTGTTGGGGACAGAGTAACCTAATCAGATTGGTAGTCTGAAAAAAATGTATCTGGCCACTGGCTAAAAAAATGGATTGAAGGAAGTGCGTTCAAGTGAGTGGAAGCAAGGAGACTCACTAAAAGACACAATCAATAGCCCCGGCCAGTGTGGCTCAGATGGTTGAGCATCACCCTGCAAACCAAAAGGTCACTGGTTCGATTCCCAGTCAAGGAATCATTTCCTAGTATACTTGCTCATGTACACTTGTGGTATCAGGGTTTCATTGACATCGATCAGACAAATTCTACCAATAACTCAAATGTTCCTCGCAGCCCTGACGGGTGTGGCTTAGTGGATTGAGCACTGGACTGCGAATCCAAGGGTCTCTGGTTCGATTCCCAGTCAGGGCACATGCCTGGGTTGCAGGCCAGGTCCCCAGTGGGGGCCACATGAGAGGCAGCCACACATTGATGTTTCTCTCCCTCTCTCTCCCCCTTCTCCTCTCTCTAAAAATAACTAAATAAAATCTTTAAAAAAATTTTTTTTAAATGTTCCTCCCAAATGCAGTGTAACTGGGAGTGTCAGAGCTATCACTACCAAAGAAACCAGGAATTTGATTTGATGGCTAGTAATCAGCTTCCCTTTTCAACAGAAATGACCCTTCCCCGCTACCCAATATTGTTGTGCACAGGCTTGTCTAAGGTCAAGTTCAAGATTCCAGATGTCCTGCAGGCATAACCAGACACTGTCCCTCATCTTGCAAGACTAAAACTGAAATAGAAGAGTCTTTTAACATGGCTCAGAGACTGAGGTCACTACTTTGCTCTCCAATTTCCACCCATTTCTAAGGGAAATTCTGAATTTGAAGTTATTGGGGTGTCCAAAAAGTCCATTATGTTTTTTCTACTCGATGGCTCTAGTAGCATTTAGTGGTCTTTAACTTCACTCAAAACAATGTCGTTACATTGCATTGTGACAGATGTCCTATCTGCATGCATTTTTTAACAGCTCATCAAAATTGATGAATTTTTTGCAGCCATTTTAATATTAAAGATGGAAGAAGATACACAACATTTCCAGGGTGTCATTCCTTATTATTTCAAGAAAGGTAAAAACGAAACTGAAACACACAGAAAAGATTCGTGCAGTGTATGGAGAAGGTGCCGTGACTGATGGAACTTGTCAAAAGTGGTTCGCGAAGTTTCTTGGTTACTATTGACATTTTGGCCAAATAATTCTCTGCTGTGGGACTGTCTTCTGCATTGGGAGACATTTAGCAGCACCCCTGGCCTCTACCCACTAGAAGCCTATAGCGGGAGATAGCCGACATACTCAAAATATCCAAATAAATAAAGTTATTGGTGAAAGTGAAAAATGTGTCTTTTATATTATGGAAAAAAACATATGGATTTTTTGGCCAACTCGGTACTGTGGGCTGCTTGGATCTCTCAGGGTTGCTAGAAGCTTCCACACCCGCATATCAGTACTGCAGTGGGGTGGCTGGGTGCACAGGTGTGCTCAGGTTCGGGTCCAGGCTCTGCCCGAGGACCGTGGAGCCCTGAGCAGGACCTTCACTTCTCCTGACCTTCATTGCCTCCTCTGTGAAATGGAAACGGTGCTAATAGCATCCTGTACCTTACAGGGAGGTGAGGACTGGATCAGCTATACGGATGTCGGCCAGTCAGGATCAGCCTCTGTGTGATTCACAGCCACGGGATTAGGGCGACGTGTTAAATCGCTACAAGAACCGGTCGTGTGAATTCTGCTCATGCCTCTGCTCTGCAGCAGGTGCTGAGGTTAATACCTGTTTCATTGCTCCAAGGCAATGCCAATGGGAGAAACCTTTTGTTCAGGGTTTAATCTTCTGAAAAAACGTTTTTTTTTCCTCCTGAGATGCTGGTGTATTCCACTCTAACGTGGTATTATTCATCATTTTTCTTTCTTTGCCTTAGCTAATCAGGAGCTGGAAGGATATTAATCTAACATGGATTCTATGGCCAATTTACTTACTTTCCCTTTTTTTACTCATTTCTATTCTTTTCCTTTCCCCTTATTCTGTCAACGTGATAGTCAGATTTTGCGTATATACACCTATCCATTTATATTTGAGAAGCTATCTGAAATTCTTTTGGGTAAGTATACAGACAAGAATGCAATCAGCAAACAAAATCAGTTTCCCAAGTGCGGTCTGGGCATTGACGGACGGCCTGTTCGCTCAGCAAGCTCTACGACGAGGAACAATTGTCTCACCTCTCCAAGCCTTTCCCCCCATCTGAACAAAGAGGGGCGATCCCAGAACCCACGGCAAAGGGGTTTGTGAGAAAGGAAGAACGGACGCATCAGAAGCGCTCCGGACGGTGCCGGCACACAACAGGGCTCCACGCCCGACCTCGGTGCTGCAACCGTTGGAATCATTCCCGTGTATCGGAATGGAGGCTTTTCCAGAGAACTGGTCGCCGGGAAGTAGAGATGCACACACAAGCTCTAATTATTCTTCTCCAGACCTTGAAGCCAACTTTCAAATCCTGCCCAGTCCACAGATGTGTGTGTGTGTGTGTGTGCACGTGTGTGTGTGTGTGTGTGTGATCTCTAATAAAGGGTTGTGTTGGGGTGTTGCTGTTTCTCTGCCTTCCACCATGGAGAGACACAACGGCATTTTACGTCGCATGACACACAAAAATATTAAAGGGATGCAGCAAGCTATCGGTAACAACCTCACAATGTGCACTGCTTCCCAGTTTGCGTTTGTGCCGTAACTAACAGAATTCCGTAACAACTGTGTCCGTTGTCGTGGTGAATGACGTCACACACGAACAGGGTGTCGAAGGCAGGACACTGAAAGCAGAGAGCTCCGCCCCCACCACCCAGCCTCCTGTCTCTGCCCCTCCACTGCACCCTCTCCCGGCTCCAGAGCTCAGGACTGTTCTGATTTTTTTTCTATCATTTGTTCCTCAGGCTAGAGTTTGTGCTAACTTTGTGTTTGCCGGTATGCTGTGAGTACAAGCTCCATGCCCTCCTTCTCCTCCGCCCAGACCCTCCCCTTGCCGGGCTCCACGGTCTCCCGTGTCCCACCTTGATGGTCACCTTCCTCCCCGGGCCCTTCCCATCGGCTCCCCCACGGACTCGTGTATCCCGTGATCTCAGCATAAAAACAACCGAGACCTTGCGTCTCTTGCGATGGCGTTAAACAACAGTCCGTCTCCTCCCCGCCACTGTTAACTTCCTTGTAATACGCTTTTCGCTTTTGCTCCGAATCTCCCATCGCCCACTACTTAATCCTTTATCATGTGTCTGCGCTAAGCGACCAGGACCCCTCTGGCCAACCGCCACCCCGAGCTGGGTATCTTGTTACTCTTCTCATCATTTTGCGTAACTCTGTGCTAAGAGTTCTCGGGTGGTGTTTGGTCTCTTCCCAGACCCCCAAACAGACAGAATTCCTGAGTCAGGCTCATTCCTTAGCTGAATGGGAATCAGCTGGAGGGGCTCGTTAAAACACTGGTGTCTATTACGCTCAGTGAAATAAGCCAGTCGGAGAAAGGCAAATACCGTAATACTGTATGATCTCACTTCTGTGTGGAACCTGATGAACTAAATTAACAACATAGAGGCAGACTCGCAGATACAGACCACAGTACGGGGATTGCCAGAGGGAAGGGTGGGGGCAGGTGGAGGAGGGTAAAGGGGCATAAACGGGGACAGGTGGGGACTTGACTTTGGGTGGTGAACAGAAGGTGCCCTCCGGAGACACCCCTGGCCTCCAGCCATGGAAACTCTGTCCCAGACGGCACGTCCTCCCTCCCCAATCCCCTTTCGCATGGAGGTCATGGGGGCGGACAGGAAGCGCACAGGCGGCTCAAGCCTCGGGATGGGAAGCCTGGAGAAGATGGAGCAAATTGTGCACCTGAGCTTGCCAGCCGGCAGCCTCACGGTCAAAGGTGTTCTACGAAGACCTTTGGTTTGGCTGGCATTGCTTAAAACACATGGCTGCACTAAAAATAGTGACTATACCTAAACACCAGGATTCCTGTACAAAAAAAATTCATGGTGGCAACACCCGGCTGGCGCTGAGTATTAGTCACCTCTTCAAACGCTGTTTACTGGTCGTCACCAACCCAGGAAAACTACTACCAACAAAAATAAGGGAAGGGCTTAGAGAGACGTTAGAAATAAATTTTAAATGGGAAGCGTATTTCCGATGCCCTAGAATGTCACAGGTACATTAAGGGAAACAAGGTGTAAAGTTAGCGACAATGTATCATATATTCCTCCTCCCGTTTGTTTTCTTGTATTTCGGCTTACTTGCCGATACGCTGATGCAATCTTAGGGCCCAGCCAGTCATACGATTCAGTGGTTCCGTTTCTGACACGTCAGCCAGGTGAGCCTTCACTTGAAAATCAGTGAAGGGTTCAGCCAGCTCTCCCACTGGGCCCTTAGGCTCACCTGCTCCCCACCCCTTCGTGGGGCCCCACGAGAGACTGCCCCTCACGGACTCCACCCACATCCCGGTGGGATCTGGCCACGGGGTGGACGGCAGCAGGGCGCTGGAGAAAGGAGGTCAGAGGGCCCGCTCTCCTGGCTGGATCACCGCCGGGGTGTCGCGGGCTGTGTCCCTGCCCCGTGTCCTGGGCTCCAGCGGGGAGGGTGTGGCTGTTCCCTGCCGGCCTTTGTAATCTGGGCTGAAGGTTCCTGAAATTCTGCTAACTTAAGGGCGTTATCTATTTCCTGCTACAACCTGACCGATACAGGGCCCCAGTCCCACTCCGCTAACAGAACGCTGGCCAGATGCACGCAAGGAAAAACATCCTTTCAAGAGTTCGTTTTCTAAAACTTGAATATCACTATTTGGGAATATTTTGCAGCGATTTAAAGAATTCACTTTTATGTCATGAAGAATTTTAGAATTATATAGTCTATCTTTCTGCCTGAACTATTTCTAAACATTTAATTTAAAAAAACAGACAATATGCAATGCTTAGTCTTGCAGATTTTTAAAAAATGGCATTTCCTCTCAAAACTATGCCTATTTAATCCCAGAATTATCCTCCTTTTCGTGTTATGGTCTTCCGTTGGTGTTTTAGCATATCAGTGCCATCTGCTGGGAAGTTAATGCACCATTAGGTTTGCCAAATCCCAACACATACGTCTTTTGGGGGGCATTGAGGGGTAAATGTACTCTTTATTTAAGAAAAAAGCCTTATTTTTAAATACACAGCTGCTTTACTTCCACATCGTTATCGACATAAACCCCAATTAATTACAAAGCACTAAAATAAAGTCTGAAATATACTTTTTAAAAAAACCACTAAACATTTCCATTGATACATCTCTTGGTTTCTAGAATATTCTTCTGTTGTTCTGCTCTGTGTTTGTATGAAGCCCAACAAGTCTCAGCATTAGCCAGTTCTTTTCCAAAGACCCATGAGACTGATACAGATGTGAGAAATAAGTGAAATCTGTATGTTTAGATAATAATATATATTGCATGTATTTACACAGAATGTACACATATTTTTTGGTACATGAGAAAGGGTTCGGTGTGAAAGCGGCGCAGCAGACGGATGGAGGATTAGATGTTTCCGGAGTCTTTTCGCCGTCTCTAAACAGCAGCTGGAATGAACACAAGCAGCGTGACCCACCTGTTAGGTTTTCTGATCCAGGTTGCAACAGGTGTTCTAAATGATAATATAGAAACATAAAGGCTTGCTTAACTGATTTTAATAACATGACATAGAGCCCCTACACTTGATATCATTGTTATGTAAAATACATAGATGAATACTGTCTTCTTTTAAAAATATAAAATAAATAAGCAAGACATGTGAAAATAGGCAAGTCTCCATTAAATAAATGAAAATTTTTTTAAAAAAAGAAAATTTGATTTCCTTATCGTTTGAAGAAGGGAAATTATCATTTAAACAATATTTAAGTTTATTAAACAAAGTTTTTAAAGTATTATAAAATGTTTAGCTTTCATCAGCTTCAAGGTTTATGTTGCTTCCAAACTTTGCATATAACTGAACTTTCAAGTCCGCTAACACCCGCTGAATGGATTCCACTCTGGATTCTAAGGCGTCAATTTCTTCTTGCAAATTTTTCTGGAAAAAAAAAATGTTTCAGTTAATTCTATTCAGCTGGATGGCTTCGGAACCCCTTGGCGGAAAACGGGTTTGGGCGGGCCCTCTGGCCCAAGGGCTCTCTGGACGTGGGCAGGCCGCTACGTGACACTGACAGTCGGGTCTCAGCCGAGAGTCCACACATGCGCATTTTTAATTCCGGGTATATATTCGTTCATTATAAGATAAATCAAGCGTGTTTCCTCAGTTTGTGCTGACTTCAGAAACACAACAGATAAAAGAAAATGAACTTCTAAATGCCCGCGTGCTAATAATGAAAGCACCATGCGTACACACTCCCCGGTAAACGGCTCATCACAGGCAGGGGCTGCTGCCACGGCCTCTGCCCACTGCCCACAGACACGACCACGAAACCAGAGGCCAGGACGGAAACTCACACCACCCCCAATAATACAGAAGAACAACTCCGAGTCAACACGTGGCAGAAAGGTTTGAGAACCACCAGGCCTTCCCGTGTGGGCGGTGCGTGCTGCGTGGGCAGGGCGGGCGTGGCTTTGTCCGCACCCCTGCTACGGGGTCGAACCGACACAGAGCACCACAGCACACACGCCACGGACCCTTCTGGAAGGGGGGAGGGAGGGAGGGAAGGAGGGAGGGAACCAGTAAAAGAACAAAGGAATGAAATGCAAAATAAAGGTTCAATATCTATGTGGGGATGGGGAGGGGGGTGGGGGGCATTCACAATAGTGGCAGAAACCTATCTTGAAATGCTTCCAAGAAGAGTATTTTAGGGTGGTTAAAAAGAAAACCAAAATTACAGCGTTTCACTATGAAAGAAAAGATTTAAGCAGAAGAGGAGACATGCAATGTTTCTGCATGGAAGGATCCAGGAGTAAAGGTGTTAGTTCTTCCCAGCGCTTATTAAATGTGGGTTTCACTCCCGAGAAGTCTTCCTTTCACGACATTTAAAGGGAGACGAACACTTTAAATAATGTTCAAGCATTTAAGAGACTTTCAAAAGGATCAGAAGATACCTGACCGCCCTGGGCTCCCCAAGCACACCGCGGCCGCCCCTCGCACAGAGACCCGGGGACCCCGACCCCGAGGCTAAGCTCACACCCTGCCCCGGTGCCTCCTCCGGCGCAGTCGGCGCGCCCGCACCCGGACCCGCAGCCACGCTGCGCAGGCTACTTCCTCCAAGAACGTCCTGGACGTGCGCCAAGACGCCGTCTCCAAACACCACTGGAGACCCACTTCAGGGAAGCGGGAAACGTGTGGATGACGACGTCGGGAGGCAGGGAGCTGAACCCCTGCCCACCAAGTCGACCGTCACCAGCCTGCCAAAAGGACGTTTTGAAAGTGCGCGTGCCCGGCCCAGAGCGGCCCCCAGGGAGGGTCTGCTGGGTGCTCAACGTTCTGTGGAAGGGGAGAGCACCACTAGGGCGTCAACGGACCAAAAGGGAAGCAAACGGGCAGAAAAGAGGAGAGAACAGAAAATAAACACGAGAAAACGTCCATGACTATGATTATCTCTGGGCATGGGGTCATGGGTGACTTTTCCTTTCCGCTTCCTAGTGCTCTACACTGCCTCAGCACCGCAGTTTGGGGCACGGGTACTGGGGCACACGGTCCTCCGCCTCCGCCGCTTTGAGTAAGCCCCAGACCTCTCAAGCCCCTGTCTTCCGCTCTAGCTGGGGTTAACAGTTCCTGCCTCACGGAGTCTTCGCTAGGACTCAATCAAATCACACCCGCAGAGCATTCCACGCACGCGCGGGTCACTCTAAAACCCACGAAACATTACCTAGCATCCATGACTTTCCCCACACCCACGTGCCGTCTAGAACGACACGAATGCCAACGTAAGAGTTAGACTGCAACGCCCAGGGAAAGACCGCAACACACCTTCGCTTCCTCTAGCATTTCTTGTGTCTCTTCTTGCGAGTGGCTAATGAAGACGTCGCCGATCTGATAGGGTATCATCGGGCAGTCGTCGTCGGCCAGCATGACGTCCTCGCAGGCGTCTTCCAGGTTCTGCAGTTGTTTCTGCAAACGCACAAGTGAAGAGCAGCGGAACGTGTGTCCCGCGTTCCCGACAGAGGCTAACGGCCCGTGTTAACGTGGGGACGCCTCCTCCAGGAGGGACGCCTCCTCCTGGAGGGACCCCTCACCAAGGTATCACCACACCCAAACGAGACGTTCCTTGCGTTTTTAGGCGACTTCATAAGGAAGCACGCAAGACTTAACACGCTGATCTCTGGGTGTGTCCAGGTTGCTACAAGCACGCTGCCGTGGACAGCGTGGCCACTCCGCGCGTCTCCGACTTTAACAGCTCCCACCTTGTGAGTTCCGCCCCCCTATGGGAGAAGTAATGTCCCAGCCGGGCTCCGTGATAGGAGGGAAGCGACTAGTCATTTAAGTCCCACCAATCAGATGCACTTGGCTGGACTTGAGCTCAGGGTTGCCGTGTGCGCAGAGGCCGGGGGCGAGGCCAGCAGTTTACAGGGGCCGGCGTGGGGCAGGCCGGTGTCCTCGGGCTGAGGGGCGGCTCCCTCTCGGGGAAGGGGCAGCTGGCCGTGGGGACGGGCAGTGCCAGCCTGGGTCCCCAAGACGCAGCTGTGGGACCTGCTGCCAGAACCTCAGCCTCGAGCCCCAGCACCCCGCGACCCGTACGTCAGCTCGCACCCCTAAGCAAGGTCCTCCTTAACCTCGGGCAGATCATGCCGTCTGCACGGGCGTCCAGAGAGACCCCAAGTCATCGAACCCAACTCTCAAATGCTAGCGCACAAAGAGCTTTTATTTTTCTTAAATGGGGCACATATTTTCAATACCTTTTTGACGTCTATTTCTTCCTTCAGCTCCGTGATTCTACTTGTATTCCGTGCAAATTTGTTTATCTTCTGTTGATCTTCAAACGTAACATTGACATCTTCCGCAGCCTGCAAAAAAGTGGAATACCAGATCTCCTTAGCTTCCCTCACCTGGCTGTACTCAGGGGAGGAAAGACGTACCTGGTTTGACAGGGACTACCATCAACGGTGACCATTCCCAATAACCCCCTCCTCTTCGCCTGGTTTCGCAGGACCAGTACCGCGAGGTACGTACCCTGAGATTCACTTCTCCAGAGGCTGGAAAGCAGCCTGTTGTCTCGAGCCACGGAGCTCGGTGGTCGGAATACAAAGGCAGACACCCAGAAGTGAGCCCTCGCCCGCCCCCGGCTCCCATCGGCCCGGAGACAGTTCCATGCGCACCAGGCCCATCACCAGAGGCCCCGAGGACCGCGTGGACATCCTTGCAGCGAGCTACGCGTAGCTCTGAATGTTCAGCCCTGCGCACAATTTTTACGAGCATGGAAGCTGGTGAACACCGACCTACGCCACAGAAAGCAAAGGCAAGTTCTCAGGAAGGTGATCCCGGCATTCCAGTCACTTTGCTACAGGAGAACGCCGATTCCCTAGGCGAACGGGGGACACAGAATTCCGGAGTTCCCGCTTGCCTGCGGAGTGCAAACACTGAGCCCTGAACACCTGCCTATGTATCCGCACAGGCTTTTGTCAGCAGGAGGCTTTGGGGGCGGGGGGGGGGCGGGGGAGGACCCACAGGAACGCACCTAGCGCAGGGCCTCCCAGACACACAACCAGGGCTCAAGGCCGGGCTTTGGGATTTGAAACTGAACCGCACTCGATCGCGCACACACACGCACACTGTTCCCGGAAAGTTGCGGAGAATTCGGCCCCTGCTTTCCATCCTCCCAAAGCAGGCGTTTCCTGGGGCAGCTGCGCCCACGGCAGCCCCCTGCACACACTCGGGCCCTGGAGTTCATTTCCTTAACGGTGGTCTTCCCACTGGGGTTGGGGCTGAAGTTGGTATGGGAGGCCGGCCAATCCCCGAGGGGTAAACCACCTGCCACCCAGGGGGGTGCTGTCGGCAGCAGACAGGGAGGAGACGGCACCTTCCACGACTAACAGCAGTGGCTTCCCCTCCGGTCTCGCTGATCTAGAACGTTCCCCCATTGCTAAAAGCTTCGTTTTGGCAGGAAGGCTTCATTCTTAAGTGGGGGGGGGGGTTGTGAACACTGAGAGGTCCCTTTACCCCCTGAAACTGTGTGCAAAATGGCATGTATTGTACGTGCATTCTGGAAGGGTCTTCATAGCTTTCATCAAGAGTTTTAAAGGGACCCACCCCTCAAAGGCCAGGGGCTCCTGCTTTGGGAAAAGCCAGACGTGGCTGCCACAGCTCACGAAGCCGTGAGCACCTGGGAGACGGAAACTGGCCAACTGCAGTCTGCTTTCATTTTTCTTTTTTAAAGGGATCTACCAAACCTGTGATATAAAACTATGCTTTGTGTTTTTACTCCCCTTTCGTGCATGCATCCGTTCGATAATTATTCAGTACGTGTCCCCGACGTGCCGCGCACAGTGAAACCGAGCCACAGTCCCGCCGCCGAGAACACCGGCAAGCGTACGCCGTGGCGGAGGAGGGGCGCCCAAAACAAGGTTTTCTGCCAGATGGCGATACACGTGATGGTGAAAGTGAAATACTTAAGGGGTTCAAAGTGTTGGGGGGCTAGGGAGTGAAGGGGGCATCTTTATTGATTTGAGAGAGAGGAAGGGAAAGGGAGAAGGAGGGACAGAGGAGAGAGAAACATTGTTATGAAACTCCTCGACTGGCCGGTCGCCTCCTGTACGTACCCCGACCAGGGATTGAACCGGCAACCTAGGTAGGCATGCGCCCTCGCTGGGGACCGACACCTCACCCTTTCAGTGTATGGGGCAATGCCGCAAGCAACTGAGCCTCGCGGCCAGGGCTGCGGGGCCTTCTCCGAGGAGGGAGCACGGACAGGTAGCAGACTGGAGTCCCCCGCAGGGCCACGACGCAGGTCTTAGAAAGCAGAACTTTGGAGATGAGGGGGCTGAACCATCTCATCTAAACACCCTCACCAGAAACGTCAGGACATGCTGGGAGACAACACTATGTCACGAGCGTGAAGTATGCAGACTGCAAACAGCTCGTGGGAACCTCTAAGGGCTAATGACCCCGTGGGATCCCCTCTCAAGGCGGGCACCGGCCGGCCTAGAGGCTCCCACGGAGGAGCGGACGGAAAAGCGCACAGGCCGGAAACCTACCAGACCCCGCTCAGGGCAGTGGGAACGGCTGGGAGAGGCTGTTGTACCCATCAGGCCGGCCTTGCCGCGCCGAGTCTCTGCCACGCTGATGTTCTGCTTACTCAAGGCCCTCGGGGCGTTGGCAGGAGAAACTCCCGAGCTACACTGCCTCTGCTCCAACTGTCCCTTCCCCTCCTCACGTGATCCACCAGATCGCGCCTTCTCTGATCACGAAACTGCCTTCACTTCACGAGCACCTTTCTTTCTTAGTTCTCCTCGGGGCTGGAAACTTTAGTTTTCCGCATGAGCCTTCGATGAACACCTGTCTCTCCCCCAGAGCAAAAGGTCCAATGCCATGAGGGTAAGGGAGTAGGCCCTGCGTCCCTGCGGACCCCTGCCCTCTCCACCCCGCACAACTGAGACCGGGTCACATGACGTGCTCACACAGCTTGTTGAAGGAAGGAAAGGAAAAAATATCAGAGATCAAAAATTTTGTAAATAAAATCTTTAAAAAAAAAAAAAAAAAGCCCTGGCTGTCATAGCTCAGTGGATTGAGCTTGGGCTGCGAACCAGCCATCGCGGGTTCCATTCCCAGTCAGGGCACATGCCTGAGTTGCAGGCCACAGCGCCCAGCAACCACACATTGATGTCTGTCTCTCTCTCCTTCCCTTCCCTCTCTAAAAACAAATAAAATCTTTAAAAAAAATTTTTGCAAAGTCCAGGGTTCAAATCCTTCCTCTACCATTTCCACAACACTGACTTCATCTCTCTTCACTGCGGTTTGCACGCCTGTCAAATGGGGGGATGGGGGATTGGGGGGACCACAAACTAGTATCTGCCATGGAATTAAAGGCCAGAGCGAACGACAGAGGACCCAATTTAAATACAAAATCAGAGGTAAAGTGAATTGCACCAAGTGTCAGGTTGCCTACATGAACAGGGGCCCTGAACCTGACTCTGACCCTCAAGAAGAATTTGTAGACAACACACCAAGAGAGGGAGCACTCATCCCGGTTGCCCCCCACACCAGGGTGCTGGTGGGGGCGGGGATCCCCACGTGTAACATGCCCAAACTTAGACACACCGCGGTTAGTGGCCTGCGAGTGACTCAGCTTGTAAGAAGCAGAGCTGGAATTCAAACTCAGGCTTTATTATTTTGTTTTGTTTTGTCTTCCCAAAGCACACCTTTTGTCGCAGTAAGCAAGCTAAACTCCTATTTGGGGTTTATAATCCTGTGAGTCTACCTATTTTTCTTCTTTAAGAAGAAAACTATGTGGGGCGAGGAAGTAATGCCAGCTGATAATTATGGAGGCTTTACTGTGTGCCAGGTACGGTTCTACGCGTTTTGCATTAATCTTATATCCCTTTAATTTTAATCTTATATCCCTTTCACGGAGACACTGCTTTTATCCTTATTCTACAGACGAGGAAGTGGGAGCTCGGAGGCGCCGCCACGATCTCGGTAAACCCGGGCGCTGTGGCTGCAGAGCCTCGGTCCTGAACTTCCACGGCGCCTGACGGCAGTCCCCGGCTGCGGGGACTTGCTTCCCGAGGTCTGGTGCCTGCTTGCTCTCATCCCGCACCCAGGACCACATGAGAACTTGCTTCCTTCGCTCTCCCGCTCTGCGGAGGCACCTGCGTCCCTGGGAGCCCGAGGCGGAGGGGAGGGTCGGGGATAACCACCGCGGTGGCATCCCGGCTGGAGCCGGGGCTCCGGGACCGGACCACCCCGGAGGCAGGGGCCTGCTCTGCTCCCCACCGCCGCGCAACCTGGGCCAGGTGACTCCACCTACCTTGGCCTCAGCTTCCTCCCCTGCATGGGGCGACACCGCTACCTACACGTGTGAACCCGGGCGGATTAACTGGGACAACCCAGGTGAAGCGCCCGGCGTTATGGCCGACGGACCCTGGGCTTCCCACGCCCCAAACACACGCGCGGGCCGCAGGGTCGCCAGACACGCGTTCAGGAGAGACCGGGTGCCGGCAGGCGTCGCCGCGGGGCCGTGCTCAGGGCCGGGGGTCTCGGCCCCGGGCCCCACGCCGGGCCTCGGGGATGGGCACCCGGGCACCGCTCGCCCGGCCCCTCGGCAGCCCGCCGCGCCCGCCGCCCGAGCATCCGCCCCGCGAGCGCCCCACTCACCGCCTTCTTCATGGTGGCCGCCATCTTGGGACTGGACCACGGCGCGAGGGGGGGAGGGCCGCGCCCGCGCGCGTCGGCCCCGGGCCTCTCCTACCGCCCTGCGGCCCGCAGCTCCCGCCACTCACAACGCCGTCTCCACATTCTCTCCTGTGGGATCCTCGACTGAGGATTCCGGACGTCTAGGACTGGGGGAGGAAACGTAATCTGGAAGGACTTGGTACATGCCAATTAAAGGGACGAGCACCTCCCTGTGAGCCGACAGAAACTGGGGGGTGTGGCGAAGGGCCGCGGGCTCCAGCGGCGGGCAGCAGGGGGCGCCCGGTGTGGCGGGGCGGGGTCTCCAGGGGATTGATGGGAAATTCTTTTTCTTGGGTCCCACAAATTCATGTGGAGAAATTGACCTACTTAAAAAAAAGAAGTAAGAACGAATGACCTTGGCAGTAGGATATGATATTAATGTGCCCTGATAGTTCAGATGGTATAAAGAAGAAAGTACTCCTATTAACTTATTCAACATTATTGAGTGATAACTGTATACTCTGCCATTCGTGCGTTCCAATTACTTTTTTTTTTTTTTGGTCTCAGAATCCCTGAGACCAAAAGAAAGAAGAAGGGGGGACAAATTGGAGATTGCTGGCCAGGAAGGAAACTCACCAAATTACTTGAAAATACTATCCCCAGCGAAGGGGGCGGGGGGAGGGCGGGGGAACGTTGGAGTAACACATGGTGTTGTGTAGGGGTGTGTGTGTGTGTGTGTGTGTGTGTGTGTGTGTGTGTGTGTTTACCCACCTAGTATGTTCTTTAATTGAACCAACATATGAAAATTAGATTTCACTCGAAAATATCAAAACAATATATTTGCTTTGCTTGAGCTTGTAAAATCCAAGTCCTGGTGGCCTTGAGCCTGCATTTTTGCGGAATAGCAGCTGCAGGGGCCGATCGGGCATGGGCCCACTCACCAAACATACCCTCTGCAGGGCCCAGGCGGCTCACCACCTGCCTCATTCTGAGCTTACCCATTGGGCCTTCCAGGTGTAGGAACTCGTGTGTGATTTGTCTGAAATCTGTACCATGCTAGATGCCACTGCAAAGAGAAAGATGAATTAGACCAGGTGCCTGGCAGCGAGCACCAATACTGTCGGTACACCTGTATCACCACGAGTCGTAGCGCCCGACCCCGCAGCCCTGGGACAACTGCTGAGGGGTCCTGGGGAGGCAGAGCTGTGCGGGGCTGGAGTAAAGGGCAGTGGGACTACAACACCTTAAAAAAAAAGAAAAAAGACAAAATTCCTTGTGTTCGTGCAGCTTATATTCCAGTGGTGGGAACAGACCACAGGCAAAACATCAAAGTGAATTATACCGTATGATAGGAGGTATGTGTTACCAGTATGTTAGCAGCTATAACAAGAACACATACAATAGTAATATAAGACTCTCTACCAGCATGAAAACTGTGAAGATACAAGGGATCAAGTGGTATGTTGATTGGAAAATTGAAGGGAACAAAAACCCTGTCTGAAGTGACATGTTAACTACAAAATGTCCAGACATGTCCCAGCTTAATTTTGATTCTGTCACAAAGCGGTAATAAGCTCAGGGCAGGATTTCACAGCCTGAGTTCCCACCAAAACCTGACGCCTCTGTGCGAGAATCCTGGTTGTAAGAGTTCAGGGTACCTGCAGGTGGCGCTCAAGGACCGTGATAGTGTCCCCAGACCCAGCCTGAGGCCGCTTGGTAAATCTGCCAAAATATCAACACGAGTTTCTTAATGATTTTTTTAAAAACGCAGAATAAATATGCCTTAAAAGGACAATTTGAAATCTCTGACTTAAAGGAAAAAGAAACACAGTTTCACTTGCGATAGGAACAAATCTTAAGGGATTTAAATAAATCTCCAATTCCTCCGGGATGAAATCGTGGTTCCGCTGAGACTTGATCAAAGGGTGGAAAGGAACAGGCAGTGGAAGGGTGGGCAGGGCCCGGTGCTGCCTCTGAGAGTTCCTCCCTACCGTTTTGCATAATCAAGATAGATGATCAGGGTGTATTTAAAGAACTGGAATTTTAAAAGCAGAGAAGGAAGAAAGGGCAAGAGGTGACACTGGAGATAATTACCCTTACTCCCCCATCCTCCACGCCTCCCACTGAGGGGAGGGGAGGGGAGGGGAGGGGAGGAGCAGATTCCCCTGCCTGCGGGGGGGACCAGGCGAGAAGGGAGAGATGGCTGGGGGGGGCGCTGCCCCAGCTCCTCCCCTCCAGTCCATTGTTTCCACAAGGAAAGGGGCCCCCAAAACCACTAAAACTTCCCCCTTTTCCCCTTTCCCCAGAAGCCAGTCATCTGGACTTAGTTTTTTTTTGTTTTTTTTTTTGGTCTTGTGGTTTTGAAACCATTCACATTCAGTGTTGAATATATTCTAAACCTACTCTGTCTACCAAGCAGTTGGAGCACGCGGACCACCCACCACTCTGTGACCTCTAATAACCCTCTCCAGGGGCACGCCTTCTGGAATGTTCTTACGACCAAATTTCTCATTCCTAAATAAAATGTTGGGGAGGCATCCCCCTAGGTGTCCCCTATGCAAATAGGGGGCTCTCCAACGGAAGCCAATCAGGGAGTCTGTCACCGAAAGATTCCCTCCCTGGGTGGGTTGCTCTCACCCGTGTTGTTCAGGACCACCAGAATTTCCTCTGGGTGCCTTCACAACTCAAGGTGCACTCCGTCCTCAAAAGCCTTGCCCACTTACTGTTAATCTCTTCTGTCTTTAAATTCTGGCCTTGCCGTACAGTGTATGTGCCTTCCTGTCTCCCCCATAGCTCTTAAGAGTCATATTGTGCTGGGTAGTGGAAAACAGTGCCAGTTTGTATGTAGTTCCACGAGTTTGTAAGTGGTTTTGTCGTGGCCCCATTTGAAATTCTTCACTGTCTTCCCATGGCACGTGGGTACAGTTCGGATCCCCTCACCGAAGTCTAGCCTTTCTCCCCGGCCTTGTTTCACACCATGTTTTCCCTGGTTCACTGTGCTCTGGTCCGCGGGTGCGGCCTGCTCCCCGCCGCCCCAGGGCCTTGGCACTTGCTCTGCAGCTGCCCTCGGTGTCCGTCCTCCTGTTATTCACTCGGACACATTTTCTGCATTCTCAGCACTCAGCCTGTATGTGTCTCCATCAACAAAGCTTTTCTTAAACCCATTCACCACCCCCAAAACAGCAGCAGCCCCACTTTTAACATCCTTAAAGCCCTCCCTAACGCATTGGGAACTCTGTCGCCCTGTTATACTGGGAGCACCAAGGGAAATACACCTGTTTCATCGTCTCTGTCATTGCAGCCCCAATAGGAAGGTAGATGCTTGACAAATATTAGCTAAGAAATAATAAATGCACGAAGGAATGAGAGACTGTGTGTTTAGGGATTAACACAGCAATATATAATACAATACAGCTGTTGATGAATTCATTCGGTAACAATGTACAAAAGTCCATAGTCCACAGGGTATTTCCATTCACTTTTTTTGCGCGCCTGATCTGGTACTACAATTGTAATCACCTGGACTTATCACCCGAGCAGCGCTTCCTTCTTCCACCAGGTGGCGCTGTGACTCCAGATTCTGACACTGGATTTTTCTCTTTGCAACCCCGAAGGAACTGTCCAGGACCTCACCTACATTCTGCGAAGTGCGATTGCCATTTTGACGTTGAGAATGAGTCAGAACTTGTTATGAGGAGCAGTCGAAGCATATTTTCGAATCAAGATGTACGTCTCCTAGCGTGATTCATTCGGCAAGGATTTGCTCAGAACCTCGTGTATGCCTTGGGCAGCCTCCTCACGCAGATGCTGCTTGTAAAAGGACCAGTGAGTGGGCATCTTACGTATTTGTGATCACCTAACATCACTCAGATACTTTTCTCTATATTTGGGGAAATGCTTCCCGGTCGTGAGTGTTACCTTCCATTCTGTAAGTCAGAACTCAACTTCTTGGCCTCCTTTAAGCTAGGATGCAGGCGTGTGGCTCCAGGTCCAGCCAATCCGATTCACCAGTGGGAATCTTTGACCCAAGGGCACACACAGGGGAGGTGCCAGAGGCCAGAGGGAACCCACTCCTGTGATGAAGGCGGCCTGGCAGAGGGAGCTTGAGTTTCCTGAAGCAGCAGGAAGAGAGGTCCTCGTGGGAGGCCCATGACTCAGGCCCAGCGGTGCTGAGATCCTAGCAGCTAGCAGCAGGCTTGCAAGGTCATTTCAATGTCATCCCTAGATATTTGCCTGGAGTGCAGGTAACTCAACCCTCACTAAGGGTCTGCACATTCCTAGCTATCGGGAGTTCCGTTGTTTGGCACAAAGAGCCTGAAACAGATGTTCTTTTTAGGGAAAAGTGATTCGTTTGTTGCTGTAAATTCATCCAAGACGACCAGGAACATCGCTGTGGAGGTGAAATTCTACCTGAGCAAAAATGTCAGCCTTCTTACATTGCCATGGTGCACACCAGTTACAACTATGCGTGCTAGGCAATATTTCCAATGCTTTTTGTTTTGTAAACCACGTAATCAAGGTTGCATCGGTGTCAAATTGACACTGTCCTGAATGAAGAGATGCACGTTGACAGTGTAGCAAAACCCCAACGAAGCCAGCGACACCCCCCACGCACACACACATCAGCACACACCAGCACACACCAGCACAAGCAGCCACCAGCAGACGAGAATCAGCTCACGGGGATCACCCAAGTGAAGGAAAAGAACGGTCAGCTGGAACAGCCGCTACTGGATGCCTGTAAGGCCTCAAACAGCATGACGCCCGGTCCCTTTGGAGACACTTGGCTGGTTTCTGGGGATGAGCAAAGGGTGAGGGCAGAGGCGTCGTGGGCACCGTCCTCGCCCATCTCTCATGGGCCTGCAGGGGCTCTCTGAGCAGGATGCCTGCAGGCACGGAGGCTGAAAGGGGTAAAGGGAGCAAGCCGTGGCCTCACTCCCGCACCAGGAAGGCAGGCAACTGCGGAGAAAGGTTTAGAAAGCAGCTTCTTCAAAGGCCTGGCTGGCCTAGCTCAGTGGATTGAGCGTGGGCTGCAAATCAAAGCATTGTAGGTTCGATTCCCAGTCAGGGTACATGCCTGGGTTGCAGGCCATGACCCCCAGCAACCGCACATTGATGTTTCTCTCTCTCTCTTTCTCCCTCCCTTCCCTCTCTAAAAATAAAAATAAATAAATAAAAGAAAGCAGCTTCTTCAAATGAATACACGTCTTTATTGTTTTAACACCAATTCTCTTTCTGGCCACCTATTCTGAGAAAATGGGTCTAACACCAGAAATGGTCTCTTTTCCTAAAGAAGAGAGCTTCGTAAAGCAGTGTTTAGAAGGCCGGAGCATCGGAACAACTGCAAGGGCTCAATGGCATCAGGGTAAGTGGCCCAGAGATACTCACGGTCAGTACGTGTTTATCGCAATGCCAGTTTGGGGACATGGTGACATGAGGAAACGCACAGAAAAACAGGTAAGAAGCAACATGACAGTGTCAGTTTTGTTCTTAAAAAATATCACTATCCAGGGTTGGGCAAAAGACGGTCTACAGCTGTGCGTATGGAAAATAATGTAAGAATTAATACGTAATAGCACAAAAATAAACTCTGTTTTGCATACTCACAACTGTAAACCTACTTTGGCCCCATCCCATAGATGTAGCGGGGTATACTTGGAAAACTGTAGGGATGAAATATAGACAAATGTTACCACATAACAGTGACATTTACAGCTAGGTGTCAGGAATGGAAGGCCACCTTATACTTCCATGTTTATAATTTTCTAAATTTTTTAAAAGTGAACATGGATTACAATTTTTACTCCTGCAGAAATGAATATTAATGTTAACGGGTATGTAAATATGCAAGAGGTAATGGTAAGAGATAAAGCAAGTTATAAAGCAGACACATTGTGATTCTAAATACAATGTAGGAATCGGCCCATAGACTAGATAGGAAGAAATATACAAAAATATTCAGAGTGGCTGTCACTGGGTGGTGACATGAAATCCAGTCACTTTTTTTTATTTGTACTTCCTCAAGTTCCCTTTAGTGATGATGTATGACTTTGTCAGTATTTGGGGAACTTCTTCAAGACACGACTCTGCTATCACCCTTCTCAATAAAGAGAAAGTGCAATAATTCTCGTACTCCACCAATCACAGGAGCTCACCCATCAGCAGCAAAGGATTTAAATCTACAGTTTCCCAACATCACTCTCTCAAGTTTCTGAGAAGAGACAAAAACCTCCCTGAAACAGTAAACAGTTAACTATAATTTTTTTAAAATTCCGTGAATTTAATCTTTAATGTGATGAGCGCAAATCTCATAAAACACGATCACTATGAGAAATCACATCGATTTACTTAATCTGTAAATAGGTGTGTTATAAGATTACAACACCCACTTAACCTGTAACTAAATCTATGCACCTTTTTATAATTAACACAACACTGTAGAGAGGTGTAGAGGTAGGGACACAGGTATCGGTAGATATCCTCGTTTGTAAGAAAGGTTTGGACTCACCCAGTCT
Source organism: Phyllostomus hastatus (assembly GCF_019186645.2). Lineage (NCBI taxonomy): Eukaryota > Metazoa > Chordata > Mammalia > Chiroptera > Phyllostomidae > Phyllostomus > Phyllostomus hastatus. The sequence goes on from NW_025333664.1 coordinate 5,243,700, forward strand.
TCCTTTCTCCAGTACCCCCCTCAGAATAAAGGGTGCCTCTAGCAGATTTAACCCCAACGTGGAACTAAGCCTTATTCTCCCGTAATTCCCAAGTTCAGGGTGAGCAGCTCTGTGGTGTGCTGGTAAATTACAGCAGGTCACTCAAGTGTTCTTCATATATGCATACATATGTGCGTAGGGATGTCTGTTTCAGTTAGAAGTGAAGCTCGGAGCAGTAGCAGCATGGAGTGTGGAAGAGAACGCAGCTAGAGTGGATTCTGTGTGGGTGAAGGGTGGCAGAGGAAAAGTTGAGGCTGTGACATCCGCACAGGTGAGACACTCAGACCAGACGGACCCTCGTAGGTGACTCAGGTTGGGTAGGGCTTGACAGTCCCAGGAACCAATTTGTGCTGCACTGTCCCTCAGACAAAAGGGATACATGGAAGGCTTGGAGGAAGAAAGCGACCTTAGGGAAGTGAACCCTGGGACACTGGGAGAGAGCAAGCACCGGCCCCAATAATTCTACGCTGAGGCGAGAAGGGCCAGTGCCACCATGGGGGGTCGGCGGGGGCTCAGGGACAGTCGGGGCAGACTGTTTGTGACACGGGTGTTTCTAGTGGAGGACTTCCGGCACCTGCCCGCTGTGCTGAACACCACAGCCACTACAGGGCTTTGCAGCTCCTGTCTCTGGATTATAGGGATTACCCTTATCCTGTGCTTATCTGTAAGTACTTTCCCTTCAGCTTAGGTTGTGATGGGTCCGAGTTAATGATTAAAATGGCAGGAGTCCTTCTCCAAGGCTCTTCGTTCTAAAAGGGGCATCCTCTGCTGGAAATGCTCCAGAAGCAGGTCTGCTTAAAATGCAGGACGAGAAAAGAGTTGGATCCCCAGGCATATTTTTGTTTAACAGTTCTCTAGTTCCTCCCTGAAAGGGTAATGCTTCGTGTCCAAGTTCACAATACCGAAGCAATCCCTGGCCAAGGAATAGGTTTGTTTTTGAATTGCAAAAGTAATGACTTTTTCTTTTTGCGTGTAATACTGCAATATATTTTTCTTCTTAAAACAATTCTATTGTTTTTTTCTTCTTCTTCTGGGCGGGATGATTGCAGGTGATTTTGTTGGCTTATTTTAAATGCGGTTGCATTTCCTAACTGCCAGGGATGAGCTGCTACACCTTCCATTCTTTCTCGAATCCCGTGTAAAATCAGCAGTTATGTAGCAAGGAGTTGCTAGTACAAACGTTACCCATCTGGTGCTCCAGGACCAGAAAGGAGATGCCTGCCTGCCCCCCACCCCCGCCACCCCCCCACCCACCACCCACAGAGATAACGTAGTTCTCCTGAGCAAAATCAATCAATCAATCAATCATTTTCCAATACTTCCAAAAGCAAAACAAGGACGTTTGGCTGAGATCATTCTAAAGAAAAAAAATGCTTCCTCATTACCAACCCACCTCCATGTAGTTATTTCCTCTAACTCAGCTGCCTGTGACCGGGGCGTAGGCTCACGAGGAGGCGAACTCAGGGGGGTCATCGGTATCTATCCACACACCCCATTTATTCCGAATGAAAACCAGGATGACTTTTGTAAACAGTCCTGGCCCGAAGGGACACCAAAACCGTATGTTCACTCAGCTGTTTGAGAAATAAAAATGCCTGAGCAATTTGAGCCTTAAGGATTCGGAAGCCAGAACGCTATTCAGATACCCCGCGGGTGTGTAAACGCTGCCCGCCTATGGCCACGTGAGGGGACTGTGCCCCGAAGGGCTGGCAATGCTTTGACGGTGGCTTCTGGTTGGAATCTCTCCACACCCCGAGCCTGGTCACCAGCCAAGCCTCTGCTGAATGCTGGGCAGATTCCCTGATGGATGAGGATAGCCAGGGTCAGTGTCTGCTGCTTGCAACCGGAAGGTTCTTAAATTGCTACGCAATCCGAAAGTTCCATCTCCCCCAGGCCTGGGGGTGGGGGCGGGGGGCACAGCAAAGGGAACAGTGAGGCCATCGTGACCCTCGCTGTGTCCCTCCCCTTTGCTCTCTGCTGCGCTGCATCCAGGTTCTTTAGGTCTGAAAACCTCCTTCCTCTGCTGCTTCAGTGCATGTGAGTGCGGGGCTGGGGAGAAGATGGTCTCCCCCAGCTTCTGACTAGGAGGCAGGGTCGCACTGCTGAGCGGGCTCTTCCCCAAGTCCCAAACCCACGCTTTGGAGTAAGAATCACTGGGTCACCTTCGGCCCCCCGACGAATCTGCGGCCAGAGTCCATGGTCACGTGGTGCCACCGTGACTGCCGAAGGCCCAGGTGTGTGGGGTAAGGAATCAAAGCCAATCCCAGACCTTGTGCCGAGGGACCTCCTCCAAGGGCGGGGCCAACACCCCCAGAGAAGTCTGCTTCATTCAAAATGCCACTGTCACCGTTAGAATGACTTCCCCCCCACCCCAGGGCCTTCCTGCTCTGCGAAATGGAACCCCAGATAACTGCTCTGCCCTCTCACAGCTGCCTCAGGTTCCTCCCACTCCCCTCTTGGTCTTTTAACACCGTAATCAACGCGTACTGACTCCCCTTCTGCTGTTCAAGAGCTTCCGGAAGGGACAGGGTCCCCTTGAAGCATCTCTGCTGCCTTTGATGTCGGTGTTTTATTTTTTTTTTGAGCTTTTATTTATTTATTTTTAGAGAGGGGAGGGAGGGAGAAAGAGAGAGAGAGAGAGAAACATCCATGTGCGGTTGCTGGGGGCCGTGGCCTGCAACCCAGGCATGTGCCCTGACTGGGATTCGAACCTGCGACGCTTTGGTTCGCAGCCCGCGCTCAGTCCACTGAGCTACGCCAGCCAGGGCTTGATGTTGGTGTTTGAATACTCACTCACCTCTTTGTCTTTCAGCACAGGTTTCCCCTTGAGCCGTGGTTCCGGCCAGCTCTGCGTGGGCACCGGTGACGGCTGCCTGGTGTGTGCACGCACCTCTCCGTGTTTCCCGAGATGGGTCCTCAGCAGAGACCAGAACGCTCATCAGGACACAAAACAGCAGGGGGCAGTCACCTCGGAAGCTGGACTTGGTCCTCTGTGCCTTCATTTCATGTGTCCCCGTTCCTTTGACCTGATCTGGGGCTGGGGGGGTGGGGGGGGGGGGGAGAATTGGTCTATTTACATCTCCTGGGCCATGGACATGAAAGGGGCAGAGGAACATAAGAGAATATTATTGTTGGGGCTAAAAGGGAGATTTACTTGACACGAACACAAGCAGTTCTCAAAGATCTGAATTTCACATCCCAGTAAATATGCACTAATATAGTATCATCGGAGAGTGGCCAACTTGTTTTGCTAAGGAAAGATATGCAACCAGAGACTAAGTCAAAAATCAACAACATTAAAGACTTTACCAAAAGAAAAGAAAAGAAAAGAAAGAAAAGGAAAGGAAAGGAAAGGAAGGAAAGAAAGAGAAGAGAAGAGAAGAGAAGAGAAGAGAAGAGAAGAGAAAAGAAGAAAAGAGCAGCATAGGAATAAAAACTAATCCTTCCCAACTAGGTAGCGCTGATGAACTTGAGCCAGCCTCTTAGAACCCGGGCCATTGAGGCGGCGCCAGACATCCAGCGACCCTCTCCGGCAAACCTGCACTTGGGATCCACTCCAGGACACAGTCTGTCTTCCCAGAGTGTGACGTTTACACGGGGGCCAAAGATAACCCCACTTCATTAGAATTCTTCTTCTCTGCAACCTGCAGATGTGAGGGCCTCCTCCCCCATCTGAGTGTGGGGTCCTCCTGGCCCGGAAGTCCTGGCCAGGAGCAAAGCTCAGCCCTCTGCAAAGGACTCACACAACCCCCCCCCGCCCTACCCCGTGAGCTTGGTGATGTTCTCCTTTCCACCCATGGGGGAGCCAAGACCAAGAGAGGTAACACCCCTGACCCCCAGCCGTAGGAGCCGACAGATTCTGGAGCTGCAATTTGGACCCAAGAACGTCAGAGGCCCAAGTCCACTCTCCAAACCATTACTTTTCTCCATTCAAATTCAAACAAGGATGTTGGCAACCAAGAGACACACACATGTGCACGTTAGAGAAAAGTTCCTTTATGAAATGACTCGTCGTATTTTCGACTCCAGACCTGAGACTTCAGCCAAGGTTAGCGGCCCTGTTTCCTGAGTCACGGCCGCCGTCGTGTTGAAGAACAAAGTGTCTGAGTCACTTGGACTTCACGTTCAAAAACACATAGGGGACGTCCTTTGTGACTGAATGGTTTTGAAATCAGGTCACAAGCTGGGGCATGAGGATAACGTATTTCCTTCTGTTGGCGAGATGAACCCATTGTGTTTGTGTAAGTAAAAGTGAACGCACTGACTGCCTGGGAAGATCGTTCCGATGATGAAAACATTCTGGACTCGTTGGTCACAAGTCTTCGGAACAGGGCAGGGCTGTTTATCTCAAGGATAAGAACGCTGTCCCTCCCTCTGCGTGTCTTCAGGTGCTTTGCGATGCACTTAATGCCCCTATTCACAGGCAGCCTTGGCCTTGTGCAGTGCAGGGAGAGTTCTCCACTGAGTTCAATAGCAGAGGCTTTTCTGCCCCTGAAAATACCCCTGACCTTCTATACATGCCTCAAGTTCCCTCACCAAAGACTAAAATCCTCTTCTAGAGTTTCCTTCTTTTAGAATTGTTCCCTTGGCCCGTTTCATGGGTAGTGACACACTTCTGGATACCCATTCCCATTCATTCCTCCTGGGGCTTGCTCTCGGGGACTCTGGAGGTACTTTCCAGCAGCGCGCTGGGTGCCAGCCCCTAGCACAGGGCGTGCGTGGAGGCTCCTATTTCAGCTCTGGCCAACCACATCAGAGCTCAACAATGCTTCCTGCAAGTCAGCAGTCTTCATGTGATATGTCAGGGCAGGCTCTTGACTTACGGGAGCAAGACACTGTGTTCTTCGGGTCCAATCTAATTAGCAATAGTAATTCTGTCACGGAATTTCCCCAGTTTCACCCCAATGAATTGGCCAAGTTGTATCGTGCAAGAAAGCACAGAATGGGTATCCATGTGATTGTGTCATTTTGAACATTAATCATGAAACATATAGGGTACCAAAGGGATTTTTCCAAATGAAAAGGATTTTTTTATTAGCCAGGTTAACAATTCTATGTCTTCCATAATTGTTATTAATAATAATAAGAGCTAATGCTTACTGAGTATTTACCATGGAGCAAATGCTGTTCAAAATATTCACTCATTTAATGCATTTTTTCCCTTTTGCATATGAAGTTACTCTGTTACTTTAAAGAAAGCACATCTTCCCCTTATAAATCTCCACTTTCCCAGACATAGTGAAGAAGGAAAAAGTGAAATAAAATGTTCCTTTATATATGAAGTTTGCAATTAAACACGTCTTTTCCCAGGAACTGTGTTTTGCTAGAACCATAGAATCGATCAAACTGAACTGGTACATCTAGGATAAGTAAGGCATTTAATTTCCATCATTTTGCAATATATTACTTGACAAACACTTATTCAGCACCTCAGCTGATCCAGGTATAGTTATAGATACAAGAATAAGAGCAGAGAACAAGGGAGATGGTCTTCCCACCCTCGGGGTGGCTGCCATCCTGACGTAAGCTGGAATCCAAGTTCCAAGATTTTCATAACTAAGACATTATAATAATATACAGGAGTGGCCATTATTATTCCTGGGTGAGCTGACTTGGTCAGAGAGGAAATAGGTAGCAGAGTAGACTCTCACTCAGATCTGATGTAAAAATCTGTATGAAAACGGGTTTCTTCCTACAAAATGAAAACCACTGACCTCAGAGTATCACCACGTGGGGAGAGACAGTGAAACGCCCAGCACGCTGTAGCTCCTCAGTGAACTGAAACCCACAGTGACGGTAACATGACTCATGAACCTGAGTGTGCATGCTGTAGTTGCCGTCTCCTTCGAGGCGGAGCACCTCTCAACAATGAACTTTTGAAAAAGCTCCTCGCATGCCACTGCATTTTGGAGGATGTAAATAAAATACATTTTTTCCAGAATACAACTTTAACTTTTTAATACTGACATGACTGAATTCCACTGAGAAATCTTCAAGCAAGCACGGAAGCCAAACAGCTGTTTGCAAAGATGATGGTTAAGTGTGTCTCAACTGATATTTTAAGTATTTATCTTCACCTTTCTGACACAGGTATAGTAACTCCCAATCTTATAAACAGGGAAACTAGGCTCAGAGAGGTTAACTAACTTGCCCACAGCCACACAGCTTGTGAGTGGTGAAACCATGGCTTCAGCTCAAGTTATTGAAACCAAAACTGTTATTTTTGTGGTGTAGAGTTGCTTCCAATATGACACACGAGTAAAACACTCCAGGATCTATGACAACTCCTTCCTCAAAAAAAAACAGAGAATGCATTGAGACCGATCTTCCTCTCTTGACTTGGGAATGAGGAAATAATCAATAAGCCATTGGCTATTATTTGCTTTATTGGGTGCTGGCCAAGGTAAACAGCGCTGTGTCACATGGTCTGAGAAAGACAAAAGTAAGAGACCATGTCCGGAATTTCAAAGAGGTTTCTCTCTAATTAGTCAGAGAACCCAGCACTCGGGCCATAGAAAGGATGACCTTAATTCTGGGACGGCCCGATTCCTGTAGTTCTTAATAACATGAATGGTAACATTTTAGAGCCTTTGCTACATGCCAGGGACTTTCACTGCTTCATCATCTCAGCAGAACCCTGCTGGGTGGGGACTGCCACCATCGCCCCTGGGAAGAGAGGAGGCTGGGTCTGTGGGTGGCCGAGCTGCAGGGACCTGGCTGGCACTCCGCTGCTAATCTTCCTTTGGCTTCATCCAGCCATGGTTTCCTGAGTCCGACCTGCAGCGTTGAGTTGAACACCCAGCGTAATCGTGGAGACGTCTGAGTTGCCAGTCTCGGACACAGCCTGCCAAAACCAAGGCATGCGATGGAGGGACGCCGTGAAGCCACATGTGTGGAACACGTCCCCGGATGTGTGTGACTCCCGCGGCAGCCCCATGAAATGGGCTACTGTTATCACTCCGACCTCCGTGCATTACCGGGAGGCCGGCCCCAACCCTGCCCACTGGACACACGTGGAACGCGAGTCTCTAAGTTTCCACCGTCGGAAAGCAGCAGGTCTAGGACTCCCACCCGAGTCTAGCCAAAGCTTCGGCACACAAAACCACATCACTAGTCGAGATATGTGAAACGGTTTTGTGTTGTGCAGCCATTGCCCTTCTAAGGACTCCTCCTCCCCACCCTCACCACGCATGTCCACGAACACACCCTTTGTCGTCCGTGGTCAGTTGGTGTGACTGCTGGGGTATAATTATCCTTTCAGTCCTCGGCAAGGTTTCCCGGAACCGAACAGAAGGCCCGAGCCTGTCTGTGGGCACTTCGGAGACACTTGGGGATCCCTCATTAGCCTTTCCGGGCAGCAGCCCTGTGGGGCTGACTCACGGAGACGGAGATGGAGTAATGAGCGAGGGAGCCGGCCGGGCGGGCGAGGAAGAGTGAGCCCTGCGCCTGCGCTCTGAGTCCCCGTTTTGAGCTTAGCTGCACCTCTTCAAGGACGTGTGTGCGATGGTGTCAGTGGAGTTTCAAAGAACCAGTCTGCTTTCCTCTGCCGTCCAGTGTAAAAAAGTAGGCGGTACTTTCTCTCCTGGACCTGAGAAACCAGTTTCCCTGCAGTAGGAACTTTCTTGCTGGCTCTTAAGGGACAAATGTTTGCCTGCCCTTCCCCGTGTCTGCTTGGTGTTTGTAAAGCAACCAAGCACTCAGCCCATGTGAAAACCCAGCAAGTCTGGAAAGATTTTCCTTTCTTCCCGAGCACGCCTGCACAGAGAGGAAGAAAAGAAAGAACAATGAGTGGAGGGAGGGCGGTAACTCATATCTGGCATAAGAATGGGAGCTATGATTTATTGAGCATTTGCTATGTGCCGGAAGCAAGCCCCTGGTGGTTAGCCAAATGGATCTTCTGTTTGGGACTATTCTTCTTATTTTATTTTTTTTTAATTTTGTATAAAGGATGTGAAAGTTTTTTTAAGATTTTATTTGTTTATTTTTAGAGAGGGAAGGGAGGGAGAAAGAGAGAAAGAAACATCAGTGTGCAGTTGCTGGGGGTCATGGCCTGCAACCTAGGCATGTACCCTGACTGGGAATCGAACCTGCGACACTTTGGTTCGAAGCCCATGCTCAATCCACTGAGCTACGCCAGCCAGGGCTATTTTATTTTATTTTTAACCACCATTAGCACATAAGACAATATTTTCATCACAGAGGCCCACACATACCCCCCCCCCTTGGAGATATTCCCACTTAAGGAATATTTCCAGTGTTCTGAGATACTTGTGGTTTAAGAAAAGGGGACATAATCTAGCACGATGTATATGGATGAGAATGTTAAGGTTAGAATTAGAAAATCTAGGCCTGACTCTCTCACGAGCCAGTAGTAAGGCCTGCGACATTGGGCAAATTCTTTGACTCTCTTAAGCCTCACTTTGATTTACTCATTTATGTTTTTTGTCGTTGGGCTGAACTAAATGGGAAAATTTCGGTAAAATGTCTAGTTCACTCAGTGGTTTGTCATAAGCCCTAGAAAGCTCTGGTTTGTATACTGTGTAACATGGTGTACAAGACACGCTGTATAGCACATATACAGGGTGGACAAAAGTAGGTTTGCAGTGGTCCGTATGGAAGATAATAGAACAATTAACAAATGCTACAAGAATAAACTCTGTTTCATGTACTTACAACAGTAAATCTACTTTTGCCTACCCTGTGGCATATCATCTTTAGTGCATGCTACATCATACGTACTAAATAGTGTGTATATGTAACAGGTACCTACGTAAGTAGATAGAGTACATTTTATGTAAGCCGAATCCACACATAACCCCTAGAGCTATTCTTTTTATGAACGGTCATTAACCTCTCAGGACAAATCTGAAAAGGCAGTGTGCAAGCTCAAGTTGGGCTGCAAAAGATTTTCAAGTTAACAAACTGAAAGCTGACCGTGAACTTGCCAGGTTAAGCTCCGCCAACGCTAGGGGGCAAAAGACGGAGCCGAGAGCTTGCACCGCAGCGAGAGCGAACAGCTAACAGCGCGGAGCGACCCGGCTCCTCCCTGGCCGGCGTAGCGCCCGCGTTGGGCTAGAAGGAAAGCCTAGGAGCCACTTCCACTTTATCACCAAGTATCTCCAGCTCTCTTCCTGAGTCAGTCAATGAAGTTCTGCTCTTGCCAACCACGGTGACTCGAGAAAAAGCGGGTGCGCTCGCGCGCGCGCGCCCGCGCCTGCCCAGGATGGACTTTGCAGGGGCGGGTGGGGATGGTGGGAGGTTGCGGGTGCTTACCCTTTGTACAAGGTACACCAAAAAAAAAAGGAGGAGGCTGGAGGAAAGGGGGTAGGCCAGGCTTTCACAGCGCGTTTCCCACCTGGCTAAAGAGGTAGCGGCTAGGTGGAGAGCTGGCTACGGACTGCGTTGTTGGCGCTTTACTTGTCTTGCTTCATGAAATCTTCCTCACAACCAAAGTGGAACAGCCAGGGAGGGAACTCCTGCAAACTCAGCTGGCTCTCCGCGCCCAAGGCGCGAAGGTGAAATCCCGTCTTTAGAAGATGCTGAGCCTCAGCCCCTCCCAGCCTCCGGTGGCGCGCAAAGCCGACCTCCCTCCGGGAAGAGTTCCGTCCAGGCTGGCGGAAACCTGCTCCCGGGAGGCGCGCGGGCTCTCCGGCCCCGGCAGGCGCCGGCAGACTTCCCCGGTCCGCACTCGGAGACCTTGCCCGCCCAGCAGCGCGATTGTGCAAGCGCGGCTCTGCACGCCACGGGAGGGCCGGGAGGCGTGTTCGGCGCACACTCGGTGAACTCGAGGCGCAGCGCCCCTCCCCGGGGGTTATCTCCGGGGTGGAGTCCGCCCGCGCTCCCTCCCGGAGAGCAGCGCACCGGTCACCCGAGGTGCGGGCGCCCTCGCTCACCTCGCTGACTCCATCCTATTTCCATCCCCTCGCCCCCGCCCCACCCCGGGTCCCGCGTCCTTCCCGGACGGGCAAGCCAGGACCCACTCCGCCCCACTCAAAGAGTGCTCATTGGCCACCCAGGGACTGCCCTGTCTCCATAAATACTTGGTCCCCGGGCATGGATCATGGAGAGGGCCAGGAGGACATCGCGGCGCGCGCGGCATCTCTTCCACCCTCCTTGACATCTCCACTTCGAGGGTCCGCGCCTGCAGTCAGACTCGCGGGTCCACATCCCTCCCCTTCGTCTTCCAAGAGGCCCCCGCCCGCCCTTCTCCAGCCCCTGTGGCCGGCGGTCGGCGGGCACCCGCGCCCTGAGGCCGCCTCCCAGTGCATCGTAGAGCATCCTCGCGGAGGTCATTTCTGTCCCTCTGTCGCCTTCTTCATCACACCTGCCGGTCCTCTTTGCGTCTCTTTCCCAGAATCGTCACGCCACACATAGCCGGCGCCCCTTCAGCAACCTTGCTAAAGGTCCTTCACGGTCCGCGCGCGTTCTTCCGCGCGGGATCCCCCAGGCAGCTATGAGCTCTCCCATCAGCAAGATCCGCTCCCTGGTTGCCTTCTTACAGCAGCTGCGCAGCACCGGGCAGCTCCCCAGACCCGTGACACCGACGGTGTGCGCGCCCCCTCGGCCGCCGGAGGTGCCCGTCTGCCCGCTGACGGAACGTGGCGAGGTGCGGAACGCCGCAGCGCTGCCGGGCCCCACCAGCTGGCCACTGCTGGGCAGCCTGCTGGAGATCCTCTGGAAAGGGGGGCTGAAGAAACAGCACGACACGCTGGTAAATGCCTCATGGCGCCCCAATTCCGTCTCCCTTCCGTGCCCTGCGCTCCAAATTCTCCCTCAGGCGCGCATCCCGGGCGTACGGTGCGCTCGGGTTACCTCCGCTGCGGCGGTCCCCGGGTGGAAGGAGGCAGGAGGAGGGACAAGCGCTCTGGGGGGCTGCAAGGGATGCGCGCTGACTTTGCGCTGTGCCCCTCCCCGCTGCAGGCGGAGTACCACAAAAAGTATGGCGAGATTTTCCGCATGAAGTTGGGTTCCTTCGACTCGGTGCACCTGGGCTCGCCGGGCCTGCTGGAAGCGCTGTACCGCACGGAGAGCGCGTACCCCAAGCGGCTGGAGATCAAACCCTGGAAGGCCTATCGCGACTATCGCCAGGAGGGCTACGGCCTGCTCATCCTGTGAGTCCGGGCGGCAGGACGGGGTCGGGCTGCTGCACTTCGGGCGCTTGGAAACTGGGAAGAGATTCCCCGGGGCGGACCCCTCCTAGGCCGGGGACACGAAAGCCCCTATCTGATGCAATCGCGTGCTCTCGCAGACACCTGAGTGGGTTGAGGGACAGCTGTACTGTGAACCCACTTAACACCTGCCTTCTCTCTGGCATCTGGTGGGGTCCTACCTTTCCATCAAAGACACCAAAAAGCGTTACACTGATTGTGGTGGGGTGGGGTTCTGAAGTTAGCGCCCCAGGCAAACGTGTTACATAGAAACAAAAGTATCCCTTACACTTCTCTGTAACCCCTCTCAGAAGCTCAACGCCAGAAATCAACGTCCTTTGCTTTTGACAGGGACCTTTCTTTCTGGAAGGGAGTGGAAGGTTACGGACCTAGGTGAACTTGAAAGCTAGGATGAGGAGGGGTGTCCATAGTGAAATGCTGTACTGTGATGTGCTTCCTGTGCTTTTTAACTAGCACTCCGCCCCATTTTAATGCCTAATAGTTATGCATTTAGGATACAATTACTGGAATTAAAAAATACAGTAACATGGGGTGTATCGCACCCTTTGTGTTCGGCTGTCGGGCAAGTGCAAGAGGGCACCTGACGGGAATGGGCTTTTCCCAACCCCTGTGAATCTCTGCCCATGTGTTACTATTTGGAGGCAATGGCAACCTTCTAAGTGTGAGGTGTTTTGTGAACATGACTTTCAGTGGGCTGAAAGAAGACAAGATATGTCCTCTAGCATATCTGGGCTTCTGGGGGAGGGGGGAGTCTTCGGGTGCCTGCTCTCACCGCTGGGAATGGAGGCATCCGGTCTCCCCGCTCGAACCCAGCAAGGTCACCTCAACAGCCCTGAACCCCCATTATCTGGCCGTCGCCTTCCTTTGGCTGGGCAGGAAGGTGCTTTCTCGGTCTGTCTTCAAACCAGGCCCCCAGCATTCCAGTGCTTATCATTTCTGGCTATGTCTTGGCCCTGTTCTCTGTGTCCGTTCATGATACGGTTCACGCAAGCTGGAGGGCTGGATGGGGATCTCTGCACGTTTTCAGCTGGCTCTGAATAGATGTCTGCTTCCCTTCCCAGGGAAGGAAAAGACTGGCAGAGGGTCCGGAGTGCCTTTCAAAAGAAACTCATGAAACCGGTGGAAATTATGAAGATGGACGGCAAAATCAACGAGGTGGGCGGGCTGGGTCCGGGGCTCTCCTGGTCCTCTTGAGGAGGGCGGGAGGTCGGGGGAATGCCAGGCCACAGCTCCAGAGAGCAGAGGGTACAGTGGGCACTTTGGGTGATTCCGGGTCTTCACTTTCTCCTCATTCCCCTCCACACCATCGCCCCTCCCCCAAAGCCCTTATCCCGCCCTCCCTCACTGTCTCTTCAAGATATCACATTGAGGGAGCAGTCACAAGCGCAGACCTTGGTATTCCACAGTCTTGGATTTGAACATCAGCCTTCCGTCCTGGGGAACCTGACTATACCGTTTAATTTCCCTAAGCCTCGGTTTCCCAGTCTGTAAAATGGGGTAACAATCCTCACTCCACAGGTCTGCTGTGATGGTTGGATGAGATGACACTTATGAATGAACTTCTTTGGTTGTGACATTCGAGCTGGGTTTTGTAGGATGCATAGGAGTCCACCAGCCACAGGAGGTGGCGAAAGGCATCCAGGCGGAGGCAGTAGCCTGCTGGAAACACGGAGATGCTATGTCACGGCGTGTTTAGAGAAAGCACGTTCAGAATGGGGCTTTTCTGAAATGACGCTGGGCAGGAGGCAGGTCTTGACAATGTCTTTGTGTAGTGCTAAGGTATTTAGACACATCCTCCGGCTAGCAGGCCAGAGAGCAGGGGATTTAAGCATGTAGTAATCTCTTTTGACTCCTGTTCACTCTGGGTGTTTATTTTGAATTGAGCTGGGACCCACATAAGATGGTATAGGTAACAGATTACAAACTCAGAAGCTTGCAGGGCCCAGGCAATTAATAGAAACATAGATGGCAGGCCCGATAGGGGCTTCAAGCAATGAGAGCACATGCCCTTTCTAGGTGACAGCTGCCCCAATTCCAGCAAATGACTGCCCCGCGAGAATGCAGATGTAGTGTCCACAGATCTTGTAATTATTTATTATTATTATTAAGTAGAGGGAAATCTATATGTTCATGTGAACTCTCTGAATTTTTGATGGTAACCAGTTCACAATATTCCTGAATGCACCACATGCGCAGACTAAGCCTCCCTGCTCACGTGGCTGGGCTCTGTGGTCCCACGGGCTTGGTTCCAGGCCCAGTGTGGCCACTTCTCAGCTCTGCGTCAAGGGCCGGGGCCTGAGCCTCTCTCTGCGCCTCAGCTTCCTCATCTGTTACCTAGGAAACGGGAGAAATGACAGCACTTTCTCCCTCACAAAGCTGTCATGAAGATCAGCTAAGAAAATACACTTGGCCCAGTGCTTGGTAGTAGAGAACCCTCATTCAAGGAGAGGCATGTGTCATCTGAAACCCTGATTTTGGGGACAACGTGTCCAAGGTCACGGAGCTATTCAGTGGGGGAACCGCGTCCAGCATTTGCCGATTTCCTGGCTCCAAGTTCAACAGGCTTAACACAATACCAGCCGGTAAAGAGATGTTTGCTTGCCCAGCTGTGGAAGCGGCAAACCTCAGGGTGGTTACAGCACCAACGCCCCTGAGATGCCGTGCCCGCGAGGACACTCGACTGAGTTCTCCTCTGTGGTCTGTTCCCCCTTCCGATGAGAAGAGCTGTTTTCCTTCCTTTAAATTTAGATCACAGGCTGAAACTGAAGCCTCGGGGTGGCTGCCGGAAAAGCTGAGGAAATCACGCAGGACAAGGTAGTTAGGGTGTCAGGTGAGCTCCAAGGAACATACATAATTAGCGCTGCTTCCGAAGGAATAACCTTATGGCCGGTGAATAGATCCCAGGTAGCAAAACCTGAAGTCAGCTCACTGAGCTCTAAGTTCTTGTCGTTCCTCAAAGGCTAAACAGTGTCTCCGTGGCTTCTCTCTTTGAAGGTCTTGGCCGATTTCACGGGTAGAATGGATGAGCTGTGCGACGCGCGAGGCCACATCGAAGACCTTTACGGCGAACTGAACAAGTGGTCGTTTGAAAGTGAGTTGTCTTTCCAGTCTGCTTCATTTGATGTTGCAGGTGCTGTTGAGGCTCTGCATGGCTCTGCGGACAACTTGAGAACTCCCCTGTAATCATACACTGTTCTGACCAGGAAAGGCCTTTGCAGCTGTTCCAGCGCTCTCAGGCACTGAAGTTATGCTTTGCACTCCCAGTAGTTTGCGTAGTCATTCAACAAACACACAGTGACCACCTGCTATGTGTTGGGCACCATGCTCGGGACAGAGCAGTGAGCAAAACAGGCAACAACCCTGCTCCCATGGAGCTGGGGTTCCAGTAGGGGTGACTATTGACAAGTAAACACACTGATTTTAGAGAGAGAGGAAGCAGGGAGAGAGACAGTGAAACATTGACGTGAGAGAGAAACATCAGTTGGTTGTCTCGCATACTCACCCTGACCAGGGATTGACCTGCAACCCAGGTATGTGCCCTGACCGGGGATCAAACCTGCAACTTTTTGGTGTATGGGGCAATGCTCCACCCAACTGAGCCACCCAGCCAGGACCACATTTTAATATATACTCTGCCAAGGGGTCAGGAGCTCAAGAAAGAACATAGGTGCCCAGAGGAGGCAACTCTGCTTTGGTACAGAGACACCTGAGGTGAGACCTAAGAAAGGTGAGGTGCGAGCCACAAGGGGCCTGTGGGCAGGTTGTTCCAGAGAGCGGAGGCCGGAAGAGCGAATGCCCTGGGGTAGAAGGTGGGCGCACCTTTGAGAAACTCCAGGGATGCCTGGGGGGGGGGGGGAGGCGAGCTGGGGAAGATCAGGCCTACAGGTTCCACAGGAACTTTTAGTTTGAGTTACATGGAGAGCCACGGAGACTTGGACACAGAAGCAGGGGTGATCAGAGTTTCTCCAAGGGTCGCCCCGGGAGTAAGAAGCACATCACTGCTCGCTGGGGCTGCAGGCGGGGGAGCAAGGCCACTTTAACAGACAAAGCTGGTCCAAGGCTGTGGGCACATCCCAGACGGGCGCCTCCGCCGAGCTCGGCCTGCGGGCGCTTCCCGGAGGCGGCGCCCTCCCAGCTAGGGCCGGGTGGGTGAGCAGGAGTTCGCCAGGCGCAAGTGAGCGAAGGAGGAACGGCCCAGGCGGAGGAGCAGAGATGATGGCGAAGGCACAGGGAGGCGTTTGGAGTGACTGGCGCGTATCCTGCGGGGGAGGGCGAGGGCAGAGGATGGGAGGAAGGCGGCAGGCGGCCCTGTAAATCCATATAAACCAGGACGGGAGCTGGACTTTGAACCTGGGAGGACCCGGGAGGGACAGGAAGTGCTTTTGGCAGGCGGGTGGCGTGGTCTGCTGGCTGCAGGGGTCACTCTGGCTGCTGATGCGAGGGGCTGGACACGGCGCCCCAAGACAGTAGCCTCTGTCCGGACGTCTCTCCTGCATCAGATCGGCCTCACGTTAAGGTTACACACCAGCCACCTTGGCCCATGAGAAAGCTCCATGCGAACAAGAGACACACGGAAGGTGTCAAGGGGCGAAGAGGGGCGAGGGGAAGGAATGATTATAAAGTAGAAGGGACGCATTTGCTTTGGAAGTTGTCCACTGCAAATACCCAAATTAAGGAGCACCAAATGCATGTCTTTGTAAGTCAAAGGAAATCCGACCAGGGCGGTTTAAAAACTATTGTCTAGCGTTACGGGAAGTCTCGAGGAGGGCCGCCTGCGGAGGGTGCTAGTGACGTCACCGGGGACCCAAGTTCTCGCTCTGTTCTCGCGCGTCCAGCCTTAGCTGGCCGGCGTGTTGCAGAAGGGGTGCTGCCCCTCCTGGCCTCACCTCTGCCGTGTGGGCAAAAACAAGAAGAAAAGAGGGTACAGGTCCCACTCTACCTAGGAAGCAAAAATAAGATGTCCTCTTGGGCTCACCAGCCAGACAGACCTGGGTCACGTGGCTGCTCTGGAGGCTCCAGGAAGGCGGGGCAAGTCAGGGAACAGGCTGGCCTCAGGAGTCTTAGATGAATCCTATTAACTACCTGAAACACTGACACCCTAAATAAAATCGGGGTTCTCTTAGGGGAGAAAGGAAGCAGAATGAGTGTTGGGTAGGTCAGTCCCCAATGTCTGCCACGCCCAATATCAATGATAAACTCTGACTAAAGCAACACCGGCAGGAGAGATTCACTCCCGTATGGACAGGGCCACATTTGCCCAGTGGCCTTTCTGTCCAGGAGGCTCCGCAGGGGACGGGTGCTTGGACCCGGAGATCATTTCTAGAAAGAGTGATCAGACTCTCAGATACTTCACGCCTCTGTTCTTCGAAAAGACCTCACGTCTAGGAGAGATGGAATCGACTCTTTAGTGGCCAGCTAACCGTCGTGTCCAGATTATGCTAACGGTGTTGATTATTTTAATTAACAGGCATCTGCCTTGTGCTCTATGACAAGAGATTCGGGCTCCTTCGGAAGGACGCGGGGGAGGAAGCTCTGGAATTCATCAAGGCCATCAAAACAGTAAGCATCCCCTGGGGGAGAGAGCAGTTGTCCTGACTGGGTGCCCGTGCTTTGCAGGTTTCCCCAAGAGAGGCGTGCACACGGATAGTTTTGTTACTATAGTCAAGCGTTCATTTTAATGTGTGCTATCTGTGTTTGCACATGGGTGCGCACAAAAATGCAGCTATAATAAAGCAGCACATTAAATCATCATTTGGGCAGAGTTAGGGTAGGAAGTTCAGTCGAAGGTCTGTCGATTAAATTATGGTTGTCACAAGCCTGACGGTTTTCAGACTTTACATTTTTTATTCATGTGTGGATCTAGTAGATGCTGTGGAACCGGCAAAGGAGTGGCTGACGTTTGGAAATTCAAGTGAATTTTGATAAAATTGATCATTTTCCTTTTTTCTTCCTTTTTAAGAAGTAGGTTATAAGAGCAATTTTTTAAAATTAAACCTGACTGAAAAATCATCCCAAAGATGATTCTGTGTATGTTCCTGGGGGTGGGGGGCGGGGTGAGTAGGGCTTCCAGGCCCAGTGTGGAGGGGCCCAAGGCACCCTGCTCAGAACCCCCCGCTCCGTCCGGTGCAGAGGAGGCGCCGTCCTGGAGAGGAACGGGCGTGAAGAGGCACTTGTGTCCCTCACAGATGATGAGCACGTTTGGGAGGATGATGGTCACCCCGGTGGAGCTGCACAGGAGCCTCAACACCAAGGTCTGGCAGGCGCACACGCGGGCCTGGGACACCATTTTCACGTCAGGTAACGGGGCCGCACACCCAGGCCCGCTGTCCCCGAGCTGCTGCCCAGAGGCCGAAGGGGTCTTCTTGGCCGGGCCACCCCCATCCTCAGAGGGAGGCGCTCCTCCTGATTCCCTTGGGCTTTGCGGGCAAGAGTCATCCCAGTGTCGGCAGATGCTAAGAAAAAGGCAGGGGGCGGCATTGCGTTCTCTCGGGGAACCAGGAGGCATTAAAAGCAAGAGCTGTGGAGTCAGAGGTACCCGGGTTCAATCCCCGCGCCTGCCATGGGTGTGGCAGGTTGGCCAAATGTGCTCTCTCCTTTTCATCCTCAGTTGTCTTACCTCTCAAATGGGCCAACAACAACAACAATAATAGCGCCTACCTCAGTGTAACAGTTTTTAGGCCTAGTATAGCCTGGCATATGACAGTATCTCAAGGCATCAGAGCTATTTTTGGCACATTGTGGAGGGAGCATTTGATGCTAGGTATTTTTCTGTGATAAAATAATATACTACCTACGTTTCAGCATACACACTTACTTTACTCCCACCAAAAAACCCATGTCAGACCCTTCTCTGAGCCCCGAGTAACAGAACTGAGGCACGAGGAAGTTAAGCAACCTTCTCAACAACATTCCAGGCTGGGGGACGGCAAAGCCAAGGTTGGAAGCCGAGCGGAAGGGCTCCTGGAGCTCAGACTCCAACGGCGGTCCCACGCATTGTCGTCATGGGTATTGCCACCATCCCCACTACTGTTATTCAGGTGGTGGCTCGCATCATGATTGAATGAAGGAAGGGAGACATAAGCCTGGAATGGACTTTATCAGAAAATTATCAGAAATATCAGATATCAGAAAATTTTACTATTATTGTGAACATTCGCAGGCACTGCACACACGTGCGTGTGTGTGTACCAAGATTTGGGAGCCACCCCTGTCTCAGTGTGCGTGCCTGCATTAGTGACCATAGCGGCTAGACACCTGGCTGTGGGTCCAAGTTCGGATTCCGAGAGTAGCCCCAAATCCCACCTCTGTCTCATCGTGACCCCCTCCAAGCCCTATGCCCTTAGTAGTGAGGATGTGACCTGCGGGTCAGCAGCACCAGCATGACCTGGGAGCTGGTTAGAAATGCAGACTTCCAGGCCCACCCCAGACCCTCGATTCAGAATCTGCATTGTCAGAAGACACCCAGGTGACCAGTGTGCATGCTGACATTGGAGGAGCCCCGCCCCGGGGGGGAGGGGGCATCCATCCATCCTTGACGACCCAACGAGGCAGCGTGGTCCCCTCTAACAATGTCCACGTCCCAGGAAAGCCCCGTCTGTGCTCTGAGGACTTCATCTCAGGTTCCCTTTCATCCTTTGCCTCCTCCTGACGTCCAGCTGACTTCCTCTCCCTTTTCTCTTCCCCGACAGTCAAATCCTGTGTCGACCAGCAGTTAGGGAAGCACTCAGAGCAGCCCGGCAGGGACTTCCTCTGTGACGTTTACCACCGCAACCGGCTGTCGAAGAAGGAGCTGTACGCCACAGTCACGGAGCTCCAGCTGGCCGCCGTGGAGACGGTGAGGGTGCTCCTGCTTCCCGACGGGGACGTGACCAGCCCGGCGTGGCATCGTTTCACGGTGCATTGTAACAAACCCTGCCGCTCACTCACTCCACGGGGACGAGCGGAGCTCTAGCTCAGCAAAGATAAAAAGTCCCGCGCCGGGTGGCCGTGGGAGACCCCATGGTGTGCGGCCTTCGTGCTCACACGTGATAGGAGGAAAATCCCCCTAGTGACTCCTGCCCTAGCGACGCCACTCCAGAGCAGGGTCTCAGTGCTGCGACAGAGGAAAACGGCTACGCGAGTTCGGGCGTGGCAGACATTCCCAGCACACAATCGACGCTCTGGATTTTTAAAAACTGGACGTATACTTTAGGTGGCCGTGCGTGGTACCTTACCTACCTGGGGCTGTTCATGTATGATAAAAATATTGACATACTCTCTGCAGAATTAGCAAAGGGGGTCAGAGTTGAGACGGGAGAAGCAGGATGGGCCATGTTCACCGGGAGGCTTAGGAAGCCCTTTGGCTTTTACTACACCCGCGACGGAGAGCTCGTGGAGTGTTTTAAGGAAGGGGGCAGCTGGGTCAAGTGCAAACAGCGGGCTCCGGCTGGCGGGCGGAGCGTGGGTGTAGTGAGCGGACAGAGCATGCGAGCCGGAGGTCAAGCCAGGGCGCTCGCTGCCCATGAGGATTTGCAGGCCACTCAGCCCCGGCCGTGACCCTGGCCGGCAGGCCGCCTGTCTTACTGGGCTTCGGTGAAAGCTACAGCCCTCTGCCTTTTGGAGACTCTGTTTGGTCCTTGTGGTAACGGACCCGCTGATAGCCTGAAATCTGTTTCTTTTTTCGTCCTGGCTATTCTGAAAGTCCCATTGGGAAAAATCAGAGAAATGTGAACGTCTATCTAGTTTGGCAGCTCCGCCCTCGTCCTGCTCCGTAAATTGGACTCTTGTGCTGATGCCGTCCGCAGTTCATTGGCAGCGGAGGCTGCCAGTCCTCTGCTATGAGGAAGGCCGCCTTGGGGACATCCTCTTCCAAAAACAGTAAATGCCACTGGCTCCCAACCGCCTTGCACTTTGCTCACTTATGTGACTGGCACATGGCACTTGGCTCGAGTGTCTTCCTGTCCACAGGGACAGGACACCGTGACCATTTTTAGGAGACTATTTGGTTTAAATTAGCCTAAAAAAAGAAAGGGCCTAAAAATCAAATGCTTTCTGACGACCCGTGGTGAATATTATGAAGCTCAAAGCCACACTTGGCTGCTCCCACCGATATTTTTTTCTCTTCTCGTTGCCTTTGGAAAGGAAACAGAGAATGCCACTTAACAGGCCAGAGCCTTTGTCGGAAACTGGGCTGGTACCTTGAAATTCTCGGCTCGATGCTCGAATCTCTTATTCTGGTGTCGGCAGCCTCTTTGCGTGTGGCTAAAGGCCTGAGTCTAGATAACGCCTTTATAGTTTTGTGGTAACTTCTTAGGGTGTGGCAGGGGGGAAAAAAAACCCTCTTCTTTTAAATTCCAGAAATACAGTTTCTGGTGAGTTTGCACTGCAAAAAAAAAGTGTAAATGTCTTACAGCCGCACTCCTAGGATCTGCATTCTTCTCTCCCCACTCAATTTTTATATTAAATAATTCTCAAATTAAACTCTTTTTTTGGAAATAATTATAGATGCACATGCGGCACTACAAAAAAAAAGATGGGGTGGGGCCCCTTGTGGCCTCCCCCCAGTGTCCCTCAGTGGGACCAGCCTGCATAGCAATAAACATCGTCACAACCTGGCGCTGACCTCTGTCCCGTCCACCCTCCTTGCCTGCACTCCACCAGCTTGCCACGCGCTCCTCTGTGTTCAAACCATTTTTGTGGCACACTATATTTTAAGTCGAATGGGGCAAATTATCTACAGGGTTCTATTTTGATTCCCTCAATAAATAAACTCCCCTTCACCGACATGTTTTAAAAAGTACATTTGAGCCCTGGCTGGCGTAGCTCAGTGGATTGAGCGCGGGCTGTGAACCAAAGTGTTGCAGGTTCGATTCCCAGTCAGGGCACATGCCTGGGTTGCAGGCCATGGCCCCCAGCAACCGCACATTGATGTCTCTCTCTCCCTCTCTCTCTCCCGCCCTTCCCTCTCTAAAAATAAATAAATAAAATCTTTTTTAAAAAAAAGGACTTTTGACTGCGCATCCGTGGCAATCCCTTCAGGCAAACAGGGATGTGGGAAAAAGCACCGGTAATTTTTTTCCCCCCTGCGGAGCAAGGCCATAGGGTTCAGCACAGACTGGCTTTGAGGCAGTTTCTTTGCAGAAACTCAAGGTTGTGTCGCTTGGTTTTTCAGACGGCAAACAGCTTAATGTGGATTCTCTACAATTTATCCCGCCACCCCCACGTGCAACAGAAGCTTCTTCAGGAGATCCAGAGTGTGCTGCCTGCGAGGCAGAGGCCGCGGGCAGGGGACTTGAGGAAGATGCCGTATTTAAAGGCCTGTCTGAAAGAATCCATGAGGTAGGAACACGCGTCCGGGGCCCGTATGAATGCACGAGAAAGCTGTCCTCTTAAACACACAGCGAGGGGTCCCTCCCCCAGAGACAGCCGCCGTGCCTGGTTCTTAACATTTAGCAAACTGGGAAAAAAAAAAAAGAAAGAAAGAAAAACAAAAACAAAAAGAACCTCAGGACCATATTCCATTTCTGTCAAAACTCATTTCCTAAATCATTTGGTTGAATTCTCTCACACCTTGGGAAGTGAGTGTCATCCCCTTTGAATCAGCAATAACACTAATAATGAATGCTGTGAGCACCAATGAGGATTCTGGGCGGGACTGAAGAACCTGACGGGAAGCCCAGCCAGGGGACCCTGTTATCATGTGATAAGACCTAGAGACATCTTTATCTTTGAGCCTCCGGTATCCGATGTTCTTTGAAAATTCTTTTTACACCCTTTCTGGAAAACAGAACTCGTACTATTTAGGATTAAAAGGAAATACCTTTAACTTCCTGGAAGACAGATAAGAGGAAAGTAGAACAAATGTCAAGATTCAGGGTGAAGCCCTGGTCGCTGTGGCTCAGTGGGTTGGGCGTTGGCCCGCAAACTGAAAGGTTGCCGGTTCGGTTCCCAGTCAGGTCACATACCTAGGTTTCACGTTCAGCCCCCAGTTGGGGAGCCGTATGTGAGAGGCAACTGGTCGGTGTTTCTCTCCCCCTCTTTCTCCTTCCCTCCTTCTCTCTCTAAAAATAAAAAAATTAAATGTAAAAATAAGATTCATGGCAAAGTGTGAAAAACATACACGTTTCGAGTCTAGAACTAAACGGGAGAGCCAGTATGAGCAACTACTAAGCAGGCTCGTACTGGCAGGTCTTGTCACCCCAATAAAATAAGGAGTAAAAACGAGAGATGTAAATATGGGGAAGACAGAGACGCAACTTCCTTATGACGAACTGTGGTGAGGTTTCCCTTCTGAGTTATGAACTTACGCAACAATTGTGCACTTTACCGGAATCCGAGTTCCCATCGACACTTGAGCTAGAACTCGGTCCGTGCCTGCCTTTACGTCTTCGGCTTTGATTTTTCAGGCTTACCCCGAGTGTGCCGTTTACAACCAGGACCCTTGACACGGCAACGGTTCTGGGGGAATATGCTTTACCCAAAGGAGTAAGTCGAATTTGTACCTTTTGGACCTTACAGAGCTTTGAAAGACACATGTTCCAAATAGGCACCCGATTCCCCCTAAACACGTTTAGAGGGAAAACATTCATTTCGCAAATACGTAGATGCTAACATGTAGCGGACAGGTTGCATCATGCCGTGCTAGGGATGAGGGCCACAGAGACAGACCTGGATTCAGGTGTAAACTCGAGTGAGTTATGCAACTTCGGTGAGCCTCGCCTTTCTGTAAAATGGGGGTAATGACAACATCTACCACTTGGGGTTCTTGTGGGAATGTGATGCAAAAATTTAAAGTTCTTTACCTGTTTTGTACCTGGCACATTTCAAGCCGTCCACAGCTTTGGGCAGTCGTCATTATGATACATTGGTGGGTGACTTTTACATTGGCAGGGTGACCGCTTTTGTCAGGTTCGCTCTCCGACATCCTCTGCTTCCTTTAAACGCCACGCGTCTCTGTGTGTTTTCAGACAGTGTTGATGCTAAACACCCAGGTGCTGGGGTCCAATGAGGAAAATTTTGAGGATTCGAGTCAGTTTCGACCCGAACGATGGCTTCAAGAGAAAAAGAAGATCCACCCTTTCGCGCACCTTCCGTTCGGCGTCGGGAAGAGGATGTGCATTGGGCGCCGGTTAGCTGAGCTCCAGCTGCACTTGGCTCTGTGCTGGGTAAGACGCCGGCTGGCCTTCCGCGCTTGCTTCCGCGCTTCCGTCCGGTGCTTTTCCACGAGGCAGCGGAAGGGGGCTAAGTGTGCCTTTTTGTGTGCACGCGTGTTCCAGATTGTCCGCAAATACGACATCGTGGCCACGGACCAGGAGCCGGTGGAGGTGCTGCACTTGGGCATCCTGGTGCCCAGCCGGGAGCTCCCCATTGCTTTCCGCCAGCGATGAGCGGCCTCGGGTGAGCACCCGGGATGCTGGGCGGGACAAAGGCTGGGCCAGCCCAGAAGTCAGCCAGAGCTGGGTTCGGGTCCAGGCTCGCCACTGATTCTCCCGGGGACCTTGGGTAGTGACTCCACTGTTCTGCCTCCTTTTTTCTTTTTTTTTCTACTTGCAAAATGGGGAACAAAGTAGCATCTATCCAGAAAGTTGATATGAACATTGAATACTCAGCCCAGAGCCTGGCATCAACCACAAGTGCTCTCAGTACATGCCAGCTGCTGCTCCAGTTTCTGCTTGTAAATACCACGGGTGGACACACTTTCTGTAAAGGGCCGGTTGGCGAGTATTTTAGGGTTCTCAGGCTATTCCGTCTCTCTCACAGCCATTCAACTCTGCCTTGCAGCTTGAAGCAGCCTCAGGCAACTCGTCAATAAGTAGGTGTGACTGTCATACGGGTTTTCTGTTGCTGCTGTGACACATCACTAGAACTTGTGTCAGGTGACCCAAGCATGTCCGGTTACAGTGCTGTAGGTCAGAGATCCGACACGGCGCTCTCACCAGGTGTCGGCGGGGCTGCGTTTCTTTCTGGAAGCTCGCGGGGACACTCTCCCCGCTTGCTAATTTGGGTTGGCGGCAGAATTTAGTTGCCTCTGGTTGTAGGACTGACGCCCCGCATTCCCTTGCTGTGAGCTGAGAGCTGTTCCCTGGAGTCGCCTGCGTTTCTGGGTTCACGCCTCTTGGTCCATCTCCGTCCCCATCACCACCCAGGGCTGAGCCCCCGCTGCAGGTTTCACGCCTCTCCTCCTCCTCCTCAGGTCCTGTCTCTCCGACAGGCTGTTGTTCAGGGTAATCTGCCCACCTCAAGGTCCATAACCTTGACACACCTGCACAGTTCCCTTTGCCACGTAAAGTGACGTAGTCACAGGTTCCGGGAATCAGGGCGTGGACGTTCTCTGAGGACCATTATTCCGGCTTCCACGGCTGCATTTCAATAAAGATTTATTTATAAAAACAGGTGGAAGGCCCTATCTGGACCCAGGGCGTTGCTTTACGGACCCCTGGCCTGTAAGTGTGTGTACCCACCAGCCTGTATGAAATAAACTGAAACACTTTCCCTGCCCTCACTACTGAAGTGGTAAAAATTTAGCCCGAGAAGTCTCCGATGTCATCTTCTGTGGAGATACGACATTTCCAACATAGGGCTTTATAGAGAGTTCCATGTCAGTGTTCAAAGTCAATGTCAATCATTCTGTGTTTTTCAACAGAATCTCCTAACAGTTGCCTAGAATCAGTTGCCACTTGCTAACTGCGAGTCGAGGGGCATGTGCTGAGAAGTGGTTACTTGAGGCAACAGGCAGTTGCAGACGAACTTTCTGAATGAGGTTTAAGCAAATCCCTCCCCCAGGGCCTGGCCCCACGAGGCAATTTGTTAAGCGCTGTGCATCCCAACCAGCACTGAAACAAGGGGAATGACGGGGGACCACTAGCTGAATTTTAAAACTCCCCGCCTTTGGCAAGGCCGTGGGAACATCCATGGTGGCAAGCCCTACCTTTGGCAAGAGCCCGGGGCAGGTTTTGGCTTTAGTATTTGTTTGTTTGTTTGTTTGTTTAGCTGATAATTCTTCATTTAATCACACTTCTTGGATATATAATTGGAATATACTTTCTTTCCCAGATTTTTTTTCTTTTACCAATGCCTGGAGCAGAGAGCTGAGCTCTCCTGCCGGCAAGGTGCTTGTGGCTTCTGCGAGGCCCCGAAGCAAATTCCCGTCACCGGGGCACGGAGCAACCCACCAAGGGCGTTCGGGCACCGCATTTCTCTCCTCCCTTTCGCACCAGCGTTCCAGGAGCTGCACCATCAATGGGCGACGGCTCTTAAGACGGTGACTGACTCAGGGAAGCAGATGAAGGGTTGTCTTCCAGGTCAAGTGCTGGCTTCCACTTGGCCAGGGTCAGCACCATCCGGACTGCCACGGACTTGCCCGTGACCGTGTCCCCTCCTGCATTTTCCAGGACGTGGTCGGGCCCTTGGCGGTCAGGCACAAGTCACTACACGTTTCTGTCTCTGCCCGGCCAAATTCTCCACTGGAATCTCGACTGCTGCGGTGTTGGTTTACAGAATCACAATAAAAAACCTACGATAGCCACATTGTCGGGGGCTCGGGGTAATATGGACAATCCAGGAACCGTAACTGCTTCGTGTCATATTTGGAAAAATGTTTTGCTTAATCACGTAAGCCAAGCTACACGCTCCTGGGCCGCTGCACTTTGGAACAGGAGCGTCGCTGGGGAATCAGAGAATGCCTCTATTAGAAGCGGGTTAATGAAGTCAAAACCTCCTACGTAAGAAGACCTTCACAATTTACTGTGGCGTCATTTGGTTAAAGGGTCCTGCCATTCTTTCCTTAGTTTGTGTATTTCCTCTACGGCATGAAGGAGTTGGATCAGTAGTTTGAAACTGTATGTGTATGCGTGTATTCTAATAGTGCTTTGTTTAAGTCACATTTAAAAACACATGGTATTTCCTTTAGGATCTGTGGTTTGAGGCAACGTGATAATGTTCAGCCAGAGCTTAGAAGTGTTTGGTGACTTCCCATGGCTTAGTCCCCCACCACCAGAACGGGACAGCAGCAGAGTGGGTGCACATTACAGATTAGTTACACCGGGGGAGGCAGAGGTAAATTTAGAGTTGCTCAAATCAATAATTAATAAAATAATCCAAGGATAGATGCTGTGTTTCACGTACAACTGTAAACCTACTTTTGCCCACCCTGGTGTAATCAGTCTTACTTGATTTGAACTTTTGGGGCAAGTATGATTTTATAAATGGGAAATGCATAGAGATGTATGCAATACTTATAAAACTTTTTTACAAAATTGTGTTTACATATGGTTTCTTTACAAATATTTTTACTACTACTTTTTAAAAAAGCATATTGTGCATTTCTGTAATTTGATAAAGATTTCCCTGTTCAGGTTATATTTTTAGAATATTTCAGGAGTATACATTTATATCTTTGTATTTGAATATATATGTACAGTTTGCTAAAATGGGTATATGCTTCCTCCTTGCCCTGAAATTATTTTTAGAATTATAAATTCATGTGTTTTCAGATTTCATCTGTGTATCTTTTTTGAATTCTCTGAAAGTAAGAATAAAGATTTTAAAACTTGATAGATGTTTCCTCTTCATTGCACTTGTTACAACAAAATTTTAAAATTTAAATTTTGTCTTACTAGAAAAATTCTCATGTGGCCACTTCCCAAGCTCCATATCACAAAACCTACCTTTATGAAAATCTGGACTTCAGCAGCAGTTATACAGAAACCTGATCATTTGAATAGAAAATAAGTTTCTTTCTTTCTCCTCCCCCTTGCTTAAATACAGGCTCAGGCATAAATAATGCCCCATTTTTATTGCAAAAATCTGTATCACAAAATCGTAAGCATGTGATTCGGTGACATAACAACATCACACTCAAGCACACCATATGACAGTGTAAGTGAAACGTTTGGATCAACACTGTAACTTATTCCACACACATTATCACCCTACCAACCGCGCTGGAGCAGGCGTCACTTCTGCCGGCCCCTGCACCTGGACCACAGCAGCCACCCCCAGCCGATCTCCATCTCGCCTCCCTCCAGTCTGATCCTCATACACTTGCCCCGTGGGTCTGTTCAAGACCTGATCCTGCCTGGTTCCTGCTTCTGTGCTTCCCGCGGCTCCTCAGAAAGCCAATGCCTTCAGCTAGACCTCGGTGCCCTGTAAAGGACGACCCCCTGACCCACAGGCCCCCGCGTGCATCACCCTCCCCCTGGACGCCCCAGACCCCACCACACCGGCTCCTACCAACCAGCTCCTCTATTTCTTAAACGCCACCCGCCCATCCTTTGCCACCCACCACCTTCCCTTGTCTCTTGTCCTCCTCCCCTTGGCACCATGCAGACCCCCGACCCAGCTTCCTCCAGGAAGTCTTCCCTGATGACCAAGATCCCTGGAGGCAGACCCCAGGACCCGGGTTCCTCAGGGAAGTGACTCCCAGGGACACCCACGAGGGAATGAGGGCAGCAGGAGAGGGCCAGGGAAGGAGCCGGAGGAGGGTGCCATTGGCGGGAAGTTCCCACCTCGGCCTGGCCCCGGGAGGGTCATGGTGCAGCACGCAGGGTGCATGGTGAGCTCCTCTGGGGCTGCCGCTGGGGCTGTGACGTCCCAGGTGCTCCGGCCCTTGGCCCGTCCGTGCAAAATAGCCACAGCAGCCCACAGGGGTCTGTGAGGGGGGGCGACAGCTGCCATCCAATAGAAACTCAGCACCAGAAGCTGGGGGGCACACCCCAGTGGACAAAGGGTGGGAGGGCATCTCGGGGATGCAACAACAGTGTCGGCTGCCCCTCGCCCACCTGAGCATTCGGCCCAGAGTGGACGCTGGCAGGTAAGGCTGTAACCGTGGTAATAATAACAACTAGTATCTAATAACTAACCCCACACAGTGGGGGTTATAGTTCCCCCCACTTCGCGCCTGAGGAAACAGAGAGGGCCATGGCCCCAGGGTCTGCACCCCGCCCCCCCAGCAGGTCCTTTCCAACTCCCCACAGTGGCACATTGACACGCTTTTGTGACTGATACTCGCCACCTACATGTACACCACACACACACACACACTCACACACACACACAAGTGTAGGTTTGATGAGACAGGAGCATGTTTGCCACCGTATGCATGACACCTGCCTTCAAGCTCATAACAGGCTCTCAGTAAACATTTTTCTTCATCGAATTGCCCTTGTTGGTAAGGTTCGCCTCAGCCCCTCGCCCTGGCTGGTTACCTCACCCTGCCTACCTCCCTTCAAGAGTTTAATTCCTCCTCTGCCCGGCCCAGCGCCGGGGAGAGCGGGACATACCTCCTTCTAGGGCCGATGATAACGTGGAGACGTCCTCCGAGGACTGAAGGACGTATGTGAAATACGGTTTACAGAACATTATTATATAGGCTATGGTAACTTGATGAGGTCTACTATAGACACACATGACCTATTAGTAACTGTAGAATATAGTAATACGATGCATAATGAACTGTACCTGATACAGGTAACTTTTCCCCCGAGTGTTTCCGTGAGTCAGACCCACCTTCGAATACCCCTCGCCCACTTGCCCCGCAGAGCAACTGTGCTGGTTCAATACATGCATCAACTTGGCCAAACTCCGGGGCCAGTTGTGTGACCCTTTCCTGCCCCTTAACCCATGTATTCCTCACACACCCCTCCTGCCAGGGACCTTCCCTGGGTTTGCAAGAGGCTGGGAGAAGGCAAATATCTCGCTCAGGAAACACAGTGAGCAGGAGCCTTAGCCACAAACCCCGACCTCCCTGACTCCAAGCCCCTGTGGCCAGTCGGTTAAGCATCTGTCAGCAGGTGCTGAGCCTGAGCCTGTTGAACAGCCCTGGTTGAAAGCCAAGGCCCCGTTTATGATTCAATGTAATGTGTTGAGCTTTCTGTAATCTCCTGGATTGGACATTGATCCAAATGATTTCATTACTTACTGCTATCCATGACTGTTGGGCCCTGCAAACCTCCCTTTATCGGCAAAAACAATATTTGCAGAACTCTTAATCATCAGGAAGCTTCGCACCTGGGCCTCCTGCGCAGCCCCAACTCCCAAGCTTTACAGGTAATGACAGGATTTGCACAGTGGACACTTTCCCCTTCCACGTCCATTTTTGCTGTAGTGAACATGAGTGTGAGACACTTTCTACGCCTGCTGGGCAGCAAGGCGAGAAGGGGGGAGAGAGGTCTGGGGGTTGAAACCGAGCCAAGAGTTGACGGCACATACTTGAACGATAAATGCATTGCAACTGCTTTTCATTTCATCTTTTTAACCCTCCCCTGAGGACATTTTTTTCATTGCTCTTAGAAAGGGAGTCAGGGAGAAAGGGAAAGAGGGAGAAGCACCGGTGTGAGAGAGAAACACTGATTGGTTGCCTTCTCGCAGGCGTCCCCACTGGGGATCGATCCCACAACTTGGGTATGTGCCCTGACTGGGAATTAAACCTGCGACCTTTCACTCTACACCGGGATGACACTCCAACCCCTGACCCACGCCAGACAGGGCTCATGTGTTTGTTTGTTTTTTTTTAATAAGGCGATTTCCTCCTTCAGTTCATTTATTGTAGATTCTTCTTCATTTATAATTTGCCCTGGTAGCTTTGTACCAGGTGACATCTACGGGAGGCCAGTGAGTGTCCTCTGGCGTATGGCAACACCGGTTGGTTGGTGACAGCTGCCTGGCACTCGGTATTGAGAAGGGTTCTAAGGTTGAGCCCAGATACAGCAGGGAGAGACCGTAACTTTCTGGCAGTGTCCGCCAACAGCCTGTTATAGATTTGCCCACCCTACACACGCTATCTTCTGAACACCAGACTTACAGATATCTGATGAGAATAGCCTATATTTATCAAGTACTGCGTGCTTGGCACTGTACTAAATACATTATGTTGAATTTTCCAGTGTTTTTATTAAGGATGCATAAGTACCCCTCACAACATACATGCAAGATAAATTTTGCAAACAAATAATTTGCGTTATGGATAACGTGTGTGTTTACAATGATGTTCTGGCAATACCACTTCATTTTAAATTTCCAGCGCTGTTATGACGCTTGCCTTTGAAATCAGTGGGTCTACATTTAAAGGGGAGACGACGGTGAGTGAGTGAGTGACATTTCAGCAGGTGGACCAGTTGGGCTCCATGAACGTGGCACAGGAACAGCTGGAAACTGGGAAGGGCTGGAAGGTAATAGCCCTGGATGAAGGCGTGAGCTGACCTTCATTTCACAGTTGAAGAAACCGAGGCTTGGAGATTAATAGGAGGCTTAAGCTCATGGAACCAGTGTGTGGTACAGCCAGGGTTTGAACCCAGGAAGTCTGACTGTGAAGGTCAAACACTCGGCTGGCCCCCCATGTCCCTTACTGCCCAGTAGGCACCTCTGAGTATAACTACCTTGAGTATGGGCAAGACCTACTTGCTTCTACCCAATAGAATATGTCAAAGATGATGGGATGTCACTCACCTGGTTATAGACCAGGTGAGGTTAGAGATGATTGTAACGTCCGCCCTCCCAGGAGACTCTTTCCTGCATGGTTTTCATGACCACGCAGCTACGCTGGGGAGGCCCACATGGCAAAGAATGGAGCGCAGCCTCCTACTAGAAAGGCAAGTCCAAAAGGCACCTACTAGGTCCTGGATTAATCATCAGAACCAGCAACGTGCACCAATTCATCCAATATCTATCAAATCCTTATCTATTAAAGCGCATACTTATTAAGGATAAGGGCATTCTGCTCTCACATTCCAAGAGCTATTTTTATCACCACCTTGAAATTCTCTGTTCTTCTCCCCGTGCCGTTCACTAGGGGGACAAGCTCATCCCGCCTTTCCCGTGTTGACTGAGTAGTTCTGTTTTTTAACCCCTAAATTGTAGAAAATTATCTGAGATCCTTGTTCTCAATGACTTTCACAGATTTTAACTCCAGGTACCTATTCACAGTAGGAAAACCCCACTGGTGAGTTACATGCATCTCGTTGAAAATGAATGAGCGAAAGCAAGTGAATAAGAAGAAAGACACTGATATTTTTGTGATGCCAATGAGGTGCTTTCTGGCTTTCCTTCAATACCAGAGGCAGATTATTCATTAGAATCACAAATAGCCACAAAGATGAGGTCAGGATTGCCTTGTAGAGGTACCTTGTTGGCGAAGTCCTAACTGCAGAGACAGCGGAATAAAGCACATATGTAGCCATCGTGTTCTTAATGAGATTCCTGAGACTAACTCCATCGTTCCTGTTTTTCTCTCAGTTTCCGGAGAAAGGTGCTGAGTCTGCCTTTGGACAAGCGTTCGGTCTGTCTGCCAAATCTGTGCAGGTTCACTAGCAAGTGACCTGGGAGAAATTTCCTATTAAGTCTTTAAATGCCTACAAGTGCCGGAAGAGCTTAAAATAGTTAACTCATCAACCAGCCCTGAATGAACTTAGGATAAGCTTGTGTAGCATGTTCCTGGTAGGGACCAGAAAAAAAAAAAAGGCAGAAAACAACTTCGTTTGAGGACAATTCAATTGTGTAGGTCAACATCCAGCTTCTTAGGAAATGAGTGACCGTGGTGGGCCATTCCTGTTCTGGCAGATCCAGTGAGATCACATCTTACCCCTGAATTTCTCAAGAACTTTGATCAAGAATCCTGGGGGCACGGACAGTGACACTAGTCTTCTCAGGTGAACTGGGTTAACTTGTCTTTTCCTATTTTCAGAGAGAACTTTGGATTATCGGCCCCTTAACCTGGAGTTGTGAAAAACACCCACAGAACTACACAGCGTGGAGAAGACTGGCTATATCTTCTCCAGGGTTCAGCCGCCAATGAAAATGAGGAGCTCCTTGTTTAAAAAAAAATTAAGAGTTTCAAGAAGCGGCCCGGTGCAAGGCCCTTCTCGGTGTGGGCCCCGGGTGGCTGCCCCAGGTGGGTCCCACGCGCATGGAGTCGGTCCTGACAGGGGTATGAAGGTGATGGACCCCCGTTCAGGTTTTCTGTTTCTTCTTGGGTCGGCGTAAAGAATTTACATGTTTTTCTAGAAAATTGTCAATCTCGCTTAAAGTTATAAACTTGTTGGCACATAGTTGCTCAATGTATTCTCTCACCATTTTAAAACACTGTAATTGCAAGATTTTAAAATCCTTATCATTCATTCATTCACACGCTGTGTGACCCTCAACCAAACTCCACGTGCACAGCCTCCCGAAGAACGAAGCCTTGGTTTTTCTTTTTTCCGTTTCATTAATTGATGATTTCACTTCTATTATTTCTTTACTTCTACTTTATTTTCCCCCCTGGTTTCTTTGGCCCTAGGTATTAAAAATGGGGCTGGCCATCTTTCCCTTCAAAAATCACTAGTTTAAGAAACATACTTTTCGTTTCAAACTTTGGGGTTCAAATCAGGTGAACGGGGCTGGCGAGTGAGAGAAGATTGTGTTCTCAACTCAGGGGTCGACTCCAGCGTCAGCGGCGTGCGTCTGTGCCCCCCAGAAAGGGTGGCCCAGGTCCCCAACCGGGGCTGGCCTTCAGGCGACGGATGTCCCTTCACAATCGGTCACCCTTGTGACTATCACTTTGGAGCACCATTTTCCTGTACATAAAAACAAAAGACACAGATTTTTTAATTAACCTTTTCAATATGCTTGATGAAAGATTAAATTCACAATCATGGATGATGAACTTTCAGAAAAAAACACCCCAACAACCTTTATTTATGAAAACAGATGCCCAGCCTGGGAGCGGTAGGTGGCCAGCTCGGTCTTTCTAAGTATTCCCTTAAAACAGAAGAGGAGGCTCCCTCGCCTTCCCTTCGTCCCGGCTCTGCTGAGTGACAGAACCCGCCCTGACAGCACTGCGGGAGGGTGGCCGGGACGTCACCAGGTGACATCTGCGCAACCTCGCCTTGTGAATTACACGTTTCCAAGCCCAATGTCAACTGGATGCCGCAAGTCCGTGTATTCCTCCCCAAATCTTTGGATGGCAAAGATGTTGATAAAAGGAGTTATTTGATTTGAAAAAACAAACAAACACCTTACCCGTAGAACTAACATGTATTTATTCCATAAACATTTATGGAGCACCTCCCCCCAGCCGGCCATGGCACTCAGCATTTTACAAATTTATCTCATATAATTCCCATAGCAACTTTACCCTCGATTTATAACCTGGATGCTGAGGAATGGGGCTCTGCTAGAGAGTGGCAGCTCGGTCTGGACTTCAAAGTCCAACCTCGGGCCGAAGTTTCCAGCTACTGCCCAGCCAAATGGCTTGTAGCTGTATTAGCTCATCAGGAAGCCTCATTTGCCGAGTCTTCGTTTCCTCCCAAAATGAAAGAGAAATAGCCTCCACCATTCCTCTCTTCCTCCTTGCAATACAGGCAGATGACAGGAAACCCGTAGCTTTAGAAAAAAAAGGCGCAATCTCGGTTACCGATTGTTGCACAAGAAGGTGCCCCAAAACATAGGGCTTGTAAAAGCATTTAGGTTATGCCGTTTCCATGCGGAGGAGATTCGGGGCAACTCAGCTGGACAGCTCTGGCTTGGGATCTCCCATGAGGCTGGGATCCAGGTGTGGGTCGGAGTTCAGTCCCCCGAAAGCCCAGCTGAGGCCGGGGAACCTTGTCCCAAGCTGTCTCCCCTGTGCGACAGGCCAGTGGGGGCGGCTGGTGGGGAACTTCTGCCCCTCACTGCATGGACGTCTTTTGAGTCTCACAACACAGCTGCCCTCCCCTGGCGAGAGCAGTCTGAGGAAGGACAAGGCAGGAGCCACGTTTCCTCCAGACATCAGCTTGCAAGCCGCACAGGCCATCTCTGCAACGCCCTGTTGGCTATGTACACAGGTCTGCCCTGCTCAGCGTAGGAGGGGACATTGCAAGGGCTGGGGCAGCAGAAGATGAGAGTCGCTGGGAGACACCTCGGAGACTGCTACCCCTGCACTCTGCATGGAGAAGCTAATAACAGACATGACCATGTACTAAAGGGCTCGCGATGTGCCCAGAATGTGCTCTGTAGGTATTATTTCATTTCAGACGCACAGCAGCCACAGCTGCTCATGACTATCATCAAACCCAGTGCGCAAATGAACACGCAGATTTGCGTAAATTAAGAACCTCGTATGACGTCATCCGCCTGGTGAGGGAGAGCCTAGACATGGACCTGGGGTTCCATTGTAAAGCCGGGGGTCTTAAAACTCTATTTTATCACCTGATTTTATATGAAATTTTTAAACAAAGTTATCCAGACCAACCCCAGGGGACCAATGTGTCTCAGCCTCAGCATTCAGCGACATGTAGGGCAGCATAGTTCCTTGTGGCAGGGCTGCTATGGAGTATTTAGTAGCATCTCTGGTTTCTACCTGCCGGATGCCAACGGCACCCTCTCTCAGTTCTGACAAACCACGGAGGTCACCAGACATTGTCACTGTCCCCACAGGGGTGAAATCACCCCACGTGAGAGGCACTGCTCCCTCAGGAGATACCTCCCTCACTAAAATTGTTCTCTGCGGAGATTCCATTTAAGGGTAATACAAAAGGTCAAGCGTTAGCGCCAAACGCCATTCCTTAGAGTGAGAATTGGAAAAGGAGTACGCATTCATCCTGCAACGACTGTCTCCCTGGAGACCTGCGCACGCAACTTCAAAAGTGCCTGCACCGGCAGGCATGACCTTTCCGAGAGACGCAGGCATGAGCTGTTCATTGTTGGAGGCGAATATCTGCTCTGTGGATTAGCCCGGGAACGAAGAACTGGCTCGTCAGGCCAGATGAGAGGGAGCCAGTTCCAAGCCCTGGGAGCAGCCGAGTTCATTGTAGCAGGAGGTACGGTTTCTAGAGTGCATTCCACCT
This sequence comes from Phyllostomus hastatus, assembly GCF_019186645.2. Classification (NCBI taxonomy): domain Eukaryota; kingdom Metazoa; phylum Chordata; class Mammalia; order Chiroptera; family Phyllostomidae; genus Phyllostomus; species Phyllostomus hastatus. Next base: position 5,278,684 of record NW_025333664.1, read on the forward strand.
CCCCAGTTCAGAAGGAATTTCATCTGCCTTTGAAGAAACGTTTAGGGAATGAGAATATTTCCACACCAGTGTTGCAACTCCTTTGCGAATCTGTGAGTTACTAATGTATTTACCTTGCAAGGCGAGCAGTTCCCGTGGATCTTGTACCGACAGTCAGAAAAGTGACTTGCAATCATGATATTATTGCTCAAACCATGCTGTCGGTAACTCAGTTCCAGACAATGGCTTTGGGAAACATGTTTGTCTCAACAAGTTAATGCATTGTTACCCTTGGTTGAACAATTAGGCAGATGATTAACTGGATACAAATGTTATAGAGGAGAAAAAAATCAGGATTTTTTCCCTTGCCTACTGTCATTTGAACATCGACTCATTTGATTTGAATCATTTTTGAATAGAGAGCTGGAAATCTCTCAGATTTCTAGCAATTTCTGGCAACTCGTGGAAAGTTAAACCATCAAACAGAATAATAAGGATGATGGGCTCAGTTTAGCAGCTAACAAGTTTTGAACATCATCAGAATTGAGATTCAGGCAATCTTGTTCTCAGCTACTTTGCCAGAACCTAGCCCTGTAACTGGCACATAGAAAGTGCTCGGAAAACTCAGTTTTTATATAAAATACATGAATAATCTTGAAAATTCTGTTATCTTCATTTCCCAGAAAACTCACAAGAAACATAATTCTGCAACAGGTTGGAAATCTGTTTCTTATTCTCCACCATGTTTCAGATAATCTTTTAACCCCTTTTGATATCAATGCCTGAATCATCAGCTCGTCTTTCGACTTCGAGAGTTGATTAGATATTGCACTGGGCTTGAACTTGGGTGCCCCTGTGGAGCTGGCCAATGCTTGACTCACAGCTCCCCTGAGAATGAATGGGGAGCCTGCCAAACTGTGCCAGGCAGAGGGCAGTATCTGTGTTCTAGGTCTGAGCTTCTGGCCTCCTGAACATGCATCACCGGGGTTTGTAGAGATCGCCAGGTTCGCTGCCCCGCCGATTCAACCTGTCCACACACTTGGCTTCCCGAAAGGCCTTATCGTCATGCTGAGTGCTCTGAAGTACTTCCAGGAGGAGCTGCATCCTGTAGTAATAAAAAAGGAGTAAGAGCAGTCATTGAGAACATAGACTAAGGATTCGTCTGCCAATCATTGTGGCTAAATTTGTGATAACCATGATCTCACTTGGATCTTCACATCACTCAGAACCTGTGATGTAGGATTGTCTCCATTTTCCAGGTGGAAAGAAGGAAGCTTGGAGAGATTAAACAATGTGTCACGGGCCCCAGAGCTAGTAAGTGGTAAACCGGGTCTCTGAGCTCCATAGCCTTTTGGACTCCAGAGCGGGGCTCACAACCACTATGATTTATGTCTCCAGATGAGTGTTTGAAAGGGAAGAAACCATATCACGTAAGCCTGAGTTATACCCGAAGGAGATGGAAAGACCCGTGCGTGGGCCCTTCCTCTTCCACAGCGAACAGCGAGGACCTGTGTGGTCAAAAGTTATTGTAAAACAGTGGTGTGTGGTTTCCGAGGCCAGATCACAAATGGCTTTCTGATCTACTGTGACCTTCACCTTGCACTATCCAGGGTCACCCTCTCGGGGAAAGCTGGCCCCGCCGTGTCACGAGGATGCTCAAGAAGTCCTCTGGAAGGGTCCGTGTGACAAGGTACTAGCCCTCCTGTCCCCAGCCAGGACTGACTACCTACTCGCTCGGGTGAGCGAGTCAGCCTGCACGTGCATCCCGCAGCCCGGGTCAAGCCTTCAGGTAACCCGAGTGCTGGTAACACCTGGAGAGCCATCGCTATGGAATCCCCAGCCACACCTGCGCCACGACGCCATCTCTGGATCCCGGATCTGCACATCCTGTGCGAGATAAAAATGCTGCCTGTTGTGCACCGCTGTAGTTTCGTATCCTCTGTTTCCCAGCAGTAGACAGACGACCAGCACGAAAGGAATGGGTGTTTTCCAGGGAGTGATGGTGATGACGGACCGTGGAACCCGAGATGGAGGAGGAGGGAAGTGAAGAAAGGTAGGGAGTACAGAAATAGCTGGATGGATGTCATCAGATACAATGGCAGCTCTTCACCACGGGCTACAGAGCCGGCCCCGGGCACTCTGGGACACGGGCTCCCATGCTCTCCTGCCCCCTAAGCACAGCCACACGCTGACTCTGCTGGGGCTGTTGCTACTGCTGCTTCCGTAAACCAAGCTCAGTCCTGCCTGAGGACTGACTTTTTCCATTGCAGTCCCCTCACCAGGGACACTCTTCCTCTAGGTCATTACACTGCTGGCTTCCACTCGTTCTTTAGGCCTCTGCACAAAAGTCATTTCTTCATCCCTGGCTGGTGTGGCTCAGTGGATTGAGCACTGGCCTGTAAACCAAAGGGTTGCTGGTTCGATTCCCAGTCAGGGCACATGCCTGGGTTCCAGGCCAGGTTCCCCAGTAGGGGCCATAAGAGTTCAACCACACATGGATGTTTCTCTCCCTCTCTTTCTCCCTCCCTTCGCATCTCTCTAAAGTAAATAAATAAAGTCTTTTAAAAATCACTTCTTCAGAGAGAACTGTCTCCTCTCCTCTAATGATGCCACCCCCCAGACCACTCTCTTTGATGCTCTTCACTTCCTTTAGCACTAAAATCATTTTGTTTGTTTACTTATCTCCTCAACAAGAAGATGAGAGGAAAGGAAGCTAATCTATCTCACTCACTGCTGGGTTTTTCCAGCATCTCAAACCAGCCATTTCCAACCTTTCCCATCGCATGGCAGACGGAAACTAATTACTGCAATCCTGCGGCGCGCCAAAAATATATTTTTTGCAGATCTGACCTGAAAAATAAGTATAATTTTGATTCATTCACACTGGATGGCTATTATTGTGCTGGCTATTGTCATTTTTTTTTATTTGACAATCTAAAGGAAAAGAAGTCAGTGCCCCTGACGCAACAGTCAGGTAGTGTAGGTTTTAAAAATTCTTGTGGCACACCAGTTGGAAAACCTTGGCCATAAGTGAGATCATCGTAAAAACTACTGAATGAATGGATGAATAAAAAGAAGCAAAGAGACGGAATAGTTTGGCTCCTGGCTGAGACCAACAGTACAAAGTACTGAGGACAAAGAAACGCCAGTTAGGCAATCACTGAGGACTCACGGGGAGCAACGACACCTTTAGCCTCAGAGGACTCATAACGGCCACTCATGACTCGCGTCCAGGAGCCAAGCCAAGCACAGCAGAACCGGGTCCGGGCGCCTGAGTGGGAATCGCATCAGCAACGGTTCGGCTGTGTCAGGGAGGAGATGGGAAGGGCTCTCGGGCGTGTCCAAGCCTCCACCGCTAAACCGCATCTCATCCTGTCTCGGGAAACAGCAGAAGCACCCACCTGGAACTCGTCGTGGCTTCTTTGGCCTCCTGAATACGGCCACGTGGTGCCCTCAGAGTTTTCCGAGCGCCAGTGCCTCGATGCCACAGAGCGCTTCGCAGCTTCAAAGAAAACCCCGCCCGGACGTGAGTGAGTTCGCACTCCTTCCCGACCACACACCGTGGGACGCCCCGCCCTAGTTGGACGCTCTGACCTTGGCGGCAACGCGTTATTGGCAACTACAGCCACAGCAACCTCGCCCCAATTATGAATTTATGGGCTGTTGACACATCACATGTCGGCATTTTTAATCACTAAGGACAAAACCAGGGGTCGTTTGGACTTTATGCCCAACTACCTGGTGCTCAACGTCTAGAATTGGGCAGCTTTCAACTTTGAAGGGTGTGAAACCCAGTTCTATATCCATTTGAATCACTAGCCCCTCAGAGCGGATGGCGGATCTCAGCACGTTGGAGGACCATTACGTACCTGATGCACGTCTCAGCCCCGATGACGGAATTCTGCTTTGAAAGGGCAACAGCTTTCCCTCTCTGATGAAAGGCCTATGTGTCTGTGCTGAAACGGTTACCATAGCAATAATGAACTTATCTTCATCTTTGGGAAATGGGTGATTAATAACCACGAATCCCTAATGACAGGTGGATTTGGTGGGCACCTTTAGGAGCTCACGGCTTCGACGGGGAGCTGCGTTTCCGAAGGCTCAGCCCAGCTTTGGGACGGGGCCCACGGGTCATCCGAGTGACGGAGAAACGAAAGCAACAAACTCACACACAAAAGGATGGTTAAAGGAAATGAGGAAACACACCAATGATCACATTCTGAGAAGAGATTTTCAGTGTTTAGGGTAATTTTCTTTTCTCTTTTTTTCCCCTCTTTATCTTGGTTGTTTCTCCCCCTCTTCCTACAACACATAAGGAGTAGTCACTCATCTAAAAGAACCCTACAAAAATCTTGTCTCCCTGTGATAATGAAGACCAGCCCTTGTATCCAGAAGACACCGTCCTGGGCAGCTTCCCCAGTTTCAAAACTACAGCCGTCCTGGGGACGTCTCCTTCCTTTCACTGGGAAGGAAATGACAAGCACACAAAAGAGTTCTTCGTGGTTTTGAGTGGAAGCTCGGGCCCTCTGTTAGGCTGAGGAAGGCCGAAGACCGAAATACTGCTGAGCGGAGGCGGAAGACTAGGAGAGAGGGCACAGGATGGAAACACAGAAGGAAAGAAAGTAAAAAAGAGGAGAGAGGCTGAACAGGGAGGGACACTCGCCAGACAAAAGCAAAGCAAAGCAAAGCTGAGGACGTTCACGGGCTGAAACGGTGGACCCGCTGACCGTGCGGGGCCCACGTAGCTACGGCCAAAGGAAAGACTCTTGGGAAAGGCTGTCACAGGTGGACGACTTCTCTGGGTCACGTCGCTCTTACCCATCTGTTTGTCTCTCCAACCAGGTCCACCTCCGCTTTGTCTGCTCCCGAGGGGCTGAGCTCCACCAACCTCCCTGCTCCTCTGGGAGTGGCCGTGTGGGGGCGCAGCAAACAGGAGTTCTTCGGCCTTAGCCAGAACGAGAGGTGGGACGGTGTCGCTCCCATCCCGAGTCCCCGCACAGGTCTGCCAATGGCTGCATTTCCTTCCTGCGCCACCTCGGCTCTCGCTGGGCACCTGCGAGGAATAGTTCCTCATTTGCCCCTTCAGATACACCGTAGTCCTGGCACAAGGAGATTTGCAGAAAGAACTGGCAAAGGAATGAAAGGAACAAAAGCAAACACTTATTTCTGGTAACCGAAGGAGCACACCCGACCACATGGTCCCGACATGAACTCATTTTCCCTTGGAAAAAAAATGAATTAATGTCCTTCTCCTCCAGAGGCGGATAAATGACATCATCGTGACCCACACAGGCCCTGAGCTAGCCAGCTAGTTCCTTTTCTTCTTTTAAGTAAAGGCGAAACAGTTAACCAGACAAAAGAACTTGGAGTCCTAGTACCATTTCTAGAAATGACCTCTCAGAAGAAAGAAACGATATTTGATGAGGAAAAAAAAAACACTTAAAAATAAAGCTGAGGAATGGGCCAGGACCCCAAACCCTCGGGGGACCACCAGGAGCACTGCCAGCCAAGCTCCCCCGGGAGCCGAGGCCCCCTCGCTGGACCACGCCCACAGGCCAGCCACGAGGTCACCGCTCCAGCCCAGCAGAGAGGCAACCCAGACAGAGAAACCGGGAGCCCGAGCGCCTCTGCGGATCATCTGGCTGCCAGGGCACATGCAGCAAGGGTCTTCAGGCACACTGGCGAGACAGGTGTCCCTTCCCGAGCCCTCTGGGAGGTCACGACACCTCCGAGTTCCGTGACGGCCCAGAAATCACCACCCTTGACAGGGGCTGCGCTCATTGCTGGCTGAACTCACCAGGAGCTCCGCACACAGCCACACATTTTTTAAAATCTCAAAAGGGGAACACCCTGGCTGGCGTAGCTCAGTGGATTGAGCACGGGCTACGAAACAAAGTGTTGTAGGTTCGATTCCCAGTCAGGGTACATGCCTGGGTTGCAGGCCATGGCCCCCAGCAACCACACATTGATGTTTCTCTCTCTCTCTCTATCTCCCTCCCTTCCCTCTCTAAGAATAAATAAATAAAATCTTTTTTTAAAAAAGGGGGAACACCATGTCCTGCTGGGGACGGGCCCGGAATCCCTCTTGACGAGCACAGGACACACCTCCTGCTGTCCTGCCGGCTTCATCCCCAGCGAAGACTGCGCCAGAACAGCATCGCAGATTCGGGAGAGTGTATGAACCCCTGCTGGTGGATTTTGAGGAAGATCAATAACAATAACCAGTTAGGCCCCGGCTGGGTAGCTCAGTTGGTTAGAGCGTTGTCCCAATACGCCGAGGCTGTGGGTTCAATCCCAGGTCAGGGCACACACCAGGATCCACCAAATCAACCAATGAGTAAATGAGTAAATGCATAAATGAGTGGGACAGCAAACTGATGTTTCCTTCTCTTTCTCTCTCTCTCTCTCTCAAATGAATAAGTAAGATTTTTTAAAAAATAACCAGTTAAAAATGGCCCACCAGCTGACAGTAAGTAGTAGAGAAACACAGGCGAAACGGGGAGGGAAGTCAGGTCACCACCGTGGGGAACAGTTTTGTAAAGACTGTGCCTCTCTGGTTGAAGACGTTGCGTGTCGGACAGAAGGAACCTCTAACGGCTTGAACAGATTCTGCTTTGGTGGCAACGCTGTTTCTCCCGCAGAAAAGGCTAAAGACGTGTCTCTGAGCCTGCTCCCCAGAGCCGGCGATCACGCACATCAGCCTGGGGGTGACGTCACGGTGTCTTATGCTCTTCCTTCGACACGGGTCGGGATCATCACAGAGTACTGTGGGAGCGTCCTGAGACATCTCAAGTGACGGTTGCGCTGCGTGTAAGCCCAGCTGCTCCAAGGAAATCCATACAAGGACACCGTGTCCGGTCTCAGGACACCCACCCGCTTCACCCTTTCCTTCTCTCTCCCCTTCAGTTCTCCTGGGCCAGCCCTGGAATGTTCCCGTGGGGACAGGAATCCATTCTTGACCTCAAGGTGATCGGTGCACAAGATAAAATATGCAAGGTGATGACATCACCCTTTTCAAAATGCGCCCAGAGCAGGACCCCTGTGACCCTCTGGCAAACCGCTGGCAGGCAGTGGTCACTTCCAAGATCCCTCTGCCCCTTTCCACTGGGCATGCTCTGACTTTCAGACAGATATCGGCGATCATTCAAATACACATGGACGTGTTCCGTGGCACAGAAATTAGAAGGTGCTGGTGGGAGCTCATGTTTTTCTTTCTCCCCCCTTTATTTTTATTGTTGACACTATGATGGATGTCCCTGTTTTCCCCTCCTCCGCCAGCCCCACCCAGCCCCTGCCCCCAACCGTCCCGCTGGCCGTCACCACGCTGCTCTCTGCGTGCACCACGTGTGCGTCGATCTTCTCTGGCTAATCCCTTCACCTTCTTTCAGTGCTCAGTATCCGTCCAGAACCCCAGGCTGCTGACCATATGACCAGGACAGATACATGCTTTTTACATTGTTAAAATAAAAATGTGACCCTGTTTCCTTAAACTAATGACGTGTGGGCCACAAACTGCTCGAGTTTGGCTCACCAGCAATTTTTTTTTTCTAACTCTCTCTCGATCTCTTTTTTTCCTCCTTTTCCTCGATCCAAATCTCTGGACTATTTATTTAGTAAGAAGAAAAAGAAAATAACCAAAATCGCCGATGATCCACTTCATTGCTAACACTGCGAAGAGTATGACGCAGTAACAGTGATGAAAAGCATTAAGCCGACGTGAATCTGGACAGCGCTAACGTGTCGGAAAACCAGCTCATGGGAAGGAAGCGCATCCCTCTCGGGAAGCAAACGGGCTCATTATTCCCATTTTACAGGAGCAGCAAGGCCCGGGCAGACATGGCCTACCTGGAGATGAGGGACAGAGCTGGGGCTCGAACCTCAGCCACGCAGTGTTGATATTAATATAAATGCCTCACTCCCCAAACGCAGAGGATTTATTAGAGGGTTTACTGAGAAATTACTGAGTGCCCAGCCCTGTGCTTGCTGTGAAACGGGAAGCCCAAGCAGCCACAGTCCCTGCCCCATGAGACTCCCAGCCTTGTGGGAGAGAAGGGCATCAAGCTGAAATGACCTACTCCGGGCAGTGCTCGAAGCACTGAGTGCCTTGAACGGTGCCTTCATTCCAACGAGAGGGGCCAGGCCTTGGTCCTTAAGAGCTGCTCCACAGAGACCCCCGATGGGCGGCCCGCCTTTGAGGATGGCATTTCTAAGAGCATCGGACTCGCCCAAATTCATGTTATTATTTAAAGCACACGCTCCTCTGGGTTCCGAGTTTCCTTTCCAGGGTCTTGTTGCACATGCTCTGTCAAGATTTAACAGCGTTTTGGATTGGGCTTCTGAAGAGCAGCCGAAAGCAATTATTTTCTCTTGGCTGCTGGTCGGAGTTTTAAAGGTAGTTCTTTTCATTCATTCTCAGAAATGACTGGTCCATTTTTTCATGGCAGCGGGTCCCTTGAATCCATGCCCTCGGTATTTATCGAGCGCCCACCCGGGGAAGAACCATCACGTTCCTCTTCAAGACTTAAGCCTAATCCAGGTCTTCAAACCCTCCCGGGGCTCTGCCCCGGCGCTAAGCTGCCAGAGACAAAATCAACAGTGTCTTCTTAACTGTAGCAACTTGGCAAGAGACAACATGACTTCCCTTCCCGGTGAGGGTGCGGAAGGCTGGCCGTGAACCTGCTAACCTCCCCTCCCTCCCTCCCTCGCTCCCTCCCTCCATCTGGGCTGAGTGACTCAGAGGAGACCAGCCCTGTTCCTTTCTCCTAACTAGGTCTGGCGAGCCCCATAAACAGGCAGCTTGCCTTTGATGTCCCTAGACACGGGCATGATTCAGAAGGGCCCCTCCTGAGCTTCTGAAAGGAGCGCTGAAAGCTCAGGAGAGAGAAGGCTGCCCTCACAGCGTCCCCGCAGCTCTGAGCTCTGGCCAGGGGCAGACCGCTGGCCAGTTCCTCCCTTCTCTCCCCGGAGGACTCCCACGATGAATCACCACCAGCTGCGAAGGTCCCGTGCTGTCCTTCCTAACAAACAACAATAAAACTTCCAAGCGCTGGTGCAGAGTTCCCTCTAACGACACCCGTTTACCTGCTTTTGTTGCCAGGGTTCAGAAAAGACTGAAGGTTTTCTGACAACGGCTAAAGTAGTTTGCATACCTCAACACACCTGTGCATGTCCCTTTCAGGTGTCTGCTGCACAGAGGGTTTTTTTTTTTCTATTGCTTTTAAAGAGAGAAAAGGGGGGCAGGGAGACAGAAAAAGAGAGAAACACAGAAACATCCTTTGGTTGCCTCCTTTTTGCACCCCAACCGGGGATCAAACCCTCAAACTAGATATGTGCCTGACTGGGAGTTGAACCTGCAATGCTTTGGTGCATGGAACAATGCTCCAGCCAGCTGAACCACCCAGCTGGGCCTCCTCCCTTGGGTCTCCGATGTCCCCAAAAGATACTCTGTTTCCCCGCCAAGTCATTTCACAGAGAACCTGTGCTTTACAGGGACACTGGCAACTAGCAGTATGGGTGAGCTCAGGCACAAACACCTTCACACTTAATGAGGTACACACTGTCCAGCATCCCCCGCTCTCTCTGCCAACATGACACGATAAGTACACTCGGGTTACAAATTCTTGTTGCATTTATCCTGGTCATGGGCTGCGACAGAAGGAATATGAGCCCTGGAATTGGCCAGTTCTGTCTGCATCATTTAATAGTTAGAAGCAGGAAACATGTACAAATATTAGTAGTGGAAATGTCGGCATTAGTAACACTTATCGCTCATGGACTTTTAATGTGCCAGAAACCATGGCATAAACTACACTTCTATATCATTTTATCTTTCTGAGGGAGGTACTGTTACTACCCATGTTTTGCAGAAAAGGAACAAAGCAAACAGAGGTTTAGTAAGATGACAAGATAGCACAGCTCAGAGCCATGAAATGAACTGCTGAGATTAGTTGCACTGTCTTGAAAGTGTGTGTGTGTGTGTGTGTGTGTGTGTGTGTGTGTGTGCACGCATGGCAGGGGGAGATATCACTTATAACCCACATTTTAATAGATGAAAACTCAGATCTCCCTCCCATTACTTTATCACAATGTACTTTCCTGTCTTAAATTGTTTGAAGGACGGTGCCTACTTTAGCAGCTCCTTGAGAGATGATGTCTGTTGAGCGACTTTTGTGATCAGTATCTTCAAGTAGACACATGCGTTCACTGAAGCGTGAAAATTACCCTCTGGGGAAACGGCCTCGTCTTAAATGAAGGGTTTAACCCAAAACTGAGGTTCGTTGGTTTACGACTCACCTCTGACTCACTTTCCCCGTCTGCATAAAAATCCGGGAGAAAGACGTGTAATCAGGAGTAAGCTGGGTGCTGTGCTCCTGTTTTCTTGCCTTAAAGACGCTTGAATGGAATCGGGAAATGGAACCACCGGTGCGTAAAAAAATGGCACCAGCCTGCCAGTCAGCACCTTGTCCCGAGTGCAGAGGTGGACCCAGCTCCAGCGGCCGCTTCGGGGAGTGGTATCGGGCCGTTAAAGATTCACCAGGTGGTATTTTTGCAATTCTATTTTTGGGCTCAGCTGAGCGAAAACGCTGCACCTTATGAACCCGGACTTTGAACATCCTCTCTCTAGTTTACTATAAAAAGAAGATTCTTTAATGAAAAATAGGGCTGGGGTGAGAGTTTCAATGTTCTGTGGGTCTTCACAGCCTCGCTGGTGGTTCCTGGATTTCTGGCTGAACCAGCACAAACTGGTGAATGGTCAGGAGCAAACACAAGGGAAATGCTGTTTTCATGTAAGGGCCTTATTCAGACTAAAGTGTTAAGGACATCATCGCACTGAGGGTTTCTGACTTTTAAGTAAACAGTGCCACCTTGGAAGAGAAACCACGTTGACAGGAAGTGAAGTGAGAATGACATGGTCAGGAAATGTGTGGGGTGCTGAAAGAGTCTCTAACGCAAGCCACTAACTGGCCAGTTTCCAGCGAACTGTGAACCTTAGACACCTTTTGTGTGACTTGGTGCATTTTGGACTTTTGAATTAGTCAACAGCTTTTAAAACTTAGGAGGTTTCATCCTCAAAACTGGAATTTTAATTTCTCTTTGAAAGTTAGATCTATCAAAAGCCCCTCTGGTTTGCCCAAGTCTCCACCATTCCCTATTACCTCCCACCCAGTCTAGCTCACTCATTTCAATTGTTTGCCTTACCCTCTAAACATTTGAGTTTCCAGCATGTGCTTTGGGCAATGGGCAAGTGCTTTGTTTAACTCCATTCCCCATTTTATTTCCCTCCAAACTGAGAAAAAACAAATTGCAAATGTAAAGGTCTCTTTAGCGATCTGCAGCTGTAAAATTCTGTCAGAGAGGCGCCTCCCTACACTCGTGAAACACCTCACGGGCAAAAGTGGGAAGAGAAGCTCAACATTACTTTTCTGGTGATTTCTGGGTTTCAGGATTTCTCCAGAGTGCTCTGGTTTTCATGCCCAAATTCTTTTTCTCTTATTTCACCCTCTCTTTTTTTCTTTCCCCTAAAGTATCGAATATCAAAAATCGGTTCGCTGGGTCCTGCTTGGTCCCTCACACACCTTTGCCCTTTCTTTCTGGTAATGTCCTCAGGTTCCCAGACAGGCATTTCCTTCCGGAAGGACGTGCCACTCAACTGATGAAAATCCCTTTTTCGCCTCCAGGAGCTACACCCCCAAATTAAAGGGTGAGGCCCTCCAGCCTCACCCCTGAACGCATAGAGATTCCTGGACTACAGAGACCTCTCTGAATGCCACCAGGGCACCTACAAGCTAGGCGGACACCGACGACAGGTTTCCTTTCGGATGGGAGTGGATCCTGAACCAGCCACCACCACCGCCACCCACCCCAGGCCTCATCCAGTTTGCTCTCATTGGCCGTTTCGCATTTTTTGTACTTTTAAACATTGCAATCCATTGCTGACATTAAAAAAACCAATGAGACCTTTCACATGAAATCCAGATTTCCGTCCAGGCTTTAAATCAGAAGGTGCATCTAATGTGGGCTCATGCCCCCACTTGGCTGGAATCAGCCAGGCTGAGCGGGGATGAGCTCCGGTGCCTGGTGCAGACCCAGCCTGGCTCCTCCCCCCTTGCCCCCCACCCCCCCACTCTCAGGGCTCCAGACAGCAGGAGGTCTGACCTGCCAGCTCCCGTTTGGACCGGAAATGCCATTGGACTTTAAGGGTGTGAGACAAACCCCCGATTCTTCTTAGGCACCCACATCCCTGAAGGAAAAGTGCATTCCAGTATGATCCCCACTTTACAGGTGACAAGAGCGGCCTGGGAACACGAAGTCCATTGCCAAAGCTCCGTGCCTAGGAAGTGGGCAGCCGAGGTGCGCCTGACCCCAAAGTCCATTTACTGAATCAAACTGTGATGCTTTGTTCTTTTCCTTTTTCTTTTCGTTTCTTTCTCTTTCCCTCCCTCCCTCCATTCATTCTTTTCTGCCTTCCTTCCTCCTTTCCTTCCTTCCTCCCTCCCTCCCTTCCTTCTTAGAATAGTGTTGATAGAAATAGTGAACTGATTCAAAAGACTATTTGGATTCAGGCTTCTTTTCTCAACTTAGAAAATGCTCCTATATGTCCATCGCGAGCCCTCATTCTCTGCCCTCCCGCCACTTCCCAGCAACCACAGCTGGCGCCTGCAGGAGGGGCACGGCTGCTCCCGGCTGCTGTGACTTCTGCCGCATCGTCGTTGTCACACCTGACTTGCTCCAGTCCCTCCGGACGTCACTGCTCAAACCCACCAGCGCTCCTCCTCCATTGGACACAGGGCCTGGGGTCCCCCATCCTGATAGGGCTCCCCCATCCTGACAGGGCCCCCCGAATGTCTTAACTTTGATTTATTTCACAAGCAGAAGAGAAAGTAAATACAATAATAATGACTGTAGTGGTGAAGCCAACCTGGGTTGTTTTTGTCGTTATGCCAATGCAGTCATTATATAGAATTTCTTACGTTTTTTTTTAAACGGGAAGAGGGGGCCCGTGAAGGCGGAGGGCCCGCAGCCGGCACAGCCGGGACCGCTCTGAGCAAGGGCGTCTGCAGCCCCTGTTTTTGCAGAGTTGAGAATGTCTTCTCCGAGTTTCTATTGATGCGATAGGCTGACCACGTCTCACGTGGAGATTGAGAACACAGTAACTTTGGAACCTGGGTTGGGTTTGAAGCCAGCCTCTGCAACCGACAAGCCTGTGGCCTTGGACAAGTTACTTCACCTCCACATCCGCAAAACAGGGATAAAATCGTCGTCTCCTTCTAGACGCGTCTGAGGAGGAAACGAGCTCGTGGACACGTAAAGCACTAAGAACGGTAAATGCCACGCAGTGTTGGATCTTATGTTTATGATTATGTGCTAAATGTGTCTTCCTGCCAAGTTCACATGTGGAAGCCCTAATCCCCCATGTGTCTGGAGATGGGGCTTTCGGAGATAATCAGGGTCAGATGAGGTGGCGCAGGTGGGGCCCTCACAATGGGATTAGCGCCCTTCTTAGAGGAGCCCGAGCCTGACTCCCTTTGCCACGTGAGGACCCGGGACAAGAGACCCATCTGCTCGCCAGAGCCCAGCCACGCCGGGCCCCTGACCTCCCACTTGCAGCTCCCAGAACCGTGAGCTGTGACCGCCTGCTGTCGAAGCCACCGAGCCCACGGCATTTTGTTTCAGCAGCCCGGCTGACCGGGACCTACGTGCAAACACAGAAGAGTTTTCTTTAGCTGCCGGCCTCTGGCGGCAACTGCCGGACACTCACCTGACTCCAGACTCCGCAGCCTCCGCACCGTTGACACTGGGCATCAGACGTGTTTTCGCTGTCGTTACAGGGCCTCCCGGGTCTCTCCCCTGCAGACGCCGGCAGCACCCCCTTAAGTCCCCAGGCGTGACCATCAGAAGTGTCTCCAGACGTTGACACATATTCCTTGGGGGGCAAAATCGCCCTGTGGACAGCCACTCGTGAACTCGTTTCCTGTCCTGAAATCTCAGGCCTCGGCAGGTCACGTAGCTCAGGGCCCCGAGCAACCTTTTGTCTTTCGCTTCCCGTGAGTCCAAAGAAAAGAAAAAATTACTGCATGCCTTAAATCATTCCATTTTCCCACCTGTTAGCAACAAGCATTCCCACGGATACACATTTTCACTGAAACTTGAGTGGAGAGACTTCCCCACCCTTTGCAGTGGCATTCTCCGTCGTTAAAAAGTGGCATTCGTTAAGGTCTTGCTTCATGAATATGAAAGGGTTGGGTTTTAGGCTTTTCCCCTCGGTGTTCCCACTGTCAGTGCAAGGTGAGAGAAACTGGGGGGTGGGGGGCAGAAAATCAGCCAGCACCCCCAGTTCCCTCCCACCCCCAACACCAACAGATCTCCCTGTCTTTCACGGCTTCCCAGCAGGTCTCCGGAGATCGCTCCCCATCTCCCCACTGGGGGCGCTCGCACCCCAGCCGCCCCACGTTTATCAAAACACTCGGTGGGCGAAACAAGGGGCCCAGAGGGACTGGGAGGCTCAGCTCACTTATTGCCTGAGAGACATTCTTTAAAAAAAAATTTTAAGATTTTATTTATTTATTTTTAGAGAGGGAAGGGAGGGAGAAAGAGAGACAGAGAGAAACATCAATGTGTGGTTGCTGGGGGCCATGGCCTGCAACCCAGGCATGTGCCCTGACTGGGAATCGAACCTGCGATGCTTTGGTTCGCAGCCCGCGCTCAGTCCACTGAGCTATGCCAGCCAGGGCGAATTTTTTTTTTTTTAATGGAGACAGAATAGTAGAGCGCTGTTGGTCTCAGTTCCCCAGCTGGGAACACAGATCACAAATAGGTAGCCTTGTTGCCCGCTCTCAACCTTCCAGTGGCTTGTGCATCAATCAGGAACAAGGTCATGACCAGCAGGAGGGTTGTGAGCGTTCAGAACAATTAGGCAGGTGATTAGCTCAGGCCTCTGAGCATGGCTGATCATCGCGATGAGCGTGGCAATGACAATGACCAATATTTACGAAGCACTTAACGACCCGCCAGGCTCTGTGAACTGCTTTACACACACGACCACACGTGGCCTTCACAACAGCCCTACGCAGGGGGCGCCGTTAGTACCACGTTTGCTCTGCGAGAACCGGAAATGGACCCAGAGATGTTTCCCAAGGTCTCACGGTAATTAAGTGCTGGAGCCAGGATTTGAATCTGTTTGCCATCTTAACCAAGCTGATATTTCATGATTTGCTGTTCATGGAAACTTTGATGAAGTAGATGCTGTTAACAGCCCCATTTTACAGGTGAGGAAACTGAGGCATTTGCCCCGGATTTCCCAGGTCAAGGAGTTTCTTACCGGCTGCCCACACACATTTAACCTTTGCAACCACTTGGAGGGAGGAATTATCACCTCGCGTTATAAATCAGGACACTGAGTCTCAAAGACACGCCATTAATTCCTCCTGGGGAACACGGTGTCACAGACCGAAGTCTGGCTCTGGCTGACCATGGAGTTGGAGCCCTTCACTGCCACAAACCCGGTGGCCTCTGCCCTTTGTCCCAATGGCCCAGATCCCAACCGCCCGCTTCTCTCCCTCTCCCTTTCCTCTTTGTCCCATGCATCCAAAAAAGATTAAGAAGGTTTAGATTGGCCCGAGCTGTGTCTAAACTTTAACCCCAGGCACTCGGGACTAAGGGTCAGAGCGCTGGGACAGAGAGGCCAGGGGGCCCTGCCAATGATTGCCAGCTGAACTCCGTCACCCCCACGAGTCACCGCGAAGCCAGCCAGGGCACGCATTGCAAAACCGAACCAGAGATTTGACTTGCAGTCCTCCCGGGCAGGCACACAATGGCAAACTGCTCTCTCACCAAATACCTAGAAAACTAAAGAAGAACCATGTTCCTGCATTCGAAAGCACTTCCGTGTGTCGGGATGAGCATTATCGGCACCAAAATCACTCAAAGATTGATTAGTTACAGTTATCAGTTTACTTAGAAATTTGAATAGTGTTTTTTGTGTGTGTGTCTCCAAAACTTAGAAGAGTTTAGGAAGTTCCAGGGTGGATAAATGCTCAGGTTCAGTGTGTATCACTGAGGGTTTGTTCAGAGAAGCAGAACCATGACGAATGGTGAAGAAAAGGGGTTTATTACAGGATTAGACTGCGGACCTTCGAGGGGGCTGAGGGAGGAACCTCACGTTCTATGGCTCCCGGTGCTGGGGCTGGGCCTGAAGTCAGCAGAACAGGCTGCTGGGGAGATGGGCGCCAAGTGGGGAGATGAAACACCGCCTGAAGCCTCTGTGATGTAGCAGAACTTCGTGTTTCCCATTGTCTCTGCTGTCAACGATGCGCAGGGCTGGCAGGAGCCCTGGACCCCCTACGCCAGGCATGTGCACACCTCCCTGAACCAGGATGCAAAGACCAGGAGGGGTTGATCGGCAGGAGCAGGGAGGCCAGGAGACTCCGCCCAGGCCGAGGAGCTGAGCCAGCAGACCTGTGACAGCCTGCATGAGCTGCAAAACAGCCAGCTCTACGCTGACCTCGGAGCCCTTAACAATGACTGCCCTTCCCTTCCCTCTCCCAAATCACATGCGCATGTCTCCTTCGAGTAGCCCCAATCTGAAGAAATAGAGGAAAGCAAATTCAAGGAACTACCCTAGCTGAGCTAAATTGACACAGTGCAAATCCACCATCCATCAGATGAACGTCTCTTCTTGAAAATCACTTAGAAATGGTAGAAGCCAATGTATTGTCTCACCCATCCATTCACCGGCTCATGTAGCAACTACTGAGCATCCCCGATTAGGCACCGGGAGACAGGTGAGCAAAATGAGGTTCTGGTTCTGCGGGAGCCAACTTCTTCCAGCTGGGGACCCCCGGCCTCCCGGCCTCCCTCGGCCGCACCCCCTGCCCCCTCCTCAATCTCTCTACGAAACTGGCAAAGTGATGCTTTGAGAACATGGGTGCTCTCAACCTCCTGGCGGCCTCACAGTCTACTCAGGATGAAACCCAAAGTCCTTCCCATGGCCTAGAACCCCTCCGCGATCTGGCCCTGGCCACCTCTCCCTTCTTAGCTCCCCCTACTCCCTGGCACCCTGCCCTCCAGCCTCACCCCTCCCTCAGCCTCCGTGTTGCTCCTCAGTGGCACGGAGCAGGTCCCTGCCACCAGGCCCGTGTGCTCACTGTCCCCTCTGTCTGCTTGGATGCCCCCCGCACCACCCCTCAGCCTCACAGCACTCACCCTCACTTCATTCCACTCTCCTCTCCAGTGGCACCTCCTGAACCAGGTCCTGTCTGTCCCCCAGCACCAAACCCTTGAGGACAATGTCCACTCATTGGCTCCATATCTCCTCGCCATGTGCACCACTCCCTGACTCACTGTGGACTTGTTTGTGCGCTTATCCTGGGTCTCCCCCACTGCACGGGGCGCCCCAGGAGGGCGGGGACTCTGCTTTATCGAGAGTGACTTTGTCCCTGCCTAACTCTCTGTCCCATTTATCCTTCACAGCACTTACCACAATCGGAATCGGTGTATTGTTCTTAATACTCACTTGTCTGCTGCCCACCTCCCCACGAGGGCAAGCTGTGAGGAGGGGTGGCAGGACGGGGCCAAGTTCTGAGGCAGGGCTGGCCCACACACGGCTCTCTCCTGCAGCAGTAAAGACGTGCCCGCCCAAAGAGGCACCAACTCTAAAGCAACCCTGAAGCCCAAGGAAGAAATCGTGGCCATGAACATTCTCCGGGGGATTGCATCTCAAAACCTTCAAAGTCCCACCTACCCAAGCGATCAAAATTCATGTCACCAGGAAAGGCACAAACTGACGTTGGGTACTTCCTGAGGAGATCCATTGAAACGAGCCCCGAACCACTCCTGGAGTTTTCCCATAAGAATGCTGAACCCCGATTTAATCAGGGGCAAGCGGTCAGAAAACAGTCCCAAACTGCATCATGCTAAAGGACGGCTGGCCTGGGCCCTGCAAAGCTGTCAGTGTCACGGGAGCCCGAGGGCCCCGCCCGGCGTGACTCTAGGATAAAGGGAAGTAGAGAAGCATGACAATGTGCTACTCTGGGTCAGAAAACGAATTGCTTTCAATGGCACCGGTGGTGGGGGTGGGATGGGGTGTGGCTGGGGAGATCTGAGTGTGAACTGCACCAAAACCCATGTGATGGTAAACATTTGGAATCGGGTAATTGCACGTGCTTATAGAGAGCGTGCCCTTGCTCCCAGGCGACCTTGCTGAGGCCTTCGGGAGTAAGAGGGCATGATGTTTGCAGCGTACTCACCAGCGGTGTAGCAGAAAAATAATCCATGTGTATGTTGTACGATGATATGCTGTAAACATTACATAATATATAGTGTATATTAGAAAGAAAGAGAGAGAAAGCAAATGTGGCAAGATGTTATTAATCTGAAGGATCTGAATGAAAGGTAAAAAGGTATTCAAGGATGTTATGCTTTCGACATTTTTGTAGTTTGAGATTTGCAAGATAAAAATTTGAAAAAAAATTCCAAAGCACCCCAGTGGATGCTGGATACAGGAAATGCAGTGTGTATGCACAGTGGAATACTATCCCGTGTCGAAAAGGAAGGAAACCCTGCATTGTACAACCACACGGGCGAGCCGCGGGGACAGCATGCTGAGTGAAATCAGCCAGTCGCAGAAGGACGCGTACTGCGCGATCCACCCCTGTGGGGGGGCCTAAAACAGCCAAACTCAGGGGCCAGGCTAGGATGGTGGTGACCAGGTGTTGGTGGGGGTCGGGGGATGCGGCTGGTCGTTAATGAACAGGTGTCAAGTTTCAGTTATGCAAGACAATTAAGTTCGAAAGAACTGGAGACAATACTGTCCTAAGCACTAAATGATCATAAATTTTTAAGTTTTGTAAACCCAACCCACCCACAAATGCCTCCACGGAGAAGGAATACTTTGCGTTTGTCCCTGGCTTCCTTGGAATATAAGTTTGTTACGGGAGACCAAAGCCTTCTGGGCCTTGGTGAGTCATTTATTTCCCCGCGTGTGTCAGCGTGTGGTTGGACATGTCACTTTCCCCAGTGGCGGAGCTGGAAACTCACCAGGGACTACGCACCAAGCTGGTTACTTCAGATTGGATGTGTACGTTTTCATCTGCCTCACTGACACACACACAGAGTTGCCCTCAGATTTGCCTCGGTTGGCACCGACCCTATCTGTGAACTCAATGCCTCTTCTGCCCCCGTGCCCACCTCACCTGCCCCCAGTGAAGTCACACGTTAACGGGAGAGGCACGCACCTCCATGGACTCCCTGAACCTTTGCTCTGGAGGTCAGCCGTAGCTCCGCAGGCGGGGCACCCGGCTCCCCCGGAAAGTCTTATCTGCGCCGCTGATCCCCTGCTGGTGACTGGCAGGGATGCTGTGGGCGGAGCTTTTTGTTCTGGCCGCCCTTTTGTTCTGGCTCCCCTTCCCCCGGCCCCTCTCCCTCGGTGGCCACACGTGGGAAGGGGCCCACCCTCGGGACAGTTCACGGACCTCACACAGGCCAAGGGGAAGCCGTGTTCAATCATTAACCCAGATTCCCGCTTGCACTTTCTGACCTCGCGTCCCAACCCCGGCAGAAACAAACCCGTGGGGACACGGGACCTGGAATCCGTAACCCCTGGACCTCGCACGGGAGGGTCGTGGCGGGAAGAAAACGCCGTCCCAAAAAGGGCCCAACTTGGCATAAAAAAAAGAATGAAAACAGACAAAACAAGTAATAAAATATGAATTTTTTAATTGTGAAACACGTCAAGTATACAGAAACGCACTGACCGCCCAACTTTGCCAAATCTTAAATTGGTCGTTCATGTGTCCCAATACACTTATAAGATATGAAATAATACAGATAGAATTGAATGGCCCTGATTTCTTTTTTTTTTAAAGCTAGCCCCCTTCTTCCTTTCCCAGAAAGATCAGGTATCCTGAATCCTGGTTTTGCCATTCGCTCTTTCCAAACACGTTTCATATGACCGCTATCTAGAAACAGGTTCATAATCGATATTTGCTGTTGTGTGTGGGCTTCACTTGGCCTGCATCCTGCTGCAATTTGCTGATCACCCAACATTGTGCTTTTGACACCTTGCCCCGCTGATCCCCGGAGTTCTGATTCCTTTACTTTACCCTCAGCATGACATTCCCTCGCGTGACTTTATCCCGATTTTGCGCCCTTTCCCAGCCCCTGCTGCCCACATCGTGTGCACGTCTCCTCGTGCAGGAGGGGGGCTCCTCCGGGGCCCTGTGGGACCTCCAGGTCCCAGAGATGCCCGCCCTCACCTGCAGCACACCTGGCCGAGCTGCTTCCCAAAATGGTCACCTGCACTTCGTGCTCCCGCCGCTACCATGCAAGTTCCTGCTGCTGTCCATTTCCGGAGGACTTTCTTCCACTGCACACCCCCTCCCCACCCCCCGCAAAAAGTTACATGTCTTACAGAGCTCAGGACCCTTGATTAGAGGCAACCACCTTCTCCCTGCCCTTCTGCACCAAGGAGATCAGTCACCGCCTGCCGAGTGCCTACGAAGCACTGAACTCAGTGACTTCAATCACTGATTCCGTTCTTACAGCCTGGAGGTTATTATCCCCATTTTGCAGATGAGCTCACTGAGGTTTAACAAGAAACGCAGCAGAGCGAGCTGGCAA
Organism: Phyllostomus hastatus; assembly: GCF_019186645.2. Taxonomy (NCBI): domain Eukaryota; kingdom Metazoa; phylum Chordata; class Mammalia; order Chiroptera; family Phyllostomidae; genus Phyllostomus; species Phyllostomus hastatus. Next base: position 5,299,279 of record NW_025333664.1, read on the forward strand.
CGGCCTCGTGGAGAGCTCTGGTCGTTGTGTGTGCCGCAGCAAACCAACTGCACCTGTTGAGTCGGTGATGGTGGGGAGGGTTTACTCCAGGAGAAGCAAAGGACTTTCCAGTTGTTTATTCATTATTCTGCCAAGGGGAGGGTAAGATCTTCTCAATTTCCAGGAGGGAGAAAGGCTCGGGGAGAGTAAGTCTGTTTCAAGTTTCATGAAAGTTAAAGGCACAGTCTGGCTCTTGCTCCAAAATCCCACTCTTTGCATTCCAGGGAACACCTAAGCTGTACCACTGCCCTCTCCTCAGGCAGTCCTCAGCACCATCGTGGCACAGAAGTGTAACAGGGTGCAGCCAAGAGGGGAGCCCCAAATAGGGATTTGTAATAGGGTCCAGAAGAGCCTGGAGATGATTGGCTCCACACCACAGGGCCACACCTGCCCAGGTGGAGACATACCACCTGTGCCCTCTGTGACCCCAGTGACCTGGAAGTGATGATTGACTACTCAGTGACCCTGCCTGGAGAGGCACCACAGTCCTGCCAGAGGGCATCCCTTATCAGAAATCAGAGCTGGCCGCGCAGCCAGCCCCACCACCCACCTCCCTGAAGGAGGAAAACAGACCATGCCCACCAGCCAGGTGTCCCCGGAAAGCTCAGCAGGTGCCAGGTGCCCATCCTGTTTCCTTTGGAGTCGCCTGCCTGCCAGGGACCTTCAGCAAGTCCGCTCACTCTCATCTTTGCACGCCTATCCACGTGACAGGCACCACAGGGTGCAACTGGTCTCGTTCATTCTCGATCCACTCACTCAGCACAAATATGGCCGCTCCCATCGCTTCTGCTGCTGAGCCAGTGCACTCCCCTCACCTTTGGGGTTTTTACTTATTTATTTTTAGAGAGGAAGGGAGGGAGAAAGAGAGGGAGAGAAACATCAATGTGTGGTTGCTTCTCAAGTGCCCCCTACTGGGGACCTGGCCCACAACCCAGGTATGTGTCCTGACTGGGAATCGAACCGGCGACCCTTTGGTTTACAGGCCAGCACTCAATCCACTGAGCCACACCAGCCAGGGCTACCTTTGGGGTTTTTGATTTTATCCATTGTGCAGCCCCAAGGCTGGTCTTGGGGCATCATTGTCCCTTTAATGAGAAGGGAACTGGAGGTAGAGAAAGAAGGAAATGTCTTTTGAGGGTCATCAGTGGGTTTTTGAGTGAGGACGTACGACACACAGTTAACCCTCATATAATAACACCTCAATTTTCCCAGAGAAGTCAAGTAAAGTACCTAAGGACACAGCTGGGCAGCAAGGTTCCCAGGATTTGGCCCCAGGTCCACACGACACAAAGGCCACGCTCTTTCGCCACAAGGCACAGTCTGCATCATGGGAAATCCATTATGAACTGGGTTCTCCCTTCTGCCGTGATGCTGGTGGTGGCGGTTGACACTATACAATGTAACCCTACTAAATCATGCCCCGTGGGGTTTAGTCCAGAAGTCACAGTCTGGCAAGAATGTAAGAAACACCATCTGCCACCAAAAAATAACGTCATTATGACTCCAGATGTTCTACTTAGAATTCTCCACAGCAGTGAGGAAATTCACAGTCAAGGGCGGAAGGCACATGTAAGGTTTGCTTGGCCACCACCCCAAGTGCTGCAGTGGGGAGCAAACAGGGACCAGCAGGCAGAGAGGACGCAGAGATGAATCCCACGTGGACGAAAGCAGGAGATGTTCAAGCAAGACCCTGCCTCATCCTCCTCACCCCTGCTCCACCTTGCAGACCTCACCTACACACTCACTGCAGTTCTCGTCCCATTCCCCTCATAGTCACAAAGTGGCTGCAGAAACCCAAGAAGAACATCGATAGCATCCCAAGCAGGAATGAAGGGGAAGTGCCTTTCTTCTATAACAGTCAGGAAAGGAAATCTTCCCCCGAAGCACCCGGAAGACTTTCCCATGCATCTCATTGGCCAGACTGGGTCACCTGCTCACCCCTAGACCAATGAGCCCGGATGTCTTCCATTTGCTTCCCAGAACCACATCCTGCTCGTCGACACCCTTTGGAGAGCAGTGAGGACGGCCTGTAAGGATGACCTACCCGTGAGGATTTCAGGCCTCCCTTTGGCCCTGACTGGTTTCAGCCAGTGGGGGTTCCCAGCAGAAAACCAGATGGAGAGAAGACAGTGGTGAGGCAGAGAAATGAGAAAACTTCCCTGACGTCCTCCCTGGGCCTGACCTCAGGCTGGCTGTGAACTTGAACCAAAGCTCCCTGCTCCCCCCCAGGGCCCCCTACTCAACTCTCTCCTAAATCGAGTTATGACTCTCCTGTTGCCTTTGGCCTGGGGAAGGTAACAGCCTTCTTGTTACTAGTCTGTGGTTACTTCACTGTCTCTCATACACGGGGGCCTGGCAGAAGAAGGCCGGCCTGCGTGAGTGTGGTTGGTAGGGTAATAATAGGGGTGTAATAATGTATAAGTTTAATTTGAGCATCTCATTTAAAATGTCCTATGGCGTGCTTGAGTGTGATAGCATTATGTTACAGAATTAGATGCTTATGATTTGGCAATAAAAGATTTTTTGTAATAAAAAAAGGGGCATTATTTGAGCCACACCCTGTGCTCACACCTTGAAATAATAAACTTCTGAATCACTGCGTTTTGACTCTGCCATTGGTTGCTCCACAGGGCCCTGATTTGCTACGACCAATCATTGCAAAGAAGAACACAATGCCGACCAATCAGGTTTCATCTCCTAGCAGCCAGAGGAAGTTTCTGCTTCCGAGTGGACACAGGGCAGCCTGTGCTCGGAGCTGCAGGCCAAGAGGGGTGGGGGATCCTTAGAGGAGAAGCGTCCAAGTCCCAAGGCCTCACAGCAAGGGTGGCGCTTAAGAAACATCTAGAAATCCAAGGGGGGGAGGTCTTCCTTCACTTTCCTCTCCATCTTCCTCTCTCTGTGTGTCTGTTCTCTCTCTGCTTCCCCGGTTCTGTTTCACCTGTGGGCAGTCTATTCTCGCATCTCAGCATCCCCAGGGTGGTTAGAGTCGGAAGTTTGTATCTGGTTCTCAAGGGGTGGCCCTGGAGCAGCAGCCGCCAGCATCTGGGAACTTGTTAGAAAGAGAAATTCTCAGGCCCACGCCAGACGCCGGAATGGAGAACTCTGTTGAACACCCCTGCCCCGCCTGCCAAGACATTCCCATCCTGGCTTCCGAGGGTGTCGGGGACTGACTGCCGCTCACACTCAGCGGCCCACCGCCCCCTGCCGGCACAATGAGGTCAGTGCAGGTGTCCCGTGCGGGCCGCAGCTCTCCAGCGATCCTTCCAGAGCACGACCGGGAAAGTCCTTTCTGTCCGTCCTGCGGGTTTTCCTTTCTCCTCCTTAGCCGCTGAGCTACAGGGTTCACAGTCAGAACTGGTGCCGGGAAAGTAAAATAGAAAGCGGTCACAGCATCGGACAGGGGAGGCGAGGAGGAAGAGAAAGGAAAGAGAAAGAAGTGGTTCAGACCCCCCCCCACCCCCATCTGGTGAAAATGCAAATCCTGCCCCAGCCCCTCTGGGTGTGAGACTCCCGCCTGGGACTCGAAACTGCGGGTCCCTGGACTCACCAGAGGCCCCCTCTCTACCGACTCACCCTGGGCATTAAAAGGGAGACCTGGCTTCTGCTGTGCCCAGCACGGAAGTTCTCCCACCCCAGGGCGCGGGAATGGGAGGGGGGGCTCCTGAGAACGCTCGGTGCTGGGCCCCTCCCCGCAACGTAGACTTCCCCATCCCACCCCCACCCTCACCCCCACCCCCACCCCGAGTTTCCCCTTCGGCCCTGCTGGGGTGGGGCTGAACACTGTGCATTGCTTTCAAGTCCCTGGGGTGAGGCTAGTGATGCTGTCATTTCGCTCTATCGGGACCTTTCCTGATATTTCTATGGCATCCAGTAACAAAGATCGCCCTTATTTATTCCCGAGGCTAATGATTCGTAGCGTTGGTTTTTAAAAAAAGGAGGAGGAGGAGAGGGAGGAGAAGCGCGGGGTCGGAGAGTGGGGTGGGGGTACTATTTATTGTGTCACAAAACCCCTCCGCTGGTAGAGCACCAGGTCCTGACCATCTAAAATAAAATGCAACGCCACCACCTGCTGGTTGTCTCAGGAAGTGCACAGGGTGTCCAGAGTGCTGGGCACTTGCGAATCAATCTTGCAAATGGCTCCTTGCAAATTAATCTTGGCAGACACAATACGTCCTAGACAGTACCCACCATCCTCCTCGCCTCTCAGGCGTCGGCAAGTCAGCAAAACATTTATGGGTATGACCCGTTCGGCTCCGGGCTTCCTTTGGGACTCAGAGGAGCAGGAATGTAAGAAACTGGCTTAGCGTCACACAGCGAAAGGTGGTGACCACACAAACCTTCTGTCTCCAGAGCTCCCTGCTGGGTCCCCTCAAAAAAATAGCTGGAGAGACACTTACCTGGCAGGGGAGAGACAGTGATCACGAGGGTGGTTTTTCCAGGGTGAGGCTTCTCCATTGCACTCCACACGTGCTGACCCCTGCGATTTCCCCAAATGTGGGAAACGCAACTGCGTAATTTGGGAAAGTGGGGGGCAGCCTTTGCGCTCTCCCCTGAAAAGAAAAAAAAACTGGAGAAAAGTGTCCCATAAGGATATGCCCTCCCACAAAGTTGGCACTGAAAAATGCTTTAGATCCAAACATTCCCATACCCTTTATTTTATAAAAAGAACACAGCAGAAAGCACAGAACGGCGAAGGGACCTGCCAATTGGGTTGGTCACACAGCAGCTTGGTGACAGATCAACAAAGTCACTCGTGTCCCTTAGGCCACACGGCACTTTCAGTAGCATTTACTGAGGGTGGAATGCCTGAGCTTGAGCACTGTGTTCTATCTGGGGACTATGGCTCTAGCAACAAGAACTTAAGTCACTTTCCCTAGCTGGTATAGCTCAGTGGATTGAGTACCAGACTGTGAAGCAAAGGGTCATTGGTTCGATTCCCCATTGGGTCACATGCCTGGGTTGCAGGCCAGCTCCCTGGTTGGGGGTGCACAAGAAGCAACCACACATTGATGTCTCCCTCTCTTTCTCCCTCCCTCCCCCTTTCTCTAAATAAATAAGTAAATGTTTTTTAAATGAACTTAACTCATTAAAAATATACATAATCAAGGGGTACACCACATTGTCTATTCTACCAATTAGAAATTATTTCCCAGTTATTCAAAGAAGCTATTAACATTTTTAACACGAACTGCCTGGATTATTATTTACTCAATTCTTTTCCTGTAATCTATACATTTAGTTATTTGTCCTTGTCCCAAATAATCATATCTGTCAAACTGTGTATAATATCACTTGCTGTATTGATTGTTTGATTAATTAATTTGAAATATCCAGAATCCATTTGTGTCACGCCTCAAGGCACCCTGCTCCCCACCCGTGACGCCCCACGTGTTTTGGGGAGAAGTGACTGGGTCTTCAGTAGCCTGGGTCCCGTGTTCCTCTCTTGGCAATGACGTCTGTAGGTCCTGTGGTGCAGGGCAGGTGATGCCCTCACTGACCCCTGGTCTTGTCACCTGAAAAGTGGGGTTAGTAGCATTTCCTACTTGATATGCTCATTATTGGGATTAAATGAGCTACTCCACATCAGAATTTGACAAGATGCCCCGTATCCAATCAATGTCAATATTAAATTGCTCTTAGGAGGCAGGACACTGCGTCTTTTTTGAATGAAGAACCATGAACCTCAAAGCTGGTCATCAGTCTTGCACTTTCTCGTCTTCCTTAAGGATGCAACCCACCCCCCTTTGGAAGACAGAACTCTGCTACCCCTTTAACAGGGCACACGGAGGCTGTGCCCAGTTATAAACAGAGTTACCATGTGACCGGAAACCCCTCTTCTGGGTATCTGCCTGAACATTTTCAAAACATGTACTCATAAAGATGCATGCACCCCTGTGTTCACTGCAGCACTATTCTCGGTGCATCCTTGGATGGCAGACTGGAGAGAGGCGGTATCGTGCATACATGCAGTGGAGTACTCCTCGGCCCCGAGAAAAGACGAAGGACCGCCCTTCGCGACAACACGGATGGACCTTGAAAACGCCATGCCTACCGAAATAAGTCAGACGGAAAGCAGTGGAGAGCCCTGTGAGTTCACTCATACGAGGGATGTAAAACCAAAAGCAACAAATAAGCCAACAAGACACACACAAACGCATAGACACAGACAAGTACTGTGTTCGAGCAGAAATGCAAAGCATGGCATTAAAGCAAGCGCGTGCAAAAACTGGTGTTCTTTATGGGCCCTGTGATTCCCAGAGGGAAGGGCAGGGTAGAAACGGGTAAAGAGGGCCACATATACGGTGACAGAAAGAGACGGGACCCGAGGTGGTGAACACACCGTACGACACACAGAGGATGTGTCACAGAATTGTACGCTTGAACCCTGTATAACTTTATTACCCAGTGTCACCCCAATAAACACAATGACGTTTTTAAAAAAGCCGTTACATGGGTCCCCTGAAGTCCTTGCACCACTCAGCGGGAACGGGGGCATTTTCAGGCCGTGAGATCAGTAGGGGGGGTCTCATCAGATACTTTCTAAATACGTGGGTTGGGGGTTGACGCTGGTAAGAGGCTGCACACTTTTCCCACGTGAGGAAACACGCAATTCCCCCCGAGAACTGGGGAGCAAACGCTGCCCACCCCCCGAAGGACATGGGCGCTGCCTGGTATGGGTGGACCCCCCACCACCACCACCACCCGTGAAGGACGGTCTCCCGCTCCAAAACTAAATCATTCCTGCGGAGAAACCGCTTAGAACGTGTACACTCATCAGCCTCCTCGGCAGAGGAAAACGCAGCTTGACCGTATTCTCTGGGCCTGACGGGCTCTATCGGTAGGAAAACAAGGCAGCCCTCCAATGGGCAGGAGGCCCTCAGGACCCGGCGTGTTCAAATAATTGTTCACAAACAGAAAAGCCCGAGTTGCTCGAGCACATTCCGACTCACGCTACAGAGCTCGTTCAATGGGGGCATTGTTCTCTCCAGGGAGACGGCGGAGGTCCCAGGCCAGCCGGGGCAGGCGCGCTCCGCAGGTCTCCCGCCGCGGCTTACCCGGTGGCGCGGGTGCCGGGGAGCCGGCTGGGAAGACGGGGGCGACGCTGCTGTGCTGGAACGATACAAGACTGGGTTCTGTCCGCTCACTCGCTTCCATGACCCTCCCTGGTGACCGCTGTCCCAGCACATCCGCAGGACGGCAGTCTCAGCCCCCGGCAAAGTCGGGAGTAGGGGGCCTGGCACGCCCCCCACCCCAGGGACCCCCACCCTCCATGCACGTGGAAATGGCCAGAGTGGCCTTAAAAATAATACAACGCCCCTGGACCCAGGCCTGCCCGACACCTATGGAAATTCATCCCGGGCGCCGGTGTGCGGCCCGGGCTGAGAACCACAGAGTTGGCGGAGCGGTGGCAGGGGCTGGACAGCGGTCCCTCACCAAGCAAGCCGGGCGCTCCTGTCCCCAGGAGGCGCACTGAGTGGGGGGACATCCCAGCTTCGAGGTGGGCACTCAGGCACCGGGAGAGTCCAGGGTCTGGACTCTGGTCAGCGGGTTTCCCCAGACCTCCTCCGGGACCTGCATGAACCCCCTGAGCTGCGCGGCTGTGAGCGCGGGGAGCTAAGAGCCCTCCACGGACTCAGGAAATCGACACTGCGGCTCCAACGCACAGTTTTCACACGCGCCAGACTACCGGGGAGTGTGACTGGAGCAGCATGGCTCACATAAAGCAAGTCTAAGCGTTTTTCCAGGTACACGTGTGTGTACACGTGCGTGGGCGTGTCTCTGAGCAGGGTCCTCGAGGAAAACGTCTGTCTGAATTGTAAGTGACCATCAGAAAAGTTTGAAAGGCTCCAATGCCGCCTACAGGGTTTCTGTGAGGATGAAATGCAATAAGACTCTGGTGCATGTCCCCTGTGAAGCACTAGACAGACTGGGTGGGTCACAGAGGGACAGACGGATGGATAGATGGAAGGCAGGGAGGCAGCCTCAAGCGCAGAGTGAGGAATTCGGCGGACAGAGGACAGCTGGTGGGCGTGCGGCTGTGGCCCCGTTCCAGTCAGAAGGTCTTTGCTCCTCCGAGCGTGTGATTTCCAAAGGGACCTGAACTCCCGACGAATTCCCTGATGTAATAAATGGAAACTTCTTCCGCCACATTCAGATCCAAGAAATGTCACATCAAGTTTACAGGGTTTGGGTAATAGGTCTTCGGGTCCCCCTGTGTCCCAAACACGACTCTTCAAAAAAACCTTTCCAGGGAATTCCACAAGCTTTTATTGCCACTTAGCATGTTCCAGAGGGGGCTGGGCAATGACGCGGCCAAGATTCCTGAGGTGTGGCTCCAGACCTCAAGGCACCCGCTGTCTAGTAGAAGAGTGGTCATGAAAAAAATCTCAAATGATTCGCAGGACCAATGAAGACGATTCCAAGCGGACAGAGAGGAGGACACTCTTACTCCAGACCGTCTAGTTCCCCTCTTGTCGTGAAGCAGAAATGCTCGGAAACGAGGGCATGTCTCATCCTTCGTCGGGTTAAAGACGGATGAAGAAAGTTTCCCAGGGTCCCTGAGATATCGGAAGGCAACAAGAAAAGTTTTGGGATGAAAGAAAAGGGACATCAAAGATTCTAGAAAATTACCAAGGTCTTAGCAAGCGACCTCAGAGCGGCGGCTTCTGCCCTTCTAGAAGAAATTCCAGCCCTGGCTGGCGTAGCTCAGTGGATTGAGCGCAGGCTGCGAACCAAAGTGTCGCAGGTTCGATTCCCAGTCAGGGCACATGCCTGGGTTGCAGGCCACAGCCCCCAGCAACCTCACATTGATGTTTCTCTCTCTCTTTCTCCCTTCCTTCCCTCTCTAAAAATAAATAAATAAAATCTTAAAAAAAAAAAGAAAAGAAAAAAGAAATTCCCCCAAGGCAAGAACGTTAAAAGCCTAGTCATTCGCTTGAACTGGGGACAAGGGGAAAACATGGGACTAATGACCATAAATTATAAATAGACCCTTCGAGATTCTTACATTTTCCCCATCACTCACTGTTACCTTGCTTGTGCTAATCTGGCAGCAACTGCTTTTTAAAAGTTACCATTTACTGAGTTTCTTTTTCCCCCAAAGGAATGTAGCTAAATGTTCACCAAAACAACAACTTTATTTTGATCTTTCTAGTTTACAGAATTATTTATTATTAGCTTTAATGATTACTAACAGGTACTACCCACATTAGCGGGGATGGGTACACACACAATTGGCATGCTGGCAGGCGTACAGTTCCACAGGTGGGAACACAGGGGCCCCCAACCTTGAAACGGGAGCCCGCATGAGCCGTCAGCTGCAGGGGCACCCCCTCCCCCGCGTGTTTTCCGGGCTGCGTGTGCGCCAACGAAAGAGTCACCTGTAGGCAGAGAGAATGGAGGAAAGGTTCGTCCAAGGCCAACAATAAGATCTAGTTTGCTCGAGTCAGTCATTCTGTTACCTGGGCTTCGCAACCTTCTTTCCTGGGAGAGCTGCGGTGGTTCCGGCACGGGGACGCAGCCTGCTACCCTGGTTTTAGAAGTTTCGCCCAAATGTAATTGGCACCTTGAGTTGCCAACTCAACCGTCGGTCCGGAACACAACTGGCCTCACAGGACCAGCTTCTCCAGCGCCTCCCAGCTCAGGTAACGGCTTAGCTCTCCCCTCCCGGGGCACCGTCCCCCACCCCACCCCACCCCCGCTACTTCCCACCCCCACCCCCGCGCCCGCGCTCTGGCCCCCAAGGCCCACCTGTGCGCACTGTGTCCACACTCAGCGGGCGCAGCGCTCTGCCCTGGGGCTTCCTGTTGGGTTCGGCCAGTGGGGACGCCAGGCAGGAAAGTCACAGTTCATCTTACAGCACCGAGCTGTACGCTGCTCGCCTTTTCTCCGGGCCTGCTGGGGCTGCCCGTGGGTTTTCCCGCCGTCCAGCCCCTCCCCCCCTACATACACACCCCTTGGCCTTGGCAACCGATCTTGCCAGCGCGCAGCGTTCCTTGAATTGTCCTCATTGGCCTGGGCCCTCTGTCTCGTGTTGGCCCCGACCCGAGGGCTCTCTGGGCTTCTGGCCGCTGTCTTCTGCTTCCACAGCCCCAGGGGGAGAACAGCCGATGAGGGGGTGATCGGTCACTAAGATACCGTGTTCCTCTTCGCAGACATTGTCAGGGACCCAGAGCTGCTCTTGGGGAAAGGAACGCACGGTGGCGAGGGCGTGGGTCTGCGGGAGGAGCTCCGCGTCCACCTGCCCTTCGCACAGCTGTCCCGGCGTTCAGACAAGGCGGTGTCCTCCTGTGAAAGTTTACACACCGCGACTGAGAGGCGACAAACACCCGACTACTAGGAAACGGCGGCAATCCATGAGTCACCCCCGACGCCACGGCAGGGCGAGAACACCGGTGGCCCCGCTGCGCGAAGAGCCTCTCCTCTCCCTTCCTTCGGGAGCTTGCTTCAGGTAGCGGTGGGCAGGTGCTGCATCGTGACTAGGAAACACCACTACTTACAAAGTTCATCACGGCAGGTACTGATTCAGCGCTGTGTGCCAGGCACCACGTGGCTGGCCCTCCCTGCCCTGATGTGCTCAAACTTCACCAAAGCCCGGATAGTAGCTACGATTGTTCTTCGTGTCCACAGTGGAGGGATCTGAGGCTGAACGCAGTGAAGGGCCTCACGACCGGTCTCGCGGCAAACGGCAAAGACGGAGTTCAAAGCCAGGTCAGGCTGGCTCCTGCACCGCCAGGGGACGGGGACAGTTGAACGACATGCAGATGGCGCTTAAATGCTGTCCTTGTCACTCAAGTTCTTGGGTCACCTTGAACAGGTCACCAAGACTCAGGACCCACGTTTATAAAGGAAGACTAATATCCCCTGTGGCCCAGATGAGTCCGGGCCCCCTCGGTCCCCACAGAGATCCCTGTCACGTGGTAGGTGCCCGAGGATGGGCAGGTGGTTGGAATTGCAAGGACATGGAGGTTCTCTTTGCTTTCACACGCCTGATTTTTTTTCTTTATTCTTTATTTTGGCCAACTCGGGGCTTACGGTGAGGAATAATAATAGCATTAAACAAGAGGACCATTACTTATTTTATGCCAGCATGGCACCGAAAACGCTGTGTGTGCTGTCTCATTCCAAACCCTCACAATCCCAAAAGGGGGGGGACTGTCATTATTCTCATTTTCGCAGTGACGACACGGAGCACCAGAGATGCCAAGTCACTTGCCCAAGGCTGCCCAGCTACGCGGTGGCAGAACTCACACGACAACCCAGATCTGCCTCCCTCCTGCACCTTTGCTCCCAACCACAGCCCCAATCCCATAGCTATTTTTATTGCATTAAAGAGATCATTTATATGTTTGCTCTATGCCAGGAACTGTTCCGAACACTTCAAATATTAACTTCCTTAATCTTCATAAAAATGCCGTGAGGGAGATACCACTAGCATCCTCGTTATTACAGGTGGAGAAAACGGAAGCCCAGAGAAGTTGGGTAACCGGCCCAAGGTCGCACCGGCTTTCCAAGTCCAAGTCTGCTTTTTCGTAAGCGTACAGATGAAAGCAAGGCCGGGCACCAGAGTGTTTGGGGGAGTGACAGGTCCGGCTTGCCCGCAGACAACCCCGATATGCACTGTTCTGCTGTAACATCGTGTCCTTTGCAAAAATGTGAAGGAAACAGACATTGGTTTTAGCCTCAGACGTGAGAGAGAGCCTCCGCCGCGTTTGTCTGTAGGCAAAATAGCTCTGGAGTGCATGCCTACCAACAGGCAGCCCCGGGCCAGGAGACACGGGCTGGAGAAGAGCCCAGCCTCTCGTCCGACGGGGAGACAGCAGATACGCTGGGCTGAACACTAAAGGTTAATTGCTCTGAGTAATACTGTGGCACTTCATCCTGGTGCCAAACGAACTGAGACAATATTGACCGAGAGTCAGCCAACATCAGAATGCAAACACGCAGGGAAATCCAAGTCCTTAGGCGGAGAGAGCCCAAGCGAGAATCTGAACACTCAGGAAGATCAGCTGAGGGCGAGGCCGTCCCCGCAGGACCTGAAACCCGGGCCTTCCGTGCCAGCCTTGTACTGCGAGAGGCTTGGTGTGCGTGCCAGGCCTTTGCACATGCGGCTCTCGGTGCTACAAGTACCATCCTCCAGCCGGCTGCACCCCGGCTCTCCCTAACTGATGCCTCTTTGTTATTCAGCTCTCACGCAGAAGGGGTTTGTTTGGGGAAGTCTTGCTCCCCACCCTGGGCTGAGGTGGGGCATCTCCTCCTCCAGGCTCATTTCCCCCTTTGTTGACTGCTATTTGAACACTTTTTTTGTTTTCAGTTTATATATACTTCTTTCTCCCTGTTAGTCTGTGGCCCAGACAGAAACTAGACTCTTTTTATGTTCGTATCCTTTTGTAGTCCTAGCACTTAATACAGTACCAGGCAAGTCCGTGCTTGGTAAGTGTTGGAAGGGAGAAAGGAAGAGCGGATGGATGGATGGATGGATGAATGAATGAATGAATGAATGGCTGCATGGATGGATGAATGGATGGACAGATGGATGGATGACTGGATGAATGGATGGATGGATGGATGATTGGATGGACAGATAGATGATGGATGGACAGATGCCTTTAACAGGCAGCTAATGCAGAGTTTCCATCTTCTAGGATTCAAAGAAATCATGTCTTCTCTCACTGTAAATGGTCCCTAAAATTCTGTAAATCCATCCCTGGGGAGAAGGCCCGAGCCACACTAACCCTAGCTCAGAATATAAGTTGTCTTGTTTTAAACCTTTGTTCCCCAAAAGATGGCCTAGTTGCTAACTGCAGTCAGAATTCAGCTGCATAGAAATATGGTTTCATGTGGCTCACATCTACCCTCAGTGACTGAAACCGCGCCTCCCTTTGTTGTTAAGGGGAAATAGCACTTGTAGGGAGTTTCCTATCCTGGCCCGCGGGTGCACTGTTGATTTCTGAAGTTGGGGGATGCTGGGGCTTGAGGGGTTAAACCATAGTGAGTTGGGAGTTGGATTGAAGGAAAAACAACCTCAAACCGTTACAAGTAATGTCAGATCTGGATTTTAATTTCAGTTCTATCACATACTACTTATGAGAACCTTGATAACTGTCTTCTCAAAGCATCTCTTTTCTAATCAGTAAAGTGGGGAGTAGGGACCATTGAAAATCAGTGTAAAAGGTTAGTTCAAAAGGTTGTGTCAGGACGGAAGAAAAACAGCACAGTGCAACAATCGTTCAATCAATAACAGGTTGCCACAGTAGCTGGTAGATGGAAGTAACCCACGTGGTAATAAAGATATTTTCAATTCAATTAATACATTAGTAATAGTGCACTGGGATAACACTTCACCAATTATGGAATACTTACCAGTGGTGATAGAGAAGAAAATCTTACCTTGTAGGTAAAGTAAGCTTTTAAATAACGTTAAATCCTCAACTGAGAAAGTTATGCCCAGGGCAACTCTCTTTCAGTTATGAACTAACGTTTCTAACTATGTCAAGGAGAAAGTCTTCATTTGATGCTGACGTTTCTTTAAGGCGTTCAGCAGTCAGCAGGGCTCAGACGGGGGTCTTGGGTGGGCAACAGAATCGAGCTGGAATGCAAAATCTTTCTTTACCCTTGTTGCATTATTTTTTTAATGCTATCTTTTACTTGTGGGAAATAATACCACTTTTTAGTTTATGGTAGTCATGTTCAATTTGTTTTAATATGTTCAGTAACGTTGTGAGTCAGGGTAGAGAACACATGTGAGTGATAATGCAGGTGGCACGGCGGATGGGCACTATGGCAAACCGAGACAGATGAACCCCCCCCCGGCAGCCCGGTGGGGACTCACACACCCACGCGCCTACCGGGGTCAGGACGGCCCTGGGCACCCACTACCCACCTCGTTGTAAACTCTCCACCAGTAAGAAAAGCTTGATGCCTAGGCATTTTTCCAGAGTTTAGATGACTTTAAAAAAAAAACAACAACGATTGTTTCGTATTGGATTTAAAAATTCTATGTGCTGTTTTAAATATAGACACACTGTGCATATTAATTATCTTCAACCCTGTTTCTAGATAATGTGATATATTACATTAAATATGTAACCTGTTACATTACATCGTATTAGCAACACGTGAAACATTTGTAGCCCTACATTCCCAAGCATACTTTCACGTTGTCATGGAGACATGGGACTCTTCTCTTTTGTCCTTTTGATAGAAACCTGGGCATCAGAAACAGTTTGTGACTCTTTCAAATTTACCCTAAGAAAAATGGTAGCATGAGGGGAAGGACAGATAATAAATTATGACTGGAACTCGGGGCCAGAGTAGGGGGAGGGGAGTGGTGGGGACCCAGGTGAACCGGGGGACCCATGTCCCTTGAAGGGGCACCGCCAATAACAAGTCCCACTCCATCGTGAGGAGAGGATCTTGCCAAACGCCTGTGTTTCTCATGAGAAGTTAGAACCGTGATCTTTTCGTATGCTGTTCACTGATTATGCAACGTGGGCAGTTAATCCCAGATTTTAAAAACACTGTTCCTTCCCACGACATCATGGAAGATCGATCGCTCAGACCATGCCCCTCCCTCCGGTTATTTCTTCCCTCTGCCCCGGCTGAGTGCTGGGGGCTCAGGAGTGAGGAGCCCAAATGCCTGGAGGTGAAAGGAACTGAGTGTCCAGAGTCCATTGTGTTGTCCGTTGACAAAGAACAAAGACCAGCGTTCAAGACACACGTGCCAACAATTTCAGCCTCACGTCATCGATGGGAAAGAAATTACGAGACAGAACACTGATGAGAGACCATATTTCTTAAGCAAATACAATTTTGTTTAGCTGCTAGTGCCTTGGATACAAAGAAACGGACCCTCTGGCACACCGATCCATGCACTCATTCTGTGGCAGCGCCGAAGAGAAGGACAGAGACCCAGCCCTTGGCCTCGAGGAGGGCCACCGAGTTGGAGAGGGATTTGGCCACCAATGGAACAAATGCCCTTAAACACGGCTACCCTTTGATCCGACATGTTAACATCTGGAGAATGCTTGTAGGAGAAAAATGGAGGAAGTGACGGCAATCACCTTGCCACAAACATGTTTATCCTTCTTGTTAATAACAGCAGACTCCGTCAGACACTGAAATGTACAACGTGGCCCGTAATTCATTCATCTGGGGCGCAGCCTCTTAAAGGAGCTCCCGACCCTATTTTAAATGACATATTTGGCACCGTAAATAATGCCTTAAAAGAAGGATGTCTTGGCTTCAAAACAGTATTTCAGAATCACTAATATACACGTGATATTGATATGGAAAGAGAGAACCACCGAAAGAGTATTTCTTGATGATAGGATTATAGATTATTACTCCTTTCATATGCTGGCTGTCTGGGTGTTTTATAAGAAACATCTATTCCTTCTATAATGAGGAAAAAAGGGAGCAATTTTCAAAATTTCATTCTCTAGAACCCCTCACACTCTTAAAAATTACCGAGGACCCCAGAATGGATTTATTCCATGGGTTACAGCTAGCAATGTTTACCGTATCAGAAACTCAAACTAAGGACTTTAAAATATTTAGTTATCAATTCATTTTAAAATAATAGCAAACCCATTCCGTGCTGCCAAAAATAATATTTGGATGAAAATTACTGTTTTTTTTATAGTTTCCAACCAAACTATTTGATTTATTCCCAACAGGAAAAGGGGCAAAACTATGGTATGACAGTACACGTTTTGGCAAATGTCTTTAATTTGTACCTTCAGGGAAGACAGCTGGGGTCTCATACCTGCTTCTGCATGCAGTATGTTTCCACATGTTGTTTCGGTTGACGGAGATGAGGGAGATCCAGCCCCACACGGTCACGTGGTTGGAGAGGAAGAAGTACTTTCATCACTTATTCCAACAGTAATGTGCACCCTTACCCTAGGCCCAGACGTGACAGGTGATACAGTGTCTTGAAGTTAGTTGCGGTGTGAATTCTGACACTTTATCAATGTGCTTTTTCCTCTCACTTGACCTGCGAGAGGATGAGAGAAAAATGCACATAGCGTCTCCGTGTGACGGTGAACGCAGCAAGGGCCGGGGCCCCGCCCGGACCCCGGGCCATGCTGAGAAGCTCCGCCCTACACCGCACGCAGGAGAGCGTGGGGCGCTAAGGCCTGGGAGGAGCAGATGCCCACGGTTCTGCTTCGCGTGCGTTGGCATAACGTTCCGCGTAGCTTGCCGCACTTTCTGCCGTGTGCCTTTCAACTTTAAAAAATCCCCTTTCTTGCCCCTGGCTGGCGTAGCTCAGTGGATTGAGCGCAGGCTGTGAGCCGAGGTGTCGCAGGTTCGATTCCCAGTCAGGGTACATGCCTGGGTTACAGGCCATGACCCCCAGCAACCACACATTGATGTTTCTCTCCCTCCCTCTCTCTCTCTCTCTCTCTCTCTCTCTCTCTCTCTCTCTCTCTCTCTCCCCTCTCTCCCCCCCTCTCCCTCCCCTCCCTCTCTAAAAAATAATAAATAAAAAATCTTTAAAAAAAAATCCCGCCCTGGCTGGCATAGCTCAGTGGATTGAGCACGGGCTGGGAACCACAGTATCCCAGGTTCGATTCCCAGCCAGGTACATTCCTGGATTGCAGGCCATGACCCCCAGCAACCGCACATTGATGTTTCTCTCTCTCTCTATCTTTCTATCTCCCTCCCTTCCCTCCCTAAAAATAAATAAATAAAATCTTTAAAAAAAAAATCCCCTTTCCTTCCTGAGGCCACTGTCGGGGTTTGGCCCCAGGAGCAGCAGTCTCCGGGTGGAGACGGGCCTGCAGGGACCTCAGCTGGTTTGATCTTGTAAACCGCCCCTGGGAGGGAGGGACAGAGGCAGGGCTAGGGGGAGGGGGAAGGAGAAGGTGGGCGCTGCCATAGAGTCGCCCCCGAGGCCCCCATCATCCATCCATCCATCCCACAGGGAACTGGAGACCTGGGTGGCGCCCCTGAGCTGTTCCCTGGAGCCAGGGGACGCGATCTCTCTGTCTCTGTGCCCGCCGGCCATTGCGCACCGACTGCCCTGCACAGGGACCTGATCTGCAGAGCTGGCACGTGCCAGGGAAACAGCATCCTCAGCCACCCCCTTCCAGAAGGGTAGCGGGCTGCGGAGCCCTCGGTGCCGGAGGGCGGATCTCCGCCAGGCACCGTGGCCTCCACTCCTCCTGGCGTTAACCAATACCGGACCCGGGATTTGAAACCCTGCCCCTTTGTGGGGCTCCGGGGCCCCTGCAAAGGCAGCCTCTGAGCACCGCTTCATCTCGGGCAGGCTCTGTTCAGCCAGGTAGCACAGGGGGGCAGCCCTGGGGGCGGTCCTCAGGGAACGCGGCAAGAGGAAAGGGCGGGTCCGCGCAGGCCCAGGCCTGCAGGAACGCGCGGTGGGCGCTGCTCTCTGCCCCCCTGGCTGTGAGGATCGGGGCCACTGCCGCTCGCCGGTATAACCATCAGGCTCACCAGTGCATTCTGGGAAGGGGGAGGACTTTCCCTGGAGAGTCACGCACTCTCCCCGGGGTAGCCGGCAATGAGCATGCTGGGCCATACTCCTGCCGTGCCCTGCACGATGCTCGGGACCTGCTGATCCTAAAAAAAATCATTCATCGGTTCATCTGACGTTCAAACAGAACGGGCGTCCTGTACTTCCTAATCGTGAAAACACAGGCACAATGTGAAATTTTTCATTTTAACCCCTGTGAGGTGCACGGCTCAGTAGTGTGAGGGACGTTGACATTTCCACACAGCCGTCCACACCGTCCATCCCTAAAACGGTCTTCTCTCCCAGGTTCGCCTCTGCCCCCATGAAACACGACTCTCCTTCTCGGCTCCTCCCAGGTCCTGGCCACCACCCTTCTGCTTTCTGCCTCTATGAATTCCACTGCTCTGGGAATCCCGGGTAAGGGGAAGCATACACAAAGTGTCCTTTTGTGTCTGACTTACTTCACTCAGTATAACACTTTCAGGGTCCATGCATGCTCTAGCAGGGGTCAGAACTTCCTTATTTCACCCGGCAGCACCACCACCGCCACGTCCCTGCAGCATGAACACCCCGGGAGGCCCGGCCAAACAAAGCCTGGACTGCTAGCCTGACCATCGGACTCCTTCCCAGTCCAGCCCTGGTCCCATTCCCCGCCTTACCGTCTGCTCTGAATACTGATACCAATAACTACGGCCACCGTGTCCTGTGTTCCCACCGGGCGACCTGGGAATCCCAGAGCCCACCACGCCCTTCCCTGCCCGCCCCGCGCCCTGGGATTCCAGTCCTCCATTGTTTGAGGCTCTCGTCCTCATTCTCAGCGTGCAGGGGCAGCGCACAGCTCTCACCCGTCTTCCTACCTCCGAGGTTTCTTGCCTCCAGTGGGGGCAAGTTTGCCCCCACGGGATATTGTGGCCATGTCCAGGGACATTCAGGGTGGTCACAACCGGGGGAGGGACGTGCTCCTGGCACCTAGTGAGGCCGGAGACACTTCTGAGCATTCTGCAGGACACAGGACGGTCACACCTCGGAGAGCGACCCAGCCCCAAAGGTCAACAGTGCCAACACTGTAAAACCCTCCTCTACCTCGCCCAACATAGGTAGCTTCTTCCTCTCCGCAGTTACAATAAACAGGACCAGCCCTGGGCCGGCACACACCACACGTGACACGCCAGGCAGCTTGCGAACGGTGCCATGCCCGCGGCAGGCACCGACCGATCCCAGGGTGAGCGCGCAGATGCTCCGTCCTGGGGCGTTGAGGGAACTGGCCCACGTTCCCGTGGATGCAGGATCCGAAGCTCAGCCATGTCCACGCTGCACCGTACACACCAAGCACGCCACGAGCCCGCATCCAAACTGGGGCCCGACGCCGAGGCCCCGGCCTCGCCGCTCTGCCAACCTCCCGCCCCCGTGTCTCGAGGCCGGTCACTGGCCTTGAATGACGGAGACCATGGCTGTGGATCAGGGGGAATGTCCCCTCTGCAGGGGACAGCAGCCCATCTCCAGGCTCTGCCTCCAGGGGCGTCGTGCACTGAGGCGAAGAAGGAACCGTGCTCAGAACCCAAGTTGCGTCTCCCCGGCTGGCGCTGCAGAAGGCAGTCTGGCCGCCCCCTCCCCCCAGGAGAGTCCGAGGGTTCGACTCTCTCCGTCGTAGTTCCCAAAGTCTCGCTTCAGGCAGCCCTGTGGCTCAGAGAGTCCAAGGCTGCAAACCGATGAGCCAGGTCGATCGATCAGCATTCAGCGAAATCTGCGTGTGGCTTGCCGATTACCTGCGGGTTCTGTAACTGTTTTTCCTTGTCCTTGGATGATGTGACTTGTGGGGTCTTATTTTGGTTTTATTTGTGCATGGATGTACACATTCCCTTTTCAGAGGTGCACACCAAAAACGCTGTGAGGAGCGCAGCCGGGAGTCAGATGGTGGGCGCGGAAGCCCCACCTCTCCCCGTGGTGGCTGCCACTCGATTAACCATGCTCTGTGCCGGGCACTGAGCGAAGGAGTTGCTGTGAATCATCTCATTGAATTCCCACAAAGACTCCATGACTGCCGGCATCTCCGTTTTGACAGATGATAAAACCGAAGCACAGAAAGGGCAAGCCACCCGCCCCAGGTCACACAGCCTCAAGATTGTGTCTCAGACTGCCTGACGCCAGAGCCCAGGCTCCTAACCACGGCCGGGCCAGCCTGGGGTTAGCCTCGAGAGATGGACTCAGCACCAGGCCGTGGACTGATTTGGGGCAAGACATTGGTCTTCTCTGAGCCTCTACTTCCTCTCACCTAAGCAGAGACTCCTCACGCCCGAGGATTATAGTAAGGAGCGCGTTGCAGTGTACAAGAAGGCGGTGTGAAAAGTGCTAAGTGACGGCGCGTGCGACACGGGAAAGGTGCGTCCGGATGTGCCGTCTCAGCCAGAGCAGGGTGGGCACGCTCGGCCACCCTGCAACGAATGTCTGGGTCGTGCTCGCCGCTGGCTCGCTGATCCAAAGCAGAGGGAGTGGGGGGCCGTGTGTGGGAGGCAGGACTGTCTGCGAGGCTGGCCGGCTCGGGGGTGCGGGGGTGCGGGGGGCCGAGGGAGGCCTGGAGAAGGGTCTGGAGAGACTTCAGATCTTCGAGGAGTCTTTCGGGCAGAGCCAGCAGCTCCGGTCCCGATTCCAGGAAAGCAGGTTGATAAAGCGGCTGCCAGCCCCATCGGTTCGTCAATATTTGAAGAGGGGCGGAGGCCGGGAAGCCCGGAGACTGAGAGGCAAACGGAGTCAGGAGATGTGACGGCGGACCCCACCTAACGACCGGACCCCTCCGCTCGGGGAGCGGCTGTGTGGGCGCCGGGAAGCGCAGCGTCCGCCGCGAAGTTCAGCCTTCCGGGGCCTCACCCACGGCACCCACTAGTAACTCGAAGTTTTCGTTTTTCCTCCCTTAGAGTGACTTTGAATAGCGAATAGAAGTCATGACAGGCAAGAGAGGGAGAGAGGGAGAGAGAGACCGGGGAAGAAAGGGAAAATCTTTAGACATATCTTAGTGCCTTTAGTAGGACTTTTTCTGGCTCTTACAACAAGGGGCTCGCCTTTTTGCACAAGGTCTTGCACATGACGTCACCGGCCCTGCCTCTGCCGCTACTATTGAGTCAACACTTGACGAGGGTCTACAGGCCACTAGGCGCCCTGCCCGAATCGTATGAACGACACTCTGACAGCCCAAGCCACTCTGATCCCCACCCCTCCTCCCCCTCCTCTGTAAAATGGGCGCGAAAGCTCTCATCGCAGCGTGCATGCGCCTGAGAGGGATGGGCGCAGAGAGCGTTGCCAAGAGTGAAGCGCCGTCCGGGTGGGGCTTGCCGTCGCAGGTGACGCAGAGCGAGCCAGTCCCATCAGGGACGGCCCGCCGAGCACCTGCTTCCTCTGCGGCGGGGACCTGGCCAGCCCGGCCTGCAGGCCGCTGGGAGTCGGGGATAGGAACAGAAGCGCGAACTAAACACAAAGGTGCTCACAGTCGAGGTGGGGGGTGGCGGGTGGAGGTTGACGGAGACTTGGGGAGGTAATGCGGCTGGTGGCAGTCACACAGCGGGTGGTTAGAGCCTGGGTCTGGACCCAGGGCCAGAGCCCCCACTCTCCAGCCTGCAGGCCCCACTGCCTCTCTGCTCCTGTTAGCCGCGTGCGTGCGTGCGTGCGCGACAGCTGCCTAATAATGGGCTTGATTGCATTCCAGACCTAAAGCTACAGCACTGAGCTGGAACCAGGTTTACAGCCCTCATTATGGTGCGTCCCACGGTGAATTCGGTGTGTATTTAAATACTATGTTTGTCCCTTCCGTGCCGCCTTCCGAAAGGGGCCTTCTCTGTCTCAGCAGCCCTGGCTTTTGTTTGCTACCGAGGGTCACACTCTGTGGCTCTCTGCTTATTTGCAGGACCCCGTGAGCCCAGGGAGGGTGGGGGTAGGGCCTCTGCACCCACCTCTCTGAGCTGCGGCCTATTTATAGCCTGGCACTCACCTGGTATTCAAATAGCCTGGTATGGATGCTTGGATGAGCATGTTAATAAATAAAGCCACAATAATTACTAGTTTGCATTTCTCCTAAGTGGTTTCTGAAGAACACTGCACAGTATAATTTGCCATGTTTCCCTTTTTGCACTGGCTGTTAGGAAGCTCAAAGCCATAGCTTCATAACAAGCCTGTAAATCACCATGCACATTTTTAATAATCCTGGCCCCGTGGACGTACCCACTCCTGTTTTTCTATCTCCTTTAGCTATATTTTTAATCTGTGCTCTCAGACTGTTTTGCATATGTCCTTGTGAAACTCTGGAACAAATACCCTTGCTGGAATGAATAAATTAAACAGCCTGCCCTGACCTTCCAGTGTGCAGAGGGAAAGAATGCCCTTTCCAGTGCCATGCCCTGTCTCCAGGGCGATGAGCCCCACTTAGTTTACCTGCTTGCCAGCATCCCCAGCCCTTGGGGAGTGATGTTTACGTGAGTGGGGGCCGTGCAGTGGGTGACATGCAATTTCCTTCCAAGTAGGTGGTTTGGTTGGGTGGTGGTGGAGCTGGTATTCTGGAATAAATGAAGGTGAAAGGCAGGCGGAACTGTAAAACCTTACAGAACGTGTTTTCCCTGCGGTGACCCGGACGCGTGGTTCCTGCGGAAGGGGGCTAGCCACCCGGGTCCACCCCAGCGGCTGCGGTGGGGGAGGGGGCGCTAGACAGGCTGCTTGGAGCGCCAGGGAGGCGAGAGCGTGAGAGAAATCAGCTGGGTGGTGTGTCACGGGGAAACAGGGACAGCCAGCAGGAGAAGCTGCTTCCCCGGGGCGGGCAGGGGACAGGCAGCCCCACCCAGGCGGGTGTTTGCCTGCCCCGTGTGTGCCCAGCCAGCAGGCTCCGGATGAGGAAGCAGAGGGCAGGGCACCCGGGCTCAGTCGGCCGCTGGTAGTGCCAGCTGGAGACAAGGTGCCCTGCACCGGAGCAGCTCCAAGTGACACAAGGGGACCAAAGACACCCCCCCCAGAGGCGCAACAGGTAACCTCTTCCAGCTCCTCCAAGCACGGCAGGAGGGTTTGTGATCTGGGGCCAGCGGTGAGACACAGGGGCTGGGGGACAGAGAGGGGTGTGTGGCCCCAGCTCTGCCACCGACTCCCTGGGTGGCCTCGGGCACGTGGGCCTCAGTCTCACCTTCTGTGAGCCCCCCTGGGAAGGCAGCGAGAGGATGAAGGGGCAGGGTGGGCAGCGTCAGGGGCAAAGCAACGAAAACGGCTCCTGTTTGTATGGAGCCGGTGAAGGTCATTGGAAGCATACAACTTGGGGGGAACCATCAGATGGTGGGTAAGAGATTCAGTTGGGGGAACACCGCCAGGATAAGGACGCCCCCTGGTAAAGCTGACTGTGGGGGCACCTGGGGGCATCGTCTGAGATGGGCGGGGCCGGGGGCGAGTCAGGCCGGGAGAAGAAAGTTTCCAGTGTGTTCTGGACTACGCTGTGCAGCAGCACCGGGCTCAAACCCAGCTGCACGACCGCAGACACTGAGCGTTCTGCCTGGAAGGGTCCTCTGACGAGAGGGAGGCTGCCCCCGGGGCTCCGGCTTCCCGATCCGTGAAATGGGTGTGACAATAGTGCAGGGATCCGAGTGAAGTTCGTGAGCGCCCAGGCGACCAATGCACACGAATGCCTATGGGTGTGACCAGTGTCAGCTGCTCTCTGTGCTACTGTTTTATCGTCATCTCCACTTTACAATTAGGAAGACGGGGCGGCGGGGGGGGGGGTAGGGGCGCCTCCCGGGTCTCAGAGAAAGCAGGCCGAGGACTTGGCCTCCAGTCAAGGCCGGGGCTCCAGTAGCAGGAGCGCTCCCCTCCGGCACAGAATTCAAGAGGTGACCAAACAAAACTCGGTCATCGGAATAAATGGTATCTTCAGGCAATATGTAAAATTGGTTGAACCAATGCCAAGAGATCTATGATGAACAAAATAACGTGTCACGTAACGAGAGGATCGGGAACAGCATTTGTGTGGTGTTGGGAAAGGTTGTGTTAAAATGAAGTGTTCACCTTGATGGCTGAGCTTCCTGGCTCCCCCTTCCATTTTGCACCAGGGGGTACCCCACCCTCCACCGCACCCGACTAAGACGGTGCTGGCTCCCGGCCAGGGGGCGGGGGGGGGTAGACACCCTACACACCCTAAGGAGTGTTCAGTTTAAAAGGAGTGGGTCAGCCAGCCAATGTCACACACCAAGGAAGATCTTTTTTCCCAAGAGTTCTGAAACTCGGGAGAGGTGATCTTTCTAGGAAAAAGGCACACCCTTTGGGAGAGCAACGGACTGCTGAGAGCACCCGCTGGTGGAGGCTGGTTTCTGACGGCAGGAGATGCAGGGGAGATGATGGGAAAGCCTTGGGGGGCCCGGGGACCCCAGTCCCTGCAGGCTCGGCTGTCCTGCTCCAGTGTCAAACTGCTGCCTGTCTGTCACTGTGTCAGCAGCTTCTCTGCCTCTCACCAGAGCTGGGCCGGAAGCGGTTCAGGATTTGAGCGCCTGAGTCGCAGGGAAACGGGTCCATCTCTCCCTCTGCCTCTTCACCGCTTTCCAGTCTGGGGACGGCGGCTGCACCTAATGGCCGGATGTGAACGGAGGGCTCACTGTGTGCCCTCCGGCAGGTTGCATTCCAGGGATGGTGCCGCGGCCTCGGTTTCTCTATCTGTGCAATGGGGGAGTGACAAGCTGGGGTAGGAAAATGCAGACAGTGGGAGGAGTGTCTGGCCCCAGGGCCAGGACGAGGGCGAAGCGAGCCTGGCACCCCAGGGGGCTTTTGCAAGGAGACACTCCCTGTCCAGTGCCAGTTCAGCCCGAGAGGCCACCCGTTTGCCTTTTGCACCCGGGGAACCTCTCTTGCCTCCCCTGATCCCGGCCCCACCCGGCTCAGAGCAAGCCCTCGGTAATGTTGCCGGCTGTCATTCACCTGAAGGTGTCCGGGGCCGCAGTAAGAATGAGACAGTGTGAGCTCTAAGCCTTTCTGGGAACATCAGCCTCGTATGCAAACATAATGGAGTGTTCCAACAGCAAGACGTCAATTACCAAGTATTCTGAAACAGCTTGATTTTGATGAAGGCACCCCTTCCCCTGGGCCCAGGCAGTCCCACAGCAGGACTGGGGATAGGGGTGGGGGGTGGGGGGCTGGGGGACTGCACAGGGGGCCTGGAGGTCAGTCTCATGCGCCCCCTTGAGGAGGAGGCAGCCGGCACCACTACACCCCGCAGCCCTCATGGTATCTACCGTGTCCCAGCACTGTGCAGAGAGACGCAGGGCCAGGGGACCTGGCAGAGCAGGTCTGTTCTCCTCACTCACCCTGACCTTGCCTTTGGAGTAGGGGGCAGAGGGCGTGTTCTGCTGGGCGTGCCAGCTGGGCCGTGTTGGCACCGCCCACAGCTGGGTGGTGAGCCGGACTCCCCGTTTGCCTACATGCCACCGCAGGGATCCGAGGTGTTTCTGTTTACTCGGTGACTAATTCTGCCACCATCCCACCCTTCGAGGACCTCCCCCTTCCGCTGGGCAGTCGTTTCGCTGCCACGGCTGCAGACCGACTGCCCTTCCTCTGGGGCCACTGGGCTCAGGTTGGGTGTTTGATGGGTTCCCAGGAGGCGGGTTTCTTGTTCTCCTGTCGCCAAAACGAGGCACCGTGAACACCAGTGGCTGGTGTAACAGGGCCACTGGGCCGCACGCCACGGGGACTGCACCCCTGTCACCTCCACAACAGACGGATGGGGGTGGATCTGTGATGGGCCCCTCGCCGCCCCTCACTGTACCGGCCGGGAGTGGAGGCCTCCGCCCCAGCTGCTTCAAACCAGGGTCTGCCCGCTGGCCAGAGGGTTTCCAGTCTCGCCACTGTGGACTGGTGCACTGGCTCTGTAACCGGCTCTTCAGAAACGTGGGTCCCCTAGGGGACACGGGGCCGTCGTGTGAGGAGAAAATCTCTAAGTCCAGCCCCTGGAGCGGGGTCCCTCCACCTGGGCACTAGGGACATTTCGGGGGCCCGGGTCGTTTTCTGCTGCAGGGCTGTCCTGTGCATTATGGGATGTTCAGCCGCATCTCTGGGCTCTACCCGATAGATGCCAGTAGTGGTGACCACCAAAAATGTCTCCAGATATTTCTAAATGTCCCCAGGGCGGGGAGGCGGGGGACGAAATTGCCCCCAGTTCGAAAAACACTGCTGGCGAGTCGCTGTGAGTCCGAAACCGAGAGCAGCACATTTCTGGAGAGAGCACTTGAAGATGAGGAAGTGCAGAGAGCTCTGTCTGTAATACACCCACGCACATACCCCACGGCCACGTGGGGGCTTCCCTGCTGCCCACGCGTGCTCACCTCACTGAACCTTCCCCGCCACACTGTGGTGTGTGAGGCCTGTTGGGTTGGTGCACAACCTCTCTGTGCCTCAGTGTCTCACCAAACAGCAGCCTCTAACCCAGGGGGCGCCTGCAAGGCCCGGAGAAGTGAATGCACGCACATCGGAAGGGCACGGCCCGCAAAAGACCTGCTCGGCGGTGTTTAACGCTGCCGGCCACATGAATATGGCGTTTCCCACAAAGACAGTGCTCTCCGAGGGCTCACGGAGGCCGGTCCCAATCTGTAGCTCTTTCTTGGAGGAAGCGAAGGTGAGCGCTCCGGGGTCTGCCCTTCCGCCGTCCCGCCTTACCCCGCACCCCCGCCACTGCCCCGCATCCTCACTTATCACAGCCACCCAGAAAAGTGAGGATGCCCGGGAGCCCGCGTGCCCGCACGCTTGCACACTCGTTCTCAGGAACGGGAAGCCGCAGGCCCAGGAGGTGTGTCCCGATTTCTGCAGGCTCACAAGACGGAGGGTCCTCCAGGGAGCGCCCTGAAGGGGGTCGGAACGTGTTCAGACGCCCAGGCTGGCTGTGATTGGTCCTGCGTTGCCCCGCCTGCACCTGGGAATCCCCAGCCTCATCCCCTGCGTCAGAGAAGGCGGCGCCCAAGAGATCCCCAGCGGGGGTGGGGCACGCACTCACCCCGAAATCGTCGGCTGTCATGGAAATCACCTAGAGAGCTTGCAAATATACCGATGCCCGGGCCCCAGCCACGGAGAGTCTGACGGAACCGGGCCTGGCTGGAGCCTCCGCGTAGGGCGTTGAATCTCCACTGGCGATTCTGAAGTGTGGCCCAGTTTGAGGACTGGCCTTCGGACACAGCCGGGAAGTGGAGAAATAAAGGGACTTTCTCATCTGAATGCCCCCCACCCAGCAAAAGATTTACTCTGCGTTCTCATAAAGCTAGACCCTCAAACACGAGTTCAGTTTCAAAACCAAATCCCTCCGCCATATGGCCGCTCGTGTCTAATGTCAGGCATGGTGTTCAAATCAAAACAAGGAGCACCACCCGCTCCCGAGCAAAAGGGCATTTTGACATTACCTTCAAAGCTGGTCTTTTTCTAAACAAAAGCCAGCACTTTCGCATGAATATGTTTTTCTGGAGTTAAAACCCCTACCCGATTTATGTTTCCCCAATTGGAGGCTAGAGAAAAGGCCACAGGAATTACGGCCCACAGCTCTTTGAGCCTCAGTTTGCTCATCTGTTCAATGGGGATGGAAGGAGTGCTCACCTCACACAGTGCTTGAGCGGTCAGTGATGGGGCGGTCAGCTCATCCAGGTGTGCCCCGGACGCTCCTACTTTTCACATGAAGATCCTGCCCCCCAGAACGCCCCCGTTCCTGGGACAGGGGACGGCCACCACGGTATTCCCCGCACACGCCTGGTCAGGCAAACCCCCTGTGCGCCGGCTGCAACTACAGATGCCGGGCCCCAGGCTGGCTTTTCGGTGAGAGTCAGAAGTGCTGGTGGCTTTCTCCGTTGATTCTCACTCTCAGGCAACTCTGGGCAGGGGGAGCTCTGCCTGAAAATAACCAATAATAACGAGGGCAACCCTAGCCACGGCTAACATTACACGGTGCTCATCGTGTGCCAGGCGCTGTCCCGGGCACCGTGCATGCACCAGTTTGTATAATTCTCACAACAACCTCTGAAGCGGGGGTGGGGTGCTGTGATGACCCCCATTTTACAGATTAGGAAACTGAGGCCCGGCGAGGGTCACGGACTCAGTATGCAGCCGAGCAGGGATTCCAAACTCGGGGTTCGTCTCCGGAGCCCACATGCTCACCCTGCACGCTACACTGCTCTCTCTGCCTAGAGCGGTCAGCGCTGGGCTGGCACGAGGCCAGCTCCTCCCACACCTTGGAGGTGGTTAATACTCTTGTTTTATTCGTTGTACTGTCTTTGGGGCATTAAAAGACTGGCATTCCATTGCCAACTTTTATTGGCTAAACTGTTAACTGACGTTTTCATTGTGAAGGTTTAATGGCAAAGCCTTCCTTTCCTTTGCCCTCCTCCCCAGACATTTCGACCTCACCTTGTAGGCTGCATGTATTCATTTCTGCGGATACCGACATTGGCCAGTAGGTGGCAGTCAACTTTTGTCTTTGTGCCGTATAGATTCCCGCTCTTCACAAAGTTTGAAGGAAGGGCGGAAGGAGCTTTTGCAACATCCCAAAGACGTTCAAGTGCCTTCTCTTCCTCTCTGGCCACTTGGCCTTAAAGTACAGAGAGGCTACTGAAAATGTGCACTGACAGGACCGTGTAGCCCCAGCTCTGTGGGTGACAGAGTTTCTCTCCTGCCCGGAGATTTTTCACAATCTCAAACATTTCTACTGAAAGTGGCCTCCAACTTGGGTTGAGTTTAAACTGACTAATAGAAGCTTAAAAAGCATGCAAACCCCCTGGCAAATAATTCTGCATTGGGCAAAAAGCTGGATTTAGATGGAGACATAGTCCGGTGCGTGTGTGGCCTTGGTCAACACATTTAACCTGTGAGCCTCAGTTTTCCCATCTGTAAAACTGGAGTGATGACACCACTGTCTTATTGATTTGCAGGAAGGAGTGAATTAGTTTACTATAAGTAAGGCTCTTAGGACAGTGTCTCAACCCATGGTAAGCACTTACCAAATTAGCTGTTGTTACTATTTTATCATTAATGTGGTTGTTAGAGTTGTTATTGTCATTATTTTTATACACAGTAGGTTCAACTCTTGGTCAGTCTCACTATGCAAAACATAGAATTTCTCAGCTGCCTCAGCCCCCTCATTTGCAAAACGGATACATATTCCCCGCAGTGATCTCGAGCAGGGTTGACAGGCTTTCTGGGAAGGCCCAGACAGTGCACATCTTAGACTCTGCAGGCCTTACAGTCTCTGCTGTGACCGCCCAGCTCTGTCCTTGTAGCGTGATACACAAATACATGGGCCTGGCCATTTCCCAGTGACACCAACACGTGATTGCGTATCATTATGATGAGTTGCAACCCATGATTCCCCTGATACTTTTCCAACCGCTTATAGATGTAAAACCCACGCTCAGCTCGCTGGCTGTACCAAAGCAGGCTGCAGGCTGACTTTGTTCCCCCCGCTGTCATCCGCTGACCCTGGTGTGAGGCGTCAACACGACATTCATAATGTCCCAGTGATAGACAAAGTGATGAGGTATCGGGAGTGTGCCCTCATGGGTTTTACAAAGAGAAAAAATAGTGTCCTGTAGGTTTCGGCATTGCACAGCTGTATCCCATGCTGTGATTAGAACACGAGTGAGATCCCCAGATTCTGTTATCTACCCACCTCCCTCGAGTGGTGGGATTTGGTGAGATGCAAGTGGTGAGATTTATGACTCTCTTCGACCTCGGTGATTTCTGATTACTCAACGTGTCAATTACTGGGGCATAAAAACTCAAACCGGGGGGCGGGGCGAGGGCCCCATGGGAACCCTTGGGCATGCACTCGCTGCTTTCAGCCGGAAATCAAAAGTCCTGGCTTTTATTCTGAAACCACCGGAGCAGGCGAGCCAGCGGCCAGGTGCTTGGAGATGGGAACTCCACTGGAATCCTTGGCGTGTGTGTGAAGTGGAAATGTTTAGGGAGCAAGGCAGCAGGCCTCAGGGTGGCTGGAAGAGCTCCAGTTTGGGGACCACGGGGACTCTGGGCCACATCCTCGCTCAGCCACGCGTTGGATACGTGTCCTGGGGGCGGTTTCGGAGACTCGACGCCCTCCTTCCGCGGGAGGCAATCCTACGCAGAACATCCCAGCCGTTGGGAGCACAGCAGCCTGAGTTCCGCCGTCGCCTCTGCCGTCGTCCCCTGGGCGGCCTTTGGGAAGTAATGGAACCTCCCGCAACTCAGCCTCCTCATCCCTAGAACCAGATGACGGTGACACCTAGCTCACAGGTGCCGTCGGGCCGAACGAGAAGACCCAGGCAATGCACTTGGAAATGGATCCCGCAGGGAGAGCATGCTAAGTCATTGCTGACTGTTAGGATTATAACATTTATGATTACGACAGGCTTAGTGAGGATGTACATGGGCTGGCCTGGCCCGGGGCACGCCGGGGGAGGGGCAGTTATCGGTGATGCGCCCCTCCCGTCGACCAGCGAGGGATGGTCAGCCCCCGATAAATGTGAACGCAGAGCTGAGAACAGGAGACCGACAGACGGCCCTGCCGGCACAGCGCTTCCGATTTATGCAGGATAGGAGACAGGAGTTAAATGTTCTGTTTTGCCCTCCAGGTTTGGGTCCATTGTTACCTGACTCCAGAACCACCCTCTACCACGGCCCCTTCTTGGTGTGCTACCAACTTACTTTTATTTGTAGTATTTCACCCTATGTCTTTCATTTAACAAACACATGTTCTTTATTATGAGCTGCACACCATCTAACTTTGCACTCATGCCTTCACTGAGTGCATGGGACTCCTGTGAGGCACAGAGAGGCTAATTAACTCACCCAAGGACACACAGTGATGAGGGGCAGAGAAAAGGTTCAAGTCCAAGCCGTCTTGCTCCGGGCTTAGAGTTCATGAGCACTGCACCGTGCTGCCCGATCCCTGGGAACGGCCTGGTTTGTGGACTTCTTGTCTGTTTGTGTATTGTTTGTTCAGCCACAGCCCCGGCCCCAGTTGCAGCTCTGTGAGGTCAGGGGGCCTCACCTCTTTAATTCCCAGCTGTAGCCCCAGTGCCTGGCACAGCGCAAGGTGCAGAGTTGGTGCTCAGTATATATCTATTTTTTTAAAAGATTTTATTTATTTACTTTTAGAGAGGGAAGGGAGGGAGAAAGAGAGAGAGAGAAACATCAATGTGCGGTTGCTGGGGATTATGACCTGCAACCCAGGCATGTGCCCTGACTGGGAATCGAACCTGTGACACTTTGGTTTGCAGCCTGCGCTCAATCCACTGAGCTACACCAGCCAGGGCTGTGCTCAGTATATATCCGTTGAATCAATGAGTGAGTAAAAATATAGCCAAGTAAATACATAATTACAAGTAGTGCTGAGTGCTATAAAAAAAATACCAGTGCTATGATGGGACTGGACAGGGGCCCTAATGTAATGTGAAGACCAGCACATGCTAAAAATTGTAAGTATTATTTTAATTATCTCCACCATAAAATCTCCTTGGTACAAAAGCTGTGACTGAGGAGGAAGAAAATGTTTTCTACGTGGAGTACACTATTCCTGATGATAAATATTTACCCCAGCAATGACATGCACTTGAACATCAGGGCTATGTTTGACTTTGACTTTGTTGAATGATGGTCTAACACTTCTCACCCGCCCCCCACCAAGGTAAATAGAAGCTGCTGTGATAACGCACCACAGTGACTCATCAGGCCCCTGTCCCTTAGCCTCCCAGACAGCAGTTAGGCTTCTGTTTATGATGAGTTTTAATTTCTCTCCCTCTCCCTTTTTATCTCTATTGCAGGAGCGATGGGCAACCAGCTGAGTGTTCCACAAAGAGCTGACGACCAAGAGAATGATTCGGAAACAGACACTTACAAGGTAGGGTGGTGGCGGTCCCTGGATCGTTAGCTGCGACTAGACAGAGTCGGGGATGCCAGCCCAATACATGGCCTGCTCGGGGCTTGTCCCTGCTCAGGGCTTATCCCATAGACCCCATCTTCCCAGGGCTTGTGCTGCTTTTATTTAACAAATGCATGTTATTTTAGTATGAGCTGCATACCATCTAACTTCGCACTCGTTCCTTCATTGAGTGCATGGGACTCCTGTGAGGCACAGAGAGGCTAACTAACTCACCCAAGGACACACAGTGATGAGGGGCAGAGAGAGGGTTCAAGCCCAAGTCGTCTCGCTCCGGGCTTAGAGTTCACGAGCACTGCACCATGCCGCCTGGTCGGACCTCCAGAGTCCCCCATGGAGCTCAGGGGAAATGCAGGCTCGCGGCCCCACCAGAGATGCGCTGAGTCAGAAAAGGCTGGGCTGGGAGCCGAGGGACCCTGTGTCTTTAGGGACCTCCAAGATGGCTCCTGTGGAGCCGACCGGGTACCCGCTGCCAGGCGGGTTTGGCCCAGTGGTTCTCCGCTGTGAGTGATTGTGTCCGTCCCCACTAGGGGACCCTTGGCGGTGTCCGGGGACATTGCTGGCTGTCCCAACTCAGGTCATGCTGCTGGTCTAGGCGGGCCAAGGCCCAGGGCGTTGGTAAACACCCTACGATGCACGGAACGGCCCCACCCCAGAGAGTGGTCTGGCCCCACGTGTCGGCGGCCGAGGATGTGAGGCCCAGGCTCCGATCAGCAAGCAGTTCACAGCCCGGGCTGCCCATCGGAATCACCTGGGAACCGGAGCGGCCCCCGGACCAGTTATATCGGCGTGGGGGAGCCGGGGCGGGTTTCCACGCAGGCGGAACCCCTCCCCTGTGGCGTGTGCAGCCCCCGGGGGCAGACTCCTAGTCTAGGAGTTCTTCTCTGGGGAGACTGCTGTGGAAGCCTGAGGTCAGGGACACCCCGATGCTTCTCCTGGGGTGACCAGCTAGCAGGAAGCCTAAATTTCTACCAGCCGTGTCTCTGAGATCAATTCGGCTTAAGACTTGGGACACAGTGAAAGGTGGAATCCCTATGTGAGGAAGCTAATACCCCGAACTAATATATGTTGCCCATGTGGTAGAGGGACTTCCTGCCCATGACAGAAGGCTGGGTTTGGAGGAATGGGCCGAACACTCCCAGCAGCTGTCAAACCTGACTGCGTACTGGAATTACCCAGGATGCCTTTCAGACTCCTGACAGCTAGCCACCAAAACCAACCTAAACTTGACCTCTGGGTATGGGCCCAGGCCTCAGGGGTTTCTCAGGCACCCCAGGTGATTCCAGGTCACGGAGCCCCTGTCCTCCAGGGCCCGGCAGTCACAAAAGGGGGTGAAGCAGCAGGGGGGATGAAGGACGGGGAGGGGGGGCCCCTCAAAGCCTGCTGGCTCTGGCCAAGCATTCTATCAAGAGAGTCCCAGACCCTTATTTTCACCAGGAGTTGGAAACCAGCGTTGATAAAATCTCCTGCTTTTTAAACAGTGGCAACTGATTCTAAAATACTTTTTAAAAACTCTGGGAGCCAAATAAACCAACTCTGCAGACCACGCATCGGCCCAGGAAAGCCAGTGGTAACCTCAGGGCGTGGTGGCCGCATGGGTTTGATGTTTAGGTTTCATGATTTCCTGGTAGAGTTCGTGATAAACCCAAGAACACCGGCTTATTTGAAACAATGAAAACCACTAGAACAATATAAAGGAAGGAAAAGTCTTTTGTGTCCCCCAGGAGGTCCCCACCTTCAGAAGGCTGCTATGTGGTCTTTTAGTTTTTATTTTTCTGTGCACTTATTAACACGTATTATACTACTCACAGAATTAGCAGTGTAAGATACAACATGCAAGGTACTTAGCATAAAATCAATATTTAACTCATGTCAACTACTAGAGGTATAGTTCAGAACTGGGGGTGTCCAGCCTGTGGCCTGTGGGCTGGACACCCCCAAACACAAAATCGTAAATGTACTTAAAACATCATGAGACGTTTTTGTGATTATGTGTCACGATGTATTTAATGTGTGGCCCAAGACTACTGTTCTTCTTCTCCCACTGTGGCACAGAGACAGCAAAAAAGGTTGGCCACCCCCAAGATGATTCTGTGACTTAAATGACATTATATAACATAGGCTCTCTTGACGTTTTTCTTTCCATGTGAATGTGTGTATATATGTATGTGGGTTTGCATGCACACACAAACATACCTAAAATCTTTTTTTAATCTGTGATAAATGACAGAAGAGGAAGAGTATCAGGTCGGTGGCCTCCAGTTGCAAAGAGGCCGCCCGGGGAGATGCAGGGGGTGGGGGGGGTGGGGGGTGGGGGGTGGGGGGGTGGGGGGGGCGGGCTGGGGGGTGGGGGGCGGAGCAGAAAGGGCTTCCTGTGTCGGGCGGGTTTGTCGACTGAGGGTCTGGCCAGGGGCTGTGCCCACGTGTGTGTGCGGACAGCGGGGCAGGGTGTCCCCCACAGGTTTCGGCGTCCACGTGCTACATTATCGTTGTCCGCTGATTGGACAGGTGCCCCGGATAACCTGGGCGCTCCATCCGCACACCGGGGCCCGTCGCGCCGGAGCCTGTGGGGCTCCTGGGACGTGGGGCAGACTGGGGGGTACTGTCACGGTCCCAGAAACCCAGTCCTTGGGTGGGAGGGAGTCTCTCTGGCAGAACGCTGGGGCGTTTCCAGAAACAGAGCCTTTAAGTTAAGTTTAATTGGGGGCCGGCACCCCTGTGGCCTTGAGTCCTTCTGGTTTCCCTCCCCCCCGAAGACGTGAGTGACACCGGCCCGTGTTCCATTCCAGGAGGCGGCGAGGAGGAACTGTGTTCAAAACGGGAGGCCGGCGATGGTGTCCACCCACACCGTTCAACTCTACGACGAAGGTCAGTGTCGCCCGGCACTCCCTTGGGGACGGGACTGCGGGTCTTGTTTGTGGCGGGATGAAACGGAAGGGTGGAAGCCACGGGCTCCCCTTGGAAACAGCCGTCTCAGTGCCCTGGGACTGCCCGGACGAAGTGTCACCGTCAGGGCGGCTGAAGCAACAGACATTTATCGTCTCGCAGTGCCGGAGGCCAGAAGGCCGAGATCAAGGGGCGGCAGGGTCGGTGGCTTCTGAGGACGACGGTGGGGTGGGGGCGGAGTCTGTTCCCCGCCTCTGTCCAAGCTTCTGGTGGCCTCTGGCGTCCCTCGGCTTCCAGAGGGCCCTCTGCATCCCCGCACCCATGGTGTCTTCCTTCCCTGCGTCCGTCCCTGAGCCCAAACGGCCCCTGTGATACGGGCACAGACACACCGGGATGAGGCTCACGCTGACGGACCTCATCACTCCGTGACCGTCTGCTAACGAGGCCTCGGGTCCTGGGGGTTGGGGCTTCGTCTTCCAAGGGGGTTCCACTCAACTCTCAGCTGCTCTCCCCTCTGCTGATACGTGAGCCAGCGCACGAGGGTGCAGACTTGCGGCAGCCAGGATGAAAGCAAAAGAGGAGCCACTCTCAGAGTCAGACAGGCTAGGTGAAGTTCCCCGCTCTGCAGCTTAACGTGGAAGCGGAGTCCGGCTCCATCCGCAGCCACCAGGGCTGGGACGTGTGTCCGTGACCCTCAGAGTGACCCTGGACCAGCAGCGTCCCATCTCCTGGGACTATTAGACCTGCAGATGTGGGGGTCCCAGCCTGCATCCCCCCGAATTAGAAATGCTGGGGGCGGTTCTCACCTCAGTATTATCCTGCACCAGGGACCCGGCGGGAGGCTCTGCGGGGCATAGGGATAACTGGAGTCCCTCCCCGCCTAGAAGGATCTGCTCAGCCCTGGCGGTGGGGGGGGGGCATCCCTCAGCAGATGAGAGGATATTTCCAGGAAAGCCCGATGTTAGGAGTTTCAGATGACATTTCCCAATTCAAATACAATGCAAACACCCCGTGGGCCAGACACCAAGCCGGCCGCTCACAGATCTCACAGAGGCCGACCTCGGATGTTGTGAAGTATTTTTATTACCTCACATGTCTTAACGCGGTGGGTTTTAACCATCATCATCATCATCACGCCAGGTTATCACAGCGTGGAGCATTAGACATGTGAATCCTGTAGCCCACGGACGGCACACACAAGGCCTGAGGACCGAACCCGGCCCTCCACCTTGCTTTATCGGCCCGGCACCTTGTTTCTACCCAGCGGCAGCAGCGCGAGGTCCTTGCCCCTAGTTAAAGAGCAGTTACATGTACACAGTCCTAAGATGACATCTGGCCTTTTGAAGGCAGCCACGAGGCTGATATGGCCCCCGGTGACAATGCATTTGGCGCCCCTGCGTGTGTGGTCAGCTCCAGGTGTGCTGGCGGGGTTCTGGGCCCTCCGGGCATCCTGCCCTCCGTAAGGTGCTCCTGCACGTCCCCACAGGGAGGGACCGCTTGGGCGGCAGGGCACCCGTGGCCCTGTCCCCTTCCCAGCTCTCTTTTCCCCTCTTAAACCAGTCAGCTGCCCGCGGGGTTGAACCGTGAGTTCTTTGTAAAATCAACGCTGAGAGGCACATGGACTCCCAGAGACTTACACATTCAAGTCCCTGAGTTTGCCGAGAGAGGATCAGGCTCTGGAGGTGTCCCCGAGGCGTGCGGGGTGTCCCCGCCAGGATGCGGAGCCGGCTGGGCCCCAGCCCTTCCGAGCGGAGCTGCGGGCTCTTCAGCGGCAGAGCTGTCACCGCCGTGGGGCCAGCCCCAGGGGAGGCGGGAAGTGGGTCAAACATTCCTCAAACCCCAGGCCCCATTTCTACTCCCCTCCTTCATGTTTTCTTTTCATTGTTTGTACATTTTTAAGTGACGTGGGCGGGGGTGAGACTTCATACATCCAGAGACATAATGAACGGCAGGGAAAAACGTCACTGCCGGGACTCTGACTGCCCCCTCCCGCCGCCACCCCCGCCACCTCGCCCCCAAATTTCCTTCCTTAGGGACAAGTGCCTTGTGGCCAGAGGTGTCCCAAGCGTGGGTGTTCTCAAATCCTCTCCTCAACCTCTTGACATCACTTTTTTAAAGAATTTATGTATTTATTTTTAGAGAGGGAGGGGAGGGAGAAAGAGAGAGAGAGAGAGAAACATCAATGTGCGGTTGCTGGGGGCTGTGGCCTGCAACCCAGGCATGTGCCCTGACTGGGAATCGAACCTGCGATGCTTTGGTTCGCAGCCCGCGCTCAACCCACTGAGCTGCGCCAGCCAGGGCTCAACATCATTTTTAAAAAACACGGGGGCAGCTGTGCAGACAGTTGGCTGTAGCTCTTTCGGTCGCTCCCTGGCTGTCTCGGGGGTGTCCATGCCCGTGGCGCACTTGATCGTGTGGACGAATGATCGCTGACTCGCCCAGGTCCCCAGGGGCCAGAGGTTAGGCTGTTCCCGCAATAACACTCCCCCCGCAAACAGCCTGCCTCCGCGGAGTGATACTTGCCGGGCAACGGCCCAGAAGGAGAGGTTAGAGCGCCCAGCGTGTGCGGAGTCTTAAATGCTGACACGTGCCGCTCAAGTATCCTCCCGCTCCCAGCAGAGAGACACGCGCACTGCTCTTCAGGCCCCTCCCACGGATGGGAGTCACCAAACCTCGCCGGGTTGGCCACTTTGACACGCGGGGAGCCTCGCCTCGCTGTCATTTTATTTTGCTGGTGTGTTACTACTTATGAGGTTGGCCACCGTTTTAAACGCTGAAAACCCAGCTGTGGTTCTGTGGACGGCTTGTTCACGCCCAGTGCTCCTTGTCCCCGCCCCCCACCCCTGCCGTGTTCATATTTGTGTACGTAGCTTCCTTTTCCAAATGGAGATACAATTCACGTTCTGAAAAACTCACCTTTGTCAAGTAGACGGTTCAGGGCTCGTTAGTATATTCACGAGGCAGGCGGCACTCCCCATGGTCTCATTCCAGAACGTTCTCCTCACCCGAAAAAGCAGTCCCTTAAGCAGTCACCCCCGATCCCCGTGCCTCCACCTCCCGGCAACCTCGAACCTACTTTCCGTGTCTACAGATTTGCCTGTTCAGGACATTTCTGTACAAAGACAGAACACGCAATCTGTGGCCTTTTGTGTCTGGATTCTTTCACTTGGCAACATGTTTTCGAGGTTGGTCCACATCGCAGCAGGTGGCGGGACTTCTTTTTCGTGGCTGAGTAATACTCCACTGTGTGCATTGCCACATTCTGTTCATCCACTCATCGGCTGATGAGCATGGGGGTTGTTCCCATCTGGGGGCTGTGATGGATGATGCAGCTTGAACACTTATTTATGTACAAGTTTTGATGTGGATATAGGTTTTTAATCTCTTGGCTATGCAGCTAGGCATGGAAATACTGGATTGTAAACTAAGTCTGTGTTTCACCCTTTTGGGGAATTGCTGGACCGCTTTCCAAAGTAACCGCACCGTTCAGCCTGCCCACCAGCAACGTGCGAGAGTTCCCATTTCTCCGCATTGTCACCGACACCGGTGGTCGTCCCCCTTTCGGGCTGCGGCCTTCCTGGCGGGTGGGGACTGGTTTCGTGTTGTGGTTTGATTGCCGTCCCCGATGACCGCTGATGCTGGGCATCCTTTCCTGTGCCCATTGGCCATTGTCTGTCCACCCTGGAGAATGTAGTGTCTTCTCGATTCAGTTGCTTTTCCCATCCTTCTGTCCCGAGCCCCCTGCCGCCTCCTACTTCCTGGCCAGCTGTTCTCCGGGCCCCAGAGTTCCAGCCTAACCATCCTCCTCCTTAACAGGGGTCCACGTGGCCTGCGCGGGACCTGGCCTCTCTCCCAGCTGCCGCGCTCACCCTCGGGGCTCTCGCAGCTGAGGTGCGGCCCTCCCTGTGGGAAGGTGTTCGATGCCGTGTGTCTGATCAGTGCCCTCCCTGCCTCGTGCCCCTGCCGTCCCTGGGGGTGAGAGAGGCAGAGAGAGAGACACCCCATCAAATTTTTGCTGGAAATGTGAATTTCTAGAGCTTTTTTTTTGGAAAGTAATCCGACAATGTTTACTTTTTAAAACTGCATAGCACAGCGGTGTCCTCCCCGAGGCCCACAGGCCACAGGCGGCTCAGGAGGGCTGTGAATGCGGCCCAGCAGGAAATCGTGAATTTACTTAAAACATGACTTAGTTTTACTACTTGGACAGGTACATTTTCCATACTAGTGATCGCAAACTCGGGACCTGTTCAATGATTTTTAAAAGATTATCAAAAGGGCTGGTGCATAATTAGGGTTATTATGAGAGAAGTTTTTTGCTTATCTGTGGTGGCGGATATCAAGAAAATTATGCACAGAACTTTTTCTTTTTTTGCCCATCAGTTTCTGTTAGTGCTTGTACATTTAACGTGCAGCCCAGACAACTCTTCCTCTTCCCATGTGGCCCAGAGACGCCAAAAGCATGGACACCCCTGGTGTAGCCATCGTATACCTGAGCCTCCATCGTACAGACATAAAGTGCTAATTTAGGATTTTTGAACGTCAAAGTGTATCCAGCATTGTTTGTCGTGGAAATTTTTTTTTAAATTAGAAATGATCAGAATACTTATTGATTAGGCAACGAGTTAAATATCTGTTGGTATATCCATCCTAAGAAATAGTATGCAGCCACTAAAACGTGAGGCAGATTTGGAGGCGCTGACCAGGTGGGACTGCTCTGGTGGTCTTATTTGATGCGGGTCACCCTGCGGCAGGGGCTTCAGCAACAAGCACGGATTTCCTCCCATTCCGGAGGCTGGGATGCCCAAGGAGCCAGCACACCTGGTGTCTAGGAAAGACCCTCTCCCTGATTCACAGTTGTCTTTTCACTGTGTCCTCGTGTGCGGGAAGGGGCGAACTAGCTCCCTGGGTCTCTCTTCTAAGGGCACCAATCCCTTCCCTGAGGGCTCCACCCTCGTGATCCAAGCACCAGCCAGAGGCCCCCATCCCCTCACACCACAAGGAGGGTTAAAATGCAACATGTGGACACAAACATTCAACCCTTGGAAATGACACATAAGAGCAATCGAAAACTATGTCTAACATGATCCAATTTTTATAAAAACCCAACAAGGATACAGACAACCTCTGTACGTGTATCCGGAATGCCCGCCTGTGTTTTGATGACCGTGAACTCTTTGATAAGCGACGCTGGGTTGACAATATTAGTTAGTTATATGGCAGGGGGGGTGAAGGGTAGAGACTGGGAAAGAAAAGGGTTAAGAGATGAATGGTCTTGGGTAGTAAACACATGTTAAATGTGTGTTTGTCGACGTGAGGGGGGGAAAATATCTAACATCAAACATCTAATGTGAGTGACAAGATTTGCCTGTGTTGGAGCAAAGGCTCGGGTTGTGTTTGAATTACGTTTGCATGTTGTAGATTTTTGTAGCATGTGACTGATCAGAAATACGTGGGTGAGGAAGAGAGTGAGGACAGAGCATGTCACTAGCATACTTGACAATCACCGGTGACCTCAGAGGATGCTTTTGCAAGAACACAGGCCGAGCAGTTACCTTCGGCCCACATTGCATCTGAGCCCAAACTTTTCATCACTGAACATGTAGACACATTGTATCAAGCTCCTAGGTGAGAAGTCTTTCCCCGTGCCCCCCAAACCCGTTCCTTTCAGAACGTTTAGAACGTTTCAAATCCGTGTTAGAACGTTTTGGCAAAGAGTTCCTAACTTTTTAATATGTAAATGGAAAGCATGACATCTGATCACCCAGTGAAATCTTCAGAACTACCCTCCCCCCCAGCCGTAAGTACCTGCCCCGTGGGTGCTTGTTTGCAGACCTTTAAACCAACAAATGCATGAGCACAACACAGAGAGCCACCTGTGGTCTGAAGTGTCATTTGACTCCCACAGTGTGACAGCGAAAGGGTCATTTCTGCAAAACTGTCTGAGGTCAGTTTCCCCCAAGGGCCTGCCGTCACCCTTAGATAGTCAAACACGACTCTCTCTTGAAGATCTGAGTGCACTGTCCCCCACTTTCCCTTCTCCTTGGCGAGCCCTTTGATCCTGGTCCAACGAAAGCCACAGGCGTGATGCCAGCCGTCCCTTCCCCCGACTCCACAAACGCCTGAATCTTCGGCGAGACGTGCGGTTTCTGTTTGCGATTAACGTGCGTTCGCTTCCACTCGACTTATCCTTCATCCCGATCCGTCGGGATACTGACGTGCGGGATGGAGTCGCCGAGGCAGGGAGATGGATCAGAGTGGGGGATGGGTCGTCTTCACCCGTGGCCATTTCACATGTGAATACGGTCACGATGACAGTGTCTGCCTCCCTCTTTAGCCCTGGGAACGGCGAGGATTCGGATCGCGGTTTCTCAGCAGGCTCGGGACTGCGTCTCTGCCACCCCTGTTATAAAACAAGGGTTGCCATTCTTGCCACCGGGACACTCGTGCTGGCCGAGGGCTTGTCATCAAGCTCCCAGACTTCATCCTATTCTGCATGCCAGTCACTGCTGGGGGCACAGCTGAAAATACAACAGACTCAGCCTCTACCCCCTGGGGGCTCCCGTTCCAGGGGGGAGGGAACGAGTAAACCACAGGTTAGTGAGAGGACATCCGAGACTAGGGGGTGCTCTGCAGACCCAAAGAGGGGATGGGGGGAGTGGTGGGCTCCTTCCGAGACGGTGCTCAGGGAGGCCTGGCCTGAGGCCGGAAGGACAGCAAGGTCATCGTGGGAAGATCCGGGAGGCAGGACCAGGTAGGGAGAGAACTGGGGCAAAGGGCTTCAGGTGGGAACTGGGTTGGTGCATCAACAGGTGGGAGGAGGAACACGGGATGAGTCGTGGCCCGTGGTAGACTTTGGACTTGATTTGTCTGCATTGAAGCTTTATTTGGATAGTTGTATGCAGAGAAATGGCATGATTAAATTTTTATTTAAAACAAAAAAAATCACTTACATTTTCCAGATGTGAGAAACCACAGGATTTTCCTCCATGTGTAGTTGCTTGTTTTTTATCTAATTCTATTAACCAAACAGTGTCTACTTCATTCACTTTTCCTCCCTCCCTCTCTCCTGTTCTTGCTGCTTCTGTAACATGGTAGGAGTCTGGGCTTTGTGATGGGGTAAACACGGTTCAAATCCTGACTCCACCACTGATGAGCTGGATGGCGTTAGACACGTGACTTGACTTCCCGGAGCCCCAGGTTCCCCACCTGTGAAACGGGAGAAATGACAGTGTCTAATGTGCAGATTTGCCACGACAGCTGAATCGGATGCTCCTGGTCACACATAGCGCTTATCGCAACGTTCGGCCCGTGGGCAGCCCCCATGGATTCTGGGTACTGTTCGTACAACTGTACTGGGTGAAAATGTTAGCTTTGGCACATGAAAAAAAGAGAAATAATCCTGCCTTGGAAGTTCTGAATATTGCCTGGCTGGCATAGCTCAGTGGATTGAGCGCGGGCTGTGAACCAAAGTGTCACAGGTTCGATTCCCAGTCAGGGTACATGCCTGGGTTGCAGGCCATGGCCCCCAGCAACCGCACATTGATGTTTCTTTCTGTCTCTCTTTCTCCCTCACTTCCCTCTCTAAAAAAATAAATAAATAAAATCTTAAAAAAAAAAGAAGTTCTGAGTATTGTAATACAAACTGCATATGTATGTGTTTTTAAATAAATAGTTAGAACTCTGATGAAGCAGTTTGCTTTGACTAAGAATACGTGGTCCTTAAAAATCATAAGCATTCTTGAAACTTCTCTGGCCCAGACTCTTATACTTCTGAGGATAAGTTAACTCCTGTCATTTCCACTTTTAAAAGTCTTTCCAGAGCACTCGAATTGGTAGGTTCAACCATTGGAATGATCCCTTGTTTTGTGAGTGGTATTTAGGAATGTAAACTAGTCATTCTAGTAATAACGGAAATACAACAGAGCAACGGATGTTTGCTGAATACCCACCACACGCCAGCTGCGGTGTTAGGCACCTTACCAGAAATAATGTCCTTGAACCCTCACGGTCACCCTTGGAAGAAGGCACTGTTATTTTCTTGCTTGTTTTGTAATTCAGATGAGACACAGAGATATGAAGTCACTTGACAAGGTCACATATTTCATACGTGAGTCAAGAGACCCGTCGGAACCACAGTCTAAGTTCTTTAACCATCAGGCTGAGCTGCCCCTGGAAATAAGTTCTCAGTCTCAGGTCTTTCTTTATGAAGAGATCACACACCCAGTCCAAGGTATCTTTCCTGCAAGAAAGAGATGGAAATGTTCAACTCTCCTAACCACCCTGGCGCTGTCCTTTGCAGTTAGCCGATTCCTTTGATCTTCCTCAAACTCTGACACGTTGTTTTTCACGGAGAGGTGAGCTCTTTGGTACATCATCTGTTTGTCTGCTTTGCGAGAAACGCTTTTATTGAAACCAGGCTCGGGATGAACGTCTCTGAAGCTTTCTCACAGGAGCTGAAAGCTGGGTTCTGGGCCTCTGGAAAGAACCTTTTCTTCTTTCCAGAAGAACATAAGCGAGGTACGTCAGCTCCCCCCGTCCTTGCAAGAGTGTAAAACCAATGTGATTCCAACGTGTGTTCTGCCTGCTCACGCACACACGCTGGATGTGTGAGTGTAGAAGTGTAAGCTTATGCTTTAGGACACACTTATGTTTAATGTCTAAGATCTCAAGTGACTGTCATCTCTTTTCCCCACGTGGATTTTTCCTTCACTCTTACAGAGAAGACGAAGGATCGGTGGGTGTTCCTTACGTCTCTCCAGCTCCTTGCGACTCACTTCCTCCCATTTCATTCTCTTTCCCTGTCTTCCTCTCGTACTCAGTGCCTCTGAGACAGACTTGAAGAGCCCAGCGACAGCTTCTCAAGGCGAGGAATGATTGCTCTTAACTGACTAGTGAAGCTGGGACTGACCTAGTCCCTGAAATCCTCTCCAGGTCGCTGAGTGTGTACATAATTTAAACCGGCATACACGAGGTGGTTAAAA
Source organism: Phyllostomus hastatus (assembly GCF_019186645.2). Taxonomy (NCBI): domain Eukaryota; kingdom Metazoa; phylum Chordata; class Mammalia; order Chiroptera; family Phyllostomidae; genus Phyllostomus; species Phyllostomus hastatus. Next base: position 5,342,552 of record NW_025333664.1, read on the forward strand.
AAAAAAAAAAAAAGACTGTTGGCCCTATAATGGTAAAGTCCGTCAGCTTCAGGCAAAGCTGGATTCAGGTGCACAGATGCTATCATCGAGCACCTGCGCCCCGATCTTTTGGCCCTGCTTTCATCTGTGCTGATTCTCAGGCAAGCATTCCCAACAGGGATGGCCACCGCCACCCTCTCTCCTTGTCTGCCACCCCAGGCACACAGAACAAAACTCTGTTCTAAGGGGTTCAGCGAAAGTGACAGGATTTCTCCTTGTCAGTCTTGCTCAGGCCGTGTGCCCCCTGGAGGGGAGCATTTTCCAAGGACCCAAGTTCGGGGGTGGAGGCAGAGCTTCGGTGTCTTGGAGTATCCCATCTAAGAACTCCGGGGTCTCACAGGTTATCAAAAACACTTTGCCCATTCTCTGATGCCAAGAACTATGGTTGGTACCCGTTATAACCTCAAAATGCATCAAAGACTTACCTAGATACCAGGATGTATAAGAAATGGACCCTTCATCAGAGCAATATGTTGGCACTTTTTAAACAAATCTGTGCATGGGAAGATTTTGTTTCAGAGACGTTTGCCTTGGCTGTAACTCTCTCGTGTACCCTGTTCCTTTGCTCTCTCGCCAGAGAGTAAGAAAAAGAGGGAAAAGATCCGCTGATGCTCTTGGCATTTTGCAAAAAACCCTTCCCTGTTCTGAATCGTAGTCTCTCCATTTTTGTCGACTGTTTCCTCTTCCCCTGGCCTGGACCAGCCCCACAGTTCATTCATATTCACTCGGACACTTTGCCCGCCGACTGGGCACCCTGACGCCTTCATCTACCCGCTTCTTACTCCCGCCTTCCCCCTGCCCCTTCCCTCCCGTCCTCCTGGGGAATAGTATTTACCGTGACTATGGATCCCTGGACCACAGAATAAAGGTGAAGAAGACCTAGAGGACACAGTCAGGGTTCCTGCAGGGTGCTTGCCTTGGGGTCCGAGTTTATGGGGAAGCCCCGGTGCCCCAGGCCTGTTTCTTCGCTGCTCCTCAGTGCTGGACGGGGAGACGGCCGCTCTGCAGCAGAGTCCAGCTCTCTCCTGCTTGCGCTCGCTCTCCCTCTCTCTCTCTCCCTCTCTCCCTGTCTCTCCATGTTTATTTACCCCTGACTCTGGACACTGGAGATACTAGAGTTTGGCCAAAACAATCGCTAATGGATGGATATGTGTGTGTGTGTGTGTGTGTGTGTGTGTGTGTATTTTTCACTCCAACTAATGAACAGTATGGGCAGACCCACAGAAACCTCCATCCCCCCCCTTTCTCTCTGTCTTCCCGCACAAAGACCTGAGGAAGTAGCCGTCCACAGCGTAGAAAGCAGAATGCACTGCTGGCAAAGGCGTGGGAGAACCCTTAAAAGCAATCCCAGTTCCTGTCCCCTCTCACAGCCCACGGTGGAAACGGCAGTGTGCCGGTCCTGGGCAAGAGTGTTCTCCTCTGAACGTCGCGACAACCCTGCAAGGGAGCTACCTATTATTCCCATTTTTCCTCTGAGGAAATTCAAAAAATGTTCAGTGACCGGGCCGAGGTCACGCAATTTTTCAGCAGAAAAAATCTTGATCTTTCACCGTGGTTCCAAAATGGGTGGCATGTCTTCTTTTCCGCCCCCCCCGAATATCGCTCTGCTTTATAAAAGGGACCCAGAGCAGAAGGCAGTGGAATTAGGTCCGTGCAGGGGACACAGCACGACAGGTGAGGGCTGGGAGCGGGGTCCCCTCGCAGAAGGCACGGTCTCGGGCAGCACACAGTCTGCCTCTGATTCCAGGCGGGCCCGGGGGCTCATTTGCCTTCTTGTGTGTCCATCTGTCCTTCCAGCCTTCACAACAGAAACTTTCTGAGCCTCTCCTTTTTAAATCTTTCATATTCTCAACAGATTTCTAACTGCACCCAGACTCTGCTACGTCCCAGCTTCCTGGGCAGTTGGTGGGGCCAGCCCAGCCTCTCCGGGGGCTATCCATCTCCCCATTCACGAGTAACGCCGATAGCTAGCAGTGGGGACACGGACCGGACCCTGATTATATCCCAGGCACTGTTCCATGTGCTCTAAGAATAGTAACTCTTTTTTTAAAAAGATGTTATTTATTTATTTTTAGAGAGGGAAGGGAGGGAGAAAGAGAGAGAGAAACATCAATGTGTGGTTGCTGGGGGCCGTGGCCTGCAACCCAGGCATGTGCCCTGACTGGGAATCGAACCTGTGATGCTTTGGTTCGCAGCCCGTGCTCAATCCACTGAGCTACGCCAGCGAGGGCAAGAAGGATAGTAACTCTTGTAATCTTCCCAACGAAGTGCCTTGCTTTACCAGACAACTGAGGCACTAAACAGGTGAATAACTTGGATTCACAGATGTTCTCACTCAGCGGTTCTCAAATGTGAGTCACTTTTGCCTCCCAGGGGACATGTGGCAATGTCTGGTGACATTTTTGGTTGCCACAGTTTGGGGGTGCTGCTGGCACCTGGTGGGTCGAGACCAGGGGTGCTGATAAACACCCTTACAATGCACCAGAGGGGGCCCCCAACCAGAGAAGGATCCCACCCAAATGCCGAGAGTCCCAAGGCTGAGAGACCTTGCTCCAACGCAGACCCCAAGCTCCCAAATTGAATTCCTGACACTTGGTTCGTGATGGGACTCCTGCAAAGATAATTAATACAAACATCACACATGCAGCACCTGGTGCGTGGTTTCCGATAATTGGCCTTCCTCCTCACGACCCGTCTGCTCCTCTCTCTCGAGAAGAGTAGGGTCCAGAGACGTCTAGAACCACCTTCTGCTCTGCAGGGTGGCCGGAGAACAAGGGTCCCAGTGTGCATGGTGGCCTTTGTGCAGGAAACGTTTGCAGTCCATTATCCCTCCTTGAGCTTCCCTCGCGTGGCTGAATAACCGCCGTTGATGTTTGTGTTTACAGTGGATCTGGGGATAAGTGTCAAGGAAGACAGTGCGGCCACTTCTTCCCCCAAGACCGCGGACAGCAGCGCCGTCGCGGCTGCCAACGGAAAGAGTCTTGGGAAGGAGGCCAGCGCCGAGGCCCCAGCTGTGAAATCGCGTTTCTTCTTGACGCTCTCCCGGCCGGTACCAGGGCGTACCGAAGACCGGGCCGCGGACTCGTCCGCCGCCCGAGGGAAGCTGGACGCCAGCTCCGGCGGCGCCCCGGGGAACAAAGGCCCGAGTGACACGGCGGCCCTTCCACTGGCAGCTGCGCAGGGCCTCGGCCCGGATAAAACCCCTGGCGCGGCCCCCGCCCAACCCGCCGGCTTCTCTGCCACTTGCGCACCCGCCGCGCCTCCGCCACCTGAGTCGGGGGGCGCGGCCCCCGCCAAGCCTAAGGACGCCGGCTTTTTTGACAAATTCTTCAAACTGGACAAGGGACAGGAAAAGGCGCCGGCCGCCAGCCAACAGGAAGCCCAGCGCGGGGAGCAGCAGGACCCGGCCGACCACGTTCCCGGGTTCCCCGGGCCGTGCCACGATGTCCCTGCACAGAGGGTAAGTGCTGGCCGGGGGCAACCCGTGTCGTCCGTGTCCTTGATGCGAGCTCAGGGGGGCCGGCGGGGATGGGGGGGAGAGGGGGGGGGACCATGGCACGTAGTGCTTCTGCAGCCACGGCGCATCCTCTGCCTCCCCGTGGTTCGCCGGGCGGAAACATCTGTTCGCAGAACAGCCCCAGCTGGGGCATCTGTTTCACGTAAAAGGCGGGAGGAGGTGGGCTGTACATACAGATGAATCCATCCTTCCATTTATCAAAGGGGCAGCCAGACAGGTTGCTTCTGTGATCAGTGGGGTGGGGAGGGGAAGGCATTAGGATAGAAACGGTTCCTGCAGGACCGAGCCACTGCCCAGCCTCAGCGGCGAGTCTGACACCCGGTGCGTTTGAAGGTCTCCCTCCAACACATTTCGCTGCTTCCTTTGAATAGCCCGGATTGATCTTGAACTCTCTTTTGCAGGAAAGGGTGGGTTTAAATTAAAGAGTTTTTTACAGCTCTGGGCAGACTCTTTTATGTCCTAATGATTTTCCAACAACCTGGAGTAACACCTTTGAAAAACTAGATTTTGGTTTAGGGAGGGATCCAGGTTCGGTTGTGTTTTTTCTTGACACTCTCTCCGCCTGTACAAAGAAAGGCAAGTTCTTCTGATCTGAAAAAAAAAGAGTGCTTGCTTTTAACCATGAAAAGATTTGTTTGTGTTCGGGGCCAAGAAGGGAGCCCCTTGAGTGAAGAAGGAAATAAAAATTAATACGCGGTGTTTAAAGGCACTCGTTTCCTCAGTTAACGGACTTTTAAGTAACAGTTTTATTTTTTTCTCCCAAACCTTGGGATAGAATCGAGTGCCTCTAGTCGAGGTCAGAGCCAGGAAAAAATTAGATGGACTGAGTTTTTTTATGACGTGGCCGTGTGTCCTGATTACTAATGTGTTTGTCTTAATAACAGCTAACTGCTAACGGAATGCCGGCTGTCCGTCACTGAGCACTTACAGCACGCAGGCTCTGTGCTAGAGGCCGTGCACAGGTTTTTCTTTCTTTTTTTTTAAAGATTTTATTTATTTATTTTTTAGAGAGGGAAGGGAGGGAGAAAGAGAGAGAGAGAGAAATATCAATGTGCAGTTGCTGGGGGTCATGGCCTGCAACCCAGGCATGTGCCCTGACTGGGAATCGAACCTGCAACACTTTGGTTCACAGCCCGCGCTCAATCCACTGAGCTACGCCAGCCAGGGTGTGGTTTTTCTTTCTTAAGGAAGACGATCGTCACGTTACTCTGTGGTTTCCGTGCGTCTAGGGTGGTGTCAAGAATTATATGGTGTGTGTCAGACACCAGCTCAAAATCCTGAACGGTTACCCCTGGGAAAAGATCATTAGGCTCCTGTATTGAGGTTGTTACCATCAGCCATTCTTGCTGTTCTTGTAAAATGTGACTCCAGGAAATTCAGTATTCAAATTTCCCTTCAAAATTTTAAGAAATTGCCCTTCCAGGGGCCACTTCCCCAAAGGCACCAACTCAGGAGCCAACTGAATTGCTTTCTATGTAGTTCAAAGTAAGTTTTTCAATGCATTCAAGCATCAGATCTTTGCTGAGCCCTGGCTGGTGTGGCTCAGTAGGTTGGAGCATCATCCCGTACACCAAGAGGTTGTGGGTTCGATTCCTGGTCAGGGCACACACCTAGGTTGCAGGTTCGATTCCCAGTAGGGGCGTGTATAGGAAGCAACCAATCAGCGTTTCTCTCTCTCTCCCTTCCTCTGTCTTTAAAATCAATAAACATATCCCCAGGTGAGGATGTTGGGATTTTAAAAAAAAAGTGTGGCACAGCCACACACGGGTGAAGCCAGGACAGGACAGAGTGCCCTTGTCCTCAGTGAGTGTGCAGTCCAGCAGGGAAGAGGAATTTTAAAAACCCACAATTATTATGCAAGGTGCCATGTGCTCTACTGGCGGAGGGGCGGGGGGTGAGGCATGTGCTGGAGAGGCTGCCCAGACAGCGGAGAGGTCGGCTCACTGGTCCAGGGAACATTCCATCATGGTGTAAACCCGAGGCAGAAAGCTCCTTGTTTGGGGGCTATAACCTGGTTATCAATATTCACAAACATCTGAGAAACTAGGGACTACTTGACTCCGAGTGGGGAGACTCGGACCGAGTTCGCATTATGGGCCATGAGCTCCCAAGGCCATGCCGAGGTTGAGACCCGGCGAATTGTCACGTTTTGCATATGGGCACCCGGAGTCAACCCAGGGCCTGACTTAGGGAAAGATTCAGTTATTTGTGGGGAGACCCAGCTCCGGACAGGTGTCTCGTGACTCATCCAAACCTCCCTCTTAATGAATTAAATGATGCTAGCAAGTAATAACCAAGCCTCGCATGCGAGTAATTTCACCATAAAGCCCCCAAGTGCTCAATCCATTCCCACGTTCAGAAAAGCGCAAAGATGTTTTCAAGTTGTGCTTTATCAACTCGGCTTTCCCTGTTTAAACTGAAGACTCTGAGGGGGAGCACCTCAATTTGAGTGGCAGGAGCCTCAAAAGGAGAATGGGGTCAGAAAAATAGGAGCTTCCGTTGGGAGCAGGGCCAGTACCCCATAGAGCCAAGCCCACAAGCGATGTGTTCGAGTTCCAGGAACCTCCGAGAAGACCCCGAAATTGTCCCTTGTCTTCCTTTGTGAGCGGGTTAGCCCCCTGACAGTCACTAACAACATTTGCATCTGTCTTTGTTACACGAGCAATTTCCACTCTTTGTTGGTAGTCTCATTGGGATTCGAAATACTGAGTGCCCACTCTGTACTCTGCATAGAAAACGTAGACACGTTATGAAATAGCCATTCATTTTTTTCCTTCGGTCTATGAACATGTGGATATGCAAATACATATGTCTGCAAAGATCTTTCTCTCACACACACACACACACACACAAAACCCTAGCCTTCTGACTGTTAAGCTTTCTCATCTGATTTCTGGCTGCACTGTTGTGTATCTGGAGCAAGCAACAACAAAAAAATCGATTGTTCTCTAAGTGTAATGAGAGAGTCCAGCCCTGAGAAAGAAACAAGAATAAAACTCCTCAATCAATGGCCTCCTTGGTGGGAGTAGCCTAAATGGCCATCAGTGTATTGATTCAGAGTCCTGGGAGTAAATGATGCCCCCGGCTGAGCCGTGTCAGCTGTCCCCCACCCACCCACCCACCCACACAAGCCATGCCCCCAGCCCCTTGCTGGATCGGAGCTCCAACCACAACCCCCCAGAGCTGTGAACTGGGAAAAAGATGCCACCGTTTCATTCTGCGGGGCGGGGCGGGGGGAGCCTGCAGGGGGGTGCACACAAATCTTCTGTGTTTTCAGAACGACAGTCTGAGTTTTGTGCCACAGAAAACCACATTCAGGGCATAGCGTAATTAAAACAAGGCCAGAATTCATGAACAAATGAAGCATTTACGACGTGGGCCAGAGAAAAGATAAATGATATGCCTGAAAGGTTTCACTGCGCCGTGATTCACGCGGGCCGACGCGCTGGCGAGGAGAAGATTTTCATTTTTCTCTCCTCTCAACAACTGAACCAGAGCGATGAGGTGCTCATTGACGATTCATCACACACACACACACAAATGAAAAACTGTGACCTTTCCTGGTGAAACACACACACACTCAATTCCTGTTGTCAGCCCAGCTTCCAGAAGTGTCTCTGTGCTGGGGGCAGGAGGAGGCGTCTCAAGTGTTGCCAAGCCCCGATTGGTGAGACTGAAGCAGGAACATTGCCTTTCTTTTCAACGTTTAATTAAACTCTGCAGTTGTTATGTAAACACCAGCCTCATGCAAGGCATTTGGGAGATAAATGATCACCCTAGTCCTTCAAAGATCACCCAGGTTAGGAAGAGGCGTGATTTCCTGCAGGAAGATTGCAATAAGCACACGGATCCGCAAACTCGCTCCGACTACCCGTATGAAGAAAAGTGCTCAGTGATTTTGCTTCCTCCTCTAATTTTCTGTCTTGAACACACTGCTTTCAGGCTTTTGTCCCCGACCAAAAAAAAAAAATAGTTCTTGTCAAAGTCGCCGCCATGTTGCACCTCCCCCACCCCTCATTGCGGTTGCCGAGGTAGATACGCCTTCGTCCTTACCCTTCTGGACTTGCTGGTTGCATCTGACACAGCGGTGGTGGGGGGTGGCCTCCTTCTCGAAACATCCCCCTCACTTGGTGTCCAGGTGCTCCCACCTGCCTGGGTGCTCTTCCCGTATCTCCTTCGCCGGGTCTGACCCTCTAAATCAGGGGCGTGCAGCCTGTGTCCCGCGGGCTGCACGCAGCTCAGGGTGGCTGTGGATGCGGCCCAACTCAAAATCATAAATTTACTTGAAACATTATGAGATTTGTGTGTGTGTGTGTGTGTGAGTACGTGTTGCAGTGTGTTTAACGTGTGGCCCAAGACAACCCTTCTTCTTCCAGCGGGGCACGGAGATGCCAACAGGTCGCACACCCCTGCCTGGCCCTCCCCACAGCTCAGCTCTGAGCCCTCTTCTCTAACCACCCTTTCTTCCTCGCTTGGAAACCCCCTCAAGGCCCACGGGTTTAAATCTAAGTATCTGCTGACAACTCCTAAATTCATATCTCCAGCCTAGACCTACCCCCGAAGCCCAGACTTAAATGTCCGGCTGCCGCTTCCAGCTGTCCTCCTGGGTCTCATCATCTCCACGTGAACGCCCCCTGAGCGTGGCAAACTCGTGTCCAAAACCACCACCACCAAGCGCCTACGCACTTAATGCACAGCCTTCCTCGTCTCATGGAAAGGCAGCTCCGACCTGCCACTGCTTCTCAGTCTTGGAATTAAAGAACCAAGACCTTTGATAGAGCAGTCAATGAAAACGGAAGCAATGCAGTCAAGGAGCCTAGGTTTCCACTCTGCCTCGGTCGCCTGCTGGCTGTGTGGCCTTGGGCAAGTTACTTAACCTCTCTGAGCTTCCTTTTCTCACCTGTAAAGTGGGGATGATAAGAGGATCCAGCACATTCTCCCATTATTCACACTTGTTGAATAAATAGGCCAAGTAGAGCCCTTACTGGCGTAGCTCAGTGGATTGAGCATGGGCTGCAAACCAAAGTGTCACAGGTTCAATTCCCAGTCAGGGTATATGCCTGCGTTGCAGGCCACTGCCCCCAGCAACCACACACTGATGTTTCTCTCTCTCTCTATCTCCCTCCCTTCCCTCTCTGAAAATAAATAAATAAAATCTTTAAAAAATAAAAAAAATAAGCCAAGTAAAGTACTTAACACAAAGATGCTACATTTTGAGAGAAAGGGAATTTAGTATTTCCTTTATTAGTATTACTATATTAGTTCTTCATTAGTGTACTGGTTCTTCTCCCCGTCCGTTACTCCACATTTTAGTCTCATGATTCTTCCTTCCCATGGTCCTCAACCAAAAGTCACAGACGGGGCATCACTGAATCTAATTTGAAAGCTATTGCACATAACCAAAGACGCAAGTCCTAAGTTGGGTTTTAAAAAGTGCAGGAGTTGTAAAATTATTTTAGAAAAAAATAGACTTTAAGTGCCTATACCCATAAGACCTGGTTTCTTAGTCTTACGTTTATGGGCCTCTACACTCTCCCCTCTATTTTTCCAGGTGCATTTTCCACTATCCCCTTCCATTCCTGCAGTCAGCATGGCCAGCACCCAGCCCCGGCCAGTGCCTGCTGCTCTCCAGGACTCTCCACCTGTGTTTCCTCCTCTCTCCGTTTATCAAACCTGTACTTCATCCGCAAGTGCCAAGTTCATGAAGCTGACCAAATGTCCCACCCCTGGTGGTCTCTGACGACATGAACCCCTCTGCTATTGTTTGTATGCTATGCCTTAAGTCAAATTCTGTGATAAAATCCCATGGAAGGAATCATCTCCTTGGAACATCAAAGGGGAAATCTCCGTACAAGGGGATTTCTGTATCTTTAGCATTTTGGAGATAAAGAAATCACAGCCTCAGCATAACCAACTCATTCCAAGTTTCACAGCTAAGAAAGAATCGTCCAGCTCCATTCTTACCACGCCGACATTGTGTTTTTACCAACTGTTTGAACGGCATGCTATGGGGGTGCTCAGCCCACAGAACACCCCCCCCCCCGCCGCCCTCCCCGTTTGCCACAGATGAGAATAAGTCTACCAAGACATGATTGCACCTCCTTGGGGAGGAGAGGTGGCCAATCTCTCAGAAGAGAAGGGCCGTGAGCCTGTTCCTCATTGGGCTTTTATTGGGTTCTATTTGCACAGGAATACAGGTAAACTCATCAGTCATCGTCAGGCAGTAAGGATCAAACAATAGATAACATTCAAAGAATTATGAGGGCTTATTCTGAGTCAGGGTCAGTTAGCTCAAGGGCTACAAAACTTTGGGAAGCCAACTCATTTCATGCTTGGACCCTTATCAGAAAATCGAGGGCATTCTTAGAAAAGCAGTTTCCACAGGAACTTATGCATTCTTTCTTAGGCCTGATCACCCCAGGAGACTGTCTTGTTCCTGCCCAGGGCTGCACCACCCTCCTGCATTGTTTCAGGCTTTAGTCGGGCAGGGGAAGTAAGGCAGCCAAGAGATTAGGAGACTTCCTGCAGACAGAATGAGGACTCAGGCTATTTCAAAGCAGAGGGGTGAGGGTCCATCACCCCCTTTTTCTATAGCCCCCCAAGTCCTTTGCTGAGGGCCCCTTGAAGACCATGCCTGGCTTAGGTCAGCCCTCCCTTGAGGAATCTTACCCATCATTGGCTAACCAGTCATCCACCCGGGACCAAGGGGGGTGAAGTTAAAAAGGGCAGAGGCAGTGCTCCTGCCCAGAAGATAAGCTTTGTCTCCTTAGTGGCTTACGGTTCCAAGGTCTCTCACTCAGCCTTAGCCTCAGGGGGTTACAACCTCTGCAACCAGGCAGGGCAGTTCCCAACAACACGCAATAAGGTTGCAAGTATGCAAAACGAAATACTGTTAATTTGTGGATGTGCAATTCAAAAATGTTAGTAAGTAGAAAATCAGAAATAGCTAGTTAATCTCAAATTTAAAATAATGAAAAAAAGGATTATCTAGTTCCAACATTAGAGGACCAAGTGAATTATGATGTGTTTTTTATTTTGTCCTGTTTATTTTAGGGCCACAAGGGTGTGCCGTTTGAACAGCTAAAGAGAACTGTGCGCCCAAAAGACTTTGTCAGTATGGAGGGGAAATGCATCTTCAAAATTATACAAGTTATAGAGTAAGCAAAGTCGTCAGCTCTAAGAGTATCATTTTTATGCGTCATGTGAATGCAGCACTAAGAAACATTTGCCAGGAAATGTTTACAACAAGGTAGATATATTTATTGCCATTTAAGAGGTGAGGGACTGGGGCTCAGAGAAGTTAAGCTACTTGTCCAAGGCCACACAGCTAAATCACTGGCAGAACCAGAATCAAAATCCCTCAGCCACCAAACCCTGTGACACTCAGTCATTTCAAAGGCTTGTGTTTCTGTCCACAAAAAGGAGATACCACCTACCCAAGGGGCCGTCGTAAGGGTGGAGTGTGGTAGGGTTGGTCAGTAGTGACACTAAATAAAAGAGCATCATTCCTAAATTGTCAGAAACTTAGAAAGAAAGAATTATGAAATAGACCAGTGGTCTTCCAGCATGATGGTGTTTGAGTAGTATATCATTTATGGTGCTTTTGGCTACAAGTAAAAAAAAAAAAAGAACACCCAGTCAATAGTGGCTTAGTTCACGAGGAGAATGGCTGTTTCTGTCACATGATAAGAATTCTGGAGTAGGGCCATTGAGCTGGGTTCAGTGCCTTGGCAGCCCCACATGCCCTGTTTTTTTCCCCAGTGTCCCCCAAGGACTGGTTGGTTCACAGGGCTGGTCCTTGTGGTTTTCAGATGGCTGTCATGGTCGAAAGTACTGTACATTGTCGCAATGTCCTATCAAATGAATAGGGTTTCCTAAGATTTACCCAGGGGCAGCACTGAGTCAGAAGTCTATGTTTGTTTAGGTAGAAGGGAGGTTTGGAAAATTCCTTCAGCAGAAAGCAGGTTTTGCCAGCAAAGATGATAAGCCACGGATAGGAATCAGATACATTTTTTCCCACCCAACTTTATATCAGGAAATCATTAAGTGGATGAAACTAGTAAAGGCTGTTACAGTATAATTTATTTAAGTACACTTATTGCACTAACTTTTTAAAGATTTATTTATTTATTTTTAGAGAGGGAAGGGAGGGAGAGAGAGAGAAAGAGAGAAGCATCAATGTGCAGTTGCTGGGGGCCATGGCCTGCAACCCAGGCATGTGCCCTGGCTGGGAATCGAACCTGCGATACTTTGGTTTGCAGCCCGCGCTCAATCCACTGAGCTATGCCAGCCAGGTTATTGCACTAACTTTTTAACTTGACTATGATCAAAATACATTTTATATCTGGACCATATATACTGTACATACATGACACAAAGAATTCACAAAATAACAGTATCTTTACAGCACATAGCACTGACTGGCATTTTCTCTTTTCTGTTCTGTCTTGTTCCATGCTAGTTTTGACCCACTGAATTATTTTCCAGTCCACGGAGTTACAATCTGAAGTCTGAACAACTCCATGCTACCATAATCACTTTTTGCAAATACAGAGACAGTGATCGTGGGGGATCTGACTGTTTCTTATGCACCTGGGCGCCCCTCCTCCTCCCGCCTCACACACACTGCCATGCAGTAACATTTCTTAGCCAGACCTGACGAGAGTAAAAATGACACATATCATAGTGTGACTTTCCAAAGGATACTAGACTACATTATTGCCGTCTCATTATCAGCTCTGCCTCCACAAGTTGAGTAGGAAATGATTTCAGATATATGTCTGACACAGATGCTATCACTTAGATAAACGATGTGAAATCATATGTCTGTGCCTTTTTTTTTCTGACATTTTTAATCCAGACTTGAACCTGTTAGGGTGTTCACCAAGGTTGAAATATCAAGCGAAGTGTGCATCGCAATGCGTTTGCAAAGTGAATTTTGCGTTCCCTGTCCCTTCACTCTCTGACCCCCCTCCTTCCAGGACCAGAATAACAGCCCTCACGTATTGAGCGGTTACTCTCCCGCAGAGCGGGGAAGGAGCTTGCGTAAAATCACACGGCCTACAAAGCCCGCATGCTCAGCCACTGGGCCTACAAGGTCCCCGAGAGCACGCGCTTTCAGCCTTTGAGACATCTAATATATGTTTGAAATCTCGGAAGCTGGCATGGCCCCCACTGATGTCCTGTGAAGCATCAGCCCGCTGAGATCAACCTAGAAGTAGGGCTCCGCCACCCGAGAGCTCTGGGGATGACTGCTTGCTTTATACTCTCCCCTGAGGACCCGCCACGGCCACCCGTCCACGGAAGGCCCCGAGGAGTCCTGCAGCGAGCCTGCCTGCTTCGCTGCATGCCGCTGGGCGCTCCTCGGACTTCGCCGTCCCTGTAACTGTTAGTCGTCCTTCAGCTGGGCCTGTCCCCCAAGGGACCGCTCGGCCGAGACTCGCGGAGTTAGTTAGGCGTTAGACCGGAGCTGGAAACTGGCCTCTTGGAGGGTGCGGCAAACCACGGGCAGGTTCTCGCTGACCCACGCACTGTGTTAAATCGTGTTTTAAGTAACAGAGAATATTTTTAAATGGACAAAGTGGACAGCATTTTAAAATGAGAGATCTCAGTTCAATTCTGTAGTTCAGACATTTCTGAAAAACAGGACGTTTTGTCCTATATTCCTAGACAGGACATGAGGCAGCATTTGCTCTCCAGGTCACCCGTGTCCCCACCCCTGCATGGATCCCCAGAGGAGGGGGGCAGCCATGTGAGGTGTCCCTCGCTGGCACAGTTGCATTGTTGGTATTTGGGGGGTAGAGTGGAGGGCAAATTAAAATATTTACTTCACCATTTGGAGCTACTGCAGGTTCCTAAACTGTAAATGCAGCCTGAGAGTCCACCTGTTGGCAGGTGTTGAACAATAAATAAGAGACATGAGTACTTTTATCTATTCATTCAACAAACATCTGAGCACTTCCTTTGTGCCAGAAATGGTGTTAGGTTCTGGGGTGATGGAACAACATAGCTCCTGGGAATTTTCATTCTATAAACAAGAAACAAGAAAATTAGTAAGCAAACACATGTTCCCAGGGCAGAAAAGGGGCTATGAATGAAATAAACAGAGTTTTGAGATAGAACGTAGAGAGGAAACTGATCATTAAAATCAGGTAGGGGGTAGGGTCAGAGAGGAGTTTGGTTTAATCTGAAAATTGGGGAAAAGGGATGCGATTTTTCCCTCCTTTTCTGCGCAATGCCAAACCATTCTTAGAAAGTCTGCCACTTAATTCTGCCAACACTCAAAACAGTTTCCCCATGACTGGGAAGTGTTTGTTAAACAGATGGCAAACAGCTTCTAGGCTATGGGTTATTAGGTTTGTGTTTTGAAGTCTTGTTTTTTTAACGTTGGCTATTTTTCCTCTAATAAATGTGAAACGCCATTATCAGGACATGTCAGAACAGACTGTGGGGACAAGCGAAACTTCCACAAATCCCCACTGCCTGGTGTGACCACCCTGGGGTCACACCCCACCCGCTCGGTGCCCATGGCAAGTGCGTGTGTTCCCGTTCCATATCACATGAGAGTGTGAGGACTCATGTGTCCTTAGGAATGTCCCCAAAGTAGTGACAGCGAAAGAAAGGAAGGAAGGAAGGAAGGAAGGAAGGAAGGAAGGAAGGAAGGAAGGAAGGAAAAGGAAAGAAGGGAGGAAGGAAGGAAGGAGGGAGACAGAGAGAAAGAGAAAGAAAAAAAGAAGGAAAGAAGGGAAGAAAGAAAGAAAGAGAGAGGAAGGAAGGAAGGAGGGGAGGAGAAGGAAAGAAGGGAGGGAGGAAGGAAGGAAGGAGGGAGGGAGGGAGAGAGAAAGAGAAAAAAAGAAGGAAAGAAGGGAAGAAAGAAAGAAAGAAAAGAAAGAGAAAGGAAGAAAGAAAGAAAGAAAGAAAGAAGAAAGAGAGAAGGAAAGAGAGAAAGAAAGAAAGAAAAGTATCTTATTGCTTCTCTATCCATGTTTTACTTCCCATGGGAAGTCAAGCTGACAAATTCACCTACTACCAAAGGGAGGAGCTGCTGGAAGAGGACATGGGAAACCCTTGTTTACAGGATGCAAATACAAATTGTGTTCTGTGACTGATTTTTTCCCACCCTCTACAACGATGGCGAGCAACTGTTCGTTTCATCTTACAAGCATAGCGTCTCCGCATCAGCCAATGGCACGGATTCATGAGGCCCTACCCTGAAGGTGCCGTGTTGGACTTCTGCTGAGACACACGTTTGCAGTATCCTGAGGTTGTGTCCACAGAGTTATAACAGGTGCTGATCTTACGATGCGCAATAAAAAGCATCCTACCGGATAACTGATCCAGCCTAGCTCGATCCGATCAGCATAAGGAGATAAAACGGACAGCGTTGTCTCTCCTCTCCCAACAAGAGGAGGGACGATGGGTGAGGAGCATTTTTAGGTCTGTGAACCTGCCACTTCAACCCCCCTCCTGGGAAAACATTCCAGAAACAACGAAAATCGACGTTCCATGTCTCAGTATCTTTCTGTTGTTTGTATTGCCCTCTGAAATCTCGGATAATTCTTAATCATCTACCAGGATCTCTCAGAAACGTGTTTCAACCATCACCCTCGGGCAGGGCTCCATTGTAAAGACCTAAAACGCGAGTGCTTTTTTAAAAATATTTTATTTATTTATTTTTAGAGAGGGAAGGGAGGGAGAAAGAGAGAGAGAGAGAGAGAGAAACATCAATGTGCGGTTGCTGGGGGTCATGGCCTGCAACGCAGGCATGTACCCTGGCTGGGAATCGAACCTGCGACACTTTGGTTTGCAGCCCGCACTCAATCCACTGAGCTACGCCAGCCAGGCTATATTCTCTATTTTTTATAAAAGGAGAAAGTATAGCAAACTGCCTAGCTAAGTTAAAAAAAAAAAAAAAAAAAAAAGCCCTACAATTTAGGTAATTCCCCGATTTCTCCACTAGGCTGCGCTATGAGGCTTGAGGCGTCCTGAATTCCTTAGACACGGCAATAGGCAGCTGCAAACAGCTTCCACGAGAGGTTCTTGGGTGTTCACGGTAATTCCCAGACTGCACAACCCAGAGCCCGCGTGGCAAGTCCTCATTCAGAAATAACACTGACATTTAAAAACACGCGCACAGCTCCGGCGCAGCCACCCGCAGCAGGAGGTAGGAAATAGAGGCTGCGCAGTGGGTGGGCAGTTTCTGGAGCCCTCTCCTGCCTGGCTAGTTCTTAGGGTCGTGCTACTTGCGTTTGTTCCCCGTGTTTACCAGGGTTAAAAAGCGAGAATACATTTTTATCAGCCGGTGCGAATGGGGCAGGAATCGTGAGGAGAATGAAAATAGAAACTGAGTTACAGTGATCGGCCCTCCTTAGGTGAATTTCCACTTTGTCGCGAAGCCAAGTAAAATAATAATGGTAATTAGTTAGTACCCATCTGCCTAGGACGTTTTGAAGTCCCACAAAGTGTTTTCAGGAGACTTGGGCTTTGAAGTGAGTTCCTGCTTCTTTGTTAATTTGCTTCCCTTCTGAGGCAGATTGGAGGGGGTACATTTCACCTTCGAGAGTGAACCAAATGCCGTTTTGCTTCCTGCGTCCGACAGTGGCTGCCTGCGTGCAGGTGACGGCGCTCTCAGAAGAAGAGAAGTAAAGGCGTAATGACTGCCCGGAGACCACTGTGGCCCAGCCCACGGTGCGCCCTGAGCTGCCGGGGCGTCCAGGCGGGAGAGGAAACGGAGCTTTTTCTCGTCTTTCAGGCAGCATGTGGCTCAAATTTCTAACAGATGGGAAGGAGTAGAGTGACAGGTTATTGTACCATTTAACGTTTCCCAGACAAATTTCCCCGTGTTAAACAGTACCTTCGGCCCTGATGCCTGGTACAAAGATTCAAAAGGAAACCAGTGATGTACACAGTCCATGGGGAACTGGCAGGGCAGACGTTGAACACAAATCATTCCAGACACGGCTCTTTTAGCCTTGACCATCCTGCCTCAGCTTGAGCTTTCGCTTTGACCGCGCAGCCTTTGCCCAGAGGAAGCTGAAGCCCAGTTGACAGTTTCCAGTTGAAAGAAGGTGCCAGAAGTTCCATATGGGTTTTATTATAGACAATCAAATTAGGATAAGGCGGCATTATTTTTCAACATGACAAATTGTGATCACTTAACTAGTGTTCCTGTCTGTTGGCCCTTTGAAGCCAACAGAAAGGAAAAAATATATATATATAGGCTTCGTCCACACAGATGAAAAGCAGGAACACCTGTTTTCTGAAAAGAAGTTTCCAGACATTTCCTAGAGAATGTTCGTGTGTCTGTCGAAAATTTCTGTTTGCTGAGAATGATCTGGAAGCCTGGTGAGAGGAGCAAAACAGTATTCGCCGTGAAGGACAAAGATTGTGCACACAACCCGATGTTTAAGGCCCGGGCCACAGAATGGCGACCTTGAGCTTGAACTTCCCCGGATCCTGTTTAGTCTGGCCCTTGGGGTGTTTTTTAAAATTTGGAATTCGTCACCCACGTTTCGTTTTTATTGTCATTTTAATGAAAATTTAAAAATCACAAAATGGTAGACTTGCCTACCAACGTCACCCCAATGGATCATTATTATTTGTGTTTTTAAAGGGACCCTTCTATGGTTTCTTTGGGCGTACACAAGGAAATACAAGCATGAGTTCTTCTTTCTTTGTTGTTACACAAAAGGTAATGTCGTATACACTGTTCTGTCCTGTACCTTTTTTTTTCCAGTTACTGCTGCTTTCTATTTCTGTCTGGAGAGGGCTCTGCTTTCTGTGGCTGTAACAGCTTCCCCATTTGGCAACGCTCGAGTAGTTTTCCTTTGAATGGATGTACCGCCACTTACTTAACCGGGACCCTACTGAGGGCATTTGGCCGGCTCCCGAACGTTTGCTGAGCTCTCACTGCCGATGAAGAACCTCGTGCATTTGTTATTTCTCGTGTGTGTGAATTGAGGCTTAGCATTAACTCTTAGAAGTGAAACTGCTGGGTCAAAGAATCTAACTGTGGGGTCCAGGAATATACTCTTTCTGTCGGTTTTTGGTCAATAACGCCAAAACGTCAGCCCTTCCTCGGGCCTGGACTAACTTACCCTCCAATCAGCCTCATCTGAATGGCTGTTGGTGTCTCTCACCCCAGGCTCCAGACGGAATGTTTCCAAATATCTGGACATTTTCACTTTTGGTCTTTCTTTCTGCAACTTCTGGATTTTGAGTCAAATGACAAGAGCCTTCTCAATCCAAAAGTATAAAATATTTGTCCATGTTTTCTTCTAGTATTTTTATTCCTTTGGCTTTTATCCTGGTAGAGGGTCGAGTGATGACAAGAAGTTATTTTTTTTTCCAGAGGGCCACCCTGTGGTCCTTATGTCACTTATTAAAAAGTCCTTCCTCCCTTTGATAATTCGAGGTGTCATCTTTATCATGCACTCAGTTCCTGTATGTCTTTGGGCAAAACGTGTTCTATATGGATGGTGAAAAATGGGGAAAGTACATCGCAGGGGAAAGGAATAGAGACCAGGGGAATGAAACTAGGAAAACCCTGAGTGAGAAGATAATATTTAAGTAAACAGCTGAAGGCAGGGAGGTGATTGGAGACCACACAGTAGGTGCTTTAACAAAGCTTTTTGCCTCTGAAATCATTTGGGATTGGGATCAAATCCCAGCCCCACTCTGTGACCATTGGCAAGTGATTTATTCATCCCATACATCAATTTATTCATGAGTAAAAAACGAAATGATAAATATAGTACATACCTCGTGGGATCGTTCTAAGAATTAAATGAGATATTTTTAACTAGCGTAGCGTTAAGCCCAACATATTAAGGGTGGTCATTTTTCTTATTACCATGGACATTTTCCTTCGCGTTATACATTCTCGAATGAATTCGTGGCTACAAAATATTCCATCACGTGGTCACAGGTAAATCTCACGTGTTAATATCAGAACCACGTGCTGCTTTATTTACCTATTCCAGACTTTTTAAGGGGTCTTCATCCTTACTCTTCCAGCACTACTCTGTAACACCTTTTTAAACACGTTTTAATCTTGACGTTATGGTATAGTCACGTAGTTGGTGTATGGTGAAGCAGAGCAGTTATCGTCTAAAACTCTGTGTTGCCAGGCTGACCCTTTGGTAGCGAGAGCAGGCTTTTCGAGAAGATTTCTTTCTTTGGTCCGTGCCTGTCGGTACTTTCAGCTCGTCAGCCTCTTCAGCTCCAAGTCTAGAATGTACGAGGCAAGAAGGAAACCCGGGAATTTCCCACCAGGTTGTTCCCTGGGTCCCCAGCTGGCCCGCCTGCTCCTCCCCAACTTTCGGGATCCTTTGCGTCCGTTTTCCACCTAATGCTGGGAATTTTCCACTGCAGTTAGCGACGGAGCGAAAAAACGTGTGTATTCTCTGCCTTCCTGGAAGTGGAAGTGTTATGTTCTTTTTGTAAAAGGCAGTCTGGAAAGAAAAATAGTATTTCAAGAAAAGGATCAAGTTCAAGCTCAGTATCAAATTGAAAAAAAAATAAAACTCTAACTAAGAAACAGCCCCAGGGAAACAAAACACCTGTTTGCAACGAGCCTGTCTGGTCCCCGCGCCCCCGCCCCCGCCCACATTTGCCGTCCAAGGCCTAAGACGTTGCTGCCGCGGGGAGGCCAGGGAACAGAGGTTGCAGGCTTCCTCGGATGCCTGGGAAGGTGCCCCAGGGCAAGTGAGGTAGCTGGGGGGGTCGACCGTTCCTGGAGTTCTGTGGAGCTGTGCCCCCTCGAGTCAGAGTTCCGTTCCTCAGTAAAGAAGTTCTAAGGGTCGCCTCTCCCTTGCTCAGAGGAGTCCCATCCTGGCAGATTTTCCCTGCAGGCCACCTGGTCCATGTAGCCCCGACCTGGTCCATGCAAACCCAACGTGGTCCGTGCAAACCGAACCCGGTCCGTGTGGACCCACCCTCATCTGTGCAGATCACCTGACATGATACTGATTCATTCCCTTTTCAGTGGACGTTACTGTTTTCCATATTGTTTCCAAGAAGTTCAGTAAATGTGCCCTTGTGTTTAGCCTGGGGATCCGGGAAGAATCACGGCCTCTTGCCTCCCTTAGGAAGTGTCCCGTCTGGGAGCAGGGCGACCGAGGTGCAGGTCCAGCCACTCCCTGTGGCCTACGAGCTGTGAGACCGGAGCCGCTCAGAGCAGCTGACGCAGCCTAGGGGCCAGGGGGCCTTCCAGAACTGATGCCACCCCCCACGTCCCCACACGCAGCTTCTTAAAGAAGTCTGCTCCCTTGTCTTCCTTGGAGTCTCCCTTGCAATCCTCACTGCCCGAGTCATATGGTACATGTAATGGCATATTTGTATTTCGAGGGGAGTTGGAGAGTCAGCTCTCTCTCACTCCCCCCCCACCCCAGCAAGCAACCCACTGTCAAGCCCACAGTCCCCGGGAAACTCGACTGCCTGCCCTGGACGTGTTTCGCGTGCCACCTGCCACCCCTACCGATGACCCAAACAGCTTTGCAGATCCAAGGTCATCCCTAGAGGACCTTCCTAGTGAAATCTTGCTCTTTAGTTTCTTTTTTGCATGAAAATATTTATAGGGTTATAAATTTTGCATACTTCTTGACATAGAAATATCACTTCTGGAAATTTACCCAGAAGACATATAGAAACGCATGCTTGATTGAAAACACTGTTTATAACACCCTAGATATAAGACCATAAGCGCCGTAAGTGCCAATCAAAGAGGACACTGGGCGGCAATGTCACAACTGGCCAGTGGCGCGCCGTGGGGGCCGTGAAGTGGATCTAACTAACCGTGTTGCCATGGGAAGGTGTCTGTGCTATTTGCAGGAAATACAAATATGTAGGAAAAATGAGCTGACACAGATAGCACCATCCCATTTATAAAAAATGTATTTGCATCCATTCATGTATTACGTAGTCACATGGTGCCTATTTCTTGAATGCCTGCTGTGCGCCCCCGTCCCAGACAGTGAAGGAACAGCAGTGCACCAAGCCGATGTAACCCCTGTCTTTGTCGAGCTTCCGGTCTAGTGGGGGCAGGAAGAAAGGGGCAGATAACCCAGCAGATAAGTAAAAATGTTGTGATAGCTAAGACGGAAAGGGGACAGGGACAGCCTCAGGGATGACAGTGAGGGCAGGAGAGGTGAGACTTAAGACTTGAAGGACGTGTAGAAATTACCCATGGGAAGACAGAGGGGAAGAATGTTCCAGACCAAAAGTCTCGAGGTTGGAAGTAGCCTGTGGAATGTCTGAGAAACTCAAAGGCCGGAGGCCGGAGAGTATGGAGTGCAGGGGGAGTGTCGCACGGCCTGGAGATGCGGACGAGGGCCAGGCCGTGTGAGACAGGGGGACCCTGGCTTCGGGGGCCATCAGGGGCCTTTGGAGGGTGGGCTCTGCTGAGTTAATAATGAATTCGAGGGGCCAAGAGCCCAAACAGCCAGGTTGTTGGGGGGGTGGGAGGGAGGCATTGCAGTCATGGGGTGGGGAGATGGCCGTGACCCAGGGCCACAGGAGGGAGATGGGACAGAACAGGGTCAGAATGCATCCTGTCTCACCCCCGGGAGGAAGAAACCCGGTCCCTGCATCGCCTTCCAGGCACCGATAAACACCCAGACCCTGACAACATTATTATTACTTTAAAACACAAGTACCTGCCCTGGCTGGGTTGCTCAGCTGGTGGGAGCATCGTCCCCTGCTCCAAATGCTCGCAGGTCCCATTCCGGGTCAGTGCACACGCCTAGGGTTCAGGTCGGGATGCATATGCAGGGGGCAACCCATGGGTATGTCTCTCTCCACCCCCCCACCTCCCTCTCTCTCTAAAATCAGCAAACAGATCCTTAGTCAAGGATTAAAAATAATAATGATCATTTTAAAATAAACCATGAGTCCTTTTTTTAATGGATATGATTCACCATGATATAGATTGTGAAAACTCAAATAGACACATCTCTGGGGACCATCAGACTGACATGGGGATCCTCCGCCTTGTTCATCTCACTGCACACATACACTAACTACTAAAACTCTATGGCACCCCAAAAATATCCATTATATTTTTTTGCCAATCTGACAAAAAAGATAGGTATACAATTTTGATGACATTCACAGTGGACGGCTGTGGCTGTGTTTGCTGTTGCCTTTCTTTATGACAATCTCAGGGAAAAGAGGGCAGTGGCCCTGACCTGATTGTCAGGTAGTGCAGGTTTTGACCATGCTTGCAGCACCTCTGCGGAAAATCACTGGACTAGGGGACATCATACACAACCTCTTTGCAGAACTGGGAGAAAAGGGTTTTTGTTTGGAAGTTGACGTGCACGGCTGTTTGTTACCCTTGGGCTCCAAACAAACAATGTCCCTCCAACGAACTGCAAATGCTGAATATGTTAGAAAGAGGGGGAGGGGGAGGAAGAGCCACTCTCATAAGCTCCTGATTGTTCCACGGGCCGTGGGCAGATGAAGTATGGCTGGAATTAGGGGGCCAGGGAGAAAGGGGCTGTGAAGCAAAGATATGACTTTGAGAGTCCACATGCAACAAGTGGCAACTGTGAAAACTCTGGTTTGCTCCTAGGACATAGTTGGAGGCAGAGAAGAGGGACAGGAAGTCACGCCTGCGAGTTGCTCTATCCCCAGGGACCCCGAAGACCTGGATATTGCCAAGGGGGACCCCCAGACAACAGATATAACTGAGAATAATAACTCCATCATGAGCTTCTTTAAAACACTGGTAAGTCGTTTCCTTGCTTTTTCCCTCAATTCTATTGCTCAGAAGTGTTGCTGTTCTAAGAAGGATGCACACTTCCTGGCCAGGGAGCTCAGTGGGTTGGAGTGTCATCCCGATACTCCAAGGTTGTGGGGCCAAGGTTGCGGGTTTGATCCCAGGTGAGGGCACATACAAGAAACAACCAATGAATGCATCCGTAAGTGGAACAACAAATCCATCTCTCTCTCAAGTCAATAAAAGAAAAAATTTTTTAAAAGAAAAGAATAATGCACACTTGTGTGTCACTGCTCTGAGTGACACAGCCGGGACAGTGGAGAACAGTGACAAGATGTGTTTTGCAAGGAAACTGTGTCATGCCAGGCTTCCCATGAGGCAGACTCAGAGATGGGAACCACAAGCGCCCACACTCTGGAATGCGAGCTGGGTCGTAAGGCAACTGTATTGTAATTGAATGGTCATTGCACCTGGAGTTATTAACCTGTCAAAGCAGTTAGACACTCACGTGGCAAATAAAATGGTAGAGACCACTTTCTGTCTTGTTCCAACTCAGCCTCCCATTTAAGTGGGATGGAGGCGGGGACCCGAGTCTCTCACGGCTGGCTCAAATCTCGGACTTCTTGGGGCAGAGCCCATGGCCTGACCCCGGCCAGACACCTGGGAAAAGGGCTGGTGAATGGCGTCGTCCTTAAGCAGACAGCTCCAAGCGTGTCTGGGCTATTTCCAAAGGCCAACTTCAGAAGATAAACCCAAATAAAACAAAAGCATTGCCACAAACACCAAAGGGTTGTGCCTAGGTTCGGATTTGTGGCAAAATCGATGAAAAGCCGTGGCCTCCCAGGAGAAAATGTTGGAATGTGGTCAAATTCTTGGTGAATGTATGAAATCTGATGCGTTTCATTATAAAACATTCATTTTTATTGACTTTTGTATGTCTAGGTATACCAGAAGTCTGGGGGGTTCTGCTCTACTAAAAGGACTTCTGATTACATTCTTTACCTGTATGGTGAACTGGGTCAACCTAAAAACTGTATATCTGTGAAATAAAATCTCCCTAAAGAGCTGTGATTTTTAACCTTTGATTTTCTCAAACTTTTAAGGTCTCACCTAACAAAGCCGAAACAAAAAGAGATCTGGAACATGCGGTAAGTAGACTGACGTTTGTTTATGTTTGGGTTTGTGTACAGAATTGGATTTGAATTGGTGTCTGCTTCATCGTTTCTGGAATTTTGTGTGTGCGTGTACATCCGCACATATATACAGATTTAGCAATTCAGTAGTACCGCGAGATCGTCTTTAAAATGTTTCATTTATGTTCATGGTATTTTAATAAAAATTGTAGTGGGAAGCTTGCAATATATGCCAATTCTGAGAAAATAGTGTCCCCCCGTAACCAATTTCTTGTATAAAATAAGAGCAGAATACTAACAATTATATAGCATCTTGCTTGGTCCTGTAGCTGTCTAGAGAGAGGTCCAGGGAATAGCGTAAAAAAATCAACTTGTGGAAATGAAAAACAGATGAGACTCAACTTAAGGTAAAAGTAAAGGCTGCTCTATTTTTGTTTGTTTTAAAATACATTCTTTGTTTTGCATGTCATTTGAAAAAAAAACTCTCCACTGCAAAGGCAATTGTGTGACAAAATGACATAGTCACCAGGGGACAGGCCACACGAAGGGCCGTGGAGGGGCGTTAGAGAGCCCCAGAGTGGCTGGGTTCGGTCACGGTCATGCCGGAAGTTCAGCCAGTGGCCCTCCAGATGAATTTTGTTTGGGATGACTCCTTTCTAGAGACGTTTTCCATGTACCCTTGACAAAATGTATTATGTCGAGTGGATCACGTGCTTTACAGTATAGCCTGGTGACAGCTGAGTGTCTGTGTCCTTCTTTTGATATCTGGAAGTGCTTTGAAAGACACTGGGGCCCAAGAAGGGGCCTCGCCAGCCCAATACATCTGCCGCCCATGTTTGGGGTGGGGGGCTGGGCTGCGAAAAGGGTCCCACACTTGGTCTCAGAAGACCTGCCTTCGAGGTCCGGTCCTGCTTCTCAACAGCTGGGTCATCCTAACCCGTCTGAACCCTAACCTCCACCTCTATAGGAGGCGACAGTAAAAAGTTCTATCTCCCCAGCCCAGGGCTGAATGAAAGCTGGACAATACCTGGTAAACAGTGGAGCTCTGTTCAAATGCAGACGATCCCTCTTTCTGTCATCCCTGCAAGACGGGCTGCCCCGTGATGTATTTGTCTGTTGTTGACTGGTTCTTCTAGAATATTTTTCTCTTTTATTGAAAAAGAGATATCTGAGGAGTTTCTGACACACGTGTTTTCCTACAAAATTATTCAGTGGCTATAAGGTAACCAGGGTCAAGTTCGATGAATGTTTGGGCCCAATGTTTCTCTTTAGGGTCTGCGTTTGCATTCTTTGAGGTCACAGAGCACGCGAGGCTATAAATAGTGGGGTAGGTGGGTATGTTTTGTGGCTTCCCCAGGGGCCTGATGCTCTCACTTTCTTCAGGGGGTCCCCACACCGAGACTTCCTCCACCCAGAACGTGGTCCCCGCTGAACAAATGGAGCTGATAAAATCTCATTGTCCGGCGCAGAGAGCTGGGGTGTGGTGGGGTGGGGGGGCGGGTGCATCCCTGCAGGTGGAGCTGGGTCTCCAAAGCGGGTTCTGTGAATGCAGGTTGTCCATGACCCCCCATAGACAGACCGCTTGCTACAGCCTTGGCTGTCCTACCTTGTCTTTTTAGCATCTTTGATACTGAGCTCTTGGGATCATACTTTTGAAATGTCTCTTCCCTTTGTCCATCTTTCCATTTGGCCCCTGGAGAAATTTTTAACACAGTTCACACCCCACCGAAAATTCCCTGCCATTTGTAACCTGAGTCAGGAATTCTCAGTGGTGGTAGCTGGGCTATTTCCGTCTAGTCTCTCCCCATTTCGGCTCAGTAGACTGGCTCACGCTAGAAACTTCTTTTGCCTGGGAGATCTGCCCATCTAGAAGCGAGCTGAAATTTTTGTGGGTGATGCTCTTTCCCTGAAGTTTCTAACACTGAATAAAAGGAGGTTCATTTTGGGAGTGAAAGTCACTTAGCAGCCGTATTTGTGCTGACTCTACCATGCGAAAATAAAGCATTTGTCTTCACATATTTTTTTCTTCCCCATGTGATTTAGATATTGAAAACTACTGAGTAGGGGCTATATTATCTTTTTGACTTTCTAGATTTTTCATCAGATAGTTTATGTCATGGAGACGGAGTTTCAACGTCCTGTGATGTCTGTAGCAAACAGAGTTGTGTTGATCTGGGTCATTTAACTAGGTCACCCTGTTGAAAATCCACGGGTACCTGACATGAACTGTGTGCGTGTTCTTGAACAGATCACCTGAGAGTTTCAAAAGGAGACACGTTCACATATGTCTCGGGGTTGCGGGGTGGAGGGGGGTACACCAGCCGTTAATTGTCAAAGCGTTTTAAGGCCCCTTCACCACCATGGGAAAGAATGGATTTTGTTTAAAAACCAAGTTCTGAGCTGTGACTGCTGTTGCCCGAAAGGCGTGCAAAGCACAAAGTGTCTGTGATGGACGAGCCGGGCGGAAGGCATCCGAGGTCTGCACGAAAGGCGCCGAGAAAAAGCACCTGCACAGCCCCAGGCTAGGACTCACCTTTAGGAAGTTCTTTAGGCACAAGGTCTGTATTTTGTGACGCTACGAGGGGCAAAAAAGGAACCCTGGTCTCCGCTATGAGACATGTCCACCAATCCCTGTCCACCCAGCTCTGCTTCCTGAAGCGAGAGCCTCGGGCGGTTGGGACTGCTAAAGGGGGGTTCAGGAATCTGCAGATCAAATTCAAGTGAATGCTTCTAAAAGTCTCCATAGTTACAAACATCTCAGACTAGTTTCTTCCCAGCGTGGACCAGGGTTCTGAAATTTTTCTTCTAACCCAGTATTTCCCAAATGTCGAAAGTATGTATGCCGCCTTCATCATTTTTTTGTCATATATACTATTATTTACTTGATTTTTTAATATTGCCGTTGACCCATTCTGACTGAAAGGCATCTTTTTTTAAAATGTCTTTTTAAAAAGACATTTTTAAATGTCTTTTAACTATATATATATTAACTATTTTTAGAAAGATTACTATATAACTATTTTTAACTATTTTTAAAAAGATTTTATTTATTTTTATTTCTTTCTTTATTTATTTATTTATCTTTTTTAAAGAGGGAAGGGAGGGAGAAAGAGAGAGAGAGAAACATCAATGTGCAGTTGCTGGGGGCCGTGGCCTGCAACCCAGGCGTGTACTCTGACACTCTGACTGGGAATCGAACCTGTGATGCTTTGGTTCGCAGCCCGCACTCAATCCACTGAGCTATGCCAGCCAGGGCTGAAAGGCATCTTTAAAAGAGACTTTATATTGCTTTATACAAAGAAAAGCAGAATCATCCCAAGAAGAAGGCAGCAATTAATATGGCTAATTAAAAAAAAAAGACCTTTCATTCTAGTTACCTGGTTTGTGTTGAGCTCCAAATCAAATGCCCTGTTTAGCTTTACTGGAAGGCAGTTAGCCATCAGTAGAGAAATGGTAAAGACATACCAGCCCCTAGACTGAGAATTTTCCCCCAAATGTTCTTGGAAGGATTAAACGAGAGTTGAGAAAGGAAAAGTATTTTCACTATTTGAACATCATTTCATGTCCTATCTCTGTACAACATAAAGTCACCTCGATACAATCAATGGTATGCTTTCTACACATTGGGAAATACTCTTCTAACCTCGAGATAACAATTTTATCTTTCTGGGGTCTGTTCTATCCATTACCAGCACTAACTAAGCTCCTACTGAACCCACATAAAAATATCTGTTCCAGGCAGAACAGAACAATGAATGGGCAGAACAAGTTCTGTCTCCACATCCTGAACAATCATTTTGGGAGATTTCACTCTTCTAGTGTCTGTGAAGACACCCGTGTTTGTCTGAAACCATCAATTAAAAGGACCCTTGAATTGGGCCAGCAGGCTTAGAAATTTGTCCGAAATATCAGTCGTTCTCCACTAAGTGGAACAAACCTACTAAAAAAAATTCCCCAGCTGGATTCCCAGTCCCAGAATTGTGCATGCAAATGAAAGCTCCATAGAAAATGCTCATGGGTGAATCCGTATTTGCATAAATGTGTTAGGAAGCCACCCTTCAATATCCCTACAAGCTTCTTTTGTCCTGTAAAGAAAGAAAGGGGTAAGTGACAGATATTTCAATTAGAGAGAGAAAGTTAAAAAGTAGTGGTACCGTGTGGGGGAGACAGTTTGGCAACAGCTGGAGGGACAGCAGAGATCTCTCAGGAAGGACTAGGGCTGAGCTCCCTCTTGGAGATTCGGCGAGCAGGGGGCCTTGGAAGTGTAAAGTGACTGCCCCCAACCCCAGATCTGCATTCATGATGACATTCATGTCATAGCCAGAGTCCCCCGGCCATCCCCCCCTTCAGTGGACCACCCAAGTTCAAGAGCCCTAGGACTTCCCCAAACCATTGTCCTCACATCCTGCCACTGATTTGCATGTTCGGGTGGGACAGGATTCTGAAACTACTGAGAAGGTGGAGAGGAAGTGTCCAATTCTGAGATTCCATATACAGATACGAGAACTTTTGAGTTTTGCCTTGAGTTACACTTAATCTATTTTTTTTACGTAAAAGTCAAATAAGGGGGCAATTCCCAAATGTTCTTAATTCTCATTGATGTAGCAGTTTGGTAGCTCTCACTGGCTCTTACCTCCATGTCTAGGAGAGTTTATTTATTTTCATTTTATTATCCTGTTGCCCAAAAAGATGGGAAAATAGGACCATTGAAGCTGACCAACCATATTTTATCAATGAACCTTGTGCATGATTATAGGAGATGTGATTCTCATTCTTCTTGTTTCATTGAAACCTAGGACAGAAAAGAAGAAATCCAAAAAAAAAAAATCAAGAATGAAATGTTACCTTCTAGTTTCGTTCTTAAAAAAAAAAAAAAACAATGGTTACCAATTCTGGTTAATACCTAGGTTCATTTCTCTATGTCTCAATTTTCCTTCCTATAAAAAAGAAGTTTTGGCTTAAAAAAAAGTGGAGAAGCCTGGAATTAATAAATGAAATAATTTTATTGTTATAAAGCATAATAAGGGTGTCAGCTTTCCCGGGCTGAATGTGAATCCTTTTTTCTCGGTGTCATCACATGCAGCGCCTCGGGGTCAGACATTCTCACATGTCCCCCAAACTCTGGGTGACAGCACGCACACAGGGCTGGGCATTGTTTGAGAATGTTTCTTCCATGCCTGAAAATGCCCCCTCCCCACTTGGGTCCTCCCAAGGGGGCTGACCTCATTTCCATTTCCAAAAAAGAGTTTGGTTGAAGTCGACCATCAATCCTGCCGATGTCATTCCGGTAGATGCTGGATTGCTGAATGAGCCCTCGCTGTTTTGATCCCCAGTCTGTTGCCTGGTTACTTACACTTCAGGTGCGGTGGTACCCTGTCCAGCTCGTGGCTTCCTGGGCGTTGGGCTCAGCCCATTCAGCCCAAGCCACGTGAGGGTTACAACACAAAAAGCCCCCGCATTCTGAAGTTCTGGAGTGTCTACCTCTCACTATCAAAACGCACACAAAAAAAAACATAGCATGTGGCTTCAAATGGTCCAATTCATGTTACTTGCAAACCACCCTTTGGAGAGGTGATGCGCTCTGTGGCGACTGTGCCAGCTAGGAGCCCAAGTCCAGCCCAAGCTGAGGCTGGCTGTGCCCCTTAATTACTGTTGGGCAGATCGTGGGCCTCGGGCTCCCCGCCCACTAAAATGTGGGCATTGGACCAGAAGGTCTCTACGTCTCTCCCCAACATCAGAAATACTACAAAACTTCCTGAATTTTCCACACCTCGGTTTTACTGCTAGATTTTTTTTTCTTGTCGTCTGAAAATGTAGTCAACGATCGGGCGTCTCTGGAATTGAAAGAGTTTATGTCACAAGCTCCCGGAGCAAAAATCATAAAATGGAGATTCTTAAGATAAAGAGGTTGGGGCAGGTGAACGGAGTTTTACAATCTGTAACGCCAGTATTCGCTCGCGTCCGGGCAAACTGACACCAGCATTATGCTGACTCTTCCTTTATCCCAGACTCGGGAGAAGGCAGAGTGTGGGAAGTGACAGCCCTGTCACAGAGGAAGCCACAGGTCCCAGAGTTGGACCTCAGCATGACCGCTCCGCAGGGGAGAGGGAGAGAGCGGAGGAGGGAGGAAGAGAAGGGGAAGGGGAAAGGGAAGAGAGAGAAAATAGGGGTTGAACAAGTGACGTTTGACGTTTTAAGCCAACTACAATTTATTCGATGACATCTAATTTAGAGGCAGAGGCGACACCTAAACGTGCAGAAATGGGGTTTGCGGGTCTCTCCCAGCTGTGGACCCTGTCGCCGAGTCCCCCCCCCCCCCCCCCCCCGCATCCAGCTGTCTTACACTGACTCAGCGCCTCCATCGGTGACCTCCCAAGTGGAGTGTGGGGGCGGGGGGCGGGAATTGGAGAAGGTATACTTTAAATTGCATATATTTTAACCCTTCTTTAATGGCACAGCTGGGTTAGTGCAACCGTACTTGTCTAGAATGTTAACAGACAGGCCTGCAGCAGCGGAGGTGTGCGGTCACACCGTTTGTACCGAAGGGAACACAACCCGTCCCCAAAGACCAGTGGCCTCCACGGCAACTAACATTCTAACAGCCTCTTCTGATCGCCTTGCCTCCTAATGGTTTACTTACATCAACACAATAAATAATGTCCTATAGATACCATCTCCAAAAATGAAACTGTCTTGACTTTTTCCAAGACTTGAACACAGATCCACAGTCCTAGTGGCATGTGTGGAAAATACGGAAACATTCAAAGAATAAAATGAGCACGCATAACCCCCAACCTATGTGTATAAGAGACAGAATTTTGACTTTTGAAATCTGGAGATCATTTGGATTTTTTTTTAACTCGATAGGGTGCTGAAAATTCACCCACCACGTCAGCGGACCTCAAGTCAGACAAAGCCAGCGTCGTGCCCCAGGAGACCCCAGGGGCAGCCAAGAACCCCGCACCCACAGACACGCCAAAGGAAGGCACCAAGCAAAAGGGGGGACCCCCCTCCCTGCCTCTGAGCAAACTGTTCTGGAAAAAGGTAAGTCCTATTCTCAAGATGCGGAGAGCGCTTGGGATGGCTTGAGCAATGATTTCTCTTTGAGCCCATCTGTGAATTCAGCAATGGCTGGAGTTTCTTTTTCTCCTCCAAACATGACTCAATGATAGCCATGGAGTGGAAGTCGTACTGATTGACTCCTGGGAAGGATGAAGCGGTACAAACATGTGTTTCATGGGAAAGGAAGGGAAATGAGCAACCAGAACTTTTTCATTCTTGGAATCACTCTGCCTCATGACAAAGGGCTGTGGTATTGTGTGATTTCATTTTCTTTCGAAAATCAGTTCTTACGTATTCCGCCTGGTTTCCCCTGAGCGCTGGGCTCTCCATTTCCCCAGCCAGATACAATCAGCCCCTAGAAGCACCAGATTTCGTTGCCGTTTTGAAAAACCAGGGTGTCCACCCAGCTTCCCACCGGGGCAAGCGCACGCCGCCCTCAGTGATAGGAAAATTCAAACCACAGGCTGATTTTTTCTTCCTCTCTAGAGTTAAGGAGTGGTGCAAGGAAACGTTTTGGGTGGGGCTGAGTCATTCTGAGAGCGCTGGCTTGACCATCCTTGCTGAGTGAACTCCAGCTGCCGCATGTTCCCAGGTCCTGCCTGTCTTCAGTGTAGCCAAGAGATGAGCAAGACGCTGTGGGTGAGGTGGGTGGTGCAGTACAACTCGTAGAGCTGGGAAAAGCGAATTTAGTAATTTCATCACAATCCATGCCCCTGGGCCCGCAGGGCTGGGCAGGTGATAAAAACAGATGCCAAGGTGGAGCTGGTGTATTCTCTCGTCAGGAATCCAGCGGGACCTTCCCCATGTGCTTCCCGGCTGGCTGTCTGGAATTCTCCCCGCTCGGTTCTGTCCAGAAACAAATTCCAACACGGTGAAAACACTGGGTGACGTCATTTGGCATTCGGGTCCAATCCTCTTCCCTCCCCAATCCCTGATGACTTATCTTTAAAAATCTTTTATCAGCACTATGGCGCGGGAGACAGTTTCCCAGTGAGTCACATACATATGTGCGCGGCAAGGGAGATGAGTTAGGTGACCCATATTCAAACGGTTTGGGTTTTATTTAAATATATTTACGTGTAAAGTATATTAGGCAAAATAGAACTGGCACAGTAAGCTGAATTTGACATATATTTTGTGTTTAAAAAGTAACCCAACTAAAAGGAAAGCGTTATGTAAATAATGGTGCTGATGTTAAGTAAGGCGTGGTAAATCTGGGTCCTGCAGAAGCCGACACCAGGACGGAATCGAGGCGCAGAGGTTGTCTGGAGGGAAATGAGTGTCAAGGACAAAGGGCAGGGGCAGGAGGAGGTAGGGAGAGCCTGCCCACCACAGGGCCAGTCTGAGACCTGTGACCTGTCACCTGTCAGCTGTGACCTGTGATGGGAGGGAGGGAAGAAAAGGGGAGAAGGTCCCTCAGCCCACGTGTGGGGTGAGCCAGAGGGAGTCTCAGAGCACACACAGCCTGTTCCTGGAGTCCCGCACTGGGCAGGAACCACTGGGCAGAAATGGCCCCAGCCTGGACCAGGAGCAGCCAGGCAGATCACTGACCTCAGCATCACCATGCTGTCCTGGATTATGAAGGCATGACAGCCCTAGGCTGTCCCTACAGGGGACTCTGAGTGCCACGCTCCCATGGCCGCCGCAGATGGCACGTACTACACGGCCAAAAGCGCACGGGAGGTCGGCGAGGGGCGGATGTTTGAGGAACCCTTGTGTCAGGGTTAAAAGTCTGGCGTTAGATCTGACTTCGAGTCCCCGTCCACTGGGATGAGCCTCCGCTTCCCAAGGCGTACAATGCAAATACTAACAGCACTTGCCTCCTGGAAATGAAGCAAGGGTTAGATGAGATAACAGCGCGGCAGGCACAGAAGTGGCTGGTGAACGCGGTCAGTCGCTGTTGCCGGGCGTCATCCACGTGGCGTCATCCACGTGGCGTGGGCTCAGGAGGCTGAGACGCTGACCAGGCCCACTTCTGTATCTCTCCGTGCCGTCCAGGTTGGCGAAGCATCCAAGCTGCTAAGCCTCGAGGTCTTTATCTCTCTCACCTTTGGGATCCGTCAGGGGTACGTGGGGGTGTCTCTGAGATTTAAGTTTCTCCCCTTGCACATAAAAGGCCGGGCTGCTTGATGCCTGTCTCCCTAATAAGAGAATCCCACTTATTGCGGTTGCACTCTGTTTTCAACATTATCTGGCTTTATTTCTTCCGTAGCTTATAAAAACAATGTTAAGAGAAACTAAAAAACTACCTCACAAGACGAAGTCACGTCTTGCCTTCTTTTCCCCAGTCAGAAAGAATGCCTCTGTCTGGCAGTAAAACGGGGAAGATTCGCTCGTGTGAGAATATTTCCGATTGGCTTCTCTGTGCTAAATGCTTTGTGTTAAGTAACTGGCGTCAACACGGGCAGGTGGCTGACCTCTTAAAGTGTACAATCTTGTGGGAAATGAAAGGGACGGTTTGTTTTCTTTTCCTTCAACCAAGTTTTAGTGATTAAGTCATTCTTGTAAAAGTTTTGAAAAAGAGAGAGAAGCGCAAGAAAATTCTAATGTCTCCAGTCACTAACCCCTAGTCCCAGCTGCCCCAGACCTGGGATCTGAGCAGATTCTCTCTGACCGTGTGCCGGGCAGCAAAGGAGAACAGGAACCCGGCCTCTCGCCGTCCACATTTGAGTCCTTATTCTAACTGCATGTTGCAGCCACTGCCGACGTAAAGGCGACACACCGAGGTCCGTGTGCAGACGTCCCCAAAAGTGCAAAATGAGTTTGCGTGGTTCTTAGACACCGTCCTAACATGGAATCAGTCGCGTAGTGTGAAATTATCTCCTTTTCTGTCCAACTCCAGTCCCACTCAGAAGCAAGTCTTTTCTTGATGTGAACTGGCATCTCTCCCTGCGCTAACACTGGCCAATCTCCCCTTTTAACAACGACTTCATAATAATTAGAATTAATGAGCGTTTTTGTTTTAGTCACTGGAGCTGTTTCTTGCCTACTTCTGCTTACGGCAAAGGATGTTGATATTACAGTCACTAGAATGAGGTTTTCTTTTTAAATATGTTCATTTAAATGAAAAAGTAGTCAATTTAAAGAAAAGTATCAAGTAAACAGAGGGGGCGTATGGGCAGGTAAAAAAATCGTGAAAATCGTGAAAACCGTCCAAGTTTGAGAAACGCTCCATTGGACTAAGTCCCCAAATAAGGAATGTTTTGCTGCAGAGTATGATTTTAAAATATGAAACAGCGAGTTCTCTGGGCACAGACAATTTTTATAATGCCCATTTTCGAGACATCAGAGAGATCTGGAAGTCTGAGACCATGAAGGTCACAGGAACATCAGTGCCCAGAAGCAGCCCCTTCTGCCTGTCACCGTCACCCACCCCAGGTCCCCAGTGTCGTCTGGGATACAGCGAGCAGTTGATGTCCAGGAACTTTCCAGACACAGGAAGCCAAAGACACACACGAGTCCCGTTACGACCAGCTGGGAAAGGAGGGAGGCGGGGCAACCTGAAAACTGCTCTTCTGAAATGGTGGGAGGATTTTCCCAGCCTAAAGTGGACCGTTTATTGACCCTTGAAACTTCTGCAGGTCAAGTTGAAGGAGGCCTGCCTTTCAGAATATTGTCTCATTCTTTACCTGGTCATAATATTAAACAGCATGCAACTGGTGTCCAGGAGAACGGGCCTACTGCCAAGGAAGCTACACTTCCGGATGTTCTGGGATTTCTTGACAGTCAGAAGCTTCCAGAAAGCCCACACTTCTTTTCAAGGACGTGTTTGTGCCCAAGTAAGCTTCTCAGTATGAGAAGAAGATCAATGGAAATAAATAATCCACAGAAAAGACCTCATCTAGGGAGAAAGCAAATGCGGTAGTGGAGAGAGAAGCCCACACCATCACACACGTGCCCCGCCCCCACCAAAAAAAAAAAAATGTGTTTCTGATCCTGGAAGTCATTATGGCAGAAGGAAAACTTGGTCCTAAGAACCATTTCCACCACCTTTTAGCGGTACCACCTCAGACCAGTGACTTCACCCCTCTGTGCCTCCGTTTCTTGCTGAGTAAATGGGGATCACCATACTTACCACTGGGGGCTACGTGAAGCAAGAAAACACACAAAGAGCCGAGTGTAAAAGATGTATTTGTACATGTCAGTTCCCTCCTCCCCTCCCGCTGGATGGTTTGAAGGTAAAGATAAAAATAGGACTTGGAACTAAATAGAACTAAACTCTCCTAGGGAAGAGTTCTTAACCTAGAATCCAAGAAAAGAGGTGCAAGAGTCTATGAACACCCTGAAATAATTTCCCAAATATGTTGTTCATGTTTATTGTCTGGGAAGACAGTCTATATCCATCAAATGAATCTCCAAGCAGTCTGTCAACAGCACCACCCCCCCCCAAAAAAAGTTTAAGAATGGCTACAGGATGGATGCAGAGAGGAGTCCCAGGGCTGGAGCTTGGAACTGTTAAAATGGTCTTGGCATCAGCTTTTGAGAGAATTGGGATAATTCCTCTCCTATCTGGGGCAGGACAGGGAGTAACGGTGTTTGAACTTGGATGTGCTGGGCCCCCGCCCACTACCCCTCCAGAGACGTGTTTTAACTGAGTGCAGCCTTGACACGGTGAACTTGGCCCCACCCGAGGGCTGATGTAAGAAGCAGCTTCTGATGCTGGACTGTGCTACGGTCAGCACGAGGCTGAGGACCCTGCTTGTTAGTGCCCGCTTGCTCTCCGAGGACCCTGGGATGAATGTCTCTGGTCCTGCTGCCAGGATTTTCCTGAGCAGCCCACTTGTTTTGACCTAACAGTGCCCGCGTATCGCGTGATCGCTCGTAGTTCCCTGGTTCCGTCAGCGACTGGAAAATGTCTGGGTGCACGTGTCACTTACAGCCCGGAACGTGGTTCGTGTCTTCTGCTGTGGCCCCTTCCCTCGCTCCATCCATGTCCTGGCTGCATCTGGATGTTTGCTTTCCCACCATAGCACCTGAACACACATAACATATACGATCTCACTATATCGTTTATAGTTGTGTGAGCCTCCTTCCTTCACGTTCTTTTTTGGAACAAGACACGCACATCAGCGACGTCCAGGAATTGCGCCGGGGGCGCTGTTCGCCCTGATTCCTGTAACATTCTGACTCTCGCCTTTGTTTTTGTCTCCCCTTCAGTCAAGTAAAGAGGATTCAGTCCCCACAGGTGCAGAGGAGCATGTAAGTGACACATTCGATGGCAGACTCATTCCATCCTCACCCTCTGCATGCTGCATCTCGGCCTGGAGTCCCGTGCCCTTGCATGCTCCCAGGGCTATGCCCCCATCTGCCGTAGACTCTTTCACCCTTTTGCGGGACCGGGGACCGCCGGGGAGTGGCTGCGGATGGGTGTTCGCAATGCCCATTGAGTCGCTGCAAACTAAAGGCAAAATCGGCACACACGCTTTTATGACCTGTTGTCCTTTAGGGGCTGAAAGAGTCTACTAAACATAGGAACATCCTTCTACTGCCTTCGGGGACAGGGATGCCGCTCCCTCTGCCTCATTCTGCTCTGACTGCTTCTTTCACCGCGATGGGCCTGACAGTGCAGACTCTCTACTAACTGCGGGTGGTACCCAGGCCAGGGAGTTGCCCCAGGCATGAGGACATCTCGCTGCAATACACGCTGACACTCTCGGTCCGCGAGTCGGTGCCTGAGAGACGGAGGTTCAGCTTCCCCGTCTGTTGGGCCTTTGTCTTCTAGAGCAAAGGCCAACGCTTTCAGCCAATGCACTCAGGTCGGAAGGGGATGGCTCCCAATGGGACGCCACGAAAATGCCTCTTTTCAGAACGCCTTCCAGAGAGTGAAGACATTGGCCTCATGTGTTTCAGACCCAAACAGCCGCTCTGTGCCCTGAAAGAAGTGGAGGGTCTTGGGGCTGTTTGATAAGGGGGGCTAAAGGGGACCCACCGGCCCTCGAAACAGAGGCTGATCGCTATCGTTTTGCCAAAGCAAAATACTTCCCACTCCTTCTAGGTGTTTCTTGCTTACTTGCCCAAGATAGGGCTTGTGTTTCCATTTTCACTTAGTTGCTAGAACTGAACAGATGTTGAAAATCCAAGTACGTTCCAGAAATACTGTCTGTAGTGAGGAGTGGAAATTAGAATATCTATGTTACAGTTCTTGTTAAGATGAAGACCTTTGAAACCTGCTTCATTGTTGTCATTGTTTAGCCATCTCTTCCCCCTCCCTCCCTCCCTCCCTCCCTCCTTTGGTTTTCCTTTGCTCCCCTCCCTCCCTCCTTTCCCCCCCATCTCTCCCTCCCTCCTTCCAAGCTTCATAGCTCAGCAAAAGCCACATCTCTCATAATCCCACAACACTCTCATCCATTTCCTGCTGTACCTGGAGAGTCCCCATTCTGTACACCTGCAATTCTGTGAGCCTTCCCCCCACAAACTTCACATTGCAAGCTGCAGGTTCAGCCTGCAGCACCCATGAGCTCTGTGGTCCTGAGAAACATTTTTTGCAGAGAAACTTCCTTTGGATGTTTGCAGTTGGCAGCTGCCTGTCTCCCAGGTCTCTGGGATGCAGTGTTAATCTCTAGCGGGCAGATTTCTAGTGTGACATGTAAGGCAGAAACAGAAACATGAATGAAATCATTGATACCAAAGGTAAACACAACGACTGCTAGAGAAATGAAAGAAAGCCGAATATTTTCTCAAGAAAATAAAGAAGCATGATAAACATTGCTTTCAATTGCTTGGCCCCCAGAAAGAGTGCTTCTGTGTCTAAGCTTTAGCATTTCGTCTCCTAACTGACAGCCCGCTAGTTGGAGGGAAGGAGGCCAAAGAGGGGGTCTCGGCCCCATCACCCCCAGGCTGTGCCACCTCTCAGGCCTCAGTTTACTCATCTCTTCAATGGCCACAGTAATTTTACCCTCCCCTTAGATCTTTGTGACAATTAAGTGGATAATGCACATAATGTCCGTACTTCAGTGCCAAAGCGTAGGAAGAAAGACCTCAGTAATTCAGGGGTCAGCAAACTTCAGCTCCTGGATCAGTTGCGACCCATCATCACCTGTGGTGTTATGGCTCGTGAGCTAAGAATGGTTTTTTACATTTTTGAATAGTTGCAAAAATCCAATGAAGACTAATATCTCGTGACACTTGAAAATTAGACGAAATTCAAAGGTCGGTGTTTATGAGTAAAGTTTTATTAGAACACGGCCCCACGCATTGCTTTGTGTAGAGTCTGTGGCTATGTACATGCCGAACCTGTTGCATTCGGTGGGTGTGGCAAAACCCTTTGCAGGGGAGGTGGGCAGGCCCTGCAGTCTTCTTCAGTTACAATATTAGGAATGAGCGTCCCCCGTAGTCAATAATGACGTTTCCTCCTGAAATTACACATCTCCCAGCTGACCCAGTGCCCACGGGGGGTGTACACCAATTTCTTCCTCCCAAACAAAAGAGACGGCATTACTCCAAACAAGGGGTACGACTCTAAACCTTCACAACTGGACAATGAGGTGTTCTGAACCATATTATGAAAGTTCCTTAATGGGTGACTTTTGTTGGATAAAACATGGTTGAGTTTATTTTGTTAAATTTCTCTACCACAAGTTTCCAGACCAGTAAGTCCATCATGCAATGCAAAGCAAAGGACAGAGAGTGATTTCAACATTCCTCCAACTCTGTCATGAAAAGAAAAATGAGGCCGTTGTTGCCCATGGAAGTTTAGTGCATTCCTAGAATGAACTTCTGATCCTATCAGAAGTAAAACCTACCTGTCTGACCACAGAAGTTATTGAATCTTCCCGTTGTGGGCTGTTAGTTAATTGAGTTAATGTTTCAACTAAAGGGAAAAACATCTTTTCTTCCCAACAACCTACTAGAACAAGGAAACACGTATTTCTGTTGCTTGTCTCTCTCAGTGAGTAAGCTCTCAGTTCCAAGTAGGAAAAAAAACTCAACCTGGATTAAAAAAGAGAGTGGCATTTATTGGCCGTCATCACTAGGAAGTAGAATTCATTTCAAATAAATCTTGGCTCAGCCTCTCGCTTGGCCCAGCCTTCCTGGACTGGCTGTAGTTTCAGGTTTCCGACATCATATCGCCCAGTGCAGAGTAAGGGGGGGACTGATCGAGTAGCAACCCTCCCTGTCCTGAATTTGTTCCCTTTCATTGGCTCAAATGAGTTCCCATGCTCCGTTAGTCAGCTTTTGCCAGGTTATGCGGCAGGAACAAGCAAGCCCCAAGTTTCACTGGCTTTTGACAGCAAAGATGCTTTTTTCCCCTTGCTCATGCTGCATGTCCGCTGTAAATTGGCTGGGAGTGGGGGTCCTCATGACCTCTTCCTACTGAGATGTAGATGGAAGGAGCAGCCCCTTTGACAAAGACATACAGTTGTAGTGGCAGAGAGAAAACAGAGCCTCGAGTGAAACTTGAAACGGCTCCAAAAATGTCCATTCAGTCGTGGTTTCCATCTCGTCTGCTCACGTTCCATTTGCCAAAGCAAGTCACGCAGCAGTGAGCACGGCTGTTTAATTCTTTTACAGGAAGAGGCAGTGAATGACCAGGAGAATAATGCATTTTGTCACATGCCGCCGCCCCTGAACCCATGCGGTCAAGGAGCTAGACTGTGTGGATGGGCTTAGACTTGCTCAACTGACTTCATCCAAAACACATCGTCTTCAAGTTAGGGAGGCTTGCCTCCCCTACAGCCAAACTAGTGCTGCGAACAGGACGAGGGAGAAGAGCTGCTGGGTAGAAAAAATAAAATCTCTACAAGGTCTTTGCAATCAAATCATCATGCTATGAATCAAATCAGAAAGAATCTAAAACAGATTCTAAAACAAAAACTTCTACTACCAATATGATTACGTCGTATGTGAAGTTTAAGTGGAGGAAATTGATCTGGCTATAAATCAGTTTCTGAAACTCACAGCTCTAGTAAAAGCTGTGCAAATCAAATGCATGCTAAGAGTAAGTATGGAATAATATTTGAGGCAAAAAGTGAAAATATCTTTTACCACAATGTGTATCATTGTGCAACCTCTGACTTCCCCTACTGACATCAAGCAAAGGGGATTTCATTCTAAATTAGAGCACAAATCTGATTTTAATTATGTCCATTAAAACATGCAGATGCCATCATTTATTCTACACAAGGAACAACTTTTTCCAAAGCCATGGCCTGGAAGGAAATCGCAAAACTAGCCAAATAAAAATGGAATTCTTATGTCTCTCCATGCAAACGAGCTCCTAATTTAGCTCAGATCCTTCTGGATTTCCCCACTGGGTTTTCCTTGGCTGCGGAAAGCCCACCTCTTGGGAGTCCCTAAGAATGGACTCTGGTCTAGGAGGTATGACCAGCACCTGTCAACCTTAAGAAAGACCAAGCACCTGGACCACTGGCAATCCGATAAGGTTGACTTATGAAGGTATTGCCATAAAATTGGGTCATTTTATTATGTGAGTAGTTTTCCCTCCAGGCCCTTGCACACATGAAACAATGTGCTGCTTCAAAGACAGAATAATTCTGAACCAGAGACAGTCCGTCCGTCTCTGTTCGTATTTACCCAGGGAGCTTTCTCATTTCTCCACCTTTCTTTCTTTGATCTTAGGCAAGGCTGGCAACTACTACCCATGTCCCCAGAATTTGATCGTGATTAGTCTAAGCCAATAATTCCATATTCTTTACCAGTAATTAGCCTTGGAATAAAAACGTGACCCTATTTTTGGCCAATGAAATGTACCCTGAGGTAGGGGATTCAAACACAGAAGTTCATTTGCAGCAAATCTTCGCTGTGATCTTCCTACCTTCTTAGGACAGTGGGTGAAGGATGTGATGCCTGGACCTGCAGCAGCTACTTTATATCCATGAGGTAGCAGATAGAAGGCTAAAAATCCAGCATGCCAAGGATGGCAGAGCCAAAGGATAGGAAGAACCCAGGTTCTTGGAGAAAGTGTGGAGCCACGAAACCCATCCCAGAACTTCCAACTTTGAAACATTTTGTTTCATATCATTATTGACCAAGTCATTATTAGACATCTAGTTACTGGTAGACAACTTCATCCTCATTGAAACGGCTACCTACCTGTGGTGTGACTTTGGCCGGTCACTCAACCATTCCGATTCCTTATCTGTAGACAGAGATAATGTTATCTGCTCTTACCTCCGAAACTGTTTACTGAGGTTGTACATTAGAACTACCTTGCACAGTAACGGGTAGTTATTAGTGTCATCTCTAAATAGTGCACAGGCGTACTGGGTGGTTCCAGATAATCCGTGCCCATGGAGTGGAATACCCTTCATAACAGCCCCAGCAACAGGCAGTAGCATTAACTAAGAGTTTCCTGTGTACCAGGCACTGTTCTAGGAACTTGACATGTGTTGCCTGATTTGATTCTGGGAACAGCTTTCCAGTGTATATGCTGTTCCCAGTGAGAAATGAGAAAATACAAGCACGGCCCCATTGAATGGGGACCCTGGCTTACTCAAAGCCCCTGTGGGGGGCAGAGTTGAGATTTAGACCCAGGCAGCCTGGTGCTAGATGCTACGCTCCTGATCACTGTGTCAGCTGCCTGCATTTCGGGCTCCCCCCAGGGCCCTTGCGGCTGACGCTTCCTTCTCAGAGATGCAGTGGAATTAAACCGGGCCTGCCCGTGGAAACCCATGTCCGCGTCAGACCGCCAGGCCCAGGCTCTCATGTGGCTCCAGCGTGAGCCTCAGGTCTGTGCCTAAAGCCAGGACCAGGCCACACACCCTGCGGCAAAGCCTCCTCACCAATGTGCCTTATTTGGCTGGTCCAGTGCTGTGATTCTTCGGGCACCTCCAGGCACAGCGACTTGTCCTTTGTTCTGTAGAGTCCCCAGTGCTCCCTTTTGTCTCCTGTCTCATCAGTCCCGGCTGAGATCACCTGCCGAAAGCCAGCTTCTTGGTTCCTGGGGACTTTTGAGCATGTCACACCCCCAACCTAGATCCTTGTCTGCAACTCGAAAATGCTAGAGGTCGTGTCAATATTTTAAGAAACAAAAGGTGGGGAGAGACAGCTGGGACCGCACTGCCTTATTTCGGGGTGTCCCTGCATGCTGATTTGCTGATGGGCAGGCACCTTCCTGCTTCCGCTGACTATGCAGGGAGGAAGGGTCGCTCTCCCTGGGATCGTTTGGGTCATATACAAACCAGCGGTGTATTCTGAACTGAAGGACAAGAAGGCGGTTTCTCCACGAGCACACTGTGCTTCTGGAGAGAAGTCAGTCCCCTCCCCCTACTCCCTGACAGCAAGGACAAGGGCCCAAGGAAGCTGGGCTCTGGTCCCGGGAGAAACTCTGAGGCAGGGAACCGCAAACCCATATGTCAGGGGCCAGACAGCCCATCCTTTAGACTTCACAGGCCACACACCGTCTCCGGTGGCTGTTAAAAAATTGTTGACAACTCTTTAAAAATGTAAAATCCATTCTTAGCTTGGAGTCCGTCCCCCAAACAAATTCAGGGATGGGTTCGGTAGGGGTTCGCCAATCCCTGCCAGGGCAAACAAACAAACAAACAAACGAACAATTGTGAAACCCTCTCCAGGCCAATTCAGGCTGTCCTATTGCAGGGGCCGAAGCAGCTGCAGGACCTGGCCCAGACGTGGGGCCATTGGACAGGATCTGTGTCGGGGTCAGAGTGCAGGTGACTCGGACCCCGGGCCATGTCCCATGCCTGCCCCCCTGTCCCACCACAGACGTTCAAGGGACACTGAGACCACTGGATGCTTTGCTGGGGGCCATAAGCAACTTAGCCAGAGTTTGCATGCCAAGTTCATTTCTCTTCTGAAAGCATGAACTTCTGCCAAGCAACAAGGGCGAATGACTGGTCTGGGGTGCGGTGGGAAAGGCATTCACGAGGAGTCTATTCCATTCATGGAGTGGCTTTCCCATGATCCTTTGCGCGGGGAGGACAGTCTCTCCACAGCTTCAGGGACCTAAGATGTGGAATGAAAGTTGTCATGGTTACCATCTCTAAAGCTGGACCCTTAAGACAATGATTACCCTGATCTGCACGCAGGCCAGGTGTCCTTTACCTTTACGAGGACCAGGGGGGAGGGCCTTCTAGATGGAAGGAGCTTTGAGCATGCTCTGAGGGGCAGTCCCGAAAAGGGACTTCCTGTCTGAGCCCTGTCCCTCCGTGGGGCTGGAGGCTTGCCTCCACGGCCGTCTGTTTGACAGTTGTTCAGAAACAACTCTTGGCGGTGAGAGCACCTCACCCATCGTGAGTGCTGCTTCTTGAAGACACAGCTGCGCCTCCGTGGAAACGCTCCTAGACGCCAGCCTGTGGCCATTGGGTGCCCAAAGGGCCAGCCGGGACTTTCTCAAACAGGGTTGGGGGGGATTTTTTTTTTCACTGTCTCATTACCTGGCAAAACAATCCAGGTGGTGTGTGAATCACCGGTAGAGGCTGTCAGGTCCGAGGAAGTGAACTCAGCCCTACAGACGGTGGATCTCGGCGCAGAGGGGGGGGCCAGCCCCGAACCCACGGAAGGAAAGCTCAGAAGAGAGGAACGCAGACCGCCGAGGGCCTCCCTGATGGCGTTCCTCAGACAAATGGTAAGCCGCTCGCTCGCACGGCCGAGACGCTGGAGAAGCTGGCGCGGCTCCCGGGAGTCAAGCCCCATGTCACGCGTGTGTGACGTGTCCTTGTAGATGGTACACATGCACAGGGATTGTGCAGGGAGAAAAGTCCCTGTCACACCCCAGATTCACTCCTACAGAAAGTCCCAGTTCCTTGCTAATCGTTCATAACCTTTCATTAACCTCTGCTAACTCCTTTTTTAACAACGGAGGGGCCGGCCTCGGGCCCCGGGGGTGGGCCGACAGCAGTGTGCACCCAGAAGTCAACAGCGTTGCCTACTTTCCATTCTCTTGCTTTTTAAAGAGTCCCCCTGCTTATGGCAAATAGTACTGTTTTTCTTATTCTGGCAGTTATATGCCATTTCCTGTGAAAATACACTTGGTGGCAAAAAGAACACAGGCAATTTTAAAGGGTTAGGTAATAAATAGTCGAAGTTGCAGAGTGAGGCTGGGAGAACCCTGAAGGTGAGGTGAAAGCGCCACCAGCGGGGACGGAGCTGACTCGTAGATGGTGGAAATAAGAACACGAGAACGTAACTTCCTAGTAGTGACTAGTGTAACTTCGTGGGTGAACTTGCCACGGTTTGAGTTTGTCTAGAGTGGAAACAATGGGGGAACACCACATCTTAGGGGGTCTCTGAAGAAGAGTCACGCATGTTAATTATCTAAAGATCCAAGAACTTAAGTAATACAGTGAACTAAAACCCAAATCGGTCAGAAGACGAAACCCACAGATGCGTATGACGCGATCGGCACGTTCAGGATCATGTGGCCTTCCCCCAAAAAATGCATAGAAAAGGTCATTGGCTTAATTCTCTTTTAATGAAAAACAAGAACTTCATTAGAGCAGGCCTTTGTTTTCAGGAGTCTTTGGGAATTTAATCCTTTGAGAGAGCCACTGTAACTGCCCAGGCCCAACCTGGAAAGGCGTTCTCCCTGGCCCACAGAACCACACCGAACACAGCACCACCCCGGCCAGCGGGAGCCGGGGCGCATTAGAAATAACGCCGTGAGAAATCGCTGGCAGGCACCCTCTTCTGCCCTTGCTGGGCTCCCACGGAGCAAGATGCGTAGGGCGAGGAGTGGGCGGCCTGTGCGCCTGGAACCCCATCTCCATTCCTGGCCATTCACTCTGCAGGTTGGCACCGAACACGGGGATCGGGACTGGAGATTTTTCTTTAAGCCAACATTCGCACAGTGTCAGGAAAGAAAGCAACGCTGGGCCTGATTCTGGAAACCCATCTACATTACAAATGGGATCCCCAAATAGCTCATCATGGCGCTGCATGTGGTGCCGCTGTCCCGTGTTTTGAATAGAGTTGAGAGAGACAATAACAGAATGGCTTTCTCCTCCAAATAACCAGCATGATGCTTTTCACGTGAAGGAGAGGAAAATACAAGAGGCTCCAAATAAATCGTGAGACACATATAAACCAGCCATTCCCAACAAACTCTCCCATTCTAATGAGGCCCCATAGCATGTCAATTCACCCTCCGGAGCTATCCATTAGGTGTTGCCTGGTGATGTTTCCTAGCAGTGGAAACTGGGGAAGTCTGAACTGTGAGGGAGACAAAACTGGAAACCAAGGGCCTTTGGAACTGATATTCCATAGGCTAGGGAGAGAGACAGAAGAGGACACATTTTTCCCAAAGCAGGCTTCAGTGGGTTCTTAGTGCCAGGCCTCCCACTGGCCATGGTTCCTATTGCCCGACACAAGGCTGATGCCTTAGAGCTTGAACATTGTTTCTTTCGATGCATAAATGCCAACGTTCCCATGATTTGGGGGATTTCCCCTAAAATTCCGGATATCCTAATAATGATCCTTGTCATGCATTCTGTTTTG
Source organism: Phyllostomus hastatus (assembly GCF_019186645.2). Classification (NCBI taxonomy): domain Eukaryota; kingdom Metazoa; phylum Chordata; class Mammalia; order Chiroptera; family Phyllostomidae; genus Phyllostomus; species Phyllostomus hastatus. Next base: position 5,387,436 of record NW_025333664.1, read on the forward strand.
TTTTCACTACAACATTATATTACTATTGTGGTTCACTCAAATCCATGAAAGACATGGGTTTTCCAGTTTACTGCAATCCCCACTACTCCCTATTATCACACCGGGCCCAGCTCACTCGTTTATGTCCCTGGCCCTATCCCTGTGGGTATTGGAGTTTGCAACCCCTGCCATAGAGCCACCTCATTCTCTGTAACAACTTCATCGAATCACATTGTCTGGATGTATCACACTCTGATTAGCCACTAGCTCTACTCATGGGCAGCTGATTTGTTTCCAACTTGTTGCATGTCATTCATTCCCTTATTGAACAAATAATTATTGAGCACCCATGTTATTCCAGGCACTAGTGATACGGCAATGAGCATAAACAGACCTGATTCTCAACCTCCCAGAGAATAAAGCCTAATGCGGAAACCAGACATTTACATTTAATTCTCCACCATATTCAGTGAGCACACTCGTGTGTCTTCCACACGAGACCGTGGCTGCCGCACTCACCTGCGGGAGCACCCCTACTTTTATGCCTCTGTGTTCACATCCCCTTAGTGTAGGCTCCTGGAAGTCAGCTCCAGCAATTAATGTGAGGAAAGACGTTCAGATTACATTTCATGGCCTCCAAACTAATCTAAAGTCTTTGCATTTATGCAGGAGCGGGGAAATAACTGGTGTAAGGGCTTGAAAGGAGAGACAGGCTCTAGTCCATCACTATGGGCTATTGATCGATTGATTGATTGATTGAGCAAAAGAAAGGAATGTTTCAACTGATTTTACATATTGCTACAAAATATAGTTTTTTTTAAAATCATTGATTTAATAGAAGAGAAAACTCCATGGCAAAGGCACCCCCCCTTGTTCTGCAATCTGTGTCTCCATTCACCAGATCATCGATTTTCTACCTTCCCGTCTTTGCCTCCCCCGCCCCCCCGTTTCCCTCACATAACCGTGTTCACTATCCCATGACCAAGGAACTCTTGGCTGAGTGTTTGTTTTTAATAACTGCATTGCCCTGTTCATTTGGAAAGAGAGCTTTTCCATTCCAGAAATGAACCTCGTCCAAGTGAAAAGAGGAAGAAGAGCGTTGTTTCAAGTCATTCCCTTCCAGGGAAGAGAAAAGAGGGTCACCAAGCCCTTCCGTCACACCGGGCTCAGGCAGAGAGAGCGGGGTGCAAAAACCCTGTGGGCGCCTACAGATTTTTGCACAGTAGTTGCAAGGCACAGCTAAGGCATCTGTCATGCCCTAAATTAAAAAAAAAAAAAAAAGATTCCTCTGTGCGTTAATTCAACTGTATGTCAAGAAATTGGATAGTTGAAGCGTGAGTGTATTTTTATCAGGTGAGTGGGTGGAGAACTGTATTCACGCACCCACAGCGCAGGTAGGCAGATGCACGCGCGAAGGCGTTGGACGGGAGCTTGGAGATGCAGACGTACCATTTGTCAATATTAATAGCACCTTGTACTGGGAAGGTTCGTTCCTCCTCCGAACTGGTGCCGCATACGTTGTTAACTTTCATCCTCCTCCGTCCTCCTTAGACTGTGAGTTGTGTAAGAAATACTATTGAGAGAAAAACGGTGGGCTTCAGTATCGAGCAAAGCCAAGGCCCAAATAGGGGGACAGCCATGAAATTAGAGCTTTTTGTTGATTGCATTCGACCTAATAAGTCTAAGAAAACCTGTGGAAACTTACACACTCCGGAAGCAAACAGAGACAGCGGCTCGTAATGGTCATTATAAAACAGGAGATTCCGAGCCGAAGTTCTCGATCTCCACTTCTCCCCTGAGTGAGTGTTACATCTCAATGCTGAGCCGCTCTCGGAGTAAGGGTTTCTGAAAGCAGCATTTGTCTGGGTGGTTTCTGTCCCCACCAGTGCCTCGCCTTCCTTCCTCCCCTTAAAGGGGAATCTGCCCTCTCAGGTATTGGTAGTAGTAATGATAATGTCTCCCGCTGATTCCCTGCATGCAAATGGCGTGGCTGGCACTGTGCTAAGAAGCCCAGTGCATGTATCAACTCACTGATTAATATGGAAACCCTGTGACACGAACGCTCCTCCCGCCCCGCTGCACAGATGGGGGCAGGGGGACTCGGGGTCTAGGCCATCTATCTGCCCAAGGTCACAGAGCTGCTAACTGGCAAAGCCGAACTCAAGTTTCTGTTGATTCCAAAGCCCCGCCCCCACCCCGCACCATGTTCTCATACGTGAGTTCTGCTTCCTGTGCTCCTGGGGCTGGTTTTCTTCGAGAGCACAGAGGGAGACACAACAACCCAAGCTCCATTTCGGCGTGCCCTTCTTAGTCGTGTGTCCTGTGCAAACATCATTTTTACGTCTGGGGCTGACCCGACATTCCCTAACATTACACTCACTTGACATGACAAGGCAGAAGAGAGGAATTACTAATCCAGCACCGACAGGAAGCTCGGGCACAGAGTTCGGAAGGTCCTGTCACTCCAAGGAGACTGACCTCCGCTGTGCGATTTTGTCTGAATTGTCCAATTGCATGTCTAGTGAGCGTCTTGGTAAAACATGAAGTCTGCGCTCATAGCTTTTGTTTACCCTGGAAACGTCTAGCAGGCCCCGTCCCCTGAATTTGTTGGAGCGAGGCTGATCTAGTCAACGCTGTTGCCGACGTCCTCACACTAAATTAAAATGGCACCCCCACTCTTCTTGTGAATCTCAGCTTCAGTTGGATTAGACCCCTGTCAAAATACATTTCCTTTTTTTTTCCTCTCTCATATTCAGCCTGTTATTCCATTCAGGCCGTCAGTAAATTGGATAAGGCTCCTTCCTCCCCGTTGGCGAGGACAATCTGCTTTACTCGGTCCACCAATTAAATTGTTAATCTCATCCAGAAACAATCTCACAGACATGCCCGAAATAACATTTCATGGACTATCTGGGCACCCCATGGCCCAGTCGAGTTGACACATAAATCAAAACACATTTTCCTTCCTTCCAAGAAAATGTCAACTGACCAGCAGACATCTCCACTGGAATTTTGAGTCTCTAAGAAGTATACGCATTGCAGATGGTTCAAACATTCCTCAGCATATCAAGCTGCAGGAATGCACGACCCCAGAAAAGAAATAGAAAATGACGTTATTAATATGCAAGGCTTGGATGTCACGCCCCCGCCCCATCTGCATGCCACAGGCCGGACATCCTGACCTGCTTCCCTGGTGACACTCGGGAACAAAGATTAACCCCATGCAGAAAGTTGTTCAGTGTCACATTGGAAAATTGCCACAATGACTTCACAGCCTCCAGACTCTTCTCCCAAAGACGCATCTCTGAGAGAATTTTGGTCTCTTTCAACAGGAGCTCTGCTATTTCTGACAGCTGGAAAAAAAATAAGTTTCTATGGTTATCCTCCTTTTAATACAGATCCCGGCAGGAACCAGCCTAATCTGTCTCTGAAAGAGAACTCTGCCCAGGGGGAAGAAGAGAAAGAGACAGAATACAAAGGAGAGAGGGAGGGAAGAGGGAAGGAAGGAAGAAAGGAAGGAAGGAAGAAAGGAAGGACCACTAAATGTCACCAATGGAAGGCTTCCAATGGTTTAATTTATTCATCTAGTTTTTCCAGTTTTATTGAGATGTAATTGACATATAGCACTGCACGAGTCTCAGGTGTACAGCATAAACACCTTGTGATCACTTACACACCTTGTGAAGTGATCACCACACTAAGTTTAGCTGACATCCATCCTCTCATACAAATACAATAAAAAGAAATCGGGGGGGGGGGAGAAAATGTTTCTTCTTGTAATGAGAACTCTGAGGACTTTTTCACAGCGTTCCCTTACAGTGGTAGCTGTAGCCATCATGTTGTACATGGCATTCCTGGTACTTAGGTATCTTGCAACTGGACGCCTGGTAACTTATTTACTTTACCACCAGACGCTCGTGTGTTTTGACCACCTGTTTGTTAATTGATTCATCCATTCAATATGTTCAAACACCTCCTGGTTCCCACATTGGTATTTTCATCATCATCTATGTATTCCGGAATCACCTAACCCCGGAGTTTAAGACTTTTGTGGCTGTTATTTGGGGAGGCCAACACTTGAGTTTAATGAGACTCTGGGTGCAGACTGCGTGGCAATTGTCTCGTTCACACACGGCCCACTTCCACGCGGTCTTCTGTTTGTCTCGGTCAGAACCTCAGCGACGAATGGCCCCGGCCACCCCCTATCAGACCTTCCTTCGCCTTCTCCGTGTCGCTGTGCCTATGGTAGCTGAAAGGCCGTTGTCTGTTTGTTATTTTAGTCAGTGAAAGGGGATGGAGGGACCACCCGCTCAGAAGAAATAAATGGGAAAGACTCCAGCTACCAAGTAAGTGCCCGGCGAACTCGGCTCGGTGGTGGGTCTCGCTAGCGCGCTCTCGGTTCTTTCCGGCCTGTTTCCCACGCGGCGCCCCACCGCGCCGGCTCTCCGCGCTGCGCGTGCACGGGCGCCCGGCACTGCCTCGGGCTCTGCAGGCGCGGCGCGGACGAGCCACAGCTCCTCGGCTGTTTCTTACCACGGAGCCCCCTCTTCTCCACGTGGAGAACTCCTGCCTGTGCTTTAAGTCCTGACCGAAACGTCACAGAGGGAAGACTCGATTCTGCAGGGATTTCCCGCGTGTCCCAGTCTGCACTTGGCACACAGGTCCCCACAGTCTCTCTGGAAGAGTCACCGCTGGCGATGATATTCAACCAGGGGGCCACCCGTGTGCCCGGGACTTCCCTGGGTTTAAACCTGTGAGTTCAGTGTCCCGGGACCCTCTCACTCTCAGACCAACCAGGACGATGGGTCTCCTGACGTTCGGCATTTCACCTGGGCCCGATGCAGGGTCTTACAGATGTTCCCTCCCATTGCCTGGAGATAGGAGTTCTTTACCGCCCCCATCCCAGTGAGGAAGCTGAGAGAGGGGAGTTTATTCCCGGTCACACGGCAAGGATGCGCGAGCACTGGAACCCGGTCCTTTGCACTCCAGATGCTAAGCTCTTAACTACTCGCCGCATCCTAAAACCTCCCACGCATCAAAAGCAGTTACCTAGCTGTTGGACAGGGTCACTGGTTTCTGGCCCTGCTGAGGAGCATCACGGTGGGAGTCTCCGGCTCAGTCGGAGATGAGTATCTATCTGCTCTGCTCAGGGCTGACCGTTGTACTTGAACATCTGTATCTTGGTATTTGCTACAACGTAGGCAGCTGGGACCCGGCAGAAATATTCACAACAAGTGGTTGCAGAACAGCTTTTCCTGCGCACTGGCTGTCTGATGCTTCCCACGAGGAGTTCTGCCCTGCAGGGGGGGTGCAGCCTGCAGGGACCTCGGACCGACCAGAGCCTTCTCTGTCTTCTCACTTCCCTCTAAGGGGTGTGCTTAGTCCACGGGTGTGAGTGACCGTTCTCTGCGTGCTGCCTTCTCAGTGAAACTGCCACTTTGTCCTAGGATTCCTGGGCCTGGGGACAGTACATACTGTATGAACCAGAGGCTCTAAGCATGTATCCAGTAGGTCAGACATGGCCCACAGGGGTACTTGTACGGCGGCTACTTGCCATGAATACGGCTTTAAAACTTTAGAAGTCAATATTTAAGAACGGACACATTTTGCATTGACAAATTTCAATCTGAAGTTTCCGTTGACAAGAACAGCCCTGACAACGCTGGGCTGGAGTCCCACCCAGCCCATCTCAGCTGGGTTCGAGCAACTGTTTAGACGGGGCCTGGGACCTTCAGTTTACCACAGTCCCCCCTACTCCAAACTGTCTCGCTAACATCAAAGACAGCACTGCTTGAACTAGAGAAATATTTCCTTGGCCCTGTGTTGGGTTCACAACTGGAGGAATAAGGTTCCCATGGGATTACTCTTATCCCTAGCCTTGGCCAGGGTTTTATTTTATCTGCCTGGCCCCCACAGGCATTTCAGTTCAAGCAAATTGTGGGAAAAGGGCTTTTCCTTCCTCCTAGATTTTTTTCATTATCTGTAATTTGCCCAGCATTTTCTAGGATTTTGGATTTTAAAGCCTTATCCCTCCAAATTGTAGGGACCAAGTAGGATTGTAAACTTTTCGCTTTGACGTGAAAGGATGTGAGTTCAAAACTAAAAATAAAACAATAATCATCTTTATCACCGTGTTATGAAGCAAAAGGACGAATTCATACCAGAAACCAAGGTAGACATAAAGAAAATTTATCCCCAAGAAAAAAGTCACATGTGGTTGCCAAGGAAGAGACCCTCTCAAAACTGGTGCAAGCATGGTGGGCTTCAGGAACAGATAGATCCAGGGGCGCATGCAACGCCATCAGTATGCCGGCTCTCTCCCTCTCTCTCTCTCTCTCTCTCTCTCTCTCTCTCTCTCTCTCTCTCTCTCTTCATCTCTCAGCTTTCCTCTGTGTGAGCTAACGTATAGAGCAGATTTTTTTCCAGGAAATGGCAGTGTCTCTGGAAGCTTCAGGCTTTTATCTTTAAACCCAACAGAAAAGGAGCAGAACTCTCTTGTGGTGCTTTTAGGAAAGCTTTGAGAATAGCTCCGTTTTTAAACTGTTAGCCATCCTGAACCAACCACAGCAGCCCGATCACATGCAGCGTTCTGATTGGCCAGGCCTGAGTCACGTGCTCTTGTCCAGGGCGACAGTAATCACTTTCCCTAAATTTCAAGCAATAGACGAGAGAGAAGAGTGGTTCCCCTAGGAAAACCGGGGTTCCAGTACCAGAAGGAGGAAGAATGCCCTCTAAGAAAGCATGAAGTTATTAACGAGTGATTCGGTGAATAAATAATATCCCCTACTGTGGCCTTGTACCGTAATAAGTATTCGAGTATTTATCTTTTTCGGTTTTTTTTTTCCCCTTCATTTCACCCAGGACTCACGAAAACGTAGACACAGCGCCCCACACTGAGCACCTCTGTTCTAACGCTTGTATCCACCCGCTGTTGAGAGTTGTCTTGCAGCCCCTAAGCCGCATTTTGTTTGCACTTGCCGCAGACCTCCGACTCCTCGGAGAGGGCCGTCGCGCCGGCGGAGCCGGAGCCGGCCGGAGCCAGCCAGAAAGGCAAAGAGGGCTCCTCGAAGGACAAGAAGACGCCGGCCGAGACCAGCAAGCAGAAGAGCAACAAGCAGGAGGCCAAAGAGCCGGCCCCGTGCGCATGTGCGTGTGCGGAGGCCGCGGGGGCGGAGGCCGGCGCGCTGCAGAACGGGGACAGGCCCCCAAAGAGACCCGAGAAGCGGCGGCAGTCCCTCGGGGGCTTCTTCAAGGGCCTGGTGGGTGAATCTTTCCGCATTTCTTTCTGGGCGCTCCGGCCGGGAGTGTGACTCCCGCCTCCAGGGAGGGGGCCGTTGGCTAGGGGCTGGCCGGACCGTTGTCAAACAGTATTGACTGAGCACTTGCTGTGTGCCAGGCACTGCGGTAGGTGCAGAGGGCAAGGTGGACAGAGGCGTTGCTGCCTGGAGGCGACAGTCGGGGCAGGGTCGATGGGGCAGGGATGCTGAGTCTGGGAAGAGCTAGGAGGTAGAAGGCAGGTGTGTAAGGGGAGGGTGAGGGTGAGGACATGGCCTGGACTTGGACTTGAGAGGGGCCTCGGAAGGCAGAACGTGCCCCAGGCAGAGGGGCAGCAGGTGCCCAGGGGTGCTGGAGAGGCCGCAGAGCACTGAAGGTCCGTCTGTCTAGGAGGGAGAGAGCAAGGGTGAGGAGACGTCGGCAGGGACGGGGGTGACAAAAAGCATTGACGTTTATCTGTGGCCAAGGGGAGTCGTGAAGAATTGAAACCAGGGGAAGTGCTCTAGGCCCAACCCTGCAGCTGGGTACACAGAGGTGACTAAGACGTAGTTCCTTCCCTGCAGGGAAGCCCCGTCAGGGGTGAGCGCAGGTCAGACGTGAAATAATTAATCAACCTTGGTGTTCTCTATCTCTGTCTATTTGGTTCTCTGCTCCCCCGCCCCAGGCAACTGATGGGGCTTTGGGAGGGTAGTGACCTTACCGTCATGGGCAGATGTGCTGTCCTCCCCGGTGTTGTGGCTAGGACATAGCTGACGCTCGTGTTTGCTGGACAGCTGGATGGATGGATGGAAGGAAGGAAGGAAGGAAAGATGGATGGATGGGATGGATGGATGGATGGATGGATGGATGGATGGATGGATGGATGGATGGATGGATGGATGGATGGGATGGATGGAAGGAAGGAAGGAAAGATGGATCAATAGATGCATGAATGGAAGGATGGATGGATAGATGATTGGATGGATGGATGGAAAGAAAGAAAGATGGATGGATGGGATAGATGGAAGGAAGGAAGGAAGGAAGGAAGGATGGATGGAAGGAAGGAAAGATGGATGGATGGGATGGATGGATGGATGGATGGATGGAAAGAAGGAAAGATGGATGCATGGATGGATGGATGGATGGATGGAAGGAAGGAAGGAAAGATGGATCAATAGATGCATGAATGGAAGGATGGATGGATAGATGATTGGATGGATGGATGGATGGATGGAAGGAAAGATGGATGGATGAATGGATGGATGGAAGGAAAGATGGATGGATGGATGGATGGAAGGAAGGAAGGAAAGATGGATGGATGGGTGGATGGATGGATGGATGGAAGGAAGGAAAGAAGGAAAGATGGATGGATGGATGGATGGATGGAAGGAAGGAAGGAAAGATGGATGGATGGAAGGAAAGATGGAAGGAAGGAAGGAAGGAAAGATGGGTGGATGGATGGAAGGAAAGGAAGGAAAGATGGATGGATGGATGGATGGATGGAAGGATGGATGCATGGATGGATGGATGGATGGAAGGAAGGAAAGAAGGATGGATGGGATGGATGGATGGATGGATGGATGGATGGATGGAAGGAAAGATGGATGGATGGATGGATGGATGAATGGGATGGATGGAAGGAAGGAAGGAAAGATGGATCAATAGATGCATGAATGGAAGGATGGATGGATGGATGGATGGAAAGAAAGATGGATGGATGAGTTGGATGGATGCATAGGTGAAATACAATAGGGCACTAGGAAATGTTCCATTACATTTGGGAGAATGTAAATCCTGGCCACTGAGAAGCGTCTGAAGGGCCAGTGCTCAGAAGACGAGGTGACCAAGCATAAACGAGGAGGAGAAACGAGTGAAATCAGACCTAGGACGCAGGGGAGTGTGGGCTGAGCCAGGGGAGCAAGGCAAGGCGATGACACGGACACCTGGCGGGGGGCCAGGAAGCGGGGTCCACCTTCGTGCTGCCATAAAGCCGGGGCAGTTAGGTGGAGCACCCCGCCCTACACAGACCTGGGCATCCATAATTACTCCGCTCCACGAACACCCAGCAGGCAGGGGAAGGTGAGGGCGAGGGTTCCTTTGGCCCAGGTCTGGACTTCAGAACAGCACCTGCAGAAATCCTGCTAGAAGTGAGGGGTGTCAGACCCCAAGAGCCCAGCTTTCCGATGGACGGCATCGTACGGCTCTCTGGTCTCCGTGCCCTTGAGCGCGTGGTGGAGCCCCAGCGTGAGATAGCGTCCGCAGTCACAACTGGAGGCCCCTTGGGAAGGAGAACCCTAGCCTGCAGCTGAGTCCCCGGGGCCTCGGGTGCCAGGCCCTCCTGCAGTGTCCCAGCAGCGGCGGCGAAGAGGGAGAGCGACCCGCAGAAGGGGCGCTGGAGGGAGACTGATCACCCTGGGGTGGTTTTGTCGAAACGCTTGTCTCCCTGCTCAGCTCGAGCTCCCTGTGGAGGGCGACCCCTAGTCATACTTCTCTTAGTCGTCTCCAAGCCAGCCATGCATGTGTGCTCGTTCGTGTGATATTTGTCTGGGGTTTCGCCCAGAGTCCTGGCCGAACCGCTGCCCGCCCAGCCTCAGTGCGCTGGGTGGTGTATATGTGGCATGGGGAGGGCTGCGTTCCAGAAAGGCCCAGAGCCCACAGCCCAGGCCTCCCTTCCAACATGGCGTGCTGTCCTGGTCTCTCTGTGTTCCCGGAGACTGACGCGGCGCTATTACGTACAGTAGGGGCTCGATACACATATGTACACATGTACTATACTGTGTAGATGCTATCCCAGCCTATACTGTGTGCGCTCTGCTCTTCTGCATGGTACATGGCAGTATGTGTATATACTGGGTCATATACCCCTCCCCGTAGTATAATCTACCACTCCGCCCAGACTGTACGCTGTGTATACCATACAGGGGTGTGCAAAAGTAGGTTTACAGTTGTATGTGCAACACAGTGTTCTTGTATTATTTATGAGTTATTGTATTATTCTCCATACAGATGACTGTAACCTACCTTTGCCCACTCCTGTACATACTATACTATACGATGCTACCCATATATGTTACCTATGCTACATAAGATATACTATGGTGTACTGTACTGTAGTATACTTCCTATGTGCTATGCTATATTCACCATATGGATTTATGTATAGCTAGATAGATACAGATATATACTATTCAGTATACACTATCCTATATTATACTATGCTATACTACATTATACTACACAACACTATAGTATAATATGTATTATATAATTTGCATAATGTATAATTATATAATATGTTATATTATTATATAATGCATAGTTTCTATATATATTACACTACTCTATACTATTAGTACTGTACTATATAAGCTTTACTGTGTGTACTATCAGCACTACATGTGTTCTTTACCGTATATACTGCCCCGCATTACACTGTACCGCCCTGCACTGTATCCACCGACCTGTGAAACACGGCCGGCAGTGCCTGTGCCCCTGACCACGCAGCAAGGTGGTGAACCTCAGACCCACTGCAGGACAGGAAAGGAGCTAGACTCAAAGCCAGATGCTGTGATCGCGTTGCTATGGGCCCCTGAGGGGGGAAGAAGTCTGGGGAGGGTGGACAGCCTGTGGTGGCCAGGGTCGGGGGCAGGGCTGACTATGAAGGGGTCTGGGGCATTCGGGGAGTGACCAAACTGCTCCACATTTTGATTTTGGTGGCGGTTACGTGACTATTTACACGTTGGTCTAAGGTCATAGAACTGTGCACAAAACAGGGTTAATTGTACTGTCTGTAAAATGGCAGAAAAAGGTTAAAGGGTAACAACAACAGTAATAACAGTCCTTGATTCATAGCGTTTATTCGACCACATTCAGTTAATAGCTGCTCTGCGCCGGCCCTTGCCAGGCACCAGGGAGGGAGGGGACAGCAGGCGATCCTCAGGGCTTCCGTTCAGGTGGGGAGACCTGAGACAAATCACGCCGTCTCACTCGCGGTGGGTTTTGTAAGAGCATGAAGCAGGGCCCTGTGGTCAGAAAGTGACTAGCCAGGGTGGCCGCTGTGGGCTGTCATTGCGGGGGGGCTCCTCACCCCAGGCGCTGTTCCAAGTGCCGTACAAGCACGAACTCACTTTTTCTCCAAACCTCTGTCCCGGGTGGGGTGTATCGCCCCCATTTTAAAGATGGAGAAACTGACTGGAGCTCGAGGTAGTTATCTGAGACTGCACAGAAAATTACGTGCTAGAAAGTTCGTCACCAGGCACTGGTCAGAAAGTACGTGAGCAGGCTGGGGCATCCGCTGGGAGACTGTTCTCTCAGCCACCCCTGGCAGGCAAGGGGGACTGTCGAGCATAGCACTCGGCACAGAGTAAGTGCTAAATAAACGGCAGTCGCTGCTAATCGATATGATAGCTCTTCATTAGGAAACACTGCTTTGTATTTTTCTCCAGGGACCAAAGCGGATGCTGGATGCTGAAGTGCAAACAGACCCCGTATCCATTGGACCTGCTGGCAAATCCAAGTAAACAAATCGCCACAGTTCCCACCAAGCCCTCCTGCCACCGAGATGCCTCCTCCCCGCCCCTGTCCTCCCCAGACCCGCTGCGCGTGTATATTTTCCCTCCCGATGGCCACCCAATGAAATTCTGCCTGCCAACTAAGCCTGAGCTGTTGTATATTGAGGTGTATAATTTACGTCTCTGGTCCGACCTTTCCTGGTAAATAATTGCAAGGGTGGTGTAGCAGGTTAACTAGGCAGGTCCGCAGAGTCGGTGGGTGGGGGGTGGGGGGGTGGAGGAATGCATTCCGGTTAAGTTACGGAAAATGGCAGGAGCAAGTAAGCTGCAGGAAAGAAATGGCTGCTGGGAGGAATTAAGCTTCGCAGTAAAAACACGGGCTCCTCTGCTCAGCTTGAAGAGGAACGACTATAATATCCGTTTAAGTTCCCGTTTCAAGGAGGGAGGAACAGGGGCTGTGTACGGGGAGGTTGCCAACTTCCTGGAATGGAATGGATGTGGGATGAAAAAACGGGATGAATAAGAGTCGTTTCTCAAATAGGGTCCTTGAACGTTATTGACGAGACGGGGCAAGACTGCCTGGAGAGGGCTTGAACTGATTTGGGAAAACGATTGTTTTTTTTTTTGGGGGGGGGCTGGGTGGCAAGGACGAGGATTACAGCTTCCAAAACAAAACGAATATAATAAATGAAGTTGCAAGTTTATTTTGCAACACAAGGGGGCGCCCCGGGCTCCGTTTTAATCGTGAATCCAGTGTCCGTAACAAAGCTGTGGTCTCCTGTGATCTTACATTATTAATGTTTCTCAGATGGCTGGGGGCTTGCTTCATCTGTTCGGTCTGACACTTATCTCAAGTCTGTCTGTAATTTCCTAATGTGTTCAGGATGTGCTCTGATAAAACCCTCCCCATAACCCCAGTTAATAAAAATTTACAGAAGATTATTCCAACACCCGAGTTTTTTTTTTTAATACTTGTACAGTGGAGTAAACCAGACCATGAGTCTGTTAAAATGTACTTCAAAAGTAGCATACGATTGACAGCTATCACGAACCTTGTATCTTTCTCTGATTTAATGCAAAAATACATTTACATCGAAAGCATCTTCTAATTTTCCACTGTTAAAGCAGGTCTCTCATATCCTGTGTCTGAGATGCCTTTCTCTTCCCCAGTTTAAAAAAAAAAAGATAAAGAAAAATCAATGCTCTTCCTCCAGCTTGTCGTCTCTCCCAGTCCCTCCCAGATTTCCTCGTCTGTGGGCACACACAAGTGCAGACGTGTGTGCAGGTACATTTGCATTTGCATAAAAAGTGCCGTCTCGGGCCAGGCTGCCCAGAGCAGAGCCTGAGACAGGGGTTCATCCCGATGTCTGTAAAATGGGAAGGGAGGAGGAGAACAGGGCTGGGAAGGAGCTGAGTGGAGATTGAGCTCAGCTGGAGCGGAGTTCCCCGATCCCCCCCGGGGGACCTGCAGCATGAATTGCACCCCCCAGCGGGTGCTTCCTTGAGCCAAGGGGGCGGGCGTCTGTACCCTTGTGAGTGAGTCACGGGCCACCCTGCGTGGTGGTGGTGGAGAGGGCGAGCCGCCTCCAGTGCGCTGAGAAGCTGGGATCTCTTAGCCAGGGCATGCCTGCGGCGTGGGCGTGTCCGCTACAGATACACACATACAGATTCCCATTCATACATGTACACAGAAGTGCAGGCGGGAATCGATGAATACGTGCCCACACTTATACACAGAAACATAAATGCAGGCAGGAACAGAAAAGTACGTGCACATCTTCACACTCACACACACACACATATAGCTGCTTGTAACAGGCTCGTACACTCAGCGGCTCACACCAATCCATCACCCGTGATCTATCACACACCGATCGGAAATGCAGTGAATATATTCTCCTAAGTCTGCACTTGAGGCAAATAAAACCATGGCTTTGGCAACAAGGCATTTAGAAAATGTGTTTGGGAAAAGGGGAAGGGAAAAAGAGAAACCTCTGAAAAGCAGGTGAGGGGCCCTTGGCTGGGGGGGGGGGGGCCTGCTGGGTGCTGGGTTTCAGATGAAGACCAGAGGCGTCTCCCCGGCAGCTGAGCGAGCTCCTCCAGCTCCCGCCTGAACCTGGAGATGACTCAGTGTCTCTGACTCAGCCACTTGAGAATGACCTCAGGCCGCTTCGTGTCCAAATGCTTAACTTGGCACCAGATCAGGACAAAGCCCTCTGGGGAAGCCCTGGAGAGGGTGACTTTCCCTCAGCCGTGGGCCGTGGCCATCACAGAGCCTGAGGAGATTCTGGGGAACCAGACAGCCAGTTACTCCTTTGTCTCAAAACACCAGGGGGGTGGCCTGGGCCACCGGCAGTCCATGAGGAAAGGTGACAATATCATTTGCAAGTTTCACCTCACTGGGCACAGGGGCTTTTGGCCCTGATGACAAATAGCCTCAGGGAGAACTGAGTCACTGACGCAGAAGGAGCCCTCCCATCCCCCATCTCCCCGGAAAGAAATTTTTTAAAAAGTTTTAAAGAGGTACTTTGCTGAGAATTTCCCTGCAGAGCATGCCAACAGTTTCTGTAACTGGTTTCCCATCCTCCTAGCCAAGAAGGAGGGCAATCTTTTCATGAACGTGCTTGTTTGTTCGTTTTGGTTTTTTTTAAGGCCTGAACATTGAAGGCAGAGCTGACTTACATGGGGGACTCTACATCCCGCTGTAGCTTAAGAAGCGAGTTATAATTGCATTCTTGAGTTTTGTGTGGTTTTTGTTCTATGGGGTTTTTGTTGTTGTTGTTGTTGTTGTTTGAGGTGAGAGCCCATTCCCGAGCATTTACAATAAACACTAACGTCTGTGGCTCGTGCTGGACTCAAGTGAAAACGAGCAGAACGCCCTGAATGAGCTCGGGAGAGCTCCCAGCCTCCCAGGGCCTCCCGTTCCTCCCAGCGCCCCTCGCGCAGCCAAAATGCCACACCTGAGCCTTGACACTGCCTGAAACTGAAAGAGAAATGAAGACCTGGGGGGGAGGGGCAAAGGTGCCCTTCTGAAGGGTGCGTCCTCATTTACTTGTTTACTTATTTATTTTTAGGTGCACACGGAAGTGTGTCTTCTCCAAAGTCCAGAAGAAGTGGCCTTTCCCGAGAATTGAGCTCTTGAGCTGACATGGCCGCCATGGGGAACACAAAAAACAAACAAAAAACAAACAAACAAAAAACGCCGCTTTCCAGTTCCAGCTGACGACGGTGACTTTTTGACTGACACCCGTAGAAGAATTCATTCAACACCCCGGTGGTCCTCAGCAGCCCTTAGGTCCCCCGTGAAGTCATCATTT
The DNA here is from genome assembly GCF_019186645.2 of Phyllostomus hastatus. NCBI lineage: Eukaryota > Metazoa > Chordata > Mammalia > Chiroptera > Phyllostomidae > Phyllostomus > Phyllostomus hastatus. The sequence continues at coordinate 5,402,497 of NW_025333664.1, forward strand.
TGGGGAAGGGGATGCATCCCCTCAAAAATGCCCCAAAGGGAGGAAAAAAGAGAAAGAAAGTGAAGTTCTCAAGTTTTTGTTGTAAACCCCACCCTCTGCTCTTTAAACAAATTATCGGGCATTGGAACGCACACATGCACGCGCGCACACACACACACACACACACACACACACGGTGGCTGGCTGGTCCTCGGTTGTTTGCAAACAGCCCAGATGTAAATGAGATTCCGAGAGGCTGGAGTCCCCCGGCCCTTGAAACCGCCCCGCTGGCTCCTTCTCAAAGACCCTGGGAGGGAGCCGAGTCCCCACTCGCTGAACAAATGTCGCGTCTCGTGTCAAATAGCCCCAAATGGATCTTCAGCTTTAAAAAAGAATGCAATGGGGCCAGCCTACCTTCCTTCCAGAGCAGGAAGGCGATTTCAATGATTAACTCGCCCAAGGAGCCAATGTGGAGAGTGTGCTCTGCAGACTCAGAGGAGGGGGAAAGGCTCAGCGGTGCCCACCCTCCCAGGTCCCCCCCCCCACGCCTTTTGAAAAGGCAGTTCCCATGGTGAGTGGAATGAGGCTCTTCTGGGGCCTGGATCTCGTCCGCTCTCGCCCTCGCAGTGGAAGTAAAGTGGCCAGGGAGAAAAGGAGTCCCTTACTGAGCAACAACTTCGGGACATTTGTAATTCAGATCTTTAGCGCGGGGCCTGCATGCCTGTCGGGATCCGGCCCTTTGCATAAATCGGTTTTCTGGGGAGTTTAACCCTTTTGCCTCTGTTTGCCTTCCCCAGAAAGCGACTCATTGCAGCCTCTCCATCCGCTGGCCCTTTAACTAGCTGTACAGAGCCACCCATGCAATTTCACCGAAATAAGAGTAATAATAATAATAATAATAATAACAACTTAGGTTATCACACTCCACAGCTTATAGAATGTTTTTTTAATGTGTCGTCTAATTTAAAGCTGTAGGCCCCTAACTGAATTTAATTGCTTCCTTTGTTGCATTTCATTAGGAGGGGCCTGGCTTGCACCTGTACAGCTTCCCCACCCCTCCCCAAAGGACCACCTCTTGCCAAAATGGCCCCCAGCTGCCTTCCTGATAATGCCGGCCATTGAAAGGACACATTACTTAATTTAATCTCGAGAAGGATGTTTGTGTTTCCATCTGGCCACATGGGGGAGTTCCAGGACAGGGGGTCCTGTCTGTAATCTCTGGCCAGGCCCTTTTCCCTGATTGCCAGAATGGGAGGTTGGGCAGAAGCAAGTGTTAAAGAATGTGTTTGTTGATTGACTTTTAGAAAGCAGTCCGTTTCATGAAGAAAACTGAGACAAGGGGGCCAAACTGGGCATGCTCCATCTCCCTCCGTGCTCACGGCAACTCCACAAAGTAGGACTATTGTTGTCCCATTGCCCAGGAAGGGAACTGAGAGGCCGAGCCGCTTGCCCTCTAGTTAGCCGAGCGTGGAGACGTGGGAGGGGAGGCTGGTGAGGGTGCCGTAGATGCTTTGCAACAACATCAACTTAAGTTCTTCCAATCACATTATCCTTCCTTAAGCTTCTTCCAAGACTGGGCTGATCGGCGTGGGAAAACAAACCAACCAACTTTATCTTTGTTGGGGGCGGGCTAGGAACCACAGAAGACCTGGGCCTAGAAGATTCTCAATACATGCCGGCTGCACGGATAAATGCATAGATCAATAGTCTATGGCCACACCCATTGGGAACTGAGCTGCCTCCAGTAGGGATTTATCCTAACTCCAAGTGTCCGGTCACTCTAACCAGACTTCCACCCTCCCCGGGTTGGCCGGCCCAGTGTGGCCCCAATAACAGTCAGCGTCACCTGAGAACTAGGTAAAAATGCAAATTACTGGGCCCCACTCCAGACTCAAAAACGCTGGGGTTAGGACCCAGGTGGTTCTGGTGCAGGAGAAAATTGGAAAACCACGGGTGAGGGTGGAGCTACCGCCTCCCTGACCATCAGCTTAGAAAAGCCAGCCCTGGAGACACGAAGACCACCGTGGACGTGGGACCTGACCCTGGGCCCCGTATTGTGCGTCCTGCGAATTACCTTGTTTTCTGCCCATTTCACAGATGAAGAAACGAAGGCTTGGAAGGGGAAACAACTTTGCCCGAGGGCACACGCGGCGGAGCTGAGGTTGAAACCCAGCCTGGGCTCTTAAAGGCATGTGTTGGTGTTTGTGCGGGAGACAGGCAAGCAGCAAGACAGTGACAGTCCAGTGCGAGAGTGGTCGATGCAGGGTGTTGGGGAACTCAGCAAGTACAGAGAAGAGCCAAAGGGTTCCCAGAGAAGAAGAAGGCAAAAGCAAGTCGTTCTGTGAGGCTGCGGGAGGGTAGGTAAGACGGTGGAGGGTGGCGGGCATCGAGGACACGTGGGAAAGAGCCCTCGGTCTGGTTCAACAACGTTCTCCCAGGCCAGTGAGGAGTCACGGGAGAGATCGGAGCTGGAGAGTGACGTGCCCAGATTTGTACTTCGGTTGCAGGTCGGATCTCATACAAACTCGATTCCACTAGGAGTCACTGAGTGACCTGAACCATCTACTAGGAATAACGAGTCATCATTTCCTTTCTAAGCCTCTTGAAAGAGGCTTAAGAAATGCCCACTCACATGAAATGTCTAAATGGCCTCAGCCCTTAGGCAGATACTGAAATGCTTATTTCCAAGGGTCACGAATGTGAATTTGGAATTCGGCCCCATCCGCTCAGATGATCCGCACCTGTGACCGAGGCTGTGGGATCTTCAGCAAGTTACTTCACTTCTCAGAGCCTCCGTTTGCTCCTCTGTACAATGGGGACAGCAGTGGTACCCAGCTCAGAGAGTTCCTGAGTGAGGACACGATGCGTTGTACGGCACGGACACGTAGTGCCCAGCAAGTAATAAGTGCTCACAGAGCATCATGGATGATATTCAGGGGAGCCCTACTCCAGGTAGAATGGATGTGTTCTCTGTCTCGAGCCGAAAGGCCTCCCAGTCTTTGGGACACCCTTAAACTGTGTCCCAGTCTCTCCCCATCCGGGTAACCAGATGGCTGGCTGGCTTATCCAAAGCAAGAGAGAGGAGGGTGGAGAGAAGAGGGGGAAAAGATGTTGATTTGTGTCTCATATCCATCCCATTCTAAACTCAAGTCCCACTTCTGGGAGGGGGACTGCCTTTGGCTTTCCTGGTTGTATGTGCCTATGATAGTCGATTAGCCAGGTTGCCATGGTAGCAGATGCTGTGAGTGCTCACCTCTGAGTTTACCTGCAGTAGCAACAGCTTCCCACCTCAAAGACTCCTTATTATTCCCTTTCCTTCTCGGTGGCTCTCTCCAGGGGCGGTGGAAAGTTGTGCAGCCCGTATGCAAGGCATTCTGGGAGTGCCAAGGCAATCCGAGGCCCCCAGGGCCGTCCTCACCAGGGAAGGAAGGACGAGGGCAGATAAACAGCTCAGTTTCCCCATTCATTGCTCAGCGGGGCAATTTTGAGGTGTCTTCCCCATGTTCCCACAAGGGTGCCCAGCAAGACAGAGCCCTAGCTGCCCCCCGCAGTAACATATGCATGGACACCCCACCCTACCCTCTGTGTGTACTTCCTGGGACCGCTTCCCAAATAAACGACCTGCATCCGAGTTCTTGTGTCAGGGTCTGTGTCTCGCGTAGGGTCCGATCAGGGAGAACCTAGCTCCTGCCAAGTAGCTTCCCAGAGGGAAATGCATATGGGCGCCAGTGTTACAGGGGCTGGATGAGCGGAACAGACAAGCAGGTGACAAGGAGGCCATCCCGATCTTGGACGCAGAAGGAAGTGTAACTACTGTGAGGGCCGAGCAGACAGACAGAGGTGACGTCGTGGGAGCCAGGAGCCTGGACGCCACTGGGGGTGGGGGGGGGGGAATGTGCAGGTGGGGCAGGTAGCTGGGACCAGAGGGGGCTCTTCAGGGCCCCACTTTATGATAGGGTGCCGGGGCCTTCCCCTGGCTGAAACTAACAGGGTGGCAATGGAACCTGGGCAAAGCTATCTGAAGGGCAACGTGGCCAGAGGAGCTTAGGGTCCTGGCCGAGTGGCTCAGCTGGTTGGAGCACCATCCCGTACACCAGGAGGTTGCGGGTTCGATCCCTGGTTGGGGTGTGTATGTGAGGCAACCAGTTGATGTTTCTCTCTCTCCCTCCCCTTGTCTCTTTAAAATCAACAAGCATATTCTCAGGTAAGGATTAAAAAAAGAGAGAGAAGCTAAGAGCAAGCAGGCAAACGCCCGGCACATTCCGAAACCCCACTTTGAGAGGAGACAGAACCCGGGAGCCACCTTGGTTGGCGCCCCATTCCCCAGCCTGGCTCTGAGCAGATGGACGCGTAGATTATGGTCCCGGGACAACAGTGTCACTTCCTGTGTCTGCGGAACTGAGTGCCGGCTAACCACACAGGCTCTGGGTCCGCCAGGCCGTGGTTGGAGTCCCAAATTACTTAACTTCAAGCTCCATGTTCACATCCATAAAAGGGAGGAGATAGTGGGATCCACCTCATGGGCTCGCCATTGGGGGGTTAATGATATATTTGAGGGAAAGCAGTTAGCACTGGCGGGACACAGTCAGTGCCTAATAAATGCTCATGCTTATCAGGCCCTGTCGAGACTCCGCTGCTCTTTGGATCTCTGGCAGCCCGTTAACATTCCTGCTCCGACTTGTCTCTTCTCTCTATCACTCAAACCCCCAACGTTGATGTCTAGAATCTGCCTCTAGTCTCTACTTCATTGCAAAAAAAAAAAAAAAACCCTCCACTTGCACAGAAGTCCTGCCAGAGCTGCAGGAGAAACAGCCTTCTCCCTCCTTGGCTGGAAGCCCCGGGCCTCCGCAGCCCCTCCCTCCCCCGAGGCCAGTTGCTCACGAGCAGCTTAGCAGTTTGGAGGCTACAAAACAGGAAATAATGCACCCGTCCTGACGAAGGCTAAAATCTCCTGTGCAAAACCCTTCCTCGGGCACGTTTCTGCAGCTTTCCAAATCTAGAGCTTTGGAAAAAAAAAAAAAATCAGGTCCCCTCGCCAAGATCCCTGGGTTTGCTTAATCATTTCCTTCGCCCCTGGACAGCCTCGTGAACCCTGGAAGAGAGATGGTGAGAAAGAGCGAGGTGGGAGCGGAAAGTGTTTTAAAAGTCAGCCACAAGACAGAACAGGAAATTCTGGAAAGCGGGGGGATGTTTAATTCCTCAGTGAGTGCCACTGCAACCGAAGATAGCAGCTCTGGACACAGTGACCATTCTAGCATCTTCTTTGGCTGTTGAGGCTGACCCGGAGGGAACTGGGTTGCCTCCTTCATTCGGGGGCTTAGTGGACAGTGTGAGAGCGGCTCAGACTTCAGCCAACCCCACCCGCCGCCCCCCCACCCCGGGGTCTGGCTCAGGCAGCAAACAGAGGGCTCACGCTGTCCCTGAGCAGGGTAGACAGGACCACGATGGGCTCCCAAATGGGCAAAGTAACTCCTCCCCTCCCCGAGCTGTGCCAGGTGAAAGGTCAGGGGCCTCCTGCAGGCTGCCTACGACCAGAACGGGAAGGGGGTGGTGATCCAAAGCTGTTTTGTCGCTAAAGCCCCTGAAAGACCATCATAAGGGGCTTCTTTGGCCTTTCTTTATTTTCTCTCACTTTCTGAGTTTTCCCTGGCAAATCCGAACTATGTGCTTTATTAATCCTTCGGATAAGTCATTGTCTTTAGCCGCGATTTTTATCTGAAACTGGGGACCCACCCATTAATGTCAAGCCAGCCTATGGGATGGGGTGGGGTGGGGTGGAATGGAATAGAATATCTCCTGTCATAGTATAGGTAACAGAGGCAACAGTGATTAGTGAAAGGTGAGGTTTTTATTATGAATATGCACATAGAGATTCAATATGTAGTTCTTACTATAATTTGTAAGCATAAAAGTTTAAAAGTCTCTGGTCTTTCGTATAGTTCAGTGGTTAAAAATGTGGGCTACTGGCATGGCTTGGAATCTCAGTAACCTATTTTAGGGGAATCCCAAGCCATTTAATATGTAAAAATTCTCTCTGGAAAATTGGTCAAATAGCTAGTTTCAGATCATCTCACCCACTGAGAACAACTAGAAAAGCTAGACCAAAAAAAAAAAAGGGGTTCTGAAGGCACCCTGAGATGGAGACACGGTATCTCACCGCCCTGGAGAGCCACAAGGAGCCTGGCCACTGACTTCCCAGCAGAACTGACAGAAGCCAGGAGACGAGACTCTTTAGGGAAACATTAAGGGCTGAAAGAAAATAACTTGCACCTTGTCATTCTATACCCAGTAAAAAAATATCCGTCAAAACTTAAGAGGAAATAAACACGTTTTGAGACCAACAGAAAGTGAGTGAATGCATTACCAACAAACTCCCAAAAGATGAAAGGAAGTTCTGTAGCGGGGAAGAGAATGATCTCAGATGCAAGAATAAAAATTTAGGAAAGAATAAAGAGCAGCAAAACGATACATGGATTAGTAAGTCTAATGAACTATTGACTGTATTCAAACATAATAATAATGTCTCATGGGGTTGAAAATATACGCAGAATTAAAATATGTTACAGCAGTAGCACCAAAGGCAGGCAAGAAGGAACCGGGGGTTAAACTTGGCCTGAGTTCCTCGCACTGCCTGAGAAGTAGTAAAAGCACTAATTTTGTGAGACTCTATTAAGTCAAGAATCACACTTGTACTCTGTAGGGTAATAAAAAGGAAAAGAAAAGAAAAGAGGAAAAATAGAATGATCTAGAAAAATGAGATCTCATTAATGTAAAAGGCCATAAAGGAGAGAAAGGGAAACTCGTAACACTGGAACTAATTGAAAGCAGCTGATAATATATTCATATGGTGTTAGTAATGTATGAAGAATTGCATTAGATGTAAGTGAACTAGGGAACACAACCCAAAGACATTGTCATGCTACATGAAAAAACCAAAACCCAGCGGACACTCTGCTGACGCGAGGCACACCTTAAGTGTAAGCACACAGAAAGAGAGAAAATAGAAGCGTAGAAAAGGTGCAGCCACACACACTAACCAACAGAAAGCTGATGAACGATTCTGGTACCAGAGGAAGTAGATTTTAAGGTAAGAAGCAATACAATACCGGGATATATTTTATAATAACAAAAAGCGTCAGTCCCACCACAAAGATAGAAATATCCTAACTCTACGAACACCTGGTAATAGAGCCTCGATATAAATGGAGCAGAAACCACCAGATTTAAAAGGAGCAATAAAGAAATCCCACAGTCTGGCCCTGGCTGGCGTAGCTCAGGCTGTGAACCAAAGCATCACAGGTTCGATTCCCAGTCAGGACATGTGCCTGGGTTGCAGGCCATGGCCCCCAGCAACCGCACATTGATGTTTCTCTCTCTCTCTCTTTCTCTCTTTCTCCCTCCCTTCCCTCTCTAAAAATAAAGAAAATCTTAAAAAAAAATACTTTAAAAAAAAGAAATCCCACAGTCCTTGTGGGAGGCTTCAACATCGCTCTCTCAGTAACTAGTAAACAAACCAACAAAAACTCATCAGTAGGAATAGAGAAGTTTTGACCAACACACTTGACCTAATTGACGTTTATAGAATAAAGCAACCCAAAACTGTAGAACATATATATGTATGTATGTATGTATGTGTATGTGTGTGTGTGTATTTTTTTGAGGGGCACAGAGGGCATTTACCAAAGTCGACATGCTGCTGGGCTATAGAATCGGTCTCAAACTGAGAAGCAGAGGCGGCAGGGTTTGCTGTTGGACAGGACGCGAGTGTGAGAGACGGAGGAGCCAGGGTTAATGATGACGGACTCCGTGCTCCCAGGTCCAGAGGGACTGATTCGTGCTGCGCAGTTAGCACTTTGGAACATGGGGGGGCGGGGGGGGGGTGCACGCGCGCGTGCGTGCGTGCGTGCACGCGTGGGCGTGTGTGGCAGTCAGAAGGTAGCCGGGAGAATTGACAAGTGTGAGTGAGCCTGGGAAGGGCCCTGCGGCCCCCTGAACATGGAGCGATTATTCGAGCTTGGTTTCCGGAATACTCGCAGCGTGAAATAATTTCCTGTTTCAGTCGCTGTCTTCTCAGCCGCAGTGTTTGCTTGTCTCGTGAACCGGGCTGCATCGTGCGTTTCCATCTGGAATGGTGTCCACACAGGGGAAAACACACACACACACACACACACACACACACACACACACTCTATGAAAGTCCCGCAAGGTGGACAGGCACTTCTTCTGGAAGAGTGAGGCGTCCACGCAGTGCCTGTCCTCTGTGATCAGAGTGGCGCCGGTCTGTTCATCGACCGAGTGTGCCGGCTGTTTGAGTCTGGGTCTGGGTCTGGGAGAGTGGGGGCCGAGAGACGCAGAGAAGCTTCCAGTGCGGCGGAGGGAGCCTCCGCTTCTAAGGCCAAACATCGAGGAAACAGCGTAGGAAGTCCCGTGTGCGCCATACGCTCGGAGTAGCAAGTAAGGGCGAGCATTCTGGAACTCCGTCCTGCGAACTAGCCCTAAGACACTGGGCTTCGTGGGAAATATTCTGTCTCAGCGTCGTCTCTGTGACGTGGGACTGACGTCACTGACGCTGTCATCCTGGGAGAAGTACATCGGACGGACGCCGTTCACCGGCTGCTCGGAGCAGAGCCTGGGACTGAGTCAGCATAAACCCCTCGCTGGCAACTTTCATTATTATCATGCTGCTTCAAACATTTCTTTCCTTGTTTACTGTGAGACCTCACTATTTTTTTTTAAATCTCAGGAGACAAGCTAAACACAGTCTATCATAATCCCATCTCCCTGATCCAATCTCATTTTTAAATAGTCCCTTCTAATATATTTTATATCGATCATTCCACGGTTGTGAAAGCAGGCCCATAGCAGGTGCTCAGTGCTGTATGCCTAAGCACGCCCACTGCCTGACTGTCCGATTCGATGCATAAAACTATTGTGTTTTATGTTTTATGTACTTCAGTTGCAGTTCTGTATGATGTACTATGTTGTGATGTTATAATTAAATCGTGGACATCCCCTTTATTTTCTAATGAGCTACAGGCTCACGATTTTTACGGCTCCAGGATGTCTCGCCGTGTCCATGTGTGAGCTGTGGCCGAGCCCCTTGTCCTCCCCTGTAAGCTGCTGGCAGGGGGCCCGGAGAGGCGGAATCAAGGTGGGGCTCCCTGTGTGAGCCTGGGCTGTGATAGAGTGAACTCCACAAGGGGAAGAGATTATGGGATGATCCCATTTTCACTCAGAGCTTTGCTTTTCACTCTTGCAAAGAGTGAAAATGTATGAAGACTCACAAATCCCCCAACACAGATCAATAAAAGATATGAGTGTTTGGATGCATTCATGAACAAAACCAACACATCCACACTGAGGAGATACACCTAAGCAAAGACCCCCTGAGACTGCTGGTTAATGCAAAGGTTGGCTCTAAAAGGCTGCAGAGAAAGAGGTTCGGCTACATATTATGTTTCCTAAAGCAGCACCCCCAAATTCTTAGGGTGTGCTGGGTGGGTAAATTGCTCCCTCTCAGGGCTGGGAAGGCAGAGAGGAAGTAGGGATGCAGAAATGAACATGAACGGGACAGCCCCCTGAGCATTGATGCTCTGCTCGCTTCTCATAGCAACAGGGGCGGGGCGGGGGGCGGGGCTGCAAGCCGGGTGGTCCAGAGGTTGGGGGGGTCTCTGGAGTCAGTCCGCCAGAGGTGTGAAAAGCAGCTGGGCCACTTCCTTCCCGGTGACTGCAGGTAGATTTGTAGCTGACCAAGGCAGCGAGGGCTCAGTGCCGAGTCCCCCTGCCTGCACCCTTCCCTGCCTGCACCCTTCCCGGGCCCCCACACAGAACACTGCTCTGTCCAGATCGGTTCTTCTCTTGTTCTGATTGATCCCAAAGCTCACCAGAAAGGAGAGCCAAGGAGAATGCTACTGCAGCCACTTCTTGAGAGAAGAGGGCAGCTTAGATGAGGGGGGTCTTAAGACGTGGCAGGAAGTGCCTGTTTTCGGGATGGACTTGAGTAAGACATGACAGAACAATGCCATCTATGTGAAACCCACATGCACACCGGAAGGGGGGCTTACGACCTCCGCCTGGAAGGTCACCGAGCTCACCCAACTGGGCCAGCGGCTCCCGATGGATACCAACGTGGAATCGCGTGGCTTTGCTTCTCCCAGGGCAGCCTGCAGGTTGACAAGAGCATCTTTCTCCCCAAAACTGTCTTTTCTTATCCCAGCCGGTGAGTGATGGCCTTACACAGGTGGGCTGAGAAGGAAATAAAACTAGGAAACCTGGGAAAAAGACCACCAGTTCAAGGACTGCTCCATGTCCACGCGGTGTGTTTTATTTCATTTCATCTTCCAAGGGACCCAGTGGGGTGGGGATCTTCATTCCCTTTTTACACATGCGAAAGCCCAAGTCCAAAGAAGTTACAGAATTTGCTGGCAGCCACAGAGCGGAGAAGTAGAAGAGTAAGGATTCCATGGGGCTTGTGTGATTCCAGAGTTGATAGACGGAATCGTGGGGCTGCGTAGTCACACTGGCCAGAAGGCTGGTGGTGGGGCGGGGGAGAGGTACAGAAGAGGGGCCACCATCTCCTCTCTGCAGGTCACAGCACACTTTTGGGGTCAGCCTAGGAGACAGGGGACACACCTCTGATGCCAGCTTGTGGCTCCTGCCCGCTTGCGTTCTGTGTTTTCTCTTGTATGAAATGGACATGAGAGCAACCAACAGCCCTTGAGCAGGGAGCAGGGAGGAGGTCCCATTCATCGCCCAGCATTTGGGAAGTTCATTATAATTCCAGGTCCTTTTTACTGTACGGAAGCCTGACGTTTGACATTTGGGTAAAAGGCGAAAAAAGTCTGCAAAAGGCAGCGCGGGGCCTGCCCGTCCAGTTCCTTGCCAACAGAAGTCCTTCTTTGGCTGTCTTCCCTTATGAATGATTTTGAAACTACAGTTTTAAAAACAGTTCCTTCTGGGAATTATAAAAGCAATAGGGTTTTCGGTAGAAAATTGTTGTGTCAACAGAAATGCATGAAAAATAAAATCCCCAATTTCTCTGTCACCCAGAGAGAAGTACTGTTGATCACCAAATGCTTTTCTTCCTTTTTTCCTAACGCATAGACTCTTATTTTTGCAGCTGGACATGACTGCATAAAAAAAGTCTTGTTGCATGTAATTTTTTCATCAAAGCTTGTATTATTGGTTCCCTATTTTTATAAATTTCTATTTATTGATTTGAGCAAGAGGAAGAGAGAAACATCATTTGTTGTTCCACGTATTTATGCATTCATTGGCTGATTCTTGTATGTGCCCTGACCAGGGATCGAACCTGCAACCTTAGCGTATCAGGACAATGCTCTAATCCCCACTGAACTACCTGGCCAGGACCAGCATTTCCCTATGTTTTAAACTTTAAAACTTGGAAAACATAATTTTTTTTTGATAACTACCTAACAGTCTGCCCCAGCGGTTATTAAAACATATTTAATCATTTTTCCCTTGATGGACATTCTTTTGTATCCAATTTCAAGCACCATTTTCCTCATATGAATGTTTGTTTCTCCTTTACACAAGTATTGGGGTCCTAACCTGCCAAACACTTTAAATTTCCCATCAAAATCCATCTAGATTTTTCTATATCAGAAGAGATGAGACACAAACTATAAGTGTGATCTCAGCTCTGAAGCAAACGCCATGCTCTGCTGTAGAAGAAATGGCTCATCAGAGAAGCCAAAATGTCCTTACACCGAACTTTTGGGTCACCCAGAGAAAAGCAAACTGACAGTGAACTTTCCTGGACTCCCCACCCCACCACCCCTCTACCCAGCCTATAGCCGTGCATTCCTCTTCGGCCTGGCCTGGGTTCCCCACTCACTACCCACCGTTCACTCAAGAGCTTACAATCCCGTCCTCACTCCCACCGGTCTGCGGTCAGCAGAGACAGACAGACCTTGCAGGCTGCCCAGTTCAGCACCCTAGGCTTTCCGTTAATTTCTAACTGCACACGTGATATAGAAAGGCATCTTCCCAGTTAAAATAATTAACAATGTAAAGAGAAAGATAGACTCCCTTTAACCACTTATCCCTGATTTCTGAAACTTTCTCTTTCAGCAAAGACATCTAGTGCTGTAAGTGGGGGGGGGGGGGGGGCGGGGGGCGGGCAGGGGGGAGGTCCTCAGGCCCCAGCCGCCTTTTGGAGACTTTTTTTTTTTTGCCTTTTACCCAAATGTCACATGTCAGGCTTCCATATAGTTAAAAGGAGAGAGAGAGAGAGAGAGAGAGAGAGAGAGAGAGAGAGAGAGAGAGAGGGAGGGAGAGAGAGAGTGAGTCATGGCACATGCCTGGGTTGCAGGCCACGGCCCCCAGCAACTGCACATTGATGTTTCTCTCTCTCTCTCTTTCTCCCTCCCTCCCCTCTCTAAAAATAAATAAATAAAATCTTAAAAGAAAAAGAATATTGCTATGTCATGTTTGTTTTGTTTGGAAGTTTTTCAAAGTATCTTACCTTTGTAACCAATGCTTGGGTTCCCACAGCACAGATGCACCGTGGACCCTGGTTGATTTACCTGGAACCCTACGGATGGACACTTAGGGAGTTCTAGTTTGTCACTGCAGCAGACCAGGAGCCCTCTCCACGCCTGTCTGGGGGAATGTCACTTCTCCAGGGCAGCTACAGAGCATTGGACCTCCCGGCCAGAGAGGGCGCACTTTTCCCTTTTATCGTTAATGGCCATGGCGCATCACCACCGCAAGACCGCCCCACAAACCCTCAGGAACAGCCTATTTCCATCTTTCCGCGACCGAGCTCCCCAGTGGCAGCCGGCAGCAGGCAGCCGCTTCTGTTTCTTACCCCACTTCGTCCGGTCGTTTTTCGTCCTCCCAGCCTACCTTCTCTAAGTCCCCTTTGCCATCCATGTTCCCTGCCTCTGTCCTGAAATGGGGTCGTAGCCTGGAATTGCGCACGCCTTGCTCTAACGAGGCGATCTCGCGCACTGCTGTGGTTGGTACAAGTGCTCCCTCGAGGGTCACAGACTCAAATACGTACAGGAGCCCCGAGGTTGGAAAATGCTGCCGGTCTAGGCACCTCTCTCTCCTCCACCCGCGGGACCAACCCAAGCCCACACCCAGATGTTGTTGCTTGTTTGGAATCTGCGCCTAATGCTCTCAGATGTTTTACAAAAGGAGCTAGAAGTCTAGATGCGCATGTACATGCTCAGAGTTCTTAAGGGTTGAAAATGAATGTGAAAGGAAGATGAATCCCATGCGGTCCATGAAACACACCTAGGAGGCCAATGCAGTTGCCAAGATATCAGACAGGAACTTCTGTCTTCTAATTCCCTCTCCTAAGCGGGCCCTGTCCCCCCTGAGCCTCTGACTCCCCCTCAGAAATCGTTCCAGAATTCTGCCCACTCATCTGCATCCTCACGGCCACTGCCTTCATTCCAACGCTCACCAAGTCGCATCCTGGCTGCGACCAGAGCATCCCAACTGGCTTCCTGCCTCCAGCTGGTACTGCCCTGCCCCCGCCTGTTCGCTCCCCTCCTCTCGATTCCACAACACACTTGCCCCGTGGCTGACAGAGCGAGAGAAGGAGGAGGAGGAAAAGGTGGGGCGCGTGTCCAGGTCCCTCCGCTGCTCAAACGGCCTCACTGGCACCCTATTGCTCACAAAGCAAAGTTGCCGATGGCGACCACATTCGACCAGCACTGGGCCCAGCGGTATAAAATTGGACCCAACCTTATCAAATCAGGTTCCATATAAACATTCAGATATTGGATTCAGGGGTCTTCTGAAAGATCTGGCTGGCGGACAGCCCTGGGTCCGCATAGTTAATAATATGCACGATCAGCGGTGACCTCGGCTTTAGGGAGCCAGGCCCTATGTCCTTACTGTGGCCGGCCTCATGCACCCACGTTGCTGCCCGGTCCGGGGAGAGTGTGCAACCTCGGAACCACAGGCTAAAATCCAGCCTGTTGGTATGCACTTACAACCCACCCTGCATGCTATGTCCCCCCCATGCCAACTTCCAGCCCTAACTCCCAGCCTTCCCCTCACCCCCTTCCTTTTCTCCATCCCTAACAATGGCTGACTCAGATCGTTTCAGACGTGAACCTAACCCCCACTCAAATGCCATGACTGTCTGAGCTACTTAAATCAAGGTAGACACACTCCTTTCAGAGAGGTCGTCCCTGTGGGTCAATAAATCTCTCTTCAAATCACTAATGAAGTTGAACTTGCTCTAGACAGGCCGTTTCAGGCTGAAGAAACTCCTCCTGAAGCTCTTGATTTGGTTCTCAGGAGTCTGCGGCTCAGCTCCGATTCTGACCGAGGGAGACGGCACTGCTGACCGACAAAGTCACCCTCATTCATTTCCGCCCCCGGGAGAAAGACCCTCCAGGACGGATGCAGCTCCCCGTCGTGGAGAGCACACAGACACACCCACGCCACCCCCTTTGCTAACTGGTTTTCTTCCTGCACATATGTGATAATATGTATAAGCATTGTTTTATTGCGTGGTAATTAGTTATAAACCAAAGTTGTTCATAAAGACCATTGCATTAGGATTATTTTTGCAGAGCTAGATTTAATTTTTTTTTCATTTATTTTGTTTTAAGATTCTTTAAAGTGGTAAAATCTCCTGGATGCTACTAGCAGAACACCAATGCCAATGGCAGGGGGTGGGGGGGGAATGTAGCTTTAAGAGAGTCAACTCTGAAAACTACATTTCCCAGAATCCTTTGCAACTAGCCACGTCCATTTAACCTGGTTCTGGCCAATGAGCTGTCAGAAGGCACTGGGTACACTTCCCCAGAGGCTCGTGGGTGGGGGGGGGCAGGTGAACCCTCAGGTGATTCTTTTCCTTCTTTCTTGCTATCTGATCAGCTACGTGACTTTGAGAAAAGGGTCAAAAAAGTCTGGCCTTGAAGTCTGTACCATACCAACACCTGCACCCACCTCCCCGGATTCTCACTCAACGGGAACAATAAGTCTTATTTAAGCTGCTGGTTTCGGGGTTTTCCCTCATAGGCAGGCAAACTGTATTCTATTCCAAGCTACTTTAAACAACAGGGTTCAGGGGGACAGTGGACCCCCCCATTGGCTAGCTCCCCGAAAACCACACGCAGAGACTAATTAAGCGACAGCTGTAAATACTATTACTTGATTCATAGCATCTCAAAATTCCCCGTGTGCTGTCTCACCATTTTCTGCCTTTTGGCCCAAATGTAATCCACTATGAAATGTATCAGCTGTGCACATGCGAGGTGGAGATCCGGACCACCTGAAAAACTTAAATCCAACTCCTCATCTCCATTTTGGCTGCAAGAAAGATGGTGAGGAAAGAGCTGTCCACTTCTCCCTTGGCCCTGGTGCACGCCCAGGGACAGGCTAGATTTTCCTGTAGCCACCCCTCCTTAATAAATTCAAGAGAGCGCCCCCCCCCCATTGCAAACAGCTTCTAATAGTATTACTATTTCTGGGCTAAACGGGGGACGTGACCCTGGCCAGTAGCTCTGTCTGTGGACCTTATCTGAATAATTGCTTCAGTTCCCCACTTGTTTCTGGGTGGGTGTAGGCCTGACCTCTGGGCATGGCTGAGCATTACTCATAATCAAACCGAGAGTTTCGACGCGAAATGTGACAGTGTGTGTGTGTGCTATATCTGTTTTCTCTCGGGCGGATTATTCAAATACCATTGAGTTGAAGTCGAGTTGTCCCAGAGCCCACTGAGTCTTCGCTCCAACCGTCCCTGGAGGGGCCCTGCCTTCGAGAGCTTCCTCTGCGCTATCGTCATCTGTTTCTCAGGGGACAGGGGGTGGTCGGATGTTTTCAGCCTGATCATCTCCTCCCGTCTCCGGTCCCCTGCACGTCCCGCCCCTGCCCCTCTGTCAAAGCCGGGTGGATCTTATCTCTCCCAGCGAGGTTGCTGGAACCAGAAAGCAGGCTGGAGAACATTTCCCCCAACTGTCCTGTTTTTCGTCATTTCTTTCTGACACCTCCAGATAACTTGTTAGCAACTGTCTCCCCCTCTTCGGTGTCCAGCCCCCCTGCGTGTGTGGGGGCTGAAGCGACTTTACCCAGGAACGTATAACTAGACACAAAACCGCACCTTTCCCAATCGGTGACCCCCAGCAGACATCCAGAGACGTCTTCCAGGAGAGAGGTCTTTTCTGCCCGGGTGGAAACTCCGCTGCCTTTCAGGTCACCACCAGGAACGTCCTGGGAATGGGTGGCAGGGAATCTTTCCAAATGCTGGTCCCAGCGCCACGTCATAACACTCGAGACCTGGGGTTAGGCTTAGACATTTGATGGGAAATGTCACAGGGCTCTTGGCTCTCCCCAGGCAAAACTATGTTTCTTGAAGTTCCTGGAAGTCTCCGAAAAGCGGTCTGAATTCCTGCCACTGGGGAGGCAGGACACAGGGGCTTCGGAGGATGGAGCCTTTCGTTGCCCAGCGAATTCCCTCTGCGCAAGTCCTGGGTCCGGGGCCGTCGCTGCTGCCCACCCCCGGGGTTCCGGTCTCCTCACGGGAATGATACGACTGAAGCGCTCTCCTGCCTAATGCGCCAGCCACTGGGCAACCGTTGAAACTTAAATGTAGATGAACAACAATGAAAGGAAGCTACACATTCGTCTCGGTTTCATTAGCCACATTTCAGATGCTCGGTAGCCACACGTGGCCAGCAGTTGCTACATCGAATGGCTCAGACTAGAGTATTTTTATCACTGTGAAAAGTGCCTTTGGGACAATTCCACTAAACTTTCTGACTCACCTGGGACATCCCTGGGTCCCACCTGTCGACCCACCTGTCGACCCGGCATAATCGTGAATAGCTCCCTCTTTCACTCTAATCAAGTCCTGGCTGGGAAATACAACTTCATAATGAAAATGAACTTGGCCCCCCGTCTCCTCACAGCCCCCACCCCAAGCCACCAGCATTTGCCAGGACTTCCCTGAGACCCAAAACCCTTTGTCCTGATGAAGAAGCCGGCGGTGTCAGCGAAGCTTCTGTCACCTTGTTCCTGATTCGCCCCACCTGTCAAATCTAACAGTACTAATCATAGAAAGAAAAAAAAATGCAAGTGAAGGAATTGTCCATTCTCCCAAAATGTGTGATTTGCTTGTAAGCAGTGTCAGTTTTGTTTTCTATTTCCCCGTGCCTCCAAGAGCTCAGATTGGCCCCTTTGCCCAGAAAGATGCCCGCAGGTCACAGAGGAAGGGGGCAGCCCCCGCTGTGGCTTTTCCTCTGAGCTGCCTGGCACAGCGTCAGCTCCAGAGCACCTTAGCTCAGGGCCACTGGCCCCCCCGCGCCATCCTTCGCTGGCCTTCGCCCCTACCTGTCTCGTCCAGTAGAGGGCGTCTGAGTTTAATATTCTTGGGAAAGAATATCTACAGAATCATCAGGGATTTTTTTTCCTTCCAGTAATACTTGTGTGTGTGTGTGTGTGTGTGTGTGTGTGTGTGCGTGCGCGCAGCAATCTGAGATAGCAGATAACACAGGTCACCTGAAGGACATGCCATCAGAACTTGGAGATCAAGAGCCGTCCAGGCCGCACGCAGCCAGCCCGTTGGGGAACCTCCCCCGGCACTGGGCCTCCCGGGAAAGCACGAGCAGACACCATTTTGCAGAACTCCTAAGGCAGGAGGTCTGCACTGGGTGAGGTGCAGTCCCTGCCGCCTAGAGTCGAGCCCCGAGTGCCGGGGGCTGCCCCCAGCTGCACCCCACCCCAGGCTGGCACCTACCCTTGTGGGGCTGGGGGGCAGTCCAGCATCTCACACCCCGGGGCCAGCAACAAAATGGTGGTGACCGAACAGGGACATCTGCAGGGACCCAAGGGGGACCTTTGTCCCACCTGTGCAGCTGCCTGGCTCTGCACTGTCAGTCAACATGCACTGTCCATCATCCGACGATCTGCCTGCCTGTCTGTCTGTCTGTACACCCCCTCTTCCCCCCTTTCTCTCAGTCTTTGTTTCTCTTCCCCCCTCTCTCAGTCTTTCTCAGTCTCTCAATCTCTGTCCCCTCCCCCCGCCATTTCTCCTTCTGTCTCTCTCTCCCTCACCCTCCCCACTTCTTCATCTCTGTTTCACTCTCTCCCTTCTCCCCCTGCCTCCTTGCTTTCTCTCTCTCTCTCTCCTCCCTTCTCCCCCCAGCCCTTCCCCCCACCATCAATCTGTCTCCGTTTCACCCTCTCTCTCCACTTCCTTCCTTTTCTCTCTTCCCACCCCTCATTCTCCTTGCTTCGGTCCTCCCCTCCCCCAGCAGAAGGGGCTGAAGTCCCAGCTGACTTGATTCTTGCACTCGGCCCCTCGGTGGGGCTGAGGCATTACTGACCATAGGTCGTAATTTCTGCTTGTGAATCTCAGGGGCGGGGCGCTGAGACACGTTAGGAGTCGGGGTTACTGGGTTAGCCTGCTTTGGGGCATGGAACCTATGCGGGAGATTATGGGCATTCACCGGAATCTTTCAAAGATTCCCAGAAAACGCTGGAAGGGGCTTCTCAGTAGCAAACACCCATCACTGCACTGCATCTGTCAGGATGAGGTGGCCCCGTGGCTGGTCCCCGGGCTCCGGCAGCTGTGCCATGCGGGAGATTCATCTTCTGAACCCTCATCTCTTTTTTTCCTGCAATAATGGCACCTTCCTTCAGGAATAAATAAGACCATCTATGTGGAGGGCTTAGCAAAGGCCCAAGGTACGGGGGCGCAGGGAACACCAGATAACACTGTCTTATCATCCCGCTGCCACGGGCTCCCCCAGCAGGCCTGGCTGCAGGGAGCTGGGCCTCTGCCCACAGGGAGCTGGGCCTCTGCCCGCACGTGCCCGTGGGAGGCAGCTCCGCAGCGGCCGAATGTGGGGGGAGGTGTGGCCCCACCCCACCTGTGACGGCCTCTCCAGGATTTCCTAAGTCCTCGCTTCGTGACTCAGTTTCTCTCCGAATAAAGCAACTGAGCTTTGCTGGCTGGCCCCCTCCTCTGACTGTTGCTAAAACACGCGCAGCAGAACTTTAGGGAGCCCCTGTGATGAGCTAGGGACTGGGGAGAAATAAAGACCTGCCCGCCCCACCCCCACTTCCCAGGGCTCCATGGGCAATGCCAGCGTTGGCCTAAGCACGAACGGTGCCGCCCCGCACTCCCCCAAGTGTCCGAGATGGGATGATAAGTAAGGTCGCTCCACGGAAAACAGAACACCAGACCTGGGTAAGTTCAAAGTCAGGGAGGAGAGACAAAGATACATAGAAAGATGATAGATGGACAGAGAAATAAATAGATAGATGAATAGACAGATAGATAGATCATTGATAAGTAGGCAGGTAAATAAATGATAGATAAATAGATAATAGTTAGATGTCTGATAGGCAGGAAGGCAGGTAGTAGGTAGACAGAAAGGTAGGTAGGTAAGGAGAGGGCAAGAGAGGAGAGTAAGACCTGGCATCAAATCCTACCCCCGAGCTGAGCAGCGGCGTGACCATGGACACTGTCACTGCTCTGCAATTCCACCTGGTAAACAGGGGCCGCCGAGCGCCTCCGTGCACGGGGGCTGGGGGCTGGGGGCTGGGGGCTGGGGGCTGGGGGCTGGGGGCTGACTCGTGGCAGGCAGGTGCCGGGGCACAGTCAGCACGGGTTCCTCAGCAGGCCCCCAGCCAGCCGCACGCACGACGGAGGCCCGAGCCAAGGAGGGGCTCCCTCCCCGAGAAAGAAAGAGAGTGCCTCAAAAGAAAATGACTTTGCTGTAGCGTCTGACGTCATGTGTCATTTCAAAAAAACTACCATTCTGCTGTGTGCTTTATTACTTTTGAACCTCATCTGGCGCTTGGGAGAGGACCCCGTGGGTGCACGGGAGCCACCCAGATGGCCCTGCAGATTGTGAGGCTCGGCCTGCCTCCCACTATTAGATTAGGTGTCACCTAAAGTGACAGCTCCCCGACAGGCCGGGAGGATGGGGGCTGGGTGGAGGGCAAAGGTGATGGAGCACTGGCTCCTGCCTATTCCGGGGACCAGAGGGGGTGGGGTACACAGACAGCACAGAAAAGGGCCTTGCAAAGAAGAGCCCGGACCTCCGGCCGCGTTCTGCTCACAGCCGTGGACGCAGCCGTGGCTAATGGAGGCGCAGTTTCGATCTTAGAGACGCCCGTACCTCCTGTTCCACCGGCTTCCCAAATACCAACTCGAATTGTATGCAGGCTCCTATAAATGGCCTCAGCGGTCACCAGCTGCCAAGGGCCATACCAGGCTGTGAATCCCAAGGTGACACTGTGGGGCCAGCCCCACTATCCTACCCCTTGACCCTTCCGAAGAGCAGGCTGGAACCCAGGGAGACTGATGACCTTGAAGTCCCACAGTCAACGGGCAGAGAACCAGCATTTTGAATTCTCTTCCTTCTAATAAGGATGTTCTGCCTCTGATAACTTCCTGCCTTAGGTCACGTTATCAGGTCTCTTGATAAGATTTATCTCACCTGCTTCTTAAACCTCTGCCCACACGGACTTCAGCAAAATAGAAAGTTAGTCTCTCATATCACTTAAAGATCTCGGAGTTGATAGATTCAGGCATGGCTGGATCCAGGACTAGGCTCAAACCATAGCCATCGAGTCCATCTTTTTTTCTGCTTTCCTCTATGTGGACTTCACTCCTGGGTAGATCCCCTTTCGGGAGACGGCCCAGGTGACTTCACATTCACACTCTCTCTGTCTTAAGCCCTGGCAGAAATAAAACACCTCTTTGCCAACAATTCCAGCAAGAGTCTTGCCTCGAGTTCATCTGAACCACTGAGAGCATTCGTGAATGGACCAGTTTGCCAGGCCTAGGAATCGATGCCCATCCCTGAAGCGGGGAGCCAGGGTCAGCCCCCCAGGGCCCCATGAGCTGCACGTCGTGGGTGGCAGTCAGCCAGAGGCACACCAGGAAGTGTTTTACCCAGAGACCAGAAGGTGGACACTGCGAAGACAAGACCTAGGACAGCTGTGGCACACAGTAGCTGCTCAATTATCCACCAGCTATTAAAGGGAGCGCCTGACCAGAAGTCAAGGGCCACTTGGGGATCACTGAAGTTCTGGAATCATACCTCTAAGCCACTGGTTCTTTACCTTGGCAGGGCACTAGAAATTTCTGCAGAGCTTTTAAACCTCTTCCTTCCCCCAGCCCCACCCTCAGAGGTCCTGACTCAGCTGGTCCAGGGTCAGGTCTGCACAGCCCTTGTGAAATGCACCCGGGAGGCCTCGGTGCTCGGCCAGAGCTGGAAACCACCGCTTTGATCGAATGCATTCATTTGGCCGGTGCCCACAAACCTCCTGACCATCGCGCCAAATCCCTTAAGGCCCAAGGAATTATTGGGAAGTTGGGAAGTGAGGCTTAGAGGTGACGCCTTCGTGCAAAATTTGAAAATCCCCACCCCCCCGAATTGTTTCTCCCAGCACCCCATCTGCTACAACAGGACTTCGGTGATGGCTTTGAAACAAACCCGAAGCAGAGCCGAGCTGTGTCCGTTCATGTGTGTGCATGCGTGTGAGCCTGTGTTCGGTGTGTGCAATCCGCCCCACCCCTGTGATGACACAAAATGTTGCTCTGGGTGGCTAAACCAGCAACCCGGATGACTCAGGAACTTAGCGAATGCTGAGTCATCTGCCTCCCAGGTTTCTCCACTTTCTTCCTCCCTCCCGACCTCGTGTCACCCTCCAGCTTCGGAGGAAGGGTTGTGAGTATTTGCCATCACTCGTGACGGACAGATGAACATCATCACGTGCCTCCAGGGACGAGAGGCTGAGAAGGATACATCACCCTCTAAGCCCTGAGTTCCAGGCAAGCACACACAGCCTCTATCTAATCATGAGGAAACCTCAGACAAACCCAAAATGAGAAACACTGTTACGCGGGACCGGCGGCAGGGGAGGGACGCTATTCTTCAAAGATGCCAGTCTCACGAAGGACAGAGAAAAGCTGTGGAAGTGTTCCAGGTTTAAGGAGGCTAAAAAGACGTAAAAATGAACTGCAAAGTCTGCGCCTTGGCTGGATCCCGTCCGGGAGCAGGGCGGGCCCTGAACAATCGTGTAAGATTAACTGATGAAGTTGGAATGCGGACAAGAAACTAGATCAAACGTTTGCATCACTGTAAGTGGATGGAGTGGTTCATTCCACTGGGGCCCTCTGTGTAAGAGACTACCCCCATTCTCAGCAAACACGCACTTGGAGAATTTAGGAGTAAAGGGTCATGGTAAATGTAACAACCACAAATAATGTAGGGGCAAAATGTGTGTTTGTGTGTGTGTGTGTGTGTGTGAAGGGAGAGAGAACCCAAACCATCAAGCAAATGGGGTAGATTATTAATAGGTAAACCTCATGAAGAATGTACAGGCATTCCTTATATTATTTCTCTATTGCGACTTTTTGGTAAGTTTGAAGTTATTTTCATACATAAAAGGTGTTTATAAAGGTGGGGACAGAGGAAGATTACGCACAGCATGTTCATTTACTTGAAATGGGGAAATACATCTCATGACTCATCAAATTCGGCACCACAAACACGCATGCGCGCGCACCCCCCATGTATGAAAACTCATTCCTCATGCTAATAAAACCACGAGTTCCTCTTTGCACCTGAGACAATTCAACGGTCACAATGTGACGGACATGGATCCCTGAACAGGATTGTAAATTCTCCCAAATGAGGGGGTTTCCAGGAAGCTGCTAGTTGACACTACCCCATGCCAGCAGTTTCTCAGGACTCCAGAAATTTCTTTAAAATATTCTTTATCCTCACCTGAGGATATACTCATTGACTTTAGAGAAAGAGGAAGGGAGAGAGAGAGAAACATCCATGTGAGAGAGAAACACTAATCGGTTGCCTCTCGTCCGAGCTCTGACCGGGGATCGAACCTGCAACCTTCTGGTGTACCGGATGACATTCTAACCAACTGATCCACCTGGCCAGGGGCATGAGTTTCTTAAATACAGGCCACTAAGTTACACTGAAGCGCACACAGCCCTTTAAAAACAGAAACCAATCTGGTCACTCCTCCTCAAAGCTTCTGAGCGGTGTCCATTGTCCCTTAGAATGAAGTCCAAACTTTTCCCTGGGCTCACAAAGCCCCCTGGGCACTTGGTCTCTGTTTATCTGTCGGACTTCATCTCAGAGACTCTCCCACATTAGCCTGCGTTTTGGTTCTTGAACACGCCGAGCCCTTTCTTACCTCCGTGCCTTCGCACCTGCTGTTCCCTCTCCTGGAAAGCTCTTGCCCAGTGCCTCACGTAACTCCTTGTATCTCTTCATTTAAGTCTCCCTTCGCACGTTGTCCAGCTCTCTTTATTTATTTTGTTCATAGAAATGACCACTAAGTGGGCTTTGTAAAAACTCGGATTGTTTCCTCTGTGCAAATACAAGGGGGGAAACCTCGTCAGAACATTCATCACTCTTCCAGGGCAGGGAGTTTGTTTATTCTCATCACCACTGTAGCCCAGCACCGAAAGCCAAGCCTGGCACATAACAGATGCTCAGGACTCCAGAAATTTCTTTAAAATATTCTTTATCCTCACCTGAGGATATACTCATTGACTTTGAGAAAGAGGAAGGGAGAGAGAGAGAAACATCCATGTGAGAGAGAAACACTGATCGGTTGAATCAGTGGACAAATGAGCAGCAGGAATAGATACATAGTTGGTGCTCCATAAATGAGCCTTAAAAAGAACAAAATTAGAAGACTTCAATGACCTGAGTTCAAGACTTTCTATACCCCTGACTGGTGTGGCTCAGTGGCTTAAATGTTGTTTTTCAAACCAAGAGGTTGCTGGTTCAATTCCCAGGCCGGGTACCTGCCTGGGTTGTGGGCCAGGTCCCCGGTTGGGGGCATGACAGAGGCATTGATTGATGTTTCTCTCCCTCCCTTCCCCGCTCTCTAAAAATAAATAAATAATGAATGAATAAATAAATAAATAATTTTGTAAAGACTTATTATAAATATACTGTAACCAAGGCAGTGCATTATTGGAATAAGGAGATATATATATATATATATATATATATATATATATATATATATATATCCATCCATCAGTGGAACATCCAGAAATATACCCACACAAATATGATCAGCTGAGTTCATTAAAAGGTGCCGAGATAGTTTAATGGGGAAATGGTAGTCTCGCCTACAACACTGCTAGACCAATTGGATATCCATTGCAAAAATAATGAATCTTGACCCTTTCCTCACAGTGTACATAAAATATTCATTCACAATAGACCATCAACTAATAGAGCTAACAGAAATAAACTTGTAAAACTCCCCGAAGAACACGGGAGAAAATTCTCTATGACCTTAGGCTAGGTAAAGGTGTCTTGAGCTATGAGATCATCCATATTTTTTTAATGGATAAATTAGTCTTCATGAAAATTAAAAACTTATGATCTTTAAAAGACACTAATTAAGAAAAAAAGCAAGTCACAAATGGAGAAAATATTTGCAAAGTGTGCCTGTATCAGATGATAGTCCAGAATATAAAGAAGTCTTTAAAACTCAATGAAAGGAAGACAATTTTTTAAATGGGCAAAACATTTAAACAAATAACTTCAAGAAAACAATCCAAGAATAGCAAATAAGCACAGATACAGGTGTTCAATATCATCAGTCGTTAAAAACACAATGAGATATTGCCACACACCCACTAAAATGGCTAAAAGCTACAAGACTGGTAATGGCAGCTGTTGGCAAGGGTGTGGGACAATCGGAACTTCCACGCCTTGCTGGTGGCACTGCACAGCGGGCAGCCCCCGGGTCAGACAGTTTGGTGTCTCTCTTAAAGTGACACCCACCCTTAGCGTACCACCCAGCGATCCCACCACATGGCGTTCCCCGCAAAAAATAAAAGCCGACGTCTACAGAAGAAGCTGTGCTCAGTCATCCCTGGCTGCCCTATTTATAACCACCAAACACCAGCAATAACCCAAATGTCCATCGACTGCTGAGTGGAAAAGCACACTGTGGCCCATCCCTCTGACGGAACGAACACTCGTCAGCAGTATCGGGGAAGAAATCACGAGTCCACTCCAGCATGTGGGTGAATCTCAGAAACATACTCAGCGACAGGAGCGCACGCCCTCCTTCATGAGAAATTCTGGAAAAGGCAACGCCACTGAGACGGGAGGCCAATCAGCGGTTGCCGTGGTGGCAGGGATGGTTGGACAGACAGTGAGGAGCTGTATACACGTGTCAGAATTCACTTAACCTGGGTGAGTCGTGTCACATGGAAATGGCACTGCCATACAAGACACGCGTGCCAGACGGAAGAAAAATGCGCTTCCGTCACAGCTGGTGTTTCTTCACTTTCCACCTCCAGGAAGAGCGCCAGCCTATGTTGACATTCCTGTTAACCTGTCAGGTCACCGTACTCCCCGCCCCTGCTGGTGCTGCAGGAGCACAAAGAATGGTGACTCACAGGCCTGCCATGCCCCAATCCCTCATCCCGGCCTCCTCCGTGAAATGGGATCATAATAGGGCCTGCCTCCCAGACTTGTTTGGGGGAGGGCGAGAGGAAGCAATACAGATTAAGCACCATTTGGCTGAGGCTCAGTAAATATTAGCAAGCACTATACTAATTACGGGTGGGGCGTTTATTAATGCATCCACCCTGTGCTTTGTCTTGGGAGACATCTTCCCATTTCACCCTCACAACAAGGTGGGGCTTCTTAATCCCCTCCTGCAGAAAGAAAGAAGCTGGGAATCAGACTGGTAGGGGAGGTAAGGACACACCAGCAATTAGAGTCTGGATTCAAATCCAGACCTGCCTCCCTCCCGCATGCGCACCGAAGGGTTACAGAAATCCCATTCTGATCATCGCTGCCCTCTCCCTTTCTCCTCATTCTCCTCTCCTAGCGCTTCAGTCACTAGGGAGTCATTTCCTGTATCCACCAGCTCCTTCAATGGCCCTTCTTCCCACTGAGTCCTCCGCCCACCTCTATGGCACATCCTTTGCTTAAACAGCATCACGTGGGTTGGGAAGCAGTCATGGCCGTCCCTCTGGAGGTCCCTCCCTGCCCACTCCCAGTCTCTATTGTTCTTCGCGGCATTCGCCTTCTCTGACTTTGTACAGCTACCCTTTCTGCTGACGGCCGGCACACACAGAGACACCCTCTCCATTCCCTTCCCTCACGCACCCCCACAGAGAAGGTACACTCCTTCTAGGCAGCGACTGGATCTGGGTGGAGTGGTGTCTCCTGTTGGTTTCCCATAGCTGTATCCTTCATACCTAAACCGTTCACACGACACTGGAATAATCATCAAGTTTTAGAAGGAACTTATAAGACCATCATGGTCCAACACTTACATTTTTATAGATGGAAAAGTCCAGAGAGGTTAAGTGACTTCCCCAAGGTCACACAGCCAGTTGGGGCACACCGCAGAGCAAGCTTTGCATTCCTTCGGATGCCTATCAGGTAATGGCTCTGCTATTTCCCATTGCCCCTCACGCCCAGGTCTAAGAAGGCAGGAGGCACAAGACACAGCTTAATCATTTTTTAATCTTGTTTTAAATTAATCTTTTTTTAAAAAGATTTTATTTATTTATTTTCAGAGAGGGAAGGGAGAGAGAAAGAGAGAGAGAGAGAAACATCAATGTGCAGTTGCTGGGGGCCGTGGCCTGCAACCCAGGCATGTGCCCTGACTGGGAATCGAACCTTCAATGCTTTGGTTCGTAGCCTGTGCTTAAATTAATCTTAACATCATGCAGTTGGACTGGCCATGACGGGTCTAGAAATCCTAGGCCTTTTATTGGATTTTCAAGGCTGTCTTCACAAAGATCGCCAGCCTTCAGGGGGAGCGGTAATAAGACAGCTTTCCACTCGTGTCCTGTTTGCAGGTCACGTGGTCTGCAGTCTATTTTAAGATAATACGTCTTAATAAATCCTCTGATCCTGAGTACAGTGCAGTGCCATTCTGGTCAACAGTAGCTTGAGTGTATTCAAGCCCTTATCTTGTTTAATGTAAACACTGAAAATATTCCACAATTTGTGGTAACTCTGGCTTTGGCGATTCTTCGTTTTTATTCCTTGAGACGCCAGAAGCCTTGTTGAGTCAGCACGGCCTGGGCCTCTCCCAGGCGCGGTGTGGTCCCGGGCCCAGGACCTGTCTGCGTTCCTCAAGCCAGATCCCCAGCACACTCGCTCCCTGCAGGCACACGGCTCTCTGCAAGGCGGAGCGAGGAAGACGGTCTTCTGGGCACAAGCTCCAACAGGAGCTCGCGGTGACGCAATGGGCTTACAAAATGTTCCTTTTGCATCTCTAGACAGCTCAGCCCTCTCCCTGTTTTGTGGATCACCTAGCACTGAGCATCATCTGGTCAAGAAAAACAAGTCCAAGGCTTACGCCTCTGATGGCGAAATCGCCGCTCACTCAGTGGGCAGCGGCAGAAAATGGTACCCGGCCACGCCCAAGCCACAGGGTTGCCTGGCAACATCCCACGTGCCAGAGCGTTACGTAGAGGCTCGTTAGGAAGAGATACTTGGGAGTGTTTGTTATACACTCAAAATGTGGGTGGATTCCATTGCAGAGGGCAGGGAAGAACTATTAGCCGGCCGGTGACTCGGGGGTGAGTTTACACTTCCATGATGGAAGTCGATTGTTCAAGACTCCTTTGGACTCATCACGGTATCAGCGTTTGATTGCGTTGACTGGTCCCAAGTCACGCAGCGATGACTACGTTATAGTGACTAGTACCCCTGCTCATTTCCCCTTGGACAAATTGTCTGCAAGGGACATGGGCCGTATCCTTAAAATCAGTGTCCGGCCTGGAGCACAGATGAGCCTAAGCACTTGGTTCCTGGTTTTGAAGGATTTTCTGTCCTGCAAAGTTCCGTTATTAACCAAACTATTTACCTATCTACTTAGAGTTCAGATCAGAAGCAGAAGGTTGTGAGAGCCAAGACTGCTTTAGATGCAAGTGACAGCAACATCCCTCCATCTGGTTTAAGAATAAAAAGGAATTTATCATCTTATGTAACCAAAGCATCCACATTTACTGCTGACTTCAGGCATAGCTGGATCCAGGTGTCCAGTACAATTAGCAGGGGTGTGTCATTTTCCACATCTTGGCTCTCTTTCCCTCGATGTTGGTGTTATTTTCAGGTAGACCCTGTCCATGTGACTGCAAGGCCATCATCTGTAGCTTTGGGCCTAGCTGATCTTCATGGATTTTGCGTCCAAAGGAAACATGCACACACGCTCATTTTTTCCCAACAGCTCTAATGAAAGTCCCATCTTGTGGATGATACCTGGGGGGCATACCCAGTCCAGAAGGCATTTTCTACTTGTGGGCCATTTCACATGTATCCAGTTGTTCTCCATCACACCCCAGCCTGCGTGATGATCCTTCCACAGATGTCCTTGGGAATTCACGCCAAGTTACCCTGGAGTGCGGAGGTGACCGTTTCAGGTGCAATAGTTGGCTTACACGTAGAAGCCGTGGTCCAAGGAAAAACTCTGTGTGAATCTGTAAACCGTGACGGCACACTCAGGAGCGTGAGGCCTCTCCCTCCCTGAGGGAGGGCCAGGAACGTCCTCCTCGCTCAGTGTCCCGTGGGAGCTGGCCGGCCCCATCGCCAGCGCCACCAGTGTTCTCATCTTTTCTCCCTCTCCTGTTCCTACCCCTGGCCAAGCTTGCTCAGCGGGCGAAACGACCCCACTCCCCTGCGTTGGTCAGAAGGGGGTGAGAGGAGAGAAAAGAGGGAGAGCCTTGAGGGAGCCCCGCAGCCCCGCCTGCCCCTCTGCTAAATGCCAGAATCTTGGGACCTCGTTGGGTGGATGGACAGAATCTTCCGGAGTCGTTGCCAGGGGGGCGCCCTCCCCCAGCTGTGCTGAGAGTGCTGACAGGTAGGGAGACCTTTGCTCAGAAACATGCATCAAAATGGCCTTTCTGTTCAGCCTCCTTGCTTTATTTACATTTTCTATGATGTGGGTTCTTCGTCTTAATAAATCACACGCGATAGACAGCAGGTCTTGAGAAACGCCCGGACACAAGCTAACATGACCGGCGATAACCAGATTTTGTGGAGCCTAAAAACACCTTAATTTATGGCTTCCCGTTTTTGGGGCCTCCCCCCTTATTTCCTCTTAGCCTTGGATACATTTGTGTGAGTGATAACAAGTAAAAATTTTAAAGAGACAGCGTGAAGCATTTCTTGAGATGCTGCTCTGTCCACTCTTTTCTTAAGTTTACAGGGTTCTGAAGAACACTCCAGGTCGAGGATATTCGTCCAAACCCCAAATCCCAGGTCCTTCCCTCCCGAGACAGACGCAGGCTGGACACCTGCCCTCGCGCCGAGTCCGGGCCTCCTGACCCGGCTCAAAGCGCCGGGGTCAAAACCGCAGCTGGGATCTGAACTGGCAGACCTTGGTCCTGACTCAGCTCCTCCGAACGCTGCCCCACCAGAAGGCCACCGGGCATTTCCTCCTCTCATTTCCTCGGAACCTGCTCGGGAGTGTCCGGGGGAAGATTGCCACCAACAGCCTGGCAACAAAAATAATGAACTCCACGGAGAGCATGTCTATTTCTGGAATTGGGTTTTTGCTATCATAAAGATGTCAAACGGGATAAGGGGCAGGGCGAGTCAGGTGAATCCAACATTCCCACGTCCAGGCACTTAAATGTCCCTCCTCCGGGACGCACGGGCGCTAACAATGGTTCTTTCAACGTGGAGCTCGGAAGGGCTGCCCCCTTTCTAGCCTGTCAGCAAGGACTGCCACCACACACGGGCAGGGATTTCCGCACAAAATTCACTGGGAGGGGATATTGTTTCAAGCCTGGACAAAGCCCCTATTGTCGCGTTCCAGCTCCAGCTATTTTAGGCAAGGAAGGGGAATTTCCAGGGCTCCCTGACAAACATCCCCGACAGTGCATGCACACAGCTCTTAGCCAAGCCAGAACACAGCCGTGAGCGCGTGCGGGAGCGCGGAGGGGGCCTCCCTGGGGGAGGGGACGCGAGAGACTTGCCCCGAAATGGACGGAGGGGAGTTCTCAGGTGGGATGCAAAACTGATGACGTCATTCACCAGCAGCGCTGACCGCGGAGATCGCAGCGGACTCACAAGGCGCCAGGCTCTAACTCACCTGCACCGGAATGCGCCGGTCTGATGCGCACGTGTATACAGTGTGTGAGGTCCGTGTCAGAGTCAATTAGTGTATACCAAATAGATATTAGCATGCACGGAAACAGATATGGCAAACACCCTAAGCAACATGCGAATGACAAATGAAAAACGGTGCGCTAGACCATGCCATTTCTCAAAATACAAAAGCAAGAAAAACACCACCACAAATAAGGTAGTAAAAAAAAACCCTAAACCTTAATTACGTTCCCATGTATTAAACCTTAATTAGGTCCCCAGCGATGTACTAGGTCTTCTATAAGCATTAATTCTAATCTGCTCCAAAAAAAAAGAGACAGAAAAGAAAAACCTCTGAATTAGGAAATATTGTTGTTCCCTTCTTGCTTTCCTCGTTTTACAGACGAGGAAACTGAGGCTTAGCAATGCTGAGTAATTGGCTCAGGCCAATACTCAGTAACTGGCACTCAGTAATTGGCACAAGCTACAGCCACAAAGCTAGGGTTTGACTCCACCCCAACAGGACAGCTGAACCCCAGGCAGGTGTGAACTGTGACCTCATTGCCACTGTGCCAGGCACAGTGTTAGGCCATCTGGGTGATGCCACTTGCTCCTCTGGGCAGAGGAAATGTCATCGGCCACTGGGAAAGAAGCCACTTCCTGTCCCCGTGGAATGAAAGCATCGCCACCAGCGTCCACACCGTCCCTGACTTCAGCCTCTAAGCTAAACAATTTAGCTTTGGAGTGACAGGTGATGGCTTAGTCACCCGGGCTCTGCCCTTCTCCCTTTTGCTATAAGCCAGCCGTGTGTCACGGGTGGCTTAGAGCATAAGCTCAGAGCACAATCGGGCACTGTACAGAAGGCTGTCGGTGTCTCCCCGGGTCGCCCTCCCGGGCAGGGCACCCTCCCTCCCAGCCTGCGGTGTCACTGATGCTGACAGTGAGTGGCTCCCAGCTGTCAATTCTCAGAGCTGCCCTCAGCTCAACAGGAGCCATTTCACCTGGAAGGTTGTCCTTCACCCTTCATGGGGACAGCCCACAGCCAGTAACTGACTGTCCCCCGGGGTGAAAGGCCAGCCCCTCTGCCTGCAGTGCCAGAGGTCCCAGAGAGCAGGCTGCCACCGGGCCCTAGTGGAGAAAAGTCTCTGCTTAGCTCCCTCTCCTGCGCTCTTTCCCTCACTGCCCTCCTCCGGGTTGCCTTGCCTCCATAAATCAAATCCCCATCCCCCCCACCCCACCCCGCCTCTGCTGTTACAGACCCGCTGCTGTGTGCCAAGGCACAGGCGCTGGGACGCGGTTAACTAAGAAGTGGTCCTTGAACTTCAGGACTTCGTGCTCGTGGAGGAAGCGGTTTTCCAAACTCACATGCCATGGCATAAGAGCCGAACAGAGCCTGTGCTCTTTTTTTACCCTTCTCTCCCTACAGCCATCTACGTGCCCAGGCCTATGCTACACATTATTTAGGCATTGTTTGATTTCATTCTGAGAACAAAGTTGTAAGGTACATGCTCCAATTCACCCCTTTTTAGAGTCAAGAAAAGTGATATTCCAAAGCGTCAATTAACTTGCCTGGGGTTACGCTGCCAGTAAGTGGTAGAGATGGGATTTGAACCTGGAGCTCTCAGAACCTCCTCACTCTTACACTGGCTCTTTCCTACTTCTTACCTATATAGGTCAAGGGCCAGAAAACTACGCTCCCTGGGCACTGTTCTTGTAAATAAAGTTTTATTGAAACACAGCCGTGTGCATTATTTGCCTATGGCTATGGCGGCTCTCAGGCCACAGTGGCAGGGGTGAGCGGGGCCCACAGAGCCTGGAGAGGCAGCCAAAGATGCCTGTGCTCCCTCTCTTCGCGGGAAAAGTGTGCCCACCCCGTCTCGTAAATGATGAGCTTGCTGGCGTTGCTTTCCTTTAGCTGCAGATAAAGAGAAAGTGCGAGGGGAAGAGAGTAAGTGGTACACGTCGCCAGTTACAAAAAACCAGTTAAGGATGTGAAGAGCAACTAGGTGAGGTGTCAGATGGGCGCGAGACTCACGCGGGTGATCCCCTCGTAAGGTGCACAAACGTGGAATCACTGTGCTCTACACCTGAAGCTGCTGTAATATTGTATGTCAACTCTAACTGAAACAAAATTTTTAATTATTAAGGAGGAAAAGAATGAAAATGTGCCATCTCTCTCCTTCAAGCCCAGGTCCTCCTCCGGTCCATGGCAGCTCACCGCAGAGACTGCGAGTGCCCGCCCGCCCGCCCTGGCGCAGGGGGAGGCTCGCCCGCTGTATTAGGTTCTCCTGCAAGACTCCCCCGAGAACAGAAGCACCTTATCTGATCGGCCCGTGTTCCCCTCGCTGCTTCACCTACTAACCCTTTAAAAGGAATGCTATCATTCCTGCAGCAGATTATTCTTACAGGAGAGAACCACAAGGACGTTTCCTGTCGACCTTTCCCTCTGGAATTCCCATTGTTCAGCTGTATCCCAGCACCTTCGGAGCCAGGCCCTCCCCACAGGAAGTTCCTCTTCCAGCCTTCTGTTTACTGGATTCAGTGCTTGGAAACCATGGCCACCTCCTTCCAGGGTTTTCTGTCACACAGCTTTCAGACTTTGATCCCTTTTCATTTCTTCCTGTAAGTCAATCACTCCTCAGCTGGGTTTTCTTGCAGTCTTTGTATTCGATCTGTGTGCGTTCTGGGATGCTTAAAATGCAAGGAGTACCGTGGGACTGACTGAGAAGAAATGTATCCAATCCATTCAGTCTCAGATGACTAGCTGACCTTGAACCCAACGTGTTACTCTCCTCCTTCTGAAGACCTCTTCCAGTCACCAGAATCATCCAGATGTGTTATTGGTGGCTTAAACTACCTATATTTGTTATTTCATAACATAACACCCCTGGTTTTTAAATGCAAACTGTAAAGTGAAACTTAGGACAACCTTTGTGCAAAGCAATTTCATCACGTATCAATGAATTTTTTTAAAGATTTTTTATTTACTTAGAGAAATAGGAAGGGAGGGAGAGAAACATCAGTGTGTGATAGATTCATCGATTGGTTGCCTCTTGCACACCCGCAACTGGGGACCTGGCCCACAACCCAGATATGTGCCCTGACTGGGAATTGAACCAGTAACCTTTCAGTTCTGGTCCTCATTCCACTGAGCCACACCAGCCAGGGCTACATCAAGGATTTTTTTTTTCAGTTTATGCCCTTTGACTCAATCACTTCATGTCTAGTGTGAACCCCAAGACTCAGAATCTAATGAAGTAATCTAAGATGCCCAGCGATGTGGATGTAAGGATGTTCATCAACAGTGTTATTTTAAATAATAGGGAAAATGTAAATACATCAATTTTATTATAACAGAACTGCTAAAAAATA
Source organism: Phyllostomus hastatus (assembly GCF_019186645.2). Taxonomy (NCBI): domain Eukaryota; kingdom Metazoa; phylum Chordata; class Mammalia; order Chiroptera; family Phyllostomidae; genus Phyllostomus; species Phyllostomus hastatus. The sequence continues at coordinate 5,435,913 of NW_025333664.1, forward strand.
ATTTCACATCTTTCTGAGGGAACATTTTCTAGGCGTAAAGAACATGTCTTTGAAGAATTTTTGATAAGCCCTGGCTGGCGTACGTAGCTCAGTGGATTGAGCGCCGGCTGTGAACCAAAGTGTCGCAGGTTCGATTCCCAGTCAGGGTACATGCCTGGGTTGCAGGCCATGACCCCGAGCAACCGCACATTAATGTTTCTCTCTCTCTCTCTCTCCCTCCTTTCCCTCTCTAAAAATAAATAAATAAAATCTTAAAAAAAAGAAATTTTTGATAATACTGTGAAATGTCCCTAAAGCAATGTTAAGTAAAAAACTGCATGTGAATAATATCAAATCTGTAAAACATACATTTGTGTATAGACATGACATATATTTTATAAGAGCAATTCTGCTCTTATAATCTCTTATTATGGTCTTATTATGCTCTTATAATCTTAATTAAGCAGATTAATTTTTTATTTTGTTCTTTGCTGTGTGCCCAGAACTTTGACCTGGGTTTCTCGATCATAACAAATTGACATTTAGGGCAGGATAATTGTCTTTTGGTTGTGGGGCCATCCTGGGCAGCATCAGATGTCTAGCACCATTCTTGCCCTCAACCCACTAGGCATCAGTGGTACCCATGCCCCCACCCGGTTGTGACAACCAAACTGTCTCCAGATGTTGCCAGTGTCTCTTGGGCAACAAAAGTGCCCCTGGTTTAGCACCCCTAGAACAGGTAGTAGGTGATGAATAATGTTGTTAAATAATTTAATGAATTAGAATAGATACATGGAAATTCCAGTAAGTATCTCTTGTTAATATGATTGTTTTCTTTTCAATCCATCACTGTATTTTTAAAAAATGTTCCACCACAACCATGTGCAGGTCCCATTCATAATCCTTCATTCACCCACAATTCCAAAGTCCGCCAACCTCATCTGACAGCAAACCTGACTCCTCTGAGCTCACGTGAAAGCTTTAATGATCTCAGGTGGTGTGACTATTTATATATTTCTTTAAAGAAATATTACATGTTATTTCTCATAGAGGGTAAACAAAATGCATCTAAGAGATCTCGAAAAAATCTAGCGTACAAAATGTGTCTGGCCGCTGGGTGTGAGGACCAAGACTGCGAACATGTATTACTGTTACAATCAGCAAAACAGACAAAAACGTATGACAAGCACTGTGAAACTCTACGGAACAGAATAAAATGAATTAAGGAGCTATTAGTAAGTAAACACTCACCAGAAAGTTCTCTCCAAAAAAGTAAATGATGGCCCTGGCCAGTGCGGCTCAGTTGGTTGGAGCATCATCCCGTAAACCAAACGGTGGCAGGTTCGATCCTGAGTGGGAGTATGTACGAGAAGGCAACTGATCAGTGTTTCTCTCTCACATCGATGTCTCTCTCTCTCTCTCTCTCTCTCTCTCTCTCTCTCCCCCTTCCCTTCTCTCTAAAAAAGCAATGAAAAAATGTCCTCAGGTGAGGATTAAAAAAGGAAATTACGAAAAAAAAAAAACCACGTATGGACTGTTGTGGTAATCTAACTTTACAGTTGAGCAAACAGGTGCTCAGAGGGTTTCGACCCCCAAGTCCCACAGCTGGCAAATGCTGGTGCCGGGCGTGGCTCTCGGGTCTCTGCGACTGTGATGTCTCTGTCTGAGCCATCGCACACGACTGCTGTCCTGTTTCCATGACACACAGCACAGTGCCTGGCGTGGAGGACATACCCGTGATGTCGGAGAGCTGAGTGAACGGATGAGACCTTCGCTGGCATGAGGTTAATGTCTGAGAAGGCCAAGGTCGTCTGAGTTCCACCTTGAACAGGAAATAAATAAAGCAAGGGAGGGTTTGGCAGGGCCTAGACAAGACCTGGGCCAACTCATAAATGTTCCATTGTCGAGGTGGAACTGTCACAGGCGATGACATAAACAAACAGGGGTGCCTTCACCGGTGGCATGGGCACAGGCTCTGGAGCCAGACCCCGGGATTCCGATCCAGGTTCACACTTGCCCACTGCAAGTTATTTAAAGGCTCCTCCTCTCAAACCTCTCATTAGTGAGATGGAAACAATGATGAGACTTCCATCATAGGCCGCTATGAAGACGAGATGAGTTCATACAAAAAAAGTGCTTAGCCCTGGCTGGTGTGGCTCAGTGGATTGAGTGCAGGCTGCAAACCAAAGCCTCACCAGTTCGATCTGCAATCAGGACACATGCCTGGGTTGCAGGCCAGGTCCCCGGTAGGGGGTGTGCGAGGGGCAACCACACATTGATGTTTCTCTCCCTCTCTTTCTCCTCCCCTCCCTTTCCCTTCTCTCTAAAAATAAATAAAATCTTTTTAAAAACGTGCTTAAAAATAGTGTGTGGCCCATACTAAAGACCCATTAAATAATCCGCCCCATCATGTCCCCCCCGGGGGTGTCTTCTTAAGTTATCAGCTAATTTGGTTGTTCTCAGCACCCATGACTTGGCCGGCACAGAGAGACATCTTGCCCATGGTCAAGGCTTTGGATTCTGTTTTGTTTGTTGTTGTTTTTTTACCAGCTCTTCCAGTCATGAGCTGTGTGGCGGGGCAAAACCACTCTCCTTCTCTGTGCCTCAGTTTCCTCACAGACACGACCTTAATAATGATACATCATTCTGGAACCTTTGTCAGAACTGGATGAGCCATTTCTCAACAACACGGGCTATTTTAGCGAACATCTTCAATGACGAGAAACAGGGAGGCAGGCAGGGCAGGCAGCGAGGACCCGAAGGGGCAGAGCCCTCAGTGCTTTCCGTGAGAGCGGCGCGTCCCAAGGGCGGTGTGCACTGGTGAGATCCAGAATGCTGTCAGCCGTTGTCTGGACACGATTATTTATTAGTTTTAATAGCCATGTATTTATTTCTACTTCCTCTGTGTCGAGCAAATCAGTCACTAGTGTGATGTGACGTTTCCTTCTTATATAAATGTAGTTACGTGTGAGTGGTGGGTTGACTTAAAGAAAAATGCCAGGCAGACGCCAGGCGAGGCAGTGACGGACGCAGCGCAAACCGCGCAGCTCCCGTGTGAAGGGCTGCGTGTGTGAGGGTGCTGAGCGCACCACCAACGTCTGCTGGTTGTTGACACAGCCCGGCGAGGGGGTCGGGGGCCCCTTCAAGGGCCGCAGACAGTGACGGTTTGTGTGATCCACCCCGAATTCCTCATTGGTGAATCCTCCCTTTCCCGGAGGACACGCTGACCTCGTCCTTTACGGATTTCCTAACCGCAAATTAGAACCACGTTATCGGGGGTCTTGGTCTGCGGTTTTCGGTCCTTCCTCGTTTCCATTCTGTGTCCTTAACTGGTGTGCATGTGTGTGTAGAAGAGGAAGAGCCTCGTGAACGAAGGTTACGCTCCTCTTTCCTTACTCACACTGCCTGCTTCTGTAATGGGCACACACGAGGGGCTTCATCGTGGTCGTTTGCCACGTGCTGCGTGCGTGCCTGATTGTGTCCAATCCTCCCGACAGCTCGGTAAGGTAGATAACGTGCCAATTTTTACAAACGGGGAAGAGGGAGGCTTACAGAGGTGACACAGGCCCGAGTGGCAGCTGAAGCCAGGTAGCTTGAACTTGAAGCCTAAACTTTAACTATTACACCACATTGCATCCACTTTTAAAGATGTCTGGGATGGATGGAAGTAAGAAAAGGAAGGAAGGAGAGAAGGGAGGGAGGGAGGGAGGGAGGGAGGAAAAGAGGAACAGGAGAGGCATAAAGAGGCAACAAGACCATCTTTCAGCGACAAAAGTTCCATCTCCTGGGTTCTCCTATGTGCTAAGCATCAGACACACATTATCTTTAACCTTCATATAAACTCCCCACTCAGAGCAAGGGTGACTGACAATGTAGTAGAGGTTTATCACTAAGACACTTGTTGTTAAGATAAAAGGACTCTGAAGTCAGACACTTTGGATCCGCCATTTAAAAGCCGAGTAACCTTGGGCTGGGTATACTGCCTAGGCCTCAGTTTTCCCATCTGTCACGGAGGTGAGGATATCTCCTCCATAAGCATCCTAAAAGGATCGAATGAGACCTTGTGTCCCCTGTGCCTGCTTTATGTCATGTTCTCCATGTGTGATCGCTGGAATTGTTGCTGTCACTACCCATAAACTTATAAATCTCAGAACCAAACAATCAGTTCAGGTCCTTTTTAAGAGAGAGAGGAGGTCGTGAGCGGAAGTCGAATTTGCACATCAGGGACTGTAGCTGGCCAGATGACGGCTCCCCAAAGAGGTCCACATCCTAATCTCCAGAACCTTGGGTGGCAAGGGGGGGGTTACAGCTGCAGACAGAACCAAGGTTTCTCGTCAGCCGATGTAACGCTGGGAGACAATCCTGGAGTATCCAGGTGGGCCCAGTGTAATCACAAGCGTCCTTAACATTGGAAGACAGGAGTCAGGGTACACGTGACCTTGGAAGAAAGGCACAGAGGTCCAACGTTGCTGGCTTTGAAGCTGGAGGAAGGGGCCGCAAGCTGAGGCATGCCAGCGCCCTCCGAAACCAGAGGAGGCCAGGAAACTGATTCTCCCTAGAAGCTCCAGAAAGAGCAAGACCTGCCCAAACCTTAATTTCAGCCCAAAGAGGCCTGTGTCGCACGTCTGACCTCCAGAACGGTGAGTTAATGCGCTTATACTGTTTGAAGCCACTCTGTCGGAGGCTGCTTGTTACAGCAGCCATAGGAAACCCATACCGCCAGGAGCAACGCACACTGGGGCCTCAGGTTTGTAAGGAAGTCCGAGGTCTTGACCCTTCGCCTCACGGAGGCAGCTTTGGTGAAGGCGCCCTCCGAACATAAACCCAGAGACTCTCTGCCTCTCCAGCTCCCCTGCGTGTTGGGGCCGTGCACTTATTCAAGGAGCCTGCAGCCGGCTGATGCGTGGTGGCCGTCACCCGGCCCCGGCCACCAGCAGGGTCCCGGAGGGAGCAGGCGGAAGCCTTCCCAGCCGAGCGGGGGCTGAGGTCGTTCTGCAAGGCCAGGAAGTGGCTCTCGAGTGTCCGACTTCCAGGGCCCAGAGGAGTGATCGCTGTTATTTCCTTCGGAGGAGAGCTCCGGTTCGAACAGGAAGCCGGTTCTCGGGCCGTGTGCCGCGGACGGACACCAGGGCGCCGCGGCCGCCCCTCTTCCTCTGCAAATCTGGCTGCGCTCCTCCTGGGGGCAGGGCAGGGGAGGGCGGCTCTCCGAGCCTGGCCCGCCTCCAAAGGGGTTGTCCTCACCTCTTCAGGTCAGCTGTCCCACTCCCGCTATGGAAACGGCCGTTTAACTTACACACAACACAAGGCATAGGTCCTCAGTGTTTCGTTGGCGGTCACACACAGCCCCACGGTGAACGTCCACCCAGCACAAGTTATGGAATGTGTTCATTGCCCCAGAAAGTTCCCCTCCCCTCACCATGTGGTTTTCTAGGCAACACCAACGCCACCATGCCCCTCCAGCCGGAGGCAACAGGGATCTGCTTTCTGTCGCTAGAGCTGAGATTAGTCCTTTCGAGAATCTCATTTTGCATCATTTTGAGATTCATCCATGCCGTTGCGTATATCACCCATTCATTCCATCTTATTACTGAGTAGTGGTCTATTGTGGGGACCTACCTTACTTGGCGAAACCTGTTTTGTCAGCCTCATAGACACAGAGAACAGATTGCCGGTTATCAAAGGGGAAGGGATTTGGGGGGCTGGGTGAAAAAGAGGAATCAAGAAGCATAGATTGGTAGTTACAGAATAGTTGCGGGGACATAAAGGACAACATAGGGAATGCAGTCAATAATATTAAATAACTATGTACAGTGCCGGCTAGATACTGGGAATATTGGGAGGACCACTGTGTAAAGTATGTGATTGTCTAACCGCTATGCTATGCACCTGAAATGAGTACAACATAATACTAAAAGAAAGAAAAAAAAGCATGTTTTGTGGTTGGGTTGTTTCCAGCTTGCGGCTGCTCTGAATAAAGCTGCTGTGCATGTTTGAGCGTAAGTCACTGTGCGGACACTTGTTTTCATTTCTCTCGGGTAATACCCAAGAGAAAATAGAATTTATAAGAAACGGCCAAGCACTTCTCCAAAGCAGCGGGACTTCCTCTAGCCCTGAAGCAGCAGAACCGTCGTAAAAGTTCAGGTTGCTCCCCCGCCCCCTTCGCCAACACTTACTACTGTGTTTTTGGGGGGTTTGTTTATTTGACAATTCTATGAATTTATAGCTCATTGTGCTTCCAAATTGTATTTCCCCAGCGACTAAAGATGCTAAGCACCTTTTCACGTGTCTATTGGCCATTTTTACATTTGCCTTTATGAAGTGTCTGAATCCTTTGCCCCTTTTTCAAATGTGGGTGTTTATCTTTTTACAATTGTTTGTAAGATGTCTTTGTATATCTGGGATACAAGTTCTTTCTCACGTATCTGTATAGCAAAAGTTCTCTCCCAATCTGAGGCTTGTCCATGTCTTAATCTGAGCTTTGGATGAGCAGAAATTTAAAATTTTTATGGTGTCCAATTTATTTATTCTACACGTAGTGCTTTTCTGCTCTAAGAAATCTTTGCTTGGCCCAAGTTTACAAAGATTCTCTTTATTGTTTTCTTCTAGAAGGTGTCTTGTTCTAACTGTTATATTTAGTTCTCTGACCCATCTCTCTGATTTATTTTTGTGCCTGGAGTTAGCAGAGGAGAATGAACCAACACATTCCATGGCTAGTACTTGGGAGAGGTGAGGGCGCTTCTTCCCAAGGTCAGGGTCTAGTGCAGGATCCGGCAAGTCTTTTCTTGACAGATAAACAGAGAGGGCCAGAGAGGGCCTATTTTTGCCTTTCTAGGCCATATGGTCCCCATAACTTTGCCTGGGTAGTGCGAAAGCAACCACAGATAATCCGTAAGCACCAGGGCATGGCCGTGTGCCCATAGCACTATTTATGGACAGTGAAATTTGATTTTCGTAGAATTTTTACATTTCACAAAATGTTATTCTTGTTTTGTTTTGTTTTGTTTTACCAGTTAAAAATGTAAAAATCATTCTTAGCTTGTGGCCTATCTGAAAACAAACAGCGTCCAGATTTGAGCCGCGGCCTCCAGCCGGAGCTTGCCAAATCCTGGGCCACTCAGCAAGACAAACACTCAGCAAACGGGAGGCCACGCTGCGAGAGCAGCGGGACGGTAAAGAGCTGTGTTCTGCGGCTAAAAGAATAATAGGCGGTGGATAATGTGCTTTGGGGGAGATCAAAGGGAATTACAGCTCCGCCACAACGAGACGCCACCGCACGTCCCCATTTGGGCGGCTGTTATTTCTGCACAGGAGAAGAGCAAGTGTCGGCGAAGACGTGGAGAAATCGGAGCCTCTGTGCGTCGCTGGTGGGGATGTAAGGCGGTGCAGCCACCGTGGGACACAAGAGAACGTCCAACGCGGAATTCCCACGTGGTTGAGCAAGTCCGGGTCGGGGTGCCTGCCGGAAGAGTGAGAGCGGGCGCTCAGACACGTGCACACCCATGTGCACTGCAGCACCCTGCAAACGCGCCAAAAAGTGGAGGCAACCCGAATGTCCATCAACAGGTGAGTGATTAACAGGTGTATGCATACAGTGGAATATTATTCCGCCACGAAAAGGAATGCAATTGTGCTGCGTGCTACAACATGGATGAAACTGGAAAACATTCCACCCAGTGAAATAAGCCAGACACAAAATAATACATAGTGTATGATGCTACTTATGTGAAGTATGTGGAAGAGGCAAATTCGTAAAGACAGAGTAAAGGAGGGGGGAGCGGGGGCAGGGAATGGAGAGTTACTAATGGGTACAGAGTTTTTGTTTGCAATAATAAAAACGTTTTGGCGGCAGCTGTACAACATTAGAAATATACTGAATGCCACTGAACTGTACCACGTATAGGGGTTCAAAGGGTAGATTTTGTGTGTATTCTATCACAATAAAAAAAAAACAAAGTAGGAATTACACCAAAGTGTTACACTTAGTATGGAGCCGGAGGAAATCATGGCGTCACATATTAATCTCTTTACTCTTCACAACGCGATGAAGTGGGTTCTGTTATTGTCATTATGCCCATTTTACAGATGAGGAAAAGGAGGCACCCAGTTTTGATAACTTGCAAAGTCACACAGCCAGGGAGTCGCAGAAACGAGGGTTCTAAACCCCAGCAGCCCGGCTCCGGGGTCTGTGTTTTCAGTCACCCCGCTGCGCACTCCCGAAAGGTGGTGATTCTCAGCGATGGCGGGCCCTGGCTGGGGTTTCTGGGAACAGGCACAGCCCCCCGCGGCCAGGGAGCGCCTGGTTCAACCAGGACCTCTGGGGCTTGGACCAGGCGTCCGTAGGCGCAGAAGCTCCCCAGGAGCTTCCGACAGGTGGCCAAGGGTGCAAAGAACTGCCTGGAAGGGCAGGTTTCTCTCAGAAGACGATACGTCGGCAATGACCTCAACCATGAACAGCGGTCGTGTGTTTTCATCAAACCACGGTGGTCTTTTCCTGTGTGAGAGCAACGCCCCACCTCCCGGTAGTAATAACAGTTAACACGTGAGCAGCCGTGCCCCGAGCATGACATCAAGTGCTTCTAAGACTCCATCTCCGTGAACGTTCACGATGACCTCGGGCGGTAAATGCCATCACCCCCATTCGACAGAGGAGGCGCCTGAGGCCTAAAGAGAGTGAGTGGCTTGCCCGAGGCCACACGGGTACCAAGAGGTGGCATGGGGGTGCCCAGGCCCGTGGCGCCCAGACTCAGCTCCCCAGCCTCCCCTCCCGGGGAAGCTCGCCAAGGGAACAGCGAGAAGGGGCGCGACATGCCTGCTTCCGGTTGGTTCGGTTTTATTCTGTTTCCTGCACGTGTTCGCCCGTGATGAGGCCCCCCGGTCATCCCCACCCCTCGGTGGACTGCGTCAGTACCTAGGAGGAAGCTCCAAGGGCGAGTCTTATTAGTGCTTCTGAACAATCTCACTCTGGGGTGAAGAAGAGGCGAGGTAGGGAGGACCTCATTGGGTAACTTGAATGCATTATCCAGTAAATAGATTCACCAGGCCTCTCACCCAGGGAGGAGGTGAGAGAGAGAGAGAGAGAGAGAGAGTGTGTGTGTGTGTGTGCGTGTGTGTGTGCGTGTTTCCAGGTCTGGGTCATGTCCACAACCCAGAGCAGGCCTGTCTGGGGAGATGGGGTTACGCCAGGGGACACGATGTGACAGGAAAGTCTCTTGACTTTCCATCCCAGTTCTGAAAGCCCCAGACCACGTTTTACACTGTCTGGCGGGCAGGAGACTTGCTCATTAAAATGTGCAGAGCGAACGGATATATATGTACCATGGGGGAGGGGAGGGCCACCCCGCCGAAGAGGCACTTGAACCGAGGGAGACCCCCGGCAGACCACGTTAATAGATGGAAAGAAAACCCCACCTTCCAAGTTCAGACTGAGTTTTTCTATTATTCCTTGCCACCCGTAACTGAGGAAAAAACCGAAGTTCAAAGGGGTTTAGTGATTGAGTCAATTACCATCCACCTAGAAAGCACCAGAACTTGGATTTGAACTTGGGCTTTTCCAGACTTTTCCCCCAGAGTTCTTTCTACGGGACATTGGCAAACAGACAACCAGGGGTAATGCAAGCAAATAGGGAACATTTCATGGCGACACCGGACCCTAATCGTCACTGCCAGTGACAAAAATCACCATAACAGCATTCACTAACATTTCGTTAAGAGCGTACTGTGTGCCAGACGCTGGTCTGTATATTTGAAATGCGCTATCTCAATAGATCTTCAAAAACAAAACCGAACATCCTATGGCATGGAAGCTGTTGTCATTCTAATTTTAGAGTTGTGGGTAGGGGCCCTGAAGCCTCAGCAGGCCTCAGCTCCCACGGCTGATGAGGGACAGAGCAGAAGTTCAAGCTCACGGCTCCAAAGCCTAGCCGCTGTTCTTCGGGCCTGCCCGTCAATCCAGTCCTGGCACTGGGCGAACTGGCCTTTGGTTGTCACCGAGGAAATGATGATAATTATGATTATCACTCCTTCCGTTCCGGGGCTTTGAAGGTTCCTATGTTAAGAGAACTTTCACCGTCCTCAGACAAAATTTTCCACTTTTCAAAACCGGGTGTTCTGATGTTGGGTCTCAGTGATGGAAATGTTTCTCGTCACAAGCTGTGAAAACACAATCAGTAGATAGCCACGCAGAATTCAAACAGACCTGCAGAGCAGAGTGGTGTCAGCTCGGGGTCAACACCTCCTTGCACCATCCCCAGGCCCCATGGCACCTGGTCAGGAAGCTGGGAGGGAGGGCTTCTCCCCACCCTGGTGCTTCTCACCACCCTGGTGCTTCTCCCACCCTGGTGCTTCTCCCACCCTGGTGCTTCTCCCACCCTGGTTCTTCTTACCCACCCTGGTTCTTCTCCCCATGCTGGTTCTTCTCCCCACCCTAGTTCTTCTCCCCACCCTGGTTCTTCTCCCACCCTGTTGCTTCTCCCCACCTTGGGGCTTCTCCCACCCTGGTGCTTCTCCCCACCCTGGTGCTTCTCCCATCCTTGGTTCTTCTCACAACCCTGGTGCTTCTCCCCATCTTGGTGCTTCTCTCCATCTTGGTGCTTCTCCCCATCTTGGTGCTTCTCTCCACACGGAGAGAGTCCCGCTCCTAAAACTCCTGGCCTCCCTACTCTTTACCCACTCGGCTCCAGGAGAGGAGGAGTGCTCGGTGTGTCTGGTAGGCAAATTTGGGAAGAAAAAAGCAGCACCCTTGTGGAGGAGGGACGTAGTGTGTGGAGCTCCTGTGTTGGAATTGGAGGAACAATTTCATTCTGAGGAACTCTCCCCGCTCTCAACCCCTTTCCCCCCCTCCCTCCCTCCCCTCTATTCCTCTCTCTCTTTCTTCATCCTCGGCTCCCCGTCTGCCAGTTACTCGATGTTAATCCACTGAATTCCTTTCAGCGCCAGTTAGCCAGAGATGGTGACCCCCGCAAGAGACAAGTACCCACGTGAGTGTCTGCACGTGGACGGTAAGGATGAGCACTCTTCAGGCTCAGTGCCTTCATCTGGCAGCCGGGGACCACGGAGAGAAGGCTTTTAAACTTGGGGTCAAGGAGACCGTGCGGCTTGATGAGTAATCTTGACTCAGACAGTCCTGGATACGAAACTCACCTCTGCCCTTCACTGGTCATTAATTGATGGGGGCCACGTTACTTCATTTTCCAAGCCTCGGGTTTTCACCCATGACTACAGAATAAGAATATGCCCTGGCTGCTGTGACTCAGTGGTGTGAGTGCCGGCCTGAGAACCGGGAGGTCGCCAGTTCAATTCCCAGTCACGGCACATGCCTGGGTTGTGGGCCAGGTCGCCAGTAGGGGGTGTGTGAAAGGCAACTGATCAATGTTTTCCTCCCTCTCTTCCTCCCTCCCTTCCCCTCTCTTTAAAAATAAATAAAATCTTAAAAAAAAAAAAAAGGATACTACCTGGCTCCCAGGGCTGGTCATGCAGTGAAGGGCATACTAACCCTTGCCTGTGCTTTTGGTTATTCTTCTAGATTTCTTCTGAGAAGTCACGCAGAGCAGGAATGGGAATTGCAAAATCAAGGCTGAGCAGGAAGGCACTGAGGAAGCCCTTTCTCCAAAGGGGATGTTGACTTCAGAGGCCCAGAGGGGGAAGCTCCGCCAGCTGTTTTCCAGGAAGTCGGCCACTTAACCCAGGGTGAGCTCTAAATTGTAATGACGAGGCGGTGTCAAAGGACTGTGAGAGAAGAAAACAAACAGAGAGGTAAAACTCCAAGCACACGGCATGCACTCTGGGTCTCCGAGATGTCGGCGGAATCCTGAGTTAGGAGGTGGTCCCCATCTTTGAGGGGGAAAGAATCAAACCCATCATGCCCTGGTGCGGCTGAGTGGACTGAACGCCAGCCTTTGAACCAAAGGGTCGCAGGTTCGATTCCCAGTCCTGACTGGATCACGTGCCCGGGTTGCAGACCTGGTCCTTGGGGGGTGGGGGTGGGGGTGGGGGGGAGGGGGTGGCGGGGGGGGGTGCAAGTGGCAACCACACATTGATGTTTCTCTCTTTTTTCCCCTCTATCTAAAAATAAGTAAATAAATCTTTTTTTTAAAAAAAATCAAAACCATCATCAATATGCATTCTATTGACAGCTGCAAAGTGAAACAAATGACCAGCATCAGACCACAAATACCAAGGCTCACCCAGATCTTGGAAACGGTGAGAGGGAAATGATTAACCCACAGGGGCTCAGGGCCTTTGGTGGGAGATTTCTCCTGCCCGGACAGCTCAGCCTTCTCCTTTCAGCTCAAATGTCACCTCCTCCAAGAAGCCTTCCCAGTTCTCTCTAATGCAGCAACACTGAGTGCTGTCTACATTTTCCCGCAGCCATGCCAAGTCCACAATGAGGTGTCTCTGTGGCTGTCGGGTCGGTGCCTTTGCTCCAGCAGACTGTGAGTTCCAGGGGGCCAGAGAGCTTCTCTGTCGTATTCACTGCTGCGGGTCAGGGTAAACGGGTTCCAGACCCGACACAGAACGTCACTGACCTAATGACTTTGGTGAGTTTCTTTTCAGGATCACTCATTCACTCACTCAACAAGGACTTAACTCTGTAGCATGTGCGGTTCCCTGATGCATGCCATCATTGGTTCACCTAATTAATGATTACGAGTTAATTAATAACCCATGAGTACTCACTCTCGGCGAGGCAGAGGCACAGGCCGATGGGAATCGTGACGAGAAGAGACACACCTCCCCGCCCTGATGGAACTGGTAGTGGGAAAGAGTCGTCCACAAATACATAACTACGATACATGTCTAAGGAGTTACGCTTGCTTTGGAGAAAAGTAAGTAGGGCTGGTCGGGGAGCGATTTTACAGGGAGATGCTGGAGAAGCTTCGTTGAGCAGAGACCTCGACAAGTGAGGGGAAGCAGCCTGGGGCACCGGGGGGTCGTTCCTGAAAGAGAGCAGCAGGTGCAGAGGCTCAGAGGGGCACGTCCTCGGCCAGTGGGGTGTGCAGGGCGGAGCGGCGGGACGAGTGAGGGGACCGAGGAGGAAGGGGACAGGCACGGGCCGCCGCTGCTAGGTGTGAGACTTTGCTCTGCGATGGGGAGTCACCAAGGAGGTCTAGAACGAGGCGCGACATTTAAAATTATTTCCAAATAGTCCCGCTCTGCAGACCAGACGGAAGGAGGCACAGGGCAGGTTTGGGGACAGTAACGAAGCTCCAGGCACCCCCGGTGGCTGGACCGGGACAGGAGCAGATACGGGGCTTCTCACAGTGACGCTGAAGATGCTGCAGGATTGAGGCTGCAACGGGAGCGGGAAGGGGCGTCAGGGTCGAGTGCCGTGTCTTTGGCCTGAGCCACCGGCTGGATGGAGCGGCCGTGGGCGGAGCTCAGAAGACTGTGAGACGAGCTGGTTGGCGGGAGGCGGCGATGGTGGGGAGTGGGAAGTTCAGGAGTCAGGTTTGGACACGCGACATTTGAAACTATTTTGTACACCCAGGAGGAAAGGTTGACAGACCGACACAAGGCTCCTGTTCCAGTGACAGCTTCTGTCATCTAGTGGCAGGTGCTGTGAAGGTGACAGGTCAGGGAGCACCAACCACGTCATCAGTGATCGGGGGGGTGGCTTTTGTGGGATGGTGACACGAAAGCTGAGACCCAGGACAGGGCACAGCAGAGACAAGTCCCAGGGGAGAAGATGAATTCAGCGAGTCCGAGGAACAGAGAGGCCACCGCGGCTGGGACAGAAGAAGAGGGACGGCAGTCGGACGCTTTCCCGATCGGACACTGGATGGCTTCCCCACAGCCCGGGTTTTACTTAGAGGATGGGGAGCCATCGGGGGGCCTTAAAGAGGGAGGATACTGTCCTCTGGTTTCCAGGTTTTTAAAAAGTAACTTTTAGAATGGATTAGCAGGAGAGGAACACAGGCGGGGCGTCTCTGATGGGTGTCCAGCCAAACTAGGACATCGACTCGGGAGGTCGAGGAGGTGGAATCAACCCGAGAGATGCAGGGACTGTGTTGGAGGCTCCGACCGCTGGACGTGCAGCCTGGTTGGGGGCGGTTAGGGAACGGAGAACCCGAGGGCACGCTCCAGGGGTTGGGGTGAGCAACTAACTGGTGGAAGGCTCCCAGGAGCTCAGGAGGGAAAGACCGCAGGAGAAGAATCCACATTTTCTCTGGTCCCACGAAGTTGGAAATGAATGAGGAAGTAAGAACAGGGAGGTGCGTATTGGCATTTAAAAAATATATTAGCAAAATATTACATGCAAACAGAGTCGTGGGCAATTTGGAAGTATCCGAAGCGGTGAGTTTTCCCACAGTGACACCATGGGTGACCAGCGCCCCGAGAGTCCCCCTGTGTCCCCTCCCAGTCACTAGTCCCTCCCCAAGGTCACCCACTGCCCTAGCTTCTCACCGAGAGAGAAGTTTTATTGACACTTTTAAACCTTTGATTACGAGATGATTATCAGAGGTAAGCACAGCACGTTGGCTTGTGTGATTCTCAGAAAACACCTCATTTGCGTTTTCTTTCGGACTAACCAAGTCCTTTGTTGCTTGTAATGCTGAAGCTGGCCGTTTGGCCTTTTTCTCCATCTTCTCATGGTGAGGTGCCAGTGTGGAGGGTGTCACCTCCCACCTGAGCCTGCACCCTCTCCTCTTCTCCCCCCTGAGTCCCAGGGCCACCGAGCCACCCCCTGGATGTGGGTGCAAACCTGCTCCCCGCAGTGAGCAAGGCCCTCCCCCTCAGAGCTGCCTTTTCCCGGCCCAGCCCAGACAGGTGGCTCTTCTTCCTTCGGGCGTCCTTGACAGTTTGTAGTTTTTGCAATGTCCGTTTTAATGTTTTAATGAAAAAACAGCCAACTTCATTCTGTTCTGAAAATTAATTTCCTCTCTCTCTCTGTCTGCCTCTCTCTCTGCCCTGCCCCCCCCAACCCCCCGACTATTCTTGTGATGACTCCTTCTGGGAATAATTCTACTCCGTCTCTGCCTCCCCAAATCTCCGAGTCCCCGCAGATGGGCCGGGCTGCTATGACGAGAAACCAGCAGACAGTTACAAGTGGGAAGCTGCAGTGACCACTCCCCAGCAGAAGTTCCATCTTTCCATTCAGCTGGACTTCTCAGGGGACCCTGGGCCCGTGGCCTTATTCTCAGAGAGCTGTTCTTGCCTCCCTGGCTGTGCACGTGTGTTTTCCTGCGTAACATTAAACAGTAACCTTTGCGTCTCCCACATCCTGGTGTGCTCCAGACTCACAGACCACGTTTCCGAACACACACACAAATGCACACACACACACACACACACGTGCACACACACCAACACTTGCACCCCAATCTGCCCTGGCTGACTCATGGCCAAAAAAAAAAAATTAACTTTTAATTTGGCCCACTCTCCTTTTGAAACAGCTTGATCGAGATATCATTTACATGCCACAAAATTCCCCCATTTTAAGTGTGTCATTCAGTGGCTTTCGGTTTATTTACAAAGTTGCGGATTGGCTGCCCTTCTTTGAAAATGGAGCCCCGGGTGCACGCTTGGGCCCCCCTCCCCTGGCTCCCCACTTTGGGGGGGGGGGGCTAGCGGAGGGCAGATCCTGTCTCTCATTCACTGGGCCGTTTACAACTCACTTCCTGTGTTGTGATTCCCGGCTGCCCCCGCCTGCCTCGTGCAGCCCTGCTGATTTGTTTCTGCACTGTCAAAAAGTTACTTTTGTGGTGTTTGTTTTTGTTGGTGTTTGGAGCCTCGGGCTCTGTGCTGTCTCTGCTGGGCTAGTTAGGGAGACCGCAGGGTGTCTTGGGGCGGTGACAGGCAGGACAGGACTCTTGGTGTTCGGAGCTGAGCTGAACCATTCACAGCACGCTGATTGTTCCAAAGGAAGACACTCAGAAATATCAATAGGGCGCAGATGCCTCGGACATTTTCCTGCTATTAAAATCTTAATCTGCCGTTGGTCTTCGATGTCTGGGAGTCTCCCGTTTCCTCGTGCGAAGAGCGGGAATTAAAATGACCACTTGGGGAGATTTGTGCAAAGGTCATGTGAGGTAATTCATGTGAAAACACTGAGAACATAATCAATGGGTTTTTTGAATCTGTCAATGTTCACTTAAGATGTATGTTAAAGGAATTCGCTAATGGTGTAAGGATTCTATTTCTGTCCAGGTACATTAGGAGAAGCATAGCGTCTGCTCTGAGAAGAGCGTGGGCGCATTTAACCCCCCACTCTCCAACAGGTAACAGGGCTGGCCGTGTGCTCGGCACCGGGGACCGAAGGGCGGCGAGGCAGATGCAGTCAGGAGGAGGCAAGGCACATACATGTTCAGCACATAGCTAAACAAATGAATGTCTAAGTACAGACCGTATGAGGTTGTGGCAGAAATTCTTCTGCTGTGTGTGTATGTGTGTGTGTGTGTGTGTGTACATGTGTGTGTGTAAAGCAATTTCAAAGAATGCATGTTTTGCTAGTGAGTTTGTACCTGTGGGCATAAAAAAATTTCTAGAATAATCTGCAAGAAATTGGTTACAGAGGTTTCTTTTTGGAATAGGAACCAGAGAAGTAGATAGGTGAATGTCTTCTACTTTTTATTCTGTAACTTTCTGTGTAACATTGAAGCTTCTAACTCTAAGCATGTATGTTTATTGTTTGTTGATTTGCTTGTTTATGTGTCAGTAGGGCATTGCTGAAAGTCCATTTGTGTTTTCTTCCTTTGACTTTTCTCTATTTAAAAAAAACCCTATTATTTAAAACGAATAAATGATTAACTGCTTGAAATATTTAACCTGTCATGCCAAAGCAGTTAAATAGTAAACGCAATTTTATCACCCTTAAAAAGGCAAAGGTCATTCACACGGGGACAAGAATTCATCAACCCACCGCAAGCTGTTCCCAGCCAGACAATAGCACATTTGCCCAGACAGCAACACTTTCATTCAACAGATGCTTATTGAGCACCTACTATGTACCGAAGCATTGTTCTGGGCTCTGGTAGAAAAAAAAAAACAAGCCTTTGGGGAGCCTAGATTCTAGTTGGAGAAAACAGACAGTAAACAAGGAAACCAAATATGGAATACACATGCGATATAAATGTGTAATAATGTAAGTGCTCTGAAGACCAATGAACGCAGAGCTGAAATGCCTGGTGGCCAGGGAAGGGGACGGTGCTTTGTCTTTACTGTACAGAATACATGTGACAGTCGCACCCACTATGGATGGCGATCAGGAAGCCTGTCTGAGGAGGTGCCACTCTAGCAGCGAGCTGGATGAAGGGGAGGGTGGGAGGAGCCACGCCCGTGAGTAGGGGAAGGATGTTCTCTTCCCCAGAAGGACCGGTAAAGGCCCCGGATCGAATGGCAGAGCGAGAAACCGGGACAGCTCAGCAGTGAGCACGACGCTGGAGGAGAGAGGCGGGCACGGCACCGTCTGCTTCTGCCGCGCAGCTGGTATCTGCCACCCAAGACACAACACAGCGAGTTCCGTCTTTTGCTCCTGCTGCTTCACCTGTGTTGGTGTCTCCTTATTATGCCTGAAGACTTAGGGGGCGGCGGGGGTGGCTGAGCCCGTGTTAGACCCGAGCACAACGGGGTGAGTGCAGGCTGCAGGGCCGATGCAGCCCTGTGCCATGACTGCTAGTGTAGTTATAGGGCTTGAACAAGTCTTCCAAGGCCCTGGCGGGCGTAGCTCAGTGGATTGAGCGCAGGCTTCGAACCAAAGTGTTTCAGGTTCGATTCCCAGCCAGGGTACATGCCTGGGTTGTAGGCCACGGCCCCCAGCAACCGCACATTAATGTTTCTCTCTCTGTCTCTCTTTCTCCCTCCCTTCCCTCTCTAAAAAATAAATAAATAAAATCTTTTTTAAAAAGCAATTAAAAAAAAAAGTCTTCCGGTCCTTGGCTTCTTTGAATTAACAGTACGTTCCTCTGCGCGTGGCATTTGGCAGCAAAGTAAACTTTCTTCCCCGGAGTCTTTTGCTTCCCAATCAATGGGAAACAAAGGATAATATCCCGCTCCATTCACGCCATGGCAACGTCTCTCAGATACACGTGGGAGCAGGAGAAAGCTATTTAAACATACAGTGACGAACAAGCATGCCTATGAATCTTGTCGACGCGCTAGAATCGCACAAGGGAGCCCTTATGAAGAACATCGGAGGGTCCTTTTTCAATAATAGCCCTTTGTACTTCGAAACGTTCCTATGTCTATGAAACAAAATGGGATAGAGCTGCCTAGGACAGAGTGCGGTTTCCAAGCCTTCCAGTAAGGGGGCCGTTAGACCATCACTTCTCTGTTTCTCCACGCTCAGAAAATTAACGCTTCTCACACCGCGATCGGTGGGACTTACACAAAGCACTTTGCGTCCGTATTTAAGCAACCACCAGAAGCCACAAGAGAAAGCTCGCTGAGCACGGAGTTTCTACCATTCTCAAAGGATGAGTCAGGTTTGTTTGTGTTTGTTTGTTTGTTCTTCAAAACCCCAACCACGGCGGCTTGGCAGGAAGCAGGAACTGGACAAGAGAAGCGACGGAAACCTGCTCTCCAAAGTGGAAGAAGAACTTCCAATGAGCAACAGTGAGGTGTGACATCACCGGGTTCCAGGATTCATCCCTCCAGCGGCCGGCCTCCCGCCCGCCCGGCGCAGGGCGCTGCGGAAACCGAGCGCACTTCAGGAGGAAGGACCCACCCTCGGAGGCGGGGAGGCCTCCGCTCCCGCCGCCTCTCTGCCCGCTCTCTCTGCCCTCCGCCTGCAGGGTTTGCAATCCCCTCCGGTGTTCCAAAGGCCGGCGGCACCGCAGGCTCTGGGAAGGGTGCTGGGCCAAACAGCTGTATTCACTGCTTAGCTGTGTCTTGCTCTTTCGAAGCCCTTTGACCCACTGAGTTCACGTTTCTCTTTAACAGGCCAGCAAGGGCAGACTTCGAGCGAACACAGGCCTGGAAAGGCGAGCTGGAAACCGCGCACAGGACAGATCTCACGAAGGGGCCTGACAGCTTTCATCTGCATCCATCGGCCTCGCGCCAGCCTTCAAAGGCTGGAGGCAGGAAACACCTCCAGCGATAATCGGATGAGCTCAGCCGGCCTGGAGCTGGTTTCAAAAGGGGCGGGTGGAAAGTCGGGGGCTGGGAATCCAGGCATTCTGCCCAAGGGAACCTAGAGAGAGAAAAAAAAAAAAAAAAAACCTCCCTCCTAAAATCCCTGAAGTGTGTTGCCAGTGATTCAGTAGTACCTGACCAAAAAAAAAAAGTTGGCCAACTGGTTTGGCTGTTTCAGCCGGCTACCACGGAGAGAAGTCCACAGAACCCCGTCGTGCCAGTCACCTGTAACTGGGACATTGTTTTCAAGTAAATATTTATCATTTCAATGCTATTCCACGGCAGCCTTTGCAGTGGGTTGATTGACACATTGTCCCAGACGAAGCTGGCTCCATAGCAACAAGCGTGGAGACGCTGCGCTTGCCCTGAGCTGTCCTTTCTGTGGCCACTGGGAGGGGGTGGGGGCATCTGGGGACTCTCACCACTGCCACTGGGCGGCTATCTCGTGGGACTGGAGCTGACCTGGGAGAAACGTGTTTCCTTCGCCCCCCGACTCCTCCAGTGGGTCAGGATTGCTACTGATCACTGGGCTCATCTCAATGAATTCGACACACGGGCATTTTTCTCCCTCTCTCTTCATCCAGGAAGTGGCCGCGGAGCCCTGAGATTCTTTCTGCTCCGATGATATAAACAAATTGCAGAGGAAGTCAAGTCAAACTTTCCCTTGCTTCTTTTGTTCTCCAACGAGCAATTCAGAAAACAGAGCCAATTTTTTTTTGGATGCTTTTTGCAGCTTGCTCTTCACTGGAAAGGCAGAAAACCTCCTGAAAAAAAAAAAAAACAACAACAACAACCCTCCTAAACTGATTTTTTTTCCCCAAAAAAGCAGAAATGCCGTAGAAGTTTTTTTTAAGGCTGGTTTTTGAGACTTTTCGAACCAAATTGCTCCCTTGCCATTGCAGTTACCTAATGGCTGTTCTTTCTTTTGAATGTCAACCCGGAGAGCAGTAATCAGCTCCGTGCGGACCGCGTCTCACCGTGAGTCAGCCCCGGTGCCCTCGCCCACAGCCCAGGACAGCTAACAGTCACGACTGAGTCAGGGTGCCATTACGAGGCGTGGACCAGACAGAAAGGAGACAGCTTATCTGTGTCACCTACAGATGCTGCTCAAAGAGAACTCACACGTAATTAAGCCCCTCTCACTGCGGAGGCTGGGCTGCTTGCAGCTTTATCACCAGCTTGTAAAATGTATCTCTGGGTATCACGGATGGCTCAGGGAGTGAACGTTTTCAAACCAGAGGCACCTGGTCATCCAGGGGACATGCCAACCACACCTCTAACAAAAGACACTCTACACTGAGTAACTAAAGGAACACAGAACAGACATGTATAACAAATATTTGTGGGGCGGCCCCGAGATGGCTTCCCAGATTAGATGTTCTGTTATGTTAATTCCGGTGCGAGCCGCAAGGACATCTGCAGGTGTCCCTTGCTTGTCCTCCACTGGCCCTCAGGACACGGAGGGGCAGTCAACTTTGAACACAGCCCTTCTTTCCAGGGAAGACTATTAGAGTTCGAATACAGGCTCAGGCTCCTTCCTGAGCCTCTATGTTCCCTTCTGTAAAATGGGGGTGCATTGTAACGTAACAGTACCGAGGGCCTAGCAACAGTACATATGGAGTGAGAGACAGACTCACGTCTCACTTAACCCGACGTGTGGCAGGTGTGAGGGCCTCCAGGAAAGGTGGTTTTGGTTATTAAAATTTAGAACATGATGTGACTTCTTCTGGGTCGGATAAAACTAGCATTGGCAGGCGCTGAACTCGGAAGGGTTTGCAAAGTGACTCTGTCAGAACACGTTGGCTTGGTCCTGATCGCCTCCTGCCTCTCCATCTAGAAGTACATGTATACTGTCGACACTGATAGACTAATAGCCATACAAGATCATGTATGCAAGTGGTAATTGACTGTGTAATTCCTGAGTAAACAGTAGGGGGAAGGAACACGTGAGGATCGGAACACTGGCTACAGTTCACCTTTTATCTTCTGTGCGTTACACTGTTTATTCACTAGCCTGCATTCTCCTCACTGTTGGTTCTTTTCCAGGCATGCACTGCCCTTGAACAACAGCGGATGAGAAAATGATCTCATCTGCATCGCAGGAGAGACAGAGAGACAAACAGAAAGCCCCGGGGCCGAGACTTGCTGGAAGGCCTCCAAGGGGTGCGGGTCAGGGTTAGAAGCTGTGAGCGCCACCTCCACAGCCCTAACTATTTTCTGAAGCTTTCGTGTAGAAACATGCAATCCCTCCCACGCCCCTGACGTTCTGTAAAGCAAATAGGGCTCCCAGGCATTGGTGCCATGGATGTACATTTGTGAGATACAACAATCGCCTTCGACAAACTTTGTCAAAGACCTACTCGGTGCCAGGGACTTGGGTACAAAAAAGCAGCGGCCATCGGAGCTGGCTTGCCCGACAGGAAGACAAAACACACACCGGAAGGACCAGGGGAGCAGGGACACCCTCAGACCCCCTTCTTGCCCCCCAAAGGAGACAGAAAATCCAGAAAAGTTATTTTCAATTTCAACATACACATATGTTTTTGTCTCTTTGAGAGACATAACGTTATTGTTCATATTATTTTAATATCTGGTTGGGTACAGGTCCTGGGGTAGTGCGTGTCGTGGTTCAGAAAACACTCCTCTCCCACTCCTGCTGTGGGTGGGATATACTTCCCTGCCTGACTGATCCTGGGCGTGGCCATGTGACTGCCGGCCAATAGGCTGTTAGCGAGCATGAGCCAGCCAAGCCTCACTATGTGTTTGCACAGTGGGTCTTGCCCTTCTGCACGTCCAGCGTTGCCCCGGGAAGCATGTGTCTGCTTGCGCGAGGAGGGTGAGAGCCACCCAGAGCGGCCCCGGACGCAGCCCACAGCTGGAAGCCCCACCCTGCACAGCCTAGCTCATCTGGAAGCTAGCCAACGTGTAGGTGCTTTTCAGAGATTAAATCATTACTGTTTTACGCTGCTGGATTGGGGGTGATTTGTTAGGTGGCATTATTACGGCAATAGCTGACAGAAGTAGGCGCCATCCTGTCCATAGGTCTTAATCTGGCCGTGGGCATACCAGCACAGACACTAACTTCGAAAGTCACAAAGCAAATTTAAGTTTCAGAAATGCTTCAACACTTGCCTTACTGATTTGACTTTGTAAGTCACGGCCAGTGGGAGCCTTTCGTGTCTCGAATGAAGTTTGAGACCCGTAACAGGTATGTGAATCAGCACACGGTTAGAGAGGAGGTCTGAGGCACCCGTGTGTTTGTTCAGCATTAGATAAAGCCTTCATCCTACAAATGCTTCATTCAAACACAATTTCATTTGAAGAGATACTAATTGTGCTCTTCGGAACTAGACCTTGAAGACACGGTACTGAGCGCTGACAGTGCACCTTTATCAACCAGGCGCCATTCTCAGTGCTTGCACTGCACCGGCTTATTTAATCCTGAAAACTTCAGGTGCCAGTGATTATGATGCTCCCCATTTTACAGACAGGAAAACCGAGGACCAAGAGGATAAGTCCAAGCTTCCACAGCTTGTACAGGCAGTGCTGGGACGTGAGCCTGAGCTGTCTGGTATCAGAGCCCACTCTTACCCACGACAGTAAGACACAGACGTGCTAAATTTTTGCCGACAGGAAATGTATAGAAGAAAAGGGGCAGCACCTGTAAATCAGAAGTGTAATCGGTCATTGTGAGCCATGGGCAGTCCCGTGATTGAGAAGAATAGGGAACGATGGTTAAGAATAGCAGGGAATATGGAACCATAAATGACCCCGAAGAGCTGCAGCAATTTTGAGAAGGAAGAACCAAGCAGGAGGGATCACAATACCTGATACAAACTGTATTACAAGGCCACTGTGATCAAAACAGCCTGGTACTGGCATAAAAACAGGCACACAGACCAATGGAACAGAACAGAAAGCTCAGAAATAAACCCAAGTCTCTGTGGTCAATTAATATTTGATAAGGGGGGGGCATAAAATAGAGTAAAAATAGCCTCCTCAACAAATGGTGTTGGGAGATCTGGACAGCTACATGCAAAAAAGTGAAACTCGAGCACCAACTTACACCATACACAAAAATAAATTCAAGGGGGATAAAAGATTTAAATATAAGTCATGACACCATAAAACTCCTAGAGGAAAACATCGGCAGGAAAATCTCAGACATTCCATGCAGTAACATCTTCACTGATATGTCCCCTAAAACAAGGGACATAAAGGAAAGAATAAACAAATGGGACCTCGTCAAATTACAAAGCTTCTGCATGGCTAAAGAAAACACCATTAAAATGAAAAGAGAACCACTATATGGGAAAACATATTTGCCAATGATACCTCGGACAAGGGTTTGATCTCCAAAATATATACAGAACTCACGTGACTCCACTCCAAGCAGACAAACAACCCAATTAAAAAATGGACAAAGGACCTGAACAGACACTTCTCCAAGGAGGACACACAGAGGGCCCAGAGACATGAAAAGATGCTCAGCATCACTAGCCATCAGAGAGATGCAAATTAAAACCACAGTGAGATACCACCTCACGCGGGTCAGAATGGCCACCATAAACAAAGCAACAAACAAGTGTTGGAGAGGGTGTGGAGAAAAGGGAACCCCAGTGCACTGTTGGTGGGAACACAGACTGGTGCAGCCGCTGTAGAGAGCAGTGTGGAACTTCCTCAGGAAACTGAAACTGGAACTGCCTTTTGACCCAGCAATTCCACTGCTGGGATTATACCCTAAGAACCCTGAAACACCAATCCAAAAGAACCTGTGCACCCCAATGTTCATAGCAGCACAATTTACAATAGCCAAGTGCTGGAAGCAACCTAAGTGCCCATCAGTAAATGAGTGGATCAAAAAACTACAGAATTCCACACAGCAGAGAGAAAGAAGGAACTCCCACCCTTCGTGACAGCATGGATGGAACTGGAGAGCATTATACTAAGTGAAATAAGCCAGGCAGTGAGGGACAAATACCATGCAATCTCACCTTTAACTGGAACATAATCAACAAAAGAAAAAAGCAAACAAAATAGAACCAGAGACACTGAAATTAAGAACAATCTAACAATAGCCAGAGGGGAGGGGGGAGGCGACAGTGGGGAGAAGGGTTTTCAGGAACTGCTATCAAGGACACATGGACAAAACCAAGGGGGAGGGTGGAACCAAGGGAGGGAGGTGGGTTTGGCTGGGGTTGGGGGGGAGGGTGGGGAGAAAATGCAGACAACTGGAATTGAACAACAATAAACTCATTTTTTAAAAAAGATAGAATAGCGGGGAGGACCCGTTGGAGACAAGTGGCCCGAGAAGGCTTCTCCAGGTCGGTGACGTTGTCTCAAGGATAAAATACTCTGAGACCAAAAATGGCCGAGAGGGAGGAGACGGTTCGGCACAGAGAGAACGGGGACGCTGGTCCCCGGGCCGGCACGTTTCAGGAACTGAAAACTGGCTGCGGAGAGGCTGAGAGGGTGTCTCTCTCTCACTGCTGCGGGACAAGGGTTGGCCGACAGATTTTCTGTGAAAGTGCCAAAGAGTAAATATTTTAGGCCATGTGGTCTCTGTCACAATTACTCCAGCCTGACACTGCAGTGTGGAGGCAGCCATCCACCATAAGGAGGCAGACAAGCACGGCGACGCCCCACCAAAAGTGTACAGGCAGTGTGTGTGAGTGTGTGTGTGTGTGTGTGTGTGTGTGTGTGTGTGAAGACACACAGGATACTCAGGGCATCTTCGACACATCAAGGAACTCCTTTTTTTTTAAAGATTTTATTTATTTTACTTTATTCTTTTATTTATTTATTTTTAGGGAAGGGAGGGAGATAAAGAGAGAGAAACATCAATGTGCGGTTGCTGGGGGTCATGGCCTGCAACCCAGGCATGTGCCCTGGCTGGGAATCGAACCTGCGACACTTTGGTTCGCAGCCCACGCTCAATCCACTGAGCTACGCCAGGCAGGGTGGGGGAACTCCTTAATATGTCAGATGTACCTTGACCTTGGAACTCAGGTGAGTTCTCTGTTGAAATATAGCACAGGTTATACCAGGAAAAGCATGAGATAATTTTCTTTAAATCCTCACCCGAGGATATATTTATTGATTTGAGAGAGAGAGGAAGAGAGAGAGAGAGACAGACAGAAACATGGACGTGGGAGAGAGAAACAGCCATCGGTTGGTGCCTCCCACACACACCTGAGCCTGCAGCCTAGGCATGCGCCCTGACCAGGGGTCGAGCACACCACTTTTTGGGACAGTGCTCCAACCAACTGAGCCACCCGGCCAGGGCACAAGAGATCCTTTTGAATGAAAGTAATGACCAGACAATTGGGTTATTTAATCATTGTATTCATTGAGATTCTCCAGGAAAACAACAACAACAATAGAATATACATGTACAGGAGGAGATTTATTGTCAGGGAATCGGCTCACACAATTAGGGAGCCTGAGAAGTCCCACAGTCTGGCAGCGGTAAGCTGGAGACCCCAGGACGTTATTCCGCCCAAGTCTGTGGGATTACTCAGTCCAAGTCTGAAGGTCTGAGAACCAGCAGTGCCGAGGGCAGGAAAAGATCAATGTCAAAGCTCAAGCAATTAGGCAAGAAGAGGCAAATTCTTTCCTCCTCTGCTTTCGGCCCTCTCCAGGCCCCGGGCAGACTGGGCGAGGCTCGCCCACACGGGAGGGCGCTGCTTCACCAGGGTCCACCGGTTCAAGTGTTCGTGTCCCCCGGAAGCACCCTCACAGACACACCCAGAAATAACGTTTAACCAATTTCGGGGCTACCTGTGATGTAGTCCAGTTGACACGTAAAATTAACCATTATGAGAATCTGATTCATGGACAGGAGTGAATGACATATTCACCCAGGAAAAATCAGTAATGTTCTTGCTGAAATATTAGCATTGACCAAGATAACAAAACGCCCATTGCAGACTTACAACAAGACAGCAACCACAAAGAGGTTGCTGGGTGTCATCCTTTAAAGAGTATTTAAGCCCTGACCGGTGTGGTTCAGTTGGTTGGGCATCATCCCGCAAAGCAGAAGGTTGCCGGTTCGATTCCTGGCCCGGCCACATGCCTGGGTTGCAGGTTTGGTCCCCGGTCGGGGTGCCTACCAGAGGCAACTGATGGATGATCACATCGATGTTTCTCTCCTTCTCTTTCTCCCTCCCTTCCCCTCTCTCTAAAAACAAGTAAATACAATCTTTTTTAAAAAATAGTATTTAAGTTTCATTGCTAAGAACATTTGAATTGCTTGAAATCTTAGAGGTCATATATAAAAAATTTGACAAATGTTTTCTCCTGTTTGACACAGCGATCCTAAAAACTTACATCTCATCAGCAATGAATAGTGAAGTCAAAAGAAACTTTTCTAAATTATCAATAATAAGTGTTTTAAGTGATCCTGAGGGCAGAAAGACTAAATTCTCTTTCTAGGTGTCTCTCCATAGAAAATAATCATCCAAAATCATTATCATAGTAACAGGCAATCAAACAGGATGCAGCCAAAAAATATAGGAAAGTCAGATAGTTAATTTTCTTAAAGGTGGTTTTGGGGGGATTTTTTTTTATGTTAGTGACATTTTTCAGCTTTTAATATTTTGTAATTTGTAGTATTTCCTTCTTTCAATCTAAATAAATACTAGCTTTCTTAACTGACCTTGTATTCTTTTTCTGAAGGAAAGCCCCCAAATTGTAAAATCTTCAAGGCCTACCAGCCTGGAACCGGCTTGGACTGAGTCCCTACTCAATGTGCCAAGCATACCTTGATGCTGGAAATAGAACATTGAACAGAAAATTCGTGCTTTTAAAATTCTATGACACACCAGAGCTTTGGAAGAGAAGGCCATGAAGAAGACAGGGGAACTAAAATTTGAATGAAGTGCTGGCATGTAAGCGTTCATCTCAAAAGCACTGATTTCTCTTCCTGAAAACTTCAACCATACCTACCTGAGTCATCTGCCCTTTTCCAGCACCAGGGGCGTGGGGTGGGAATGATGTCCCACTTACCAAACACCTGCTGCTACTTAGGTACTTGACACAGACTCACACGGCTAGCCCCAGGTTAGGGATGTGGCTCAGAGAGGTCAGTAACTAGCCCAAGGCCACACAGCAAAGGAATGGCAGAGCCAGAATACCGGAGATGTTTGTTCTCTTCTCCTTAGGAAGTAAGGTTTTCCAGACCGGGAAAAGGAAGGCGGAAAGAAGGTGATGTTCCTACCTCAGGGGCAACTTCCCACTTTAAGGCACTTGCTTTACACACACAAAACCCCCGCTCCCAACGCCCACCACCGCCTTCCCACCCTCAGACGTCCCTCCAGTCGCGAGGTCATACTGGGTGCCTGCCCCGCACATGGCCCCCCCCACCTCATTGTGTCACTGTTGACCAGTGTCACTCCCCACCATGGTTTCCATCTGCACCCCCAAGGGACATTTTGGGCATTTTTTCTGTTTGCTCCCCACCACCCCATGGAATATCAATAGCACAAATATACTGTATATCATTGTATGTGCTGTACACACACGTGCTTTAAACAGAGTAAGACTTTTTCGCCCCCTCCCCCAGGAGGACCCGTCTGTCCCCCTCAAGGACAGCTCCATGTCCCCTGGGAACAGGGTGTCAGGGCTCAGTGGTGCCTGGCGGTGTCGTCAGAGCTGCAGATGCAGGGACCCTTCTGCCCTGATGTTCCAGGCTCACCCCCACCCCTCACTCCTGCCCATAACCCTACTGGCTCCTTCTTTTCATTTTATTTTTTTTCTAACATCATTCTCTTCCCTGTTAAACCATACACACCCCAACTGGGGACTGAACCTGCAACCTAGGTATGCACCCTAATCGGGAATTGAACCCCTAACTCTTGGTTTACAAGATGATGCTCCAACCAGCCAAGCGACGCCAGCCGGGCCCCTTCTTCAGACGGAACACTCCCCCCCACTTCCCCAATCTCTTGCCATCTTTGCACACTCGCCGGCCAGACACATGGCTGACCCTCAGAAAGTCAAAGCCACAGGACAGCATCGGTTTCTCTTCCAGGTAGCAAGATTACTCCCCACCATCCCAAGTCCCACGGTCCCAGCTTTGTAAACTTGTTCTTTCTAAATTGTCCCTTCAATGTCAACGGTCTTTCTCAGGTGCTGTTTCCAGAGAAGCATTTAGACTTTGGAGACGTTACTGAAACAGCCCTTTTCTAGAAATTAACCTTCCCCAAGCCCTGACCTAGGTTCTTTGCAAAGATCACCAATATTTCATTTTGGCAACCAACGGCCATTGTACAGGTGAGGCAGCGGAGGCTCAGAGGAGCCCGTGAATTCACCCCAGGTCACACGAGGATACGGGGGGCGGGGCTGTCCAGGCTGCCAACCCACGACAGACCGGCTCTGAGGCTGTGTTGCTAACCGCGAGGACGAGAAGCCACAGCTTAATTTTAGTCCATCACTTCTCTCCCAGTGGGGAGGAAACAGAAGTAGCGGGCGGGGGAGGCGTCTTTGAACTTTGTAGCACTTTATTCTCCCAGACACAAAAGGCTGCCCTGGTGCGGACTAGCACAGAGTCTTCCCTTAGTGACGCCTCTGACCGTTGATGTTGATGAAGCCGCGCTGCCCAGCCATTTACTTGACTGCTTTTAACGAGAGGTCTCTCTCTCACTATTCAATGACTACATTATAAAATGGTTCCCTCCTGGGATGAAACTTCCCAGGGAAGACCGGGCCCCCAAAGAGAAAAGCTCTTACACTTCGCCAGATGCGCCCGGGATCTGTGGAGAGATGTGAATAATGAGTCGGGTTCTCTATGGTGCCCAGACGTTCCTTCCATGTACCCTCCTTCGGCCCAGCTCGTGCGGCATTAACCTCAATAGTTTCCTGTGTGCTTGGGAAGTTAAGGAAGCATTCTTTCCGCTCCTGGTCGCAGTCAAAGGGAGAAAAGGACTCCACCTCTGTGATGAGCTAGAATGTTGCTTTTCTCTTACAGATAAAATACCTGGGCATGTGCCTTCTGCTCTGTACTTTATACAGATTGCCTCTAATCCCCACCACAGTCTATGGTACAGTAAGTGCCCCAATGGGCAGTTTCTGGGTAAGAAAAGTTGGCTCAGAGAGATGAAGGGACCGGGCCGGGGACATGCCACTAGGTACTGAGAGCAGACTCCAAGCTGGCCTTCTGCTGTGCCCATGACCCATGGGGACCTGTGGGTTCACATGTCCCTTTTAATGACACCCCTTCCCACATGGGGCCAGCACACCAGTTGAAACGTTCCCTTGTGAGCAGTTTTGAGACTTGCAAGAGAAGCTTCAAATGTCCATTTCTAACCCAAAGAATGTAAAAAAAAAAATCCTTTCCTTGGTGTCTCCAGTCCGTCCCTTTTTTGGTTCTTAAAACTGGCAGGCAGACTTCCGGTTTCCAGCATGTAAGGAGCGTGGTACCCGCCACCCCATGCTGCTGGCAACGAGGAAAAAGCTGGACCAGCTGGAAGGATGAACAGGTCTCCTTGGATCCGGGAGAGATGTGCAGTCCCAGGACAGACCGCTGCCCCCAGAATTGGAGAGGTGGGTAAGTGCCTGCAGAACAAGCACAACTTTCTGGAACATCAGCGTCTGCCGGGACCAGTGCCGGGGCGGGGAAAACGGACCTGAAATCGGCCAGGTACTGGAGGCTCCGTGTGGACGGATCTGAGGGCCCCAATGCCCAGGCGGGTCCAGGAATAGGAGTCCCCACCCTGACAAGGTTCCCCCAGCGAGTATCAGAGAAAAGTCCCCTGTGCTGCCAGCAGGGGGCGTAGGGAGGGGAAGGGCACCATTTCAGAAAAAGTTGGAGAACTCTCTTCTTCCTAACAGGGTCTGCCCTGCCGTCTGGGGGAAACTAGTTCATCGGAGACTAACTGACCAGGGGAAGGGCAATACCCAACTTCAGCCCCCTTTAGCCATCCCGTCTCTCCTAAGGGGGTGAAGGAGAAGAACAGAGAAAGTCTCGTGATGTTCACAGTCCAGAGTCACAGCCTCGCCAAAAGACTGAGACCTAATCACAAGACTCTGTCTGGGACCCTTCTCCTCCCCTCCCACCTCACCGCCACATTACTCAAGGCCTTCTCCCAGCACTTCCTCCCACCAGGTACGTCGAGTCAGGCAATGGGAAAACAAATTACAAGGCATCCCAAAAAGCAAGAAGCAGCATTGGAAGGGACGGGGCAGTCGTCAGAACCAGACTCAGGGGTGGCCGGGTCGCTGCAAGGCTCCGACCAGGAATTCAAAACATCCGTGATGGTTTTGCTGAATGATGTCATGGACGAAGTAGACCGCATGCAAGGGCAGAGGGGCAACGTGAGCAGGGATGGAAATTCTAAGAAAGACCTTTTTTAGAAAGAATCTCTGAGCACATCAACAGAATCTTCACAAACCAAAACACACAGGGAACAAAGGCTGAAACGGAACAGACGCAACGTCCGAGGGGTGGGCGGCGATTGTAAAAGCTGTTAGCGCGCCCGTCCTGGGCACAGCAGAGGGAGGCGGGGAGGGAAAGCGACGGGAGAAACCTGTGACGCAAGAATGACTGAGAATGTCCCCCACATTAATGTCAGACGCCAAACCATAGATCCGGGAAGCTCAGAGACATCAAGCAAGATCAGTACAAAACAAAATCTGAAAAACCGCTTCTAGGCACGTTGTATTTCAATGGCAGAAAGTCAGATGCAGAGAAAAATTCCTGGTGGAAGTCAGAGGGGAAGATCACCTTGCCTGTGGGGGAGCAAAAATGAGAATGACGTTCAACTTCCCGCCAGCAACCACGCAAGCAAGACGAGAGGACAGTAAAATAACGTGTTGAGAAAAATAAAAACAACAGCGACGTCAACCTAGAATTGTATTCCATGCACAATTACCCCTCAAAGGGGAAGGAGAAATACAGACTTTCACAGACAAACAAGAATTGAGGGGCTCTATTGCCAGTACATGGGCCTGGCAAGATATGTTATTTCAAAAAAACAAAATTCTTCATTTGGCTGAAGGCAGTCCAAAGTTACAAACTTCCAGTGATAAGATAAATAAGTCTCAGGGTTGTGACATACAACAGGATGACTATAGTTAGCACTGCTCCACGGCCTGTTTGAAAGTCAGTGAGAGAACAAATCTTGAGTTCTCATCACAAGGAAAAAAAAACATTTTTTCCTTCCTTCATTCATTTATTTTGTACCTGTATGAAGATGATGGGTGTTAACTAAACTGTGGTGATAATCATTTCATAACATATGTAAGTCAGGTTGTTCTGCCGCGGACCAGAACTGATACAGTGCTGTGTGTCAATTATATGTCGATCAAACCAGGGGTGGAAAGGGTTTGGGTAAAAGAAAAGTACTATAAGTCAGCTACTGGGATCTACATAAAGAAAGGAAAAGTGCCCTGGCTGGCGTAGCTCAGTGGATTGAGCGCGGGCTGCAAACCAAAGCATTACAGGTTCGGTTCCCAGTCAGGGCACATGCCTGGGTTGCAGGTGACAGCCCCCAGCAACCGCACATTGATGTTTCTCTCTCTCTCTCTTTCTCCCTCTCCCGCCCTCTCTACAAATAAATAAATAAAATCTTTTTAAAATTTTTTTTTAAAAAGGAAAAGCATGCATGGGGGAAGGAAAACGTGAAGGTAAAATAAAAATTTTTATTTTTCTTATTCTTAATTCTTAATTTCTTATTTTTCTTATTCTTAATCATCACAACACTGTATTCAATTATGTATCCTCATGGACATACACATGCTTACGTGTAAGCACAAGGCAGGACAGTAATGCTTCAAGGGATGAGAGGGAGGAGTTAGGGTTGTTTTGTTACCGGAGGGAACTAGCACTACTTGCGACTCGGTATCATGTTATTTGAAAGTGGACTTGGATCAGCTGTAAAGATATAAAGAAATGAATATAGACTTTGATATAGAAGCCTATAGGCTTTGATACAGAAGTATACAAACATATATATTGCAAATTTTAGGGCAACCACTGAAAAAAAGCACCACGAGCCCACAGCCCCCTCGCCACACGGCCCGGGAAAGCACCGTGCTGCTGAGAGCGCCAGGCACCCTGGGCTCGGGACGCAGGCTGAAACAGCGGGGCCGAGGCAGCTGCGCACGCTCAGGCCTCCAGCCGGAAAGAGGGTATTTTTACTTCCTCCCGTGGCCGCACCTGGCACCAGGGCCTTCCCTTCAGTTGCCCTGTGGGTGCCCCCAGCAGTCATAACCTCGGTGGCTTCCACACCTCAGGGACCTTTTGCAAATGACCATGGTCTGCCGTGAACTTACCTGTGGGCTTCTATGCCCGTGGCAGCCTGAAGCCAGATTTTAAAGATGAAAAACCACAGGTGTTTGTCTGGGTCATACCTGTCTCTCCATGAGTGACAGAGTGCGGCCCAGAGGTTCATGGAAGAGTGGGGGAAAAGAGGTGAAGGAAGGGAAGGAGAGAGGAAGGGGTGGGGGGTACAGGGAGAAGGAAGGAGGAAGGGAGGGAGGGAAGGAAGGAAAGGAAAGGAGTTTCTTAGAAGTTGAGATGAATCTCTCTGGAAAAGTTTGCCGTGAACTATAGGACAGAGGAAAGATCAAAGTTCTGCCTTTTTACTGCTTCAGGGTTCATAAAATGTGTGTGTGTGTGTGTGTGTGTGTGTGTGTGTGTGTACCATGATAATCAACAATGGAGACTCTGTTTTTTATATATACAATTTTTTAAAGATTTTATTTATTTATTTTTAAAGAGGGAAGGGAGGGAGAGAGAGAGAGAGAGAAACATCAATGTGCGGTTGCTGGGGGCCGTGGCCTGCAACCCAGGCATGTGCCCTGACTGGGAATCGAACCTGGATGCTTTGGTTCACAGCCTGCGCTCAATCCACTGAGCTACACCAGCCAGGACAGAGACTCTGTTTTTTTTAAGGGAGAGGGAAAGGGAAGGAGAAAGAAAGAGAAACATCAACATGAGAGAGAAACATTGATTGGGGTGAGACCCAGGCATATTCCCTGATGGGGAATTGAACTGGCAACTTTCTCCTTTGCGTGACAGCACCCAACAAACTGAGCCACCCCCACCAGGGCATCAACCATAGAGCCTCGTAAGCCAAACAGAGCTCGATTCAAACCCTCCACTTACGGCCTCTATGTTCGAGGCAAATGCCTTCAGAGGGCCTCAGTTTCTTCATCTATAAAATGGGGGTGATGATGGCACCTCCGTTATAAAAACTTTGTGAAATCACATATATAGAACTCTTGGGTCAAACCTCTCACCCATAATCAGCTCGATGGTAACGTTACTATTATTAGATCATTATTGTTTCATTAGGAGTATCAGTTGAAGTCAGTGTCCGCATCTGGTGGGGCAGAGGCAAGAGGGGAGAGATCAGGTGAGGGCAGGCCTGGGAGAGGGAGAGGGCGTAAAAGGAGAAAAGAACATTTCTGGCTCCCGATCTTTGGGTTCTAGCTGGGAGCTGTTGACTCACTCTTACTGTGTTGGGAAGAAAAGGGAAGGATCTCGTCTCCTTTGGACAAAGCCGAGACTGCCGTGCACCTGGAATGTTCTCTGCGGTCACCATGCCCCGCCACAGAATTGGGGAACAGCCAAAAAGGGTAACTCCATTGATCCAAGCGCCAAGGGAGGGCAGGGAGGCTGGGGGTGCGGGGAATGCTAGGACTCTGCTAAGAAATAAACGGGAAACACTTCTGCCTGAAAAAATGACATCTGGCTAGACGAGGATAACTTTGAACTAACGTTACTCACAAAGGCTGTCCCTCCGCCGGGCATTCATGTTGACCGAAGCCCGGAACACTGTCCCTATAGACCAAAGTGAAAGCCCAAGAGAGGAACTCTTAGGACAAACAGGATCGGAGAGCCAGCATTCATTCATTCATTCATTCATTCCATCATTCAACGAATATTCACTGATTTCCTGAATAAGGCACAGCTGTAGGCACTGGGGTTCAAGCAGCAAACAGTCAAGCGTGGTTCATTCTCTCCAGAAGTTCAAAGGCATGGAGGCCCCTCCCTTGCAAGGTGCTGTCCCCTCCAGCAGTCCCCCCCAGCCCAGGGGCAGCAGGTGGCCGGGGGAGGCCCCGTCTCCCGTGCCACACCATGGTTTAAGGAGCTTGCTGTTGCTTTGGTTTAAGTTTTTGTTTTTTACACCCAGGGTAATATTAGGCTAAACTATAGGTCATTGCCATTTTTTTTTAATTTGAAAATAGTCAAATGTCAACAATTCCATATCATTTCCCCTAATACGTTCTACCCAGCCCCCAGGGGCCGTGGGGCTTGTATTCTAGGCAGCCTCAACAGATTTCAGTTCCTCAAACTGCCACACAGCGCTGGTTCCCAGGTCTTGCCGCATGCCGTGCCCTTCCCCTTAAACTCTTCATCTGGCCACCTCGGGCCCATCGCCAGGTGTCACTAGAGATGGGGCTTCCTCCAGGAAATGTCACCTGACCCCTCACTGTCTGGGCTGGTGTGTCCCCTGAATTTTCTTAAAGGGCCATCTTCTTGGAACATGAATAACGATGATACTAGCTAACACCTAGAAGTTACTCTATGCCAATGGCAGATGCTCTGCAGGATCCTAGTATGTCTACTACAGTACATGTATATACATCTCTTAACCATGGCTGGCAATGATCCAAACCACTCCTTTGCATGGGTGTAACGGTGCAATGATGATAAACCGAGATATAGATATAATTTCATCCTCAAAACGACAGCATGCGGTGCCTGCTGCGATTATCCCCACTTTACACATGAAGAAACTAAGGCCTACAAATGATTCTGAGGAACTCACGCCCTTGTAGTTACCAAGTGTCAGCGCCGAGGTGTGAACCCCGTCCGTCTTCCTCCAGAGCCCGTGCGTGTGCCCCCACACCCTCCTCTGTCACCGCAGAAACTGCTGTCTGCTGGCCTTACTGCCCACTGGACCGAAAGTCCCTCCAAGGTCGGCCCAGTGTCTAGGCCGCCCTGTGGTGTTCTGCTGGGCCGGCTTCCATGGTATCCGGTGCAAAGGAATGCCCAGCGCCTCTTTTGTTTACCAGACTGAATGGAAGGAAAAGAAAGTCAGGAGGCACTGCCAAAATGTCGAGGGATGTGCAGTCTTTTAACAAACATTACAAACCATCGCTGGTTAGGCAGCTTGAGGCTCAGTTGGAGGAGGGAGCACAGAGCTAGGAGGAGAGAGGTCCAGCAGGAATGGGGCTCGAAGGAGTCCATCCCGAGAGGGCTGTGGGTAGCCAGAGTCGCCATGGGGCTTTTCCCAGCAAAACTGGCTCACTGGCAGAAAAAATAATCAGAGCCCTGGCTGGCGTAGCTCAGTGGATTGAGTGCGGGCTGTGAACCATAGTATTGCAGGTTCGATTCCCAGTCAGGGCACATGCCTGGGTTGCAGGCCACGGCCCCCAGCAACCGCACATTGATGTTTCTCTCTCTCTCTCTCTTTCTCCCTCCCTTCCCTCTCTAAAAATAAATAGATAAATCTTTAAAAAAAAAAGAAAAAATAATCAAAGGGACATGTCTTAGATGCTGCTATTCGTAGAACAGAAGGCAAGGGAGAGATGTCAGGGAAAAGAGGAGACCAGAAGCCCAGCCGCCTGCTGGGAGATACCTCCTCCACAGACCTTTGGCTAAGTGGTTGTGGTTCTCACCATTCTAATATTCATTTGCTATTTCATTGGCTATTTATTACGAACAAACAAAGTCATTTCACCTGGAGTTTATATCCCAGAGCTGTGCAGTACAGTATGGCAGACACAAGCCACATGTGGCCGTTGAGCACTTGAAAAATGGTTAGTTGGGCCCTGACAGGTGTGGCTCAGTTGGTTGGGCATTGTCCTGCAAACCAAAAGGTCTCTGGTTCAATTCCTGGTCAGGGCACGTGCCTGGGCTGCGGGCCAGGTCCCCAGTCCGGGCTGCATTCAAGAGGCAGCCGATCAGTGTTTCTCCCAGATCTATGTTTCTCTCCCAATCTCTCTCCCCTTCCTCTCCCTCTAAAAATAAATCAGTCAATAAAAAAATTTTTTAAAGCAAAGTGGCTGGTCAGATTGACATGTGCAGTGAATATAAAAGATACACCAAGTTTTGGAAGATTCGGTCCAAGAAATGAATACAAAGTATCTCATTACACAATCATTTTATATTGTTTGATATTGAATGATCATATGCTAGACATATTGACTTTAATAAAACATACTAGAACTCATTTCGCCTGTTTATTTTTTTAATTACGTGCATTTTATTGATTATGCTCTTACAGCTATCCCAATTGTCCCCGGTTGCCCCCCGCCACCCAGCACCCCCCTACTCCTTCAGACAATTCCCCCACCATTGTGTTTAACTCTTTAATATGGTTCCTAGCAAATCTTTAATTTCTTCTGCTGATTGCATTGTATTTCTACTGGGTAGTGCTGTTCTAGAGGTTTATAAGATGGTAAATAAATGAGTATTAATATAATACCTTGTGTTGAGGGACACTGTGAAGAAACATGGATCAGGGCAAGAAGGGGGGTGGGGGCTCTGCCGCGTCTCGCAGAGGGTGTTCCTGGGTGCACTTCCCGAAGAAGTGACACCTGATCATCCAGAACACCTTAGAACCCGTTCTTTCCTTGTAGTATCAGCCCGCGTGTTGAATGACTGCTCATAGGGGAACTGAGAAATAAAAACAGTTGAACTGCTGCGTGCCCTCTTCTGTGGGAGATTTCTAGACTTAGGAGCCAGGAATGATGATTTTCTCTTTTCCACAGCCAGCCCAAATCGGAGAACAATCTTATCTAAGCTCAAATAATAAAGATCTTATAAACAGATTCCCTCTCCCCTGTAGCTGTTTGTCCGCACTTCATCCATTTTTATTTAATTCTGATACAACCAAACTCACGTCTCAAGAAGGAAGGGGGAGGGAGGGACAACAGGAGCTCCGTATCCCTCCAGGGTCTAGTTCAATTCCAAACAATAATTGTTTCCTGTATCGACAGAATAAACGGTGGAAATCCTGTTTAAAGCAGGCAGAGACACCTTTCAAATCTCCCGCATTAAACGCACTGCTGTTCCAGGAATAGGGTAACTTGAGCACCTCTCAATAGTCTCACATGAAAACTGGAACCCAGATGACAGTGCTGTGCCCGAGGGAAGTGAAAGCACACAGAAATCCAAGCAGTGGAACTGCTGAAACTGTGCATGCGGCTGAACTTTGCTCGTCAGAAAGCCCTCCCCGCGTCTGGTGCCCCCCTTAGAGAGAGCTGCTTATTGGTCGTCGGATTCCAGCACACACTCTTGCCGCGGGTTTGCTGCCTTTTAATTCCACTGGCCGATGGGCGTGCGTGTTGGTGTGATATGAGCACAATGAGATTTTGTACATGACTCAAGGGCTGTGTTTAGTGGCTCCCCACCCAGGAAAAATAAATCATTTCAGTGTTTTGGCTTTCTGAGCTGGGGAACGCCAGGTACCCCACAGGGCGCACTGTGCTGGGCTGTGGACACCGAACCCCACACACTGAAACCCCGGCGCGGGCCGGGCCCCCGCACTGTGGGAACTGGGACGGGGCCTGCCACTCAGGAGACAGTTCTGCCGTGTTTGTTTTATTCCTAGATCTTGGCGGCACATGAATCGAAGACTCTGTCTTGTCTTATCCTCCCGAAGAAAAGAAAACAGCACAAGAAGAGAGGACAGAGTCAATTTTTGTCTTCTAAAATCATTTCCAGTTTTTTTCCTAGTGATTTTTTAAAAATAGAAGTGTGGCCGGTGGCTTCCTGGTCAGCTCCTGAAGCTGACTCATACGGATGAGACATTATTTGGAAAGGCATTCTCGGGGGAGGGGGGGCGGGGGCCTGGGAAAGAATTCTGTCCTAGTCGCTAATATGGTATGCTTTCCAGAAGGTGGCTGTGGCCAGAGGGCTCAGATAGCACTGAATAAGAATGAGTTGGCTTATTATTTCTGACTGTTGGCACTTCAGGCCTTAAAAGCAATTGGACTAAGCCGCGTGGGGACGGCTACGCGTGTCTGAGGACACATTTGGAAAAGCAGGGTGACCCTGTCCTCTCCGCACCCACAGGCCTACCTCCTCCCTCGGCCCCCACCCCCAGGGCCCGTCTCTGCAGAACAGTCCACAGACAGACCAGCCCTCCAGTGGAAATAACAGTACCAGTAAAGGAAACCCCGAGGGGCCCAGAGACAAACATTCGAACAAGAAGAGCATACCAAAATGTCATTAGGAAGGAAATGGGTCCTCGGGACAAGCAAAACAGAAACAGTTGGAAGATGCAAACAGGGTGATATTAATGTGCTGAGCTAGAAAGTGATTAATCAGCCTCCTTGCTTCCTCCCTTCCCAGCCGCAGAAATGTGCCAAGGAAAAAACCTTCTCCCTGAGTCCTGTTCAGTGTAGGGAGGATGCTATTTTGACTCCAAAGCCAAGGTTGTGAGTGGGGGTGTGGGGCGGGATGAGAACGTGGGCCCTCCCTAACAACGAGGGAAGACTCTGCAACATCAGTTCTCAGACTAGAAACATACAAAACCTCCTCACCACGCACAGAATAAAATCTCTCTCAATCTCCCCCCCATCTCTCCTATTCATATGTAAATCATGATGAATTTTAGTGTAGTCTCCGACTTCAAGAATGCTGACTTTTTTTTTTTCTGGAAGTACCCAAAGCTTTCCACTGAGAGGAAAGCATCTTCCAGGAGATAAATTTGACACACCGTCGGGCCGTGGATGAATTCATTTCAGCAAGTGCGAGATTTGAAACAAGAATACGAGAAGCGATCCCACCGATAGCCATCACCAGAAATGTCACCCAGGAAAAGCCTGTTTCTACAGACAGAAAAGGAACACGCCCAGCATTCTGAACTGAAAACCTCTCCGGCGGTGGGTCTTGCGTAATAAATCATGAGTCTATTCCAAATGTCAAGAAATGTTTGCTCCAAAAACTGACACTCTGAAATTTCCCTCCAACTGGTTTAGATCAAGAAGCAAATTTTCTCTCTCTCTCACTCTCTCTCTTGGTTAGTAAACACCGACGATAAATCTCTTCTCAGAGATGAATCATTTAGCCCCTGCCTCTGACAGCGATTAGGTCATTTGTTTGTTTCTGGGACAGAGTCTCCTCTGGACTACAACGGGGCTCCGCAATTTGTTCGAACGTTTTCTGGCGAATTCCGATTTGTTCAGACAAAGACCAGAAGCTTAAATCCCACTGAATTAACCGGTTGGGTTATTACCAAGGTGGAACGGAGCCAGGAGGCTGAGAACTTGCACAGCACGCACAGCTGGGGCAAAATGTCCGCCTGCCTTCACAGGCAAAGTATCGTTTCTAAGGCTCCCGCCCTGCAGTTAGCTCAGTGAACTGGAAATGTTTTCCTTTCCTGGTTTTTTTTTTTTCCTTCCTTTCTTTCTTTCCTGCAGGAATAAAAGAGGTTGGTGATTAACCAGGTGAGCAATTCTTTTGTCTCTGGAAACTTGCTGGAAAATGAAAATAACCATCCTCTTTCTTAGAATAGTGGCATTGCTTCTATTAACCAGTACACCACAAAGAAAGAGAGAGAGGGAGGGAAGGAGGGGGGAGAGAATAAGGGGAAAAGGATACGAGGCTCCGCACTTACTGAGTCCATGACCCAGAGGCAGTCTCCGGGCCAACTGTTCTAGAAAAGTCACCCAAGTAGCTTCCATAGTCAATGAACTGATCAGTACACTTAAATAATACCTCCAGCCTGTGTGACAGTGACAGTTTACTCAGGACTCTCAGGGATAATAGTAACTGGTTTGTCTGATATCGTGAATCATCTAGTACACGGGAGGAGGCCGAGGATTAAAGAGACGGAGCCGTTTGGGAAAGACGGCTCACCAACTACAAGCTCACGCCGAAGTGGACCTTGGGACTTCAATCCTAGTTTCCAGTTCTCACCGCGACACCAGGCGGCTTCCATCCCTTCTGGCTCTGCTGTGACGTTCCTGTGGATCTCACATTTTCCCAGGTTTCCCCCCATTTGCACGACCCACAAAATCATTTTGTGAGAACGGAAGCAACGCCCTGCATCCTCACCGCTGCGGCGGTTCACGGGACAAAGGGATCGCAGCTGCGGGCCCACCTCCTTCTCTGGTGCTCAGAGAACACCCAGCTTCTCTTCCCACCGAAAGCTACTCCCCTACCATAGCGATGGGTTTCAATGGGGGTGATTTTGTCCGCCAGGGGGCACTTGGCAACGTTGAGAGACATTTTTGGTCATCACAACGGGTGGAGGGGGCAGTTAGTACTGGAACCTAGCGATCTCCCCAGGGGTCCTGCGAAATGTCTTACAATGCACAGGACACCCCCACTGCAAAGAATGGTATGGCCCCGAATCTCAGAATCCTGCTCGAGTCACATGACCCAATGGGCCTGACCTCTCCTGACCCACACCGAGGATGGGCAGGGGACCTAGGCCTGACCAAGTGGGATCCCCCTCTCCACGGGGTTTTTGCCAGAGGTATTGGGAATATGTTCCCCATCTCTCTCAGATCAAAACCTTCTGTGCAACAGAAACTTGGACCCTCGGGCTGAAAATAAGGATAGGGAGAGGCAAGCAGACCGAGAAGGAGAGAGAGAAAGGCGGGGGTTGGGGGGAGGCTCTTAAGACTTTGAATCACGTCTTGCCTCTCTACCTCTAAAGCTTGTGAGCTGAGGGAACCTATACATTCCGTTTGTGCGGGGGGTTTGTTTCAGGGGCTTTGCTCACGCTAGTGTGAGTTGACTTCCACGACTCACAGGCAGGGGTCTGGGCGAACACAGAAGCTGGTGAGTG
Source organism: Phyllostomus hastatus (assembly GCF_019186645.2). Classification (NCBI taxonomy): domain Eukaryota; kingdom Metazoa; phylum Chordata; class Mammalia; order Chiroptera; family Phyllostomidae; genus Phyllostomus; species Phyllostomus hastatus. The sequence goes on from NW_025333664.1 coordinate 5,476,715, forward strand.
AGAGTGACATTATTGCGATCCTTACATACTTTCTAATATTTCTAAAAGCAAATCATTCTCCAATGCCAGTGCTTGAACTACTATTAGTAAAATGCTTGGTAGCCCCTGAGTCAAAAGCAAGGTCTCTTCCACGTATTTTTAGACTAAGGGATTCCCGGAACTGCCAATTACCATTTTCCTTTAGCTGAACAGGGAGGAGATAAAGCTAAGCTGCAGAGGCTCGTGGGCCAAATCAAAAATCTCATACTTGAAATGACTTACGGAGCAACAGATGCCAGTGTGATCCCAGCAGCAGGTCCTAAATGTCAGGGCATTCAGATAGTCGATGTCCATAGGGGGCCCGTCTAAGTGTGTGACTGACCTTGAGAATCAGCAGTGGAGTCATCCTATAATCTCCCCATAAAATGGAACACTAGATAGTCCCAGTGCCCGCGGTAACAGAAGTACATTTACTGGTGTGATGCTCATAACGTATTGGGGGAAACACGAGGGAAACGGTGTACACAACCTAATGACATACGAACAGAGAACTGTTTTTTTTAAGATTTTATTTATTTATTTTTTTAGAGAGAGGGAAGGGAGGGAGAAAGAGAGAGAGAGAGAGAAACATCAATGTGCGGTTGCTGGGGGCCGTGGCCTGCAACCCAGGCATGTGCCCTGACCGGGAATCGAACCTGCGATGCTTGGGTTCGCAGCCCGCGCTCCATCCACTGAGCTACGGCAGCCAGGGCGAGAACTGTTCTAAAGGACACACACCACCCCGTTCACCGCGACGACTCTGGGTGGTGGGACCCGGACGGTGCTGCTCCGCAGAGCTCAGCGCCGAGGTCCGCTTCTTCCTAACCCGCGTCAGTCCCTCCGGAGCGGGCGTTCGTCCCGAGCACGTTCGCCGCCGATGCCCACGGAAGACGCCGAGCATCCTCCCCGGCAGGACCGCGTTGGATCCGCGGCCCGTCTGGGGCGAACGAACACACACCCGCTCGACCCCTCCCGCTGCGCCTGCGCGCCTCCGCCCACACATCTCACGCGCGCGCGTGCGCATGCGCACGAGCCCGCCCCCGCCCCCAAGAGGCTTCCTTGATGTTCTCCACCTCCCACAATATCCCCCAGCGCAGCAAATATTTAACATACATAACACGCCTGTGTGGCACGCTTGCAGGACCCGGGTACCACGCGGGAAGGCCAGGTGCACTGTTAGGCGGTCACGCCATTCCTGTCTCCCCGGATCTTTGGCGTGCGCTCCAGTGGGGGCGCCAGGACTCCCGCGGGTGAGTAACGGTCACGTGTCGGGCATTTGCATGGCTCGCGGAGGGTGTTTACAGCTGATGACCTGCGACCACCCAGCGAAGGGACACCTGTGCAGTCAGCCCTATACTCCACCACCCAACCTCTGTCATGGAGTATGAAGACACAGACACGCTGTGCTTGGGCACCACGCTAAGTCAAAGCCACGCCAGTTGGTTCTCAGGTGACTTTGGTCAGTGCACACAGCAAGCACACCTGAACCGAGCCGTGGTGCTAGACATTGGGGGTGTCGTTTGGCTCACAAAACGCGGCTGCCTGGCCGCCTTCGGGGGCTCACAGACCGTGGTGGGGACGGATACCAGGCAGAACAACGAAGTGTGAGCGGGGTGACTGCGGAGGTGGGGGAGCAGGGGCAGACCCCGGGAAGGGGGCTAGGAAGGATCCCCAGAGGGAATGAAACTGGCTTCCACCGCAGCACCGGGCTCAACAGGGAAGCGGGCTGGGCTGGTCCGAGACTGGACGAGCAGAGATGTCAGGTACGGAGAGAGGGAGTGACTCAGTGAAGGAGACAGTGGGAGCCACTGAAAGTGTTCATCCAAGGCATGGAGCGTCCCCATGGTGTCCCAGAAAGGCCACAGTGTGGAGTACAGCCTGGAGGGAGGCAGAACCGGACCAGGCAGGGCATGCATGATGGTGGAGCATTTGGGGTCTTTAAATACATAAATCTAAATCTACGAGGGGGACCCCCAAAACCAGAATTATCTTCTGGAGGGCAGGCCCTTTGTAGGACTGCTTCGCCCGCTAGGTGAGTGTTCCAGGGACCCATCTGTATCAGTGCACCAGCTGGTGTTGTTGTGAGAGGCTGCATCTGGCTTCAGTGAAATTTTTTTGAAGATTCTTTCCACGCATTTGCCGATTTCATGATGAGTGATTTACAAGCACATCTGCCCACACTGCTGAGGGTTCGGCAGTTTTTGACCAAAAACAGTGTGACCCCTGTGTCCCACCCTCCCTATTCACCCGACTTATTTCCCCAGATGAAAAAAAGTCCTCCAAAGGAAACATGTGGCTGATGTGGAAAAGGTGAAACAGAAAACGGCAGGAGTACTAAAAGGCATCAAAGTCGGCAGTTTAAAACTGTGTTGAGCGGTGGAAAACATGTCGACAGGTGTATCGCATCACATGGAGAGACCGTTGAAGGTGACTGAAGTCCGAAGGTGTAAGAATAAATGCACAGTCTTCATAAAGTCCAGGCATTTGGGGGACCCCCCCTCGAATGTCAACATAAATGCCCAGTGTTAGCAGTAGATGGCATCGCAGCTGACTCTTTGTCTTCCTGAAAATTAATTGTATTTTCTGATTTTTAATGCTAAATGAGAATTATTTCTAGAACTGGGAAACTTGGAGGCTATTTTTAGGGCGACTGGGAACAGGCATAGGCCCTTGTAGAGAGGAATGGCAGGCCCTTAGAGGACAATCCTAGGTGACAGCGTTACAGAGTCACCTTCTCAGAAGGTAAAGGGGCCCTCGGAGGTGCGCCCAGGCCCCAAAGTGCACACGCCCGGCGGCCACAGGCTCCGCATGCGGGTTAGCGCACCCCTTCAACGGCTCCGCTGGATTCCTCTTCCCACTTACTGATGAGGAACCTGAAGCTCAGAAAGGTCAAGTCCACGTGATCCAGTGTAAGAAGCGCCCTTCACTAGACCTCAAACTCCTGTTGGTCATGACGTTTATCTCGTTCTCTTGTCTTCTCGTCCCCATCTGTGTCTGAGTGTTTGTGTTTGTGTTTGTGTTTGTGTGTGTGGGCACAGCGGGCTTCCCTCCCTTTCTTTTCAGGGCCCAGCAGGGTTTAGAAAGCCAGTAGCTTAGAGCCGCAGGGCCCTATGGGAACAGGTTGGAGCCCCCGCACTGCCTGCAACTTGCTGTGGGACCTTGGACAAGCCTCTGAGCCTCAGGCCTCCCATCTGTGGAGTGGGGGTGGTGACCGTGCCCGCCCCACTGCGTTCTGGGGACGACTGCAGGCTGCCAGCTGGTGCTTAGCTCTCACAAACGTCATCTCGTGCCAGTATTTTATATACGTGTCTCACAAAAAGGACAAGTGCGGGAATAGGCTAAGTGAAAGGAGGAGTTCAGACCACCTGACCCAGGAGTTCCAGGGTTAGAAATCTGTGGATAAACTCCAACGGGGACTAGGTCCAACAAGGATGGCCGGGAGGACTGTCCTGGCAGTTAAACTATAGAAAGGTCTCGGGCTCTGGCCAGGTAGGTAGCTCAGTTGGTTAGAGCGTCACCCCGATACGCCAAGGTTGTGGGTTCGACCCTCAGTCAGGGCACATACAAGAATCAACCAGTGAATGCATAAAGAAGTGGAACAACAAAATTTGATGTTTCTCTCTCTTAATCTCTAAAATACATATACACATATATACAAAGGTTTCAACACCAGTGGTCAACAGCCACCTCCCCACGCTGGCCAGTGTCTCTCTGCCACCCAAGCTGCCTTGACCCCTCCCAGAATCACCCGGGACTTCCCAGGATCCAACAGCTAAGTGGTTAACTCGGACTGCCTGCTGCCCTCTGATTGGCTGCGGCCTGGACCACACACGGCTGTGCACTCTGCAGCCACTCGCACGCACCGGCCCAAGGATGTGTTTCCTTTGCTCTGTTGCATGGTGTGTATGTTTTTGACGGCGCAAATCTAGAAGCAACCTACAAGCTTCATAACAGGGGACTCGTGAAATAAATCGCGGCATGGCGCTCCAATCGAATAGCATGCAGCCTTATGAAAAAGAATGAGCGGGTTCCAACACAGGCATCAGAGGCAGCGAGGACGTGTGGCTCAGCAGCGAAGGTAGGTCACCCAGGTGTACACGTCACAGAACTCCATTTGTACAAGATGAAGCGGACGGACATGTACGGGTGAATATAACTATAGAAAACACGCAATGCACTCAGAATGACTGTCCGTAACATTCAACTTACGTCATTCACTATGGTTTAGCAAAACTAAGTATCAACAGGACACGGACTGTCTATCTTCCAATTTAAGGCTACATATCAAAATGTTAGGCCCCAGATACGCACGCACGTTCCTCCAGACTTTGCACAGGTATCAGGCGTGCAGTGCAGAGCATTTCTGCACACTGGCAACTGTTAGCAAGGTTTACTTCTGGGGTTCAGACAACTTTTAGGTCTCACTTGACGTTTCTGTCCCGTGTAAAACTTTTGGCCATGAGTACATATTGCTATTTATTAATATTATGTTGTTGTTGTTGTTGTTTTGAAACAGACAGGCTCCGAACACGTTGTAGTATGTTCTGGCCACTGCCAGAGAACGTGGCAGAGTGGCCACGTGGGCCCCTGCGAGCCAAGCTTGCGCGGGCAGTACCAGGTCAGTAGCCCTCCCTGGGAGCCTGCTGCCGCCGCCTGGGATCCCATAACAAACTAATGAAGCAGCGGGCTCACGGGCTGGGTGAAAGTGCAGTGGGCAGCAGACTCCTGAGCTCTCCAAGGTGGAAGCTGGGAGGCTTCTGCAGGGGCGGGGGCGCCGGCTGAGCAGAGCAGCTGGTGGCCAAGGCCGATCTCACTGTACTCACTTCCCAGACCTCAGGGAAGGCTCAGAGCACACCGGCCCCCTCGGGCATTCAAAGGGTGGGCGAGTCAGCCCAGAAAAGGGGGGAGAAACAAAATGGGGGCTCTCCATGCAGTCGCTGAATTTGTTAAAGGGGTCTTCTCCACTCATTCACAAACAGCGTTTTAGTGATCCGGTAGCACTGAATAAACATTATCGGGTTCTTTCAGGGTAACAAGACCCGCACCGAGCCCTGGGGGTGGCGAGGAGAGCCTTCAAGGAGTTGCACGCGGGTGAGGTGAGTCTGCTGACCCGGCGAGAGCGCCCTTACCCTCCGCCCAACGCTGGCTGAGCGCCTGCCCCGTGCAGGCGCGGACCTAAGGCCCTGCCCGTGTGAATTCATGCAGCCACAGCTCCCCAGGGGGCCGACCCCACCGTCCCTTGCTCCATCTGGGGCGGACATTTTTGACCCTATAACTCAAATGACCTGAGTTAGAACATAAAACACAGGACTCCGGTTAAATTTCGAATCCAGAGACACAATGAATAATGCCCTAATGACGATGCCCCAAGCGAGGTATTCTGAAACAGGCTTTTAAGCCGCCAGTCAGCACCTGCACGGTGCTCAGTCCCCAACTTCCATCCGTCCAACAAGCATCTCCCGGCCTCCTCTGCGCGGGGGTGGGGGGTGCCCCGGATCCAGCAGCGCCACAGAACAGGGGACAGGGCGGGAGTTTAACCTTAGAGTGATAAAGGCAGAACACGAAGAATCAAATTATAGACAGTGTTAGAAGGTGATAAAAACTACGGAGGAAGATAAAGCACGCAGGAGAGGGCAGGTGGAAGTGGGGGGGAGTTGCGGTGCAAACGGGGTGGGGGGAGGGAGGGGCAGGCCGTGGGTGGGAAGCATTTGGGAGAGTCCTCAGTGGGAAGGGGACATCCGACATGAGTGGTAATCAAGACCCGGAGCTCAGGTGGTCAGGGCAGTGACGTCCCAGTGTGAGACGGACGGCAGGGGCCCTGCCTGCCGGGACTTCTGTTCTAGAGCTCCACCAGCCATGTCTGTTTTCCTTGCTTTTAAGATAATTTAGTGAATTGTGAGTTTACGTAACAATTTTTAACGATGGCTGCATTGAACGACTGGCTCGCAAAATTCCCGAAAATGTAACAGTGGGCTGGCTGTTGCAAGCCTGTGCGAGCCGGCTCCCGCTCACACCCCCCGCCCCCCACCTCCTCTCTGCCTAGTTAGCGCCTGCCCACCCTTCAGACCTGAGCCAAGCAGAGCGTGGAGGGAAATTCTCGGAGCAGCCTGCCGCGGCCCCGTCACACTTGCGTAAGCCAATTATGTGTGCGGTTACTATTTCATTGGTGTCTTGACCCTTTACGAGGTTGGCCCTGGGACAGCAGGGTTCCTTCCGGTCTGTCCTGTGTCCCCTGCCACTCACGGGGCCTGGCACACAGTAGGTGCCCAATTAATGATCGTTGGAGGAATGCATAAAGGAATGAGATATGTTCATTAAGGCTTTCCCGGCCCTTCGATGGGCAAGTTTCAGTGATATTGTAAAGAAATGACGCCCTGGCTGGCGTAGCTCAGTGGATTGAGTGCAGGCTGCGAACCAAAGTGTCGCAGGTTCGATTCCCAGTCAGGGTACATGCCTGGGTTGCAGGCCATGACCCCCAGCAACTGCACATTGATGTTTCCCTCCCTTCCCTCTCTAAAAATAAATAAATAAAATCTTAAAGAAAAAAAAAGAAATGATGTAAGACTTTGTGTTCCCAAAGTGAGACGTTTATTCCGTAAGTGGCTCGCTTCCCAGCGCCTTGCAGGGGCTGTCTTTCTCGTGTCATGGACCCTGTGGGGAGCCTGGGGGGGCCTGGGATGATGCCCTTCTCAAAACTGCTTTTAAGTGTGCAAAAGAATGAGTAAGCCCACAAAGAAAACCAGTTATATCAAAATACGGTTATCAACAGAAATATCTTAAACACATGTGGAAAATGGTAGTCTACGTGCTTTTTTATTAATACACTCAATGACAGGCCCTGGTGGGAAGTCTAAAAACAACTGTAATTTTGAAATAACGATGACTATAAATGGTGTTTCAAAGTCTCTGTAATTCTGATGTGATGTGAAAATATCTGGTTTCCACCGGTGTCAACGTTCCGAGCACGGCGCGTCCTGCTGTGGTCTGCCTCATTCAAAGTGAGAAAAAATGATCAAGTTGGGGGGGTGGGTCTCTCTTTATCTTGAATTCCATCTCAGCGTCACTTGGGGGAACCCACGGGCCCCAGGTGAAGGATTCCCGTGGGGAGATGCATCAGCCCAGGGGTCCCAGGCAGCTCCCTCCACGCAAGAAGGAGCCTGTTCAACCGAGGGCCAGGGTTTGCTCTCAGATGTTTGGGGACTCAGCTTCTTATGCCCGCCCCTTACAGGCTGTGTGACCTTGGACAAGTTCCTTAACTCCTCTGAGCCTGAGAGGCCTCCTCGGGCGCTAATTGCTGCCACCTGCAAAGAGTATCCTGTTGCTTGAATGGCAGAGAACTTAGCTGACGTGGAATTGGTGCTCAGAAAAGTGTAGCTATTACATCTGTATTACTATTTGTATCACTCCTTTTTGACCTGGAAAGCTCCAATGCTTTTTTTAAAAAATTGAATGTATTGGGGTAACACTGGTTAATACATTTATATCGGTTTAAGCGGTACAATTCTATAACACATCATCTGTACTGTGTATTATATTGTGTGCTCACCATCCCAAGCCATGTCTCTTTCCGTCACCATGTTTTATGAAAGATTTTGTTCATTTATTTTTAGAGAGAGGGGAAGCGAGGGAGAAAGAAGAGGAAACCTGGATGTGAGAGAGAAACATCGATCAGTTGCCTCTCAAACATCCCCCACCGGGGACCTGGCCTGCAACCCAGACATGTGCCCTGACCGGGAATCGAACCAGCAACCTTTCATGTTGCGGGACCACGCCCGACCCACTGAGCCACGCCACTCAAGGCATCCTTCACTGGTTTTAATGCTGCAATGAGTCACCGGTGACTGAGAAGGGCCAGACCCTAGTCCCATGACTACGGAAGCTCGGAAACCTTACGGTGGGCGCAGAGCAGAGACCCCTCTATCTCAGCGGGGTTCTTCTAAGAGGACTTCCGCCTCCTGATCGGAAAAACACTTTCATCAGAGATTCAAGAGCTGGACATCCAAAGAGAGACACGCCCAGGGGCCTTGCTGAGGAGATCCGCCTTGCAGATGTGCCGCCTGACACAGACTGGGTGACCCTCCCGCCCAGTCTGCCCAGGACAGCCCCGGGCAGCGCTTTCTGTCCACACGTGATTGTTAACAGCGCCCATTCCCTCACCAGAGCCTCCCAGGGTGGACGCCACAGCAGCGATAACTGCACAGAAGGACCACCCTTCTCTCGGAGCTGCCGAGCCCCGGATGACACCCTTTCGAGGGGACAGTGAATAGGATGCCTTTTTCCTCCTTGGCAGGATTCAGAAGGGATGCGTGGAGCTCCTGAAATGCTAGTCCTTTGCTTCCAGTGTCCTGGAATCATTGCTGCAGAGGGGCTTTGGAGGCGAAGAAAGCCTGGAATCGGAGGGACCAACCACCCACCTTTGCCCAGGGCTGAGGCTCCCCGAGATGCAGGGGTTTCCGTGCTGAAGCCGGGCCTGTCCTGGACGGACTGGGGCAGTTGGTCGTGCTTTCTGGAACCAAACCCTGGCTCCGTGGTTTCCCAAGCCCGTAACTCTGGACAAGTTTTTTTTCCCTTCCGGGCCGTACTTTTCTGAGGTCCCAGTGGGGATAACAACGTTTATCCCCATAGGATTAGTATAAGGATTAAGTAAAATAATATTAATTATAAGGATTAAAAGGGAAGTATTATATAATCACCACTCAGATGACTTCCAGCCACTTAATATAAAACCCAAAATCCTTGTGGTGGCTTATGGTGCCCTATAGCAAGCATCTGGCTGTGGGTACTCTCCAGCTTAATCCTCTACATCTCCCGCCTCTCTCTCTCCCTCCGCTGCAGGCACCAGCCTTCATGCTGTTCCTCGCACACAGACCTCATTCCTCCTCTGGACCTTTGCACATGCTGTTCCCTCTGCCTGGAACACTGTTCCCTCTGCCTGGGACACTCTTCCCCAGACATCCTCACCCTCAGCATAAGGACATCTCCTCCGAGAGGCCTTCCCTAGCCACACCGCCTAAAACAGCTTCTCCCTCTTCTCACTCTGTTTCTATACCCTGCTCTGTCCCTCTCTCCTCCACCCAGAGCGCTCGTCACTCACTACCTGGTATTATATTATATATCCATGTATGTAGTTGTCTGTTGCCTGACTTCTCCCTGAGTCTGTAAACTCCCCGAAGCAGGTATTTGTTGTGACGTCTGGAGACACCGACTGCATGTCGCCTGTGCCCTGCACACAGCACCTAACGCAGTGCGTATTGAAGGTCCCACGCCCCAGGCCCACCAGGCTCTGGTTAATGCATGGTGAGAGGGCACCGCGTCCTGGTGAGAGACCTGCGTTCCCAGGCGATGGAAGGAGTTCACACGACAGGGCTGTTCCAAGGGCACGTCACGTCCTCCATCTTCTTGCCTTAAAAATATATATAATAACGCAATGCAATAGATGATACCTCATAGAATTGTATACTGGAAACCTATATAATTTTAGTAATGAATGTCACCCCCATAAATTTAATTTTAAAAATACGAGAAAAGTATCCAGCCACGGAATACGACAAATAGAGATATTTATTGAAGAACATACAAGATTCAAGAAACATTATACATAGGACAGTGACGCCTCTGTCCCCTTCACAGTAGGCACCTCGGGACCTCACACAGTTCTCCCAGCGTCTCTTCCACTGCTCACAACACTCTGCAACATCCTTTGTTGGAGTCACCATCCGCTGCCCCATCGTACTTTCCTGAATCTCACTGATGGTCTGAAATCTCGTCCCTTTCGAAGATGATTTTACTTTTGGGAAAAACCAAAGTCATAAGGCACCACATCTGGGTAGTGAGGGGCCTGAGTCACCTGGGTGATTTGATGTTTTGCCAAAAAACTCTGCACGAGACGTGATGCATGAGCAGGTGCATTGTCGTCATGAAGCTGCCAGTCACCAGTTGCCCACAGCTGCGGCCTCTGAATCATCCGAATAGTTTCCATGAAGGAATGTTCAAGTTGAACACAAAATCGGATGCAGATTCGTTGCCCTATCGCTCAGTCATTTTGACTGCGATGGCCACACAGTACATGTGCTCCCTCGAGGGCATCTACCGCCCCCGCTGACCAGTACAGTGAAGTCATCATTGTTCACTCATGTGCACTCCAGTCCGCTCTCCTTGGCTGCCAGGTCACATCAAAGTCACACAAACTGTTCTCGTATTAACAATGGGTGGACTTTTTCCAGTTATGTGTATATATATATACACACACATATATATATAAAGTAATTTATTTATTTTATATATAAAATATAAAATAATATTTATATCTCTCTCTTTTTCTTTTTTTTAAGATTTTATTTTTATTTTTTAGAGAGGGAGGGGAGGGAGATAGAGAGAGAGGGAGAAACATCAATGTGCGGTTGCTGGGGGTCATGACCTGCAACCCAGGCATGTACCCTGACTGGGAATCGAACCTGTGACACTTTGGTTTGCAGCCCACACTCAATCCACTGAGCTACGCCAACAAGGGCAAATAAATAAAATCTTTAAAAACAAATAATGGTTTGGTGATGATGAACTCCTTTGAAATTAAAGTAAATAAATAATACAATGACTAATAAATAATAATGCCAGAATAAACTCTATGTTTCACACACTCACAGCTGCAAACCTATTTTTCCCCACCCTGGACAGGAGCATAACCGGGAGATTTAGGAAACTGCCTTCATGCCCTCTGGACCTCATCCGTAAAATGATTCATTCATAAACTTTCTAAGCACCACAACGTGCCGGGCACTGCACAGAACTTGCCTTTTCTATGGGACTCCCGGTGTAGCACAGAGAAACAATGAAGAAGTAAGCCTCGGGCATCCTACTGGAGAAGGGCGTGAAGGGAACCAACCCAGCGGAAATCGAGAGGAATGGGGCGGAAGGAGAGCTGCTTTACCTGGAGGGTTGGGGGAGCGCCCTGAAGGAGGTGATACCTGGATGCCAAGATGAGGTGGCCACGAGAATTGCTGGGAGGCAAGCTCTCCCAGGAGAGGGAGCAGCAAGAGAGCCAAGAACTCATTTCGCACAGTGGAATGACAGCCAGAGGCCGGCCTGGATGGAGCAAAATGAGTCAACGGGAGACAGATGGTAGGGGAGCTCGGAGGCACAGGGCGGGCCAGAGGCATGCACTCCGGAGCAGTGTTTGTATCACACAGGCTACTGTTGACCTTGACCAGTGGTTTCCGGTGTCGGACCGTAGTCCCCAGCGGTGGCGGAAGGTGACGAGCTGATAAAGACAGGACATTCTTATAGCAATCCCATGACTTGGTATCCATACAGAATAGCATCTGGCCACTAAGTAAATGCATCTTGCTTTTCACGTGCCACCAGCTTTCAAATGCATTGGCAACGAACCCTGTTGTAATTCCCCACAATACCAATCCACGGCAAATGCACTTGAGACTTGACCGTTGTGCATTTGTCATTATGTCTTTCTCCATCAATGAAAATTAATAGCTTAGCTGTATCATGTAATTATGAAACGTCTGGTGGGAAAAAAAAATGCACTGGTACTCCAAACTAGGACAAATGCTGAGGATGTCCAGACATTTCTATTTCTAAAATCACAGGGAAAAAAAGTCCTACAAGGAAATGTGTTAAGGCAAAAAAAAAAAAAAGAAAAAGAGAGAGAAAGACACACAGGTGGCGGTTTCTGAAACCATTACTATGGCCGCAGCAAGAATGTATTGAGGACTCGCTGTCGGCCGGGCACTGTTATGTTTCAATTACTCACACTTCCTGTCAGTTGCTCATCTGATCTTCAAAGCAGTTTTATAAAGAGTTACAACTCCCACCTTATAGATGAGGGGTCTGAAGTCGGAAAGATGGTACCTAAACTGCCCATATTTATACGAGTAGCAAATGGTAGAGGGAACCGGGGAGACTGGTCCCTCACAGAAATGTGTCAGTGAGATATGGCCGTATAACATATCAGCCCAAAACTCAACAGAAAACAATGGGCATTTATTATTATGGATCAGTCTGCGCGTTCCACCAGGTGGTTCTTCCTTCCAAGTCGAACGCACTCATGCTTCTGTAGTCAGCCGTGGGCCGAGTGGGCGGTTCTACCAGTGGAGAGTGGGCTCTCTCGCGTGTGTTAAGAGGTCGGCTGGCTGCAGACTCGCCTGTGACGGCTTCAGCTGAGACCGCTGAGCCCTGGTCCTCGTGGTCTCTCAGCCCGCAGCAGGCTATGCCAGACTCGCGCGTGAGTGTCGCAGGATCCCACAACACGCACGATCTGGCTGAGGTCTCTGGAGGTGCGGATGGGGAACGGGCTGACTTTCATCTTCACTGCATTTATCGGTCAGAGCAAGACACCTATCTAGCTGATATCCAAGAAGTGGAAATAGACTCCGATGCCTGATGGATGGTGCTGCAAAGACGACCTTGCAAAGGATATAAGTTTAGGGAGGGGTACAGAGACACGGCCATATTTTGCAATCGGTCTACCCAAACAAAGAAAAACACACTCTTGTGTTCCTGATGGGCAGGAAAGGAAGAGGCACACAATTTCGTCAGCAACTGCCACACCGGTTGGGCGAAGTAGAGCAGTTTCTTCTACGTACATGAAACACACATCTACCCTATGACCCAGCAATTCCATTCCAAGGTATTTCTCCAGGAGAAATAAACATATACGTCCCCCAAAAGAGTGAGAGATGCCCACTGCAGCTTTACTCATGGCAGGCCAAAATTGGAAGAGAAATCAAAGAGCTCCCTCAACCGAAGAATGGATAAACAAAGTACTGTACACATGCACAGTGAACTATGACCCGGGAGTAATTTGAAAATGAAGTAAAGCTACGCACGACAACATGAGTGAATCTCAAACACACTGCAATATTGAGAGAAGCCAGACCCAAGCGTGTACAGGTTGCCTGGTCCCATTTGTATGAAGCTCTAGCTGGCGAGCCTGAGCCGCGGTGATGGGAACCAAGCCCCAGAGGAGGGCGAGCTATTACCGGGAGGAGGAAGGAGGGAGAGTTCCGGCCGGCGGAAGGGTCTGTACCCGCCAGCTGGTGTCACACAGGGTGTAGCCATGTGCCGAAACTTGTAAAACTGCACTGAAAATCTTTGCGATTTATTTTATGCAAATTGGATGCCGATTATTAATAATCCTAGTGGTAATCATGCTAGACTCCCAAAGGCTTTCTCAGAGAGGTCTGGAGGAACTGGCTGGCGGGCTTCACCGTGAACGGCAGGCTCCGTGAGTCACAGCATTACAGGAGCATGTGGCCCGTGGGGAACCCTGGAGGCAAGAAATGTGTCCTCACTTGATCCTGCTGCTGAGGACACGGCATTTCCATGTTCAAGAGACACTCCAGAAGCATCGACACAGTGCGTGCATCAGCTTAGGCTCCCCTGTGCAAACCCTCTGTTTTCTCACCGTTCCTCTCTGCCCCTGGGTCTGGCTCCTTCGGACCGACCCTGGTTTTGAGATTTGTTCATGTTGTTCTTTGCATGTGTCCTTGGTTCATTTGAACATGACTCCCGGGTCACAGTTCACTGTGGGAGACCTACGGCACTTTCTTGTGCTTTTTTTTTAAGATTTTATTTATTTATTTTTAGAGAGGGAAGGGAGGGAGAAAGAGAGAGAGAGAGAGAAGCATCAATGTGCAGTTGCTGGGGGTCATGGCCTGCAACTCAGGCATGTGCCCTGACTGGGAATCGAACCTGAGACACTTTGGTTCGCAGCCCGTACTCAATCCACTGAGCTATGCCAGCCAGGGCAAACGGCACTTTGTTTATCCACCCATAGCTGGAGGTGTGCGGGTGGGCTTGGAGGGAGGCAGCGTCACTCTCCCAGGAGTGTGCTGGCCAGAGGAGGCTCACCACCACCTTCCTGGAGTCCGATGCCTAGAAGAAGAGTCCAGACCCGTGGGGAACCTTCTATAGGAGTCAGACCCCACGCAGAAAGTCGGGAACCAGGGGTTGCTCGTATTTATGCTGCATAAGAGTCCGTGACTCCTTGCTTAGAAAATCACTCAGAATACATCCAACTACCAGTATTGGACCAAGTAGACAAGAAGCATGCTGTGCTCAAATTCAGTCCTTCTGAAGAAAACAAACAAGGGGTCCTGGTGGGGAACCCCAAAGCCCCCCAAGGCTGTGAGAGACAAAGGTGGGGCAGAGGCCAGGAGGCGCGGGGGGCGGGGCATCATGGAACCCAGGCTGACGGATCTCCTGCTTGGAGGCTTTTTTTTGTTTGTTTGGATGCAGCCTTTTCCTATAAGGACAACACAGTCTAAGCAACTTCCAAATTCCTCAGAGACCAATTGAGGAGCAGAGAACATGTTTTGATACTCATTTGAATGTCCCGAGCAGCCTGCATTATTCATACTCAACCCACTCCAATCCTCCTCATTCGCCCCATTTCACAGACGAGAAGATCGAGGCCCTGGCTCACTCTCTGTCTGTCTGATCTTGCTCTCTGTTTTCGAAGCTCGGTGAAGCAGGGGTTTTCCAGCTGCCTATAAGAAACTAGATTGTTGGGCGGTAGGCGGTGGGTGGAAGCGGAAGAAGATATGGGGGGATACATATGGTGGAAAAAAGTTAAATAAATAAAACAAGCCTGGAAAAACAAAAAAATTGTTTGCATTGGAGGTTCCCTTGTGCAAATTATATAGAAATCATCATTCCGTATTCGAACGGAGCACCCCTCTGACTCCTGTACTCAGGTTGACGATTGCTGGCCCGAGTTCTATAATTTTATTTGTGGGGTAAACAGAAAGCAGAGAGAGGCGGGCTCACTGTGTCCGGGACGCGTTTGTGCCCAGGGCGGCTTTGTTGCTTTCTGCTTCCCAAGGAGAAAAGCAGTGGGGGCTGGGGGTGGGGTGGAGGTGGGGGGTGGACTGAGCTCTGCAGTGTCAGAAAGCGCCTGTGATGGGCGAGGAGTCCTCGCTGCCAGCAGAAGTTTCTACAGTCCCCTAACATGCCCTTATTTCATCCACTATATTAAATTGTTGCTGCTGATTTTTATAACAGTTTTGACTGTTTTGTTTGCTTGATTTTAGGGTTCTCTAAGAACTCTGAGGGTAGGGGTTCAGGCCTTCTCTTAGACGGCTCTGCCTTTATGTTTGTGGCTGTTAACACCGAGCCTACAAGACTTTCTTTACTTTGAAATGGGTCTTCATATCCCTCCTACTTCAGAGAATCTGGCTTTCACCACTATTGTCCCGTTTTCTTTTTAAATTACGTGCATACATTGCTCAAATGCTTCATAAAGGAATTTCAAACTTACTAGTAGTCAAAGAAACGCAAACAAAAACCAAATACGCTTTCCTCTGTGATATCCGTGTGTGTGTGTGTGTACGTGATTTAAGTTCAAAGCCGTTGGAAGAAACACATCTTTCTCTCCACAGAATGCAGATGGAATGTAAAACCGGTTCTGACGTGAGCATTGTATCATGAGCCTTACAATGTGCGAGCCACCCGTCCAGCATCCACCGCCAGGAATTCATCCTGATGACGAAACATGGAAGGAAGGAAGGCAGGAGGGAGGGCAGGAGGAGGGGAAAAGGCAGCCGGGGTGTCCGGCAGGCGCTCCCCGCTGAAATGCACAGCGCCCCTGTAAGTGGTGCTGCTTAAGAACATTGTGCACCGCGATGGAACCGTAGTCCCCAATGTCCAAAGGAAAACTAGGATATTAAACACAGCCCATCTCTACGAATGTCTATGTGTTTTTTGTTGTTGTTGGATAAATATCTATTACTCTTTTTTTCAATGGAATGTATTGGGGTTGCATTGTTCAATACGTTTATACAGGTGTCCAGGGCACAACTCTACAATGTATCATCTTCCCATTGTACGTGCGCTCTCCGTCCGAAGTCTCGTCTCCTTCCATCCCCCATCACCATTGCTCCCCATTTATCCTCTTCGCCGGCCCTCACCCCACCCCCGTCTCTCTGGCCAGCACCGTTCTGTCGTTCTGTCGCGTGTCTCCGTGAGTTGTTGTTTTTGTTGTTTTGCTTAATGCTTCCCCCCTTTTCAGCCAGGCCCCCCCACCCCCCTCCCCTCTGACAGCTGTCAGTCTGTTCTCTGTATCCATGCGGCTGTTTCTGTTTTGTTTGTTAGTTTATTTTGCTCGTTAGATTCCACGTACAAGTGAGATCACATGGTGCTTGTCTTTGTCTGACTGGCAAGTCTCTGTTTTGAAATGCAGAGGGAAGAGACGCAATGGATTCATAACGAAACGGCAACACTGGTAATTGCTAGACGGTACAAAGAGCAGGGATTTTATTTTCTTCTTTTTGTTTTCAGATGTTGAACCGCCCTTGTGCGAGTGAAGGTTCATTTCAGAAGTCTGTATGGGGGATGAACCTCAGCGGAAACAAATCCGGGCGGAGATCCCCGCTGCACAGGGATTCTGGGCGACCTTGAGGGGGGTAGTGAATCTCTCAGATTCTCTGTTTCCTTGTCCCTCAAATGGGGACAATGTTTATGCCTCTGTTAAAAAGCTGTCAGTATGAAATGAGATAACACAAATCGTCGCAATCGTGTCGCAAATCGTGTGCATTCGGTCAGCCTCATCTGCCGTGAGAAAAGGATGACAACGATGTTTTCTTCTGCTCAACTATATGTTTAACCAAACATTTCTCAGGCTTCCAAGCATGGGGCTCAAACCCTTAGCTCCCACTAGGAAGTTCCGCTAGTGGGAAAAAGAGAGCGAGGGAGAGAGGCGGACGTCCCAGTGTGCTTTGACCGCTCCCCGTAATCTAAGGCCACCTCTCTGGAGCTGTGAGAGCCGCTGTTACCCCTTTACTCATCACAGACCAGTGATTCTTCACCAGGGGCGACTCTCCCCACGCCGTTTGACAATGTCTGGAGACATTTTTTGGTTGCCACAACAGGGCCTCTAGTGGGTAGGGACCCAAGGATGTTGCTAAACATTCTCCAGCGCACAGGACGGCCCCCACAAGAAAGAAGGGTCCGCCCCAAATGTCCCCGGTGCCGAAGTTGAGAAACTCTACGCAAGGGGTTGTCATGAAGACTCCGGCTGCTGAAGGAGTATGTGCCAGAGCAAGCGCCCATCTCACAACGTTTTGACCCATTTTGTGTGTGTATAGGACCATAGTGACAACATTTCAGAAACACTTCCTGGGCCCGCTCCCCGTCCCCCACCCCACAGGGACGGCGAGTTACCCAGCTCAGCCCAGCAGGTCTCAGGGCCTACCATGCACCAAATCTCCAGTTTGCTATGGGGTTAAAAGATAAAGCACGTGCCTGCCTTCTCCTTGGAAGAGGAAGAAAGACGAACTCATAAGCCAACTCATTGAACCCAGGGTGGTAAGTGGGAGGCAGGGTCTGGGAATCTGATCAATATGAGTTCAAAATTCACCTGCCCCACCTACTTCCCCATGTAAAAATCTTGAATGAGATTTTTTTTTTACTTCTCCAAATGTTAGTTTCCTTATTTAAAAAAAAAAAGTGAAGCTAAGGCTACCTAGATCATATGACTATAAGAATTTGATGCCAAAGACATGTAAGGCCCTTAACCCACAGACAAGCATGTGGTAAGATAGAGTGAGCCCCCTCCAAAGGCCACTGTTCACTATAATGGAAATAAAAGTCAGCGGAGAAAAACACTCTTAACCGCTAACGTTATTGAGTTAGGTTTTTGGCCAAGTACCTGAGAATGCCCATCAAAGCCTAATGCATTTGACCAGTAAGCCAGCAGTGCCCTGACTAACCCGACGATAGACTTCCCCAAACAAATCACAAGGAAGATTACAAGTACAAGTTGCTGGACAAACCTGTTCTGTAAAATAACAAGTGCTGAGCAGTGATCCTAGGTGCCAGGAAAGGGCAGTGCTTTGCCAAGAAACAATGTGTCCAATCAGAAAGAAATAGCACCGGTTCATCGGCACCAAAACGCAGCCCCAAAATGCAAAGCCGGGAGACATCTTTGCAACCTGGGTGACAGACTCCCCTCTCATCGCCTCGACAGAGAAAGGGAGCTCAGAGATGCTTTTGCAAAGACAACGCCCACGGAAAGGAGTAGAAAAGGCTGGTGGATGAATGCAGTGATGTTCAGCTCGCTGGGAGGCTGCTGCCTACCTTGCATCCCCCCCGGGGGTGGTGTTCCCATCCCAGCATTTGGGCTGCACCCCCAGCACTTAGTCAACGACAGCAGCAGCAACAATGATAGCAATCGAAACACCGACAAGAAGTTCTGCAATATTGGGGGGCATTTTAAAAACAGCTTGATGGACATGTAATTGACATTCTGTGCCTATTGAAGGGATGCAGCTTGCTGTTTTCTGCCCTGTGTACAGCCCTGAAACCATCCTCACCAATTCACTGAGCAAATTCTTCACTCCCCCAAAGTTTTCTTTATCGTCTCTCCTTTCTGCTCCTCTCCCCCGCCCACAGCGCCAGGCAACCAGTTCTGCTTTTTGTCATCACAGAATGCTATCTAATTTCGAGAGTCTTATTTCAATGGAATCCTACAGTGTAACGATTTGGAGATTCCTCCATATCATCACCTGTATCGGTAGTTCATTCCTTTGTATTGCCCAGTAGCACGCCATGGGTGTGAATACACTGTAATTTGGGTAGCCATTCATCTACTGATGGGCACGTGGGCTGTTCCCAGTTTGGGGCCGTTGCCATCAAAGCGGCAGTAAACATTTGCACAAAGCCTCCGCAGGGACGTACATTTCCTTTTCTCTCCGATGAACACCTCGGTGTGGAATGTCTGGATCCAGGCGAGGTGGGAGTTTAACAGTTGAAGAAAGTGGCCCACTCTTTTCCAAAGCGGTTGCACCCTCTTGCACCCCTAACAGTGGCGACGGAGTGTTTCGGTTCTTCTGCGTTCCTGCCAAGCTTGGGCGAGGTCGGCGTTTTCACTTCTGCCGGGAACATCCTCAATCACAAAGCAACGTGACAGTGAGACTATTGTACCTGGAAAACGGGCAGAAGAACGTTTTTTCTGTGAATGCCCCGTGTTGGCAAGGATACCGAGGAAAGCACTCCTAAACACTGACGGTAAAAATATAAACTAGCCTGGTATTCCAGGAGCCAGCTCGACTATATATATCAAATGTTCTGGCCAGTGCAGCTCCGTTGCTTGGGTGTGGTCCTACAAAGTGAAAAGTCACCGGTTCAAATCCCAGTCAGGGCACACACCTCAGTTGCAGGTTCGGTCCCTGGTCAGGGCACATAGGAGGGGCAACCGATAGATGTTTCTCTCTCACATTGATGTTTCTCTCCCTTTCTTTCTCCCTCCTTTCCCCTCTCTATAAAAAAATAATTAAATCTTTTTTAAAAAAAATAAGGCTGCCTGCAAAGCAGGTTTGTGGATGTGACACGAAACACAGAGTTTATTCTTGTATAAGTATTTATTAATTGCTGTATTATTTTCCACACAGGAACTGGAAACCTACTTTTGCCCCGCCCTGTGCACAGGCCGCAGCCCAGCCCCTGGGCAGGGGGGTCCTGCGCCCATCAGCCCCCTCCAGACGCAGGGAAAGCAGGGGCACCGGAGGCTGACCGCTGGTGGTCCACAAGCCAGCTCCACCCTTCAGACCCTATTTCTTTGACACTCAAAACATGTTTAAATTAATTGGATTTTTGCCAGCACCTCAAAATGAGGAACCGCCACATAAAAACCTAATTTCCAGGTACTTCTCGAACCATTAGAAACAGGCATGAGAACAGAAATCCAGGAGAGATTTCACTTCCGTCCTGGCCTAGTGGCCAGAATTCACCTCACCGTAGTACTGTGTGCTGGCTTGTCTCGGCCCCTCCACCGGGCTGGGAGGACCGTGGGGGACACACTAAGGCTTGTTCTTCCTCCTCCCCACCGCGCCCCGGCGCCTGTGAACAGGGTACCTTACACGGCCAAAGGGACTTGGCAGGTGTGAATAAGTTAAAGACTTTTAAATGGAGAGATTGGTGTTGGTTATCCAGGTGTGTCCCATGTAATCACAGCGTCCCTATAAGCGAGGGAGAGAGGCGGGAGGGCCAGGGTCAGGGCAGCCGTGAGGATGGACGCAGAGGGGCGTGAAAGTAGTGGAGGGAGCTTCTACCAGGGGTGTCAAACTCATTTTCACCAGGGGCCCCATCAGCCTCGCGGTTGCCTTCAAAGGGCCGAATGTCATTTTAGGACTGCATAAATGGAACTACTCCTTAACTAGGACCAAGGACCTCGGTGCTGCCGCCGGGTAGAAATAAGGTGCCGGGCTGATAAAACAAGGTGGAGGGCCGGGTTCGGCCCGTGGGCCTTGAGTCGGCCACCTGTGCTCTAGATGCTGCACAAGCCGAGGTCCTTCTCTGGAGCCTGCAGAGGGACACAGCCCTGCAGACACTTGACCTTAGCAATGGAACCCCATTTTGGGTTTCTGACCTCCACAACGGTAAGATCATGAATTTGTTCTGCTTTAAGACACTGCATTGGCGGACATTTTTAACAGCAGCCGTGGGAAATTGAGACGTGAGATAATCGGCCTCACCACAGGCTGCGAGGTATGCCTGTGCCCCCTCCCCGTTCTCCAGAAGAACCAGGCGCCGTGAAGGTTAAGAACACCGCCCAGCGTCTCACAGCCGGGATGCAGCAGAGCCAGGAGTCGGTTCCCAGTCTTTCTGAAGCCCAAGGCCGAGCTCTCGCCGTGCGCCTCCCAGTTGCCTGGGGCCACCACTCAGCACCTACTTGAATGGCCCCAGAAACAGACCTCATCTTGCTGTCTGAGGCTGCTCTCTCCGTGGCCCAACAGGACTCGCCATTGTGTCTTCCGCAGACCGAGCAAATTTCTTCTGCACTCTGAAACAGCGAGGACACTATGCGAGACAAATGGAGAAACCCAGCGGAACCGGCAGAAGTAAACTGGGAGGCCTGGTAGCAAGGACACAAAGAGGTCTCATGAAGTTCATGCCCCGGAAGGCGGCTTCAAGGGGAACTGCGACCGAGGACTCAGGAGCTGAAAAGAATGCAGCCAGGCAAGAAGGCCTCTCTCTTCCACCTCTGCACCTCCGCATCTCCGCCCCTTCTTTCGTCTCTGGAGGCTGGCGTTCTCAATAAGGTCACTGTCATGGTGGCAAAGGGCTGCCCATGGGCCTGAACTTCACAGGTTCCAGACTGAATCATAGGGAGAGGCAGGCTGGCAGTCCCCAGGGCAAGCTGCGGATTCCCCAGAGAGAGCTTCTGGCTTCCAGCAGGCCTGTGCCCGTCGTCCGATCAGCCATCAGCGGGAAGGCAGGGTTGTAAAGAACGAATATGACTTTCAGGCACTCACCTCGCTTAAGCCCACGGACTTGGGGTGCATGGGATATGGTGAGCTGAGCTGATACCCCAAAAGGTGAGTACTTTGCATTTATTTTCCCATGGCTTAACAAAAATAAACAAAACCAAACCCCAATGGAGATAGTGAGGCAGCTTTTTCCACGTGGAAGAACTTCAGAACTTTGGAAGCGTTCTCCTCCCTTGTGGTCATGTCTTTCCCTGGGAAACAGCCCCGGATCCTTAGTCATTCCTCATCACGGCCGTTCCCAGATGACTCATCAACCTGCCTGACCCCCCACCCCAGCCTGCTTCACTCCGCCAACATCCCCGTTCAAAGGGGTCGTTTTTCTCCTTAACTAACCTCCCTTCTAGCTCATTTAAACGGTTCTCTTGCTTTGCCCTCCTCGGACCCACAAGGCCCGTATAGCACTCGACTCTGCTGACGCAGCCTCAGACCCTCGCCTTGGCAGCTGCATGCATCTGGCTCAAATCGAGCTTGTGGCCAAGTAGGAGCTCCGGAGGTACTTGCCAGGGACTGCTGTCTGGCCAAGTCTCCCCGCTCCCAGACTTCAATAATTGGTGCCACAACCCACATCAATCCCTGGTAAAGACTATCCTCTTATTTCACCCAACCCTTCACTGGATGTTATAAAGACCATCGCGAACCCTGACCCGAATACACTCATTTTTTTTGTCCCCTAGAAGTTTCATCTGTATACCTCAATGTTTCAGTCCTGAGCCAAGACGATACGCAGGCTAGACTAAAGACGGTGCCCTATTATCCACATGGCAGCCCTATCACCAGCATCAAATACGCTGAACATACGCCGCAAGCATTTTATGATCTCTCGTTCCTGGAAC
Organism: Phyllostomus hastatus; assembly: GCF_019186645.2. Taxonomy (NCBI): domain Eukaryota; kingdom Metazoa; phylum Chordata; class Mammalia; order Chiroptera; family Phyllostomidae; genus Phyllostomus; species Phyllostomus hastatus. Next base: position 5,498,844 of record NW_025333664.1, read on the forward strand.
AGGAAGGGTGGCTGCCCAAATACCTCACATATTTCTGATGTTTAATTTTCATAAGAAAAGATCCAGTATGATTATAATCTAGGCCATCAAGAATATGGGAAGCCAGCACTGTGTTACACACATGAAACTAATACAAAACTAAAGTTTAAAGTAAAGAATCTGGGAAGCCCTTGGAAGTCTTTAATTCAGATGAATCATAGTCAGCACTTACGAGGGTTATTGAATTTGCTTCTCACATCAACCCAGAGGTATTCACACTCGCGTTTTATAGCCGTGTAACCAAAATGACACAGAAGTAGCAGCTCTGAGATTTGAAGGCAGGCTGTGGGTTCACGGCCTGAGTAATTAACCCCAGCACCACAGGTGGGCTTTTTTTTTTTTTTTTCTGTAGAGAGCAAGATAATAAATATTTAAGCCTTCGGGGACCCTGCCATCTCTGCCTTTGTAGAGTGAAAGCAACCATAGACAATACAGAAGCAGGTGGGTGTGGCTGTATTCAAATAAAACTTTATTTACAATAACAGGGGGTGTGCCCGATTCGGCCCACAGGCTGTAGTTTGCCAACTACAGTCCTCGGATCCTAGCGTTGCACAGTCCTTGAGTGCCATTCCTTCCCAACCTGCATGGCAAAATTCCACTCCAGTAAGCAACTCAGACATGAACTTCAAGTCACAAAACGAGACGTAAACTTGGCCCATGATCACAGCTTGCTGACCCATCCTTACCCATCATGCCTTCTGATTTGGTAAGTTAGTTTATTTCACTAAACGACCCCCCCCATCTCTGACCTCGCCTCTCCTTCTCTCCCAGTTTCGTGAGACTTCTATCCATTCAATTGTCGTCATCCTCGTGGATTTTCATCTCCCTCCCCACCCCACACTGATATCCTGCCCAGACAGTGGGACTCTTCAACTCGAAAGAGCTGTCACAGTGTCTACCGATAGCGTTTTCCTTTGGACCCCAGCAATTCTATACAAGTGAGGCTGTCTCTCTCTAATAAGTTCAGCAAAATAATACATATTGAGTCTATTCACGTCCACACTGTAGTAGACAAGAAAGAAACAACCCAAATAGCCAACAACAGAGAACTGCTTAAATAAATGTATGATCGTAGAGTAGGATATTTTACAGCCGAGAAAAAGAAGGAAGCTGCACCCTGGCTAAGTGGTTCCTTGGTTGGAGCATCATCGCTACACCAAAAGGTTGCCGACTCGGCTGCAGGTTCGATATCCGGTCACAGCATGTATCTAGGTTGTGGGTTTCATCCTGGTCAGGGTGTGTGCGAGAGGCGGCCGACTCTCTCTCTCTCTCTCTCTCTCTCTCTTTCTAAAATCCACATGTCCTTGGGGGAGGATTAAAAAAAGAAGAAGAAAAGAAAAAGAAGGAAGATACTCTCTTCGCTGTAATGCAGACTGATATCAGGAGAAGCTAAATGAAAACAGCAAGACGCCGAAGAGAGTATGTAGTATGCAAGAGGTAAGAGTTTGTCTTAAGGAAGTAAAAGGTTGAACAAGAAAATGTGCTTTACATACAAAAGAAAACTCTGGCCCTGGCTGGCGTAGCTCAGTGGATTGAGTGCGGGCTGCGAACTAAAGCATCGCAGGTTCGATTCCCAGTCAGGGCACATGCCTGGGTTGCAGGCCATGGCCCCCAGCAACCGCACATTGATGTTTCTCTCTCTCTCTTTCTCCCTCCCTTCCCTCTCTAAAAACAAATAAATAAAATCTTTAAAAAAAAAAAAAAACAACTCTGAAAGGACACCCAGGAAGCTAATGAAAGGGATCGATGGAAATACAATGGGTCAAATGGAAACATGAATGTCTTCCGACTGTATTCCTTTTTACAGTGTTTTCTTCACAACCTGTGTGAATGCATTAACCATTCAAAGCTTGATTTTTTAAAAAAAAAAAAAAGCTCACAAGGCATTTAGCACAATGGCAATTGTTTCTAAGAAAATACTGCAACTAGATATTAAAATAGTATTTTTATTTCTTCACACTATGTAAAAATTAGATGAAAAAGGCTAAATAATTGACTTCGAACAGTATCTTCTGCTTAGAGTATAAAGCGAGGCTGTTTGTGGAAGCTCAAAGACATAATCAACAAGGAAAGGACCCAGATGGCATTGTCACTGAATTTCTTTTCAATTAATATTTTTTAACTTTTTTCACTACAGTTGACACCCAATACTATTTTATATTAGATCCAGGCATACAGCATCGTGGTTAGACATTTATATAACTTACAAAGCGATCCCCCCGATAAGTCTAGTGCCCCCCTGGCACCCTACGTAGTTATTACAACATTTTTAACTAGAGCATTATCTGCTAACGTATGGCCAAGACACTGAACTTGGATTTCAGACGACCGGCCTGGGTGGACTCCAGCTCCAACTCCTGCTGGCCGTGTCACCCCGAGCAGGTCCCGTCACCTCCGGAGCGGCAGCGGCTCTGCGTAGTGGAGATGAAGCCCCTACCGTTCAGGGCCACTCATGCAGTCTTTCAACACGTCATCTGTTCCCTGCTAACAGGGGGCCGGGCTGAGACGGGGCCTTCAACTCTAGAGCAGTGTTTCTCGACAGGGAGCGAGCACCCTTGCCCTCCAGGAGACATGCGGCAATGTCGGAGATGTTTTTAGTGTCACAGCTCAGGGGGGAGAGGGGAGACGCAGCCGGCCTCTGGTGGGTGGCGATTAGAACCCAGGGATGTAGTTAAAGACCCTGCAATGCCCAGCCCAGTCCTCGCAGCAAAAAGGTATCCACCCAGATGCCGAGTGCTGAGGCTGAGAGCTTCAGCTAGAAGGGAAAAGAAGGAACAAAGTCAGAATAAACAAATGAAAGATAATTGGAGACATGGCTCAGTGCTCCAAAGCCAATGCAGCCGAGAGCGGGACAGAGTGACCTGGCCGAGCTGTGTGAGCTGGGGCGGGGGGCGGGGCGTTGGGGAAGGCTCCCTTGGAAGGCCACTGTGGAAAGTGAGCAGCACACAGCAGCTCATAAAACAGAATACCATTAACCAACAGGAGTGTTCGGGCTTCCCCTTGAAAATTAAAATTTCATGAAAACCAAACGCACAAATGCAACGGAAAAGGTCCGGTTCTCCCCAGCTTGCCTGGGGTAGTGCCGGATCCGGGTGAGCTGGCAGTTTTGACTTTGCACGTTCTGGGTGGAGAAAACCCAAGGAGGAACACCGGGGAACATGAGAAATCTAAAACTGCAGCACTAATTCCGATTTGGGGACGGTTACAAGGGCCAGTCGATGTGCTGACATTCTTCGACGGGAGGATATCGGAAAGCCGGGGGAGCTGTTTCAGATAAGGAAAGCATATTCTGAGAAATGCGTGTGTCTCCATGGGAGAGCCTGATGCCGGTGTAAACAGCCGACCTGCAGCCTCGTGGACGAGCAAAGACCCGGGTCAAACGAGGCATTAACTGGAGCCTGTGCCAAGACACTCACAAGTGGCTGTTTGAAGACTTTTAAACATAGGGGATATTGTTTATAAAATGCAATCTGATCATCCAAGCAAAAATGACACAAATTCCATGGCAACAGTAGAGATTAAAGAAGTGTTTTAAGGACGAAAACCCCTTATCTAGCACCCCTCTTGTAAATGTACTCACCGAATAAGAGCTTTCAGGGAAAACGCTAGGGGGTCAAGATGATTTGCTCCATGGAGAAAGACTTTCAGAATCCCACTTGGGAACTGATACCTGAACACCACGAAAATCGTGGGACTAAAGGGATTGTCAGGCTTTACCATGTTTTGTGCAGAGCCTGAAAATAATAATAAGGTAATAATGAGACCAGCTACGGTTTACTGAGCTAAGTGTGTTGCGTGCATTAACTTTGACGTTTGAGTGGATTAATCATCGTCCCTTTGTAGGTGAAGGAAATGGAGTCCAGAGAGGTCACCGACTTGCCCAAGGACGCACAGCTATTGACCCCTGTCCAGGCTTCTGACCGCGGTACGTCACTCTCTCAGTCACGCTCCTTGTCACCTCTTGAGCAAACAATCTGATACCTCTTGCATGGGGGAGAAAACACATAAATACCGCTTTCAGAGACTAATAATAACAACTAGACTTCATTGAATAGGCCCTTCTATCAGTGTCACTCTACAGCTAAGGGACCTACGGCTCCGATAGGTTCAGTAACTTTTCCAGGGTCACACAGCCTTGGAATAATGGAGGATTTGAAAACCTACGGTCTGACTGCAGAGCGCACAGGCTTAGCCAACTCTCTGCAGTGAAGCAAAGGGACAAGGAATCCCAGGTAAACAAAGGGCTGTGACAGAAGTTTAGACGCAGTCCCAATATAGTCTGTTTGCATCCTATGCTCGTTTGTTTTCAAAGCAAATATCAAAACGGTAGTTAAATTATCGTTCGTGGAATTCTTTGTTCAGTGCGTGTCTCCATGGAGTTACGTGGACAACACTTACTGTCTCAGGCCTGGTGGCTGTAGCGGGGTCTCCGCATGGACAAGGCTCCATCCCAACATCGTTTGTGTTGCTTTTTGCGTTTCCGGTTTGAGTTAAGGAAGCAAACATTGGAAAGACGAGCAGGAAGTGCAGGGAGTCGGTGCATTAGGGCCTTGGGAGTCGCTATCCCCAACTAAACAGCAGGCACATTGACTTTTTGCTCCTACAATCTGGTCTCATCCTCTCTGCCAGGACTTTCATTCTAGCTCAGATGTGAGTGCTAGGTCAAAAGTTATTCTGCATGACTCCTCCCCACAAAAAAAGGGGAATTAGAAAACGTCCATGTGACCTCTCACACACACGACTGCCACCTTGACCGTCACTAGGTGTATTTAGGATAAGAGCAAAATTGTGAACTTCTCAGTGGGTGCCATCTTGGGAGTGTCGTTCCCTTTACCAGTACCGGGGATATGAGTCTTGTTGGCTGGGGTGGAAGGGCACTCTGTCATGGGTCACTGTCATATTCTGATCCCCACTGACCCCGCTTTCCTTTCGGTTCCTCGCACCTCTGCAGCATCCCTCGTCACTTACGCTGACAGTGACCACGTAAAATGACCAAAATCAACACGGTAGAACAAAGCTGTCCCCAGGAATCCTACTTGGCCATGAGAGATGATACTGCCTAGTGGTCAAGTCTAGGTAGCAGAAGGACCTAGGATTTGAAGCCCAAAGCTTCTAGTTGGCTCCTTAACGGGAAAACTCACGCTTCCTCCCTCCGCCATATTAAAAAAATAAATGTAGATGGAGGCCAGCCCACACAGATGCGCTGCTCCTGGTGGGATTAGGTTCTTGGGTTTTCTCATCGAATGAATACACCTAGCTCCGAAGTCTGGCTCTGCCGCCTCACAAACTTGGGCAGTTCCTACACTTCTCAGAACCTGGTCTCTATGGGGACATGAACAGGAGGTCCTCCTCAGACTGTTGGAGCAAAGATTAAATGCAATACAGGGTGGAAAGCTTTTAGGACACTGTTTTGGTTTTTCTTTTGGTAAAGTGCTTGATAAATGATTGCTGTCATTAAGGTTATCATTATCAACAACCATTCATTTATAGAAAGAGGTTTCCAAACTTGACACGGAGCAGAAATCTTCACGTTCCTCTCATGTTTTTTTCTTCCCCAAAAGGAAATAGAAATTTGCAGCCAGGACAAAAGTGCTGGCACTGCTCCAAGCTGGTACAATCGTTTACTTTTTAGGTCCCTGTGTTTATACGGGGGCGATGCTGGTGTGTCTGTTAAAGCCAAAGCCAAAGGCAAAGAGAAGCGCAGCTCAGGCATTCCAAACGAAATCCTCCATTTTCTTTTTTTTTTTTTTTAGTGCATCTTGTTGCTCTTCCCTCAGCCCATCCGCCTAGCGATCGTCTGTATTTTTCAGGTACGTTTCTTCCATATTAATACCACCCAGCCCACTTTTTGTAAGCACGAAGATGAAGTGGACAGAGACAAATTCAATTAGGCCGCAGACCCTGGGGATCGGCAGCAATTTTTCTTGAGGAACTGAATTCCAGCATCTCGGGGGGGTGGGGACGTGGGTGCCGCGTGCTCCTGAATGGTAAGGAGGCAGAACTCCGAGGATAAATCACGAGACAAACTGAGCCCTCCTCCATTCATCTTTTATTCAGAAACAGGCACTGTTTTAAGGGGAAATTAAAGGCAATCAATAAGCAGGCTTGCCTGAGCGGCTTTCTGAGCTTGAGATGCAAATATTATTCCAAATTCTAGATTCCAAAGCGATTTCTCCATTGATATGTTAATAGCCTCCTCGTGTTTCTATGACCTCAAATCCTGGCAGGGCATGAAGCTATACTTACAGGGAACAAAAGGAAAGCCCGTCGCAGAATAAACATTTGCTAAGTGGACTTTGGCTCTGAACCCCAACTTGTCATGTGCTAGGGAAGGAATTCTCTGTGAGCCAGGTACAGAGGCACTGAACGTTTCATGTGGTCGTATGTTTAAAGAGGTGCCACGGCTGATTCTTTCTCTCGAGTCTCCAGACATTTCGCACGCCCACCATTCAGTGTACAAGACAGGAAATGTCTTGGTGCTCTGGTCCCCAATAAAGGCAACCCTTGGCAACCAGAAATAAGCAAAATTCAGTTGCCCATCAGTCAAAGGTGAGCGCAACCAAATGTCAGTCGCTTATTGGTAAACGCAGTGTACAAACAAATTCAGGGAATATTTATTTAGCGCCTATAAATAGCACCTACTGTACGCAAGACAGTGGGCCAGTTTACAAAGGATACGCAATCGAATATGTTTGATGAGGCGTTTGTATTTTTAGATGGGCAATAAACAATTTAAAAGCTAAAGATAAATCGGGTTGTGTGGAGTGCTGTGAGACAAAACTAGTTGATGAAAATGAGAATAACTGAGGTGGTTAGAGAAAGTCCTCTGTGAAGAAATCACGTACGTACATAAATTTGAGGAGGCCAGGCCAGTGATGGGTAGCCGTAAGTCCAAGCAGAGGGACAGGAAGTGCGAAGGTCCTAAGGTAAGAAGGGCTTGTGTTTGGGAACCAGAATGTTGCCCAGTGCAGCTAGACCATGATGAGCGAGATTATGTCTTAACACCAAGCAGAAGCCAGATCATGCAGGGCGTTGTAGTTAACAACACTTTGGTGGGGGCGGGGGGGAGGGTAATATCCAAAAACGGTGTCTTCCCATCAGGAGAGGTGCATACCTAAAAGGATCTCCAAGGCTGACCACATGAATACACTTTCAAAGGACATGGTACACTAACAGTTATTAATTTACTACCTTCTTATATACATTAAATTCTAGGACCACATGCTTTGCCTCACAATGTATTCATCAAAGTCCAGGTTTCTCGCTTATTCGCTTTTTAAGATCTAAACTCAAACAACAGCGGACCTAATATGTCATGGTTCTTATCTTTGACGTGGAAGGTGTTTGTAAAATTTTCCAGGAACACCTTTCCAAGTGAACTAGTTATCTGCTTACGATGTGAGGCTCCGTCTTTCATAAAACTGACCTTCTCGTCAGAGTGTAACCTTTTTTAAAAAGTTTCCTACAGCACACAGTAGGTGCAGTAGGCAGCCTCTGAGGTGGACCCCGACCGACATCCTGATATTCCTGTCCTTGTGGAACCCCCCCAACCCCGTCCTGTCAGGATTAGTTGTGTGACCAACAGAATATGCAGAAGTGACATGATGTCCCTTAGCTGATCAAAGACTTGGCAGCAAATCACGGGGCACAGCCATCTCCCGAGTCTCTGCCACCCTTTTGACCTGGGCATATGTCCTTGGATTTCTGGAACGGCCTGTCTTTGGCAGGTGACAACAGAAAACAATGGACTCTATCCATGAAGGAAGCACCTTAAGATTCCTGGCTTATTCCAAGGAAAGGAGATCCTGGAGGCGGAGACAGACTGACCTTGCTTGTGCTCTTGTTAGGGACAGTTTTATCATTCTAAATAATATCGATATCAAGGAAGCCTGACAGCGGAATAATCGAGGTGCTAAGTGCTATTGTACTCTTTCCTGCCCAGCTGTGTGGCTGCGGCGATCCCTACTCTGGAAGCGGCAGGTCCCATCCCTATGAAACGGGGATAAACTCGTATCTATTTCACACGGTTATTTGATCACTACGTGCATTGATTTGTGGGAAGCGCTTGGCACCGCGTTCGGCACGTGACACACAGCAGACGTGTCCTTGCGAACATTAAGAGCACGCGGTGAGTGAGCGTTTTGGGCAGTGTGCTGAGTTAGGCGTGACGACGATTCCCGTTCACAGGCGAGGACGCCGAGGCAGCTGAGCCGCTGTCACAGGCCTGTGAGGGCGGGAGCTGGGATGCAAGCCGCGATTTCTCATCTAGGAGCCTTGGTGAGGTGTGATTATAGCGTGTGTGTGATGACTGGGTCCAAGCATATTTTGGCCTATAAATTCACACGCAGGAAAACTAGTATTCAAGGATATTTTATAAAACTTTTGTAGGAATCGATAGGAGTGTTTTGTCCTGATTAGTTTTGGTTTTGTTCTATTCATCTGTATACACTTCCTCCCTCTCTTCTTTCCTTCCTCCTTTCTCCTCTCCTTCTCTTTCTTTCCCAGTAATAAGGATATGTAATATAACTGTTTTTTTAAGATTTTATTTATTTATTTTTAGAGAGGGAAGGGAGGGAGAAAGAGAGAGAGAGACATCAATGTGCGGTTGCTGGGGGACATGGCCTGCAACCCAGGCATGTGCCCTGACTGGGAATCGAACCTGAGACACTTTGGTTCACAGCCCAAGCTCAATCCACTGTGCTACGCCAGCCAGAGCTTTAATATAACTGTTTTTTAAACAATAAATTTTAAATGTACCATGTGGCTTGTCCCCAGGGGACATCTGACAATGTCTGAGACATTTTTGGTTGTCACAGTTGTTGGGGAAGGCAGTGCTACTGGCATCCAGTATGCGGAGGCCTGAGATGCTGCTGAATGTCTTACAGCCCTGACCCGTGTGGCTCAGTGGGTTGGGCATAGTCCCGCAAAGTGAAAGTTCACGGGTTCAGTTCCCAGTCAGGACACATGCCTGGGTTGCGCATCCAAGGCCCCAGTCGGGGCACACATGAGAGGCAACCAGTTGATGTTTTTCTCTCACATTGATGTTTCTCTCTCTCTCTCTCTCTCTCCCCCTCCCTTGCCCTCTCTCCAAAAATAAGTAAGTAAATAAATAAATAATCTCTAAGTGTCTTATAGTGCACAGGACAGCCCGCACAACAAAGGACCATGTGTCCCAGAATGTCACTAGAAACTCTGCCCTAGAGCAAGGCCTCCTCTGTACGGGGGGCCGGCACCCTGCGGGGACTTCTCCGCTGCTGCGCTGTGGGACCTCCACGTGCCCACCCTCCTCCCTCCTGAGGTCGTGGGGGGAGGGGCTCTGGGACGGTGGCACCGGGGCCCAGGCTAAGGACTGGGAAGGGTCTGATGGACAAAGAAACAAACAGATATGTCTATGGAAGGCTTACTCACACCAGGCTCTGAACTAACTTCCTTAGTCAGTGTGAGCAATCACAAGTGGATGTATCAATTGCCCTCATAGCAACCCTGCAAAACAGGTGCCATTTTGACACCCATGTTGCCAATGAGGAAACTGAGGCTCAGGGAGGTGAAGTCATTTTCCCAAGGTCACACACAGTAAGAAACTGGGTATTTAGGGATTCAAACACAGGCTGCTGAGTTGTTGGGTTTTTTTAAATCCTCACCCAAGGATATATTTATTGATTTGAGAGAGAAAAGAAGTGGGGGAGAGAGAGAGAGAGAGAGAGAGAAAGAGAGAGAGAGAGAGACATCAACATGAGAGAGAAACAGCGATCCGTTGCCGGGATCACATGGGGTCGAACCTGCAACCTAGGCATGTGCCCTGACCGGGGATCGAACCCACAACCTTTTGATGCATGGGATGATGCTCCAACCAACTGAACAACCCAGCCGGGGTGTGAAATCTTACTTTTCTCTTGATGAATGTCCTGTGAAAATCCCCAAGTTTTCCCCTCCGAAGAGCTCCAAAACGGGCTCTCCTGCCCCGCATAGTGATTGATTTGGGCCCGAAGTGCTCCAGCAGGACACGATGTGTTCCGATTGTTGTTCTCAGACTGTTCAGCCAATGACATCAAGGCCAAGTGGTGCCAGTGCATAAATTTTTGTTGCAAAATATTGGATCACAGGCCAGGCTATTTATTTCCCCTTAACCCAAGTCCTTTGTTTCCCTGCCAAAGCCATCAGTGCACAGAGATCCCCGCTGTGGGGGCACACAAGCGACAGGGAAACCCAGATTCACTGGGAACCGAGTGTGGAGAGCCCACCTGCTCTTCTCCCTGTTTTTGACTCTTGTGTCCCATTTTTAGAAATCATGTAAATCATAGGAAAATGGTTTCGTATTCAGAGTTTATTTTTAATCCACAACCAAGGAAACACCACTTCGGGGAAGTCTTGAGGTTAGTGTGAAGTTCCGCTCAGATCGCCCCAGGCTCACTGGAGCCCAGCACGGGTCACTGGGTCCGGGGCTGAAACTTAGGTCAGACTCCCAGTCCCTCCGGGGAGACTCAGTTATGTTCAGAGACTTAAAACCAAGGAAAAGAAAGAGTCAAAAGCGCTTCCAGGTTTTCAGCCACGAAGAATGACATGAAATGGGTTTCTGCGCCTTCCCCAAGCCCCGTGACAAATGCCAGCCACGAGCCCCCGCAGAACCCTGAGCAGGCTGACTCACGGAGCAGTTTTCGGTTTTGAATGGTGTTTGAATTAAAACCCACGAGAGTCTGTCCCCCGCCAGCCTTCCCACCCTTGGCTCCCCCCCCGCCCCCGGAACACCCTGACCTGGTCACACACCCTGGTCACATGTGCGCTTTCTCTGTCCCTGAAACATGCCACGCTCCTTCCTGCTTCCGGCTTCTGCACTTGTTATTCTCCCGACCTCCAGGGGGTTTCCCAGATTGCTGACCCCCCTTTCTCCTCCCTCAGGTCCCTGCCTGGCCTCCCCCCCGTGAGAGTGGGCCCCACCATCCCCCACTCCCACGCCTCATCATCGTCACCCAGTTCACTTCTTCTGTGGCCCTTGTCAGCTCCTGACCCCCTCCTGCCCCCTCATTCCTGGGGCTGTCTTAGCCATCATACAGGGAGCTATCCCATGTTTATAAGACGGACCCCAAAATCCACAGAGCCGGCCTTCAAATCCCACTGGCCACCGAACCACTGCGGGGACTTTTAAAAGATGCTTAACCTTTTGGTTTCTTAGTTTCCTCATTTGTAAAATGGGGAAGCATTAAATGAGTTAATATATTTCTAAAGAGCTTAGGATCCCACCCAGTGTGTGATACCAAGATGCTATACCAAGGCTGTCATGTACGGTAACATTCAGGTAACTTATTAACTGTACTCATAATGAATGTAACTGATATCCTACTCAATTCTGTACTGACTTATAAATTCATTAACTTTTTATGTACTAGTGCTTTCTTAGTTCCCCTGCTGAAAATGCCGTGGAAACATCATAGTACCTGGCGTGCGGTAGGCACCTAATAATTATTGTTGAATGAACGGATGGATGGATGGATGGGTGGATGAATGAATAAATGGCATATTTCCTCTTATCAAGTGTGATAATAATACTCCCAACAGGAGGTAGGGGAATCCAATCAGAGAGGTTTAATGGAATCTGAATAGAAACTCTTGAAAGACGATGTTTTAGTGGATTATCTAGAAAGTCGGAGGCCTTTGTGAGGTCGTCCCAAGGAGCTCAACGTGATAGGGACGCGGCAGTTTGCAGCGCGCATGCGCGGGTGGCCCCAGGCGACTTGGTCGACGAATGACCCCGCCAGCGCACAGGAGTGGCATCTCTGTTACTCCTTGTGATAGGAGCACGGCAGTTTGCAGCGCGCATGCGCGCGCGGCCCGCCAGGTGTGTTGGTCGCTAAATGACCCCACATCGCACAGGAGTGGCGTCACTAACTCCCTGGAGCATCGGAAAGCGATAACCCAAGTTCCTCTCATTTTTGAGCCTGGGTTTATTGGATTGGGCGAGCATTTTGAAACACACTTAAAATGTGAAATAGAAGACTTCAATAGGAAGCTGCTAAAAATAGCTCAGTGGGGCGATTCTTCCCAGCTACAGCCATCAGCCCGAGTCCTACAGGTCAACCTTCGGCGGGGGGCGGGGGGAGGCTCTTCTTCGGAGGAATGCAGGATGCCCCGCGGCGCGCCGGACCGACCCTGCGGCCACCGTCACCTTTAGTAACGTCTGTTTATACGGAATGTTCTGTTCTTACCTCTGACCTGGGCAGGCAGCAGTTTCAAGAGACTGGCTTAGCTTGACATTTTTCACGATTCTCCCGCATTTTGTCGGTCTCGTTTCACGTCTCCTACGAAAGCGCTCATGCGGGAGCGTGGAGACACCGCCCTTTGGGTCCAGGGCAACCGCCTCCAACCACTGCCAGCGATGCTCCCTACCTCCCGTATTTACCTTCTGTGACGACAGCCTCGGGGTTCATGTTCTTGCTCTTACTCGTCTCTAACAAGTGGATGAGCTACGTTTTCCAAAACAACGCTGTCGGTGAAGAAATGGAGGCTCTGCGCCTCGACCAGGTCCACGTAGCTGCAAATGGCAGAGCCTAAGGTCACAGTCAGGTGTGTTTGACCCCAAATCCTGCCCTCTTCATCACCGCAGAACCGCAGTTCTAGAAGTGAACCTTTGAATACACTCTTCTGTTTAATTCATCAAATATATATCGAGCAGCCACGAGGCTTCAGGTACTACCTGAGGAACTGGATCCCGCTGTTAACCATGAAAGATGAGGAGATAGGCGAGAGGCAGAGAGACAAGGAAGTATGTTGGTGGAAAGTATTATGAGGAAGAAGACAGAGGGGTGGGGGGATGGCGGGGCAGGGAGGGAGAGTGAGCTGTATTTTAGATCAGAGAGTCAGGGGAGCCTTTCTGGTAAGGGCATCCTGGAGTAGAGACAGAACAAAGGGTTGGATGAAGCTAGATGTCCAGCCATGAGGGAGCGTTCCAGGCGAGGGAACAGGACTGGGGTGACGCCTCGGAGTCTGCCGTGCCCCCCCACCTGGCGAAAGAACAGCCGCAAAGTAGGCGGAGGAGGGAGGAGATGATGCGAGAGAGTTATTTCTATTAGCTAATGGTATGCTTGTTTTTTATAACATTGACCCATGCTACTGGCCCCATCTTACAAAGGCGCCAGTGAGAAGCCCTTTGGGTGCAAGTAGCAGGAAATCCAGCTCAAAATACCTCAACGGTAAGGAATGTTATCGTCTCACCTGAAGAAGAAGTCTGGGGGGAAAGTCGCTCCAACTAATTCAGCAGTTTTGTGGCCTCTTGAATAACATGGCTTTTTTTCCCCACATTTTTCCATTATGCCAATCCCAGCTTAGCTCCCCTCATGTCTACAACATCACTGCATAGCTCCAGCCATCACAGCTTCACACAACAACATCCAGAGGCAGAAAAATAACTCTTCAGCTCCTTAAGTCTTTCTTTAGGATGAAAGAACCTTTTCCCTAAGGCCCTTTGGCACCTTTGCCCTCAAATCGTAGTCATTGCTCAAAACGATGTCTCATATCAGTGCATTATCATCAATAACAGAAAAGGGATCCCCCTGAAAGACTTAAACTAATCCGAGTCCACTTCCTGGGGTGGGTGCAAATATTCTCTGAAGCATATGCCACCCGGAGGAGGACAGAGAGCTCTTAGGGGAAAGGGAAGAGCCATGTGGTGATAGGTAGACACATTAGCTGCTCACTTAAATAACCTGGAGTTATTCAGGGCACCATTAAGCCCAGCTTTAAAAAAAAGACAGAAAGAAGTGATCTCCCCAATTTCCTTGCAGAATTTTTTTTCTTGATAAAAAGGCAAAGGGTCTGCCAGCATACACATCTGTCACCTTCTCCTCCTCTGTCTATAAGGCTATGTCCCCATTCTCTCGAGGAGTGGTCACCCTGGAACCGTGAGTTGAGGGCGACATGCAAAGGGCAGTGGGCAGGAAGGCAAAGGGAGATCGAGGCCTTAGAGATGTTCTTGGGGTGCTCCGGCAGCCCTGGAATCGACCACTTCGTATTAAGTGAAGGAGGAAAAACCCTGATTGGGTAACCTATCCTTAGGTAGTCCTCACTACTTGTAGCCAAGGCAACTTGTTGTTAGGCAACCAGCAATACCTGCTACATAGAGGAACCTGGACGTCTGAAATGAGGAAAGCTTGAAGTGACCCTTCCAAATCCACGTGGCTCAGCGGGGCTCCGTGGGGTGGGGGCAAGGGTGGACCGCCTCCTTCTGAACATACAAAAGTATGTTTCCGTATATTGAGAAGGAGTCGCACCATTCATGCCTTTAACTTACCCAATGAGCACAGGGAGAGAGAAAAACCTCTACTGGCTTCCATCAGCCTTCCAAGTCCAAACTTGAACTTGAAAAGAAAAGAAATAAAAAAAGAAAAGAAAAGAAATCAGAGCCAAAATGCTAAGAGGAAAAAATAGACGATAATCCTTGACTTTTGAGCTTCCCAGAACCCTGCCCCTGGCAACCAAGCAGTTAGAGACACCAGGTAACCCTCTGCCCTGAGCTGCTGCTTCCTAGACAGAAACTCACTCGAGTGCATGTCTGGAACTAAACTTTACACTCATCTAGTGGTTGAAGAAAACAAATTACACCCCCTACGAAGGCAGGAGAGACGACACGGATCAATCCCTTAGCGTGGATTTACTGAGTATAGTTTCTTAGGCAGTGAAACTTAAAGAACGGGAGAGAATCAGAAAATGCCAGTGCTGCCCTTAGGGCTACATTCCGTTTAATAATTATCATCAACTACTTAGTCCATTCAACATCTTTTTGAGCACGTGCTATTTGCCATGGACGGCACAGCGCATTGTATATGGAGTGTCCTCATTTACACCTGACGAGTCTGTGAGAAAAGAGTTGTTGGCGTCCCCATTTTACAGCTGCGAAAACAAAGGCAGAGCATGGCTGAATGAATATGTCCCAGGCCACACTGCCGTTAAGTGGCAGCTCTGAGAAGCACCTGGGGGCTCTCTGGTCCCCACACTGACGTGTTCCATCACACACCCTGTGAGCCCATTGACGCTCAGTGACAGCCGTTCCCCAAATCACTGGTGTCGACTCTGTTTCAATATAGCGCTCTCTCGAGACAGCGATCCAAGGAAGCGAGTTTTTGAGAACATAACTTCATTGGAGAAGTTATTCAAACACCAGCATCCGTCAGTGGTAAGAACTGAAGACAGGACCTGTGGCTTACAAAACACCAGTGCCTTTTCGGTGATATATCGTCCATAGCATCTCAAAATGACTGTCTAAATGTTTGCTCCCGGTCTCCAAGGGAGTTTAGGGTCCAGCAAGAGACATAACCTATGTCGTGTCTGAGTTCGCCCCCTCCGTGCTTCCCATGTGTTTAGGCCTCCCTGCCGGCCTCTGTCGGGGGTCAGCAGCCTCATCCTGATTGCTCGAATGGAAACACAGAGACGCGAAGACGTCAAGGACACAGCCCAAAGTATCCCGACTGGCACGGTGGGAGTCCCGGCATCACCGCAAACGCCACGGCGGGCACCCACTGCAGAGAAGCGAGTGTCGGCCAAAATGCGGCCCTTCCTCCCCTTGCCACGTGGGGGCAACCGGAAGAGGCAGCTCCTGCCCCAAGGGGGAGCCTTTTCCTAAGCAGCACCTGGGTGCCAAGCGGGCTTCGTGGGAGTGGAGCGCTGGAAAAACTGGGTTTATGGAGGCGTAACCCTGCCTTCAGGACCATCACCAGAGCAAGGGTGGGGGCTGAGGCTCTCCTTCGTTACCCGCCGTGGACCAGTCTCAGCCTCCCTGTGCTACCCAGTGGGGATAATAATTGTATCCCCCTCATAGGGCAGATGGGACTATTAAATGAATTCATACTTATAAACCACCTGTAACAGTATCTGACATAAAGCTGTAAGTGAGCTACAATCACTTACTAACAATTTTGTTATCATTGTTATTTTTGCTTTTGTGTGCGTGTGACCGAAACTTATTGCTGACCCACCACCACGGCTAGATTCCTGATTTGCGTGGTTTGCATTTGGGCCAGATTACTTTTATTCGCCTTTCCATAAGCAAAACCCATTCGATCATCCATTTAGACATCTAGATCCCACCTTCTGAGTTACCGTGGTAACGAAAAAGGACAAGTTTTGGGTCCAGGTCCACCCTTAAGACAATTTCGTGTCAGAGTTCAGCAGGGAAATGCGATTCAATCCCATTCTCCTGTTTCTGGCCCCTCCACGGACCTGCTGCGTCACCATTGTTTTCCACCCCGTGATTCAGTCTTCCGTTCTGCAAATAAAGGCTCACACCCCTCTAGTACAAGGGAGCCTGCTATTGTCTAGGATTATTATCTGTGTCTGCAGAATCGTGACCCCTCCCACTCATGGTGACCTAGCCCAGTCCCCTAAGATCCACTGCTACGCAGTCACCTTAGGTAATCAACGAAGTAAAAATAGACAGGCTCCTGGCCAGGCTTGCAGATGCTGCTGCTGTGTGCCTGACGACAAAGGTAACATTAGTCCCTTCCCCAAAGTCTGAAGTGGGTTTGTGGCGTGAGTCATGCTTAAGTAAACCTCTCCTTCGGATTTTATTGTGCTCTTGAGATTTTCCCAGAACCTTTAGCACAAGAAGCACCCTGGAGATGCCTACACTCCCCCTAAATAAAACTTAAGAGAAACTGCACCTGCCTTCCAGGAAAAGGGCAGGCAAAAAAAAAAAAAAAAAGCCAGACCAGGAATCCTAACTGCTTCTGGCCAATTGTTTCCATGCACGAGTTAACCTCTTGTGTCTTTCTTTCCTCCTCTGTAACGTGAGGGCTGCTTATTCTGACAGCCTCCGGGTTGCCAGGAGGAGCAAATAAGAAATAATATGATAACAGTGCTTTGAGAGAGACAGTAATGAAATTTAACACTGGGGTCAAGCTTTCAAGGGACCTTTTCTTTATCTCCTCTGATCAATGAAAACAAAGTTTCCCGCATGATGGTTATTTAATAGAAACACACAAAGGTGGGAGCAAATAGACTTTTTCTAACACGATTCCGGAAGTCTGAAAAACCTCGGGGATACTGACGCACGTGTGCCCATCGCGGTCAAGTTAAAGACCCCGGCCCTGAGAAGATAATTGGCCCACTTCACGAATCTTAATCCAGATCCGCCCGTGCTGGTGAGTTATTCTTTCTGTGCATGCAGTTAGAGCTCTGGTAATTAAGCATGCTGTTCTCCTAAGAACAGCTGGGGGCACGTTCAAAACTGGAAATGCTTCTCAACACCTGGCTGGCCAGCGGCTGCCGTGGTTTTAAATTTCTAGTGTTTGTGCAAACCTGTTCCTCAGTTTCCCCATCATCGCCTCCTCCGTTCCTCCTTCACTTCCTACTTCCTCTTTTCACCCCATTTGTAAGGAATAACTTAAACAAAAGTAACAGACAACCCAGGGA
This sequence comes from Phyllostomus hastatus, assembly GCF_019186645.2. Lineage (NCBI taxonomy): Eukaryota > Metazoa > Chordata > Mammalia > Chiroptera > Phyllostomidae > Phyllostomus > Phyllostomus hastatus. Next base: position 5,516,280 of record NW_025333664.1, read on the forward strand.
AACATAATCTGGAAGTAAGAAGGCTGGTTGATTGGTTTACGATAGATTAACCATAAGCCAAACGTTTTTGTACACATACCCTGAAGGGTCCTCCGGAACTGTAGGCATCTCTTAGTCACTGGGAGAAGGCTGGTTTTTAAATGTGATTTTTCTCTTTAATATTCAGAGGTATGGTTTGGTGCTTTAATCGAGTAGGATTTGTATTTTAAGAGATAGATTATAAAGACCATCAGTCATTTGGAAGTTTTCTACTTCTTAAAACAAAACCAGAACTGTAAGGATCAAGGAAGTGTTAACAACTTGAAACAGATGACAAGGGAGGGAGAGGCAGAGAGGAGGGAATTGGGCACTTCCCTTTTGTTCGGCAGGAAGTTTCAATACCCATCCTAAGTAATAATGGACCTCGCTGGGGGCAGGGGAGAACCCTAAATCAGCTTCCAAAACAGGACTGAACTAGGAGTGCCCACACCAGGAAGTCCTCTGGGGCTGGATTCCCCCGATTCTCAGAAGCTGAAGGACTTTTTGTTTATTATGAAGCTGATTCCTTGGGCGAGGGGAGGGGTTGTTGTTGGTTTATTTACTTGTCTTTGCAAGTTAATTCTGTTTCCAGTTACTTATATAGATCACACAAGCAATGTGATTGAATAGGAAGTACAGCTTCTCTCTCCCTGGGTCCCACACCACCGCCTGCTTCTCATTTACTTCCTGTGCTAGTGGGGAGAGTGTATTCTTCTCACCCTTTTTCTGTATTTTTACACACACACACGCACACACGTAGCTGCATGCCTTCTTTCTAGACAGAGAGGGAATCACACGTATCCACCCGTCTATAACTGTGTTTTAGGCAACACCGCCAGCCCTTGGCCAACCCGCCGTCTACCTCAGCCCTCCAAACCTTTTTGAAGACTTAAAACCACGTTGGTTTTCCGCTGCTTTCTGGAAGCAACTTCATACCTTGTCCAGAAAGCTTCCAGGCGCACGAGGAAGGGCCCGCTTCCCCTCCTGACTGGAGAGAAGAATGCCTTCGTGTTTGCAAAAACGGGGTGGCTGCCCCCCATCACCCCGGTCTAGGCTGGTAGCCAACAGACGACGTGCACTTTTCCCCTTAGCCATGGCTTTGAGTTTTCGGGAGCAGAGCAGCTCCCAAGGCCAGAGAGAGACAATGCCATCACGTTTTACGAGGGGCTGTGTCCTGACGGAGGCGGGGGTTTACCGGCCCTGACAAACGAACGGCCCAGCTCACTCCCGCCAGGCCGGGAGCGGGCGAGCGTCTGTGTTCTCTCCCCAGCCGGGCTGCTGCTGGGCTCTGTCGCCTGATTCAGAAAGACGGGGCAGCTGCAGACGGCAGTCAGCCACAAAGCTCCAGGAAATGTAATCGTATGTAGCCCTTCTCTGTATGCACATGCATGTACATGTGTGTACATGTGTGTGCACGTACATGTGTGTTTTCTATGCACCTTTACTGCCAGAGAAAGGGGGAAGGCGGGGACCTCCCCCACAGCAGGCTAGCCAGCCCCGAGGAGGGCCCGAGGCCCAGCCTGCTTCATCTCCCCTCAATCCCACCCGTCCACAGGCCCACCGCCCTCCCTAAGACAGCCCAGGGGTTACAGACGCAACCCAGGGCCTGATTCCCCGATTCAAGTCTGGGCTCCGCCTCTCACTCACACGGTTCCTTAGTCTCTCTGTGCATCAGCCCTTTAAAATGAGGAAAAACACACGTCCAAATCTCTTATCAAAACCTTAATGGCCAAATGTGCTTTGGAATTCAGAATTTTCAGACTTTAGAAATGTGACGTGTTGTTTATCATTATTGTTGTTGTTATCATCCAAGCGCTCACATTCAAGCACAGGAGACAACTAACTGACCACCTGGTGAAACAAGCATCGCCTCTGCTTGTGAGAGGTACTAGCAGGGTGACCAGGGAGGCGGGAGCAGCCTTGCAGAAGGGAGTCAGAGAAGTTTCTAGAAGGTCGGCAGGAACAGTGCCCCTGGGTCAAGGAAGAGACGCTGACACAGGGAGAAACAAGAACTGTGATGGATTCGGTCTGGGGTGCAGATGAGGGAGGCTTTGGCAGCCGTCTGGGGCCAGGTAATTCTCCGCCGCAGTGGGGTGGGGCGGGGCACTGATGGAGAGGGCCGTCCTGGACACTGCAGGGCCTGCAGCGGCATGGCTGGCCTCCGCCTGCTGGAGGACAGTAGCACTCTCCCCCCATCGTGACGACCAAAAACGTCTGCAGGTATGGCCACGGTGCCTGGGGGGGGTGCAAACTCATCCTGCACCCGCCCCAGCTGAGAACACCGGGCAGCTGAGCTAGTCTCGTCCCTGCCTCCCAGCGGACCCGAGGCCGGATCTTAGTGACGCAGAGCTCACGTGTTCATCCGTGTGTCAGGTGCCGCACGACGGGCCTTACAGGTGTTACCCGCAACATCCTTCCTTCTGCTGAGCCTCTGGCGGGCCGGGTCCAGCTGCGCTTCTCAGCCGGGCGTGGAGCTGGGGCCTGACCCTCGCAGCGATGGGAAGCTCAGAAGGCTTTAAGCCAGTTACACTGTAGGGAAAGCTCAATGCTACCCCCGGGGCCTGGAAGACCGAGGCTTCAAACAGGGCCCAGCGCAGAGCCTGTGCTCAGTCCGTCTCTGTTACATGAAGAGCGCAGGTGGGGGATGAGGTAGGACCAGAGGAACCCGGCTCAGGGAGCATGGTGCCTCAAAATGCAGCCACACAAACAAAGAAGGAAAAAGGAAAACAACGAAGCTAGGAGTTTAAATATAGAGACGCTGAAAATGCACGAGGAGAACTACAGAGTTCTCCCATGATATTCTTGAGACCGGGGTTTCTCCGGTGTGGTTGGGGGGCCAGCAGCATCCATACCCCCTGGGAGCTGGTCGCGAATGCAGAGTCTCGGGCCTGCTCCCCACCTGCTCAGTCCGAACGCTCTGGCCCACTTCCTCCTCCCGCAGCGCAAGGCCTCACATTGCGGACGGTCCGAGAGCCCCCCTACTTAAAGTTTCCCAGCTCCCCTAAGAGCAGGGTTGTATTATGTCCACTTCACAGATGAGGACACCGAAGCTCAGAGGGTTTAAGTCGCTGATCCTGTCCCAGCCTCGTTGTAAGTCCTAGAATAAAATGTTAGACTCCAGCCTTCAGAACCCCAAGCCGACACTGACTTAATCATGATTTTTTTTCTCTGTGCAGGAAATCGTTGACCTCTCACAAAACTCTCCAGGAAGGGAGGCCGGACGTTGCCCTAAGTCAGAAGTCCTCTCGTGTTCCCGGGTCAGGACCCCAGAACACTCTTCCAAATCACTGATGACCCCAAAAGCCTTCTATGTCAGGTAGGTCTACTTACATTCACCTACTGACTATTAATTACATCTGAGAAATTTCTGAATGGTTCGTTAACTCAGTTAACAGTAACATACTTCTTACACGCGGCCTCAGTCATGGCGTCGCTTTCCCGTGGGATGGTTGCCTACCGCGCATCACGCGACCTCTGGGAGACTCACTGGTCGTGAGTTTCGCGTCCGTGACGTTTGTGAGGAATGAGGGGGAGAAAGTGAATAGACTGCGCCTGGCACTGTAAAATGGTTTGCTATCATGGATACATTGCGAGGGTCCCAGGGACCCCCAGAGGGCCCTCCCCTGCCACAGGCCATGTGCCAAGGGTAGCAAACCCATCGGGATTCCGGAGCAGAAAACAAACAAACAAACACACATGCTCTCAGGCCTACGGAGAGCCTAGGCTTTTGTATCAAAATCTCCAAAGTTCACTGCCTAAGGGACGCCAACGTTCTGTGCATCTCTGATTGGAAACTCTCTTTTAAATGTTGGTAATCATATTAGTTTCCTAGGGCTGCCATCAATGACCGCCAACCGAGTTGCTTAAAACAGCAGAAATTTGTTCTCACGTGCTTCTGGAGGCTAGAAGTTCAAAATCAAGATGTGGACAGGGTTGGTTCCTTCCGCGGGCCTGAGGGAGGGCCTGCATGCCTGTCCCCCAGCTTCTGGTGGCTGCCGGCAGTCCTTGGCTTGTGACCATACGCTCCGATCTCTGCCTCCACCCTCACATGGTGTTTTCCTTTTGTTTCTTTGTGTCCAAATTTCCCTCTTCTTGTAAGGACATCAGGCAGGAGATTAGGGCCCAACCTAATCCAGTAGGACCCCATCTTACCTTGACACCATCTGCGAAGACCCCGCCCAGGGCAGCTGCCCCTGACTGGCAGGTCCGAGGTCACTTGCCCACACCCTAGCTACAAGCAAGGCTGGAAATCCATCAGAGACATTTTCCGTTTCTCTGGTGAAGAGCGGGCTTTGCTTTCTACCGAGAATCACAGGACCGATCCCCCAAGTTTCGGATTCAGATATAAGTGACTGAAAAAAAAGATAAACATGCACTCTAGTTGATCATCTAGAACTTTCTCTGCTGGACACCTAAGTGCAAGAACTTTGGTAACCAGCTTGTAAATCCAGCTCCCACACTGGCCAAAGACACGTTTCAACATTTTCCCAACTTCCTCATTTAAATGTCTAACTTGAACCTCTGATGGGCACCCTTAAATTTCGAGAAAAGCCTAAGACAGAAGATGTACCCAAACGCCTGGGACACATTATTTTAGTGTGGGTGGTGCTGTTGCATAGTTGTCATTGTCGCAGCCTCCGCCTATATCTTTGGGAGCGTAACTTGAACTCTCTGGGCCTGCTGCATCTTATCTGGAAATTGGGCCCAAGATACAGGTGGAAAGTGCTAGGCTATCTCACGTGCCAGCTTCCTTAATCCTCACGATCATTATTACTCCCCTTTTATACATGAGGCCAACTTCTGGACAACTGCAGGGGGCGCCACGTTTTACCTGAGGGAACACCTGGAATTAACCTACACAATAGCCGTAATGAGCGTTCTCGGCTTAACCTAGGTGTGCACAGACTAGATGTAAACTCGGTTTCTGCAACAGCAGAGCCGCAGGCAATGTTTTCACGGCTACGTGCTTGGTCTCCTCATCTCTACCTTCACCTGGTAGAATTGGAAAATCCCATAAGGCCCGAGAAGCTGTAGGGCTGAGTTACCTCAAGAAACAAAAACTGGTATTACTTCTTACCGGTTCTCTGAACAGTAACACCACCATGCACTTTTTTTTTTTTTTTTGAGTATCCACTCCCTGGCAGACTTTTAAACATATTACCTCTGTTCCCGCAACTGGCCCTGGAGTGGACACAGGTGCTACCTCTCCGTGAGAGTCTACACTTTAAAACTCCCCCATACGATGCGTCTGATAAACTGTCCATGCGGTCAGTCCAAACGCAGCTATAGGGGTGGCCAGCTGGCTGGCGATCAAGAGTCACAGTTTGGGGAGAGTAAAGCCCAGTGTTTCTGCAAACAGCGTGGCAGGAAAAACCACACTGCAGCAACGAGTGCTTCTTGCACTTCAGAAATAGGCTTTCCACGGGTGAAGTCAGTGACTGGCTAATTACACGATGATATTAGAAATGGATCTGCGTCGGTGCAGTTAGAGGTATTCAAGATGTGCACGTTGACTAGAATGTACTAGAAGACGTAATACCCCATCCTTCACCTATGCCCTCCCTCCCTCGTCCCTCATTGGTCCTGCGTCCAGCCGCTGGTGGAGGAGGCTCCGACAGTGACCCGCTGACCCAATAGCCCTGCCTCTGGAATGTTGTTACACCTGCCACAGGTGAGCCTTCCTTCAGGGCGGGGCCGAGCCGCTGAACGCATGGAGTGCCAGGACTTCACCGAGCTTCCAGAACAGGTTGTAGGAACAGTTTGGCGCCTGTTCGCTAATGACTGTTTGGCTATCAGAGTGGCAGAATTTGGACTGAGGCTGGAATTCATGATAACCCGTGTAGCTAGGTTGTGGGAGAGTCGCTAACTCTCACCTCTGCCAGAAACAACCTAAGAATCATTCCACGCCAAATGGGCGTGGATCACAACAGCCTACCCGGTACCCACGGCTTCCTCCCTAAGAGAATCCTGATTGGTTCAGCTTTCCGTCAACAGTGTCGTCACAGCTAAGCCAGGACCGGGAAATGAACCGTGGTCCATCTAAGCCAGAGGTTAGCAAACGAGGGCCCAGAGGCAAAAGCCGGCCCACCACCCGCTTCTGTAAATAAAGTTTTATTGGCACGTGGCCACGCCCACTCACTTACGTGCTGTCTGTGACTGCTGCCATAGCACGGTTGAGTAGTTGCCAGTAACTACATGTACCATAAGCCCTAAAATATTTACCGTCTGGTGCTTTACAGAGAACGTGTGTCGCCCTCTGATATAAAACAGTGCCGGGCAACGTATGTCCTATGGAACAGAAGCATAGGTATCGCCTGGGAGCTCCTGAGAAATGCAGACTCTCAGGCCTCACCCCAGGACCCACCCCAGAACCAGAATAACGAGGGGTAAACGTCCTACAAAGGTGTAGGAGGGCAGGATTCCATGACTTTCTTAGGGCAAACATCCTCATCTCTGAAAAATGGGTACCCCACTGCCCAGAATATAAATGCGGGTTCTGTTGGCAGAGAAGAACAAGAAGAACCGTTGGGTGGGGAACCAGTTGTCCTTAGGGTTCATTCTCCTGTGGGTACAGAGTTTTTATATACATAAACAAAGTTCCAAATGCCAAGGGACGCTAAGGGGTAATGAACAGTCGTCGCTAGAGCTAGACAGGTTTGGCGTGGTGCACGCAGCCCTAGGCAGGTCCCGTTCGTTCTCCCCCTGAACTCTGAGGTTCTTAAGTGCAAAATAAGGACAGTCATTCCAGACACGGCATGTGTATCGTATGGGATAAATGCAGCTGTAAGCAATGGGCGAGTCTGTAAAGAGTGACTTAAACGATTTATTATCTCACTCGACGGGTAATCTGCAGGTGGAGAGTGAGAGCTTTGGGTAGGAGGCTTAATCGTGTCATCAAAGATTGAGCGTCTTTCGTGTGTCTTCTCTGCCACCTTCCTTATGCTGATCCACCTCTGCTCGGTGGTTCTAAGAGGGCTGCCCCAGCCCTCATCATTTTATCCCGACGCAGAGGCAGGAGGAAGGAAGACGGCAGCCTTCCACACACCTCTTTGGATGGGAAAAGCGTCTTTCTCAGAAGCTTCCCCAAAGCAGAATTCTCCCTAAGTCTCACTGGCCGAAACTGGTTTACGTAGTTACCCCTAAGCAATCACTGATAATGAAAGATAGGATTACGATGATTGGTTCGGACCAGTAGGGGTCGGCAAACTTTTTCTGTTTAGAGCCAGACAGTAAATAAGTGTCTCTCACCACTGCCCGACCCTGCTGTCAGGGTGTGAAAACAGCCACAGACAGTGCATGAGCTGGCTGGGGCTGGCTGCATTCCGATAAAACCTCATTCACAAACACAGGGGCCAGGCGGAGGTTGGCCAACGGGCTGTCGTTTGCTATTCCTGTTCTGTGCCATCGTGTAAGGACAGGGGGTAGCAGCAGACAGGTTCGAGACCTGGCTTTGCCACTTGCCAGCTGGGTGGCTGCAGGCAGGTAGCTTAACCTCTCTGGTCTCCAGTTTCCTTATTTTGGAAGATGGGAAATACACAGACCTTTAGGAATCAGGGAAGCTGTCTAAGAATGGCATCATGTCCTTTCCTGTCTCAGGGAATGGGACTCTGCCTCTCCTTCCTAGCATCCATCATCATCTGAAAATACCCTGCTCACGGACTTAATGACTTAGTTACCTGTTTTATGCTCTGTGGAATCCCCAAGACCAAGTGCAGTGCCTGCCACGTGGCAGACACCAAAGTAGGTAAGAAGTGGATGAAGGAAAAGATGAACGCTCAGTAACAGATCTTCTCTTAGAAGGGAAAGAAAATGGAGCTTGGGATCAGGATGCTGTGTCTCTCCATCACGTCTTAGCTGAGGCCCCTTTGCACCTGGGCCCCCCTGGTACTATCAAGACAATGAAAACATGAATGCCTTCCTTGTCCAGTTATCAGGAAGGCTTAGCATCGTGTATGGTGCTGGCATGTAAGAGACTCAGAAGATACTGTTATTAATTTTGTCCACTAAGATTATTTTAAAACCTGGACACGTAGCTGCAGGCATCCAGCCTGGGGACCTACAGGAAACGAAGCCACAGTGAGACACCAAGACACCTGGCTCACAGGGCAACACGGTTCAGAGGCCTAGGTCTCCGACTTCTGTTAGTAGGAAAGAAGAAAAAAATCATTGTTGCATAGGGTATCCCCCCCAAAATCACTGTTGGGTAGGGTATGCCCCCCAAATCACTGTTGGGTAGGGTGTCCCAACTGCCCTTAGTGTTCATTCTCTTTGGGTTACAGAATTTTTACATCTATAAACAAAGTTCCAAGTGCGAAGAGTTTTGTATATTACCATCCTGGGGTAAACATCACATTCAAATCAGGTACTTTCTGCCTTTAAGAACTTATTCTTCGTGCAATTTTGAAAATGAGATATATGAAAAAACAATTTTTAGGTCTCCTGGAAAACCATATTCCATTTCTTCATTACACTGGAAGTTACCCCAGAAATTTTCAATTTTAAATAAGCATTGGTATGTAGTTTCAATAAAGCTGATTAAGAAATGAAGGGGTTTTTTTTTAAGTTTATGATATAAGCACCTTCAAATTTTGAAACCAAAAGGAAAAAGGGAGAAATGTTTGTTTTGTTTGTTTTTAGTATTCTTGGGCCCCTATGGTTTCAGTGTTCCAGTAACTATTATTATTTCTGACATTTTAGATTCATATTTCCTGTTTGGTATTGCATCTTTTTTTTCTCTAACGAGGCATTTTTGGAGAAGAAGGAAGCATATGGGGTTCAGAGCACGGGCTCGGGTGACACGAAGCAAGAATCTTCAAACTTTGTAAAGAAATAGATAGGACATAGTCTAGGCTTTGCAGCCCTTGGGTCTCCGCCACTGCAGCTCAAAAGCAGTCAGAGGCAACACAGAAGGGCTGGCACAAGTCACACCCCTGTTGATTACAAAACCTTTCATTACAAAATCACGAGCATGTCACTCTGTAACATAACAACATCACACTCAAGCACACCCTATGACAATTTCAGGTGAAATGTTCACATTAAAACCATAAATTAACGCACCCATATTATTACCCTACCAACCACACTCAAGGAGGCGTTACTTCTGCTGGAGCCTGTATTAACCCAATGAGCATGGCTGCGTTCCCATAAAACGTTCCTTCCAGGAGCAGTCGTCGAGCCTGATCTGGCCATTGGACTATGACTGCCAACACTTGGTTATAACTTGTATTCGGTCTCCACCACTCTCTAGCGGGCGGTCTGGCTGCGTCGCCATTCTGTAAAATGGACATTACTACTACACTGCTTCATTCAGTTCAGGGGATAACATGGGTGAGTGCATACAGTATTCCATGCAAGCGTTCTATAGATAGTTATTATTATTATTACTGTTGTTATTATTATTCTCTTCTTATAGCGGAGCAAGCAACCTGCCAAGTCACACATTTAGGGAGTGTCCCGTGTCATGGCACCAGGCAGCCTCGGGAAGAGATTTCCATCGTCCAGTGGATTTGACTTGGTTCTACTATAGCCTTTGGCTAAAAATGCCTTTTTCCTCTCCTAAGCAATTCCATTCCAGGTAGGGTCCTGGGGGGGCGGGGAGAGAGAGGAGGAGAGAGGCACGCAGGCGACCGAATACGTCTGGGCTGTCTGGGGACAAAGATGGCTCGCCCTCTGTGTATGTGTCTTCTGCTCCATCTCACCCCTATTTTTGGAGGCCAACTGCGGCCCCACGTTTGCCCATCTTGTCCAAAGGCTCACATCCCGTCGCCGGTGTTTTGCAAACAGCATTTGCTCACCCGAGGACCTGGGCAAAACCGGCCTGCCTTTACTCCTTCAGACAACGTCACAGAGGGGAAAAAAATCTGGAATTTTGTTTGTTTTTTCTTTTGGGACATTTTCCTTGTGCCTGGTTCCCCGCCCCAGCACACACACACACTGACATTTTTAGGATTTCTGGCAAGCTCTGTCTCTTTTTTCCCTGAGGTCACTGTCACACACCCCCATATTATTTACACCTCCCACTCTCTCTGGGGCGTCGAAGCCTCCTTTTCTGATCACTACATTTCTCCCCACACCGCCCTCTTTTCCCCTAACCAGCGGGAGAGCTCCCCAAGCCTCCAGATAAACAGCAAACAAGATAATGAACTGCAGTGACGAGTCCAGCAGGTGATGCGTTTTCCAGCCACCCCCCCCCCAACCACACTCTCCCTGCATCATTTTTAACTTGGGGATGGTGACTCTGGTGTTTCTGCTCCGAACAGGGGCAGGCCCAGTTCCTCTTCCGTTTCGGCCCTGCTGCATCTCTTCCTGAATTACGTTTTTCAGTGAGCTTGCCTGCTGCACGGCGTGCCCTCCTCTTTCACTCCTTTCCATCTTCCCAGGCGGAACAGAAATGCGCTGTGAACCAACGCTGCAAGACAAAGAACAAAAACACTTCGCTGGCCGTGCAGAAAGATTCCTTCCTGTACAGGATTTCACCAGGTTTCCAGCTGTACAACGACAGCAGGCTCCTCCCCCGCGAGGGGGGGGGGCGGTCCCCCCAACCTATTGCACACACAGGTCGCAGTCACTTTGCTCAAGGACACACCTTGCTCCAAACTCCTGACGCCTTCACTCCCGCACGCACAAAAAGCAGGAAGCTGCACCCAAGTCTAAGAGTGAGCTGTGATCTTGCTCTGATGAAAGGAGCGCAAGGGAAGGAATTACCCAATATGGAGGCTGCCTGTGCAAGAAGCAGGCCTGGGGGACTACGAGAGGATCCTGCCGCGGCTGGCCCCCGGGGTGGGGCTGGGAGGGGCAGGGGGAAACATCCCTTTTTTTTTTCTTTTCCATGAGCCTCTCTCTCTCAAGCTGGAGGAAAGTTTAAAATCTATACATAGAATGGAGCACATATTCCTAATAGACCTTTAATGGGTTAATAATGCTCTGTTTCAACCCTCATTTAAAGTAAAAGAGAAAGAATTCTATCAATTCTCCAGGTCAAAGCCTCTGAGGGCAGGTGTGAGTAAGAGGTGCTTTCACGAGGGGGTGTGTTTGAGCAAAGACTCGGAGGGTGCGCACTCGACTAGATTTAGGGCAGCGCCGTTTGTACAAGCAAAGGCTCAGCGCACCCACAACCCATCCGAAAGGACAAGCCAACTGCATGGAAGAGCGCCATCCACAGAAATATTACGCCATCATTTCAAATGCCCATTTTTTCCTAACGTGACCCCTCTCCGAGAGATCTAAGGGAAAAAGGCAAGAGGAAAGACACTTGGTAAAAACAAAGAAAGGTGTGTGGGGCTGGCACACATATATGCCAGCCTATGTGTAGACAATTTCTGGATGCTGCACTGAACACTAGCAGTGCTGGGGGGGGGGGTGCGGGGAGAGTCACCCTTCCCCACAACCCCTTTGATTTGGATTCCTCCCCTCCACCCACCCACCAGGCGCGTGCATTACATTTTTCTCAAAGATGTACAGCTGATGTTTAAGAAACACATTCAGACATAGAAAATCGCCCGTGGTAGATATTTCAAGTGGAAAAAGAACACAAGTTGTGTAATAGTGTCTATAAATATGATTCCAGTGGTATATTTAAGACAAAGTGTATGTGTGTTTATATATATATATACATATATATGTATATATATACTTGCATATTTATGGAAAATGTCCGAAAGGGTACGTGTCACACTGCAAAGGAGTTATTAGCTATCTCTAATGAGTGAGGCCGTGAGCTAGTGAGGGTGACTACAGGAAATGAGGAACTTCGACTTTCCCTTGATTTCTACCATTTGAATCTTTTAGAGAGATCGCATATTCTTTTTGTGTGTGGATAGCCACCTCCCTTTACTTTGCTAGGTCCTCTCTGATGTCTTTCAATCATGTCCTGTATTTTTAAATTTTTAAAAAATTTTTCCATGACAGCTGACACTCCACATTGCATCAGCTTCAAGTGTCTATTACTTCGATTTTAAATTGTAAACCCTAAAATGAGAAAACAGGAGAAGGAAATGGGGGAACACTGCCCCCCCCGCGCACGCCCCCCCTCCAGGAGAAATGTGGGCCACGTCTTTCCCAAGAACCTTCAAAGTGGATTGTGCTCTCGCCTCCCACCCCTGGGACAGCCCACGTTCCTAGGCAGCTGGGGGTTTTCCGCTCGCCCTGAACGCTGGTAGTTGGGGCTGCTCCCAACTGCTGCTTTCCGAAGTGGCTCCCTTGGCGTCTTTGTTCCCACCCTCCGGCCGGGAGACGCAGGGGCCCCTGCCTTGGGGAGCTGGAAACGCAGCGTCCAGCCCACCGCCAGGCTTGCCAGCCGCAGTCAGACTTGCATTTGCGCCTCTGCCTGGCGCGGTTCGGCTGCCCTGGAGCGACTCCACCGACCAGAATGAAGTGACTCCTGACTCGGACGGGCTGCCGTTTTCTGTCCCGCGGCCATCCTGCGAGCGGGCTCCTGTTTCAGCCCCGTGGGATCCCTTGGCAACACCCTCTCCCGTCTCAATTAGCTCGAGGAAGACCTCTGTTGCATTTTCTTCCGCCTTAGGCATGTGCAAAAAAAAAAAAAAAAGGTGTAGGAAGAGACCCTTGAAAGAGGAGGATTTTAACAATCGTGACGTGGGTCTCTTTCCAGGAGCGCGCGCTGCAATCCATCTCCTGAAATAAACACGTGCTGCAAACGAGCACGATCTGTTTTCTGGGATTGATAAACACCGGGTCAAATTGCCGCCCTAATCTTGTCTGCATGTGCACTTTTAGGGCAAGGAAATGCCGGGAGGAAGTTTACAACTCACCAACTTCCAGCAGCTCCGGGTTTCTGTTCTGGGGCAGCGTTGTGTGTGTGTGTGTGTGTGTGTGTGTGTGTGTGTGTGTGTTTTGGCTTGCCTGAGGTTCTCTTTGAAACAGCCCATGCTGGCTCCCCTACCCCCCCAGTCCTTTGGAAATGTTCATCCTTTAACTTATGACCTTATTAGTTATTTAATTCGGGAGACAGAGGTCAGGTTGGGAAGCCAAATTCATGCAAATAAGGAGTGCGATAGAACAACGTATGGTTTGAAATTGGAAAAGGGGGGTGGAGGTGGGTCACGCCCTGTCCTCCCGGGAGGCGCTGGAGTTGCTTGTTCTCTAGGCTCCCTTGAAATGATCATGGCTGCTCGTTGGCAGGTATTTCTGAGCTATCATTTAGACTCCTCTAAATGTACGTGAATTTTTTTTTAAGGGGGGACTCGACGGTCTCTAAAGATGAGAAAAGAACCTACCGGCTATTGTCTGACCTCCTCAGTGCGTGATTGACTAGTAGAAAACGCATCTCCATGGGAACAGATAAATGTCTGCTTTTTATGTGGTGGAGCAGCCAGCCCAGCCCGCGGAGCCTCCCCAACCTAGCACTTTATTTGGGCGGCTGTAAGCAGCCTCTCCCTTTTCATGTGCAGCCAAATTATCTGCCAGAATTTCTTTTCAAGTCCAGGGGAAGAGGGAAAAAAAAGGAGAGAGAGAGATTGAGAGAGAGAGAGAGAGAGAGAGAGGGGAGTTTCCTCTCTCCCACATCCCCTTTCTGCATGGCGTTAATTACTGTATTTTCATCTGGGAGGGTGGGAAAAAATGCACACCGCGCTGGAATAGCGCACAAAACCAACTAGCAGGATGCATCATCTGCTTGTTGTCTAGTAGCCGTTGGTAGTTCGGTCATTTTTTTTTTTTTTTTGGAAGGCAGTCTTGGGGTAATGTGTGGGGTGGGGGCCGGGGGGGGGGGCGGTTGGTTAAGACAGAGCCTGGGAGGCAGAAGCTGGGATTGGCTTGTTTCTGTGGTCAGCGTTGTGGGGCTGTGTGACCTTAGGCCAAGGGACGGCCGCTCTGTTTTTGGAGGGTGATCTAAGAGGTGGAGGCAAAGGGGAAGCGAGGGGAAAAAAAAAAAAGGGCTGGAGAGTTTCAGGTGTCTCTGCCTCGCCTCCCCTCCCCCTCAAGTGCTCCACATCTGCCATTTTAGCTGCCTGATCCCTCCGCCCGCGCTGCCAGCAGAATTCGGGAACAGCCCGCCGCAGGGCCGGGGCTTTCTCGGGGGTGATTCCAAACGCTTCTGCTTCTGTTCCCGGTTAGAAATGCCACCGGAAGCCGCCGTTTGCGGAGGAGATGGCAACACTCGCAGTGCAGTTTCTCCAGCAGAGGGAAAAATAAGTAAATAAGTAAATAAATAAATAAATGGAGGGGAAATGTACATCCACATTTTTTTTTCCCCCTCCAACACACAAAGGTTGAGATCTTAGGGAGGAAATCTCTCAGCCTGTTTGGTTCTAAAATTGGGCGCAAGAATGTGGGTGGGTTCTTTATTTTATTGGAATCCATTCAGCCTCTCCTATTATTCTCTCCTTTGTCATTTAAGCTACTGGTGCCTTTGTCTCTCTCTTCTTCCTCAGCACCTCCACCCACCCACCCAACAAGTCTGAACAGGAAACGTGTTTTTTTTTTTTTTAAAGACCTGTGAACAGGATCCAGGTTAAAGAAACCTGAGTCTCCCTGCCAGCTCTTCCGTAGATGCGATTCCTACATATCAAAACCCCAGTGGTCTTTATCTGGACCAGCTGCTCGTGATGTCGGCGTGGAATGTGGCACATCCAGTGTGTGAACACTGCCCCTATTGTATCCCCACCGGCCCATGGAGGCCTGGTAATTGGCATGTAACCTTCCCTCTGAATAGTGCAGACAGATATGTGAATTCGCTGCACCTCTCCGACATATGCCATGCATTAGCTGAAGGGGCTTCCAATTCTCCCAACAGGTCCGCCAAGGATTACACAAGAATTAGGCTTTGGAACTTCAGAACTCTGGGGGGAAGTCCATAAATAATGGAAAGCGCTGGCTCTGAGTGCGTGCCTCTGGGATACTATTCTGAGGCCGGCCCCGAGAGGGGTCCTCATGGATCGCCGTGGGCGGAGGGTTCGGCGGCTTGGAGTGTGTGCGTGTGTGTGGCTGATGCCGAGTTTCCGGAGGAGACTGGTAAATCTGGGGAGTCTTTGTTTAGCTTCTGTACTCACCACGGTGTGTGAAGAGCAGTGCACGCTCGTCAGGTCCTGCTCGACTGTCTCGTAAAGGGATATACCCTGAATGAGGTATACTGAAACACGGAGGGAAGCGATTTAGAATTCTAAGTACTTAGTGTCATATCAATTCCCAAGACAAGAGGAAGTCCTGTGGGCTGAGAGGTAAGAAAAGAAACTGCAGCCAGACCGCCTGGGTTGAAGCCCAGCTCTACGCCCAGCTCTGCCACATACCAGCTTGTGTGTGACCTGGGCAACTTGTTCAGCCTCTCTGAGCCTCAGTATTGCTAGCTGAAAAAATGGGGAGACTAATCAGTACTAGCCTGTTGGGACTCTGTGCGGATTAAATAACTTGTATTTGTAAAATGTTCAGAATAGTGCAATATAAGTAAGTACTTTTCCCTTTTTATTTAATATGCACTGAGAGGTTTTTTATTAAACTTGTTTTACTTTATGTTTTTCCTTTTCTTTCTTTTTCTCTCTCTCCCTTTCTTTCTTTCTTTCCTGATTTTTTTAACCTCACCCAAGAAATATTTTTTCATTGCTTTCAGAGAGAGAGGAAAGGAGAGAAAAAGAGAAACATCAACTGGTTGTCTCCTGTATGTGCCCCGACCTGGGATCGAACCTGCAACCTAGGTATGTGCCCTGACCGGGAATCAAACCTGCAACCTTTTGGTGTACGGGATGACACTCCATCCACACCAATCAATCCACACCAGCCAGGGCACGTTTTTATTTTTCAATTACAGTGGACATTCGACATTATTTTATTAGTTTTAGGTATGTAGCACGGTGGTTAGACATTTGTATAATTCCCACTGTGACCCCCTGATAAGTCTAGAACCCCTGGCACCGTACATAGTTATTATAATATTATTGGCTTTATATCCCCGTGAGTTATTTGTAATTGCAAATGTTTTTGAAACTACAGGTCATGGCCTACCAATAGGGGGTGAGAGAAATTAGTGTGTCCCAACCACTTTTTCATAGAATGGAGTAAAACAGAATGGCAGGCAGGACACGTAGGAAAGGTAAACATAAGACTTTTTGCTGTTTAAGTGTGTGTGTGTGTGTGTGTGTGTGTGTGCGCGCGCGCGTGCATACTGGATCTCAGTGGAAAACTGTACTTTTAGTGGGGCAAGTGTTTAAAAATTGTGAAAAACCTGCAATCCAATAGTTTAAAACCTGGCAATAACAAAAACGTATCAATAGAAGATTGGTTCAGTAAATTAGCTTACATCCAGGGGCTCGGGAGAGAGAGAAAAGGGCGAAGGAGGTCGACGTTATGGTGACGAGAGGAGACTTGCCTTTGGGTGGAGCACGCACAGTGTGATGTGCGGGTGGTGCGTGATAGAACTGCACCCTTGAAACCTGTATAATCTCATTAGCCATTGTCACCCCAATACACGTAATAATGTTTGAAAGATATCGCTAGGCAATGGTTTATCAAGTAGTCATGAAGAAGAAAGAGGTCAATTTCCGTGTGATGATTTGTCCTAGACACATATAAATGTCGTTCTGTCCAAAATAAAAGACATTGCACAGTGTGTTTATTATGACCCTATTAGGGAAAGTCATGAGCCACCCCGTAGCGGTCAGCACGTGCGATGGTGGTCCCATAAGATGATAAGGGAGCCGAAAATTCCCATAGCCCAGCGATGACGTCACCGTAACGTCCCAGCACAGAGGTCACAAAAAGCCAACGAGGCCTGGAGGAGATGGCAGACCGCTGTAACCGGGTGTGGCTGCCGATGACATGGAGGAGCTCCTGGGGGGGTCCTAAGGGGCTGACTGATGGGGCCATGTCAGAGCTGGAAGGGGAGCACACAGCGGAAGAGGAGGCAGAGAAAGGAAACTATGGAAGAAAAAGAATACCTCCCCACACACACACACACACACAGAAACTTCACAGTGAAGGGCTGAGTAGATGCTTTTGCTAAAACGAGCTCCTGAAAAAGTCCAGACCCCAACACCCAAAGAGTGTCATTAACACAGAGGAATATTCTCCGTGCACTGTCTGCTTACAAGCAAGTCTCTGAGGAAAGAAACGGAACCAGACCAAGCAAAGCACCGTGGTCACCATCTCTGAAAAGAGGGGCGTCTCCCTCCTCTGGAAGTGGCTCGGGCAGGTCCCCCAGGAGGGACCCCGGGAGAAGACAGTCATTGGGGGGTTCCCCTCATTGTCACCGACACCACTTATTCCTGTCACTTTTATTATAGCCATCTTAGTGGGTCTGGTGTAATGTTTTTAATTTGCTTTCCAACACTCTGACACATGGTCTTCTTTTGTGTGTGTGTGTGTGTGGTTCTTCATGGGAGTCCCTCGGAAAGCCGTAGCGCGCCCATGCACGCACAGACGTTGCCCTGTGCTGTCAAGAACTGCACAGGCCTCTCCGGAGACCACCTCTCCATCACCTAGGGGGTCCACGGGATCCAGGTGGAGATCAGCAGACCCCGGCATTTTTTTTAAATGGCTGATTCAGACACAGCTACATAGAGATGAGGATTCCCGAGGCCCCGTGCCTCCCTCAGGGGGACCGAGGTCGCCAAGCAGAGGGTAGGAGAGCACTCGGGCTCCAGAATCTTCCTGTGGGTTCTTAGCAAGGTCTGGCCCCAGCTTGTACGACTGTAGCTTATTTATTGAGCCAATCCCTTAGTGATGCCTCCAGGTCGTTTCCAGATTATGTGAAACATTGAGCTTCGTTTAAGCTCTAACAAGAGTTTACTTCAAGTCTTTAACACTCTTATTATAACAAGTTTCCTCCTCCATATTAGGAGGGTAACAGGACCTCCCTGAAGTCGCTGGTGTTGAAAGCGTTACGTGAAATAGGCGTGGTGTCTCTGTACAAGGCGCCCATCAAATGATCACGGCGTAACCCCTCCTCTGACTTTCATGGACGGTGTTCTCAGAGCAGAGGCAGCCACTGGCCAAATTCAAATATGTTTCCTTGGGCCCACAGAGTGCTTTCTACATGGAAGAATTTCTTTTAAAATGTGTTTTCTTCTTCCACTGACAATTGGAGGCTCTGGCGACACGAAGATCCTATCTTAAATGACACACGCAGGTAGAGCTGAGGAGTTCTAGCTTAGTGTTCTCTCCTTCGCTGCAGTCACCACCCGTCCCTATTGCCTTAGACTTGGTCCACTTCACTCGCCTCTTGCCCTTGCTGGCCACTGAGCGGGGTCAGTCAGGATCCCAGCAAAACACAGTTACCTTCCCGAAATAGGGTAGGCATCTAAGGGGAGCTGAACAAAGGGAGGATCTCAGAGAGGTGAGGCTGGTTAAGAGAAAGAACAGGAGGTGGTGAATCCCCTGGGGCTGGTCACATCAGCAGGGAGCATTGGCCTCGGGGACAGAGGAAACAAAGGGAGGGTGTGGTGGCCAGAACCTGCAGACAGTTGTGGGAGAAAGTCAGCAGATAAGCAAAAAAGGAACCTCCACCTCACTTTCCTCCCCCTGAAACCAGAGAGATTGTGGTGGGTCTAGAAACAGCGGCCACATACCAGGGAGGGGCAGGGAGGGCGGACCGAGAGGGGGAAATGGACAGTGTTTAACATATCACCTTTGATTTTTAAACGCTTCCTCCTCCTTAGTGTTGGCTATTGATGACAGATCATCTTTAAAACGCCCTCATCTCGTTCACGTTTTAGATCCCAGCTTCCACCCAACAAAGAAGAACTAAACCCCGTCTTTGTTTCTCCCCAGCGCAGCCCCGTTCGTATTTCCACCACCGTCCACTTGGTACTTCCTTTGTACTTAAGAGTTTCCCAGGTGGCCTCTGCCCACTGAAGACAGGAACCGTCCCACTCATCTTGGGACTCCCAGAACCTGATACTCTGCCAGGCCTACAGTAACTGTCAGAAGCCCGGAGATGTGGGTGGATTTCCATGTATTGTTCTGGTAATGAAACGGAGGCCTGAAAAGTGAGGGGTAGCGGAGAAATGTCGTCACCGGCTGTTCCTACCTACATCCTTATTTCAAAGAAGTGAATGGTCATTCACCAGGTCAACAAAGTAGTAACAGTAACAATAATGTTACCTGATTTTTTTTTTTTGAGCATTTACTATGTGCCAGGCACTTTATACATGCACAGAGATAAGCCTTTCTTTTTTTTTTTTTTAAGATTTTATTTATTTACTTTTAGAGTGAGGAGGGAGGGAAGGAAACATTGATATGAGGTTGCCTCTCACACACCCCCAACTGGGGACCAGGCCTGCAGCCCGGGCATGTGCCCTGAATGGGAATCGAACTGGCAACCCTTTGGTTTGCAGACTGGCACTCTACCCACCGAGCCACACCAGCCAGGGCAGAATTAAGTCTTTCAACAATACCCTAAATCATATAATATTATTATCCCTGTTTTGCAGGGGAGAAACCTGAGGCACAAAGAGAGAAATTACCGAGGTCAGTACTGGCCACTAGAGCTGATGGACTCAGAGGCTTTCGTTATAAATATGCTTCTTCGTAGCGGTTAACAAAGCCTTAACCTCCTATTATGCCTAGTATTTGTAAGCTGAGCTATACAGCTGTTATCCTTATCAACATGTATCAGAATTTTGGTTATGCAGCAAGTGGAGACCTGACTCAAACAGTGGCTTAAGCACAGATGGACTCTTCCTCCCGTAGAATAAGTCCAGAGGTCAGCTACTGGTGGCTTTGCTTCATTGGCTCAAGGACTGTGAAAGCTGATGTTTCTGACACGGTCTTGGACTTGCCCTCCTGGTTACAAAATGGCCACTTGAGCTCCAGCACACATTCCCACATTCCAGGCAGAGAGAGGGAGGGAGGGGGAGGGAGGGAGGGAGGGGAGGCAGACCAGGCCCCGCTAGCTAGATAAGGCCTCTTTACAGAGCAGTCCCAGATATCTCATCTGTATTTTTTGCTTTCACTTCAAGAGTCACATCTATTCGCAAGAGGGACCGGGGTATAGGTGTACAAATCATAGGAGATTGCTGTTTTCAAAGAAGAGGAGGGAATGGGTGGTGAAGAGGTCATTAGCACCCTCTGCCACGCCTCAGGTATCTGTGCTTATCTGTCTATTCATAGCTGTATCTTTAAATATGGATGCTTCACTCCAGGGGTTGACAACTAGGCCCACTGCCCATGCTTGTAAATAAAGCTTTATTGGAACACAGCCACGCATGTGTGCTTTCCTGTTGTCTGTGGCTGCCTTCCCACCACCAGGGCCGACTCAGAGGCCATCTGGCCCACGAAGCCTAAAATAGTTAATATCAGGCCCTTCGCAGCAAACACTTGCCAAACATTTTTACCATCCCTCTTTTTCGCTCTTGGGAAAAACACATTGGACCCCACTGCGACTCACTTGCTGAGCTGAGAAGAGACCCGCATAGAAGCGGCGGAGCTGAGGCTCCGCGCTTCGTCACGATCCCGGGGTCCCTTTGTCATCCCGGCGGGAGCGGCCGCGAACAAAGACCATCCCAGGCACATGCGGGACCTAAGAGGCATTTGCACGGACGCGGCCGAGGGCTGAGCCTCGCGGCGGCGTCTCCCAGCATCCCTCGCAATAATGGCAGTCATTCTCCCCGAACAATAAACATGCTTGCAGCCTCCAGATGCCCGCCGCCGTTCAGGGGGACTCGCACGCGGGAACAATCTAAAATCAGCCAGCTTTGTGCACCATGGAAATGGTCTCATTCAAAGGCAACTTCGTAGTTGTTGAGATAATTACAAGTTTGGTTAAGTGCAAATTATCTGAGGAATAATTTCTGTGAAGAATTATGCACAAGTCGAGAGTATTGGTGAAAGAATATTTTATAGCACATCTCTATAGATTGAGACGACGGGAAAACACTTGAGTACCTATAGGCACCTAAAACTCTGTGTGCCTTTTTTTAAAAGATTTATTTATTTATTTTTAGAGAGGGAAGGGAGGGAGAAAGAGAGAGAGAGAGAGAGAGAAACATCAATATGCAGTTGCTGGGGGCCGTGGCCTGCAACCCAGGCATGTGCCCTGTCTAGGAGTCGAACCTGCGATGCCTGGGTCGCAGCCCACGCTCAATCCACTGAGCTACGCCAGCCAGGGCATGTGCCATTTTTTCATTCAGTTCTCAATACAGGGCAGATATAAATTTTTTGCAATGATTTGCACCTGAAAAACTCAATTCAAAACATTTCTGTTACTTGGGGCGGTGGGCGACACATGGTAGATACAATGTACAGAGGATGTAGTATAGAATCGCATGCCTGAAACCTGTATCATTTTATGAACCAGTGTCACCCCACTAAATTTCATTTTTTTAAGAATATAAAGGGGAGTAGGTTGTAAGGTTGGTTGAAAACATTTACTGACAAGGGAGTACTTTCCCACAACTATGGGCTCAGTGTTGTAGCTGCCGTTGCCAAAATAGCCACATAATCTCAGTGACATCCCATAAGAAATATTTATGTCTTTTTTTTTTTTTTAAAAAAAAAAAGCCTTTTCAATGGCTGGTGAAATGCAGCTTTTCGTTTCACGTGGAAAGACTTCATTTCATCACCTCACGAGCTTTCCTACCACGAGATCACTGGCTGGGTTCTCGAGCCTGTGCCGCAGAGCTGGGGGAGGGACTGTCGCCGGAGCTATGTTGATAATTAGCAATGATAATAAAAGGATAGCACCTACCGGGTTTGGGGAATGTATTGTTTCACATGGGTTGTCAAGTTTCATTCTACAACCGCCTGATGAGATAAAGCTGTGATTGCGTACACGTTCCAGAAAGGAACCCGAGGTCCGCGGGGGTGAAATAATTCTAAGTTCCCACAGCTAGTAAACAGCAGAGCGTCCGGAGCCGCGTCCAAAACAAACACTCTGGAACCTACGATCGATCGCAGTGCTTCTCCAGGAGGGGAGATCTGTCCTCCCGGGAGATATCTGGCGACGCCCGGAGACATTTTCGACATCTCAACTGGGTGAGCAGCCCTTGCAGCTGGCTTGCGGGGAGTAGAGGCCAGGGGTGCCGCTGAACGCCCTCGGGTGCCCGGGGCTGCCTCCCCGGCAAAGACTTGTCCGGCCCCGGGATGTCCCAGTGCCATGTGTGAGACCTCCAGCGACGCGTGGACAGGTGGGACGGTCCAGAGAGCATTTCCGACTGATACGTGTGTCCTCTCTCTTCCTGGGATCCGTAGATTCAAATGAAATGCAGTATGATCGACATTATGAACATGGGAATTATAGGAACTCATAAAATATTAAAACTGACAACGTTGGACAGGTTGTGAATTTCCTCTCAAGTCACAAATTTGTCAAGAAATGATTTTGGAGCAAGCAGGTTGAGTGAACTCTAAACTGTAAATGGTATAGCCACACCAACTCCGGTAAGTTGACAACCAGAAATGTTTTTTATTTATTGAATTTATTGGGGTGGCATTGGTTAATAAAATTGTATAGGTTTCAGCATACAATTCTATAATACATCATCTGTATATTGTATTGTGTGTTCACCACCCCAAGTCAAGTTGAAAAGATTTTTTTTTAACTTTTTAAATGTTTATTGATTTTAGAGAGAGAGGAAGGGACAGAGAGAAAGAGAAACATCGATAAGAGAGAGAAACATCAACTGGTTGCCTCCCGTACACACCCCGACCTGGGATGGAACCCGCAACCTAGGTATGTGTCCTGACCAGGAATCGAACCCACAATGTTTTGGTATACGGGACAGCGCTCCAACCAACTGAGCCACACTGGCCAGGACAAGTCGAAAGATTTGTAAGAACACTTTAAGAAGCTAAGAAGCAAGCAAGTCCTCTTCTCCACCGGCAGACAGAAGCAAAGGGTAGGGAAGCATCTCTCAAGACCTCTTCAGCCTGGAGACGAATGGGACAGAGGTAAGCGGAACGCACGGCCCTTCTCCGGACCCCGGAGCGGCGGGCGAGTGGGCCGGCTGCTGCTGATGCCACCACGGGGGGCTGTCCTGGTGCCCTGGCAGGGTGACCGTGCTGGCTCTTGAAAGAGCCAGGCAGACGGCTACCAGCCCCGATCCTTCTCAAATCACTTCTCCAGTGCGTGAACTCCACTGGTGCTACTGTCTGCCTCTCCGTGTGGGGGCAGGTTTGGGAGCCCCGATGAGCCTCAAGAAGCATGTCCCCCCCAGAACATGGCATTGCCAAACCAAAACGCTGGCACTGGAGACTATGTTCTATCACCTCTCAAGTCCTGAATGGGAACGTTCAGCTGAGAGTTGCTTTTCCTTTGCTCGAAAATGCACCCGTAGCTCCTAGGAATTTACTCTGCGACTGTAGGCCCGCGCACGTACATTGGTGTGCACGGACAGTTAACGCAGCGCCGCTTGGAAGAGCAGAGGCGTGGCAATGGCTTAAACGCTTGTCGGGGGAGACTGGGTAGGTAAATCAACTGCATGGGATTCTGTGCAGCGATAAAAAAGAATGAGGGAGTACTGCGCAGACACCAAGCAGTGTCCACAATACGTGGGGTGGGGGCAGAAACGGGAGAGACCGTGCACGGCCCACAGGGCGAAGGTGGGGTGCGGAGTCGTAGAATAATTCTGCAACATGAGAAACTCGTAACATAGGCTTTCTACCAGGAGGAGAAGGGGGTCCTTGAGACAGGGTTTAAAAAGAGATTCAACAGCCTTTCCTACCTTATGAACTTGGTATCATAGCAAGTTATTGTTTTTTTTTAATAAATAGGTACTTAAACATTTAAATAATATCCCCCTAAAGGAAAATGTACAATGATCATAATATTGATGTGTCTCCACAGAAGATGGGGAGCAGTCTAGCTGGTACTGTGGTTTTTTTCCCCTTTGGCGTTTTTATACTGAAATAATTTGAGGTTTGCAAAAGCGCTGTAGAGACAGCACCGAAAGCGGCCTCCGCCCACCTTCCTGTGTCAGGAGCACCTCACAGAAACCACAGTCCATCTATTGAAACCCATGTGGGTCACTGGTGCCATCCGGTCCCCGGAACTACACGTATTACCCGGAGTCCACCAGCTTTTCTCGTGATGGGCCCCTTCCGTCCCCGGGTCCTGCCCAGAACGTCCCATTGCCCTCCGTCTCCACGCCTCCTCACTCTCTCCCGGCCGGTGACAAGCGGTAGTGTTTTACAATGGGCTCCGTTCCCAGCCACCAGGAGGAACCGGTGGGAAAGGCAAGGCTGGGTGTCGGAGCAGCTGGGACCGTAGTTCTTGCCTGGGTGCTGCCTTTGGGGTGCGGGGCGGGCGTCCTCCCTGGGCCCTGGGCCCAGCTGGGAGCTTGTCCACGGTTCGGCCCCAACTTCCAGGGAGCTCTTCCGAGGTGCCTCCTGTGTCCACCCTGTCGGAACAGGTCATCCACCCACCCGAGTGTCATAGTAAATATAGGGGTTTCCAACCCTGTTTAGGGCCGTGGCCATGTGACAGGTATCAATCTCTCCTTGGGATCATGGTTTCAAATGCAGAATGTCAAAGAAGTAAAGATTACCAAGGAAGCCAAGTAGATGGAAATGCAGTCATCAGAACATTGAAAACACACACTTGTTCGTAGCGTACGACAAAAGGACACAATTAAAATACAGGGGAGAGGTTGTAAGAGTACAGATGTTGTTTGGGCCCCATCTAAGTTCACAGATCTCCTCAGTCTATTCTTGGGGAGCGGCCTGTGAGCCCCGAGTTAAGAATCTCTCTACACTAATCACTGTCTCATTTTTCTTCTCAGTGTGTATGACTCACAAACTATCTTATTCATTCTATTAAATCCCGAAGGATTCGAGGACTAGTTCAAGTTCACACAGCTTGCTGGGGAGCAGGTGGATGGTTTCTTTCTACCCAGTAGGCATGCTGCCAGGTTATATGTCTTTGAGTTGGCAAGGGACATTCCTTTGTCCCCTTGGACCTTAAACAAGATGAGTGGCTGAGTGACGGGCCCTGTCACCCACTTCCCGTTTCCAGCCGCTCCCCAGGGCCTGCTGCGTCTCTGGGTGCATGGAGGAGGCAGGCCGGTGGTCTGCTGGCTGCAGCAGGTGTGGACAGAAGCCCCTAAGAATCTTTCTGAGACCTCAGGAACAGGGAAGAGAGACAGAGAGAGGACGAGAGAGCAGGAAAGTTCCACAAATGCGGAATATCGGGGATGGAGCAGGCAGCCAGCCGAGCCAGCAGACACCGCGAGGTCACCAGAGCAGGCAGGCGGATGAGGTCGGTTTGTTTTGAAATGAGGCTGTCGCGTGCCTTGTGCTGTCCTCGCTAAAGCCTTACTCACCTTTGTTAACAAGTGTGAGTCAGAGCTGGCTCTGGACCTTTGGGATCCAGGCTGCGTCAAGGGTATGGCTGAGTCAGTGACCGGCCACCTGGGTTATTCGAGATGCTCCAAACTCGAAAGCTTGGCTCAGACCACTGACTGCAGACGCGCCTGTCCTGGGTTTTGTCCCGACGACTCTGGGGTGGGGCTCCCCACCTTTCCGACCCGCCTTACAGACGTGTTTCCTAAACTGAGTTGTGCCCCCAGCTGTGGTCCAGGTGGAGAGGAGACGGACAGAGCTAAGGCAGCCACTTGTCATGGAACCATACAACGAGTTTTTACTGAGCACCTATTGTATGCCAGGCGCTGTTCTAAACCCTGGAATACAGCCAAGGCCAGTCCCTGCTCTCCTGAAACTCAACGGTAGTCCCTGGAGAGAGGTAATAGACAGATGGATAACTAAGGGATAAAAGGGTGGTAACTTTGATGAGAAAAATAAAGCAGCGTGGAAGGCAGAGGAGGGGTAGAAGTGCGCTCTTTCAGACAGAGGGGACAGGAAAGATCTCTAGGAGAAGGGAGGTTTGGAGTTGTCCCGGGACAAAGACCCTCGATGTTTGGCGTGAGAATGGAGCCCAGGGTGCTGACTCTGGAAAGGGGAGGTAACTCAGACAGTCAGTCGTTCGCCCATTCTAACAGGGCCAAGTGCTCTCCCTCCACCTCGCCCGAGGCCACTGTGTTCTTGCTCGGAGACATTCTGATCACCACAGGAATTCTGCTTGCGGCTCGAGTTGTTCCCAAAACAGCCCCCAGCCAGAAGGTGTCTCTCCCAAGGAGACTGGGCAAACGTGTGCAAAAAGAATGTTTCTCGAAGACTGCAGGGCACCTCAAAGCCAGGCGCGCAGAGCAGGTCGGGCCAACAGACCAGAAACACGGATTTAGAGATTTCAAGGTCTCCCTCCGATCCCTGCTGGTGCCCAGATGTCTGTGGCCCGTGGGTCACCTTGTGCCCCTCCCGTCTCCCATTCCCGAGACAGCAAAGAAGCCTGAGCTCTGTGCTTTCGGAAGATGGATTTGAGGGCCACGAGGTCCCCCATCTTCTCGGTTCACTCTTTCTCCATCAACAGACCTCTCCTTACTCCAGACCCCGACATAGGGAGTTTCGGTCTTTGGAAGCATCGGGCACACGGACTGTGTACCGGTAACACCAGGCTCACAGCCACACTGATTCACAGTAGCCAAAAGATATAAACAGCCCAAATGTCCATTGACGGATGGCGGATAAACTCAATGTGGGATATACACACAATAGAGTATTATTCAGCCGTAAAAAGGAATAAAGTCCTGGCACAGGCCCTATGAAGAAACATTGAATACTGGCTAAGGGAAATAAACCAGATTTTTTAAGAAAGGACAAATAGCGTACACTTCCGTTCATGTAAGGTACCTAAAATAGCCAAATTCACGGAGACAGAAAGCAGAACGGCGGTCGCCAAGGGCTGGGGGCGGGGAGCGTGGGGAGTTGGTGTTGACAGTGTTCCAGTTTGGGAAGGGGACACCGTTCCGGACAAGGGTGGTGAGGATGGTCACACAACAATGTGAATGACCTAGTAACACTGAACTATGCACTCAAAGGGGCTAAAACAGCGAGTTTCAGGTGATGCATATTTTGCCACAATGTTAAAAATTAGCTGATGGATAAAAGGTAGGTGGAGGAGGGAAGGAAGTCAGAGACACAAACCCATTTATTGAATGAAGCTGACTCCGAACCATCAGAGCTTTCAATATATAGTATCGAATTAATCTTTACAACATCCTTAAGCATTAGAAACGATCCCAATTTACAGATGAACAAACAATACTCCAAACTTTGAAGTGCCTTTCTCCGTGGTAGCAAAGCTATGACTCAACCCACATCCCCTGCCCCTGCCCATACTGTTAACCTGCCACCTTAACCCATAGGACAGCAGCACCTCATTGGCTTAAGCTGTTGGCAAAAAAAGCCCACCACCTCTTACACAACTTTTAAAACCGTTGATTGCTAAATCAATCCATAATGGTAGTGGGCTGAAAGGGGGCTCCATACGGAAGGGTGGATTCGTGAAAAAGACAAGCCCACTAGAATTCTGAAAGCCCAATGATAACCATTTTCATTTTAAAAATAATTTATGTCCCTCATTCCACAAGCAAATCCGAGTGCTTCTCTGGGGACCAGAGAGTGTTCAAGGGATCAGCCGATCGAGTGAAATAAGGAGAGAAATCAACAGCACCGATTCTGTGTCGAAAACACTGCAGAAACGTTACCCAGAGATTGCCCGGGGTGCCCCCGGCGTCCAGAGGATTCCAGGGCAGGAACTGGGTTTTGGTGTTTTGTCCTAAGAAATCAGCAAGTTCTTCCTTAAATTCAAACTAGAAGAGCTAAGAAGCCCTTGACTTGCAGTTTCTGATAAATTTTCACTTCCCCACCCACCTTCCTTCCCACTGGTCGGTTCCCACTGGCCGGTTCCCACTGGCCAGTTCCCACTGGAAGCACCCAGATTTGGAGAACAAACTGACCAATGACGACATCATCATGACAAGAACATTTTGTTAAAATAACACCAAGCCCAAAAGTACACGTGACAATGGTTTCTACATGGGATTAATGCCACAGCTGGGAGGCACCTGTGAAATGCTTTTTGTTAATATTAAAATATATATATATTTGATTTCTCAGGATGCTTATCATCTGGTCAGTCAGTACAGGGGCTGAGCTTTCCTATTACCTTCGGAACAATTGGAGTCAATCCTGGTACTTGGAACCAGCAGACCTTCTGGAATTTTGTGATGGAGACAGAGATAAGGGGTGGAGCCAAAAGTCACTTCTAACTTCCTCCAAGAAGGAATGAGATGTCACTCTTTTCAGAGGGTAAGGTTCTGAGGTCTTGAGTCAAGAGCGGGTCTGAACGTGTCGTCCCAACTCGCCCTTCGGCGACATCTGGTTGGACGTCCGAGGTCAGGCGGGATGGGCGCTTTGCACGCAGGCCTGGGCGCACGCAGTCTCGGCCCTTCCCCCACGCCCGCCGGCGCCCGCCCGCGCGCCACTGGTCCGACCGCCGAATAGTTGTCCTGTTAGCGAGCGTCTGCTTATCCCCGGGATCCTGAACGCGATTTTTTTTTTTTCTCCTCTATGGTCAGGCGCCCTTTTCCCCGGTTTAAAAATACACACACGGGTGCCATGTTCCGATAGCTCGCTTAGAAAGGGGAATTTGTAAATACCTTCCGGCAGGAAACCTCCGGGCCCCGGGATTGAGTATCACACAAGCACGTCCCTGCAGCCCACTGGTCCCGCCGGGGAGAAGGTGTCGCCACCACGGAGGGGTTTGGAGGGAGATCAGAAATGGCTTCTCAGAACTGGTGGAGGGGGGCTTTGCGTCGGGGAACAAAAGCGCACGCCAAAACGCTGAACATAAAGGCGGGGCGGACTTCTTTTCTTTCCCGAGGAATCGCGTGGGCCACGTTTCCACGGATGCTAAGGACATGCCGCCCTGTCGGTAAATACAACGTTTACGATTCCTGGAATATTTTGAATTTCCTGAAGAATCGTATCCTCGGTCGATTGTGCTTCGGTGGCTGAGTTTCCACCCGCGGGGATGGCACGGAGCTGGTGAAATCCTTACGTGCTTATAAAGGGAGGTCTCGGGAGGAAAGTCGATGGCCTCATTGTGGTCGAGCCAGGAAGTCTGAAATTGAAGGAAACAGAGGGAAGTATCCATGCAGCCGGCCTAGTGTTGGTCTAGGCTCAACTGTGCGGGGTCCTGAGGATATTCATATCCTTAACCAGGAAAACAAGGAGATGCCTGGAGAAAGAGACGTATCTTGCCTGACTATCAAGCATGGTTTAAACACATTATTTCAAATTCTAGAGAAATGCATGAGGACCTCTGAAAGAAAAGACTTGCTTTAAGAGCAACTCCGAAACTGTGTTTTTCTCAGTCTCTCTTTCTGGAATGCTCCACCTAGCAGAACCACAGATGGAATCCCTGATAGGAAGAGAACAGCCTAGTTGGTGTTAAGCACCTATCCTGAGCTGGGCTGTGAGATTTAGATGTTTTTTTTTTTTCTTTGTCTACTTCTTTTCCTCCTTTTTGGAAAGATGACCGTTCCTCAAAAAGTTAAACATAGAGTCATCACAAGACCCAGCAATTCTACTTCTAGGTGGAACCCCTCATCCCGTGCAAAAAACAAAAATTGAACAGGAGCTCAAACAGAAACCCACACACCCATGTTCATTGCCACACTATTCACAAGAGCCGCACAAAGGTATAAACAACGGTGTCCATTGACATGTGAGTGAAGACTCGCAGTGGGGCCGTGCACCCACGGGATGTTGCTTATTCAGCCTTGAAAAGGCGTGACGTTCTGATACCTGAAACGTGTCGGTGAATGAGAGGAACCAGACGCAGAAGCACTGGAACGGGCCAGTTGCACTGAGGGGAAGTGCCTGGACTAGTCAAATGCACAGAAACAGAAAGTGGAACAGAAGTTACCAGGAGCCGTGGGGAGGAGGAGCCGTTGCTTCATGGGCACAGAGTTTCTCAGTGGGGTGATGAAAGGCTTCGGAAAGAGGAGCGGTGGTTGCGCAATCTTGTGACTATAATTAGTGTGACTGCCCTGTGCACTTGACAGTGGTTGAAATGGCTAAGTTTATGTTACATATTTTTGCCCATAATAAAAATATACTTTAAAAAGACGCTCATGAAAGCACAGGCGGTACTCATGAGACGGACCTATTTCATCTCGTTCCCACTCACTCATCTCTGGGTCTGTGAATCTTAAAGTCTCACGACCGTGTGGTTATGGTCTGGTAGGCTGTCCACAGACAGGCTCTCCAGGCAAGCAACTAAGCTTCTGGGGAATTAGACACCCAGCGCTGGGTTCGAATGAGCTGAACGGCATCTGCTTGGAAAGCTGTGGCACGGACGATCCCCCGGGAGAGCCAGTCCCACTGGGCGAGCCCCGGAGACATGGGGAAGGAGTCGCAGGTGTGCAGCAGAGCAGGCAGCTAGGGGTCGCGCTTGAGAACCTGGTCTCTGGGACAGGCTGCCTGGCTCTGTGACCTCAGACGAGTGTCTTAACCTCTCTGGGCCTCCCTCTCCTTACCTATAGGGAGGTAACCAATAGCCACCAGCTCACAGAGCTGTTTTGAGGCTCAAAGGAGCTGTATGGAAACACTGCCTGGCCCACCATCAGGGGTCGCCTTTTCAGCAACGTATCCTATTCAGAACTGCACCTTTGGCTTAGAATTATGTGGAGATGATTTTTTTTAAAGATTGTATTTACTTATTTTTAGAGAGGGAAGGGAGGGAGAGAGAGAGAGAGAAACATCAACGTGCGGTTGCTGGGGGTCATGGCCTGCAACCCAGACATGTGCCCTGACTGGGAATCGAACCTGCAACACTGGTTCGCAGCCCGCACTCAATCCACTGAGCTACGCCAGCCAGGGCGAGATGATTTAAATAATACAGTGATAATATAACATTTCCAGTGTTATCTTTATGTAATGATAAAATGTGGAGTACTGTTCAGTAATGCCAAGAAATGAACTGCTGATACACGGAACGACTTGGATGGGTCTGAAGAACATTATGTTGAGTAAAAAAAGTAAGCCTCGAAAGGTCACACACTATATGTGTGCACTGATGTGACATTCTCAACATGACACAATTTTGAAGAGGGAGAATGGGTTCTCGGTGGCCAGGGGTCAGGACAGGGAGGCACAGAGGACTGGGTATGGGTAAAAGGGGGACGGTCACTGGAGATCTCTGTGCTGGTGGAACAGTCCTGTGTCTTGACTGTGGCGCTGGTTACACCGGTGACAAATTGGCACAGAACTCTACACACACGCGTGCACACACTGGACCAGTGTCAACTGTCTGGCTTTGATAGTGTCCTAGAGCTGTGTAAGATGTAAGTAACCATGGGGGTGGGGGCGGGCAGTAGGAGGGTATACAGGACCTCTGCTGTCTTTGCAACTTCCTTTGAAGTTCTAGTTATTTCCAAAGAAAAAGCTTAAGAAGATCAATATTAGATCTGCAGTAAGAACAGCTGAGAACCTGGACAAATACACTGACTCAAGAGTCGCTTTTAAAGTGATTGCATTTCCCGAGTTTGCCTTTGAGCTTCCCAAGAGCCCAGCCGTGAAGAGAAGAAATCTGGGAGAAAATAGGATCATTTCTTGGGGGCTGGGGGGAGACTTTATTTTTTCAGATGCCAAATTCTAAAGATCCTTTTTCTAAAACTGGGGCCCTAATGGGAAAATATTCTGAAAAGCACTTT
Source organism: Phyllostomus hastatus (assembly GCF_019186645.2). NCBI lineage: Eukaryota > Metazoa > Chordata > Mammalia > Chiroptera > Phyllostomidae > Phyllostomus > Phyllostomus hastatus. The sequence continues at coordinate 5,547,800 of NW_025333664.1, forward strand.
CTGTGTGGGCTTTTTGTCCCCATTCTTGTGGTGATTCTCAGCCTCGGAGGAAGAGGAGCTAAACGTTATCGGGCACTTACTAGGTCCCAGGGGTCGCGTGTGTTATATCCCTTAACGACCCCCATGTAATGCACAAGAAAACAGGGGCCTGGGGAGCTCACTTATTTCCCGGAGACAAACGGGAAATCGGGTGCCTGTTCCGATCCAAAGCCCGCTTCTCTCCACTTCCTCCTCTTCGCCTCGTCCTCAACCACAGTGGCGGTTACCAGGATCTTCATCTTGGGCCAGCGTTCTATAATTTGCAAGCTTGCTTTTTCCAACTTCAGGGTACAATAAATTAACCCTGGGAAATGCAAATTCCTGGGCCAAATACCAGTAAATCTTTGACTCTCCGTCTGAAGGGGGACCAGGTAATCACCTGTGACAGGTGCTTCAGGTTCACGAATGTTGTCATTCTTAGTTCATGAGTGTTGAGGACAAGGGTGCTACCTCCAGAATGTTCTGGAATGCTCCAACATTGAGGGCAGTCTGCTAAGGTGACCTATCATCCCAGGACGGGTGCTCAGGACGGAGGGGTTTCCCAGGACATGGACACCCCCCTCAGTGCTGAACCTGGGAAAGTCCCCAGCCCATCGGAACCAGCCGGTCACCTGTCAGTTCACCAGGCACCCGACAGTCCGGGATGGCTCCTCTCGGTGCAGAAATGTTGCCAGTCCCCCAGGCTGCAGTCCGGTTGCTCCCCCATGTACAGCCAGTGAACACCCCGCCTAGGAGTCCCGCCTCGGCACCTCCCCCCCGCCCCCAGGCCTGCCAGGGCCGGCGGAAGGGCCGCCCAGAGCCAGAGGTCACTGCCCATCAAACTCTTAAGAAAGAACCGACTCAGCCGAGAGGTCCCATACCCCAATCCCCCTGAAGCTAAGAACGCGGGCCCTGGAGTCTGAAGAGATCCAGGTTCCAATCTCAGTCCTCTGCTCCCCTGGTAACTCCCAGCCTCGGAGAAGGTATCCAGCTTCTTTCAGCTCCAGCCTCTTCATCTATAAAATGATTAAATCCTCCCACCCTTTTGTTGTTGTTGTTGTTTGGTTTCTACTTGGTCAGTTTTACATTTGACTTGAGTCCTTCCTTTCTTCTATTCTTTCTGAAGTTATTTCTCTCTGAGTTTCCTGAGTGAAAACGTTTACCAATCGTTTCATTTTCTAGTAAACTTGGGGAGAGTCGGATTGGCCCAGGCCGGATCAAGCCTCGCCCCTGTTCCATTCAGCAGTGGTTGGAAGGGCAGGGTCCCGGTTCCAGCCAGGGGGTGACTGGGGACCCACTGCGTGGAGGGGGCGGGGGAGGGCAGTTACGGAGTCCTTGTGAGTGGGCAGCTTTGCTCACGAGCGAGCGAGCGCAGCGCTGACCCCGCGTCTCCCAAGCCTCACTGGTGCACACGCCGCCACCGTAACAGCAGGAGAGGTGCCAGCTGCCTGGGCACCTGTCACAGCTCTGCTGCTTCCTGATGGGGTGACCCCGAGCAAGTAACTAAGCTTTTTTTATGCCTCAATTTCCCCCCCCAAGGACCAGGATAGTGAGTACTGACTGAGTGAAGCTGGCTGGCATGGAAGTCTGACAGCGGCGACGGTCACATTGTAAAGAGACCCAGCACCACCTAACTGTTATTCTGCTAAGAGCCTTCATCGGTTTTAAACTTCTTCATGGACCATACAAGAGTATTCCCATCACTTATTTTTAAAATATTGTTTCTATTTTTAAACAGATTTTTGAAAGAAAATTCTGAATACCTGCTGGAAAGGGAAAGTCAATATCATATTCCATAAATATAAGGCAACCACTTTTAAAAACGTATGCCAAAAAAAGCTCAATTCTAATCACAACCATACAGCATTCCCCCTCCCCCATCTCTCGGTCCCCTCCCCCACCCCCCGCTCCCTCTTCTCCAAAAGGAGATTTGAAAGTCTTCGAGAGGTGTTAAAAGACTCATCAGCGTCCCACCTCCACGTTCTTCTTTGCACAATCGCAGGACGGACCAGACGAGGAGAAGGCGTGGCGTTCTCACTTTGGGATTCCCTGGGATCCATGCCTTGTCCTCGCACCACGAAAATCCTCCCCCCCCCCCCCCCCAGCCCGGACCACAGACAGAGAAACACTTTGTTAGCCTCAACCCTCCATTCCGGCTGCAACAATCAGGTTTTTGTCTGGTAGGGACCCCACTCCCTTTGCCAGCCCCGGCCAGCCTTCTCCACCAGCCTGGCGTCTTGCTGCTCTTGGACCTGCGTGTCACTGGCGGAGCTGAGTGCCCCCCACCCCCCACCCAGAGCCCATGCACCATTGTGACAGGGCGTAGGTCCTCTGCAGAGCGGTCTGGCGGTTCCGCAAAAGGATGCCCATGGAGTCACCGTGGGGCCTGGCAGTTCCACTCCTGGGTGTACACCCAAGATAACCGAAAGCATATACTTATACCAGGCAAAAATAAATAAATGGAAATAACCCTCGTGTTCCTCGATGGGTGAGTGGATAAATAAAATGGAGTATTTGGCAATGAAAAGGGGGAAACTGGGGCTGGGTGCTACAACGCGGAGGAGCTGAGAACATGATGCTAAGTAAAAGAAGCCAGTCTCTAAGGAACACAGGCTGTGTGGTTTGTAAAGTGTGCAGAAGAAGCAGATCCCCAGAGACGACAATCGGATCAGTGATTTCCTAGTACTGGAGGGAGGTGAGCTGAGGGGAAAAGAGGAAATGAGGCTAATGAGTAAGAGGGTTTTTTTTTTTTGAGGGAGGGGAATGTTCTGGAAAACGATAGTGGTGAAGGTTACACAACTCTGGATACACTAAAAACTGCTAACGGGGTGCTTGGAAGAGGTGAGCTGTGTGGTGTGCGAATTGTATCTCAGTAAGGCTGTCTAAAAATAGTTATCTTAAGCCTTGGGAGGAGGCGGATGACCAGTGCCACACCACACTACAATGTGTAAGCAATTGCTCCCCTGCCAACCCTACTGACTCACAGCTAGGCTGCCAATCACCACGTGGTGCGGTTTGCTTGAGTTGCGTGGATTCCGCCTGCAGCGACAGATTTGAATACGTTAAAAGACTGCTAGGAGAATGGTCACTATGAGGCTCCCAAGCCAGCCTTCAGCCGTCCCAGTGGCAACAAATCGATTTCAGACACACCCTGTTGAGCACCTACTAAGTGCCGGGCAGTGGAGGAGACTGACCAGGCCAGGCATGCCCCTCAGGGAGCTGGCACCCCAGTGAGAGAGACAGCCCCAGACCCGCTCCCTCACTCGGCTAGTGAGAGCATTTCAGGCACCGGTGGCTGTGCTCCTGCGGTAGTCAAGGGGTGTCCTGGGGGAGAGGGCCTGAGAGGTAGGGGCGAGTTTTCAAATGAGATTCCACTTAGACCCAGGCTTGCACGGGGGGAAGCCAGCCACGGGAAACTCGAGGGAAAGCATGTTCCTGGCAGCCGGGACAGCCGTCGCAAAGGCCCCGCGGCAGGGCCAGGCTCGCGTGGGAGCGGCAGGGAACTGCAGGTGGTGCAGTTTGCTCGTGAGTGAGGGGAGAGAGGCGAGAGGTGGTGAGGCGCCTGGATTTTGTTTCAGGTCAGACTGGCAAACTGCGGTGGAAGGTCTGAGGACGGACGGAGCAGAGCGGCGTGATCCGATGCACTTTTGTAAAGGTCTCTGCGTCCGCCGTCACGGGTCACGGGAGGATGGCGGGAGGGGAGCGGAGAGACCGGTGAGAGACGGTGGCTGTCGTCGGTCCTGCTCTGTGCCGTCCTCCTCTCGCACACAGGGTGAAGCGCCTCTCCTCGTTGTTCAAGCGGCCCGGTATCTACCAGCCTAATTTGTTGGGGTTGAAAGGGAAGGAGGTAAGCTGAAATGCCTGTGGGCCTGTATGCTTTAAATTCATCAGTGCCTGTAAGTAGGTTCTTAATCTTGACCAGATTAAATGCTTTTTGGGGGTGGGTGGAATGATTCACTAGACTGTAATGTCCGCGAGCATGACACGGGACGAGACACCGTGGTGTAGTGTATGCCATTAATCTGCTCATGGGCATCCCCTGGGTTGAAAGATTATCAAAGATTTGAAGATGATAAATCAAGGGAAGATATCTATTTATATATATATTACATCTTGTATTTATAAATACATTACTATATAAATTAAAACTGGGTTTTTATTCCTTATTTTTAATTTGAAGTAGTAAATACACTTATAAATTAGTATAATTCTTATCATATATTCTCCTTTTGTTTATACATACTATTATATAGTATAGTAATTATATGTTGTATTAGGTATTGGTATATTATTTATTAAATACATATGTGTATGTGTGTGTATGTGTGTGTGTGTGTGTGTGTGTGTGTATTTTTTGATCCCTTCATGCAAATGGCTCCTCCCAAATGAAAATCATTTCGTTTCGTTCCAACCCGTTTGGCCTGACAGTTCTAACTTGAGAATCAGCCCAGCCCTGTTCGAGTGCCAACGTGGCCGTCCATCACGCAGCTCATCCAGGTCAGTTTCTGTGGTTGCAGTGAGTCCCTACGTGTGCCCGATGGGTTCACTGAAACAGCACTGTTTTTTCTTTTGGCTTTAATAACAATAATGTGTTGGTGAAAACTCTTATCATCCTCTTTTTGCGCCGCTTACCTCCACCATTCACAGGCCAGCTCACTTCTGTGCAAATGGACAGAGTTGAAGGCAGTGCATGTGATGTGTATCCGTCATCACACTCAGCATATTCAAGACAGAGATGGCAAGGAACAGTTGGGGCTGGTGTCCTTCTAAATTCCTCCTTTTCCCACGAGGCTTCCACCCAACCAATCAGCTTCCAAATCCCATTGATTTTTCTCTGCAGTGCCCGAGGGATCCTTCCGCCAGGCCGCCTGTCATCGACTTGGCGTCCTCATAACCTCTTACCTAAATAATTGAATAGCTTCTCTTCTTCCAGTCTCTCCTGCTTCCCCTGTTAAAAACATTATGAGTCAGTCTGGACACCTCCTTCCTCCTCACCCTCCTCCTCAAAACCACCAACGAGTCTCACCAATTGTGCTGCTTAGCAGTCCCTGAAGGCAGTCCACACGTCTTCATCTCGCACTGGCACCCACTCAATCTACTGACTGTTGATCTACCTGCCTGGACGGGACAGTGGGAGGAACCCCCCAGACTGGTCCCCGTATGCACTCCCGTCCTTGTCCAATCCATTCTCCCTGCTCCACTGCCGGAGGACGCTTCTAAAACGGAAAATCAGAGCATGCCGCCTCCCACACTTCTCACTGGGCTGGAAATGAGGACCAGATCCCTTAACATGACCTAGGAGATGTGATGGGATGTAGTCCCTCCGCTGCCTCCTCCTCTGAGTTCCGGCCTCACTCGTGCTTCCTCTTTCCGTGAGACATTTGCACATGCTGCTTCTGCTGCCGGAAATGCTCCTCCCATCCCGGATTGCCACGTGAAGGCCATGGACTCTTCAAATCCCAACTTAACCGTCATTCCCCAGGAAAGCCTGGTCCTCAGACACAAAATCAGGCTGCTCCGCCGTGTGGTCTGTTAGTTTCATGCTCGTGACATAGCTGCAATGTCAGGCTAGTTGGTATCCTATTAAACTGACGTCTTTCACTCCCGCTAAGCTGTAAATTCCATGAGGACAGAGACCTATTAGTTATCCGATGCTGAGTAACACGTTATCCCCAAACACAGTAGCGTAAAACCAGGAGAATGTATGGCAGTAGGTCTGAGATCTGGATGTAGCACTCAGTGGATGCTTCTCATTCAAGGTACGATCCAAAGTGTCGGCTGGAGCTGCAGCCTCATCTGAAGGCTCAGCTGGGAAGGACCCACTCCCAGCTCACTCACACGGTCGTGGGCAGGACTCAGTTTCTCACGGGCTGTTGGACTGAGGGACACAGTTCTTCTCTGGCTGTGGCTGGGGACCTTGCTCTGTTCCTGCCAGCTGAGCCTCTCTGTGGGACAGCTCACAACATCACGTGTGGCTTGCCTGGGGGCAAGTAAGCACTTTAGAAAGAGCAAGAGGGCAATATGGAAGTCACGGTCTTTGTGTCGCCTAACCTTTGAGAAGACACCCCTCGCCTTTGTCATAATCTATTCACTAGAATTGAGTCACTGGGGTCAGCTCACAGCCACGGTGTGGATACCAGGAGGTGAAGGTCATTGGCATCCTCTGAGAGGCTGCCTACCACAGACACTGTGTCTGCTTTGATTCATCACTGTTTCCCCAAATTATCTTACTATGTGGCTGACACATAGTGCTATGTAAACAGTCAATAGTAAATCCCTAAGTGATTCTACCTGATACTGATTGAATCACACCACATCTGGACTTAAAAACTTCCCATCGATTCCTACTTCTCAAACCGTGGTATTTATTTAAGATCTCCACCCCCCCCCCATAACCTGTTTATAAATTACCTTTTTATTTCCGGAGCTACCTGCCACTATCTACAACATCTGCCCGAGCTCATTTCCGTGGTTTTCCTCATCTACTTTCACGTTGGCTCCCCTCTTCCTTATTTATTCATTTCCAATTTCGTTTTCCAATTACTTCTTGAGAGTCCATTTCTTCTTTCAATTTCAATGAGTATAAGATTTTAGAAGCCAGAAATCCAGGACTTTTTTATATCTATTTTTTTCAGATAGCTGTGATGTGGAAGGAGAAGGATGAATCCCTGGACACAGAGGGCTTTTTTTTTTTAGATTTTATTTATTTATTTATTTTTAGAGAGGGAAGGGAGGGAGGGAGAGAGAGAGAGAGAGACATCAATGTGCGGTTGCTGGGGGTTATGGCCTGCAACCCAGGCATGTACCCTGGCTGGGAATCGAACCTGGGACACTTTGGTTCCCAGCCCGCGCTCAATCCACTGAGCTACGCCAGCCAGGGCTCACAGAGGGCTTTTGAGGGCAGTGAAGACACTCTGTGTGACACCATAGTGGTGAGTAGCTGTCATTTTACATTTGTCCAAACCCATAGACGGTATAACACCAGGCGTGAACACTAAGATCAACTATGAATGTTGGGTGAACAATATGATGGGCCAGCGTAGATTCGCCCATTACAACAAATGTCCCATCTCGTGGGGATATGGACCGTGGGGGAGGCTGAGCTTGTATGGGGACCAGGGGACAGATAGAAAGTCTCTGCACCTTTCACTCAATTTTGCTGTGAACCTAAAACTGCTATAAAAAAATAAAGTCTTTTAAAAAATAAAAAGGAAGTTCTATTTTCTAATGACTAGGTTTGTCAACTTTTAAGAAGAATTTCAGTCACTGAGCAGAATGCATGAAGTTGATAAGGCAGCCACCGGTTTCTACTTGCATTTTACATGACTCTTCTCATGGAGCCCTCATAATGTCACTGAGGAGGTCCCTGTCATTATCCCCACGTTCAGGGCTGGGGGAAACTGAGTCCCGGAAAAGCGACCTGCACTCATCCACGTGGCTTGTTAGGGGTTGGGTTGAAGCCCAAACGTAAGACAGCTTAACCCCCCCAGCTCAATGCTTAGAAACAAGTGAGTCTTCTTCTCTAGAGACCAAAAGAAACAGATCAAATCACAAGACGTCATACATTAGTTTTATTTGCAAGCAAAGGAAGAGATCTAATCAACGAGAGCACTAGGCCCTGTGAACGCCGTCACCCTCTTAGTTTCCCTTTTCAGCTGAACTAACCAGGGCTCCTGCGACACAAGTAAGTTATGCGTGATCACGCTTTGCAGTCTGGCACATCTGGTTTTGTATCTGGCACTGCCATTCAATCCCTGTGTGTTCTTGGGCACGTTATCTAACCTCTCTGCTCTTTTCTTAGGACTAATACAAGGACAGTAATACTATTTACTTGGGTGGTTATGAGGATTAACTGAAACAACCCATTTAAAGCTGGGTTTCCATCAGCTCAGGGTTCACAGTGCCTGTCACAGAGCGTAGCGCTTGGGTGTTTAAAAACACACTTGGGAATTTATTTCAGTGTCCAGCCTGTAAGTTATATTTAATGCAATCAAACTCCATTATAATATTTAAATACATAATTTTTAAAGATGTTATTTATTTTCAGAGAGAGGAGGACAGAGGAAGAGAAACATCCATGTGCAATAGATACATTGATAGGTTGCCTCTCACATGCCCCCAACTGGGGACCTGGCCTGCAACCCAGGCATGTGCCCTGACTGGGAATCAAACCAGCAACGTTTCGGTTCACAGGCTGGCACTCAATCCACTGAGTCACACCAGCCAGGGCTATTTACTTATTTTTAGAGAAAGCGGAAAGGAAGAAGAAAGACAAACAACAGGTTCTAAGAGAAAAACATTGATTGGTTGCCTCCTATATGTGCCTTGACCAGAGACCAATCCCAAACCTAAGAATGTGCCCTGGCCAGAAGCAAACCGGTGACCTTTCGGTTTTGGGGACGATGTCCAACCAACTGAGCCACACTGGTCAGAACCACATGTATATTTTTAAATGCAGTATGTTACTATTATTAATGAATTACTCATGGGAGGATGCCAGCTCATACCCAAAATTAGGTAGTAAACAAAACAACATCATACAAAACTAAGAAACCAGTTAATTTTTTTAGAAGGAGGGAGGGGAGGAAGGAAGGAAGGAAGGAAGGAAGGGCTACAGGGTTTTCCTACAGAAAGGAAAAAAAAAACAACTCACGAATTAGTATAATGAAACAGGCCAAGAGCTCCATGGACACAAACATAAAATGACAGGCATAATTTCAGTTCTAGCGATACAACACTATGATTTTCAAAAAACTTCTTTTCTTTGTAATCTAATAGTTGTGGGAACAATATATCCTTTGGCACAGGGAGCTGGGAGAAGTATTTTACTAGAGAAGGCTAATTAGGAAATGTAGTCTTTCTTTTAGCATTTAAAGGTATCACAAATTTTTTTTCACTATAAAAATAGAAAACTTTCAGTTCCCTTTTGAGCTAGTGGTCCGTACTGTTTCTAACTCATCACAGTTCGGTCAGGCCCAGACATCCAGGTAGTGAACTAGTTTGGGATAAATAGCTTGTACAAGTGGAACCCGAATTACTGAATTCTGGCCTGATACACCGGCTTCCGCACAGAACTGGTCGAGAATAACAGGTGCTAAAGCGACAGCCACCTGTTTCCAACTGTGAGGAACGGCCAGCCCTCCGACCTCCCCGCCCCTCCCTGCCCCACGGGACACATCACCGCCTCCGCAGGAGCGGAGTGGGGAGAGACACCTTCAGACACAATCTCTCTCACACTGGGGGGATCTAATCACGTTCATGTCCATTGGGAACTGGATTCTGCTGTGATCAGTAGGTGAGAAAGATCTAAGTGCCTCCTGAATGAGCATGAGGCCATTTAAAATAACAACTCGATGTTTTCAGAATAAAAATATCTGCACAGCTGGGCAAGGTCCCCAGAGATTCAACTTTTGTGTGTGTTTAAAATAGACGGGGAATTTATACAAATAGGCAAAATTCTAGACTCATTGCTCACTAATTACTACGCACTAGATATTTCAGGGATTGACTGCATTTACAAAATGCTTTCCTTATCTGTAACATGGCGGCAAAACCAGAACCAATCACTCCAGGTCGTTGCCAGGGAGCTATTCATACCTGCCCCGTACTTATCATTTTCAAGCGTCCAGTACCCTGGGGGCCTCTCTTGGATGCCACAGTATCTATGAGGACCAGTTCCATAATTTACGGGGACCAGTGCAAAATGAAAATTTGAGGCCACTTGTTTAAAAATTAGGAAGAATTTCAAGATGGTGACAGCAGAGCATGAAGCCGGGGTGTGGGCCCTTCTGAGCAAGCGTGGGGCCCTGTGTGACCGCCGGGTTGCACACCTGTGAGCCAGCCCTGTGTCTAATGATTCTGTATGTTGGAAATGAGAATGCTGAGGCCAAGATGATCACTCATCACTATTTAGCTTAAGGCACTAAACAATCGATGCCTCAGCCAAGTCTCATGCACAGGCCACGAGCCTGTGGGGATATAACTCGGGGTTACATTAGATCAACTGTCCTTAGCTTGCGAGGCTGGACGAGTCATGAATAAGCCCGGGGACTGATTCTGAACCCCCTGAAATTGTTCACCAAACTTGCTTGTGTGCCTGCCTGTTTCTGAGCCAAACGGTCCATAGCGAATCCATGGCAACAAAACCAGGAGGTTGGACCCACCCTGCCAGGCTTTCCGTCCTCGAGATCTTTGCTTTAAAGGGCAATCTGTAAATGCCACCTGGCAAAGGTAGGAGTGAGTGCGTGAGTGGGTGGGGGAGCAAACAGCATGATTATGAAGGGTGCTCATGTTCAGATCCCAGCTCCACTGTCACTAGCTGTGTGACTCTGCGTGAGTCGCTTGCGTCGTTGAGCTTCTATTTCATCATCTAGGAGGGAAGGGTAAGGAGCGCCTCCCGCACGAAGCTGCTCTGGGGGTGAAATGAGCGGACCCCTGAGCGCCGCATCAGGTGTGCGGTGAGTCACGGTTGGTGTTGGCGCTCCTTCGGCCTCTCCTGGATGCTTCGCAGATGTCTTCGGCTCCACGTGTGATGACTTCACGCCAGTCTAGAAGAGAGAACCAAAACTCCATAGTTCTTACATTATATAGTCTGGTCTTCATCACATGGGTTTATAAAGAAATAAACAATGATTTCCTTTTTTTAAAAAAGATTTATTTATTTACATTTATTTTTAGAGAGGGAAGGGAGGGAGAAAGAGAGAGAAAGAGAAACATCAATGTGCGGTTGCTGGGGGCCGTGGCCTGCAACCCAGGCATGTGCCCTGACTGGGAATCAAACCTGCGATACTTTGGTTCGCAGCCCGCGCTCAATTCACTGAGCTACGCCAGCCAGGTCCTTTATCTTTTCTTTTATCGATTTTATTTATTTTTACAGCGAGGGGAAGGGAGGTAGAAAGAGAGAAACAGATTGGTTGCCTCTGGCACACCCCCAACCAGGGACCTGGCCGGCAACCCAGGCACGTGCCCTGACCCGGAAGGGGATCCGATGCCTTTCTGTTCACAGGACGATGGCCAACCACTGAGCCACACCAGGCAGGGCAACAATGATTCTCTTTTTAACTTTTTTCCCCTTAATTCTTCTCAAAGGGTAGAAATGAGCTGTTAACTATAATCACCTAGTAGGAAAACTATAGATTTTCACTTCTACTTTATACCTTTCTGCATTGTCTGAATCTTATTTTAAGGTAAGCAAATACCACTTTTGCAAATAAAGCCAAATAAAGTTGTGTGTGTGTGTATGTATGTATGTGTGTGTGTATATATCTTTATATATATATACCTGTATATGTACACAAACATATACACACATATAAATATACATATATGTGTGCATGTGTGTGTGTATTTTTTCTTCCCTATTCAGGTCCCTGGATCTGAAAGCATGGATCCCAGACTAGCAGCATCAGCATCACCTGGGAACTTGACAAAAATGCAAGTATCCTGCCCCTCCTCCCCCAGACCTGCTGACTCCAAAGCTCTGGGGTGGGGAGCCCAACACCCTGTACCGTGACAAGCCCTCCCGGGGACTCTGATACCTACCAGAACTTCTGCCCTGTGTCCTGGAGACACTGAAGAAGAACCCCAGATCACCCCAAAAGGTGTCTCTAGTGATGCTAGGAATTCCACCATTAGTATCTGCGTCCACACGATCGCCTATAGTGCAAGCATGACAGGATGCAGTGAACCTGAGAGTGTCACGCTGACATGCCAAAGAACTGGGGAAGATCTCAAAGGATAAGGGATCCTAGCAAAGTTCATGCCAATCACAGCAAAGTCGTCGTTACCTAGCTACTGTTGCCATGGCAGGAATGTGCACTCCAAGTTGTCAGACTTTCCTATTTTTCTAGGGAATATCTGAATGTGTCTGTGAATAATCTACCTCATTCCGACAATGTTTAAATACTCAGTGAACCAAACACAACTCGTCTGCAAATGCAATTCGGCCTCCTGACTCACCAGTGTACGATGGGGATGTTGATATCCTTCCTACTCCACCCAATGCATTCTCCAAACTGTGAAATAGTAATAATAATCCTATAAATGCTTCTGGTCCTTTCTTTTTACTTTTATTTTCCAATTACAGTTTACCTCCCATGTTATTTGGTATTCGTTTCAGGCGTGCAGCAGAGTGGCTCGACAACCATTTACTCTGCAAGCCGTTCCTCCCGATCTTTCCAGTACCCACCTGGCACCATGGAGGTCCTTCCTTGATGGTACCGTACCCACATTTTCTCTTTTAACTCTTTTGTCCCCTCTTAGGCAGGTGCCATCATAATTCCGTGTCACAGATCGGAGAGCTAAGGCTTCCAGACCCAAACTGGTTTGCCCCCAGCCACATAGCTGGCAAACAATGGCAGCCGGGACTCCTGAGGGCTGCCCAATCTAAAGTTCACACTCTTGACGGCGGCACTGGGGGACCGTATCATTGCTTAGTTCTCCTGGCACTTGTGACCCTTGAAGTCTTCGCTCATAATCAGCCCTGTGCTTGTTAACGGCTCTATGTAGTCCTTATCTCTTCCTCTGGGCGCAGCTCCTCTTCATATCATCGGACACTCCAATTGCCCTCAAGTACAGTGGCAGAGATGTGCCCGCGGGACGAAAAGGCACAGGGTGCCACTTCGGTCCTCCAAGGACACCGTGCATGCAAATAGATGAGTAGATGCTCAGAAACCTGGTTGGTCGATCATAAAAACGCACAGCCTTTGTTGACGCTTCTGGGTGGAGGGGTACAGAGACCTTTTCCTATTCCGTTTCGTGCTGTCCGTTACAGAACATTCCCCGTGTTCTACTCTGAACATGCAGTATCTTCATGGTCAAAAGAAAGGAGGCAAAAAGTAATGGCTAAAATTAGATGTGGAATATTTTCATGATCTTTTATGCTCTTTTCCCTGCTCAATGCCCCCAAAATGAAGACTGTAGAAACTGAGTTGACACTGTAAAACCTACGGAACTTGCAGAACTTACTCTTCAAGAAGCACTACAGCAGCAGGGTTAGGAATCTGGCCGGACAGCGCCCACGAGGGCGAGCTGTTATTACTGTTACAGAGTGTTTATTTTTAAACAAATTTCCCTTTTCTTCTTACACACGAAAAGCGCCAGCTACTCGCTGTTGCCAAGATAGCCTTATTCTTCCTAGCCCAGGTTTGTTATGCTTTTCATCAAATATTTTCCACAAGGAAAGAACATAAGCCCCATGTGACCATAAAGGTGTTTACGTTGGTAACAATCAAGTCTGACTTCTGAACTCTGCGTTTTCTGAAGCACATGACCATTTTCCAGGTCCGTGGAGTTACAAGTGAGCCATTCTATTTTAAGGAATTACCAAATACATAAACGCCAACTCGTCAAAATGGAAGCTATAGAAATAATATGAAGCATAACCATGGCCACGTACCAGACAACCTCTGATACCTGCTTTGAGCCGGATGCTAGCGCAACGCTTGGTCGACAGGATCTCCTTTAATCCTTGCAACTAAATGAAATAAAGGAGCATTAGACCCATTGTATAGCTGAGGGGGTGTAGGTGAACAGCAAGTGTATAATTAGCTTGCCCGGGACCTTAAACAATAGAGCAGGTCAGCTCAACAATGGAGCCCCTCACTTGTCCTTCCAAAAATACTATCTTGTATGAAATCACAGGAGCTTGAAGTCATGGGCAATTCTTGGAAACGTGGCGATGGGCCAAGTTAACATTCTTCACACATTCCCAATTTTTTTGCCCCTTTTTGAGTGTGTCTGCTTTGTTTAAAAAATAATGTTCCCTTCCGTAATCACAGCATAATTATCAGAATCATGAAAATAGCATTGATACAGTACCATTGTTTAATGAACAAACATTATGCAAATTTTTCCTATTGTCCAATTAATGTCCCTTATGGGAAAAAATTTTAAATCTGATCCAGGGGTCCTACTCGGATGTTGCAGCCAATGTTTTTAAAGCATAATTTCTTATGTGTATTGTTGGGTTTTTTAATTTGTTTTTAAAGATTTTATTTATTTATTTTTAAAGAGGGAAGGGAGGGAGAAAGAGAGAGAGAGAGAAACATCAATGTGCAGTTGCTGGGGGCCGTGGCTTGCAACCCAGGCATGTACCCTGACTGGGAATCGAACCTGCGACACTTTGGTTCGCAGCCCAAGCTCAATCCACTGAGCTACGCCAGCCAGGGCTATATTATTGTTTTTGATACATTAAATAAGAAAGCTGCCCTGAGCATTGTGATCTTCGTGTTTTTTCTAGGCTGCAATTCGTCCACCTCACATAGTCACCTGAGTGACAGGCGATTCACAGAGCAAAATCCCATACACCTTCCCTAAATACCCTACATCTTGCATTCACCATCTCATCACTTTCAAGCCAGAAGGGCACCATTTCTATCACCTAAATCATCCTCCATCTATTTCTCTGTGTTCTGCATTACCATCTGCTAAATATATTCCAATGTGCTGTCTCTGTTCAGTTCTAGTTCGAGGGGCCAAAACCTTCCTCCTCGCAGCTCTGGAATTTCCCGACCAAACCATGAGACGGTGGGCACTTGACTGGAAGAGCTAATCCCTAAGGATGTGGAAAGAAGTCACCTCGGTAAACATGTGCTTAAATATGCTCCTTTCCCTTCCCATCCTAATCCCATAATTTTTCCGTACGGGAAACACACAGCATCCAAGGGCAGCACCTCCCGAAACACTGATTTATTTTGTCTCTTAAGGAGATAGCAGTCAGATTGTGCCCTGAACGGCCCTGTCCCTGGGCCGGCTAAGTGGTATAGCTGGTTCAGAAGCAGCCCCTCTTCGGGGCCTTGTTTGTGGTCCAGGAGGTCTCACCCCACCCCACCCCACCCCACCCCCCATCCTAAGAGTTTATGAAAAGCGGCAGGGTGCACCCCGCCTCGGGATCACACCTCAACTCTGCCGGAGACTCAACGCCAACCCCTGGTCAGTGAGGACCGCACACATGGGCGGGCTGCGAGTAGGGAAGCGTGGCTGGGGCTTAAGAATTTCAAAGTAAACCGTTCTTGGATATCCAGTCTTGAAATTGGCCTTCAGGGAGCCAGTCGGAGGGCCCATACATTTTTGAGTGTGGCATATGATTTCTTTTTCCTTTTCCAAATGACCGTGTACATCACCCCCTCTGCCTTGTATTGTAAGCACTATAATTAGCACCATCCAAACAATGTAGCCACAACTAAACCCGATTATCTCTGTGGACTTAATCTCGCGAGAACAAAGACAACCATTCAGTTGGCCCTGAAATCCGATTTAATACATAAACATGAAACGGGGAAAGTCAACAGTCTTGGTAACTTGAACACAATCATATGATTTTTTTTTAAGTGCAATATGCCAAAGAAAGGCGAATGTCTCAAAAAATAAGAGAAAGGCCATTGACGCGCACTCTCCTCCCGTTTCTCTCTCGCGGGCTTCCTAATTCAGGACCAGCTCCTGGAGGAGCTGCTGCCGCCGCTGCCGCTGCCGCTGCCGCTGCTGCTGCTGCAGAAGTTTTTTTTTTTTTTTTTTTAGCAGAAATTGCTTTGTGTCCCCCAGCTGTTTGTGAATTCCGACCCCTCCCAGAAACAATGTCCTCTAAGCTGTTTTCTTCCATCCAGATACAAATGCAAACCTGTGTTCGGTAACAACCCAGCCTGCCGCTCAAAATGCTAAACTTCCAATAGCAGCTCGCGTTAGAAGTAAAATCAGAGACTTGGCTCTTAAAGACGCAAGCAACAAGGCTCACATTTCTCTCTCTTCCCTTCCCCTCCCCCCCATATTATTTTGTTTTGACAAAAGGCGTGTGTTTTTCTTTTATACACGGCAATCCAAGGCTTAGCTACGTTTATTTTATTTTTTTTTAAGATCCAATATGTTCGCGTTTTCTAGGGACCCTTTTGCTTTCTGTTTCGACTATTAATTATAGTCCCATTCAGTCCGCGATAAGCTGCCCCTATCGGCAGAGATTCGCAGGAACTGTGAAAAGAGCCAGAGTATTTATCAAAGGCGAAAAAAAATGAAGAAAATTAAGACAGTACTAGAGCACATTGGGTACATGAACTGTTCTTCCTGAAAAGATAAATGATTTGGTAATGAATAGATCCTTTAGGCCATAAAAAATCCATTTATTTTCGTTTGAATTTGAATAGAAGAGATTTGCATTTTTTTTTCCTGAGCAGTTACATGTAAATTAAAATGCAGAGCATGAGGCTAGCGTACAATCAAACTCAATAATAACCGGGACATACTGTATTATTCATAAAAACAGAATTAATAGTTTGGGGAAAGGAAGCATTGTGGCAGAAAAAAAAAATGTACATTGACACCAAACACCTACTGTCAGAGGAGAAAATAAAGCTGGTTAGCCTACCAGAGACTTGGTAATAGAAGTTTGGCATTTATTCTTACGTTATTCGGGGAAGAGGGGGGAACAGGAAGTGTCTGCTTTTCTGATAACAACAAAATGTTCAGAATGTTTCTCTGTATGTTGATGTCTAATTATATATACAAAGACCGTCAACAGTTATATCCTCAAAGCAGAGTAGAATCAAGAGTGTATTCCGCCCCCCCAAAAAAATACATATTTCAAGTAAATGTTTTGTTGGGGTTAGTCTGACAGTGAGGACTGGCCCAGAGCAGGCGGGCTGAGCAATAACGCCCCCCCTAGTCTTTGTGTCTGTTTTTTTCTCCCCATCCCCCCACACCCAGATCCCCACACCACACGCCTGGGAGGAAGTACCCCAATGACTTTGCTTGCCATTGACCTACAGTGGAGTTTGCTGAGAGACAGTCTTTAGAGTTTGTCCCTGACATTCTGATGAAAGTGAAGAACCAAATACAGGCTATCCTGGAGGGTCTTAACATCGGGAACAGAGAAAGCAAGCACATTTCTTTGGATTGAGGGAATAGCCTAAGATAAGGAGGTCTCCAAGGCACGCATTCCAAACTTTAAAAAAGAAAAAGTGTGGCAACATCAAGATGGCGACAGGGGCCGTGCTGGTAGGTCGGTGAGCCAGGAGGCCCAGCGGGGGCTATCGCCATAGCCCCCCAGTGGGGGTCCTCATCCCCACAACCCTCTATTGCCCTGTGGCTGGGAATCTCCCAGAGCTTAGTGTGGTGTGATGTGGTCAAGAAAAACCAGAAATCCAGATTTTCAGGTGGAAGCTTACTTTAGAAATGTTGGCAGCTATTTCAAAATGTTTATTCCCTGAGCAAAAAAAAAAAATTAAAAAAAAAAGAAAAGCAGTGGGCTAACGCAGCCCTCTCTACCTGCGTGCTGCCCCTACTAGCAGAAAACATGGAAATGCAGGAGAGAGCCTGTACTGAGACCTACCGCCACCTAACAATAGCTCCTGAATTACTTTGGCTGATTAGTCTCTCGCTGATGCAATGAACACTGAACTTTTTAACTTAGCCGCGTGTCATTTACTCATTTAACCGTGTTGCACTGAATGTCTACTCCGTGCCAGGAACGAGACATGGTCCACACTGCTCTTGCCTAGAGGGAAATCCAGCATGAGACGCCTGCTCTCTGGGACAGACACAGTCATGAATGACTCCAAGAGAGTGACGCGAAGCAGGTCTGGAAGGCAGCATTCTCTCCTACATCAGCAGGTTGATTTTTGTGCATTAAGTAATTAAATTTTTTATTTCAGAGATTCATATCCACTTAAAGAGATGCATTAAGGATTTCCCAAGCATTGAGGAAAAATGAAACTTTTTCTCATTTGTGCTCACATTACAGTGTTGGGACTGAATTTGATCTCTCTGCTGCTGAAAACACAAGCAATTCTCACTGGCAGGGTGGTGGACCGTGGTCATCCCGTATGCCAAAAGGGTTGCAGGTTCGATCTCCGGTCAGGACACATACCTAGGTTATGGGTTCAATCCCAGGTCGGGGCACATACAGGACAGGAGGCGATGAATCAATGTTTCTCTCCCTCTCTCTCTCTCTTCCTCTCTCTCTAAAATTGATAAACATATCCTCAGGTGAGGATTAAAACACACACACACACACACACACACACACACACACACAAATAATTCCCTGAAATGGACATTTAGGGATATGTTTTGGCATTATCTGGACAAAATGGAAAAGTAACTAGTTTTTGTATTGAAGCCTTTTTTTTTTCTTGGAAGTGATCAAATTCCTAACATAACTAACCTTTTCTTCCTAGAGACTATGTACTTTGCCATGTATAATGCATACCCACGATTTTGTGCCCATTACACACAGGATTCTCATTCCCATTATTTTACCTATGGTGTGTAATCATTATACCCATGTGTAGTACTCATCCTTTTCCCCTCAAAAGTTTGGGCGAAAAAGCCCTGTCTGGTGTAGCTCAGTGAATTGAGCACAGGCTGTGAACCAAAGCATCACAGGTTCAATTCCCAGTCCAGGCACATGCCTGGGTTGCAGGCCACAGCCCCCAGCAACTGTACATTGATGTTTCTCTCTCTCTCTTTCTCCTTCCCTTCCCTCTCTAAAAATAAATAAATAAAATCTTTTAAAATAAGTTTGGGCAGAAAAAGTACACGTTATGGCAAAATACAATACATTGAAGTGGGGATTGAAAGTGGTCTTATAAATGGATTAAAAATACAGGTATCAAAAGAAGCAATTTCTCGCACATCTAGGATGAGGGCAATTTGGTGTCACCTTCTGGAAGGCATTTGGACACTAGGAAACCAAATATAGGTACACACTGTACCTACAAACCGATGTAGGTACACTTTGATACCTAAGGTCTTACCTTCAGGGACCCATCTTAACGAAGAGCATCTCTCCTTGTGAAAAGCCAGATACGCAGGGTGTTTGCTCGGAGCCCGATGTGGGAAAATCATAAATTGCAAGCAACCAGAAGGCCCCTCAAAAGCCTCAAAGGGCCACGTAAACTATGGCACAGCCACAAAATGGAATATTTTGTCATTGACAAACATAATGTTGACCTATGTTTATTATTGCACAAAAGGTCTACGACTCGAAGCACAGAATTTCGGCAACATTGCTACTGTGTGCGAGCAATCAAGAGTGATGTTCACCAAGACGTAAAAACTGCCCTTTTCTCGCTTGTTAATTTTTTTTAATTCCACATGTACATGAAATTGTGCAATATTATGCTTATTTCACTTACCATATTACCCTGTAGGTCCATCCACAACCCAAATGGCAGGATTTCACTCTTGTTTATTACTTAGTAATATTCCAGTGTGTGTGTGTGTGTGTGTTTGTGTGTGTGTATACCCCCACATATTTTTATCATTGGTGTTCACATTGTAAAATATATAAAGGTTAAAGCAGTATGTCATACCGCTGCAATATAATGTCATGTGCCAATATTACACTTTCATAAAAATTTTTTAAAACTTCCCTTTTCTGCAAAGCTGAATAATTTTTACTCTCGTTGTGCTTTTCTGTAAAGCCGAACACAGGTGGTTTAAACAACAACAAAAATCTCTTTTCCAAAGAATGAAGAATGTGCAAAGCAGAGAAACAACACGGGTGCGGCGTGGGGATGAGGAAAAACAAAAAAGCATAAAGGAGGAAGCTGAAGAAATAACTTTGTCAATTAAATAAGAGTGGCGACCCAAGTTGGGTACTAATAGCGCAGCTTTCGCTCTACACAGACGTCACGTGGCTCCGGGCAGGCTGGCCCACTGCACCCCGGCTCCGCGCCACACAGCGCTACCCTGGATGGGGACAGGACTGACAGGACCAAAAGTCATCTCTGCTTTGGTCCCACTGCACGAGCAATAAACAGCATCGCTTTTTTCTTCCTGGCTCTAGCTGCTATTCGCCAGGACTTCTGCCGTTCGTGATTCAGCCTTCCAAGCCGCATCTGCGCACTACCTCAAGAACCAGGGGGAAAATGAATGAACGGGCCGCCTGGCCCCCTGGAAGCTCGCGTGACGAGCATGCCCAGTGTCTGCCTAGGTGTCCTGTCCACGCAGAGATGTGCCAGAGGTTCCCAGACCAGGCTCCACAGCGCGGATGAGTGATAGGATACACCACGACGACACGAGCGTCTGCGGTCACACAGCAGCGGAGAGGCTGGATTAGAGGAACTCTATTCTCTTTCCAGCAGAACTCAGCGCCTTTAACACAGACACACGCGCTGTGCATTTGCCAAGGGAGGAGATTGTATTTGATTGACGGTAGAACTAGTCCTCCCCAAAGAATTAGAATTTCAAAAGGATAACGTGGGAGTCATCCTTGCTTTTTTTTTTTAAAGCCTTTTTAAAAAATTTTCTGCCACTGTTTCTTACCGATTCACAGCTACTCTTTTCTTCTGCCCTCCCACCGTCCCCTAGACCAGGGGTGTGCAAAGATTTCTACATAAGGGACAATTCATAAAAAGTGAAACTATGAAATCATTCAAAGTGAGAGAGCTTTATTGCACTGGGTGGGATATATTTTTATGACTCAGCTTACGTACCACAGTGGATTCTAAGGGTGATATGGAGGAGTAAGAGAATGCCCGATATGTAGAAAGTACTGCCAAATATTATCCCAATATAACTTCTTATAATTACAGTAACTCAGTGAGGTCGCTTCTATTGGCTCACTCAACTGAAAGATGAGAACACGGAGACTCAGAGGAGCTAAGAAAGTTCCCCAAAGTCACACAGTAGTATCCAGTGGGTCAAGGTCAGCCGACCCAAGAGTTCAAACTCTCAACCAGAAAAATTTTCCATGGACATCGCCCTGGGCCAGGCAGAAGGCAAAAGCTCGCTTGGCAGCTTAAGCTGTACTAAATGCTTCATTTAAGGGTGGGGTTCTCTGGGCTGGATTGGACTTCAGTCCCGCAGGCAGGGACACCGCAGGACCAGCTCTGAACAGAGCACAGGTTTATAACCGCCTGCCGCCCTAGTGGAATAAGCCCTGTAAGCGTGAATAGGATCTTCCCCAACCTAAAGTCTGTCTACTTCCTCAGGACATCCCAAAGTGGCTGGGAATTCATTCACTGACTCATTCATTCTTTTTATTCTTTTGTCAACGACTGCATCCAAGGTGCCTGTTAGAAATTAGGAATTGTGTTCAACATCGTGAATACTATGTTCAGCCCACAAAGACAAAAGGTCCCATGTTCCTCACTCAAACCCAGTGCCTATCACCAAAACATTGTGAATATTAAAAAGTTGGAATTTAAGCCTTGGCTGGTGTGGCTCGGTGGATTGAGTGCCAGCCTGTGAACCAAGGGGTCACCAGTTCGATTCCCAGTCAGAGCACATGCCTGGGGTGCTGGCCAGATCTCCAGTTTGGGGCATGTGAAAGGCAACCATACGTTAATGTTTCTCTCCTTTTCTCCTTCCCTTCCCCTCCCTCCAAAAATAAAATTAAAAATTTATTTTATTTAGTTTTTAAAAATTCTTTTTCTTTATTCTTTTTAAAAAATCAAATAAAAGGTTGGAATTTAAGATTAAGTAAGGTGTTTGTTTGATTTTTTCAATCATAATCTTGAAAACAATTTTAATGTATCCTCTGTGTGCCTGAAAATGGATTTATACTACCCAGCCAAAAAATCGTTAGCATAATTAGTGATAATATATGAATAGCACGCTGGAGTTTAAAATAATGCACTTGTTCATCCGGGGTTTATGTAGCTCTCGTACATCCTAGAGGGAGGGGAGATGTGAAAAACAAGGCTCGGGGTGGCTAAGAGACTTACATGAAGTCACACAGTCGATAAACTTGACCCAGGTATCCGTATGACATCACTGTCATTATTACCATATACCAGGCCCCCCATACCTGCAGCGCACTGAGACCTAACTCTTGCTTACAAAGTTAGAGGGTCTAACATCCGTTCCCAAGGCCGTGGGAGGTAGTGCAGACATGTATGTATGTGGAAATGCCCTAAGATTTCCACCTCATTGCTAACCTTGAAATGTAATGTCCTACTGTCTTGAGAACACTAATTCTATGTACTTTTGGTTGCATTAGCTAGCTTTATAGAACAAGATACGGAGTTTGGAAAAATAATTTTAAGATGCCTCTTTTTCATGTCATGGTTAATAAAGGAGGGAAGCCGTCCCATCGCTACTTAAAAAAAAATTTCTCTTGTTTAAAATGAGTTGTAACCGTTTTTTCTTGCAGTATATTATTTTCTTGACCAGCCATAATTGCACGGAACAATGAGAGCAGTCATGGTAATAATAACAGTAACAGCTGCATGTAAGGAGGGGCTAGTAGCTGTCTGGCACTGTGGTGCTAAGCATTGTTTTTATGCTTAGTATTTTTCGAGTACAATACATATGCTCCTCACCCGGCTTTTATGAAGCGGGCACTTCATCTCACAGATGAGGAGACTGAGAGACAGACGATTTCAAGCATTTGCTCAAGGTCCTGTGGTCGGTAAGGAGCTCGCCGTCAGCCCTGGGGGATGCAAAGCCCAGGGAGGAGGGATCCCTGCCTCTGGGAACTCAGAGTACAGCGTCGCCGAGGCGGAAAGGGTGCTTTGTAGCGAGTGATCCACGGGGGGCAAACAAAAATATTAAAACCTCCATTGCTAACATGAAAACAACAAGAAGGACCTATTTGATACAACATTGCCTCTGTCTGCAGGCCCTGGGCTCACTCGCCATGCAGAGAGTTCTCCGTAGCCTGGTGGAAAAGTGGGGACTTACAACATGGGGGTGACCGTGGGGTTGCCAGAGAAAAATATAGGACGCCCAGCTAACCCTGACTTCAGATAAAGCGTTGCACGCTAACGGAGCATTGCTGAATCTGGCAACCCTATGACTGATACCCCTTCTCTCTCCTGTGTTTGTGGAGGGGCTTGTGTCCGCCAGACTGAGTTCATTTACTGATGGCCTTACTTCGTTTTGCCAAACCCAGTGTTCCCCAGTGGTAACACTTTACTGGCCTTATTTTCAAGCTCCGTCATGAGCCACAGGGCCTGAGCACCCCACCCCCCAAAGCACTTTTGTGTATTTCTCGCTTATTGCCCTTTGGGTCCTTGAGACCATCGCTGAGGAAGTTTGGGAGGATAAGGAACCACGGGGAACAGAGGCAAGCGGTCCTAGCCTGGAACACATCGGCTCTCCAGTCAGACAGGCAGCAGACACATGAGGACGGCCATTCTCTGTCACCCAGCCGCTGCCCCGCTGGGCACAGATGCTTCGGGAAAGCCAGCAGTGACCAGCCTGCCTGGCTTCATGGAGAAGACGATGACGTGGGGACAAACATGGCTGGGAGGGAGGCTGTGCAGGTTTGGGGGGGAGGGGGGGATGGAAATTCTCTGTACCTTCCTCTCAATTTTGCTGTGCACCTAAAACTGCTCTATAAAAAAATAAATGTCTTAAAATAGTTTTTAACAGTTCATTGCTTACAGCCACTACATTTTGGGGTGGTTTATTACACAGAAAAAAGCTCACTAATCCACTGAGCAACGGCATTTATCTGTCTAGGCCTTGCATTGGCCTTAATGTTTTCTTTCTTTTTGCCAGCACCTAGACCTGCTTTTCGAGGCTTTGTACTCTAAAGGGGCAGGGGGAGGGGGCACAGGACTGAAAAACAGGTGAGAAAAAAGAAAAACCAAAAGAGAAAACATTATCTAATTGCTTTGATTCTTTTTTCTGTTGTTTTTCACTCCTAGAATTCCACTGGTGTTCACCTCTCTTTCACAGGTATACATAAATGTCCGTGTTTCTTCTGTTACAAAAAAACTGACTGTTTTTTTTACACACGTGGTTAATTACAGGGACTACATGCACACAGGCAGCCCTGTGGTTGGAAACTTTTAATTGGGCATACAAGTGGCCACCTAAATGCTCGAATTAAATGGTTAGCCACCCAACCACGGCATTGTGAACGCAGGGGGAATTTCTCCCACAACTTTTCATGGTTTCAAATGGTGCCTTAAGTTCAATCTTCACAGCAGTAGCTAAGACAGCATTTGTTCATCCACTCATTCATTCATTCATTCATCCACCAACACAGTTCATCACTGCCTACTCTGCCCAGGCACGGTGCCAAGCGGTGTGGAATCCAGCAGACAACACGACCTAGCTGGTCCCTGGCATTAGGAGCTTGTATTCTACACACCACAGGCTTTGACTTTTTCCATTTCCTTGGCTAGGGTCGAATCCAGGAAGCTGTACGAAGCACCCAGCCCTTTGAAGAGAGGGCTAGAGGAAATGAGAGTGAAAAGAATATTTTAAAACTCGGTTTGGGCAATTCTTCATGACACCAAATAGTGCCTTCTCCTCCTCTTTCCTCCCCATGGGAATCGCCTGCTGATTTGAATGAATAAAGAATACATTGTGTTGAGCTCCAGAGAGGCATCAGCCGCATGATGCACTGTTCGGATCTAAAGCTAAGCCTCACATTCAGGGCAACTGAAGAATGGGAACCACCACCCACGTAACGGAGGTCGCTCCGATGCTGATAACTCAGAGGAAAGTCATCATGGGTTTGAATGACTTGGATGACTATCTCAGTGGCCCTCCATCACTAGGACTGGAGGAGGCGGGGGAGGGGGGATGCTGCAGAAATTGCTTTGTTCATTGAATCAATCACTGACGAGCTGTGTCTCGGGCGCTGTTCTCCATGCTGGGGAGGCAGCAGTGAAGAAAACGAGCCGAAACGCCTGCGCTCGTGGAACAGGCATTTTAAGCTAAAGAGGCTGGTTAATGAACACAGTCAAGAAGAAAAGTACAGATCGCCTGAGATCACAGTGGGTGCGGGACGGGATCATCCATAAATTCCATCTGTGATGTTTTACAGATGCCAGTGACTGTGTAACTGCCAGACACTCCCCATGAAATCCTAATCGCTTTTTTAATCATTGCCATTTTTTTTTAATTTTTAAATTTTGCCCTGAGTGGTGTGGCTCAGTGGGTTGGGCATTGTCCTGCAAAAAAGAAAGGCCACTGGTGCCATGCCCAGTCAGGGCACATACATGCCTGGGTTGCGGGTTCAGTCCCGGTTGGGGCATGTATGAGAGACAGCCAATTCATGTCTCTCTCTCACACTGCTATTTCTCTCCCTCTCTTTCTCCCTCCCTTCCCCTCTCTCTAAAAATAAGTACATAAAATCTATTAAAAAATAACGTTTTAAAAAACCTTTCCACTAGAGTTGCCACTCAATAATATATTTATTTCAGGTGTACAGCATAGTGGTTAGACATTTATACAACTTACACGGCGATGCCCCTCCCCACCCCCAGTTACGCCCACTACCCACTTCTAACCATCTTTTTCATAGCAAAGCAAATACTGAGCCCCTTCCTGTCTGTGCTCAGTTCAGACCGACAGATAGACGTGGAACTCCAACACGCAGAGGGGACCCAGGGGGAAGGGGACATCTCTTGCCCCTAAAGAGCCGCACTAGGCCCACCAAGTAAACACATCAATATTTCAATATCACATGGTGGGCCCCTAATAGCGGCAACAACAGGTCGCTGCAGGAACACAAGTGTTTTCTGGACACTTCTGCGTTTCCTCCTGAAGCAGAGGCAGGGGTTCGCCAACAAGGAGGCGAGAGAGGGACATTCCAGGTGGCGGAACAGCACGAAAGGCCAGCAGGCCAGCACCCCTGGCCGAAGATGGGAGTGGGGGCAAATAGGAAAGAGCTACTGACTCCCAGAGATTCCCAGATGGTAAGATGTGAAGTGGGTGTTTTTCACGATGACATGTCTGTCTGTCTAGCTGAGACCGTAAACTCTGAGGGTTAGAGAGCCGAAGTATGAACTACCATCGGACCCTTTGGCCAATGAGTGCAATGCAAAAACAAAAATATCTCTTCTTCACTCCCATTGAAAGCTGCTCCCTTTTCAAAAGCTTTTAAAGAAAATGCCTCTTCACCATGAGATCCGTCCCATTGATTTGTTTTTTTTTTTAAGAAAACATCTCTTCTAAAGAAAGAAAAGCCATCTTTGATCTGACTTGACAAAAAAACGCTCTAATCAAACAACATCTACGAGGGGGAAAAAAAGAGAGAGAGAGAGAAGCAAGCTTCTCTGAGCCACATCAAATATATGAAAGAGAAAATGCTTCATTTAAATACTGAAAAGTAACACAAAACAGCTTGAAATGTAATAGCCTCTGCTGAATAAAGTGAAACCACATGTCGATCTGACAGCCGTTTCTGGGACACAATTAAAGGTCACTCCATGTACAAACATCTCATTCCTCACCGGGAGGCTGGAATCGTCGTCAGTAGTTGAGGCCGCGGTGGGGCAGGTGCTGCGAGCCGTCAGGGTCCCTGTAGGTGCTGGAAGCGGGGATTAAGGTAATACTCCGCCAACCAGAAGCTTGAAATCTACCCACCCCGGGAGAGGGACAGCAACCCTGGGGTTCAGCTGGCCCTGCCTTGAAATCCTAGAAGACAGGACTAAGTAAATTTCAGAATCCTTGAGAACATGAAGCCCCGTCATCCCTCCCACGACGACACGGCGGGGGCATAACTCAAACATACAGCTTCTATTCTGTTCTGTCCGCCTTCGCCTTAGCGGCCCCCAGGGTGCAGAGGGAGAAGTTTGGGGGGCATTGGAGAGCTTGTTTGTCAGCACATGTCATCAGTTTGGCTCAAATACACTCATAAAAACAATTTTGAGAGAGAGAGAGGTTTAGGTTCTTCTTTGGGAAGGAGGAGGGTTGTAGCCAGAGCTGCCTTGGGAAGTGTCTCCCAGCAGCTGGGAGGTTTCAATTCAAGACTCTTCATAGGAAGAGGGGGTATTTGGGAAATTGGCTTTTTAAACGATTCTCAGCCCCGAGGCCCGTCTCCTCTGACCGTATTCCTTTAAGAAAGGATGTGCTGGAGAACAACTTCAAAGGCTCGCTTTCAAAAGGGAAATCACATCTCGAAAGCTTTTCTTAGAATGAGACACAAATTATTTGATTTGAAAGAGAAGTCAATCTTGAGAGCAAGGAGGGGAGATCAAGAGCCAGTTCATGTGAAGTGAAAAAGATCCTTTCCAGTGGAACGTGACTTTCCTCTTTCCAACTCACTTGACGCGTTTTGGAGATACTAAGTTCACTTGAGAAATCAAAATAGAGAAAAAAGCCTTTGTTCCAGAAAATCACGTGACCTCCATTCTCCCTCCCTCTCTCTCTCTCTCTCTCTCTCTCTCTCTCTCTCTCTCTCTCTCTCTCTCTCTCTCTCTCTCTCTCTCTCTCTCTCTCTCTGTGTCTCTCTCTGTGTCTCTCTCTCTTTCTCATCTAGAACTCTCCCCTGCCGGGCTGTGGGCACCAGCTTCCACGCTGTCATCGTGGGCCGGCCCTGGAACACTTTGGGGAAATCCGTGGGTGGGGGAGACAGAAAATGGCTGAGAACGAGTCGACCCAAGGAAGCCGTCTGAGTCGCCCCGTTTCCTCCTGCCCTGCCCGCCCGCCCACCCCTCGACACACTCCCCAACCCACCCATCCCCACTTCCTGTCCCTCAGACCTGGCCGGTGAGCCCAGGCGACTGGCGATCATTAAGGAATCTTGGGTGTTTTCTTTGTACTTGTAATTACTCAAGTAATACCTGAACCCATGCTTGTGGGAAGAAAAAAAAAAAAAAAAGTAAAATCTCAACGCAAAACCAAAGCAAACATCACGTCTGTTTGGGGTGAACTCATCTACAAAGAGCATGTTCCCACTCCGGCTGCCGGCTGCCCTCCCTCCACCCCCGGGGCTTTCTGGAAATGAAATCAAAGAAAGGGATTTGTAGCCTTAAGAACAGAAAGTGGTGACATAGATAAAAAGAAAAACTTTAGAAACTATCAATCCTGGGTTCTTTGCAAAGTCCAGGAACGTCAGGAGAGATCGTTGGCAAGGACGAGTGAGAACAAGAGGCGACACACTTGCAAACAGCATCGGGGCCAGACACACACAGATATAATTACACCTAGAGAGCAGACTTTTTACATTTTAGGCACTATTATGTACCATTTGGCTTGAAAATCTACCTTTGTCTAGGGGGGGAAAATGAACTAAGCCAGTGTTCTATTTATACCCCAAAGTATTCCTTTTCCTTATCTGCTTGCTCGATAGACATTATAAATGCCTGCTGTAGGTAATTGTGGGGGAATTCAGATCCTTTTCTCATGGAACTGCTTCCTACATTCTGAGGAGACAAGACACACCCCTGTGTTTAGGATTTTTACACCTAAAAATAGCCTCAGCTCGAAGTTAATTTACCTCATCGTAGTATCTGTAGTGTGGCTTAGTCATATTGGTGAGATCAGTTGTTTTCAAGAATCACTGATTTTGAGTATTTTCTTTAGACAACAATTCATCCAATTGCAGGGCGAAGACTGTTAACAGTTTCTTAACAGGCAACCCCCCGCCCCCGCCCACCCACCCACTCCCACCAAAAAAAGCAAACACGACCACAGGCTTGGGGCCGCCAGCCCATTAGGGCTTACTCTGTGCCAGACATAGACATTATGAGTTTGTCCCTCATAGTGATGCTTAAGGCTTGATACCATTCTTATACCTATTTTATAGATGGCGAAACTGAGGTACGGAGAGGGTGTTCAAGGTCACACAGCTCTGGGTGGCAGAAGGAGGGTTCCAATGGAGAAAGATCTTGATGGTGTAGGGTATCAAAGTCCGCATTACACCATAGGAGAATCCTTCCCCTATCACATTTTTTAAAAAGATTGTATTTATTTGTTTGTTTATTTATTTTTAGAGAGGAAGGGAGGGAGAAAGAGAGGGAGAGAAACACCAATGGGTTGCCTCTCGTTCCAACCAGGGAGCGAGCGAACCTGAAACCCAGGCATGTGGCCCGACTGGGAATCGAACCGGCATCCACGCGGTTTGCAGGACGACACTCAATCCACTGGGCCCCACTAGTCAGGGCTTCCTTAATCACATTTTAACTGGGAATGTCCTGACTTCCCCCTGTGTAAGACAGTGCACCTGTCTTGCACAGACGGCTCTTAGCAAGAGTGGGAGGGGTAGGTCGGAAAAAGCAGCAGATGCCCTCTGGGAAGGTGACTCAAGGGTTTTAGGAGGCTGAAGGTGTGTCAGCTGGGTGCGGTTTTAACTAAGTGAAGGATTAGGGAATAAGAATAAAAAGCCCTGAGTGCAGGCCTGGCATTTCAGAAAGAACCACACAAATTAGCTATTGTCATCATTACCATTATTATTATTACTATTATTATTACTATTATTATTATTACTCTATGCCTCCCTCTTTTTGTAGTACCTACCTAGAGGGAAATCAACAAATATTAATTGAAAGAAAACATGAAAGGCCCTAATTGGTGCACGTCAGAACAGTGAACATTTCAGTGAGATCTTTCTGGGTCTCTGCACGTGGGCTGCGGCTGGTCTGGGGCAGTTTCCAAATCCTTGTTGGATGCCATACCTATCTCTAATAAAGGTGAGATTATGTATTTAAAAGAAAACAAAACAAAACACTGCTTCATTAAAACCTTGAGTCTGTGGAAGATAACTTGAAGAAATAGTAAAGACTGAAGGAACTGTGGCCTTCTGTTTCTTTCTAATAAAAACAAGTAAAACCTTGTGAGGGTTGACATTGAAAAAAACGTTTTCCTTTTCTTCTTGCTCCCTCCTCTCGCCCTTTCCCTCCTCCCCCAATTGAAAAAAGACCAACTGCGTGCTGGCGGAATGTTAATCCACTCAGTGGACCTGATTGTGAGCACAGGGTTTGCATTCCAAAGGAGGAATCCTCAGGAAGATAGCTATTACAGCTCTTAAGGGCGGGTGGGGAGAAGTTCTTCTAAACTCAGCTCCTCCCCGCCCATCCTCTCCCTCTTACCTCATCTCTCTGCACCTTCTCGCCCTTGCCCACCCCCCGCCCCCACCCTTGCATCTGGAGAAACCACGCCTGGAAGAAGCCTGTGGGGTCCTGGGCCCAGAATCACTGAAGTCCACTTCAGAGAACATTCTGGAAGGGCAGGACTGTGGTGCTCCAGGTGTTCCTTGTGGTCGTAAACCCCTGCAGGGCTGGAACCCAGGCTCTGCCTTCTTTTGTAGAAGGGCGGTCATTAAACCCATGTTCCTTCCTAGAGACATTTTTAAAGTACATTGCTAGTAGAAAATACGCTTTGACAAAGTCATTTTAGGTTTAACTGATCCAGGAATGGAAGTAACTACCAGTATATCTTTTTTCGGTCCTGCAAGCTTCCAGGTGAGTGTATTACCTGGCTCGGCTCCTACTGCCATGAGCTGCAGGCAGGCTCTCGGAACTGGCCTCTTACGCCTTTCTGCTAAAGGGCGTGTGTGTCCTTTTTGATGTGATAAGAAAAACACAAACCATGTTTGAAAGCATATCTCCAAGTGCCTCTTTAAATAACTAAACTTTTCTGTGGGCGAAGAAAAAAAACACACACACACACACACACACACAAGTTCACCTGCCTGTATTTCCTAAGCTCTGTCGAGTTTCAGAGCCAGGCATGTAACAACTCAGATATCTAGGTTTTTGTCTTTATTTGGTTGTTTGAAGTGAATTTGGTGCTTTTCAGCTCCTCCAGCCGCCCTTCTGTGGGTAGCGAGATACCTCCGGCTGGCCTTTCCAAACCCTCCCTAATAATGAGGGCTTTGTTGCAAGTGGGAAATCAATCAAGAAGCAGGAATACGTTAGTGGACTGCCTGTTTTATAGTTTCCTTGCTCAGGCTTGGTGTTTGCAGAGGGCGTACATTGGGCAACTTGTTTCTGAATTAACGTATTGCTCAATCTGCTTGCTTTCTCAAGAAGAATGACATGAAACCACTACACTGGCTATGTATAGGATCTTGGTTTGGAGCAAGTCAGTAATGAACTTCTGAAGTTTAGCCTACCCAGAGGAGCCCATGTGATGGATTTATTAATTAGCCGAAGCCATCCTCTGGAATTACCTTGTATTAATCACCATTCCTGCAAAATATATCCAATTAGTCTCAAGAGGTAGGCTTGACAAACTAATCCTTTCTTCAGAGGCCACGGTCAATTTTAATAACTCCGGCTGGATAAATCATTAATGTTCAGCCTGAGATGATGAGAGGGTGAGGGAATTCCCGAAAGGACAACGGACCCATTCTGGCGAAGCTGACAGCTATGCGGAGTGGAGACAGGGAGGCTGGGTGAAGCAGGAAACGAGATTCTGACAATTCTGGATATTCTAGTATCTGCCGCCACTTGCACGGAGGAGTCGACTCTAATTGGATCCTTCTGATCCAAAGGCTGGTGAAAACGCACAGACCCAACTGCGCGGGAAGCCCCAGCTGCCAGGACATGATTTTTGGTTCAAGGCGGCTAATGCCTGCCCAGGGCCAAAGAAAACGGATCCGTTGGTGGGAAGGTGAGGCTGACTAGTCAGTCTCGAGGAATCTCGGGTGTCTGTCTTTGTGTGACCCACATCCCATGCTGCCAAAAATCATACCCATTTAAATAACCTAAAGTCATGTCTCCCAGAGGACCCTCTTTACAGAAAGGAAACAGAAGCCCCTAGAGGTTCAGGGCAAAATTATATGGCAAATACAAGACCGGAATCCAAAGACTCTAAGGGAAGTAAGTAGCTTTTCTCAGCCTGAATTTACTTTGATATCGCCAAAGAGCTGGGACAAACAAAATTGTACGCTTTCCAGTTCTTGAGTGCTGTGGTTTTGGGATCTTGATACGAGGTCTACGCCCTCAAGAGCCTAAGTAGTCAGCTATACAGAAACAAACACCAATGTCCGTATAGATGCGAGAATATGACACTTCCAGGAAAAGTTCTGTAGGAGCAAAGCTTTGAGGAGTCACGTCTGAATGATTTGTAGGTGACAGGATTTTTTTAAATGTATGTCTAATGTGTTCACTTCCTGTTACTACATGTGGGTTTTTTTTGACCTACTGACTGTGTTTTTTTTTTAAAAAAAGGGAAGCCAGATATTTCTGGAGATTTTAAAATTCTTTATTTTTGAGATGAAATGAAAATGATTAGGGAGATATGGGAAATTAGTGTGTGTGTTTTTTTAATCCACCTCATTCTTTTATTGCAGAGATTGAACTTCCTCTAGATTTCCTTAGAAAAGAAATGTCTGCTTCACGGGCAAACTTGAGTAATAAAACACAGTGAATCCCAGTGAATTCATCTCCTGGAGATAATTCACTGCCAGTGGAGTGTGTTTCCTGCATAATCTTGTAAGCCAAGTGATTAATCAGAAATGAAGCCAGGGAGATTTTACAAAGAGGCAACCCTGGCCAGTAGCTCAGTTGGTTGGAGCATCATCCTGATACACCTAGGTTGCAGGTTCGATCCCTGGGCACCTGTAAGAATCAACCCATGAATGCACAAGTGGATCAACAAATTGATATTTCTCTCTCTCTCTCTCAATCAATAAATACAAATTTAAATAGAAAAATAAAGAAAGGACAGATAATATCCTTAGGTAATGTTATTCTCCTCCTGGACATGCTCCCCATTTTACAGAGTAAACTACAAAGCCCACTTGAGTATTAATGAACTCTCAACTACTTAGGATTATTAAAAGAGAGAAGAGGCGAGATGGCTCTGTCCATCATAGGCTAGAGAAATGCCCTCTGCACGTGCACTGAGAAACAAAGGATGCTTCCATTTTTAGAAGCAGGAGTAATTTGACAGACAGCTCTTGGAAATGAGTTTACTGCTTCCTTACGCTTTGAAACTCTTAAATCGTGATCACGCAGATACATAGCAAGCTTTGGTTGTGGAATGAACACAGTTAACCCTGGCGCTGGGGCAACCGCTAGTTGTGCTAGGTGTTTGCCTAAGTTTCCTCTGGCCACGGGTGCCCCTCATCACCCAAAATGAGAGCATGCTTTCCCAGCCAGCTGTTCAAATCCTGCACAGGAAGCAACGTGTACAGCAGGGAACACCTTTGAGGACGAATTCACAGAGAGATCGAAACGGGCTGAACGTGTTTCCTCTGTTCTGAAAGCCTCTGAGGAAGTTGATAACGTTAGGATTTATCATTTTTGCGAAAATGGTTTGTTTACATTTTTATTTAAAAAAACCACAAGCAATGGTCATAGAAACCAGTCCTACTTTTAATCTAACTTCCTGAGGGTTATTTGGAAAACAGGAATATTTAGAGACATTTGGAGTCTTCTGATTGGTCAAGAATATGTAGTTTTAAAAAATAATTTTTCAATTCCCAGTCAGGGCACATGCCTGGGTTGCAGGCCACGGCCCCCAGCAACCACACATTGATGTTTCTCTCTCTCTCTCTCTCTCTCTCTCTTTCTCCCTCCCTTCCCTCTCTAAAAAATAAATAAATAAAATCTTTAAAAAGAATAATAATAATTTTTAAAAATAATAATTTTAAGTGTATAATAATAGCTAAATGCAATCCAATTGTGTTTTTAGAAATCTCTGTGTAGGAAAAGGTTTATGAAAAAAAAAGAATGTCATAAGGAACATCTGAAATAAGTCAATGGTTAATCATCATCAGCTCTGTTTAAAAATAGGTTAGGGGACAGGATGGTCTGTTTCCACGTTAGGACGCCAGAACCCTAAAAACGAATTCGCAGCTCTCCAATCCCCATCCTGGACAAGCCTGAGCTACTTTATTTTTTTAATTGAATTTTTAGAAAATAGCTGGGGCCTCTACTTCCTTCAAGTGTGGGACAATCCTGGTTACTTCCTCCTACTCCTTCCCTCCTGCAAGCCCAGAGGGCAAGCGTGTCAAAATTTCCCCCTAGATAGCCGAGAAATGCTGATAGCAAGCAGTGTGAGAACCACCTCTTTCCTCCACGGCCTCTTTTCAGTTTCCACATGCACGCTTCCCTTGTCACCAACCCTGCGGACGCTTCGTTCCTAACCCTGGCTTAGCAAGAAAGATCTACCTTCTGCAAAATGAAAATAAAAAATAGAAATGGCACGTTAAGCATTTCAGTGGGCAGATGCACACACCTAAATGCAGTGATATAGCTCTTGAACTTCTCATTCCCAACTTAATCTTTAATTAAAAGTTCCAGAACTGCAGTAAACCTGACATGCTCTTTGAAAGTCATTAAAATAAATTAAGCCTTAAAATCTTTAAGGATACATGTCCAATTTATCCTTTAAGGAGTTTTTTAAAAAATGAAACAAACAAAATTCAGGGCTACACCCCAGGGCATCCAGACTCAGAACTACACGAAGTTGGCACGAAGGGTCGTGGTAACTGACCAAGTTGCATTAGCCTGAGTCGGAGGCCTTGCAGTTAAAGAAGAACACAGAAAAAAAAAAAATCTACTCTGTGAAAAGTGGTTGAACATCGACTGCTGTGAAAGGGATATAAAAATAAAAGTCGAGAGATAGAAGGGCTGTTTTCTGTGTGCAGCGGGAAGGTTTGCCCCAATGACAGGCTGTCACGTGGGTACAGCCCAACAACATGCTGAAGGCTGTTTCCTTAGATCAAAAGGAAAAGACAGAAGCCCAACTTTTCTGTCTGTGCCGGCCCATCGTGCCTCCTCTTTCCTGGAGTCATTATTTGCCACATCCATGAAGCCATGGTCTAATACCTTCGTGCTCTGAGTGCAGAGGACTGGGGTCAGATGACATGGCTATATTTAGAAACGGACTCTGTTTTCTGTTTTGCTCAACCCCACAATTTTCTGCCCGAAGAAAGAGGAGTTTCAAATGTACATTCATCTTTCTCATATCGTGAATGAACTGAATTAGCACCTGTTTTCAACTGCCAAAAGACATTAAAAAAAAAAAAGGAGGGGGAGAGAAGCCTGAAGCCCATGTTCTCCTAACTGAGCATGGGAGATGCAGTTTTTTTTTCCTGCTTTCTTCAAAAGAATATAGCCAGAGCTGTGCAGAGTAATAATATTTACCAAATTTTATCAGTGCTAAAGTATGTACTTAACTGAACAAAGCAACCACGTGAAATGATGGTATTATCCCAAGGCGATTTAGATGAAAGTCTTCAAAAAAAAAAAACCTACTGTGAATAGAAAAAAACCGGCCCATGTAACCACACAAAGTGACTGTGAAAAATTAACTCTAAGGAAGAAGGAAAATTGTTTTTATTAGCTACAGGAATGTGTGTTGATTCCCTTTCTCATAAAGTGTCTGGAAATAATAATGGATTAAAAATGGACAATCTTTCAGATCACTTTCCCTGGCTGGCATAGCTCAGTGGATTGAGCTCGGGCTGCGAACCAAAGTGTCGCAGGTTCAATTCCCAGCCAGGGTACATGCCTGGGTTACAGGCCATGACCCCCAGCAACCACACATTGATGTTTCTCTCTCTCTCTCCCCCTCCCTTCCCTCTCTAAAAATAAATAAATAAAATCTTTAAAAAAAAAGGACAATCTTTCTTTTAAGTTAAATGCCATAAACCTTGGTTGCCTGCCACAAGCCCAACCCCTTTGAAAGGTACTTGCTGCCTTTAAATATTCTCTCTGTGGGGTAGTTCAGTATCTTCATAAAGTTGAAGATTGGGCTGATGAGTGATTACATTATTGGATTATGTGGGGTTTCACGTGTGCAGAATTCATTCATTCATTTACCATTTATTAAGGCCATCCTTCTAAAAATGATGACTACCAATTTGCATCCAGGACAGGGACGAGGCAGGTGCTCAATATATAAGTGGATTTTAACCTAGTGTCATGTGTCAAAATGATGCGGAGCTCTAAAAACGTTTCAGGTTAACCATGACAGTATTCCATTCGCATGCACTGCTATTTTTATCACGAAAGCACCTACCCAAGTCTCCCTCTACTTTCGTAGCACCATAGTTTTCCACCTTTCTCCAGGGAACTTGTTGTTTTACATAATTTCTATTGCTGCTTGTGAGCAGAGACTTTTTAGCTGTAACTTTAACTAATTCTTTCATTTCTCATTCATTCATTCATTCCTTCATTCATTTTTTTCCATTCAGCAATCATTGTTATGCGAGACAGGTTTAGATGCTCAGGGGTCCTAGCATTTCAATTTTATGAGCTACTCAAAGTTTCCAAAAATAAAGGTCTATTTAAACACTCACTCGTTTGGAAATAGATCATTTTTTACTGTGTTTTTTTCCATTACCATTTATCCATCCCATACCCTCTTCCACCTCCACCCACCCCCTCCCCTTGTGAATAGATACTTTTTAGTACATGCATTTATGCTTCGTTGTCATGGAATCGGAGTGACCTAGTGCTATGGTCTATGAAATCTGAGATGCGCTTTAGTTTTTACATTTTAACGTCGCTAAAATTAGTATGTATTTTGTAACCAATGGCATTTTGCAATTGTATTTGGAAGCCTTTCTTTCCCTTTTCCAATTTTTTTTTTTAATTTTCAGTTATAGTTGACATTCAGTATTATGTTAGTTTTGGGTGTATCACATGGGGGTTAGACATTTGTATAACTTACAAGGTGATCACACTGATAAGTCCAGTACCCACCTGGCGCCGTGCACA
This sequence comes from Phyllostomus hastatus, assembly GCF_019186645.2. Classification (NCBI taxonomy): domain Eukaryota; kingdom Metazoa; phylum Chordata; class Mammalia; order Chiroptera; family Phyllostomidae; genus Phyllostomus; species Phyllostomus hastatus. The sequence continues at coordinate 5,584,114 of NW_025333664.1, forward strand.
CCCTAGACATTCCATGAGTATTGTCTGTGTTCCCGAGACTGCACTCCACAGCCCCAGGGCTTCTGCGTGACTGCTGATTGGGTATCTTAATCCCTTCCCTTTTTCCACCCAGCCCCAAACACCCCTCCCATCTGACAACCTTTCTTTCTTTCTTTCTTTCTTTCTTTCTTTCTTTCTTTCTTTCTTTCTTTCTTTCTTTCCTTTCTTTCCTTTCTTTCCTTCCTTCCTTCCTTCTTTCTCTTTCTTTCTTTCTTTCTTTCTTTCTTTCTTTCTTTCTTTCTTTCTTTCCTTCCTTCCTTCCTTCTTTCTCTTTCTTTCTTTCTTTCTTTCTTTCTTTCTTTCTAATTTCCTTTTTCTTTTTCCCCAACTCTATGTCCCCCCCACTCACAATACAGACCAGGCCAAGGGCCTGGGCTGAGGTGTATATGGGGTGGGTTTACTCTGCCTCCTCTTTCTGTACAGTAAAACTTCCATTTTTTAAAATCTCATTTACTTACTTTAGAGAGTGGGGGCAGGAGGGAGAAAGATGGCTGCCTCTCACACGCCTGCCACCGGGGACCTGACCCATAACCCAGGCATGTGCCCCGACTGGGAATCAAACCCGAGACCTTTCGGTTCACAGGCTGCCTCTCAATCCACTGAGCCACACCGGCCAGGGCCATTCTTTCTTTCTTAATAGTCCATAAAACAATGGAGCATCTTACAAGGCATAATGCTTTAGTTTCAACAAAATACAGTCACTGGCCTCTTTACTTTTCTGAGTTATTTGGTTGTTATTGCTTATATATATCTTCCATCATGGACTTTGACAAGATTAATAACATTGTTGGAAATAATAAAATAATAATAGCTACTATTTCTTGAGCTCTTCCTGGGTACGAGCAGTTTTGCGAATTTCCCGACATTGAATCCTCGCAAAGCCCTTGCAAGGTCCCCATTGTTGTGGAGAAACAAGAACAAAGAACATTTCAACGGCTCGCCTCACTTTCCTCCCCCTGTATCTCAATCCTGCCTTTATTTTAAAAGTTTGACATTTTGGTCTTCATGGATTTCTTGGTGTTGATTTCATTTAAAAAAGATATATATAGTGTTCAAATGATATTGATCTCGATCAGGGAGTATTTGGGTGCCGCTGAGATTTTGTGCCTAAAACCAGGACCTCGCATGCCTCAGCCTCATCACCAAAGTTCAGACCCAGCGAGTCTGATGACAGACCCTGTATTCCTAATGGCACCCTGTTCTCTTCATAGCGTCTGTCACCATCAGTGACAATGACCTCGTTTGCCCTCTTGATCGCTGGTAGCCTGTTCCCAGTAAGATCTGAGCTCCAGGGGGGCGGGAGGGGTGCTCCTCTACCTCCCCATTGCGCCACCTTCGGTTGGAGCAGCCCAGCTTCTCCTTTCGTCCGGCAGCTACTCCGCACTCAGGCTACCTGTCCGGCGCTGATCTGATGCTGCGAATACAGCTGGGTGCCAGTGTCTGTTTCCGTGGCTTACAGCCTTTGCCCGAACCAGCAAAAAAAAATCAATTAAAGCGAGGTCCCATTGGTTGAACGAGCCGTATGAACGCTGTTTCGCGCACTAATTTAAGAAACAAGAGGCTAACGTAAAACAAATGGCTGGTTCCCACACTACTTTAGATTCGGCTTTTAAAGTGCTCTGCTGGGGCTAGAGGTCTTGGTTCTCTCTGTTCGTTTGTCTGATTGATTGTTTTGTCTTATATCAATAGGAAAAATGAGTGTACAGACCCAGAAACGGGCGGCAAGGCGGGGCAGCCCGGGACGGACCCGGAGCGGGGGTGGGGGCCAGCCTGCCAGACCACAGGTGCTGTGGAGGAGCCACAAGCTCTCGGTTCTCATGGGGATCCTAGGGCATCGGTTGCCGCTGGTTGAGGTCTGTTTGGAAGCTAACATCCCTCCCTCAAACACAGAGCGCCCACTGGCTGAGCACCCTTGGGAGGGCCCGTTGCTGGGTCCCACCTGCAACTCCGCATCGGGCTAAGTTTCAGCTGGGGTGGCGAGTTAATGATTCTTCCTCTGACCTTTTTTCTTCCCTCTTTTCTCCTCTGCCTCCCCCTGTCACCACTGCGTCAACCAGCATTTGAAGTTTGCACGACGTATCTCCGTGTCATCTTATGATTATTAAGGCTTTGAAAATAATGAAAGATAACCCATTTGGTCTCCTCCCGCAACAACCAACCCCCCCTCTGTGTAAAGGTAAGCCAGCGGAATGGCGTTCCCATACCCTCTGATGACTTGGCATTCTAACCGAAATTGCTGACAACCGAAAAAGCAAATCGGGGTCATTCTACATTCAGAATGAATGTGCCTGAAGTTTTAAATGAATGTGCCTGAAGTATAAATGGGTTTCCTCTGAATGCTACGTCATAATCGTTATATTTTATCATCACTAATCATGCGAACTTTTTTTTTTTTTTAACAAAGCACCTCACATATGCAAGGACTTGGCGGGACCCAGGGAGGAAAAGAAGCATAAATAGAACCTGCTGTCTGCTCTTGAGTGTATATAAAATATAAATATCAGGGGTCCTCCATGTTTGAGGGACTTGACTGAATGCTTCGGATCAGGGGTTAGCAAACGTATTCAGTAAAGAGTCGGAGGGTATGCGTTTCAGGCTTTGTGAGCTGTATAGTTTTGTCTCAACTGCCAACCGTAGACACACAGCAGCCAAAGAGGACCTGTAAGTGGTTGGGCATGACTGTGTCCCAATAAAACAGGGCTATCAAACTCACTTTCACCATAGGCCACATCAGTCTCGCAGTTGCCTTCAAAGGGCTGAATGTCATTTTAGGACTGTATACATGTAACTATTCCTTAACTAGGGGCAAGGAGCTCAGCCCTGCAGCCGAGTAGAAACAAGGTGGAGGGCGGGATTTGGCCCACGGGCCTGGTGTTTACCACCGGTGCAATAAAGCTTTATTGATAAAAACCGGCAGCTGCCTAGATTTGCCCTGGGCGAGTAGATTACTGAAACGTGCTTTAAATGCGTTGTCTTTCCATCCTTGCAACCTACCCCTGAGGGCTGAACGGTTCTGATTGTCATTATCCAGTCTTGGAAGGGAGAAACTGAGGCTGGAGAGAAGGCAAGTGACTTAACCCCAGACACACAGCCAGTGACCATCAAAGCAAGGATCGGAGTGCCCACGCTCCCTGCTGTGGAAATGAGCATTGCCTGCTTCCTCTGACTTCAGCCACGGAGGCTCCAGCCAGAGTGGCGGATTCAAACCTGGGCTGCAAGGGCAGGTGACATAAAATCCCCCCTGCCTCACCCCTCCCTCCGTATGATGCGACCATACTAGTGTCTAATCATTGGGAGGTTTACTTTCAAATGACATTTTTCAATTACAGTTTGCATTCCATATTACTGTGTATTCATCTTACTAAGGTTTCAGTGAGCCAACCCGCCTAAGAGAGAATGCTGGGGAAGGAGCCCCATCGTCGCCAAGTCAGAGGGTAAATGACACCTGTCCTTATTCCAAGGCGTGTACTGGAGGCACTGGGGGTGTGGCTGCGGTCATCTCTCGCTCAGAGGTAAGTAACCAGGGAAGTGAGAAATGATAGTGGCAGCCCTGGCTGGCGTAGCTCAGTGGATTGAGCGCGGGCTGCGAACCAAAGCATCGCAGGTTCGACTCCCAGTCAGGGCACATGCCTGGGTTGCAGGCCATGGCCCCCAGCAACTGCACATTGATGTTTCAAAAAAAAAGTTTAAAAAAAATTAAAAAGAAATGACAGTGGCGGTGGGTGTTGTAAGAAGGAGGACACTTTTCCCCCATTCTTGCTTTTCTTTCCACAAAGGAGGGATGCCATTAGCCTGACACCCTGGCCTCTCTCCACCCCGGGTGAGGGGGCTGGTTTCATTTGATGGCTGAGTTCAGGGGGAGTACCCGGCGGGGTTAGGACGGCCCCTTCTGCTTTTGCTGACAAGCTTCCGGTCGATCTCCTGCCCTTGAGCTGATGTCCTGGGCTGCCCTGGGCTGTCCTGGGCTGTCCTGGGCTGTCCTGGGCTGCCTGTCACTGGCAGGTGAGCCTGGCCCCTCCTGCAGGTTGGCACCAAGAACCCTACCACCTCGCTAGTGCTGGCTTTCTCCGTCTCCATTTGGTTTTTTTTCTTCCTTATTTGTCATTCCGGTCAAGACATAGGCAGAAAGGGCAGTTGAGTTCCCCTGGCCCCTGGCAACCATCATTTTACTTTCTGTTTCTATAAATTCACTTTTTTTTTAAGAGACAAAATTCTGCATATAAGTGATATGTAGTATATGTCTCTGTCTGGCTTATTTCACTTAGCCCGCTATCCTCCTGGTTCATCTGTGTTACTGTGTGTGGCAAGACTTCCTTCTTTCTTCAAAGGCTGAATAATATTCCATTATGTACGTACACACACACACACATGCACACACAATTTTCATTACATATAGACACATATGTCTATACCTATATAGGTGTATATATATATCATGTTAGATATTATGTATTAAATGTTAGAGAGAGAGTGATTCTTTATCCACATACGTCTGAGTGGACACAGAGGTAGTTTTCACGTCTAGTCTACTGAGAATCTGCAGCGCACGTGGGAGGCCAGAGATCTCTCCGAGATAGTGATCTCACTTCCTCTGGGTGCTGTCGTTCCTGTGACACACGAGCAACCTGCCTGGTTTCTCATGCCTGACAGTGTTCTAGAAGCCAGGCTCTCTGACTCTCGTTTCAACCCTCTTTCTCTTCGATGCTGTGCATGGAAAATGAGATCACTCAAAGCAGAGACAGACAGACAGACAGACAGACAGACAGAAAAGGACCTAAATATTTGTATGTCAGCTTAACTCGTTTTCACCTGTAATCTGGGAAATCAAACTTTTGTCGGAAAATGTCACTTTTATTTAGGTTTCCCAGACACAGCCACTCCAGTTTTGAAAATTTCCTCAATTGGCTACTGTTCAAAAAGCAGTAGCTGAGTGGAAAAAGAAAAACTCAGGAACTACCTTCTTGCCAGATTTAAACCTAAATGTTACTGAAAACCTAAATTTTACTGAATATTCTCATGAGTTTTTCTCTGATCGTAAAAGTAAGACATGTTCATGGCAGAAAATTTTTAAAATATGAAATAGTGCGGTAAAGAGAATAAAAATCACTCGAAATTAACCTCCTCCGCAGCTAATACCTTTAAGAGTTTGGTGCATAGCCTTTGGAACTTTCACATACTTGTGAAGACATTCTTTGTTTTTCTATCGCTCTCTTTCAAATTTCTGCGGGTGTGGGAGACACCGTGGGCGGCCCGCAGCACGAGAAGACCCCCCAACTCTTCCCTGTTTTCAGGACCCCGCCTCTTCAGACGTTATTCTCCAGAGGGGGGCTGGACCCTCCCTCATCCCAGAAGGTAACACTCAGTTCACCTAACACAAAAATCTGTCTGTTCCATTCTCTGTGCTAGTGATCAGTTCAGAAGAGAGTTTCTGGACCTCAGAACTTTTCACATTTGGAGCCAGATTAATTCTTTGCTGTGCAGCTGTCCTGTGATGTGTATGGCAGGGCACTGAGCAGCTTCCCTGGAACCTACCCACTAGGTGCCGGTAGCGACACCACCCACACCCAGCTATGCCAACCAAAACTGTCTCCACACATCGCCAAATGTCCCCTGTAGAGCAAAAATGCTCCAGGCTGTGGAATGAGCAAGCTTCAGTCTGGTCATTAAGCCATGTTATTACATGGCAATGTTCTTCTTCTTTTTTTTTTCTTTTATTTGTGGCATAGGCAGTCCATTTCTTTCTTTTTTTTTTTTTTTAGGTTTTATTAATTTATTTTTTAGAGAGAGGGGAAGGGAGGGAGAAAGAGAGGGAGAGAAACATCAATGGGTGGTTGGCTCTCACATGGCCCCCACTAGGGACCTGGCCTGCAACCCAGGCATGTGCTCTGACTGGGAATCGAACCGGCGACCCTTTGGTTCGCAGCCCGCACTCAATCCACTGAGCCACACCAGCCAGGGCTGTTATTCTTCTTAATGACTGTATGCTGTTCCACAGTGGTGAAAGTAGATAGCTGTGTATACAACCGGTCTACTAATGGTGAATATGGATTTATTTTTAAGTTTCCTGCTGTTACAGTGTCACCATGAATATCTATGCTTGTATATATAGTTGCACACTTGTGAGAATGGGTTTACAAGATAAATGCCCAGAGGTGGAATTGGTGAATTAAAGAGCATGCACAGTTTACATTTTAATAGATATCACCCATATGCCTCCCAAAAATGTCCAAAAAGCCAATGGTGGTTTTCTCACTCAGCACATGAGCATCCATTTCCACAGACCTTTACTATCTCTAGGGACAAAATCCATTTACAAATAATTTTTGCCCTGGCTGGCGTAGCTCAGTGGATTGAGCGCGGGCTACGAACCAAAGTGTCGCAGGTTCGATTCCCAGTCAGGGTACATGCCTGGGTTGCAGGCCATGACCCCCAGCAACCGCACATTGATGTTTCTCTCTCTCTCTCTTTCTCCCTCCCTTCCCTCTCTAAAAATAAATAAATAAAATCTTTTAAAAAAAAATACCAGGCTCTGTCCCGAGTGCTTTAAAAAAAAACTCTTTAAAAAAAATAATTTTTGTACATCAAGCACATAAAATATGGTTATCTGTTTGTTGAGAACTTTGATTATCTTCAGTGATGTAATGATATTCCCATGAGTGGAGGTACCACTGTTTATTTATTTACTAAATCATTTTAATTGTGCTTTTTCCATCACCATTCATCCCCCCCGACCCTCTCCCACCTCCACCTGCCCCCCCAGTTTATGTACACTCCCCCAATTTGAACACTCATTGGATTTTTATTTTGTATAAGTTTTTTTAATAAGTACAAATATTTTTCATTGTGACAATTCACTGACAGATTTATTTAACGTTAAAAAACAATCTGACTTCTGTCATTGAGTTTTATGATCATTCAATCTGTGTTTCTTTGAAACGGTTTTTCTCCAAGGCAGACTTCTCCGTTAGAAACAGGGGGCCCGTGAAAAAGTTCTAATGTTGCACTGGCTGGCGTAGCTCAGTGGATTGAGTGCGGGCCTGCAAATCACAGGGTCACTGGTTCGATTCCTAGTCAGGGCACATGCCTGGGTTGCGGGCCAGGTCCCCAGTGGGGGGGGCATGTGAGAAGCAACCACACATTGATGTTTCTCTCCCCCTCTTTCTCCTTTCCTTCCCCTCTCTCTAAAAATAAATAAAATCTTAAAAAAGAAAAGAAAAGCAAAAGTTCTAATGTCTATTAGAATTAGAGGAAAAGAGTAACCTTTTAGGTTGAAGAAAATGTCTTAATATTAAATAGTAATATGTTCAAATGTATGCTAATGTATTTATAAAATATAATTTAGTTTATTTTACTCTCTATGGAAGGAGGGACCTACACAAGTCATCCCGTGGCCCTGCCTCATTACAGCATCTTTGTTCAAGGCGCATGGATCCATGAGGACTAAACGGGAGAAAAGTAGCAACTTGAATCTCAGTGTGTAAAACATTCAGACAACTTTTCATCGACGTGCTCAGTTTTCAATCTTGGAATGTGACCCAGTGAAGGACGATGACCACACCTCACACCACGTTTCCTAAGGAATGATGAACCGCCCTCAGTATGTCTGTGATCCGCCTTCACCAAGATATGGAGAGAGACATTAAGATATTCATTTTTCATTATTTTAGTCTCCCCACTGTTTTGCTGTTATTGTTTGGATTTTCTTTCTCAGCAAATGTGTGCTCGCTGCTCTTCTCTCCCACGCGTGGCCTTAGCATATGTTTTTTAAGTAACTTTTTTTATTTTTTCAAGGATATCTTTTATTTTTATCACTTCGGGTGTATTCTGAACATTTTATTTTATTTTATCCATTCATTCATCCAACAACTCAAACCGCAAAAAAAAATTTTTGAGTGCAGACCTAGGAGCTGGTAGCTTGGGAAAGGACCCCTGGGAAACCGATCGACCCGTGTGGACAATGAAGATTTCGCAGGATTCTTTTAAAAACTTAAAATGAAGGATGAGTTCCCAGCATCCGTTATATTTGTGTTTGGACAGAGGACACAGGACAGGAACAAAGCGGATGGGGTGAGGAGAAGCGGGGCGTGGGGCACCTTCGTGAAGGCGAAAGCCAGGCTGGGAAGGCTCTGGTGCCCCCACGGCTGCTGGGTGCAGGTAAGGGGGTCAATGACCCGCCTTCTTCCCTGGTGTCCTAGTGCTTTCAGTGATAGCCTCGTGGTGAATCACTTCCTTCCAAGGCTCGGGGGTGATCTATCACCTGGGAGCCTTGTCTAGATGTTAACAACAATAGGCGCAGAAAAATTTCCTCATTCCAGAAATGCGATACAAATGACGAAATTACATAAGACGTGTGTTCTTCACACAACAATCCACACATAGGGGCAACCGCAGAAAGGAAAGCTTCTGCATGGGAAAACGGATCCCTTTAGAAAAGAAAAACACGTATCAAAGGAAAGAGGAGGCTTCTCTTCCCGAGTCTAATTTATAACAGCGAAATTCCTTTCTGAAGGCAGGAACTGGGCTGGAGGGCTCAGTGTGTTTCTTTTTTTTTTTTTTTTTTTGAAGCCTTGCACTATTTCACTAGGGACAGAGTGAGTAAGGAATTGGGATGGTGTGGAAACACTGGCCCTTGTATATTACGGGTTGCACCACGGGCGCTTTTGGTTGCCAAATCAATACCTTGGTTGTCCTTGAAAAACCCTGTAGGTCTGTTTTTAATAGCTTGCTACACGGCTGAAATTACACTGATTGCTTAGCAAAGCCTCACCTTTGATCTACTGATCTAGTTAGGCACTGTGTGACAGAGAGCCAGGAGCCGGAGAGATCATTAACAAATTAAAAGAAGAAGGAAGGGAAAACTACAAGTTACAGAAACACAGGAAGTCTGAGGTTTGTCAGTTGTTGAAACATTTGATATTGTCTTGTAAGAGTCCCAGCTCTCTGAGGGCTTTCTCTGGATGACAAAACACTGACATTTAAAAGCAACAGCAACAAAAGCAAAGCCACACACACAGTGTTGGAGCTGGAAAACCTTGCATCGATTCCAAATGAATGAATGGTTGCTGGCCCCATTTCCTACCTCGCTCTCTCAGGAGATACAGATGCTTAAAAAAATGCTTCTATTTCCCAATGCCTACAGTAGTGAAATGAAGGGTTAGCTTCCCATATTTGGTGCTTGTGAAAAAGTGTGCCTGGTAAGCTATTTTTTAATTGTGTGGAAAACTTGAACAGATAGTACAGAAAGGGGTCCTGTGCCACCGCCCACCCCCATACAATTTCCCTGTCATTAACATCTTGCATTATGTGTTATATTTGATAGACTTGATGAACCAATGTTGATACATGATTGGTAAACAGTATTAAATTCCATATTAGTGTAAATTCCATAGTTTACATTGAAGTTCATTCCATTCGGGGTTTTTTTGAAACATTTAATTTATTTTTCTTTTTTTTTAAGCATTTTTTGTTTTTAAAGATTTTATTTATTTATTTTTAGAGAGAGGGGAAGGGAAGGAGAGAGAGGTAGAGAAACATCAATGTGTGGTTGCCTCTCATATGCCTCCCCACTGGGGACCTAGCCTGCAACCCAGGCATATGCCCTGACTGGGAATCAAACCAGTGACCCTTTGGTTCACAGCCCATGCTCAATCCACTGAGCTATACCAGCCAGGGCTTATTTATTTATTTATTTTTCGAGAGAGAGGAATGAAGGGAGAAAGAGAGGGAGAGAAACATCGATGTATGGGAGAAACACAGATTTGTTGCCTCTGGCACAACCCCCAACCGGGGACCTGGCCCACAAACCAGGCATGTGTCCTGGCTTGGAATCGAACTGGCAACCTTTCGGTTCACAGGCCAGCACTCAATCCACTGAGCCACACCAGCCAGGGCTAAAATTCATTCTTGATGCTGTACATCCTATGGGTTTTGATAAATGCATGGTGATATGTAGCCACTATTAGTACAGAATCACAACAAAAAAGCTCCTGTCTGCTTCCAGCAAGCAGCCATTCTAAATCCTGTACTTTCAACACAAGAGCCATTTCCTCCCTTTGGCGCCTTTTTCAAGGGGCTTTTACTTTAGGAAAAGAGGAGAGCGGCTTCTCTCTTTTGGCCAAGAGCCACAGAAAGTCACTTTGCTTGGCTGCCACTTGCACACCCCTGGAACATCTCCTCTCCTGGTGTCTGTCTTCTTGCCCACGCAGGAGGATACGCAACGTGCTTTGCCGAACATCCAAGAGGAAGCCCCTTCCTGAAATGACAGAGCAACAAGGAACTAGAAGCGGTATGTCCTGCAGTCGCCTGCCTTCCCCTCAACTCACCTGGTTTGTTTGTTTGTTTGTTTTTTAATTTTATTTATTTTTAGAGAGGGAGGGGAAGGAGAAAAAAAGAGAGAGAAGCATCAATGTGCAGTTGCTGGGGGCCGTGGCCTACAACCTAGGCATGTACCCTGACTGGGAATCGAACCTGCGATGCCTGGTTCACAGCCCACGCTCAATCCACTGAGCTACACCAGCCAGGGCTCACCTGGTTTTGTAAGTGCATGTCCTGACTACCTTACTAAGCTGCCCTGACACAGGCTCATGTCCCGCCCTCCTCTTCCAGACGCCGTGTCTGGCTCCCCAGCCCCCTTCTTTGCTGCGAGCGTGTCTTCGGGTGAGCTCTGCAGCCTGCATTGGGGACCAATGACTTTTAAACGGAGGGCTTGGGTGCTAGATTCCCAGGCTTTCGGGTAGAGCTAAGGCAGAATATTAAAAAAAAAGTTGAAAATTATACCTTACCCATTCTTTTATTAAATCGTTGAGTAAATATTTGGGTCTCGTGGGAGAAGACACATACTGAATATAGGCATTCACGGACGGAAAGAAAATAAAGGCAGGTTACGGGATCAAGTTGAGTAAGAGGCAATTGTAGCTGAGTCAGCGAAGGTTCCAGCAGAGCTGGTGTTTGGACGGCAGTGGCCAGGACGCCGTTTGCAAGTCTGCAGATGAAGGATTCCGGGCAGAGGTGGAGACGGACAAAGGGCCCCGGACTCCGCCAGTTGCAGGAGGGACAGTAGCCAGGGGGTCAGAGCTGAAAGTCCCAGGAGAAAGTCGGTGGGAGGGGAGGTCAGGAAGGGGTGGCAAGGTAGCAACTTTGGGTTTTACTGTGAAGAGGATAAGGACTCCCTGGGAGGTTGTCTGTGGGGTGGATGAGCTGTGTTCCGTCTTTTCTGCCTTCACTCACTGCTTCCTTGCGCTCACCCGGGCCTCACGTGGCCATGCAAGGGGGACACCAGACTAGAGATCTTGAACCTGAGCCTTCCCTGGGCTCCTGCCTCCCACCTCCAGCTACTTGCTCCACATCTCCCTTTGGATTTCTAAAACCATTGCGAGTTTAGCAGAACCCGGACGGAGCACCTCGTCTCCCTACCCCCATCCTCCTCCTCTCACCGTCTTCCCCAGAGCCGCTAAAGAGAAATCTGTCCGCATTTCGGTTCTGTCCCCGAATCTCGGACTCATCTCTGACTGCTCCTTTCACTCAGCTACTGTTTCTCTTCCAGAGCAAGTCCTATCGACTCTACCTTCCAAATGTATGAGGAGTTCAAGCCCTGGCTGGCGTAGCTCAGTGGATTGAGCGCGGGCTTTGAACCAAAGTGTCGCAGGTTCGATTCCCAGTCAGGGCACATGTCTGGGTTGCAGGCCATGACCCCCAGCAACTGCACATTGATGTTTTTCTCTCTCTCTCTTTCTCCCTCCCTTCTCTCTCTAAAAATAAATAAATAAGATCTTTAAAAAAAAGTCTGAGGAATCCCACTAGATACATTCCAGCGGTCATCTCACATCCTTTTCCACCCCTCATCGCCTGTTTCCGAGACTATTAGGATGGCTTCGTAGCTGGTTTCACTGTTTCTGTTCCTCCCCCATTTCGGTCTGTTCTTTTTTTTTTTTTTAGACTTGAAGATTTTATTTATTGGTTTGTTTTAGAGAGAGGAGAAGGGAGGGAGAAAGAGAGGAAGAGAAACGTTGATGTGCGAGAGATACATTGATCAGTTGCCTCTCTCACGCCCCCAACTGGGGCCCTGGCCCACAACCCAGGCATATGCCCTGACTGGGAATCAAACCAGTGACCTTTTTGGGTTTGCAGGCTGGCACTTAATCCACTGAGCCATACCAGCCAGGGCATCAGTCTATTTTTTTTTAAGATTTTATTTATTTATTTTTAGAGAGGGAAGGGAAGGAAAAAGAGAGAGAGAAACATCAATGTGCGGTTGCTGTGGGCCATGGCCTGCAACCCAGGCATGTACCCTGACTGGGAATCGAACCTGAGACACTTTGGTTCGCAGCCCGCGCTCAATCCACTGAGCCACACCAGCCAGAGCTTCAGTCTATTCTTAAAATAGGAAATTCTGTCTACATAAGCCAGGCCACTTCATCCCTCCCCACAAATCAGCCATCACTGCCATCCTGATCGAGCTAGGAGCCAAAGCCTTACAATGGACTCAGCATGAGCCCCGCGCTTTCTGGACTCGTCCACGCCGCTCCAGTCACAAGGACATCCTTGTCTTGTCCAAGGACATACCAGCCGGGATCCTACCTCAGGACCTCTGTATGTGCCGTGACATCACTCTGGATCTCCCCTCCGACAGATGCATGATTTGCTCCCTCGCTGATCTCAGGTCTTTCTTCAAAGGATGCCTTCAGGCAGGGGTTGCCAAACTTTCTCTGGAAAAGGCTAGCGAGTAAATATTTTAGGAACTGTGGGCCACCTGGTCTCTTTGGCAATCATGCAACCCTGCCATTGTCATGCAAAGGTACCACAGGCAACACATGCGCCAGCAGCCCTAGCCAGTTAGCTTGGTTGGTTGGAGCATCGTTCTAATGTGCCCGAGGTTGCGGGTTCGACCCCTGGTTGGGGCACATACAAGAATTAACCAATGGGATTATGAATGAGTGGGATAGCAAAATTGGTGTTTCTCTCTCTCTCTCCCTGCCTTCCTCTCTCTCTCTAAAAATCAATTTAATTTTTTAAATTAAAACAAAAAAACACAAGCAGAGCTATGCTCCAATAAAACTATTTATGGACGCAGAAATGTAATTTCCTATCATTTTTATGTATTACAAAATATTCATCTTTGGTTTTTATTCCAGTAAGTTAAGAGTGGGGAGACCATTCTTAGCTCATAGCTTTATGAAAGTGCCCTGGCTGGTGTGGCTCAGCGGATTGAGTGCCGGCCTGTGAACCCAAAGGTTGCCAGTTCAATTCCCAGTCAGGGCACGTGCCTGGATTGTGGGCCAGGTCCCCAGCTGGGGGTGCACAAGAGGCAACTGATCAATGTATCTCTCACACATTGATGTTTCTCTCCCTCTCTCCCTCCCTTCCCCTCTCTCTAATAAATAAATAAATAAATAAAATCTTTAAAATAACAAAACAAAACAGGCAGTAGGCTGGACATGACCTTCAGTCCCCAGTGTGTCCACCCCGGCCTTACGGAGTACTTCCTTGTCCCCCCTCTCATAAACTGTGTGTCCACACACACACACACACACACATACACACTCTCCCTATTTTTCACATGCTTCCCTCTTCATAGCTTATCAACATCTGGCTTTCTCTGTATTTAACTTACTCTCTTTTTCATTTATTTGCTTTTCTCTCCTCCCAAACCTCCAACTAGGTGGGGTTTTGTTTTTTTTTTTGTTTTGTTTTGTTTTTTTTTGGTCTGTTTGGGTGCACTAATGTGTCCCAGTGTCCCCACAGTACCTGGCCCATAGTAGGAGTCCCCACGGAGTGGTGAGGGAATGGCACCTTTGAGAAGAGACTGCAGGGACCACCAGTCAGGGTGGAGGTGACCCTCGCCCCGTCTCCAAGGAGCAGGGGGAGAGGGGAAGGCACCTGTGTTGAGCATGCGCTCTCCGAGGCATCAGGCTTGGGGCTTCCCGCGTGCCAGACCTAGAATACTTTTCAGCTGAGAGCAGGGCTCGGCGTGGGGCCGTGAGATGTCCGTGGGGCGTGACACGGTGTGCTGGGCAGGGGTGGACGTCGGTTCGCAGACCTCGGCCTGCCGCGGAAGAACCTGAAAGAGTTCCAGAAAGGAGGTCTCTCGGGCCGCAGGCCACACTTACCCAGATCGGAATCCCTCGAGAGTCAAGCCGTTGAGAGATTAAATCCAGACTCCACCAAACACTGACCAGATGACCTCGGACAAGTTACTTCATCTTCCTGAGTGTTTACTGAAAAATGGAGATAATAATTACCTCATAGGAGGCCACGAGGCCTCAATGAGCTAATGTCAGTGGATCTCTTGGCTTGCCCTTTGCAATAAATAGCAGCTATAACCAGCTTTTCATTAGAAAGGCATGCTCACTGTGGAATAAATAATCGAAGATTTATATAATCGAATAGGCAAAAGTAATAGAATATTTTAATAATCAAATAAGCCAAAATAAGGGAAAAATAAGGTTATCCTATTTCTCCAAAATTGCTACTGATGATGTTCTGGGGTACCTCCTTGTAGGTTTTCATCTGTCTGAGTACTTTTTTTTAATAAAGTTTTTATTTTATTTATTTTATTTTCAGAGAAGGGAGAGAGAGAGAGAGAGAGAGAGAGAAACATCAATGTGTGGTTGCCAGGGGCCATGGCCTGCAACCCAGGCATGTGCCCTGACTGGGAATCGAACCTGCAATACTTGGTTCGCAGCCCTCGCTCAATCCACTGAGCTACGCCAGCCAGGGCTGTCTGAGTACTTTTTTAACGTAATACAAAGAACCGGGTTGCCTGTCACCTTAAACTGCACCAAGGAATCAACCCTGAATCTCAACTAACTCCTGGGTTGTTGTTGTTTTGTTTTGCTTTGTTTTTTCAGTTACACTTGACATCCAATATTATGTTAGTTTCAGGTGTACAGCATAGTGGTTGGACACTTTATGTAACTTACGAAGAAATCTCCTAATGAGTCTAGAACCTAGTTACTGGCAGCACACCTAGTTACTAAAACATCATTGACTAAATTCCCTATGCTCTACTTTACATCCCTGTGACTGTTTTGTTCTAACTCCTGGTTTACAGGTGTACAGAGAAGAAACATGTTACATGACACAAAGGATTGGACTCAGCAGAGTTCAAAACGTGGGAGCCTTGCCCTGACACGTGGCTCAGGTAGTGGGGCATCGTCTTGCAAAGTGAAGGGTCACCGGTTCGATTCCTGGTCAGGGCACCTGCCTGAGTTGCTGGTTAGGTCACTGGTTGGGGCTCTTCAATGTTTCTCTCCCTCTCTTTCTCCCTCTCTCTCTCCCTCCCTTTCCCTCTCTCTAAAAATAAATTTAAAAAATCTCTTTTAAAATGTGGGGACTTCTACAGGACAGACACCTCCGTTTCTTCAAAAGTTAAATTGCGAGGGCCATCCCACAGAGCTGCAGTGATGAGAATGTTCTGTGTCTGCATTAGTAGGCACTAGTCACGTGTGGCTATGGAACCCTTGAAACGTGGCCTGTGCGCCTGAAGAACTGAGTTTCTTACTTTATGAATATTAATTTATTTAAATAGCCACATGTGGCTGGTGGCCACTGCGCTGAACTGTGTAGCTATAGATTAAAAGAGACTTAGAGACATGTCAACCAGCAGCCCTGAAGAGGCCTTGTTTGGATTCTTTGTTTGTTTGTTTGTTTTTAAGACTTTGTTTATTTTTAGACAGAGAGGAAGGGACGGAGAAAGAGATGGAGAGAAACATCAATGTGTGGTTGCTTCTTGTGCTTCCCCCACTGTGGACCCAGCTCATAACCCAGGCATGTGCCCTGACTGGGAATCAAACCAATGACCCTGTGGTTCTCAGGTGGGTACTCAATCCACTGAGCCACACCAGCCAAGGCTATTTATTTATTTTTAGAGAGGGGAAAAGGGAAAGAGACAAGAGAGGGAGAAAAACATCATTCTGTGGGAGTGAAACAATTGCCTCTCAAATGCGCCCAATCGGGGACCTGGCCCACAACCCAGGCATGTGCCCTGACTGGGAATCGAACCGGCGATCTCTCAGTTCGCAGGCCGTGATCAATTCACTGAGCCACACTAGCCAGGGCTGGATTCTTAATCCAACAAATGAACTTTAAAAAAAAAAAAACACCTGTGAGACAGGGAAATTTAAACACTGGCAAAAATATTTGATGATATTAAAGACTTATGGCTAATGCTGTAAAGTGTGATAATGATATTGCAGTATTGCTCTCCAGGGAAGACTTGATCTTTCAGAGATCCTGAAATATCCATGCCTTGGTACCCCTGGTCTGCCGTCTCCCGTCTCATGGTTTCGGTTACCTACAGTCAACAGCAGTCTGAAAATAGTATATGGAAAATTCCTTAGATAAAGGATTTGTAAGTTTTTTTTTTTTAAGATTTTATTTAATTATTTTTAGAGAGAGGGGAAGGGAGGGAGAAAGAGAGGGAGAGAAACATCAACATGTGGTTGCCTCTCACGCGCCCCCCCCTTGGGGACCTGGCCCACAACCCAGGCATGTGTCCCAACTGGGAATTGAACCAGTGACCCTTTTGTTTGCAGGGTGGCACTCGATCCACGAGCCACACCAGCCAGGGCTGTATGTTTTCTGTTGCATGCAGTTGTGAGCAATGTGATGAAATCTCACACTGTCCCGCTCCATCCTGCCTGGGACACGCACCGTCCCTCTGTCCAGTGTGTCCACTCGGTGTGTGCCCCCTGCCCGCTGGTCCTTCAGTGGCCCTTACCGTACGTAGCCTAACGCTGCCTCACAATGCCTGCGTCACTCAGCTCACGTCACCAGAGGGCTGAGTCCAAGATGGTAACATTTTTGAGAGCCCACATCCCCATCTCTGTTGCTACAGTACATTGTTATAATTGTTCTACTGTATTATTCGTTACTGTTGGTAATCTCCTATGGTGCCTAATTTATAAATGCGACTTCCTCCTAGATATGCATGTGTAGGAAACACCGCGTACATACGGTGTGGCACTGGCTGCGGTTTCCGGCGTCTATGGGGGTCTTAGAATCTGTGCCCTGTGCAAAAGGAGAGGGGCTACTGAAGCTGAAAATGCACGACGCCTAGCCCTGGACGGGTGGCTCAGGTGGTTGGAGCGGCATCTTGTGCACCAAAAGTTTGTGGGGTTGATCCCGTTCAGGGTCCACACCTATGTTGTGGGTTTGATCCCTGGTCGGAGTACCTATGGGTGGCAACTGATTGATGTTTCTCTCTCTCTCTAAAATCAATGAACACATCCTCAGGTAAGGATTTTAAAAAATTATATGACATCACCTGGCTGGCATAGCTCAGTGAATTGAGCATGGGCTGCAAACCAAAGCATCGCAGGTTCGATTCCCAGTCAGGGTACATGCCTGGGTTGCAGGCCACGTCCCCAGTGGGGGCCATGTGAGAGGCAACCACACATTGATGTTTCTCTCTTTCTTTCTCCCTCCCTTCCACTCTCTAAAAATAAATAAATAAATAAATAAATAAAATCTTTAAAAAATTATATGACATCAAGGATTTGCATCAGAATAACATAGTGTTTGCCCTGGCTGGTGTAGCTCAGTGGATTGAGCACAGGCCTGTGAACCAAAGGGTTGCCGGTTCAATTCCCAGTCAAGGCAATTGCCTGGGTTGCAAGCCAGGTCCCCAGTACAGGGTGTGTGAGAGGCAACCACACATTGATGTGTCTCTCCCTCTCTTTCTTTTTCTCTTCCCCTCTGTTAAAAAAATTTATTAAATTGTATTTAATAAATAAATAAAATTTAAAAAATTTAAAAAATAATAAAATACATTGAATTAAAATAACATAGCATGAGGGAGTGAACACACTATATACAGATGATGTATTACAGAATTGTACACCTGAAACCTGTACAATTTTATTAACCAGTGTCGCCCCAGTAAATTCAGTTATGAATAACATTGTGGAGGGTGTGGGGTCCAGAGGACACAGAGTTTCATGAGCTGACGGCTGTTGAAGCTGTAGCATGAGTAAATGGAGGTTCACTTACTCTTCTCTCTACTTTGGTATGTGTTTGAAATTGGCCATAAGAAGAAAACTTCTGTAAAATGTTCTCAATCCACTGGTTTTATGTATACGTCTTTCTTCCTTAGGGAGTTCCATTAGAAGTGAACATTGACATTTGTGAATAAAAAGCCTTCAGTTCTTAAAGGAGCATTAGAATTTTAAGTGAAGGATGAAGCAGCGCTTTTACAAAAATCACAGCCAGGCCCGAGCTACCAGCTTCCTTGAAGGGGACAGAAACCATTCCCACCCATTCTTTGTGGTATTCATTTATCACACAGCTGCCAGGACAGAGACCGCTAGTTGCCCCATCGTCCATTTCTCCTTCTCCCTCAGCAATAAAATTCCCAATTTTTAGTTGGCACTTGACTACCCAGGTAAAAGAGTATGCTTTCTGTCCTCCTTTGCACCTGAGGGTAGCTATGTGACCACATTCTGACCAGTGGTTTATAAGGGGAAGTGGCATATGACTTCCTGGAAATGTCTTTAAAGAGACATGTCTCCTTTCCTGACCTCTCCCATTCTTCCTACTTGCTGGAATGTGGTCTGATGGCTGGAGCTTCAGCAGCTCTTTTGGGTCATGTGGCAGAAGTCCCATGAAAGGATGTGGAACAGTAAGATTGAAAGAGCTCAGTTCCTGAGTGATGGAGTGCCATGAGGGAAGAAATAAACTCTCATTTTGTTTTTCTGTTATTCACAACTGATTCTGATCCTAATTAATAAAGTTGCTAAAATTTATTTTTATCTCTTCTCTACTATGTATTGAGTAGTACTCTGAAGGTTGCATCATGCTAATTGCTGTGAGAGAAACTTAGTAAGTCATAGAATCAGACATAAAGGATTTTTCAATGTAATTGAAAGAAACACAAAATATACAATGATTAAGATATGATTAAATAATACCAGCTAGCATGTATTGAGTACTTATTAGGTGCCAGACCATGTTCTAAGCGTTTTATCCATATTAACTAATCAGTTTTCACAACAAGATTAAGCTATTACCATTGATAGATGAGAAAGCAGAAAAGCAGAGAGGTTAAGTAAGCGGCCCAAGGTCAGACAGCTGTGGAGACAGGACAGATAGATGGCATTGCTTAGGAAGGTTTCAGAAGGAGAGGAAGAGCCAGGGCCACCTGGCAGATCAACAAGATCTTCATTCATTCAACAGATATTCAGGGGGTGCTTGTGGAATGGGCCAGGCACCCTTTGGACAGAGACTGGGGCGAGCGTGGGCCTCAAGTCTAGTGGGGTTGACAAGGAGTAGGTTGGGGGATTGCGATCTTGCTTCCCAGCAATGGTCCTCAGTTTGGCTCAAATAAACTCGTAACAATGAAAAACAATTGAATGAGTAGGTGTGATTCGGAGCCAAGGCGGCCATGTTGGCCCACTCCAAGGCACTGCTCCAGGAAGGGTGCCCCCTGGCCTTGTGCGAAGCCACAGCAGTGACCCTGAACTTGAGGCTCCCGAGCTGAATGTGGCTGCAGGTGCATTTTGGTTGGTCTGTGGCATTTAGGATATTGAGAGACTCCACATAGAAACCCAGACTCCTGGTTTCTTTCGAAAAAGCAGAAGATTCATCAATAGCAGACCAGCATTGCCCCATCCGGCTGAAGCAGAACGCAGTCGCCCCTTCAGACCTGTCACAATTCCTAGCCCTCCCTGATGTTATAAGGGGGGGCGTTGGTTACAGGAGGTCCCCGTAGGACATGAGGGCGTGGCTAACTGCACGTGCCCTGGGCTGCAAGGGCCGAGTGTGATGCTAAATGAGAATCACAGTATCACGGCTTTGTTTCGCCCTCGCCTCCCAGAAGGGAGGAAGTATGGTGAAACCAAAGTCTTCACGAACATTCTTTTTTTTCTTTTAATGAAACAGTAACAAAGTTGTAAACATTTTTTAAAAAAGATTTTATTTATTTTTAGAGAGGGAAGGGAAGGGGAGGGAGAGAGAGAGAGACAGAGAGAGACATCAATGTGCAATTGCTGGGGGCTGTGGCCTGCAACCCAGGCATGTGCCCTGACTGGGAATCGAACCTACAATGCCTGGTTCGCAGCCCGAGCTCAGTCCACTGAGCTACGCCAGCCAGGGCTTCACGAACATTCTTATAACCAGACATAAAGCATCTGAGACTCTTCCAGGCAGTAGCACCAGTGATGACAACTTGACTGTCTTGCTTAGCTATCAAGTGTCAGTATGAAAGAAACCAAGAACACTTCTGGAAGACAAAGAAGTTGATTCATTCTGTATGCAGAAGCATGGAATGTTTTCTTTCTTTTCTTTTTTCAGAAGTACCCCCAAATCTAGGAAAAGACAAGAATCTAGATGGTTATAAGCATAAAAAATCACTAAAAGTAGACAGCAACGCACGCTTTGCCAATCAATAAGACAAAAATCAATCCATCTGAAAGGTTCATCTCTCGGGAGCAAACTGGGGGTCAGACAAAGGAGGGAGTAAGCAAACAGACCCGTATTTTAGTCTTTCGTCTGTAAGCCTTGAGTAAGTTCCTCACACTCTCTGCTCCTTCCTGCCACAGGGCCTTTGCATACATGATTTCCTCTGCCTAGAAATTTCTTCCTTCTTCCAACTTCTCCCTGCTTATTTCTTCCCACCCTGCCTTTTATTATTATTTTTTTAATCCTCATTGTATCCAAGGACATGTTTATTATTTTCAGAGAGAGGAGAAGGGAGGGAGGAAGGGAGAGGGAGAGAAACATTGCTGTGAGAGAGAAACATTGATC
Source organism: Phyllostomus hastatus (assembly GCF_019186645.2). NCBI lineage: Eukaryota > Metazoa > Chordata > Mammalia > Chiroptera > Phyllostomidae > Phyllostomus > Phyllostomus hastatus. Next base: position 5,604,892 of record NW_025333664.1, read on the forward strand.
AGTTGCCTCTTGTGCACCCCCAACCAGGGACTGGACCGGCCACCTAGGAATGTGCCCTGACTGGGAATCGAACCTGCAGTCTTCTGACTTATAGGACCACATTCCAACCAACTGAGCTACACAGGCCAGGGCCAACCCTGCCTTTAGTGTAGCTGATTTCTGTTCTCCCTGTGCCTTCTACCTGGGAGCTTTATCCAACTCTGCACCACCTCCAGGTCCCTTGAGTATATACGGTCAAAGCATCGGGGCCAGTGCGGTCCAAAGGTATTTTTGCCTTTGTGGGCTATATCCTCCATAAAAGGATATTAACAATTATGTTTTGCAACTGCACTCACTGGCATTAAAACAAATATAACCCAGGCTGGATATATTATTATATATTCATTATGATGATACTAATGTTTTTGTTCTGTCTTTAAAAGACGTTAAAATGAAAATGTTTTCCTAAGTCCCTAAGAGCATCATGGGCCCCAGGCGCTGTACCTCATTCCCCCCGGAGGAATGCCCAGAGCGCCTGGCCCTCGCACCGCGCTTCTCCCCAGCACGCATTCCAGCTGCAGGTAAATACTCTCTGCATGGAACCCCGCTAAGAACATCTGCACCTAATGCCCCGAGGTGCCACTCAGAAGGTGAGAGGCCGATAGGCTTCTAGGAAGGACTGCCAGTCTGCATTTTCATTCTTGTATTTTTCTTTTTTTTTAATATTTTATTTATTTACTTTTAGAGAGAGAGGAAGAGGGAGGGCGAAAGAGAGGGAGAGAAACATCGATGTGCGAGAGATACATTGATCCATTGGAGGCCTCTTGCAGGTCCCCAACTGGGGGCCTGGCCTGCAACCCAGGCATGTGCCCTGACTGGGAATCAAACTGGCGACCTTTCAGTTCACAGGGCAGCCTTCAATCCACGGAGCCACACCAGTCAGGGCTGCATTTCAAGAATCAAGTATCAGCCCTGGCTGGCGTAGCTCCGTGGATTGAGCATGGGCCTGCAAACCAAAGGGTCACTGGTTCGATTCCCAGTCAGGGTACATGCCTGGGTTGTGGGCCAGGTCCCCAGTTGGGGACACGTGAGGGGCAACCACACATTGATGTTTCTCTCCCTCTCTTTCTCCTTCCCTTCTCCTCTCTCTGAAAAAATAAGTAAATAAAATCTTAAAAAAAAATCAAGCATCATTAATTCTACTACTTACAAATGGTTGAGATCCACTACAATGACCCATTCAATGTCTGCTTACCTGGCTAAAACTTTGACCCCAGTTAGGGCCGTGTTTCTCTGTGCCATTCTGCATTTCCTCACCAACACAGGTTCGGGCACCTAATAGGTGCTCAATACTCTTTCAGTGAACAAGCAGAAGAAAAGAAATGTGGCTGGCCGTGTTTGTGAGGGTCCATTATGGTCATGGTTGCAGGTCAATAACTATATGTTCAAGGAATGAGTACATTATATGTTATACTGACATTATATATTATTGATATAGTATAGCTATTACATTGATATTACATATCAATGTATCCCTGGCTCCTAAAATATTGCCTGGTGGAGTAGGTCTGCCATCGAGATATGTTGCTGAATGGTTGTCCATGGGGGTCAGCTTTTCATATATTTCACTCTGTTACGACTGCATCAGATCACAGATGAGTCATTTCATAAATCTCTTCCGATGTCCATTTGCATCTGAGATTTCTAATGCCCAAGACATAAGACACCCATGGATTTTACACAGGTAAATACGCAGGTGGTACATCCGGCTGCACTTCCGTACCACATCTCCCTTTCCTTAAGACCAGGGTGAGTGCTGGGGCCTTACTAGTCACGGTGACCTGTCTCCTGGCGACCTTGCTTTGGTGCCAGCAGACTTCTCTCTGCAGGTTTTCTTACAAATGAAAACATTGCAGGAATACCAAGGGAAGCGAAGCCTGCATTAGTGGTTTATAAATAGCAGCAGGGTATCAACACGGGTTTCTGAAAGTCAACTAATGAGAATTTCAGGCTTCTGAAGTATACCTAGCAACTTACGTGTCTCATCCGGGAGTCACGGGAAAGATCTGGGAAGCGGCCGGCGTTTTGTTTTCGGTGCCGCTCCCGTGTCTTCCGGCGGCGGGTCGGGCAGCGCCGGGATTGGGGGTGCAGCAGGCGTGGGCCCCAGGTCCAGCGGGGATTAAAAAGCAGTAGGTCCGGCAACGGACGCTTCCCCCTCTGAAAGAAGATGTTTATCAACACTGTTGAAATATTTGCTGTTGCCTACACTGTGTATTTGTAAGTATTTATCTTGCTGGGTTCCTGGGTTTCTTTGTCTTCTGATCTTAAAATTCGGTGCTGTTCTTCGGGTGGTATTGCGTGTGATGGAAATCCATTATTGCACGGAATGCTTCTTGTGGTGTGTAACCCTGTGATTGAGTCTGTTAAAGGTGTGCAAGGCTAGGTAATGGAGTTACTATAATTTGTTGAACAGCTTTGCAATAAAAATATGACTTTTACTTAAAAAAAGGGGGAGGGCCGTGGCCTGGAAGCTCAGATGGGTAGGGTGGTGTCCTGATACACCAAGGCTGTGGGTTTGATACCCGGTCAGGGCACATACAAGAATCAACCAGTGAGTGCATCAATAAGTGGAACAACAAATAAATGGTTCTCTCTCTCTCTCCCTCTCCCTCTCTAAAATCAATTTAATAAAAACTTTTTTAAGGTATGGGTGAATGGAAAACACGACGTTTGTGGTGGAAAGAAGGGTACTTCTCCATGGAGAAGGAACTGACCGTGATCTATTTATGAGATCCACAGGGAGAATTTGTTTGTGCTGAGGGTCATCCAGGTGTGTTTATCAAGCCAGCATTCTGAATCCTTCAGACAAAGACATTTTTAAAAAATGGGCCCTGGCTGGCATAGCTCAGTGGATTGAGCTCGGGCTGCGAACCAAAGCATCACAGGTTCAATTCCCAGTCAGGGCACATGCCTGGGTTGCAGGCCACAGCCCCCAGCAACTGCACATTGATGTTTCTCTCTCTCTCTCTCTTTCTCCCTCCCTTTCCTCTCTAAAAATAAGTAAATAACATCTTTTAAAAAATTAAAAAAAATAAATTCTGATTATTATACTTACGAAGGAAAGTACTGGCATAGGACCGTTTATGCTAATGTTTGGCTTTATCATTATAAATCTATTTTGCTCCATAAGAATTAAAATGTTCACTGAACTCTCTCCTACAATGAAATCATTTCAGCTTTCTCTCTTGGGGTTTACATGGAGTTCACTTTAAGATGCGAGCCTGCCTACACAGAATGGAAAGCTTAATTAAATGATGCTTGTTCCAGCGTTTTCGTGTGTTCTTCAGTCTGGTACAAGTTTTGATGTTAATCAAGGCAGGTTTTAATGACCCGTCTAAGTTCTGCACACTTCAGGGGTATCTCAGAGACCGCTCTTCTTTCTCTTGTTAAAATTGCACCGTGACATCCACATGGCATGCGCTGCATTTAAAAATATGTGTGTGTGTATGAGAACTGGGCCTTTTATTTTTCACTTCCCCCTTTGAAGGAGGAAGAGATAAATCATGAGAACAGAACTGATGTTAGGAATTTGGTTCCAAACAAAAAAGGAGCTTCCCAGGAAACGTAATAAAGTCTATGCAGGTAAAACTGAACTATGTTCTTTCTATTTTATCATGAATGATGATTCGGCCCAGAATGAGGGCACTGAGCAATTGTGAATTAGCCAAGAAAAATGATATTTTCTTCTACTGCTGGTTTAGTTTATTTAGACCTAACCTTGTTTAGTTTCGTAAAAGATGATGTTTCCCATCTTATACATGTTTAATGACTGAAAAAAAGTTCTGTATATTTAAAAATGTACAAGAAAGATTTATACAAGCAGATACACATATTTTAAAGATGTATTTAAAATACAGGGTCTGCCACAAATAATGCTCCTTTTTTATTACAGAATCTTAAGCATGTAATTCTGCAACAACAGTATCACACTCAAGCTCACCCTATGACCTTTTCTGAAATGTTCAAATAAAACTAGAAATTAGTACACCCACACTATTAGCCTACCAACCACACTCAAGCAGGCCTTACTTCGGCCAGATCCTCTATATTAAAGATGAACCCCGGCTGGGTAGCTCAGTTGGTTAGAGTGTCGTCTCAGATGAGCCAAGGTTATAAGTTCGATCCCTGCTCAGGGTACATATGAGAAGCAACCAATGGCTCTGACTGGTGTGACTCAATTGGTTGGGCACCGTCCCACAAAGCGAAAGGTTGCCAGTTCAGTTCCCGGTCAGGGCACGTGCCTGGGTTACATAGGAGAGACAATTAATAGCTGTTTCTCTCTCACATGGAGGTTTCCCTCCCTCTCTCCCTCCCTTCTCCTGTCTCTAAAAATATAGACATAAAACCTTTTTTTTAAAGCGACCAATGAATGTATAAATAGAACAACAAGTCCATATTTCTCTATCTCCCGTCCTCTTGCTCTAAAATTAATAAATAAAAATTTAAAACATAAACTAACATATATTAAAGATGAAACTAAACTCTTGTTTCTGGACATCTGAGTCACTAAAAAAATGCAATGAAGTCAAACACGTTTTCTCAGGCATCATGGCTAGGTCTAATTTGTCGTTGGCTTCGTTGTGTTTATTTTCTCCTTTTCTGTTTGTTTCTAGTTTGTGTGTTGGTTGCTGGTTTAGTGTTTTTTTTTTTTTCTTTTTTGAAGACTGTAACTATGAGCCCTTCATCTAGTGAATAAAACCCTCCAAGTTTTAACCTCTTGTGATTTAAGTTTAAAAGCCTTTAAAATGAACCCGAATAAATCTGTGTGTCCAAAGCTAGAGCACTGCAGCCTTTATTCTTCAACACACGTCACGTTTTCTGTTTGAGCTCACTGTGCCAGGGCCCCCCCACCCTGTTTGCGTTGCAGCGACTGACCACCGAGTTGGCCGGAAGGTTTAAAGGAAACATTAATGAGCACAAGTGAGGTGTTCGCCCAGATCGGAGTCACACACCTTTCTCAGTGGCTTCCTGTCGGTCCCAGCCTCTGTTTCACCGACACTCCTGGCACAGCTGAAGACATTTCTGCCTCTGGGACACAGGTCAGCGAGCTACCTCCACGGAAGGTTTGCGGGCTGCGTTACCACCACCTGAAGGCAGCAAACGATGACTCAGAACTTGGCCACTGAGCAAGCTGCGCCCGACGGGCTAGTTCGCACTTCCGTGCCTCAGTTTACTCCGCTGTACAATGGGATCTGCCTCACGGGGCTGTGGCAGGGATTCCCGGAGCTAATGCATATAAAAAAACCTTAGAAGAATAGCACGCTACAAAAATGTTTGCCATTATCCCGGTGTGATTTGGGGACAAGTCCCCCTCCCCCAATAGCTGCTGCTCCGAAATAAGAGTCCACTCAGCAGGGAGCGATCTGTAACCTTGGGGGGCGGGGGGCGGGGGGCGGGGCAGGGAAGTCGTTTACTTAAAGAACCATGTTTTCTTTTACATATTCTGAAAATGGGATCCTTCACCGGAGGCAGCTCTTCTGCCCGGTAAAAGTGCCTGTAAGGGAGAGAGAAAATGCTGACTTCTCCCAGCCTGCAGCAGGGGGAGGAGGGACTTTTAGGGCCAAAGGGACTTTTAGCTGAGTAATAAAGCAGTAGTCCTCCCTCCCGCGGCCCTGATTGTAAACTCCGTAACAGAACGTTCAAGGTCTCCTAGGTATTTTACAAAAATCACTGGAGGAAGGCGGCACCAGAATCATCCATTTTTAACCAGTGCTTACGGGGCATATTCTAAGCCAGCCGTCAACATCAGCTTAATGGTTTGTCATGGAAACTCGGGGATATTTTTCTATTGGCCTTAGTGATAACCACCCCTTGTGTGGAATACCCCAAAATAAGGGGGTTTTAAAAAATAATGTTTGTCCTAAATGACAGAAAAAAAAAATCATTGTAAAAAAATGTGAAAAATATACACACACAAAGAGGAAATTAAAACAATCACTGAGGATTGTTAGGAACACCTCGGTGGATGAGAAAGGGTTTTTGAAAAAGTCCCTCATTAGGTGATGCAGAATCTGGGATTTTTAAAGAAAAAAAAACAAAACGTTGGGATACAATAATACCAAAACAAATTCAAGGAGAGAAAGAGGAAGTCATTTTACACAACTGCTAGAATCTAGACAACTTCCTTCTCAAATAGGTGAAAAAGGACGAGGAACTTCAAGGTAGGAAGTAGAAACAAGACTTGAATGTTCCTTGGGAATTCTAGGAGCCCAAAAGCACCGCCTGAGCCACCGGCCCAGGAGCCACGAAGTCGGGGTGTATAGGGACATTCACACCCAGGTTACAAGGGACAGGGCGAGGGTGGGGTAGGGTAAGGGGATCTCTGCCAGGAGTCCGGGACTGAAGTTTGGGCTCTGCCATTGATTAACTTGGTGACCTTGCAAAGGTGACCGTCTCTCCCAGGTCCACTCTTACCTTGCAGAGTGCTATTAAGATATTGTATCTGTAAAATCCTTTTAATAGACCAATGTAAACATTAGGCCTTACGTGAAGGAGGCACAATTCCAGGCTTTTCTGGATTGCCCAGATCCAACCCTTTGTTTTCTTGTCTGTATTATTTATCTACGTGGATTTGCAGTTGCTTGTAAAGGTGAAATAAGCTGCTTCCTTTGGGCCTATTCAGAAACTTGGTTGGTTTTGCCTAGTGAATTTCTCCCAAGTTACATGTGATCAACAGGTGCCCGGAAATATTCGTCCTCAGCAAGAAAGAGACAGGGGACGCTGTCCCGAGGTTAAAGCCACCTTACTGACAGGTTTTTTGTTTTGTTTTGTTTTCAGTTTTAGTTTACACTCAATATTCACCTCACTCACAGTTTATTCCTGACACAACATGTGACTGTCTTTGAACAAGGATGGACCTGTCCTCTTGATAAAGACTTAAGTACCCTTGACAAATGGATCCAGAAGTTGGTGTTTCCTCCCCAAACACAGCCTCATCTGTACCCCATCTCTGGCCAAATTCTGTAGAGCTCTGGCCATAAATACGTAACATCTCCTAAAAACACGGGCCTGCCTATCTGGGAGCCCACGCCCATTTGCTGTCCCACATTGAAACCTGGAGGCGGGCCAAGGGTATGGACAAATAATGGCTGTTCCAGAGCTAGTTAATCATAGCCCCCGCTCCCGCCCCCCCCCCGGGGGGGACAGAGGCCCCTCCCTTCAGGACCCAAGCTGGTAGTGGAGACGCATCTGAGCCTGTCATCCTGATGGGACAGTCACCCTTGAGGGCATCAGGAGTCTTTGTTCAATTACTCCAGCTACTGATTGACTTTTTTTTCTAAATTTATTGATTATTGAGAGAAAGAGGGAGAGGGAGAGAGGCACCGATCTGTTGTTCCATTTATTTATGCATTCATTGTTTGTTTCTAGTATGTGCCCTGACCGGGGATCCGACCTCAACCGTGGCCCAGCAGGACACCGCTCTAACTCACTGAGCCACCCGGCCAGGGCTGGTTGGCTTTTCTGAGCCTGCTTTTGGCGTAGGTAGGAAAGGAGGAGGCAAAAAAAAAAAAAATGGTGTAAGCAAGTTTCGAAATCTTAGACCATTTCATGAATGACTCAGTGTTTCCTTCTGGAAAAGTGCGATAATTGGCTTTCATTAATAACTTAGCTGGGGAGAAGGTTCTAAATATGGAGGATTCTGTGTACTCTCCGAATCCAGCCATCCTCCGATCTTGGTTTTTATAGCTTCCCCAGAAGGAATTCCATTCAGTTGATAACACGGGCTTGCTGAAAAATAACAAAATAACCTGTGACATACTTCCTCCTTCAGGCTTCCTGTTCTTTCTGAGAAAAGCGTTGAGGTTGTCTTTCTCTCTCTTTCCTTTTCTTTTTCTATTTAAAAATATTCAAAATATAAAGCCTCAAATCAATATAACCTTAAACTTACACAATGTTATGAGTCCATTATCTCTCTCTAAAGCTGGATAAAATATTCAAAATATGTCCAAAGCTATTACTCTTCTTCAAGAGACTAGAAAAGAATAATGTGTCATTTATCTCTTTATAGAATGAGAATGTCATAGTGCATTCCTTCAGTGTGTGAAATGTATAACTAAGTATGTTTCAAATATTATTTTTAATTTGGGTGCATTTCAAGTTTAGAATTAAAAGAAAAAACAAACAAAGACATTAAACCTCTGTGTCTTTCTGTCTCTCTCTGCACATAAACAGTCCGAGTTCTGATACAGAAGACATCCATTCTTCCGGCATTACTGATGTTGAATCCAGCTCAGAGCTATAAACCCAGAAGATGTCTCAAATGACTCATTACTGGAATAAATGTTGCTAATGTTAAAGGTATGCAAATAGAGCTTAAACGGGTGAAGGAAGACTCTGCAATTCAATAAATAAAGTTGAGAATGTTACTGTGGTTACCGTGGACTCTATTTGCATACAGGCTTATCTTGTTTTTAAAGCAGGAGGGGGAAAAAAAAAAGAGGAGGAAGAGAAAAATCCCAACTTTCACCGCCTGTTCTCAAAATACAACCTCTTTTAAAAAAGGCCCAACAGTTCAAGACACGTTAACCCGCAAAAGGCGCTTTGTGCAGAAGAGTCCAAAACACGTTCCACATTTTCTAGTGTGTAGAGTGCAAACACGGGACTGGCTTTAGGTCATCTTCCTGAGCAAATTGCACAATCAGGCTTTTTGTCACTCAAGTCTGGTGTGTTAGGTCAGGGCTGAATCTGTCACTACTCAGGTTTCAGGAGTGGACCTGCCTGGGTTTTTGGGCTGATCGCTAGTGGGTCCTTGGCTCACCTCCCAAGTCAGACTCAGAGCCAGACGGAAACAGAATGAGAGAGAGAGAGAGAGAGAGAGGGAGGGAGAGAGAGAACCCCATAGTAGATCCTGCTGCTATTTATCCAATTACAGATCTTCCAACGCTGAATCCAGTGAATGAAAGAAAGCCAGGGTGCCTCGTCATTTGGGAAGGAAGGCGCACACTGTACATCTTATTTATGTCTGCGTAAGCATATATTTATCCACCTTGGGCTCCGGAGGAAAATGTGCTTCAGTGCGATTGCTCATCCATGTAAGGTGGAAATCGTTCAAGGAAATAAGATGAGCAAAGTCCATCCTGACTCAGGAAGAGAATGGATTTGAATAAATGCTTCAGAAAAATGTCTAAATTAGTCACACCCTCGTAGGTAGGACGGGGCGGGGGGGTGGGGCGGGGGCGAAGCTCACCAGGGGCGGGGGCTCCGCAGAAGCCCCCCCCCTTCCCCGCCCCCCCCCCCCGCGGGGCACTCACAATGCAGCGTCTCCACCGCCGCCCCTCCCGTTCAGTTCGGTGAAGACCCGGGCGGGAAGAGTCTAGAGAAGCCGGGAAGGACCCTTGGACTACAAGCCATGCGAACGCTGTAGAAAGATTCATTTCGTGAAGACCTTTAGGTGTTTTTCTTTTCCATGGGTATTTAATCTAGCTTTGGGGACCGTGGCCAAGGCTTTTCTGACTGTCCTACTCGTGGACAAAATGGAGCAGGTTTTCGGTTTGGAGTTCCTGTGCACCCCCGCCCCCATCCCCCACCCCCAAATAAAGTTGGATTCTGAAACGGAAAGTGAGACAAGGGAGGAGTGATAAGAACCTTATGCACTAACAAAAGGAGGTGGTATGGTTCTTATTTCATGAGCTTGGTCCCTTAAGATTTTAGTACAGACACGTGCATTACTGTACTTAAAAAAAATAAAAAAAAAAAAACCACCGTACACATGTCTATTAACTTCTTTTTAAAAGAAGTTAATACCTGCTTCCGATACCCAATTCAAGAGGTACAAAGGGGACACAGCAAAAGTCAGTCCCCTCCCACTGTGGTTCCCAGCCTCCCAGGTCCTCTCCCTAGAGGTCACCACTGTGACCAGAGAGATTTTATTTTATTTTTTAAAGAAGATAATTACCCTGTCAATGTGTTTCTCCTTTACAATGTAAATACACTTTTGTTGTCCTTATTTCTGGATAATTCCCTCTGAAATACCATAAGGTACAGAGGGATTAAAAAAAAAAAAAGAGTTTTGGTGGCCTGACACCAGATTTATTGTTAGGCTTTTAATTCAACTGTCAGTGAAAACTGTTTCTTTTTCTGTTTGACTTTGCACAGATACTCTGCCCCATCCTGCTCCCCCAATGGGAGTTACAGGAGGGGGTGAGGGGCAGTCAGGAGTTAGCCCAGCATCTGTATTTTCTAAAATTTTACAAGAGAAGGAAAACAAGACGTGACTGAAGACGCTAACATTTTTAATGCTTGAGCAACACCATCGTTTTCCTGATTAAAATATCAGGGGGAAAAGAGCAAGAGACTCCCAAGTACTAAGCCATCTTTCAAGAGCTGCAAGCGAGTGCCGACAAAGCAGCTGTGGTTGCTGCCGAGTGTTATCATAAACATAAAACAGTATTTATGATCAGAAAGCCTACTGTTGCCCTGGCTGGCGTAGCTCAGTGGATTGAGTGTGGGCTGTGAACCAAAGCATCGCAGGCTCGATTCCCAGTCAGGGCACATGCCTGGGTTGCAGGCCACAGCCCCCAGCAACCGCACATTGATGTTTCTCTCCCTCTCTCTCTTTCTCACTCCCTTCCCTCTCTAAAACTAAATAAATAAATAAAATCTTTAAAAAATATTTTAAAACAAAGAAAGCCTACTGTTTATTGTACTAAGTTTGAAACCTGCAGAAATCGCCCGTAAACCCGACATACAACACCCAGACACCACCACAAAAGCTAGAAGGACGCTCTCATTGGATCTTCGCACTCACCGTATGTAAGTACAAGCATTCCCAGAGTTTGCAATGGCCTCAGAAAAGACCAGAGGTACATAGGCCCAGCACCAATATTCTTCTATCCCATTGTGCAGCTGTCCCAAATAATTTGGAGTCACCTGCTGGGGCCTCTATTGTCTTCTATTTACATTTGTCCGACACACATTTAAACATAGTTTCACTGGTATCTACGAAATGTCCACGCCTATCCCCATAGTTTGGAAGATGGTATATATATATTTTTTAACGTTATTCAGGACATTCTGTATCAGTTCAATAAATATAAATCAAGTTTGAATATTGAGGATCTGATTGGCCTTTTTAAAAAAAGATTCTATTTTTTAAAAGATTTTACTTATTTATTTTTAGAGGGGGGGAGGGAGGGAGAAAGAGAACATCAATGTGTGGTTGCTTCTCACACACCCTGCACTGGGGACCTGGCCCACAACCCAGGCATGCGCCCTGACTGGGAGTCGAACCAGAGGTCCTTTGGTTTGCAGACCGGCTCTCAGTCCACTGAGCCACACCAGCCAGGCCTGAGTTAGCCTTTTTTAATGGGTACATTTGGGTATGTTTTGACACCTACGAAAAGCCTGGGAACAGACCCCAGAGACTGTATCAATATTCCATCAACTCCCCTGGCAGTAGCTTTTTGGCTTGATCGACATAATGATTCATTGACGCTTGTAATGTTATTTTTCAGTTGTGTGCCTGTGGCACTTAAAGTAAAAAGGACAAAAATAAGTTTGAGGGGGGAAAGGCCCATTTTAATTGCTTTCAAATGTTCCAATAAAACTCAAACCCATACACTCTTGCTCAAGAATTTCCTTGCCAGATTATTGCATAGTTGCTTGCCAGATCTCTCTAGCTTTCTCCCATTTTCTCATTCTTAGGAACTGCAGGCAATATTAATGTACATAAATATGTTCAAAGGGCGTTTAAACATTCAAATGTCATAGGAAAGAAGTTTTAAAAATCAGATCTCCACGCTTAAAAACAACTAAACGTTTATGAGTCAGAAAATAGCAAAATAATCTTAAACTCCGAAGAAGAAAGTTAGGTTTTTTGTTGTTGTTGTTTTTTTTTTTTTGCATTCATGGTTAAATAACCATTTTGTTATCTTCAACTGTTGTTCCGACTGAGAACATCCCGGTAAACGGCCAGTCTCTGTGACTAAGGAAATATTCCAACTTACGATCCACCGATAGGAGAAGAACTATCAGCAAGGCCAGGAGGCCCCGTAGGTCACTATCAAACAGCCAGTGGCACTGGCACGGGCCCAGCTAGATGGTGATGGAGCAGTGGTTGTGCCCAAACCGTGACAAGTGTAAAAGATTATTTCAGTCCATTGAACGACAGCAGGTGGGCACCGTGCCGCAGAAGAGAACAGAATGCGCTGTGGGTGGTGGGTGTCCTGTGTTCAAAACAGAGGCTTCGAAATTATTCCAGGGTGAAATTCCAGAGTTTCCTTGATAGGATCTGCAGTGTTGCTTGAAAATTATGAAAGAGGTAACATTTTTAATAACTTGGAAAAGCGAAGTGCAGAAATTTTGTTTTCTGATACATATACAGAAATGGAAGGAAATGATACTTTAGAGTGAATTCAAATATTTTTTTTTTTTGCCCTGGCTGGTGTGAGTCAGTGGACTGAGTGCCCGCTTACAAACCAAAGGCTCACCAGTTCGATTCCCAGTCACGGTACATGCCTGGATTGCGGGCCATGTCTCCAGTGGGGGGGCGTGAGGGGCAACCATATGATACTTCTCTCTCTCTCTTTTTCCCTCCCTTCCACTCTGTCTAAAAATAAATAAGTAAAATCTCTAAAAAAATAAACACCCCAAATATCATCTTTTTGTCACAAGCAAAAGTCTCTTAGATATGAATGCTACCCCCAAATATTCATAAGAACAATTTTACTTCAACCTTGATTTCTTTGACTGAAAGAAAGCTCAGCTTCTTGGGTTCAGGACCATACCTCACAGTACACCGTCTTTATATTATTTTCAAGAAAAAAAAATCTATGACATGGGTAAGTCTCTAGAAAGACAATGTGAAGGTCACAGGGCACTCTTCAGGTGCCCACATAGTATCTTCTGACCCAGGGACAGAGCAGGGAAACCGATTCAGGGGTAGACTCAAATCATTGCTCCTACGTGACTCAGGAACACGAGAAGGCCAAGGTCTATTTAATTTTTTAAGCTGTGCCGTTGGCTCCGGACTCAGCTCGATACACTTGTTATTTAAAGTCAATGAATTTTTCAGAGAAAGACAATGACCATAACGTGGAATCTAATGAACACACTGAACAAACAAGCAAAATAGAGACAGATTGTAGGTAGAGAGCAGGCAGACAGCTCTGGGGGAGGGGGTGGGTGGGGACGTTGGGAGGGTGGAATGATGGAACAAAAGAAAAAATGAAGAACTCACCGATGGGTGTGGTGACTGCAGGAGGTGGGTGGGGGGGTGGAAGAGAGGGTGTGAAGGGGATAAATGGTATATGTATTTGGTAAAAAAAGAAATAAAAGAAGCCATGGTAAAAAAAATAGTAAATGAATTTTCAGCTATATCTTTCATCATAATTGTCATTTAGTGTTAGAAGTAATTCATAGCCCTGGCTGGGTAGCTCAGTTGGTTAGAGGATCGTTCTGACACATTAAGGCCGGGGGTCAAGACATATGTAAGAATCAACCAATGAGTGCATAAATAAGTGGAATAACAAACTGATGTTTTTTTCCTCTCTCCTTTCCTTTCTCTCTAAAATCAATAGATTTAAAAAAAAACAGCTGCTTTTTCTTTTCTAAATTTTATTTATGTATTTTTAGAGAGGGAAGGGAGGGAGATAGAGAGAGAGAAACATCAATGTGCAGTTGCTGGGGGCCATGGCCTGCAACGCAGGGATGTGCCCTGACTGGGAATCGAACCTGCGATGCCTTGGTTCGCAGCCCGCACTCAATCCACTGAGCTACGCCAGCCAGGCATATTTTTCTTTTTTTTAAAGAGGTAATTCATTACTCTGGAGGATCAGAAGGGAGGGGCTTTCATTCTTAGGAAATCCAATCAAGGGGTGGTCAGCCCCACTAAACAGCTTCAGGCCTTCTCAAATGCCAGGAGATGTGGTCAGAAGAAACAAAACTCCTAAGTAGACCTTCTTTGCTCCTTCCCAGACACCTAAGGGGTCAGGTTTGCCAGTAAGGCGAACGTGCCGGCTTCTGCTGCACTTTAAGATTGTACGCTTTTCAGCCCTGGCTGGCATAGTTCAGTGGATTGAGCTCGGGCTGCGAACCAAAGTGTCGCAGGTTCGATTCCCAGTCAGGGCACATACCTGGGTTGCGGGCCACGACCCCCAGCGGCCACACATTGGTGTTTCTCTCTCTCTCTCTCCCTCCCTTCCCTCTTGAAAGGTGAATGGGTAAAATCTTAAAAAAAATAAAATAAAAAAAAGACTGTACACTTTTCTTATCTAACTTCTGGTTTACCGTTGAAGTACTTAATTAAAAACCAAATATAAACCGATTTAGTGGGCAAAGCGGAGCAGAATTCTTCGAAAAGACATAGTTTCAGGAAGAAAAAAAACTAAAAGGAAAAAACGGAATAATCCATGGTAGCACAAACTGAGGACCCCTCCAAGTGGGGAAAAAATGTTTTCCAGAGTTTTTTTAAAAGTGTCTGCCAAATCCGCCCATCACCTGCTGGGCGGTATTCACATTTCTCCCCCCGCCCCCCCTGCCCCCTGTGCCCATGAGTTTTTCCTCTTTTTTTTCTTGGTTTGCTCAATCCCTATTTCACATTTCTTTAAAACCTCAGAGTTCAAACTAAACAATTGTGAATAAGGGTTACATCCAGTATTCACATGGAAAATGTCTCCTGAGAGTTTGACATTCCAGTTAAGGTTGCAATCTTGTCAAAGACGATCAAAGATATCACGCTGGAAAATTGTAATCTTGTCTGGAAATCTTCCTCACGCTCCTGCATCCTGTCTGAGTTCTGCCGGAGCACTTTAGTACAAACCAGGAACTTAATTTAAGTAATTCTTACTAAAAAAGAAACTTCTGGCCCAGCACAGTTACTTTGAATCTTTTGACTGTCAATAATGAAGAGAAGAACTGTTGTGTTTTCCAGTGGGTGAAGCATTCCTCTATCCCTCTCCCAACGGTGATCTCATACACAGGGCGCCCATGAAGTCCAGCAACAAGAACATGCAGAAGGTCATCACGACATCTGCAATCTGCAGACATTAGACTACCGTGGGTGGCACAGGGGGTGCCAGAATGAAACAGGACAAAACAAAACCCAAGGAAAGTGGTTGCACAAAATCAAGTCAATGGAAGAGCACCATGCAGATTTCCAGCCTTCACAGAAATCCTCTGTGTGAACCCGTGGGGCGTTTTGGGCCAACTGAGTAGCTGGATGAAATGGGAAACTCCGCCGCAGGAAGTGCTGCTGCTGCTAATTAAGGAATGTGGAACCCTTCCTTCTGAGTCAGCTGGGCGGTATGTGGGACTCTGTGCTGCTTGCATGATGATTGCATGAAACTTGATAAAGAAAACCAGAGTATCTTGCTACTTAACATTTAGGAGGCAAGAGGTGGGGTGTGTGTGTGTGTGTGTGTGTGTGTGTGTGTGTGTGTTTAAATGGTTCCTAATCTTTAAAATGGCTCCTTGCAGCTGGCCTTTTTTTTATCAGCTGATTGTATTTACAGCATCATCTCCTGGGATGGCTTGGTGCTATCCCATAGACAGGATATGGACCATTTACGAGTTCACGTTTTCGGGTGCACCGCCTTATCGTGGCGTTCTGAGGTTTTGCTACTATTACACAGCAATAAAAACATCTCTTGGGGACTGTCAGGTCTTACTTAGTTCTAATTTCTTTTTGGAAAAATCAATGTTATTTTTTTTAATTTCAAATGTATTGTAGGCATATTATAGAAAATAATTCAAGGAAAACAGGAGATAGGAAAAGGTGGTGTAACTCTCATGATCAGAAAACTAGTTTAAAAAATTTTATGTGTGGCCACCAGCCATATATGGTTAATTTAAAAAATATATAAAAATTTTGAAATGTACATAAAGCAGAGAGAATAATAAAATGAACTGTTTATCACAGCACCCAGTTTTGCAGTTTCAAGGTGTTAGGCTCATTTGCTTTGGTTCTTCCTTTTTTAAATTTGCTAACATATTACAGATTCCAAGGTATCATGTCAATTCTCCTAGATGCTTTAGTATATGTCTCTAAAATATACATATACATTTTTTCTAGTAGCTCATAACACCATTAGCACAGCTAATGAATTAACAATGAGTCCTCAGTATCACATAAGACACTGTCCATACTAAAATTTCCCTGATAAGAAAAGCAATTTAAAATTTTTATGTATTCCTATAGCCTTCCTTTTTGCTTACTAATATGAAAATTTATAGTTTGTTAAAAAATATGATTTTGCATTTTGACTTTTTTTTTCAGTTTTGCTATTATAACTATATCCCCACAGCATATTTTTCAAAACTTTACAGTTTGACATGGCTGTGTGCAAGAGAGGGGGGTGGTGTGTAGCTTGGGTGATTAATCATTCCTCTATTTGTCTGTTTCTCCGTCTATCCGGAGAGCGTTTGTGTGTTTTTCTTCCTCTCATAGTAAACTTGTTGCCATGAATATCTTTGTTCATAACACCTTCTCCTAGATTAGGGCTATTTCCTTAGGATTCATTCCAGGATTCTTATTGCTGCACCCAAATGTATGAACATGGCAAGGCCCTTGACTTGTCTCCCTGAGTTGTTTACAAAGGGACTGTACCAATTTGCACTTCCACTTACAAAGGATGAGAGAGCCTCTCCTAAAGTGTTTCAAGGCTGTGCTTTTCAGAGCTCTTATAAAATCATTGGCTAGGGCTGGCTTGTGTTTGTCTTATAGTCATAGCCATCTCCAAATAAATAAATACACATTTCTATAGCTCTGAAAACGTGGCATGCGCAGACTGCCAAACAACCACTAACTAACTTTGATTAGAAGAGAAACCGGTCTATTTGAAAATGTGGTAATGAGATAGTTTCCACCCCCCGGGAAGCCCAGTCCTGGAGGGGGGAGGGGAGCCTGCGTTGCTTCTAGCCTCTCTTCCCATCCTGAAGAAGGTAGAAATGAACAGGTCAGCGTTCTCTCCGTTTACTTTCCTATTTTTTTTTTTTAAAGCGGGGTATGGTATTTGTGTCCATGTGGCTGAGTTGAGGATGCAGAAATACGGGTTGAAAACTAGCAGAAAACTTCTGGTGGCGGGCGTTTCCTGTAAACGCAGCCCCATCGTACCGGGTAAGAGAGGATTAAGGCAGAGAGCCATTTTAGCTTCGAGTCCAAATTCTACTTTGTTTCCTTGGGGACACGTTGTTCTTAGTTGTTGACTTCCAATGAAATTGCCTCAGAAACTGTTTATTTCGGTGCATAGCTTTCTTATTTTCTGTAAGGAATAGAGCATATCAGTTACAAATCCTTGCAGAAAATTCAGTTGTGTTGGCTTGGAGAAATTTATGTGACAGATTTTTTTTTTTTTTTTTTTTTTAAGGCAGGGAGAAAGAAAAACTATCTCATTACTGTCGTGTTTATGGGGGAGAAAAAAAAAAGGAGGAACTTGATAAGAAACTATTTAGCAAGATGGTCTTTAAAAGCCCAACATGTGAATCTTGATGAATCTTTGTTTTTTTCTCTCTCTTATTTTTTTGGAAAAAGTTAAGATGATCCCATTACCCTCATTTGTTCCTCCCTGTCTCCACCCCACTCAGTGACACTGGGGCCGTTCCTCAAAGCAAGTGGGGACAAAACACGATCTCTTAAAATATTTTTAAGAGGACACACAGGCTTGGCATTTGTAAAAAAAAAAAATCAACAAAATGTGCTAACCACATTTTTAACAAAGTTGTGAAAGCAGCCAGAGGGCTCTAGTAAGGGGAGGGCTGTTTTAGAGTAGGGAGATATCCAGGAAGAATAATAGCTAATGTGATTTTGGCTGACATTTGAGTGGTCACCATGGGTCAGGCAGTTTTAAGGTTTCATCCCAGTTGGCTCATTTAATGCTCAAAAGTGCCCGATGCGCTGGGCGACTGTTTTCTTCCCATTTTACAGGTGAGGCCGAGAGATTGGGCCACTGAGCTGAGGGCTCCCAGCAGCCGAGCCGTAGAGGCGGCATTTGGGTTCAGACAGCCTCTGAAGGTTGTGTTTTTACTCAGTTCTGCTTTCTGGGAAAATTTGCCCGCGTTGGGAGCTGCTAGGCAAAAGCCCGTCTGCTGATAGTGGAGGGGCGAGGTAGGGTCTCTTTGAGTCACCGATTGAAATTTAGGGCAGCTGTCTATGAGCTTGGGTCCAGACTCTTAATTTCTTGGCCACCTTGCGTCCGTTAGGGGCGTGGCTCTGATTTTAATCTCTTTTCCAGGATTTTCCCCAAATCTCAGTGTCCTCTTGGAGGGCGTGGCCGGAGAGGGCACGCTATATAATCCGGAGACTCGCGCGCGTTCATTCCACCTTCTTCCCCGGCGCGTCTCACGCTCGTCTCCTTCCGTGGCCGCTCAGGTCTTCGTTGGAGAAGGTGCCCAAGGGACACCGAAAGGCAGACTGTCTCCCAGCGTCCTGAGCGTCGCTCAGATCCAGGTACGTGGCAGGTTTTCCTCTACACTTCGTCTTGCTCGGTGATTTTCAAACTCACCTGCCTTTCGTCCAGCGATGCTGGCGAGTTAGGTTCCGGAGCGGACAAATCCCAGTCCAAATCCGACTGTTTCCCGTGCCTGCTGTAAACACACTCGTTTCTCTGTCCCAGTCCAGGAGTAAAACTACCCTGGCTGGGCCCTGGGGTGGTTAAGCACAGACCCGGCCCGGCCAGCTTGAGAGCTTCTGCGCCCGGGGCAATGGTCTTTCTAATAGGAGCGTGTCTTGAGTGCTTGCTATGTGCCACATTCTCCGCGAGCATTTTATAAGTGGGGACTTATTTATCCCATCCAAGTACACCTGTCAGTGAAATACTCTTCCCTGCATGTGGAATATGGGGAAACAGAGGCAAAGGGAGATCAAGTCTAGTGCCAGCGGCAGGACACCTGGAAGCCCGGCGTCTGGCTTGAGTCCGGACAGCCGGATCTAAGAGCTCAGTAGGCGTCTCACCGCCGCTCAGGGGTCGCCCTCTCCCGTGGGCGATGGGACGGACTCCGCCTGGCTCTCCAGAAATGGTGCGTATCATGCGCTTGGCCTATAGAGAAGTACTTGATCAACGATCGCCATTCTTCTCAATTCTCCTAAAGCCAAGGTCAACCACTCAGTCCAAACAAAATGGCGTGAGTCAGCATGGGCTGTTAGTTAGATCAGGCTGGAATGTCCGCGTTATTCTTGTCGTGGAACCCAAGGAAGTTAGAAACGTCCAAGTCAGGAGGCGAGCCAACCTCGGACGGCTACAGTTTCCTCATCTGCCCAGTGAATTAAATATACAGGTTATTAGGGGAACTAAAGAACGCCATGATTGGGTCATTCGCATGTGGAGTTAAGATGGCACATAGCAGGGGCTCAAAAATTGTACGGTTCCGCCCTTTTCTTATCCTTATCTCTGTTTACTGTTATTGTGTTGTGAAAGTACTCTGAAAATACCAGCACACTTAAATACCTGAGCGATTTCAGGCAGGGGGGGCAGGCTATCCACATTACTCTTCCAGGAGTATCCAGTATTTGGTTTTATCAGTCTGTTGATAATACTCTTAATATTCAAACTGGGTCATTATTCCTTCGCTCGAACCATTCCGAGACTCTCAGGTTCATTCAGAGTAAAATCTGATTTTTTTTTGTCCTTTTGTTTTTGTCATTTCCATCAACTTTATTGGTGTGCCATTGGTCAATAAGATTATATAGGTTTCATGTGCACAGTTCTATAATGTATCACCTGTATGTTGTATTGTCTGTTGACCACCCCAAGGCGCAAGTCTCTGTGTCACCATTTATCCTTCCTTTACTTTCTTCTACTTGCCCCGCCACCCTTTAGAATTAAAATTTGGTCTTTATGGTGACCCAACAACCCCATCTTAATTTTTTTTTAGTGAGATGTTTCATTTATTTTTTAAAGATTTTATTTATTTATTTTTAGCACGGGGAAGGGAGGGAGAAAGAGAGGGAGAGACACATCGATGTGTGGTTGCCTCTCACACACCCCTTCCTGGGGTCCCGGCCCACAGCCCAGGCAGGTGCCCTGACTTAGAATCCAACCCGCAACCCTTTGGGCAGCAGGCCGGCACTTAATCCACTAAGGTACACGAGCCAGGGCTATTTTTATTTTACTTACTTATTGATTATAGAGAGAAAGAGGGGGCGGGGGGAGAGGACGTGGATCTGCATTCCCACCTGTCCACGCATTCGCTGGTGGATCCTTGGACGTGCCAGGACCGAGGTGGCACCTGCAATCTTGGCTATGGGGACAACGTTCCAACCAGCTGAGCTACCCCACCAGGGCCTCTGTCTTAATTTTCTCACGCCACACAAGCCGCCATGCCATACTGGCTTCCATGCTGTTCCTTGAGGTCTTTGCATGTCCATCTCTTAGCCTGGAATGCTCTCTCCCCTCAACCCGCATGGCTCCCACCGTCGTCCCCTTCAGATGGCCACTCAGATGTCTTCATCTGTGAAGTCCACGTGGCCTAGCCTATCCCACCCACGCTCTTCACCCCCTGGCCCCTTGGCTCCGTTCCCTTTATTTCTTCCCCCATAGTAGTTACCACTTAATACTCTAGGATATTATTTAATACAGTACGTTAACTCCGGGAGGATAGGCATCTTGTCAGGTTTGCTTTCGAGCTGCACCCCCAGTCCCTAGCGCAGTGGCCGGCACACGTGGGGGGGGGGGGGCCTTAGGAAACACTGGTCGAGCGCACCCGGGGAGCACGCCGGTGTAACCCCCGGTGTGGGCCGCACTTCCTGTGTGCGGCGGCCATACTGCCCCGCGTGGAGGGAGCGGGCGGTCCCTCGAGGGGCCCGGAGCCCGCGCTGCCGCCGCCGCACACGGCCGCGTCCGGGGCGAGGCCCAGCCCGGCCCACCCAGGTCATAAAGGAGGCGCCGAACAAAGGGTGACTGTCGGCGAGACGGTGGTGGCCCGGGCAGAGTGGGCCCTGGCGGGTGGGGTGGGTGCGGATTGATCTCGGCAGACGCGTGGCGCGAGGGGTCGGCCGTTCGGCGCCGTCGGGGCCGCCGGTGCGAGCGAGGCCCCGGGGAAGCGGAGGATGGTTTCTCCAGCGCGTGTCGGAAGGTAGACATGCCGAAAATTGCACTCACCGTGTTTTGTTCCCTAGGGCGTTGAGTAGTTTGGGGTTCTATGCTGATTTGCACTTTATTCCCGCCCATCAGCCACCCCGTGGGCCGCCTTGCTGACTAGGTCCCTTCCCCTCCGTGGGATTCTGTGTTAATAGGCAACTAAGTTTTATCTGTTTATTTTTAGAGAAGCGAAGGGAGGGAGGGAGACACACACACGTTGATCGGTTGCCTTTCATAGGCGCCGGGACAGGGGACAGAACCCACAGGCCAGGCATGTGCCCCGACCCAGAATCGGAACTCGGCCCGTCGCTTTGGCGAGGAGGCCCCGACCAAGTGAGCCACACCTGTCAGTGCAATAGGCAACCAAGTTTTAATTACGCAGGGAAAACATGAATATGTTTTACATGCAAAAAGACCAAAATATTTAGCCACCACCCGACGTGACGGTCCTGGGTCCTTGTCCACATTTGGGCAGGAACCGCTTTTGGTTCAGGTCTTCCCAACGTCTGCATGTGCCCATATTCCTTCTTCCTTAGTTGTTTACCTGTTTACATAGAATTCTTCCCTTCTTTCTTAGTTGTTTACTTGTTTACATAGAATTCTTCCCTTCTTTCTTAGTTGTTTACTTGTTTACATAGAATTCTTCCCTTCTTTCTAGTTGTTTACTTGTTTACATAGAATTCTTCCCTTCTTTCTTAGTTGTTTACTTATTTAGATAGAATGGTCATTTATTAATTTTAGGTGCACTACATAGTTATATGGTATTTTTACATATTATGAAATGATACATACACATATTATAATCTATGGGTATGTAAACACAGGTGTATATTGCATACATAGTGTATGTGTATACACATACATACTTATGTTATACACATACACATATTTTCTTTTGGAAAATAGTATTGTAGTGTATGTTGAAACAAAAGTGGCATACCTTTTTGCAGCTTGAATCTTTTTAAAATTTTTTAAACTGTGATGTCTTGGTGATTTAACCATGTGGGTCCATGTGGCCCTAGTTCATTCTTCCCACCTTACTGCCTATATTCTTAAGTTTGTGTATACCACAGGTCGTGCGTCCATTTTCCTTCTGATGGACATGTCAGGCGTTGCTAATTTTTCACTGTTATAAACTGTTGTAGTGAACATTGTTGGGGACCTGAGGGATTATTTATTACTCTCGGGCAGATATTACATACTATCTCTTATTTATGCTTTAATTTGTTTAATGCCTGTTTCTCCTATTAAAATATAAGCTCCACAAGGGCAAAAACACAGTTTGTTTTGTCCCTCACTCTTTAATTACTGCCTTGGCCAAGTGCCTGAGACGAAGGAGTTGTCAGTAAATACTTGTGGAATGAGTGCAGGTTTGGCTGGGACCAGGGGCTGGCCTTTGCATGCTTAGAGAGGGACTGATGACTTATTTTGGTGCAGTGTGTAATTTTACACAGGGCTGTAGCAGATGGTTATTAGTGGGTTTAGGAAAGAGTGTTCTGGGCTAGGAAGCATAGGGGTTCAGGAGGCTCCGTGATGAGATCTTTGTCCAGATCAAAAGGAAACAAACAAGGGACATGAAGGAAAGTAAGGGTGCATTTGTGAGCAGTTGGGTTGATAGGATCTGGAGGTGCACTAATTGATTAGCTCTGAGGGGCAATGGAAAGTCCCACAGGGAGGGTTGGGACCTAGTCTGGGACACTTTCATTTTGTAAACATTTATTGCCCCCCAGCTCTATGCAAAAAGCACCAATTTGCACCTTCAAAGGAGAGTGCAGGCCTGTGGGGGAAGTGGGATGAGTACACAAGCGCACCAAGAGCGCAGGGGAGTGCTGGAGGCTGGAGGGGACTAGCCCTGGGGCCACCCAGTGATCGCTTGCTGTTCCAGGAACGGGGGAGGGGAGGGGGTTTAGGCTGAGGCTGCTTCAGCCAGGCCCCAGAGCCACACACAGCAGACTGGCAAACCCTCGGGGTAGGGCGTCCAGAAATGTGCATCGGTGTAGATGTTTAGAAAGTAAGGAAATTCAGGTTGGTGAGCTGAGGTTTGACCTCAGGTTCACATGGCCCGTTGGCCTTTTGACCTTAGGCAGGCTACTTCACCATCCTGAGCCTCAGTTTCCTCTTTTTAAAAAAGGCGGTAACGACATAAAGGGCGAAGATTGATGAGATTACAGTGGGTCCAGTGACAGGTGTTCCCCCATCAGGGACAGCACGGGTTCAGTGGTCCTGCCCTGGACACAGGACTGCTGGGTCCTGTTGGCCATGCCCTCTGTGCAGCCAGGATGAGCTCGTGGAGGAGATAATCTGTCGAGGAAGAAACACTTGAGTTCAGTAGTTCTTTCAGTTTTATTTCCGTTTCCTTTCGGTGGTTTCCTGGTGCTCTGGGAGGAAAATCCCAAGTGGCTGGCCAGGTCCTGCCGGCTGCGCTCAGACACTCTGTCTCTATCCGAAGGGACGTTGGGAGTTTTGGCAGGGCGCTGACGTAATCAGATTTGACTTTTGAAAAGATCGATGTGGCTTTTGAAGAGATCAATGCGACAGCTACGCGTTTTCTGCTGGAATGGTAGTTCTGTGGACGCAGAGTTCGTGTTCCTTCCTGCTGTATCCCTGGCCTGTGGGGAACGCCAGGCATATCACAGAGCAGGTGTGCACTCTGTTGGTTAATGCATACTTCACCTCTCTGCCTTTAAAGCAAGGCTAAAAATAGCCATTGGGTTGTGTTGGGAGGAAGATGTAATGAGATAATGGGTATTATCTCAAGCCTGGCACACAGTAACCATTTACTGGTTTTTAATCCAGTATTTAATGGGCAACTACTATGCACTAGGCATGGTTCAGTCCTGGGGATACAGGAGGGGGTGTGGGGGTGAGGCTTGACTAGTGTCTGCCCGGGAGGAAAGCTCTGGGTTGAAGGATGGAGGGAGAGGGGCGGGGGAGAGAGGAGCTGAGGTTGGAGACCCAGGCAGGGGAATGGGCTGTGGGGGAGGCCCCATGTCTTGGGGGTAAGGTCAAGGCCCTGGAGGCAGGTGCTGGATCTGGACTCCTAGCTCTACTGCTCATGACCAGTGGGCTTTGGGAGAGTCACCTAATTCCCCTATAGCCAGGTTCGTCCATAAAAATGGAAAAACATAGGCCCTACCTCAGAGGGTCACTGGGAGTTAGATGAAATGCGTTGCAGAGTACAGAGTTCACACCGAGAACATAATCCATGCTAGTGCTTATTGGCTAGCCTGTTGGCTCACTGGCCTGCTTTTGGACAGAATTGTTTGGAAGCACATCAGTCCTCCATCACAAGGGGGAGAAATGTAGAAGGCACTCCTGGGCGTGGGTTTGGACAAGTTCCCGCTCTTGACGGAGTTCGCAGTTCAATTCAGACCATGAAATTAAAAAAAAAAAATCCTAACCAACCCATTATACAAAGACCTTACTGGCCATTTTTGTCGTCTGAAAGGGAGAGCCAGAAGGCAAAGGGGAAAGGTAAGGTCAGAGACTCTCCCTGTTCTTCCTAGTGGCCCGTGGAACCCCTTGGGTTCCAGCTGCAGTGTCATGGGCATCAGGAGAGCTGAGGCTGGGCTGCCGAACAGTACGTTCAAAGCCCAGCCCTACACAGCCCTTTGAGGACTTGATACTTGGCACAGCTGACCAGCGATCAACATGGAGGTTAAGGGTGCCCCCTCACCCTAGGGCAGTCGAAAATCCAAGTACAACTTTTGGCTCCCCCCAATGTAACTACTGATAGCTTATTGTTGCCTGGAAGCCTTTGCAATAACACATATTCTGTATATCGCATGTATTACAGACTGTATTCTTACAATAAAGTAACTAGATAAAAAACGTTATTGAGAAAGTCATGAGGAAAGTAGGTTTCCGATGTTGTTCCAGCTGGAAACGAGTGTGTAGGTGGGCCTGCGCAGTGGCCGCAGAGAGCCATCCCCAGGACAGGCCCGGTGTGCAGCGCGGCTTCCCCGGGGCTCAGCTCGGGGCGACCCGACCGCTGACGGAGGCCGGCGGCAGGAGGCGATGCTCTCACATTGATAGGTGAGGAAGCTGACCTGGAGACCCCGATTTCAGTCCCCTTCCCGCCGGAACGCCCTCGGCCAAGTTCTGTGTGCTACTCACTTGCTTTGAACGCGCTTCCCGATGTGTGGTCAGGCGGACGTGGGGATAACAGCAGAGAACGAGACGCACTGTCACCTTTTATTACGGCGCTTAGAGGCTACCGGGAGGAGGGCAAGCAGAGACAAACAGTGACTGCGATGTGACATGCAGGGAGGGTGACTGCGTGGCGCTGAGCCCCTGGCTGCCTGCGGGGGTGCGTGGTCCGGTGTCGGTGGCTGGCCGGTCTCGGCCTGCCCGCTCCCCCTCCGTGTTCACTCCCCGTGGAGTCTCGCCCGGTTCCGTGGCGTCGCGCATCCGTGAGTGCCGGAGAGCCGTGGGAGGAGGTCTGAGAGTGAGACCTAGAACTCGTGGCTGGGCGTGTAAAGGGGGATGGCATAGGCAGTTGGAAATGTGTTTTGGGAGTGGAGGAGGAAGGTCTGTGTGAGGAATGTATCAATTTGGGAGCCGTACAGGCCTCTTGAAGCATTGAATTGGCTGAAATCACCTAGGGAATAAATAAGAAACAGAGAAGGTGCCAGGATCGGACCTGGGCACTTGAAAGCCTGGAGGTCGGGAGAGGAGGAAGCAGCCGCCGGGGAGGGCTGGGGGGAGCCTGCAGATTTCCAAATCCAGGGGAAGAGCGTTTCAAGGAGGGGGAAGGGGGAGACTCCGTGAGGTCCGGCAGGTGAGGCAAGTAAAATGAGGGTAGGAAATAGACACCGGCCCGGCTGGGTTGCTGAGTTGGTTAGAGTGTTGTCCCTACAGTAGCTGACCCAGAATGGCCATCCTGTGTGAGTGAACAACATTACACCTTTTCTTTGTCAGACTGGCAAAATATATGTATTTTTCGGTATGCCACAGATTTTAAAAAAAAAGGATTTTATTTATTTATTTTTAGAGAGGGAAGGGAGGGAGAAAGAGAGAGAGAAACATCAATGTGCAGTTGCTGGGGGTCATGGCCTGCAACCCAGGCATGTGCCCTGACTGGGAATGGAACCTGCGACACTTTGGTTCGCAGCCCGAGCTCAATCCACTGAGCTATGCCAGCCAGGGCTCGATTTTTTTTTTTGGGGGGGTGCTGAAACCTGGGCACAAACCTTGCAGAGCTTTAATAACTACTTTATGTGTGCCATGAGTTAAAAAGTTTGACAATTGCTGCTCCAGAGGGTAGAATAAGGCCAAAGGAGCAAGGACTCCATTCCTTTGTTTCACTTGAAGCTCTGTCTCCGGTGCCTAGAATAGTGCCAGACCCCCGCCCCCCCACCAGAAATGAGGGCTCACAGCTCTGCAGTGTGTCTCATGTAGTTCTCTAGTCTTGATGAAAATATTTATTACTTATGCCAGCAGTAGAGTTATGTATTTTTTCTGGTTTTATTGAGATACAGTTGACATGGCACCATGTAAGCTGAAGGTGTACACACCGTGATTTAATGCATGCATGCTGCAAAGTGATCACCGCAGCATGTTTGGTTCACACCCATCATCTCATAGCTACACTTTTTTCCCCTTGTGATGGAAACTAGTTATTTTTTTCCCTCTTCTGCCATCACCTCCTGCACCACCTCCTCTTCATCATTATCCCATTTTATGGATGAGGAAACTGAAACCCAGAGACAGTAAATAATATTCTAGAATTAATGCAGCTTTTGAGAGGTG
Source organism: Phyllostomus hastatus (assembly GCF_019186645.2). Lineage (NCBI taxonomy): Eukaryota > Metazoa > Chordata > Mammalia > Chiroptera > Phyllostomidae > Phyllostomus > Phyllostomus hastatus. Next base: position 5,631,693 of record NW_025333664.1, read on the forward strand.
GACGTGCGGGGTCGGAGCCCAGAGTGGTTGGAGAGGAGAGCTTCTGATGCCTTGAGAGGCCCCTCCTGGCCCCACAGAAGCGGTTCCTGAAGGGAGGGAAGGGGGCCGAGGCGGGGGCCCGATCCACAGGGCTGGGGGGGCGAGCTCTGGAGTTCCTTCTTTTTTTCCCGACGCGAAGGGGAGCCGGCCGGGCAGGGCCGGATTTATACTGGGAAAGACCCGGGCTGTGGGGTGGAGAAGGTTGCGCCGCAAACCTAGAAAGGAGCTTTGGAGAAACCTCACATTCAGGTATTTGGAGGACAGAGTGAGTTTGTGGTGCTGTGAAGGAGAGATGAAGTGGACCAAGTTGAAATGTATTTGGAAATTACAGGGTTTGCCGATGGAGCCGATGTGTGGAGAAGGAGTTGAAATATAGTTTGGCCTCCTCGTTTCAGCTTGAGTAAGTGGGTGGGTGGGTGGGTGGGAGAGGGTTCCATGTGTTGAGATGAGGGTGAGAATCGGGTTTCAAGAGCTGTTACTGAACCTTCCTCTTCCTGGCTTCCCTCTCCCAAAGCTCCCTTTATGGAGTATCAGGTGAGTGCAAAAAGCTTCACAGAGGTGCTTCCCAAAGTTATGTGACATGAAGTTTTTAAGGAAAGTTTACATTTGCATGTCAAGTGAGGTCAGCCTTGGGAAAACATCTAGAATGTTAGAGGAGGACAAAAGTGTTTGCAGAGGGAGGGGCACCGGTCCACTTATCAATGGGACGAATGCAGCCGAAATAAACAATGTGCCCCCCCCCCACCTTATCAAGTCAATCTGATCGAGTCGTGATCGAATCTAGACCTCTGTTTAAATGGAGCCTTATTCTTGGCCCCTCCCTTTTTGGTTTGCTGGTAAAATCCCGCAATCACATCTTTTCCAGGACGGTTCCCAGCCAGGTGGACTGGCAGACCCGGAGAGAAAGGGACAGACTCTTGGTTCCAGATACTGCCTCCACTTCTGAAAGGTAATTTCTGCTGTTTACTTTTGTCATCGAGTGGTATGGTGTTGTACAGAGGGTTTAATATTTTGAGGTGACTTGAGTGAAATCAAGGAACTTCGTAGAAGAGAGAGAAGGGCCGTGTTTCCTGCGGTTGGCAATCCCTACTTAATTTAGTGCATTCAGTCGTGTTAAAAGGCCGCCCTGGTTTTCTTCTCAAGTGTCCTTTGTAGTTTGCAGAAGCTGGCAGGTTTGGCTAACTTTTTCATTCTCTTTTCCTGCTAACTCTTCATTGCAGTTTTTCAGGTTTTCCTGCTCTGAACACTAAATTCTTTTTAAGTCAAGTATCTGTGTTGGCTGCATTTCAGCTCCGGGGTTTTACACACAGTGGCCAAACTGTTTTTTCTGTAATAGTTCCACAGTAAAATAAACACTTGCGAAATAAGAAGATCATACTGCATTCTGTACTTCTAATTAAGGCTAAGTCCCAAAAGATGATTCCAATAAGTGTTAAATATAGCAAATCAGAAGGGTTTTTTTTTTGTTTTGTTTTGTTATTAGAGCTGGAGAGAAATTCAAAAAGAAGAGGTCTCACATCACCAGGATTAAATCAGAGATAATGGGGCGATTTTTTTAAAGCGTACTCTGGGAAATATCTTAAGGAGGGCTGGTTTGTGTAGGTAATTGTGAAAAATGAAGTGCAGCCGATGTTTGTCGCATTAAAGAAAGGCTTTTTCTGCCCCTTGCCAGAGGAGCATGTGCAGAGCATCAGCTCACATTTGCGGGGACCTTTCTGGATCCGTTCTTTGTGTTGCCGGCTTCTCTGCAGCACCTGACTCCTTAAGAATTAGTCTAGCTGGGGGTGCTGGCAAAATAGGATTACTTGTGGGTGGAGCTAAGTATGTGTAGACCAACGTTCGATTTTCAATTTTCATTTCATACAATACTAATGTGAATTCTTTGCATTTATCATAAAACAACGTTCCTAGTGTTCTGTTACTTTTGGAGTTTACATTTTTAATTGTTTTAACTCTACATGTTTTCCAAATACACCCTAAGTACGCGTCTCTCCACTGGAAAGGGAGATTGTGTCTCACAGAAGCCCTTACAGTGAGTTCAGATCACTCTGCGTCCATTTAAAAACACAGTGTGTGTTTGCAACCCGGCACTCAGTCCCTGGCAGCATTTTGCAACCATTTCCCAGTTTTTTGTTGGCATCCTTCCAGGAATGGGGTTCTTTGTAATTCCTTGCTCAGACGTAAGGATCACATATAAAATTCTTAGCAGATAGGTCAGTTCAGACAATCATCTTTTAATTTTGAAAGCTACAACATAACAAGGTTTTTCTTGGGGGGAGGAGAGAAACAGTAGCTGACAACCATATGATGTTATTTTGCTAACAAAGTGGTAGCTTTGTGCGGGTGTAGAAAAGAGCACAACACTTTTTGCTCTGAAAATAATTCAGTAACAACAGGGTCTGAGAGCCAAGAGCCCTATTGTTCTTAGTGAAACGATTATTTGTCAAAACATTTGATTGTTTCCCTATGCCTGCTGAAAAGTTTGGACTTTTCTTTTTTGCTCAATTTTAATAGTAAGATTTTAAATGATCAGTGCTATTCTGTTTACAGCACTCAGGGTTTCAGAGTTCAAAGGTTATCCATTAACATGTAGAGTGAGGCTCCACTCACGTTAAGACACAACCTGGTCCCACTAGTTCATAGTTCCTTTGTTTGGAGCCGTGCTGGAAGTCGTTTGTTTTGATAAGTTCAGTAAAGCTTCTTGTTCAGGAAGAGTCTGCGTCTGGACTGTGTTTTAAGATGTGACTGTATGGCTCTAAGAAGTATTTTAAAGAAAGGTATTCATCTTCCCTGAGAAAAGGAATTCTAGTCATAGAAGTAATCGGTATCAGTGTACTTGAGTGGAAAAAAAAAAGTTCTGGCCTAAGAATCTACTTCTGGCGCTAATTAATTAAGTGTGAGTAAGTAATTGGTTCACTTCCTTTTTAGAAAAGACTAACCAGACCATATGTGGGGCTAGTAGTTATATATAAAATGACAGCAAAACATCACACTTGGCAAATTCTTCCCCTTTGCTAAGAAGCTGCCTCTCAAATTCCATTTCCTATTTATTATGGATGGCATTGCTCACCAGCTGAGCACTTCTGTAGTGTTTTTTATTTTTCATTCTGGTCCTGATTTATTAAGTATATACTTTTAGTGCCTTTCTTGATGTTTTAAGTTTTTCCGTTTTGGATACACCGAAGGCCAAAAGAAAAAGAAATACCGGGCTGTTTTGTTTGCGGTGACTCGCACAGTCCCGTCTGCATTTGCATTCGTTTGCATTGGGGCAGAAGCCTTGGTGGGTGTGATTGTGCTCCTGTGCTTCCTCTTGGGGCTTAAAATGGGGGAAATCAGTGTCCTCAGAACCGTAAGCTTTCCTTTTTTTTTTTTTTTTTTTTAAGCAAGGGTTAGAACAGTAGGGAAACGCTTTAAATGAGTTGGGCGTGGGGAGGTGGGGGAAAAGCTTTTTTTTGGGGGGGGGGGTTCCCACTTTAATAAGCCCGGTTTCATCCACGTGGGTTTCTGTCAAAGCCAAGTGGATTCTTGGAACCCAGGCCAAATTTAGAGATCTCAAATGATAGGGCGCAAACCCAGTCCTTAAAAAAAAGATTGCTTTATAAAGATACTAATTAAAAATGTTTTAATCATCTTGTATCATCGATTTTACACTTAAAGAAAATCTGAAAAAAAAATGTTTGTGCATAGCTGCTTTTTAACCTATCCAAATGAGTGTAAAGGCTTTTTGTTTGTTAGTAATTCTGGATGACCCAGGAGTTCGGGCTACCAGCCCCTCCCTTCGCCTGGGCACACCTTGCAAGGGAGGGGGAGGCAGCAAGTCGGAGGTCTGGATCTGCGCCTGCGCGCTGCCCTCGTGGGGGCCCCCTCCCCGCGTACCTGTCACTAGAACCGCCGGGCGCTGGCTGGCCACGTTGGGCCTGGGTTGTGGGGGCGGTGAAAAGCGCGCGCGTGCGCGGGAATCTCCCGGACGAGAACAGGGAGTGCGCGTGCTCGTCCGCTCGCCCCCGACTCAGAGGCGGAACCCGCGGTGGTGGGCGGGGCAGGGGCGCGCCTTCGAAGGTCACGTGGGCGAGGGCGGGGCCTAGGGCAGATCGCAGCCGGTGAAGGCAGGAGGCGGGGCGTATTCGAACGGCGGGGCCGAGGGCGGGCGCAACAGCTGCTCCCTGAGCACTTTCTGACCCAACAGTCCCGGTGTGCCGGACGCGCCGCGCCCCGGTGGCTCTAGGGACCCCCCGCGCCTGCACTGTCCCCTCGTGGACGAGTAGGGGGCGCCCGAGCCTTTACCCCCGTGCGCACCCCCACCCCGCTCACCTTAGCCCCGCGCCCGAGGTGAGCCCGGCCCCCAAATCCTCCCGGCGGGGGTGGGGGTGGGGGGCACTCCATTTGGGGGAGGTCTTCGAGGCGCGAGGCCCTGAGGCGCGGTGGGGGATGGCTTGCCTCTCGGCCCCCGTCTGTTTTGGGGGACCGGTGCCGGCGCGGAATCCGGGAGGTGTCCGCACAAAAGGCCGAGAGAAACTCCCCGTCGCCTCCCCTCCCTCTTGCCTTCCCCGCCCCCTCCCCTCCTCTCCTGCTCCCTCCTCATTCAAACCTCGGCTCGCTCGTGTGGTGTCAGTTCAGTCCCGGCCGCCGCCGAGCGAGGAAATGGCCGAGGAGCCGGAGCCGCAGGTAAAGGGGGCGCGCCCCCCGCCCGCGCTGGGCCCCAGGGGGCGCCCCACTTAGCCCCTCCGGCGTCCCGCCGAGCCCGCCCTTGAGTCTCTGGTGCTCGTTATCTGGCCCCCTCCTCGGATGATCGCCCCGCCCGACCCCCACCCTCGGTTCCTACTGGATTCCGCTCCTCTAGGGCGCCCCCTCCCCACCCGGCGAGAAGGTGCCGGGCGAACCCCCGGCGTGTACAGACAGTGTTTTACCATCACACTCACTCTTGGAAATAGTCGAGATGGCTTGGGGGCGGGGAAGTCCCCCCTCTCCGGGTCGGGAGCCAGGGGCCGGCTGGAGGGAGCTGGGGGCTGCCTGCAAGGGTGTGGGGGCTTTCCTGAAAAGTTGGGCGGCTTCACCGGGCGGCTCTCCGGATCTGCCGACCCGGCTGTGGGGGTTGGCGGCCGGCGCGGGGTCCCCCGCGATGGCCCGGGAGGGGCCAGAGCAAGTTGGAAAGAGCCAAAACAATGCGTCCTAACAGGCGTCCCCCGCAAACAATGGCCGGGACCGTCCACACGGGCCGAGAGGAAGGCGCGTCTACAGGGGCCGGGGGAGGGGCCTGGCCTGGCAGTGGACCCCGACGCGCACCCCAGCGAGCCCCCGGGCCGCCCCAAGACCCTTGCCCGGAGTCCCGGTCTTCTGCCCACCTCTGAGCAGGCGGTGCACAGGGCTGCGTTTCCTGGATGTGCGATTGGGATTTTTATTCCTTCCCCCTTTAATTTTACAGATTAAAAAGAACTTTAAAAATAACCCTTAAGCGTTTAAAGAATAGCTTTGTAACTCAATTCTAGTGGGAGACCCGAAGCCACTTGGAAGCAGAACTAGGAACTCCGAAGGGCAGGAGGGATTGAAATGTTAGCCTAAAAGTGTTTCGTTTTTTTTTTTAAAGGAAGTTTCTGCCAGCAGGCGCTGAGTGGCGAAACCGCGCAGTTTCAGATGTAGAGCCCTCTTCCCTCTTGATTTGGCCCCAAAATGAGTGCGGCACGGGATGGGAGGGCGCTGCTGGGGGCGCGGGAGTCAGGAGTTGGGGTGGCCTGGGCGGTCCTGAGCCGGGCGGGCGAGAGGTGGCCTGTGGGGTGCCCTGGCCGGTACCTGCGCGCCTGGGATCACGGCCATTCAGGTCCGGGAGTGAGCCCACATTTTAGGGATGGGGTAGGGCCACCGAGGACGGGAAGCCGCATTTTTTTCTGGCGGATGGGGTGGGCGAGCGGGTTTTTCTGCAAGGTTTAGCTCCAGGAGCAGGAAAGAGCCACCAGTGGCCACTTCTCGGACCCCAGCAGCCTGTTCACATTTATTTGAGCAGCAGAAACTTTTATTTTCTCTCTGCCCTCCCCCACTCCCTCCAAGAAGAGGATAGTTATTTCAGCGGAGGTTAAGGCTGTGGTGTGTTGCTCCCCTTTGAAATTCCTTGAGCCACGATTTATCTTTTCTGAATTAGCCTGTGGGGCTTGGAGCTTTGAACGTTCCTGAACGTGTGTTAAATAAATGGCGGTCGTAGTGGTCCTTGGGCCAGTTCGGGGCCCAGCGCTGCTGACCACTTATACCACAGCCTAGCTGGCTGCCTGGTTTTCTAGATCGTTTGCGACCATTAAGCTGTATGTTCCAAAAAGCCTAGGTCTGATTTAGTTCAGGTTGATTCAATTATGTCTTCATCGCTTTTGAGTTGGTTGAATGAGTTGACATGAGATTAAGCTCAACAAAAGAAAGGCAGGGGGACAACAGCTGCCAGCCAGGCCTGGCCGCTAGGTAGGGGTCTCGGGCCTTTTACCTTCTCCTCTGTGTGTCAAGAAGTTCATTTAAAAGTGTCCTTTTACTGTACTTTCCCCTGGAATGCAGGGGCTGCCTTGGTATCGAGTGAGACTTAAAATACTAAACCTTATATTATTTTGAGAGTGAGTAATAGATCTAGAGTTTCTAAAAAGCCTTCAGTGTCTGCACTGACAAGTGCAGAGCAGTAACCTAATTGCTTTTTGTCTGAAAAATACAGCAGACCTCTAGTTTGCGCTTGTTTAGTTAATGAGTGCTAAGAACTTTTAAGGTGTGTCCTTCATGGTGGATGGTTTTTTCTGAGAGATGCATTTATTTCAGAGACTCCTTTTTTCAGTATTCCCAAGTCCCTAGTAGTGCATGTGTTTTTTCATCCTGGTGTTTTAGTTGAAATTATAGCCCCCCATCCCAATTGCTGCCATTTTAATAGTATGTAAGTATTCAATTCTAGAGGCAGTGCCTTATTTAAAGATTGAGAAGTCAGTAGCTCCAAGACAAATTTATAATTTACTTGTTTGTTAGAATAGGGTTAGTAATCTGATTGCTTGGAATTTTAATGACTTGGTCTGAGGAAGAAGGCAGCTCCTTTAGCTCTGCACATTGATTTGCATGCTGGAGGAGGAAGTGGGGGAAGAAGATGACTCTTCTAGGTGAAAGATTTCTTCAGCGTCCCATTTCTTCCAGTCCTTTTTATCTTCACAACACCTAACACTTTGCAGTTTGACCTTTGCCATTGCTAAAAAAATAACTCGTGGGTTCGAAGTTTAGCAGTTGTCTTAGGCTCATATTATTCCCATTCACTTCTTAATAAAAAAGGAATTAATACCCCACTGAAATAAAACTTGTAGAAAACATTTTCTCCCTTCAGCCTGAAGAATCTGTTTAGATAACAGCCCTCCTCCCCCTCCTCCCCCAGGTAACAGGGGAGGAAGAGGGAGGAGTGAAGGTTTTTGGCTCTGCCTTGACTTTTAAGGTTTAAGGTGGAGGCAGATTTGCATTCCTTTTTGTGAGCCTCCATTTTTGGCAGTGGGACGCCCGGGAGAAATAGCAGCCCAGTGGCCCTTTCAGAAAGGAAATCTGAAAATAAGACTCAAGCAAGTCACTTACAAACTGGTGAAATAATTAAGGAACATAATGGCCTGGCAAGGGCAGGCCTTCTGTCTCTCGTCAGATAAATGCTAATCACTCTTCCCCCTTTGTACAGTAGGATGAAATGGCACGTTCTTGCCACAGCGGGGCTGCCTTTTCCCGGCTCTGGAGCGCTCTTGCTTCTGACATGCTTGAGGAGAGCCTCAGGGGTCCCCAAAGATGTGTTTTCCCAGTTCCTAAAATTCCCTTCTTTTCTCTCAGTTGTCACAAACATGATACTGACTGATGAGAACTTGGGAGTAGTTTTCCTGAGTCTTGACTGCCTGCAATCCACTGCTTACAAAAAAAGATATGTGTTTATCTGACTCTTAGGACTGTGATTGGCCCTCTCGTGTTTTACATGAAGCCCTGTTGCCATTTGTTCAAAAAGTTCAGTTCAAGCTGTTCTGTCTCATGGATGCCAGTGTGGCCTATAATGTTAAAGCTGTTGCGGTTGCTGCATATGACCTGTTTTAAATGGTTTAGTCCTCATTCCCTATTTCAGTTTAATCCTGGAGCAGGATGGTTACTAAGTTGAATGGAAAGGTGGCGCCCAAATAGTGAACAGTCAGTCACCAGGTGTTTCCAAGCCTTGGAATTAGACAGTAGAAATGAAAACATGAGACAGTTCTATATGCCGATGTGTATGCCAATAGAATAAAACAAACATAATGAGATTTTAAATTAAATGACTAATTGGAATAGGTGGAATAGTTCTCAGATTACTGAGGTGTTTACAGACCACGCGTTAAAGGAATCCCAGTTCTTACACCAAACGTTCTGAATAGTGAAGGGCCTGCTGCCAGCGTGCAAGGTGGACCCAGGACAACGGGGGAACGGGATCTGTCCACCTCCTCTCCAGATGGGGGAGGGGTGTTGAGTTGAAGTGCACGTGGAAGCAAGTGAATTACACAAAGCCAGCAGGAAATGGCTCAAATTCGGGTGAGGGGAGCCCGATCATTATAACTCAGTGGCCTCATTTTGGGTGCAGCATAACAACTTGACTGAAATGACAGCTTTTACTTTCAAGAAGAGTGAGGTGATTTGGCTTGGTTTTCTGCAAACAGTGGAGTACAGTTAGGTGCATTTGCAGTGGTGTGTGGGGCAAGGGGTTTTGAAGTGAGACCGTGAGGGCAGATAGGAGTCTGACTTTGAGGAAGTGGGAGGGTAGGGACCATCCTTTCTTAAAATCTGCAGCTCTGATGAGCAGGCTCAGTTCTTGTATGAATCTGTCTTCCAGATAAATGGAGGGGTAGCCCCTGCTGGCCCGCTGCCACCTCCAGGCGCCCCTTCGTGCCTGACATTGGGATGCTGGGGAAAAGCCTTTGCGTTTGATCGTTTGTGGGCTGCCTGTCCTTCACATCCCCGCTACTTCCTGCCCAGGGCAGCAGCATGGCTGGTTACTGGAAATTTGGGGCCGGTTTGGTAATTTTATGATAAAGTTGAGAAATAAAATTACCAAACCTGAAAAGACAGCTGAGTTAAGTTATATGAGGGAATTAGTTTAATTCCTCAGCCTCCCTTTGTTCTTAAGCTTTACCAGAGTTATTTCTGACCTGCACATTCCTCCCCTTCACAGGGAAGAGCTTCCCAGGAGTCAGAGGCCACGTTTTAAATGGATTCTTGTAGTGTTTTGTGTATTGGTGGCCATTACTTTCCAGCGTCAGAACCTTTTTGAATTTAAAATCATTCAAAATGCAGTTATATGGCCAGGAGATTGAAAGCCCAGATACGTTTTGTTCTTGAATCAACATTAGGAAAAGTACTTGTTTGTTCCTATCAGAGGTATTTCTGTTCTTCATCAGTGGATACTTTTGTTGTTGAGTATATAAGCCCACTGAACATAAACTGTATGTATTCATTGAAAGGAGGCTTGTTTCCTTTATTTTGAAAGCAAACAGGTGACTTGAAGGGGCCAGACATACGACTGTAGGGTAGCTTCTCTGCAGAGACAGGGAGGGGGGTATTTAAATGTCTCTAGTGAAACTTCTCATGCCTTAAAAGGCATTGCCACATTTATGTTCAGTCTGAAGGTAGTTAAGTTGGGGTGCAGTTAGGGACACCCGCCATTCGGCTCTGTGGAGAGAGGGTTGTGGGAGTGTAGGGCAGTGGTGAGATGTGCTGCTCAGTTACTTGTGCACCTATGTGTGTACAGGTGTGTGTGTACATGTACACACACAGTGTTTTCTTTGTCCAGTGAAAGATTACAGGTAAAGCTGAAACTGTGTATTTCTTTAGTTCTCTGAACTCCCTCTCTTGGGTGTAGTTATGCTAAAATCTTTTCAAAAATGCTAAGGTAGCACTGGTTAAGTCATAATAATAGGAACTCACTGATAGCAGTGCTTAATCTTGCCTAATTAAAATTCCTTTTTTTTTAGCCCTGGCTGGCGTAGCTCAGTTGGTTGAGCGCGGGCTGGGAACCAAAGTGTCCCAGGTTCGATTCCCAACCCAAGCCCATGCCTGGGTTGCAGGCCATAACCCCCAGCAACCGCACATTGACATTTCTCTCTCTCTCTCTCTATCTCCCTCCCTTCCCTCTCTAAAAATAAATAAATAAAATCTTTAAAAAAAATTCTTTTTTTTTAATTATCCATTTCCCTTATAGTTCTCTTTCAGGACACAGTGAAATTTTTAAAAACCAGTTTACAGACCACAGTATCTGTTAATTGTGATTATACAGAAACTAAAACTAATATGGTGCTTTAAGTACATATTAAGATCCTTTAACTGACCTTAATTTGGAATGAACCAGGCAGTTTTTAATCGTGACATTCAAATATGCTAATGTGATTACATTTTTATAACACTACTGTCTGGCCTCGAGTCCTCCTCAGTATTGGGCACTGGATACAATTTCAGGAAAATGAGACTGCCTCTGAACAGTTGTTTGCTTTTGAATAGTTTAGGTTGGAATGCTGACTGTCAACTTGGAGTACTTTAATCTTTTTTCTTTCACTTGCATTTTAAACATCTTTCCACAGCTACATTAGGAAAGTTGGGTTGACCACCTAGCTCTCACAGGTGTGACCTTGGTGATTTCTTTGCAGTGGTGTTGAAGGGTTTCAAGTTACAGGTGTTGGTTGCTACTGTAGATTTCTGTGTAGAGTTCTCTTTCCTTGTCAGATGAAGGGAAAAAATAGCATGTGTAAAATATGAAAGGGAAACTGCTATGAAAACATCAGTTTCCTAACCAGATCTTGGAGACAATTTTGCAGTTTAAAGGTGCAAATGAATTGGTCAGTGACTAGCAGTTTGTTTATGTTGAATGTTTTAATGATCATTTAATTGGCACTTAAGTAACTAGGGAGGGAGAGCCTAGCAGTTTTGTTGGATACTTCAGATTACTTGGCTGTGAGTAGAATTCTTGTGTGCTGCGGATAGTTTTGAGGCCCATCAGTGGCTTACCACTCTGTCCCGTGGTAACGAAGATGGTGACGAATATTCCGTATCAAGAAACGTAAGAGGCCTGAGCAGCTGCAGCACCACAGCGCTGCCTGGGGAGGGTGACAGTTTAGTCCTGTGCACACAGAGGACGCTGTCGAAGAGTCACAGTGCTTGTCAGCGCGGTGGCCCTCGCCTCTGATCTGTTGTGCTTGAACACAAGTTATTGTGTGTTTCATTAAGCATGGTATAATGTGCAATATTTGCTAATTTCAGCATCTGCAGGAAGTGGCAGAACTCAAAGTAGCTTTATTCACAGAGTATCTTAACAAACAAGCAAACGGAGGAAATGATTTACAACATCAGACTTCTATTTCAGGCAGTTATATATAGCAGTAAGTAGGGTTCCTACCTTTTTTGAAAGATTCTATTGTAAATTTAAAAAAATACTTAAGTAACCACAATATAATTTAAACCCTAGTATTCTCTCAGGATGGGAGGTTATGACGAAGAACCTTTTGTCTAAGGTGCCTTGGAGTGTACGGCTGAGGTTAAGTGCTGTTACCTGAGTAAAGACTTTGAAAAAAATTTTTAAACATTGAAAAGCATTTTTGCAAAGTCCCTTTCAGTAAGCCTAGTGTGTTCACAATGCTCACTTTTCTGCACACTAAAAGCATTTATTTAGACTGTAGGTGTCGGGTGAGACCGCCCTCCCCTCCCCCTCCAGGTCTTTGGGGAGAGAGACAGTTGACCAGCGGTCACTGTGTCCTGCGGGCGTCCGTCTGCTCAGGTGCAGAACGCCCAGGGTCTGGCGCCCACGCTTCAGCCAGTTGGAAATGGGGGTTGATTATTAACAGTAATTAGGTCCAAATGTCTATTTTCCCTAAGTTCTGTTTCACTCTAAAGATTTTTGTTGAGCAGATTGGTTTTAAGTGATGATACTGATGTATGGTGTAAGGAAGTGTTTTGTCTGCGCGTCGGTTCTGAGGCCAGAGTCAGGGGGTTTGCTATCACAGGTTTCCCTAGCGTGGCCCGCATTCTCGTTTCTTTGGGTCCGTAAGGAGAGTGGTTCGAAGCCCAAGTGATTGCTTGTGCTGGTCAGTTTTACGGTATGGCTAATTTTTTTTTATTACACCTGAAATTGCAGAGAATGGTAACTAGATGGCAGCCACAGATAGCATGTGGAAGCTCTTTTATTGAGTTCGCAGCCACGTGGCAGTTTGATGAACGTGCAAGGTAAATTCAGTATCAGCTATGGTTGGGACTGCGGCCAGAGTCGTGCATGCGGGGTCTCCACCTGTGCTGGTGATGTAGCGCGTGTCCCGTCACTCACCAGGTGTTTGTCGAGGGCCTGACCCCGTGCCTGGGACCCCTTCTTAGGCCTGGGGGGCAGTGAGGGCACAAGGCCTGCAGGACCCCTGCTCCTAGGATCTTTAAAGGGGCGGCCCAGGGTTTTGGTGTCTTAGGGGTGAATGGTAAGGATTACGAGGACCCGAGGTCGCCTAGTGCTTGACAGTCGGGCCAAGTTAATGAATGGGAGTCTGCCTCAGAGGCTTCCCCAGAGGAAGAGGAGCCTCCGTTTCCCCGGGAGGGTGGTCTCCCCACCTGCTGCACCCCAGGCCTCTCTGGCCTCGGCCTCCACCTGCTCACTCCGCCTTCCTCCTCCCCAGGCAGAACTGCCGAAGCCCTTTCTGCAAAGATTTTAGCGCTGCCTCCTTTCCCAGTCCGGTCTTCTGTCAGAAGCTGGTGATAACCTGCTTAGTCCAGATCCTTAACATTTCAGAGATAAAAATGGAAACTAAAGCATCTTTGCGAGCTGCATCTCTGGCCTTTGCCAGGGCCCTGGGTGGGGAGGGACGGCGGTGGGCCCATACCGTGTTCCAACCCGGAGATCGAGTCGAGGGTTGTGTCTTTTGGGGAAAGATGATTTACAGAAAAGTGGAATTCCCCAAAACTTAAAAATGTCACAGACCAGTAAAATTTCTTTAAAAAAGGAAAGAGAATGTTGAGGCTTTGACATGGGAGACTAACTGTTTTTTTGCCAAATTAGGATATTAAAAACAAAAAGAACTATTATTTGCTATTGCCACCCTTCCATTTTTTAAAAAGGGTATTTTGGAACCAAGAAGTAGAAAAGACCGCACATAAAGGACAGTCTTCATTGACGTTGAAATGAACGTGAACTCACTGGGGTGTTTCTCTAGTTCTCAGCTAGCTGTGGGCCAGTGAGAGTGTCAGTTTGGTGACTGCTTCCCCTTGAACACGTGCTGCTATTTTCTCAGTTAAAATATTACCCGGGATAGCGGCATTCAGTGAGTATTTGTTGACTGAGTAAATGATCAGCCACATAGCCGAACATCATTTACTGTCTTGATTCGTATGCTCATTAAATACTCTTGAGTATATCTGTCCATAAATGTAGATCTAACCCCCAGAACTGTAGACTTTTGAAACTCTTGAGGTGGTCCTGTAATTTGTCTCCCTGCATTAAGTTGAGGTAGTATATAGTGGTGACCGCTTTAAGGTTGTGACTCAGGCAGGACTGGAACTCAGGCTTCTGGAATGTTCTGTCATGTCCCTCCTGAGCTGGTAGTCAGCCCATGGGTTTATCCTCCATTGTGAATGCAACAAAGGACCAAGAAGCTAACATGGAATACTTCAGTGCACTCTTTCTTTACCCCAAACTTTGATCTGCAGTCTTATTTAGAGAAGTTTATTGTTTTTTCAAAGTGAAAGATAACAAGGAATGTGAAATTTTCTCTTGTATGAGTGTGAAGAAGTGTTTCCTGGTCTTCTCTGAGCTTGCTCTTTGAGGAAGTGGAGAGAAGGAAAGTAAATTTTTTTTTTCTTAAAAGTTTCCTGTGGTGGGAGTAGTTTGCATGTCTTTCTGTTTCTCTGGGTGGAACTGACTGACTGACTTCGGTTAAAGTAGTTGGGATACTTGGAACAGTTCCTGTCCTTGCCATGGAGGTGGAGGGTTTGGCTTGAGAGGTTGCTGGTAATTCTTCCCTGAGCTTGAACGTGAGCTGCTAGATCAGAGCCTGCAGAGCGGAATTCGGGGCGTCCGCCCTTCGCCCTCCCGTGCAGAGTGAGGCGGGGGTGCCAGCGGAGGACCCGTCTTCTGATTTCGGGATGTAAAGGCCTTAGGGCCTGCGGAGCCAGCTCTGTAGAGCATGTTAAATGTGGACATCCACAAGGGAGTGTTACGTGTGTATTTCCTTATTGTTGTGTGGATGAGGAAGCCCTACTCGGATGCTTGCTGAAGGCAGGGGGTTGTCAGAAGCAAACTGGGATTTGGGCAGGCACTGAGGTTTACAATATCCAGTGAACCAAAATTGATCAAGGTTCCCCTTGGCCAAGATGAGCAACCATTCTGAGGTGTTCTGTATTTTTTTCTTTTTTCTTTTAGAGAGATTTTATTTATTTTTAAAGAGAGGAAGGGAGGGAGAAAGAGTGGAAGAGAAACAACATTGTGTGGTTGCCTCTCATGCGCCCCCTACTGGGGAACTGGCCTGCAACCCAAGCATATGCCCTGACTGGGAATCAAACTGGTGACCCTTTGTTCGCAGGCTGGTGTTCAATCCACTGAGCCACACCAGCCAGGGCTGTATTTCTTGAATAGGGATTTTAGGAAGGGCTCCCATTTTTTGTGGTGTTGACCTGTGTATGTGTACTCGCCTGGTGTGCTTCTGGGCATGTGTGTTTCTTGTGTGTTTGTATATAAGCAGTCTGAAGCTCTGGCTTTTACAATTTTACCTAAAGTGCTTTCTTTGTCATCTTATTTTTTATAATTCTTATAGTCTCTAGGTTTATAGAGGCTTTTTATAAAGATACAGATGTACATTTCAGTGACATTTGGAAGGCATTTATCTGAATTTAACAGTTTCTGTTATGAAACATTGTATTTTTGATTTCAACCATTAAAGCACCATATTTTAAGTTTCTTAACTGGATGAAATCCTGGTGATGTAATGAGTGTACTGATTGGTAAGTGGTTAGACTTAATTAACAAGCATGTTTAACAGGCTGGCACAGTATCAAGTTAGAAGTGAAGGGGCTGAATCAGGTGCCCCCTCTTTGCTCTGTCTGGAGCCAACCGCTTCTGTCTTTTCCCCCTCCAGGTTTCGGACGGCTCCTTGTCTCCAGGTTGCTGGAATTGACTTCTTGCTCAAGTGGATGACTCAGTCAATGGAGACAAAGAGAACTAACGCTTCGCGCTGACTCACATTTGAATCAAAGCACCAGGGAGTCAGTCTGCCTTGCTGGTGGGAAGAGCCAGTGATACTGTCTATCACTGAGCTTCCTAAGGCTTCTGAAGATAAGGTATTCAGAGGAATATACGCTTTCTTTTGAACTTCTATAACAAATACTTGCTCCAGTTTTGAAGCCCCAGGGCTGCTGGGGGTGCGAGTGACCAGTTTCACAAGTGGCCTTATTCCATCTCCAGAGACCCCCGACCGGACCCTCCCTGGTCCCCAGCCCGGAGCGGCGGGAACATGCCGACTCAGTCCCTCCTGGTGTACATGGACGGCCCGGAAGTCATCGGCAGTCCTCTGGGCGCCCAGGTGGGGCTGGACGACGCCGTGTCAGTGAAGGGGGCCGCTGCCGTCCCCTTCAGAGCCACGCAGGAGCGGAGCGTCATCCAGATCGAAGGCTACACGCCCTTGGACTGCATGTTCTGCAGCCAGACCTTCGCGCACTCGGAAGACCTCAACAAGCACGTCTTGACGCAGCACCGGCCCACCCTCTGTGAGCCCGCGGTCTTGCGCGTGGAGGCCGAGTACCTCAGCCCCCTCGATAAGACTCGGGTGCGCACGGGGCCTCCCGAGGACCAGGGCGGCAAAGACAGCGAGGACGTGAGCTGCGAAGTGTGTGGGCAGACGTTCAGGGTCGCGTTCGACGTGGAGACCCACATGAAGAAACACAAGGACTCTTTCACCTACGGGTGCCACGTGTGCGGGCGGAGGTTCAAGGAGCCCTGGTTTCTGAAGAACCACATGCGGACGCACAACGGCAAGGCGGGGGCCAAGGGCAGGCTGCAGCCGGGCGCCGACAGCCCGGCCACCATCAACGAGGTGGTCCAGGAGCAGGCCGCCGAGAGCCTCTCCTCTCCCTACAAGATCTGCATGGTCTGCGGCTTCCTATTCCCGAACAAAGAAAGCCTCATTGATCACAGGAAGATGCACACCAAAGACACGGCCTGCGGCGGCGGCGCTGCGGCGGACGCTCAGCGGGCGGGGACGGCGGCGCCCGGGGAGGAGTTCCTGCGGTTCCTGGGCCTGAGGCCCGCGGCGCGCCCGGACACCGGGACGCGGCCCGCCCGGTGGATACCGCAGCTCGACCCCTTCACCACCTACCAGGCCTGGCAGCTGGCCACCAAGGGCAAGGTCGCCGTCTGCCGGGAGGTGAAGGAGCAGCCCGGGCAGGAGGGGAGCACCGACAACGACGACTCGGACAAGGAAGAGCTGGGGGAAATCTGGAGCGCCGGCAAGAGCCACCCCGAAGGCTCTGGGAAGCCCAGGGCGGGCAGGGGCGGTTGCGCGGGCCTCGCGCACGACAAGGAGAAGCCCAGACACGCCAACGGCGAAGTGCCTTCCGGGGACTCGGACGCCAAGCTGTCCGGCAACAAGGAGAAGCCCACGCATTGCTCCGAGTGCGGCAAGGCTTTCCGGACCTACCACCAGCTGGTGCTGCACTCGAGGGTCCACAAGAAGGACCGGAGGATGGACGCGGAGTCGCCGACCATGGCCGCGGACGGGAGGCAGCTGAGGACGTGTTCCCCAGACCTCGCCGGCACCCTGGACGAGCATGGGGCCGGGGACCGCGACGGCGGCTCTGAGGACGGGTCCGAGGACGGGCTCCCCGAGGGACTGCACGCAGGTGAGTGCCGGGCTGCGTGCGGGCCCCGGGGGCTCGGGGTCTGGGCTTTCGGGGTACCTCCCTGTCCCTAAGTCACGTGCGCCCCTCTGGGCTGGGTCGAAAGGCCTATCCATCTGCCAGGGTCTTTTCCTGTTCTGAAAATTCTGGGATTCTGTATTTTGCCAACAAAGGACACATGTTATTTTAATTCGTGCATCGGCCTAAAGCAGCACTTGCGGTTAAGTGGTGATTTTGCCCCCGGGGGGCACCTGGCAGTGTCTGCAGACATTTTGGGTTGTCACAGCTGCTTGGGGGTCTGTGCTGCTGGCCCAGCGAGGGGAGGCCGGGACGTCCCTAGACATGCCACGACGCACAGGATGGCCCGCAGCAGAGGAAGGCCCCAGTGTCGGTAGCACCAGGGTCGAGACACTGGCCTTTGCTTCAGTTTTTTCTGCATCCTTGACCTTACCTATGAAAATAAGTTACTCCTCCACGCAGTGGCCGGCCCTGTGCATCGAGGCCCAGCTTGCTTGTGTTTGTCGCGGGTGGATTTGTAGTGGTGACAGGAGCACTAGGAATGGTGGCGAACCAGAGGGAGGCTGCTCCTACTGGAGACGCCCCTCGGTTCTGCCTGGTGCCCTGGCCTTTGTGTCTGGGGCTGGTGTTCATTCACAGTTAGCTCACAGGCACGAGTTGTCCGCAGAGTGCAGGGAACGTGGGCGCACCAGAGATGTTTCTAGGAGCTCCCGTTTGCTGTGTGATTTTTAATGTCTTAGTGACATTTCTAGGGAGTGGAAGCTGCCATTGAGGCCTGGGTGGTGATGCTTCTGCAGTCCCAGTGGGCACTGTCCAGGGCAGAGGACCTCGCGCCCACCCCCACCCCCGTGGGAGGCTCGCCACCCTCACTTCACCCAGAGCTGCTGACATGCGCGGTCAGGTCTTTTTGGAATAAGGGGCTCTGCTGCTTTGAAAAGAGTTTGAAAATCCCCACGAGTGGATAATGAGAACATGAGTTAGTTTTAGAAAAACATTATCATTTAGAAAAGTGTTTTTGGTTAAAACAAATGCTGCTTTTTGTTGTAACTTGACTGTGTGGCTGTCTCGAGAGCTCTGGGCGTGACACCCAGATGGGTTTGACCAGAGAAGACGCTGAACTCGCCCAGGCCCACGCTCTTTCTGATCACGCGGTTGGTGTGTGAGCTGTGGTTTTGGTTTTTGTTTTTGTTTTTTAAGATTTCATTTTTATTTATTTTTAGAGAGGGAAGGGAGGGAGATAGAGAGAGAGAAACATCCATGTGCGGTTGCTGGGGGTCATGGCCTGCAACCCAGGCATGTGCCCTGGCTGGGAATCGAACCTGTGACACTTTGGTTTGCAGCCCGCGCTCAGTCCACTGAGCTATGCCAGTCAGGGCGTGAGCCGTGGTTCTCATATCAAGTACTCATTCAGAGAATTTCGAGTTCCCTTGGACACCAGAGACCTAGCCCTTGGAGAACTACCATTCTCAGTTTTCAGAAGTCCAGAAAACCCACTCCGGCGTCTGGGTGACGTCATAAAGAGCTTTCGACCCAGACCTCTCGTCTCGGTGTTTCTTGCCGGGTCAGTGCTGCTCAGGCCATGCAGTCTCGGGGAAGCCTTCAGGCCCCGGAGGCGCCAGTGCCCTGAAAGAAATGGCGTGGCTGGGCGTGTCCTGCCAGCAGGTGGCGTGGGAAGAGGGATCGGGTGGGAACCCTGGGCCCAGTTGGCAGGCAGCTAGCATGCCCACAGTAGCTGGGAGCGCCACGACCTGTGTCTGGTCTGGTTCTGCCACTGCGTGGTTCTGTGGCCGAGGATGAGTTGCTTCACCTTTCTTTGCCCTGATTCCCCTGTTTGGGAAACGGGTTCATCAGCTTTATCCTTGTCTTCTCCCCCCAGGGGTAATTGTAGCAGTCTGTTTATAGAAGCCCAGTTCTTTACAGGACAGGACAG
Organism: Phyllostomus hastatus; assembly: GCF_019186645.2. Classification (NCBI taxonomy): domain Eukaryota; kingdom Metazoa; phylum Chordata; class Mammalia; order Chiroptera; family Phyllostomidae; genus Phyllostomus; species Phyllostomus hastatus. The sequence continues at coordinate 5,650,528 of NW_025333664.1, forward strand.
CACTGGCAGGTCAGAGGTGCTGCTGTAAGAAGGGCAGGAACCGGGTAGACGTGGGCATTTCACGTCCTTTCTGTTAAAACAAAGGCGTTGTGCAGCTTTTTGGACGTGATGCAACACACCCTAAATCCCGACGCACGGTCGGCAGCGGGCAGTGGCGATGAGGTTGGAGCCCCCTGCACACGGGGCTGGGGGGGCGTCTCCCTGCTCAGGGAGTCCCTCTTCCTCGGTCTGTGCGGGCGGGGCAGAAGCAGGCGCGCAGTTGTGTTGTCACTCACTCCCCGTGTTGTTCTGCGGGAGCGCCTGTGGGTCTGCTCCTGCCCCACCTGGTACTCTGGTGTCCTCTGGTCTAGATTCACCTCGTTACAATTTACCGTCAACCCGGATTTCTTTAGATTTATTTTCAAGATGATCAAAAACCAAAGTAAATTGTTTAAAAAAGGTCTCCAGCTTTTATAAATGGGGTTACTAAGAGTTGTTCACGGGATAACCTGTTTCTAACGTCCTCACAGCACCTTTCCGATCAAGGGCCATCTCGGCCACTTCGGAGTGCTCAGCGGTGCTCAGGGCGCTAGAGGGGGTGCGTTTCCCTCGGGGCACGGGTCGCACACTCCTGTCTGTCTTCATGTACCGAGGGGTGCTTGTGAGCCGTGTCGTTAACACACTAGTGGGCCCCGAGTCACCTAGAACGTGAAACTTGACGGGAACAGGGGAGTGGCCTTTTAGCTGGAAATACCTTTCTCAAGGCAAAGTGACCGGTTTAGTTGTGCTGAATTTTAAGAGGTGTCTCACCTCGTCACATTGTAACATGCATAAAGTGAACCACAAGAAGAGGCATTTCGCCCTGGCTGGCGTAGCTCAGTGGATTGAGCGCGGGCTGCGAACCAAAGTGTCACAGGTTCGATTCCCAGCCAGGGTACATGCCTGGGTTGCAGGCCACGTCCCCCAGCAACTGCACATTGATGTTTCTCTCTCTCTCTTATCTCCCTCCATTCCCTCTCTAAAAATAAAGAAATAAAACCTTAAAAAAAAAAGAAACATTTAAAAAAAAAGAAGAGGCATTTCATTTAAAACTTAAATGTGCATTTTGGGGGAGCGGGTATTTGAACCTCAGCCTCTCTCATCGGCTTCTGTGACGTGCAGCCACCCTATAGTGAGTGTCCCCAGGGGACCTTTGCTCTGGCACTGTCTCGATCATCCTGCCAGGATCGAAGTTTTAAGTTCAGTGCATTGTGGTTCGAGGGCAGATTTTGGTTTGTCAGATACATTTCGGCCACGTGAGCGCTGCGGATAACACCGCCTGCTCTCCAGAGCGGCCGCGTGGCTGAGTGTTGACAGTCAGCCCTCGGGGTTTGCCCACGCCTGGTCCCTCCTGTGAGCATGAAGTTGTGCTTGCTTCCCTCTAGTGGTAACTCGCCCAGCCATGGGATGAAAAGCTTACTTCCCCCCGAGGTTGGGAAAGTTGGCCGTTGATACGGGCTCAGCCATCCGGAGGGCCTCCTCTGCAGAAGCTGCTTATTCCAGCCCGTCTGGGTGGGTCCAGCTCCCGTGGGCCGGGCCCCGCTTGGGTCGGCCACGTCGGCACAGCGGGCGGCCTGTGCTTCCGTCTTTCCCGTGTTTCAGTGACGCAGAGTGCGCAGCTCGGTCGTTAGCAGTGGCCTCGGCTGTGGTCCGAGGCCGCCCCCAGGCGAAACACAGAGACACACACATGTGTTACAGAACTTCAGGCAGCCGCAGAGCAGCGCCTGGTGTGTTCGTACCCGCACCAGTGTGAACGCTGTTTTGTACCTTTTACCACGAACATGTGTCACCTTGGCTTATTCATGTGCTTGAGCTATCTTCTTACATCCTTGTGTTTCTTCTTTAAGATAAAAGTGACGATGGAGGCAAGATAAAGCATCTTACGTCCTCAAGAGAATGTAGTTACTGTGGGAAGTTCTTCCGTTCCAATTATTACCTCAATATTCATCTCAGAACGCACACAGGTAAGGGGCTTAAGGGTGTTTTGGTGAAGAGAGTGACGTCGTGGTGGTCTGAGATTTTTGTGGTGCCTGTTCAGACAGTCTGGCGGGCCCTGGACTCGGGCGAGGGTGAACGGGTGGAGCGCCGGCGGCGGCGGCGGCCGTCTCAGCGTGTTGAGTGGCGCTGTGCCCTGAGCTATTCCCGTTCTGAAGTCAGTTTCCCCTTTAGTTTCTGATGGCCAAATCCTCCCGCTTCCGGAACTCGCCAGTGAGTGTCTTCTAATGCCGCAGTTGCCTTGTGTTGTGAATGGGTTAGAAGGAAGTGGGGATATATTCCATAGTCTTTTGTTTTTTAGGTTTTGGGTGATTTTTAGAGAGAGGAGAGAAGGGAGGGAGAAAGAGGGACAGAAACATTGGTCGGTTGCTGAGTCTCATACGCCCCTCACTGGGGACCTGGCCCGCAACCTGGGCACGTGCCCTGTCTGGGAATCGAACTGGAGACCTTTGGGTCCGCAGGCCGGTGCTCAGCCCGCGGAGCTGCACCCGCTGGGCCGGGGTCTGCTCTGTAGATCGCAGAGCAGCTGGAACGGTGGTGTAGGAGGCTGCGTGCTCTGGGTTTGGTCTCGGCCCCTCGCCAGCTGTGCAGCCTAAGGCAGGTTGCTTAAGCTCTCTGAGCCCCTTCTCTGAGCTTTGAAAGTGGGGTAGTACTCACTCCCACAGGGATACTATGAGGATGAAAGAAGTTGAGAGTGTTGCTGGTTGTTTTTGTTGTTTTTCTCTTTAATTAAAGACACGTATCCCATGTTCAGATGCTCAGTAGAGTCAGCGAGGTCAGCGGTCACAAGGAGGCTCCTGGGCGTGGAGGCCGGTTAGCAGGGGGAGGGGGGAGAGGACCCTGTGTCTGTGTTAGAGTCTCCTAGTTTCCAAAGGTCTCTCCTGGTACTTTTCATAAACCTCTGCAATATGGCGACATCTCGTTTTAGGTGAGAAACCATACAAATGTGAATTCTGTGACTACGCTGCGGCCCAGAAGACCTCGCTGCGGTACCACTTGGAGAGACACCACAAAGACAAGCAGGTCGATGCGGCCGCCGAGGTCAAGAGTGACGGGAAAAGCCAGGAGGTCGAAGACGCACTACTCGCCGCTGACAGTGCGCAAACCAAAAATTTGAAAAGATTTTTTGATGGTGCCAAAGATGTTAAAGGCAGCCCACCTGCCAAGCAACTTAAGGGGATGGCCCCTGCCTTTCAGAGTGTCCTGGGCAGCGCTGCCCTCTCGCCAGCACACAAAGATACTCAGGATTTCAGTAAAAATGCAGCCGAAGACAGCGCTGACAGAAGGAGCAGAAACCCCGCGCCGGCTCATTCGGACGCGTTGAAGGAGAGGCCGGCCGCCGGACCCCGGGCCGGCAGCCTGCTCTGCGGGCCTGAGGGGGGCCTCCCTCCTCCTCCTCGCCCAGATGCCCCCGCCGCCCGGGGCGCCGCGGCCGTGAAGCTGGACGTGGCAGTGGACGGCAGCGGCAAGCCAGGCGTGGACTGTCAAGACAGACCTTTAAATTTATCCCTCGGGCCGCTCCACAGCTGCCCGGCCATTTCTCTGAGCAAGAGTTTGATCCCTAGTATCACCTGCCCGTTCTGTACCTTCAAGACCTTCTACCCGGAAGTTTTAATGATGCACCAGCGGTTGGAGCATAAGTACAATCCGGACGTTCACAAAAACTGCAGAGGCAAGTCTTGGCTCAGAAGCAGACGCACCGGCTGCCCGCCCGCTTTGCTGGGAAAAGACGTGCCTCCCTTGTCCAGTTTCCCCAAGCCCAAGCCCAAGCCCGCCTTCCCGGTCCAGCCCAAGACCCTGCTGTTGGAGAAGGGGAAGCCGGGCCCCCCAGGGCCAGGCAAAGCCCCTCTGACCTCAGGGACTGACTCGAGCACTTTAGCCCCCAGCAACCTGAAGTCGCACAGGCCACCGTCCGGCGTCGGGGTGCAGGGGGCTCTGGCCGCCAGGCCGCAGCCAGCAGAGATGTTTCCTAAAAGCGGAGTTTCTCCCGCCCTGGAGAAGACGAAGAGGCTGGAGGCGAAGTTCAAGGCCCCGGGAGTGTCCGTGTCCCAGCTGGCGCTGGGCAGCAGCGCCATCAACGGCTCAGACTTCCCTGTTAAGCACGACGGCCCGTGGGCGCCCCCGGGAAGAGACTACTTCTGTGGCCGCAGCGCGGGAGGCACCAGCCCGGAGCTTGGAGAGCCGCTTCCCAAACGGCCGAAAGCCGGGCCGGCGGCCCTGGACGCGGAGCAGCCCGGACCTCACTACAGAAGGGGCCTCGACCTGCCCAAGTACCAGGTGGTCCGCGGGATCACGTCGCTGCTGCCCCAGGAGTACTCGTGCCCGCCGCCAGCGGTGCTGCCCCCCAAGCCGCGGTTCCTGGCCTCGGGGGAGATCGACTCTGCGAACGTGCTGACCGTGCACAAGCCCTATGGCGGCCCGGGACCGCTCTACACGTGCGCCCCCGCGGGGGCTGCAGCCGGCGCCACGCTGGAAGGTACCGCCCGTCGCGGCTCGGATGCTGGCTCGGCCCCTCGGAGCCTAGGGTTCTTGGGGGAGGGGCCCCCGGGGTATAGAGCGAATGGGAGGAGGGACAGCGGGGTGTTCCTAGATTGGCCCTGGTTTCGTGGTCCCCAAAGCTCAGTCCTCCGGAATCAGCCTTATTTCTGAGTATTGAATTTCTCTAGTTTTTCTCTCTTGGGGTGATGATAAGAAAGATGGTTTTGAGAACCAGTGGTCTGACCCTCTCCTTGCCCTGAAATGTCCGGTGTCATTTAGGCCTGTCACCTCCTACCACCGTGGTCCCCTGGTGCCCAGCACTCCCTCCCAGCCTGCCCTGGGATTTGAGACCTGGGAGACTTGTCTTCTGCCCACCCTTACCACCGCTCCTGGGCTCCCTACTCCTTCAGAGCAGAGAGCACAGGGAACCTCGAATTGCCTGCGGTCCCTCCCTGTCCCACGAGTGGGGTGGGGGATGCTGGGGGCGGGCGGGGGATCCCACCAGCACCCTGGCCCGTCTGGAGCTGACCGTGTGCGGGCTGCTGCTTAAACACGCTTCTGAGCAGTTTTGCTCTCAGGACTGGCTAGGGTTGTGCGGCCTGTTGAGTCCTTGTGTTCTTCGTGAATTTCGGGGTGCCCTCACTCCCCCGCGTACGTCCGTGGTCGCCTCCTGGACGGCTCTGGAGTTCCCTGTGGGACCGTTTTTGAAGCCCCTGCTTCTTCCTCAAGGTCGCCGCCCTTGGCAGAGGGGCCTGGCCCCAGGCTGTGCCTGTGGAAGGGCGGGAGCAGTGGCACCAGACCACCGCACCGCCTGGGATGAGGCTCTGCCGGCCGGTGCTGCCCCGGAGCCAGGCCGCGCCGAGCCCCCCGGCCGTGCTCGCTTCAGACCCCGGTCCCGCGTGGCGCCAGGCCTGTCTCCAGGTCTCCGTCGGGGGCCGCCTGGCGCCTGCTGATCTGGGGCAGATAGCAAATTGAGAAACGGTTGCTCTGAGCACTGCAGTGCCTTAAAAAACCACAGTGAGATAATAATTTCTCTTGGCTTTTGATTAAAAGTACTCGTTTTCCCCTCAGTGTATAAGATGGGCTCGAGTCAAAGCTTTGTCTTCACCAGGTGAGAAAAGACCACCTTCAAGTGAAGTCCTTTTTGAAAACCAGTGGTGTCCTCTCCTCCCATGCTGGCCGTGGGCTTAAAGTAGATTATGCTGCCCAATTCTTTGAGCTTTTTAACTCTTTCTATGGCAGCCCTGTGCTTAGATAGCCTTAACTTGGGTAAATTAAGTTTCTGGGGTGACAGATGTCTCCCTGGCACTTAAAAACTCGGTGGCGCTAATCGGACCACACGTGCGCGCGACCGGGGCGCTCTGGCGCACTCTGTCAGGTCAGGGTTCAGAAGACGGGCCTCTGACCACCCCCCCCCAGCTCACCCGGTTGCTTGGACTGAATGCTAAATGCCCTTTCACACTTTCTGTTTCCCAATTAGGAAAAAGGCCTGTGTCGTATCAACACTTATCGAGCAGCATGCTGCAGAAGAGAAACTACGAGAGTTTTATTGGGAGTGCACATTATCGACCAAATGACAAAAAAACTTGATTTCCTATTTGGGGAAGAAAGGTGAGCATGTATACAATGTAGTGATTTGATTTCATTGAAAATAAGCCATCTATCGTGCTCAGTAGAATGTAAAATTGCTTTTAACTTTAATTTTGATTTTTTAAGGTGTTTTGATTGAAACTTAGAGTGCTCAGGCCAGAAACAGTAAGATAGCAACTGAAATGTAGTAAGCATTTATTTGGTTCTGCACTGAATGTTATATGAACATGGCCTCTTTCATCCTTCTTTCAGTAGGGGGCAGTATGTCAGGCATTTTTGGCAAATTGTGTTCGCTGCTTTTTTGCGTTAGTACGATTTTATTGGTGCCTGGCCATGATCTTTTGTCCCCGGGGTCACCCGGGGGCCCGCCAGCCACGTGCAGGTCTGCATTCTTGTCCCGTGCAGAGTGGGTGAAGTGTTGGTGTCACAGGAGTGGGATAAACCCACTCTGCACGGAGACAGGAACACCGTTCATGGACCAGGAGGAGCGGGTTACCGCTGACAGGTCACTTGCCTGTGCATCACAACCTGTCAGTGACATCCCGGGCCTCTGTCCACAGCCGCTGGGCTTCCCCGCCTGCGTTCCCCACTCCCCGGAATGTCCTTCCTGCGCCCTCTTGGTGAGGCACCCTCTCTGATCCCTCAGCACCGGCTCACGGACCGTCTCTGCCAGTGTTTGCAGGGAGCCCCGGGCTCCTTCCCCTTGTGCTGCCCTGAACTTGCGTGTGGCTCATGCCCGTTTCCGCCCAGCTCCCACTGCTGGCCAAGCTCGGCGCCTAGCCCGTTGCGGGAATACCGCAGTCGGTGTCAGCTGAGTGCGTCATGTCGCAGATATTTTGTGCACCTTTCTTTCCAGGCCGGAGGTTATTCTGAGTCGTTTGTTAACCACTCCGGGTCTGTGCCACACACTCTCCTTTTGTAAGGTGTAGCCTCGCAGGGTTTCTTGGAGGTGGCAGCTGGCTTTGCAGACTTAGTGTGACTGGTGTGGGTTCTGGTTCTCGCTTGCTTCGTCTTCCTTAAATCGCAGTCAGGTCCCTGTGACCGTTTCAGTAGTGCGACATCGTGGCTGTCTGGTGTCCGGGCCCTTGGCCGCAGGACTCAGGCTCACGTGGAACACGCTGCAGGCCGCTCTGCGGCTCTGTCCGTGTCGTATACCTCAGTTTTTAGAAAATTCTTTATTCAGTGTTAGAAGTGAAGGAGGGAGGGCGGGCGGGCACGTGTAAAATGCCAGTTTGCGGTTCCACTTAATTAGGCGTTCATTGGCCGGTTCTTCACGTGTCCTGACGAGGGTGTGACCCGCCACTCTGGGGAATCAGAACGATGCTCTGACCGAGCTACCTGGCCAGGGCTTAACATTTTTAAAAGATTGTCTTTAGTTTTACCTTAATCACTTTAAAAAAATTTTTTTTAAGATTTTATTTATTTATTTTTAGAGAGGGAAGGGAGGGAGATAGAGAAACATGAATGTGCGGTTGCTGGGGGCCATGGCCTGCAACCCAGGCATGTGCCCTGACTGGGAATCGAACCTGCGACACTTCGGTTCGCAGCCCGCGCTCAGTCCACTGAGCTATACCAGCCAGGGCCTCCTTAATCACTTTTTAAACTGTGTTTAACCTAGGTCTCGACGATGGACGTGTGTACTCTGCGTGAAGTGAAGTCAGTCCATCCTCTGAGAAGCCGGCGGTGAGAGCTACTGAAAGAAGCTGTGACCGACTGATTGTACTGTACATAGACTCGGGAACACTACAGCGTGCGACGTCCCGTCCACTCTCGTACCAAATAGCAATAAAGACTGTCGTCGGAGCCGTGGGGCTGTACACGATGGAGACCGGAGATCTCTATTTTGTCCCTGAATAATATTTTTTTTAGAATTGACCAAATAAGTGGAGTTTTTGCATACTTGAGCGCTGCTGAAAAGAATCATTTGGGATGGGGGGTGGGGCGGGGAGAAAGTATATAATGCTTGCACCTCAGGTAAAAATCTGTAAATAGATAAGTTGTACCTGCTTATTCAAATACCCTGTGTATTCTTTTTCTCATGTAGCTCATCACTTTGAGCGGTTTCTTGCTATTTGTGCTCTTTCATTTAAATTGTACGTTTTAAAATAATTTCTTGATGATTTTGTATTATGTTAAATCATCCACAGTCTGTTGTCTTAAAAATCGTTACTGGAGGCAGCGGCCCCTGTGGCTGAGAGCTGCGCATGCCCAGGTCAGCCGCTCTGAGCGCTGCGCCCTCCCGTTGCTGGCGTCTCCGCCGGCAGAGGGCGCCCTCGCTCCAGCGCGTCCGCAGGGAGCCGGCGGGCGTTAGGCGCACGTGTCTGCAGAGACTCATTTCCTCTGTAGAGCAGCCAGCTGCCCAGTAAACGTACCAGATTGTATGTGGAGCTACTGAATAGAGTTTCCTATCAAATTAATCACTTTTGTTGGAAAATGCAGTGTTTTGGGCACTCGTCTAAATTAGTAGATACAAACTATAAACGCTAAATTATACATGTGATGTACAGATATTGGAAGCAATTTTCATGGAAATGAAAGTTGTGGGGTAATTGTAGGTTAGTATTTGGAGGTCTCGCTGTGCCTGCACCGGGGTCCCCGGCGGGCGGGCGGGCGGGCGGAGACGCGCTGGTTCTGAAGGAGAACTGCTGGTGGAGCCCTCTGGTGGCGATGACCGGGGAGGGGCGGCGCGTCTCCAGACCTCGGCTGCCTTCCCATTTTTGGTTTTAAAGCAGCATTTTCTCAGTACACATGCAATTGGGGTTTTAAAGAGAGGTGGCCACCAGTTGGCCTAGTAGATGTTTTAAACTTTCTGTTCCCTTAATTTGCAGTCCCTAGCGGAGTTTCTTCAGCAGTCCCCGGGTTTAGCAACTACAAAATGTTTTATTAAGAAACTGTTTTCAAAAATAAAATTTGCACTGTTGATGTTTTCATGTCCTAAGGGTAAAGTACTGAAAGAATCCTGATTTTTTTTTTTTGTTCGTTTATTTTCATTATGCAACACGAAGCAAAGTTGATCGCGAAGTCTTAACTCCCGTGACAGGGAGGCCTAACTGGAGATCAATCTGCTAGCCTTGCAATGAAGTGCTTTGTATCAGGAGAGTGTACACTATTAACCTTTCTTCCTGTCCACAAGCTGAGCCATATGTACATAATCTAGATTTTCGTTTTCATAGTTTTGCACTTTTATAGCCTATTTTTGAAGATTAACACATTTGCAAAGATGATTGACTTGATCGTGGCCTCGTCCGATGAGTGTTACCGGAAGCGTGCCCTGACCCCAGGTGTTCATCTTTGAAGGGGGTGCGGCTTAATGGAGGGCTGGAATGTAAACCTGTATTTAAAAAAAAAAAATCACCAAATCTATTTCAAAACAAGTCGGTTTGTGCTGTGCTGAAATTATTGGGGTTTTCGTATTTCTCCTTTCTAACTACATTTCTGAAAGCGTAAAAATACCAGTTTTTTTTTTTTCACAGCCCTTGTATTCCAAATTTTTGCCCATCAGTATTAACTATTGGGATACTACTGGTTTTGTATGTTTTTTTTTTCCTTGGAGACAACAGTACATATAATAGAGGTACAATCTGTTGGATTTTTGTTTATGTATTTATTTCATTCCAGTTTGATTTATTTTAATTGTTGATACTTGTCAAACAGTAGACATTACCTGTTTTATTTATGATATATTTCAGCTTAAAGTTATGTTATTATATGTGGATGTAAATATAGATTTGGTGTTTTGCAGTCTTGAGTTTTGGTCTTTATTGTGTCCCTGGTTTCCGATTTTGTTTCATTTAACTTTTTTTTTTTTAAAGATTTTACTTATTTTTAGAGAGGGAAGGGAGGGAGAAATAGATAGAGAAACATCAATGTGTGGTTGCTGGGGGGTCATGGCCTGCAACCCAGGCATGTGCCCTGACTGGGAATCGAACCTGTGACACTTTGGTTCACAGCCCACGCTCAGTCCACTGAGCTACGCCAGCCAGGGCTCTCATTTAACTTTTTATAAATGCAATTGTAAAAACACATGATAGCTGCGAGATCAGCAGCGTGACCACCCTCGTCCTCAGCTGCGATGTTTTGTGTCTTTCTGCCACTCCTTCCCCCCTCCCCCGAGCATTTACAGTCAAGTCTCTGACGGGATTTAATTTCATCCCTCGAACGCTTGCTCATGTGTGCATCTCACACGGCGGGGGTGGGGTGGGGGGGCCTCTGGCCCAGCGGACAGGGTTTCTCACGGCCCCGCGCCAGCTCTCAGAAACGCCTGCCCGCAGTCCGCGAGCTGGAATCCGGATGCCCCCAACCAAACAAGACACACTCATCCGTTCCGTTCATAGGACTCAGGCCGGGTTCAGTCCCATCCGCGCCTTGTGCGCCATTTGATTGGTCGAAGAAAACTGGGCTATTTGTCCTGCAGGAGTTACCGCATTCTCGCTTGGGTTTCCCGCACACTTGTGGTTTCCTCGAACCTGTTTCTGCAGCCTCTGTCCGTCCTGTAAACTGGTAACCGCGCCCGGGGGTGAGAGGGAGACCTCCGGGTTCCGAGGTCACACTACGCAGCCACTCGGGGTTTTCTCCCATCGACCTTCCTCCGCTTGGGTTTGGCGACCCCGATGAAGATCTCTAGGGGCGCTACCGACATGAGGTGCTGCAAAAGGTGATTTTTTTTGGATGTCCCATTATTCCTGCATTCGTTAGTTGGAATTCTGTGAGGAAGACCTCACCGGTTATTTTTTACCCTGAAATGCAGCTTTTGAACAGAAAGGGCCGACTCCTGATATCCGTGACGAACTGGATTTGATGGTGAGTTGGTCGGCGCCCGGTCAGACGCCTCCCAGGCGTGACTGGTGAATGAACTCTTGAGGATTTGGTTGTGAACTTGCACCTGGGGTTCGTCTCGAGCACTTGCAGGCATCGTTTTGATGCCCAGTCTTCTGTCTCTGGCCAACAGGGGTCTAAGTGGGCCGTGTAGTTGGGACCGTGGTCTGAAGGGTCCCTAGCTTTTTGCCGTGACAAGGTGTTCTGAGTCATCCTGAGCATTTCTTGAGATCCAGACCTGGAGACAAGTTACCTCTCCAAGGATCCTGGGTTCCACCGATGGGAGACAGGATTGGAATTGCTCAGGGGTTGGAGGGGAGGTTTGGGATGGGGTGTCGGGGCGGGGGGGTGGTGGTGGGAGGAGGGTGCTTATCACATCTGGATTTGCCTCCGCTCCTGGCCTGAAATACCTACTTGAAGAAAAATACCTCAATAAATAATACGGCTGTTGCTAATCCAAACTTAAGAGGGTGCTTTCACTTGTTTTAGTTTTGATTTTTCTGAAGGCCCAGGCTCCTGATGACGTTAGCACAATGAGCATCTGTGTCACCGTGTGTGACCACGGAGTCGTGATGCAAGCCCCCGACCACGTGATGACTGAGTGGAGCTTTCAACAAGACATTTTCTGTATCTACAGTTCTACTGGTTGGTCGCAGTGGTTTTTGACTCGGGAACCCAGACGAGCAGCATCGTCACCCCCGGGAAAGGGTTCGAAGCTCAGATGGTCAGGCTCGCCCCAGACCCGCTGAATCGGGAACCTCGGGGCGGAGGCCCTGGCCGACCAAGTGCCCATTGTCTGTTCCAGGGTCCACTGGCCCCTGCTGAGGAAGCCCCACTCGGGGGACGAGGGCCACGTGTTCGAGAGTCTTGAGTTGGCCTGGGGGGCTGTGCCGCGAGCCCCCTCTCCGCGCCCCACTGTAGACGCGTCGGTTCCCACCCCCAGACCCAGCTTTGTTCGCCGCCGTCCTCAGTACAGTTTTGTTACGTGAAACACACTGTCACAGTCGCACCGAGAAAACCAGGTACATTCCGAGACCTCCAGCTTTCCACCCCTTCACCCCATTCCCTCCCTTTTATAAAGGAACCAGTTTGGAAAAATTAGTGTTTGGTTTACCCTTCCATTTATTCCATTGGACAGGCTAGGCTTGGGAGCAGGTCACTGGTGTTTCCTCACATGAGAAGGAGCGGGCACATGGCACGCTAGTGCAGGCCAACGTTAGGACTGCGAAATTTCTCCTTAAAGGATGAAAATCAAACACCTTGGGGGAAAAAGTGTCCGAGGGGCGCGTCCGTGGCCTCCCTGCCTGATTCTCCTTGTTAGGCACATAGTCACTGAATTTTTACTAAGTGCCACGCACGCGTAGGTGTTGGGGGTCTGCCTCCATGAACCAAAGCTCCGCTGGGCGCTGGAGACGGACTGGAAAGTGGTCTCAGAGCCACGCCGCCCCGTCGGGACAGGCATGGGGGCTGCGTGGACAGGCCAGGCCCTGAGAGAGACCCGACGCTTTCTTTTTTTTTTTTTTTAAGATTTTTAATTTATATTTTAGAGAGGGAAGGGAGGGAGAAAGAGAGAGAGAGAAACATCAATGTGCGGTTGCTGGGGGTCATGGCCTGCAACCCAGGCATGTGCCCTGACTGGGAATCGAACCTGCGACACTTGGGTTCGCAGCCCGAGCTCAATCCACTGAGCTACGCCAGCCAGGGACCCGACGCTTTCCACACCCCTCCTCTCGTTTATCCCGGCCGGCCGCTGCAGAGGGCGCGGCTCTCCTGCAGTGGTAGTCATGCTGTTTCGGATCTGGTGGCACTTTTATTCCCGATCATCACCACGTTCCAGTGCTACCTACTCGGCACCTGCCTCCCAAGCCTTGCCCGCTCCCTCTGTACTTGGCATTGATTGTTTCACTCAACACTGCCTGCCGTCATCACGTATTGGTCAAGGTGAGCTCCCTGAGGGCAGAAACTAGCCTGCTTATCTCCTGGGCCTAGAGCAGGGCTTGGTGCTCCTCATATTTGCTGCTAGAATGAGTAGACGGGGCTTATTCTAGCTTGGCCACACGCTGGTGACAGGGAAGAAGTCTGGAAGTATCTCAGGATAACCTCCTGCCTTTGAGGTTATTTGCTGAATTACTCCCCGGAAGCATTTTCATTTATCCGTAGCGGTAAGTGGAATCACGCTCACCACGTGTTAGTTTATGGTCCCTCACACACAAACCAAGTGAAAGGAGTTTCGCAGAGCGGATGGCATGGGGGTGGGCAGGCCGGTTAGAAACATCAAAGGTGTGTGTGTGGGGGGAGGGGAGTGGGGGAGAGGTGGCTGGAGGGTAGTCAGGCGGCAGGAGATTAGAGACACAGGTGTACCTCATTTATTCCTCTTCATCAGTCAGTGCTTTTTTTTTTTTCTTTTTTTTAAACAAATTGAAGGTTTGGGTTGTGTCAACCCTGTGTGAGTCCAACAGTCTCAGACGATGGTTAGTTTTTTTTAAAATTTATTTTTAGAGAGAGAGGAGGAGAGGGAGAAAGAGAGGGAGAGAAACATCAATGTGTGGTTGCCTCTCACAGTCCCCCAACTGGGGACCTGGACCACAACCCAGGCATGGGCCCTGGCTGGGAATCGAACTGGTGACTCTTTAATTTGCAGCCCACGCTCAACCCACTGAGCTACACCAGCCAGCGTATGATGGTGTTTTTTTTTTTTTTAGCATTAAGGTATTTTTTTAATTAAGGCCTGTTCTATGTGCCAGAGACAGCACAAGGGACTTACATGCAGTATTTTAAGGGAGCTGATGTGTTCTCACCATTTTACCGATGAGAAAACTGAGGCCCCCAGAGAGCTGGTAAAGGGCTTGGACTAGGTCTGTGCTTTTTACCTAAAAGGTGGACATTTTGGTGAACTTAGCTGAAGAAGTAAAGTGGATATGACTACATTCGGAACCTACCGCTGTCTCTGGTTATAAGTGACAAGCTCAGTATGCTGCTGTTAAATTGCATGCGAGGAGGGTGTTCTTGAAGACGGTCAATAAACAAACACTGAGCCCTGGCTGGTGAGGCTCAATGGACTGAGTGCCGGCCTGCGAACCAAAGGGTCGTCGGTTCGATTCCCAGTCAGAGCACGTGCCTGGGCTGCAGGCTGGGTCTCCAGTGGGGTGGGGGGCGTGAGAGGCAACCACACATTTCTGCATCTCTCTCTCCCTCTCTTTCTCCCTCCCTTCTTCTCTCTCTAAAAATACATAAAAATAAAATCTTTAAAAAACTAAAATAAAAAAGCTCCTTCAGTTTTAAAAAATAAAAAAATCAACGAACACTGCGTATCCAAGGCTTCCCCATAGAACTAACCAACCAGCGACCACACGCATTTTAACCCTGGAGAGTGCTCAGCTTCGCCACAAGGCGGCGCTGTTCCAAACTGCATTTCCTTGTGCTACCAGCTGTTCGGGGCAAACTTTTCAAAGACAGAACACCTGCGTTATTTCCAATGCTGCAGGAAATATGAGACTCTATTAGTACGATTTTATTGAGCCAGTTAAAGTTTTTATGGTTCAACCTTCCGGGAGCTATAGCCTTTACGTGGTCATGACCTAGTTTGGTCCTTGCACTTTAATGACAGACTCATCGAAACAAAATGGGCACCACTTTCATGTTGGTATTTATTCCCGTTGGTCCCCCAAACCCCGTTTTATTTATCATCTATCTATCTATCTATTTATGTTTGAGCCAGGGGCGGGACGGAGGCGCCCGTGCCTTCCGGAGGGAGGCTGCTGGGCCAGAAGGTCCAGGCTCAAACCCACCATCCTGGCCCGGGGGGTCACACCCCAGTGGAAAAGGAAATTCGTGCCGGGCGGAGGGAGTCCCGGGCCGCAGGTGGGGCGGCCCGAGCCTGCGGGCTCCTCTCTTCCTCGGCCTCACCCCCTGCCCGTCGAGCCTCTCCACTGCCGTCTCCTCCACTCCCCGGTCTACGGCGACTCCGTCGGGAGCCTCGGGCTTCGCGGGGCTCGTGGAACCTGAAGAAAACAAACAGGTGAACGCGCAAACTCACCCAGCCGTCCCCAGATGGGAGTGAAAACGACAGCGTGGCAGCGACCGCAAGACTTCCTGGGCTTCCGTCCGGACCCCAGTTGGACAGCCCCTTGGCTGCGCTCCGTGACAACAGATAATCCCGATCCCAGAGGTTTTCAAGCCCAGACGCGCCGTGTGCAGGCCCAACAGTGCCGTTGTTTCGGGACGCACGAGTGGCGCAGGTGCCAGCGCCTGCCAACAGGAGCACGGGTTAGTGCGTTGCGGTGTGTTCTTCTAGGAAAGCACAGCGGTGACAATGAGTGGCCCGGGCTTACTCGGAGTAACACGGTACGCCTCCCACACGTTGAACGACAGAGGCCAGGCACGAGGAGGGCGTCCTGTAGGAATGAATCCACAACGTCAAGGACAAAACCAGGCA
This sequence comes from Phyllostomus hastatus, assembly GCF_019186645.2. NCBI lineage: Eukaryota > Metazoa > Chordata > Mammalia > Chiroptera > Phyllostomidae > Phyllostomus > Phyllostomus hastatus. The sequence continues at coordinate 5,665,859 of NW_025333664.1, forward strand.
AAAGTAACCTCTGAGGTTAGAGGTCAGGAAGGTGGGTGGGTGGGGGGGAATGGTGGGGGGTGACTGCAGAGAGGGACAGGGGCCTTCTGGGGCGCCGGAGAGGCCCCATTTCTTCATCTGGGTGCTGGTTTATTTTGGGAAAAGTCACTGAGGCCTATGCGGATGATTTGGGCACTTTCACGTACACGTATTTTACACGTGAGTTAAAAATAGCACAACAAGCCATTGGGGGATGCGGAACATAAAAACCAGAGCACTATCGATGTTTTCGACTCACAACGTGCCTTCCCGCTCGGCACAGTTTAATGTCAGTCTCCAAACAAGGACACGGAGGCTCGGACAGGTTAGTGTGCGGAGTCTGCGCCCGCGTCTGCGCGGGGAGGGCGCTCGGTCCGGGGCGGGACCTGCGGAGCCTCGTGCGCCCCTCCAGGTTGTGTGACCATTGTCGCACCTTCCTGGGGCGACACTGAGCTCCACGAGGGCGGCACAGGCGCATCTACTCACTCACGCACTCATTCATTCATTCACTGCTTACATTCACATTCATTCATTCATTCATTCATTCATTCATTCATTCATTCACTGAGGGCCTATCGTGAAACCCAAGGTTTTGGCCCTTATGGACAATCAGTAATTCCATTATGCAGGATGTCAGAACTCGTAAGAACTGTGTAGGAAATAACCTGGTGAGGAGACTCAGGAATTCAGGTTGGGGGCAGGGGTGCACTTTTAAATACGATGGTTGGAAAAATCCTCGCCCAGAGGATGCCATTTGACTTTTTTTTTTTAATCCTCACTTGAAGACATTTTTTTCCCCCGAGTTGCTTTTAGAGAGAGAGGAAGGGAGAGAGAAACGTTGGTTGGTTGCCTCCTGTACGCGCCTGGACCGAGGGAGGGAACCCACAACCTAGGCCTGTGCCCAGGCAGGGAATCAAACCTGTGCCCTCTCGGTTACAGGTTACAGCACGGTGCTCCAGCCAGCTGAGCCACACCGGCCAGGGCGCACGATGCCGTTTGGACAAAGACTTGGAGGAGGCGAGCGAGTGAGCCACGTGGTTGTTTGGACAGAAACATTCCAGGCAAAGAAAACAGCGGGTGCAGAGGCCCCGGATTACTCAGCAGCGGGAGACACAGGTGGCTGGTGGGCCAGGTGTCCCTGGAGAGGAAGGAGGGTGGGGCTTTGCTGGGCTGTCGGAAGGATCTCAGCTTTCGCCCCGAATGTGATGGGAGCCACGGGGGAAGGCAGCGTCTGAGCAGAGGATTAACGTGAGCGGTCTCAGGCACAGCCGTCCCCAGCCTCCGGCTTGGTTGGGCAAATGTGGCCATCGAATCATCGATGTCACCTTCAAACGCTCAGGGGACATTCATGCAGCCAAGGCACTGACAGGGCTGCTCGTCCCACCACGTTGAACCTGAGTTTTATTTCTGGAAGACGCCACCTGTCTGCGCATTTGGACTCTCAGGACGAGGGCCAGGAGGGCTTCCTGGAAGAAGCGTCCTCTCATCTGAAGCATGCTCAAGGAGCCAGGAGGACCTGCGGCTGCTGGGCTGCTGGCTGCCGTTCCCTCTGAGCTCCCTGCCACCCCAAAGCGCACCCCCACCCTTTCATCCAGAGGTGGAAGGCGGCAGCAAAGCTCCGGTGAGGACCACCGGAGTGGAGTTTTCTGCCAGGGGAGGACGGTGCAGAGGCTGAAGAGGGGCTGGTGGCTGGTGAGGGAGTTCCCATCACCTTGGCCACGAGAAACGCTGCACGGTGCAGAGTTTTAGGCCGACAAGATCCCCAGTCTCATCGACCAGAAGCAGAAAGGGTAAATTCAGACAACAGCTTCTTTTTGAACTTATATTTAAGTTTCCCTCATGCTTCTTGGTTAGATTCTGAAGGTGAGCAGGTGAGTGTAGCACATTGGAATCCGCTCAGGACTCTTCTTTATTGCTTTTTGCTGATCCTTAATAAAAAACAGTCATAAATCACAGCTGGCTCCATGGCCTCCTCTCATCTGCAACACAAAGGACACCCGAAGTTGAGTTTATTTTTTTAAAAGATTTTATTTATTTATTTTTAGAGAGGGGAAGGGAGGGAGAAAGAGAGAGAGAAAAACATTAACATGTGGTTGCCTCTCATGTGGCCCCCACTAGGGACATGGCCTGCAACCCAGGCATGTACCCTGACTGGGAATCGAACCTGCGATGCTTTGGTTCGCAGCCCATGCTCAATCCACTGAGCTATGCCAGCCAGGGTTGAAGTTGAGGAGTTTAAAGATTTTCTGATGTAGCATCAGCCTGACCCCTACCCGGGCTGCTGAGCCCGCCAGAGCAACGTCTTCTCATATGCAAATTTGAATTATGTAAATCTAAAATTGTGATATGGAGACGTGTCAAATAGAGTTTCATTGTATGCACCAAATTCTCAGTAGTGGGATTTCCACAAAATTAGAACGTCTTAGCCCTGATTCGTGTGGCTTAGCTGTTTGGGCTCTGTCCTGCAAAGTCAAAGGTCACAGGTTCGATTCCCCGTCAGGGCACAGCCCTGGCTTGTGGGTTCTGTCTCCAGTTGGGGTGCGAGCGGGAGGCAACCAATCAATGTTTCTCTCTCACTTCGATGTTTCTCTCCCTCTCTTTCGCCTTCCCTTCCCCTCTCTCAAGAAATAAATAAAATCTTAAGGAAAAAAAAAATTCTCGGAGAATCTGATTTCAGGCAGGAGAACTGAAGCTCGCGTAAACATAACCGCCACACGGGGGCGCCCGCCGTCAGGTAAACGGACCTGTGGGCGAGCCTTTGTTGAGATGAGGCCTGAATCCTGCGGCTTCCCAGGATGTCGGGGTTTGGGTTTCCCCGCCCTGAACAAGAAGCAGCTGCTGGTAATTCCAAGCTGGACATGCCCCCGAAACCAGAGTACATTTGGCCAAAGGAAACATTTAAAAATTCAAATGAAAGATCGCAGCTGATGCCTTAATTGAACAATGATTGCATTCCCTTATGTCATCGCTGCCCGCCCCCCCCCCCCCTTTTATACGAGTTTATTGGAGCCAAACTGGCGACGTTTGCCTGGGAGCAAGAGCTCCAGTGCTCCGCGCCCTGGTCCTCTCTGTGCCATTGCCATTGCAATACAAGTGGACGAAATGACGCGTGCAGCTGGTTCAAACAATCCAATAGTATTTACAGTGGAAAACAAGGGTCCTGCACTGACTGCCCCCACGCGAGTCCTGTTCTTCCGTGGGCCCAGCCACGCGGGGAGCGCTCGCCTCTGGCCGCCTCTCCGATCTGTTTAGTTTGCGGTGTTTTCCAAAGGAGAGGCGGGGAGCATCAGGGGCGGGACAGCTTTTCCTCGTGCGGGACTGTCCACCCCTGGCCGCGTGGCCTGCGGGCATCTCTGCCCCTCGCCCCCACCCGAAGTGGACAATCTGCCCGTTCAGGATGTGAGGAAAGTGTTCCCAAATGTCCTTTGGGTGGGGCGTGCCTCTGCTCACGGGGGGATTGTCTGCCCTTCCGGTTACATTTAAATTCCAGTAGTGGGGTCCCGTCTGCGTTTCCCCCATCCTCAGAGTTTCTGGCTTCCCGGCTTTGCGAATGATGCTGTAACACATACGTCCACGTTATTTATTGCTCGAGCCGCCGCTTTCTGTTCTTTTGGGTACACGCTCAGGATGGAATTATCTGGTCTTATGAGTCACTATCTCACGCACCTTTTTTTCTTTTATTTTAGAATATGAAAACCCATATTTTTGCTTCACTTTATTTTAACTTTTTTATTTTTATTTTTAAAAAGATTTTATTTATTTATTTTTTTAGAGAGGGAAGGGAGGGAGAGAGAGAGAGAGAGAGAAACATCAATGTGCAGTTGCTGGGGGCCGTGGCCTGCAACCCAGGCATGTGCCCTGCAACCCAGGCATGTGCCCTGACTGGGAATCGAACCTGTGACACTTTGGTTCGCAGCCCGAGCTCAATCCACTGAGCTACGCCAGCCAGGGGAACTTTTTTATTTTTAAATTACATGCATGTCCATTTTTAGTGTGATACTTTGCCCTAGGCTTTTTTACTCTTTAAATGTTAATTCTTGCTTTTTTTTCCCCCTAATGAGTCTCTACTATGAGTGATTGCTTGACGGGAGATGTTAAATAAATATATTTTGGTAAAGGAATGAATGATAGTCATCAACGCCACCCTTAATGGCAAAAACCAAGACTTTTTTTTTTTAAATCAATGAGTTTGCACATTATTCATTACAACATTAGAAAAATCGTTACATATGTCAGAATGGGTATGGAACCTTTATTCTTACCGAGTAGCACAGGATGTCTTTTGTTTTTAATTTTCCATCTCAATCTCTCCACTTGTTCATTCCGTTTCATTTTTAAAGATTTTATTTATTCATCTTCAGAGAGAGATGGAGGGAGAAAGGGAGGGAGAGAAACAGCAACGTGTGGTTGCCTCTCGAGTGCCCCCCACTGGGGGGAGCTGGCCTGCAACCCAGGCATGTGCCCTGACTGGGAATCGAACCAGTGACTCTCTGGTTTACAGGGGGGCCCTCAATCCACTGAGCCACACCAGCCAGGGATGTTCCTTCCATTTTATTGGTCAGGGACTGAGGATGGAGCTGAGGCTGGACTTGGGGGCTCTCAGCTGTAGAAACCCTCACATCCTAAAACAGCTTCTACTTAACCGGATTACTTCTGTCCAGAAAACTCCGGAACACGGAGAACCCAGACACAAGTAGAGGCCGGCATTTTCATTCTCTCTCTTTTTTTTTTAAGAAAGCCCACTAGAGCGACTTCCTTAAACAGTGAACGAAAAGGAACATCTTTTGCTGGCAGGCAATTGTAATACAACGTTTGCCCACACGGGGGCAGTATTAACCAAGAAGAACCATTGTTGGAACAAAGAGAAGCTGGCTACTAAGCTTTCTAGGGCAACTTAAAGGAAATTAATCAGCAACTGTAGAACTCTGGGTAAACAAATATAAAACAGACCAGGCTTCAGCTTAGAAAATCACGGCGAGGGCTCTCACTTATGCAGCGGGAGGGAAAGGGCTCCACACCACCGCACTCCTGTCGACTGGACGGCCGCACCCACGGCCTGCAGAGCCGCCCAGCTGGGCCCGGGTTTGCTCTGGGAGGGCTTCTGTTGTCGCAGGTGACAACGCGCAGGTAGGGGCGCCTCTCAGCCAAGGGAGAACGCTTCCACTCTTGTTTCTCTGAGAGGACAGGTGATGGCACGGCACGCCTGGTTCAAATCCGGATGAAAGCAAGTGTTCAGAGCGAGACCTTTCATTTGGGTGGGGGGGAGATTTTTTTGGAATTCATTAACCAGTCTCATTGCAACCCCGTGTCATCGTAAGGATGGAGACAGAGTTTTTGGTCTTGCCAGTTAAGGGTATTAAAAAGATACAATTGGCATTTACTGTCTCCATTCCTTCACACAGGAGAGGGCAGGGCAGTTGGAAAATATGATTGAAGAGTAAAGGGCAGTCATCTAAATTGACCCCCCCCAAAAAAAAACACCCCAAACAACCCCAAACAAACAAACAAACAAACCCCCCAACTCCCCCTCAAAAACCCAAACCAAGAACACCCACATGAAAAACAAATCAGCGAAAACTTCATTAAGACCTGCACAAAGATTCCCGTTGGGAGGCATTATTCTAAATGAGTTAATTCTTTTGGGTTGAGAGAAACTTCTTAAGAAAATTGAGAGAACAAAGGACAAGCAGGTCCCCCGAATTCCCCCAGACACGCGGCTCCTCTCCGCCAGACCAGAGGAGCGCTGGTCGAGCACGCGCAGTGGACTTCGGACGGTCAGTGCATGGTCTGGGCTCCTTCACGCCCCTCGACGCCCCTCGACGCCCCTCCGAGACGCGAGCTGGCATCATTCCCATTTTACAGGGAGGGGAACCAGACCTTGCAGGGGCTCCGTAGCCCCGCCCACAGCTGGGGAGGGCGCTGGGGTTCGAACCCAGGCTGCGGCGACGAGAAGCCCCTCCCTGACCGTGGGGTCAGTGTGCGTTTCTGGTCTGTGGTCGCTCAGGTTGTTTTTGAAAGACAAGTGGTGGGTTTCCTCGTAAACTAAGAAACAGCCACCACCCTGGTTGACCATCAGAAAAAGACAATCACCCTTCATCTCCCTGCTTCGAGGAAGCCAATGGGTGAGCACAGTTCTCTTCATTAATAGAGAGGCTTTTTTTTTGAGGTTGAACTTTATAAACAAATTTACATCCTCCTTGGTTCACTAGACAGTACAAAATAAGGCATTTCCTCCTGTTATTAATATTCTTTAAAATATTTTATTTATTTATTCTTAGAGAGAGGGGAAGAGAGGGAGAGAAGCATCAATGTGTGGTTGCCTCTCACATGCCCCCACTGGGGACCTGGCCTGCAACCCAGGCCTGCACCCTGACTGGGAATCGAACCGGGTGACTCTGGTTTACAGGCCGGCACTCAATCCACTGAGCCACACCAGCCAGGGTCTGTTAGTGATAGTCTTTGCAGCTGTAACGTTTGGGGGTCATCACATCTTCCAGTGGTGAACGGAATGGGTACGCTGACACTGCCAGCTTGTGCTCAGTGTCTCGGTCTGCCTGGGCTCCCGCGAGAGAATACCGCAGCCTGCACAGGGTGGCTTCTGACAACAGACCTTCCCTTCTCAGAGTCCTGGAGGCTGGAGGTGTGAGGCCAGGGCGTCGCCACGGGACGGTGGGGGGCGCTTTCCGGGTCGCAGATGGTTTGCTGCGTCCTCACACGGTGGGAGGTCCGGGCTGCTCTCTAGCTGATCGCCCCACAAAGGCCCCCCCCGCCTGGTCCCATCTCTTTGGGGGTTAGGTTTCTGCAAACAGATTTTCGGGGGACACATACTGATCGTATCACTTATTTTAAGTGGCTTCCAAGTCTTCCCTGTTTATAGGAAATACTGTATTGGGCATCTTTGTGCTGGTAGCTCTGCTCACGTTTCAGGTTTTCTCCGGGCTAGATTCAGGGCACACCCAGGAAGCAGCCAACGAGTGCATCAGTGAGTGGACCAACCAATGGCCGTTTCTCTCTCCCTCCCTCCCTTTCTCTCTCTCTCACGTCAATACATCAAAAAATAAAAGGACTCAGCAGGGTTCTCAAGCACAGATGCTTATTAAACCTGGAGCTGATTCAAATGCACCTGACCAGGGACCTTCCCATTTATTATCTTTATTTTTTAAAAATATTTTATTTATTTATTTATTTTATGTTAGAGAGAGGAGAAGGGAAGAGGAAAGAGAAGGAGAGAAACATCAATGTGTGGCTGCCCCCAACACATCCCCAAATGGGGACCTGGCCCGAAACCCAGGCATGTGCCCCGACTAGGAATCGAACCAGTCGACCCTTAAGTTTGCAGGCCCGTGCTCAATCCACTGAGCCACAATAGCCAGGGCTGTTATCTTTATTTTTGAGAGACGTTTGTCACCATCTCGAGGGAGGCGTGTGTCTCCAGGAACACGTTGTCCCAGCACAGAGGGTTTGCAAGCCCTGCGTGCTGTCGATTTTAGTGGGGGCCAGCCCGATCAGAATGCTTTCTGCATTTTTAAACGGTGGCAAAAAAAAAAAAAAAAAGAAGAAGACTATTTCTCGACGCATGAAGCTGATGTGAGATTCAAGTGTCGGTTCTGTAAACACAATTTCGTGCCAACCCGGGACGTCCGTCCGTCTGCAGGGGCCTGTGGCTGCTTCTGCGTGACGACAGGCGAGGCGAGCGGTGGTGGCGGTGTGGGCCGCATAGCCCACGGGCCGAGCTCTCTGGTTCTGGATTTGGCCTCTCTTCTCTGGGCCGCCTCTGTGTTCCCCTGGAGCCGTCGCTCTCCGAGAAACTTTTTGAATATTACAGTAACGAAGCATAGTTTCAGTTAGTTATTTCCATAAAATATGTCCAAATTTCTGTTTTAAGTTCTTTGTGAAATGAGGCAGAACATGAAATTTAAAATGTCACAATCAAAGGCCATGTGATTTCATCTAATATACATAGAAAAATCATCTATGAATTTTCTTGGGAGAGGAGAGAAAGTATCTCTCTCTATTTAGTCATTTCTGGAGCCTAAGTCTAATCAGAAACATCTATATATATTTTGGGAAACAAATTTCAGAGGGCTTATTTCCTAAGGTCCCAGCGTTTCAAGACTGGGCTGGTGCTAGTCTGTTCAGGCTGCTGTAACAAGCACACCATCCATGGCGGGCGGAGGGGGGAGGTTTACACGCAGTGATTTCTCGCAGGTCTGGAGGCTGCACGGTCAAGACCAAGGTCCCGGCAGATCTGGTGTCTGGGGAGGGCCCGCTCCCTGGCTTACAGAGGGCTGACTTCTTGCTGTGTCTTCCCACGGGGAGAGCTGAGCAAGGAAGTGAGCCCTCACATATCCTCCCATAAGTCACAGCATTTGGGTTGTATGCGCATGACCTCATTACCTGCCCTGCTCTGAAAATGCTGCTGAGATGAGGGTTTTGGCACAGGGACTTGGGTGGGGGAATGGGGGGTGGGGGGCACAAGCACACACTCCGTAACTGAGATCTGTGTCATCGCCTTGTAGGGTTTTTTTTTCATCTTTTAAATTTTACTGTTCAATTGCAGTTTACATCCAGTGTTATTTTGCACTGGTGCTGGGTGCACAGCGCAGTGGTTAGACAACCGTCCACTGTACACAGTGTCCCTCCGTGTTCCTGGTCCCACTGGCGCCACCTGCAGTTATTACGATAGTATCGCCCACCTTCTGCTGGGTCCCTGTGTCTCTTTCGTTTGTAACTGCCGATCTGTGCCCGTCAGTCCCTTCGCCTTTTGCACCCGGCCCCCCAGCCCCCACCCCCCTTCCCTCTGGCAGCCCCCCCTCCGCTCTCTGTGTCTGTGCGTCTGTTTTAATTTTGTTTGTTCGCTTATTTTGCTCTTTAGATTGGACATGCGAGTGAAATCATGTGGTATTTGTCTTTCTCTGACTTCTGTCACAGAGTGTGATTGCCCCGTGCTGTTGAAAATGGTAACACTTTATTCTCTTCTGTGGCTGAGTAGTATTCCACTGTGTAAACGTACCACCGTTTTTTTATCCACTCGTCCACTGACGGCCACGTGGGTTGCTTGCGTGTCTGGGCGATTGTGAATACTGCTGCAGGGAACACAGAGGCGCATGGATTCTTTCCAATGAAGTGTTTGGGGTTTCTTCAGAGATATTCCCACAAGTGGAATCGCTGGGTCATTGGCTGTTCCATTTTTAATTTTTTCGAGGAAACTCAGCGGACGGAGCAAGGCCGAGAACTCCCAATGGCAGGGAAGAGGAAGGGGAAGAGGAGGAGGAAGATGGGAGAACGGAGAGGAAGGAGGCGAGAAGGCTCCTCGGGCAGCCCCAGGCGAGACCGGGCCCTGCGGGCACCGTGCTTCCCAGCTCCCCGCCTCGCGGGCGGAGAAAGGGCGGATTGCAGCGGACCCAGGAAATCAGACCGCGGCGCTCCTGCAAAAAAGGAAAAACAGGGGAAAACAAAGCTGCTGTTTCTTGGCTTGCTGTCTGCCCACCGAGACTCGGGGCTGCTGGGCCTGCTCGCCCCGCGTGCGCACGGCTCCGAGTTCTCAGCATCTTTACTACCCATGCATGCGCGCAGTGCGCACAGTGCGCGCCCGCCCGGTGACAGGCGGATGCCTCCCGCACGGTGACCGCGGCCTGGCTTTCGCCCTTCCTTTGCGGGTCAGGGGCCGGGCAGGCCCAGACCGGGATCCGCCCCCCAGCCCGGCCTCCGCGCTGGCAGGGGTGAAGGAGCGGCCTCCCTTCGCCCGCGCGCAGGGCGAGGGCCACGCGTTCCTGCGGAAGCAGGAGGTTCAGGGTCTGATAAATGGCTGTTTCCTGGGGTGGCACGGCCAGCTAATCGCCCGGCAGCAGCGACCCTCGCAATCAGAGGTGGACGAGGAGCCCGAGGCCCCTGCCCAGGCCTCCTTCGCTGCCTGGGAGACCCGGCTCGGGCACGCTGACCCGTCCAGGGCCCCGCAGGCTGCAGGAAGCGAGGGGCCCAGCCAGGAGGCGGAATTTTCTGTGTGGAACCGAAACCCCGGGGTTGGGGGGGGGGGGCGCGTGGGGACCTGAAGAAGCTCAAACCCCTGGTCAGGGGGCTGGAGCGGGGGACATGGGGGCTTCGAGGGACCCACGATCTTCCCAGGTCTGCCGATTTTTCAAGAGTTCAACAATGCAGGTTATTTTTTTTTAAATTGTAGTCAACTATGGATCACATAACATTGGCCATTTTGCCCATTTTGAAGCGTGGGACTCTGTGACATCGAGCCTGTCCACCCTGCTCTGCAGCCCTCACCGCCCTCTGTCTGGAGGACTTTCCGATTCCGGCCCCACTCCCCGTAAACGCCGGCCCGTCCCCCAGCTCCCACCGTCCCGCCTTTTGACCCCGTGACCCTGAGCAGTTTCTGTTTTCCAGGGGGAAATGTCCTCCTCCAGCACGTGAGCTCCTTGGCCACGGCCCACGAGGATTCGTCCGTGGGGTTCCAATGTAAGTCACCGAATTAACCCACCCCAAACGGAACCCTGCGTTCCCCACCCAACCTTGCTTCATCTTTGACCTCCATCTCCTCTTACCGGAAACGCAGCTGTCAATCCACACCGTCGATCGACCTTTCACCTCCATCTCCAGCCTCCGCCGACCTTCCTCCTCGTTAGAGCAAAACGCCTTCACCTGGACCAGCGCTGCTCCCAGGTCTCCGGGGTCTCCTCCGCCCCCCTCCCCACCCCCGTGTGCTCGTTCCCCAAACCATTCTGTGGCTTTGGAACCCGCGGGCTTGGGTTCAGATTCTGAATCTGTGATTTTGGACGCATCTCTTACCACCTGGGCGACTCGGTTTCCTCATCCGGGGGACGGGACCCCTCTCGGGCTTGCTTGCTGTGACGGTGAAATGAGTCCATCCACAGGAGGCCGATGCATGGAAAGGGATTTTATTGTTATCGTTATACAACGAGTGTGGTTACTATGGATGATTCTGAGGTATGTGGTGGTCATTTATTTGCACGTCTGTGCCTCTGTGACAGCGACTCCCTGGAGAATGGGGCCCCATCTGACTAACGAACAGATCTGTGTTTCTCCAGAGTCTGGCCCATGCTCTGTGCTTCTCAGCAGGCGCTCGCTCAATGTTTGGGAAGGAAGGCAGGCAAGGAGGAAGGGAAAGAAGTTTCCCAGTAGAAGGTTAGGATACCCCCAAGATACCCAGTCTGAAGCAAGGACCCCTTCCAGCACCTCTGGGTGGGTGGGGTCCCCACTGTCATCCCAGATCACAGGAGTGCACCCCTTTTTTGTTCAGTGACGATCGCCAAGCAACAAACTACTCCAAAACTTAGTGGCTTAAACCCTGAGTGGTGTGTGGCTCAGTGGATTGAGTGCCAACGTGCAAATCAAAGGGTCACCAGTTCAATTCCCAGTCAGGGCACATGCCTGGGTTGCGGGCCAGGCCAGGTCCCCCATAGGGGGTGCGTGAGAAGCAACCACACATTGATGTTTCTCTCCCCTCTCTTTCTCCCTCACCCACCCTCCACTCTAAAATAAATAAATAAAATCTTAAAACTAGTGGCTTAAGTGTTTTGATGTCCTGGGTCAGGAATGTAGGCACGGGCGGCCCCCCAGGGGGTAGAGGTCACCTGAAGGGTGGTGGATGGGTTGGTCAGAAAGGGACGAGGCAGCGTCCCTCAGTGCCTGGCACCGTCCCCTGCCCACGTCCCCTCCAGGTCCCCTGCAGCTCGGCAGGGTCAGGGAGCGGGTGAAGACCTCTCACGAGTCTGGGTTCCCCCAGAACGAGTGTCCCAAGTAAGTATTTTTTTTTAAGATTTTCTTTATTTACTTTTAGACAGAGGGGAAGGGAGAGAGACAGAGAAGGGAGGAAACATCTGTGTGTGGTTGCCTCTCTCGTGCCCTCTGTTGGGGTCCTGGCCCGCAACCCAGGCATGTGCCCTGACTGGGAATCGAACCAGTGACCCTTTAGCTTGCAGGCCAGTGCTCAATCCACTGAGCCACACCAGCCAGGGCCCAAGTAAGGCTTTTTATGACCAGGCTGGAAAGTGCCAGAACGCCATGCCATTGCATTTGGTTGCCAAGCAGATCCCCGAGGCTGCTTGGATTCCAGAGGAGCAGAGTGGGACCCCACTTCTCCTGGGGAGGAGTGCGGAGACCCCGTGGTCCCATGAACTCACCATGCTCCTCCACTCCACTGTGGCGGCTGTAAACCAGGGTCTCACAGACAGTTCTCAGTGAATCCGTGAGTCCCCAGAATAAGTTTTGTACAGATGTGCAAAACGTGCATTTTTTTCCTCCCGGTGAGATGAGATCTGGGGAAGATTATGAGTCATTGCGTGGTGTCCCTTCTTTCTACTGGGCCCCGACTCATCCTGCCCTCCTGCAACACTTTCCCGAGAAAACGTTAGCAGGGACTCTCGAGCTGCCCCAACCCTGCGGGAGACCGGCCGCCCCCGACCCCCTGCCCTCCCCTCCGCAGAGACCACCCCGCTCTCACTTCGATGCGGATCTCTCGTGATGTTTCCCACGGTCGTGTGGGGTTTACAAAAATGCAAATAGCCTCATTCTCTTCCTAGATTTTTTTCTGTGAGTTGCTTATGTCTCACTTTTTGACGTGATGAGGAGGAGAGTGGTTTGTGTCTGTGCGTCTAGGCTCATCCCGAGTTTAACAACGGCCTCGTCGGACCGGGTTCGTGGGCGTAGCCATGGGATTCCCATGGACGTTTCTCCAGGGATTTACTTGGAAGTTGTTTCCACTCCCCCACCCAGGTGCACACGGCTGCTGTCCGCAGCCCGGCCCCCCCCCCGCCCCCCGGGCTTCCCCCCTGTGCTCAGCGGCGAGCATTGCTCCCCCCGGGGAAGTACAGAGAGGTAGACCGGCCAGGTGACTGGGTGCGTGCATGTCCAGTGCGAACTTTTATTGCTAAATTCACGTCCAACACGGATGCTGGCCCTGACGGTGCCGCATGCTCCACGGTCTTGCCAAAGGTGAACGTCCCCAGTCTTCTGGAGTCTCTCCGGTTTGCAAGACGAGCGTCTCACCGTTTTCTGTGCCGTTGCCATCCGGTCGGCAATTAGGAGCTCGGTCTTTGGGGACGGGGGACCTGAGGGCCTGGTTTGGTCACTCGCCTCTGAAGAAGGTGCCAAACCACGCGGCCTAATGGAACTCAGTTGTCTTCTCTCCCAGCGGGCACCCCATCAAAGCTGCGGGATTCCATGGGAGCTGCTTCTAGCAAGGTCCAGAACATATTCAGCCCTCAAGTATTGGCAACAATGCGTATTATTATTATTATTATTACTCCAGGAGTGTTTCCAGTTTGGCCTTTGCAGGGGGCAGATGCTACGGAATACGGCAGCCTGGACACAGTTCCTCCTCCCTCCGTCACACCCTCTAGTGCAGAGGCTGTAGCAGCTACAGGTCACCCCTTCCCTTGACCTTAAAAGGACCATGGTCATAAGAACTAACTTCCCCGTCCACCATGAGGCCAGCGCCATGGGGGCCCAGTTCCTCCCCCCAGCCCTGGGAGGAAGGCACTCTGATTTATCTGACCCATTTGACAGATGCGCAAACCGAGGGCTAGCGAGGCTGAGTTACCCTCCCGAGGTCACACCTCCAGTAGTTTGGCAGAGCCGGGACCTGGACCTGTCAGTCAGGCCCGGGGCACGAGTTCGTCGCCACTCCTGTATAGAATCTTCCAGACTGAAGCAGGTACTGCAGGTGTGGCTGATTGGGGCAAGGATGCGCCAGAGACTCGGAGGACTGGTTCGCCAAAGGGACGCCCGCGGAACGCTCTGCCTGTCCACGAGGACACTGCGTGGAAGCGGAGGCTTAGACGCGAGGGCAGGGAGTCAGGGGCGGGAGTGTCTCTGTGGCCAGACACTGGAAGCAAACAAGGGTTCGAGTAAATCAAGGACCGGCGTCGCCCGACGGTTGGGCAGCGTCGCTGCAGCAGGGAGGCGGGGCTGGCGTCAGGCTAATGGGCGTCGCTCCAGCTCAAAACCGTAGAAACCGGAGACCAGCTGGAAACCCGCGCGGAGGAACACAGCTTGCGGAAGGGTTCGGCGGGCGCAGTGAGGCCAAGGGTATGAGGTTTGAACAGCGAGCAAAACCACCCCTAAGGGCCGCGTAAGGATGGAAGTATCACAAAAATAAAGCTATGCCTGGGAATGGAAAACACCAAACTCAGGATGGTCGTTAACGCAGGGGAGAAGGAGGAAAATATGACCACAGAGGGGAAAGGTTCCCAGGGGTTTCTTGTAAAAAAACCCCAAAAATTGGGTGTAATTATTTATTCATTAAAGAAAAACAGCTACTTAAAAACATAGTCCGTTAGGACACAAGACCCTGCCCCCTGAAATGTTACTGCTTAAATTTCTCCCATTGCTCTGTCCACCGTGAGTTTTATTTTAATAGCTTGTTTTTATTTGTTATGTTTATCAGAGTCACACACGCCCATGCGTTAAAGACTCAAATCATTCTGCACAGGTTTGTTAATGAAATAAAGCTTCTTCTCTCTCTCTCTCGTTTTAAAAAACGGGGTGGTAAAACAGAGGCATTTGTTTTATCCTTCTCTAATACCCTTTTATAAATCTGAAACATTTTGTTAAAAAATACTCAGACATTCATGAAATCATTATAACAAGTAAATATACCTCCTTCGGATTAGCTGTCTGTACCAATTCAATGACCTTAAACTTACCTGAACCTGGAATTCATCTGTCTCGCATCCCACTAGCTTCTTCGCTTTCTTGGAACCCTTATCATCCTCCCTTTTCTTTGCCATTTCTCACCCATCGGATCCAGGTACTGCGGTTTGGAAGTTTTGGGGCGGGGGTGGGGGGTGGGGGCGGGGAGGAGTGGTCACCTATCTGATGAATTTTCCTAATTTCCATTGGGTGTGGTGCTGGAGACAGGTTGCAAAGTATGATCAATATTATAATTACAGTTTGGATGACAGCTAGAGAAGTCCGTGCTTCTCGATATTGAGGCAAAATATGCCTAGAAGTCCACGTTCCCTAACTAAGCCTGTGGGTCTCCAGAACTGCCTGGATGATTCCTGCTGGGCCCTGGGGGGGGGGGGGGGCAGCGGGGCGGGGTTGAGGCCACGCCCCCTCACAGGCTCTGGTTTCTGAGCTCGCTTCTCTCTCCTCCGGGACACTCTGCTCTTCCTCTTCTTTAAATGGCAAAACATCTACCAGATCCGGCCTTCGATAGGCTCCGGGGACTTCGCCGGCCACTGCTGAGGACACACGGAGAAGGGCTTTGCAAACGGGCGTGCAAACATGCGGTGTAAGAATTGGTCGGCATTGCTCTACTCCAGGTGTCTGTTGGGGCCTCTGTTAGCGTCGCTTCGTTTCCTTCCTCTGTGTCCCGGTACCACGATGGTGTTCCCTTTGGGGAACCAGCCTGCCTCGCCTTCAGGGTTCTGGGTGGGCCAGACCCCCCTGGGGATGAGACTAGGGGGGAATGGTTATCTCCAGGTTACGAAGGAGAGCGAGACTGCCAGAGGTCGGTGGAGGTCAGACAGCCGGGCAGGGCACGAAGTGGGCTCTGACCCCAGATGTGACCCCACAGCCCGCGCTCAGCATAACCACGGTGGCGGGAGAATATAAAAATACTGATAACGACTGTTTACTGTCCACTGCCGGACTTCCTCTTCACTCCAGGCCTGTCCGAGGAGCACCAGAGTTCCATAATCAATGCATACATAATCTCTCCATTTGCATGTCTAATTGGTGTCTCTGAAGCTTTTAAAAAATGTTGACTCATCCCTGGCCCGTGTGGCTCAGTTGGTTGGGCATCGTCCCGCACACTGAAGGGTTTCGATTTCGATTCCCCATCAGGGCCCGTGCCTGGGTTGTGGGTTCCGTCCCCAGCTGGGGCACATGCAGCAGGCAACTGATGGATAACCTCTCTCCCATCAATGTTTCTCCCCCTTTCTTTTTCCCTCCCTTCTCCTCTCCCTGAAATCAATAAGAAAAAAAAATTTTTTTTGCCCTGGCTGGCATGGCTCAGTGGACTGAACTCAGGCTGCGAAGCAAAGTATCACAGGTTCGTTTCCCAGTCAGGGCACATGCCTGGGTTGCGGGCCAAGGCCCCATTGGGGGCCACATGAGATGCAACCACACATTGATGTTTCTCTCTCTTTCTTTCTCCCTCCCTTCCCCTCTCTAAAAGTAAATAAATAAAATCTTAAAAAATTTTTTTTTCAACTACAGTTTTCTGTATATTCCCACCCCCCCACCACACTCAGTCCCGCCCCTCCCCCCACACTGTCTCCCAAAGAGTAGAGGTTAATTTTCCTCCCCTTGAGTGTGGGTTGGATTAATGATGTTCTTCTCACAGAATATTGTGGAAATGATAGTGTATCGTTTCCAAGACTAGGCCCTAAAAGGCATCATGACTTCTGCCTTACTCTCTGGAACCACTCACTCTGGGGGAAGCCAGCGGCTGTTGGGGGACAGTCAACAAGTCCCACGGAGAGACCCGTGTGTCGCAGAACTGAGGCCTCCTGTTAACAGCCACATTGCGCCACCTTGGAGGTGGACCCTCCCGCCCTGGTCAAGCCTTCAGATGACGCAGCCCCAGCTGACAGCGTGACGGCCACCTCATGAGAGACCCGGAGCCAGAACCAGCCAGGAAAGCTGCTCCTGAGTTCCCGACGCACAGAAACTGAGACTATATTTGTTATTTTTAAGATGCTGAGTTTTGGGGACACTTAATATGCAGCAATAGATAATTAAGACAGCATCTCAAACAGGACCTGTCAAAGGCTGAACTCCTAATCTTCATTCTGCAAACGTAATTTTTCCTCTAACTTCTCTCTTCAGAAAATGGCAATGTCATGGGTCTTGTTTTCAGGTTAAAACCTTGAAGATATCCTTAAAGCCTATCCTTTAAAAAACTATTTATTTAATTATTTATTTTTAGAGAGAGGGGAAGGGAGGGAGAAAGAGAGGGAGAGACATCAATGTGTGGTTGCCTCATATGCGCCCCCTACTGGAGACCTGGCCCCAAACCCAGGCATGTGCCCTGACTGGGAATCGAACCAACCACCCTTTGGTTCCCAGGCCAGCACTCAATCCACTGAGCCACACCAGCCAGGGCAAGCCTGTCTTAATTTTACAACCCAGATCAGATGTAAGAGCAATGCCCATTGTCCTAACTTGAAAATGTAGCCCAAATGCAACCATGTCTTCTCATGTCCTCAGTTATCACGTTGGTCCACCCCCATCACCTCTCACCAGGTGGGTTCTGGTTGCCATCTCCCCGATCTCCCTTTGTCCCTGGTACTCCCAGAGGCCATTCTAAATGCAGCAGCCAGAAGGATCCTTTACAAATACCAGCCAGATTGTCGATTCTTCTGTTCCAAACCCCTCACGGTTACTCCTCCTCCAGATCTATGAACAGTTCCCGCCTTTCTCTTCCTCCAGATCTTTGCCCAAATACCGCCTTCTTTGTGAGGACATGGTCGACTCCCGAATGTTCTTCACAGTGTACACAAGGTCTGTCTGGAAAAAGTCCAGCCGTCACTAATATAACGACAATGGTTGGTTTGATATGGATGTAACCTGGCAGATGAGGAGAGTGGACTGGAATGTGCATGTGTGAATAATCATGACTTCACTGTGCTCGTCAGTTGGGGGGGGGTTAGACACCCTTGAGTGAGCATGTGTACTGTGTGGCTGTCACATTCAAAATGACTGAGTGAGTAGAGAGCAACAAATCTACATCAATTTTGCATTAAGCTTGAACGTTCCTCCCCAGAAACTATTCGGATGATTCAAGACGCCATAGCTGTGGGCAGCTGGTGACTGGCAGCTTCATCACGACAACGCGCCTGCTCATGCATCATGTCTCATGAAGAGTTTTTTGGTGAGACATCAGATCACCCAGGTGACTCAGCTCCCCCACAGCCCAGATTTGGCACCCTGCGACTTCTGGCTTTTCCCCAAACTATAATCACCTTTGAAGGGGAAGAGATTCCAGACCATCGATGAGATTCGGGAAAATGCAATGGGGCAGCTGATGGCGATTGGGAGAACTGTGTGAGGTCCCAACCAAGGTGCTTACTCTGAAGGGGACTGAGGTGTCACTCTCCTATGCACAATGTTCCTTGTATCTTGTGTCTTCTTCAGTAAATGTCTCTATTTTCCTGATCACATGGCTGGATACCTTCTGGACAGACCTCCTTGTATTTTACCTTTTTTCTCTCTCCCTCCTGGAATGAGAGCTCCTTAATGAGGGGGACTTTGTTGTCTGATGCAGACACCAGCCCGCAGTGTCCGCATCATTATGAATGAAATGAGACATTCGTATGGACTACCGAGTCCGGTGGAGGAAAAGGGACAGCATGGCTGTTCTCTCAAGGGGAGCAAAAGCCGCGGCCTCTGCCAGGATGGGCCTTTTTTGGGTTTCTCTGCCCATTACATGATGGTCCTCATTTACACTGCACAGGTTCGCTTTAGGTGGTTACCTTTTACAGAAAAGAAAGGAGCCAATGCCGCTAATCACATCGCAGAAGAGAGATATTTGCAAATGAAAAGGCAAAAGTGGTTGAACCGGTTCCACTGGTCCTTTGAAGGTTTAGGATGGTTTTTAGGAGGTTATTTTGCAGTAAATGTTTGCCACCAGGGGCTGGACCCACGCCACGCAGGATGGTCTACTACAGTTGTCTAGTTTGTCTACTGTTGTAAATGATTCTTGCACATAGTAGGTGCCCTGTAAATATTTGCTGAATAAATGCGTTGCTGTTTTCCTAAGCGCTATTGCCCTTGGCGTGTATGAGGACCGCCTGGGAAGCCGGTTAAAAATGAGAATGTGCCCGTTTGGGGGCCCAGGGCACTCGGCACAGTCGCAGGTACTCGGAGGCTGACAGAAACAAGGTGCTTGTCAGAGGCAGCCCTGGGAATCTCTAATGCATTTGTCTCCCAGTGTTTCAGCAAAATTTGTTATTTCTGCTTTAACAGAGGCAAGGAAAATAGTAAAATATATTGAAATTGGTTTGTATTAAAAAAAACTCCTTTGTAGTTAGGACAGTAAATTATAGACATAGGATTCAATATAGGCCATAAATTGAATATTTTAGTGTGAGTCGAGTTGTATCGAGTGTTCCTTCGGGGATTAGAGTTTATTTCCTAAGCTTTTGTTCACTACATCATGAGCCTTTTCAATAAAACGATCTCATTGCCTGACAGCCAGACAAGCCTTTCAATGATGCAAGAGGATTTTATCGGGTGTGGTTAACTCAGCAAATGGTTCTCCAAAGATACTTTATGACCAAATATTTACTAATGTCCCTTAGCAGGCCTGGTTAATTTCAGAATACCTAAGGAAGCCAATAAATGTGAACAAATTAGAACACGCACACACTCACATACACATAGCCCCTGCTTCCACTCTGCTTTAAGTAGATAAAAACCAAGAGATGTAACTGAAAGAGGAAACTTGATGTTATCTAGACCTTGGTATTAAAAGTTCTTGGGTAGATGAAATTAGGGCTGGTGTGCCTGTCACATAAAGTTTAAATCCATCCATCCATCCATCCATCCACTAATCTATCCATCTATCCACTTGAATGGATGGGCATTAGCTGTACAATTCTTGGATTCAAGGTGTATAATTCATTATTTTTCTAAATGAGGCAAATTTGTCCTACCCCTTATGAGTCAGAGTTTGATGGATGTAGGAAACCAAATGGACTCTTTGAAACGGCACCAGGGAGCTGACAAACGACCAGCTGGGGGACCGCGCACGGGGAGGACCGGAAGCAGGACCGCTCTGGGCTTCCAGGGAGTGGATGGAGTCTTTCCTGGATGAGAAAGAGTGTGATCGGCCTGCTCACCCGCCCCCCTCCCACTTTGCACAGTCCGGGGGAGGGTGACAGGCCGCCTTGGAGGGGGCCTCGGTGACCCCCACATCTGGGTGTTCTTGCCTGCTATGACACTTAGGTCCTGTACCCCTGAGTGTGGCTGGACCTCAGGGTTTGCCTCTAGTGCAGAGAATGAGGCGAAAGGGAGGGAGCCACCCTTCCGTGAGGAGGTCCCAAGAGACCCTGGCTCCTGTCTCACTGCCAGTGCTTGCTTGCTGTGGCGGGGCAGCTGCTGTGCGAGAGCCACCCTAAGGCAACTCCCAAGTGGCTGTGGCTGGCGGAGGTGTCCAGCCAGCAGCCACCGAGGCTCTGAGGCCCTCAGTCCAACAGGCCGTGAGGATCTCGTCCTGCCCACAGC
The DNA here is from genome assembly GCF_019186645.2 of Phyllostomus hastatus. Lineage (NCBI taxonomy): Eukaryota > Metazoa > Chordata > Mammalia > Chiroptera > Phyllostomidae > Phyllostomus > Phyllostomus hastatus. The sequence continues at coordinate 5,686,082 of NW_025333664.1, forward strand.
TGCTGATGTCCCCCCAAGCGGACCCTGCCTCAGGTGACCATGCAATGAGACCACAGCCTCACCTGACACCCTGCGAGAGGCCCTGTACCAGAGGCCGTTGGCCCCCATGCCTGGATTCTTGGCCCACAGAAACGGTGAGATCATGCATGCCTGCTGTTTGACATTGGTACATTTTGGGGCAATTTCTTAGGTGGTGTGTGAATTTGCTAAGGCTGCCTTAACAAAGTGCCACAAGCCAGGTGGTTTAGAAACACAGAAATGTGTTTCCGCAGGCTGCTGGGGGCCAGAAGTCCAAAGTCAAGGTGCCAGCAGGTCTATGGTTCCTCCGAGGACACCTGGGAAGGGTCTGTTGCTGACCTGGCCCCTGGTAGCCTCGGGCTTAGACCCGGCCATCGGCTCACTGGGTCTCTTCACGTGCTTTTCCTTGGTGCGTGCCTGTGTCCAGATTTCCTTTTCTTAATCATGGTACCAGTCAGATTAGATTCAGGGCCCGCCCTGATGATCTCATCCTAACTGGACTCCATCCTCAAAGACTCTGTTTCGAAATAAGATCACATTCACAAGCACTGAGGGTTTGGACTGCCATATATCTTTTATTTGAGGGATATAATGCAACCCATAACAGCCAGCAAGAGATGACTAACAGAGAGAGGTAACTCCCAGAAGAAATGTGGATGTGATTATTCGAAGAGAGAGGAAACTGGATGCTCTATCATCCAAAAAGGAAAAAAGAGACCCCCTTGTGTCTTAGTAGTTCCCTTCCACCATCCGCCCATCCGCCCATCTGCCCATCCACCACTCTGAGCGTCTGCTATGCGGCAGGCACGGCCCCTAACTGCGTGGGGACCGTCCATGTGTAAACCATGGTCCTCACCCGCAGCACTGCTGACACTCGAGGCTGGGTCATTTTCTGTCTTGGGTGCTGCCCTGTGGGGTATGTGGCAGCATCTCGGGCCTCTTTGCAGGAGGAACACTCCCCTGTCCTGACAATCACAACTCAGAAATGTCTCTGGACACGTCGCAGTGTCCTCTGGAGGGTGGCTGATGTGACCAAAGGACTACACAGCATCCTGTCTGGTGTTGATGTGCCCCGGGAGGGCGGGTGCCACCAACAAGGTGGCAGTTAGACGGATACGTAAGTGAAATGTGGGAACAAGCCACGGATGGCGGAGGGGACAGCCAGTGCCAAGGCCCTGCGGTGGTTGACTTGGGGGGTTTGGGGGAGGGGCAGGGAGGACCGAGTGGGCAGGGAGTTCAGCAGGTCGGGTGGGAGGTGGGGCAGTGGCTCAGGCTCTGCTCATGTAACCGGTGCTGAGGTAGCCCATGATGAGGTATTGTTTTTTTACTTATCTATTATTATTATTATTATTATTAATTAATTTATTTTTAGAGAGAAGGGAAGGGAGGGAGAAAGAGAGGGAGAGAAACATCAGTGTGTGGTTGCCTTTCACGTGCCCACTACTGAGGACCAGGTCCACAACCCAGGCATGTGCCCTGACTGGGAATCGAACCAGTGACCCTCTGTTTCACAGGCCAGCGCTCCATCCACTGAGCCACCCCAGACAGGGCGAGGTCTTGGGGTTTTACAGTGAGCGGCGCGGAGGCCGCTGGAGGGCTGTGAGCAGGGGTTGACGGGATGGGCTTTGCGAGCATCCCTCCGCTGCTGCTTCAGGAAAGACTGCGTGTTGAGAGGAGAAAGGAGGCATCCAGTCGGGAGTCACAGGTTCGTGTCGTCAGAAGAGGACCTGGGAGCTGGGGAGACGAGCCAAGTCCCAGGCCCCAAACCTCGACCACTGAGCCCTGGGCGGGGCCCGCCCCTGCGCTTCAGGCTCCGAGAGCGCTGTGCCCGGAGGCCTCTCTGCCACCTCCGGGCAGCAACCTCATCCAGCAGCCGGCCTCCCACAAAGGTGGGCCTTAGGCCTCCCCGGAACGGCACCCCCACGCCCCCACCCCCGGCCTGCCTTCAGAGCCCCCGCCCCCGCATTCCCCGCCCGGCAGGCGCCCGGTTCCATGGAGATGACAGGTGGCGTCTATTGAGACGGGCTGACAGGCCTCTCATCCCGGCGTGATTGACAGCGCCTTCATCAGCCGGAAGAGAAGGGCGCCTCCACGGTGATGTTTGCTCCGTAAATATTTGACATTATCTACCCTGAAAGCCTGAAAGAGAATTTCATTTTTCTTTCTTTTCCTGGGAACACAGCGAGTCACAGAACACCCTTACGTATAATTAGCCTGACAAGGGAGTTTCTGATTGGGGCTGGGAGCCTACCAGGTGGGAACAGCTGTAGGTGTCTTTGTGTCTTTCCTGTTCCAGGTGGTCGCGATGACTGCCCCGGGCCCCTGGGGACCAGCTCCCCCAGCACTCGGATGTGCACGCCATCCTCCGGGGCAGGGCCTGAGGCTCGTGCCTCCAACGAGCTCCCGGCTGTCGCTGCTGGTGTGAGGACCGCGCTCAACGGTCAGACCCACGGGGCGTGCCTGCGGCTCGCTCCCGCCTGCTGCCCGGAGGAGGCGGCTGCCGGAGCTCATTGAAGCCATGGCTTCTGTCTGACACTAGACAGACTTGGACTTGAATTCTTGAAGGACGAGTTACTCGGTGCTGTGTGACTTTGGGCAGGTTAACTCACCTCTCTGAGTCTGCTCCTGGGGGTCATGACAACGGTTAGGTTTCAGGGCAGTGCACTGACCTTTTGAAAAAAAAATCGCCCCTCGAGAAACTTTTTAAGACTCCCCCTCCAAATTGTCTTCCTCGTCAGTGAAATTTTAATACCACAAATATATAGTACATCTGTTTACGTGCTGTGGCCCCTTGGAGGACCCCAAAACATTGTCATCGCTAAGATTTTTCACCCCCCCCCCCACCCTCCACAACCAAGAACTGCGTAATTTTTGCCCTCTTGGGAGTGATATCTCCTTGTGGAGGATGCATAGTTCAGGGCAATTGTAAAGATTAAGGAAGAGGTCATTTTTGTCAAGAACCCGGCCCAGAGGAAGTGCTCAGGAAGAGCTAAGTACGGGTGTGTATTATAGAAGCAATGTCAGGCAATGCGGCATTCTTACACAATACAGTGTCCCGTTACATGTCCCTGCACCGCATCGCGCCACGCTGTGCTGCCGCGATCACCAACCTCCCCACCCCACGGCGCACACGTGAACCACCGTTCGGCGACACACCAACACACGAGGTTTGCTGATCTGAAAAAATACCGAGGTGTGCTTTTGAGCCATTGGCACCGATGGCTATGGTTGTGTTGGCTGTTACCATTTTTTATTTGACAATCTAAGGGGAAAGAGGTCAGTGCCCCTGACTAAGTAGTCAGGACTTGCATGTTTTGCAAATTCTTGCTGCACAGGGGTTGAAAATTGCTGCTATAGTGATATTTTACTGTCCTTCATTATACTATGCTGTACTGTACTACACTACACTACACTACACTATGCTATACACTACACTACATTATACTATACTATACTATACTATACTACACTACACTATACTACAGTATACTATACTACACTATACTATACTACAGCATACTATACTACATTATACTACAGTATACTATACAGGACACGACACGACACTATACTACACTACACTGTACTACAGTATACTATACTACAGCATGCTATACTACACTATACCATACTATACTACATGACACTATACTACACTATGCGACACTGGACTCTACTATTCTCTGTCAGTCTAATACCTGCGCGCTGGCTCCGAACAGGAGTGCGAGGGTGCAGAAGACCACACGGAAACGTGATCCAGCCGCGGGGACCCTGCGCTGTGATGGGAAATCAGACCCGGGTCTCGGGTTCGCTTCGCAACGCCGCGAGATCGCAGAGCTGTTGCTGGAGCCTCTGGGCCGCGCGGTCATCATCTGTACCCCGGGAGCGACACGGTTCCCCCCTGTGTAATCCAGTGAAGAGCACATGCGAGGACACGCGGGGGGAGACCGAGTCAGGGCCTTTGCTGCTTGTGACAAACATGCCTTCACTGAGCCCCCGCCGTGAGCGGCCAGGGGACCTGATGTTGGGAACGTGGTGCTGGGGACGCAGCGGTGGTGGGGGTGGGGGCGGGGATGGCTGCCCGCCGGGCTCTGCCCTGTGGTGCGCGCACTGGACGAGCAGACAGCACAGGCCTCCGCGAGTGCAACGGCTTTGCAAAAGGACAGCAGGGGACTGATCCTTGACTCAAGTCAGAGAAGAAGGCAGGGTCACAGCCCTTTGCAAAGGTGAGTGCTGGAATTGAGAGGACTCCGGTTTGGCCGGAGTGTAGAATGTGCTAGAAGACGCCCATGTCCTGGAAGGCAGGAGCCAGACCAGGCAGGGTCTCAGCTGGCTGAGGTCTTTGGATAGATTCTGGGGGGCCACAGAGAGCCACTAAAAGTAAGCAATCAAGGGGTGAGGGCGGGCGGGAGAGGCTGGGGCTGGGGAATTCGCCGTTACCTGAAAGACTGTGTGTTTCTCCAAGGTCTTTCCATGTCCCAGGGGGAAGGAGGAGCTTAGAAGGAGGCCAAGAGGGGACTGGTAACTTAGGGGACGATGAGACACAAATGCATGGATGACAAAGAGCTTCGCCTGCCACATTGCCTTTGGCTGCAGCGACGTGTCTCTCCACTCATCCCACAGGTCTCCCGGTCACACTGCTGGCCCTTGGAGCTCTGGACACTCCTCTCTGCTCGTCCCGCAGCCCTCAGGCCTGGTGATCAAGCCAGCATCTGGAAAGGCCTTACCTACCGCTTGCCAAGCGCCACGCCAGGGGCTTCTGAGAGTGTGGCTTCCCTGGGTCACAGACGGAGGTTTGAATTCCGTGTCGAGGGGTATGGGGGAAGGGGCAACTCCGTCTTCTCACCTGTAAAACGGGGTCTGAGTCCGCACCTCCTGGGGTCGTTGTGAGGCCCGGGACAGTTCTTAGGATTGTGCCCTGCTCACCGGGTAAGTGTCAACACTCGGTGTGCCTTGAGGTGTCCACCGTGACTCATGTACACGTTCACAGATTATCCTGAGCACCTGTGATGTGCGAGACGCGGGAGGGAGTCCGGGAACTGAGGACCCAGTGGGGAACCAAACAGGGCTTGGTTTCCGCCGTCACAGGGTCTGCAATCTAGTGACAGCGTGACAAAGGAGGGCAAATGTTTTTTGGGGGAAAGGCCAGGGAGTCAGGACGGGGTCCGGCAGAAGTAGGGCCTGCTCGAGGGTGGTTGGTAGGGTAATAACATGGGTGTGACGATTTGTAGTTCTAATTTGAACGTTTCACCTAAAATGTCACAGGGTGTGCTTGAGGGTGATACTGCTTTGTTACAGAATTACATGTTTATGGTTTTGTAATGAAAGATTTTGTAATTAAAAAAGGGGTGTTATTTGTGCGGGACCCTGTGGTCTGGGTGTTGGCGGGCCAAGAGAAAAAAAATCTAGTTACAGACACACGGTCACATGACCAGGATGTGAGGGGTGCCGGCGGACGTGGGGAACACGTGGGTACCACATAGGGTCTCTGTCATAACGACTTAACTTGGCTGCCAAAGACAGCAAGTAAACAAATAGGCGTGGCTATGTTCCAATAAAACTTTATTTATTATTTTTTCTATTTTTTTATTTTAATCATTGTTCAAATACAGTTTTCTCCCTTTTACTCCCATTCCAGCCCATCCACCCAACCCTCCCCACCTCCCCAATAAAACTTGAGTTAAAAATGAACAGGTGGAGGGTAAGATTTGGCCCCTGGGTTGCAGTCAGTTGCCTTGGGGTCTTCTCTGTCCACTGAAGCCTCCGTCTCCCAGCCTTTGCAGGGATTGGATGTCATCTTAAAGTCCCGCCCCCCTGCAGCAGCCGTCCACCAATAACTGAGCAGAGGAGGTGTAGGCACGCCCCAGCTCTCCAGCTGCTCCGGCCGAGGCTCCGCCCTGGCCCTGAGTTCCTAGCAGGATCGCGCCCCACTGCCCGTGGTGGTCATAGTTCTTAAAGCTCACATATTCGCCTCCTTCCCCTCCCCATCCCCCCATCTGTGTGTCTTGGCCTCACCTCCCCCATAAACTGCCTTTCCTCACGTTCTCACCTGCAGGCCTGCGGCCACAGGAAATCCATCAAAGAAGAACAGAGACCTGGGTGTTGAATGACCTTGAGCAGGGGTCAGCCAATGATGGCCCGTGGGCCGAACCCAGACTGTTGCTTGTTTTTGTGAATAAAGTTTTATCGGAACGCAGCCACACATGTGTTCACTAGTATCAATGGCTGCTTTTTCCCCCCTGCAATGGCAGAGTGGAGTGTTTGGGTCAGGGTCCCAGGGCCCACGCAGCCGGACGTGTTTATTGTCCGGCCCTTCCGAGAAAGCGTGCACTCACTTTTGGTCTTGAGGGGGCGCAGTGGCGGGATCTGATTTATTTCATTAAAGATCGCTCCAAGACACTGAGATAGAGGACAGGCTGACAGTGACCAGGGGAGAGGGCGGGGGAATTTCAGGGGCGGATGGGAAGGGTTTACAGGAACAAATATAAAGGACACGTGGACAAAAACTGGGGGGGGGGGTGGAAATGGGAGGGAGGTGGGCAGGGATGGGAGGGTGGGCTGTGATGGGAGTAATGGACAGAAAACTGTACTTGAACAATGATTAGAATAAAATAAAATAAAACACTTAAAAAAAAAGAAGATTGCTCCAGCTGCTGAAAGGAGAATGGATGGGGGCTGAAGGGCCTGTGGGCCGGCGAGAGGCCACCTGGGAGGTCCCACAAAGGCACGTCGGGAACAGACTGGAGTTGCACTTGGCAGTGAGGAACAGCAGGGCTTGTTGCCGGGTTGAACAGGTCGAGGGTCGAACAGGTCGAGGGTCGTGGTTGTGTATGCTTTGGGTTCTTCCAGTGAGTGCTGCTTTGAGAAATAAACGTTATCGCCAATACCACTTCCTTCCGGAATCCGTGGTGGCTGCCCAGGTTGGTTGGGGCCACCTCTGTGCCCCCTAGTCCCGACAGTACCCCCCTCCCAGGGCTCTATTCTCCCCTTAATCTTGTCCTAGACCAGACCTCAGAGCTAGCAGCACGCTGGCAGGGCCCAGATTTTGACTCCAGACCCTGTTCTCAACACCGTTAACCCCCTGCTTCGTCCGTGAAAGTCAGCCTCAGGCCTAGCACTTAGTAGGTGCTCAAGAGTCACTGAGTGAGTGAAGACCGAGAGCTCTTTGGTTTGTTTGGTCCACGTGCTCATCCCGGCAGTCTGCCTTGGCTGCCCGCCCCTGCTGTCCTCACCTGTGCCGCTGTTTCCAGCCTGGCCGCTCATATTTTGCGGCCCAGGCACAGGGCTGGGCAGTAAAGTGGAGCTCACAGGTGATACCGGGGCCGTCATGATGTGATGAGTGCGGGTCTCACGCAGCCCTGTGACACAGACGCTGCGAGCGCGCTGTTCGCGGACGACGAGTCATTTCTTGGTGGGGGCGGGGAGGGGATACGCATCCGCTCAGGCAGCCGGTGCGTGAACCACGGCCCAGTCCTCCCCGCGCACTCGAGGGAACGGAGGGCAGGATGCAGGGACACCGGGTGCCAGGCAGGGCCATCACTCCGAGACGGAGGCGGCCGCCTCCGTCGCGCCTGCCCTCCGCCGCGCGGCCATGAATTTGTGAGACAGCTGCCCAGGCCTCTGCGCGGGTTGCAACATAAATCACTCAGGCGGAGCTGGCCAGCTTGGAGAGTGTGCGGAGGCTGCCCAGAAACCCAGCGAGGGGTGCTGGCCTTGGTTAAAAAAAAAAAAAAAATCCACCGGAGATGAGGTGGAAGCTGGGCGTGGTCAGTGGGTCCCAGCGGCGGAGGGGCCCCACCCCCAACTCCCTCGCCTGGGCCCCCGGGGGTCAGCGCCGGTCCTCCACTCCCCCCTCCCCCCTCCCCCTGGCCTCTCTCCTCTCTTTCCATCTTTAAAGAACACACTTGGGCCAAAATCAATCCATCAAACGTCATTACAGATTTATTAAGCCTGATGTAGAAAGACATTTAACAGTAACATCTTCAGAAAGAATAAAAAGAGCACTTCTATTCAGTCTTGTGCTTTGAAAAAATCTAAATATATTTTTATCATATAAATAATTCTTTTCATGTTTTAAGTGCATCTGTGTTTTTTCTTCTTCTCCTCTCCTTTAATTTTCTTTTCTTCTTCAATTGGCCAAAGCGGAAGTTGGCGTCGACGGAAATGAAGCCGTTTGCCAGGCTCATGGCGTGGAGGGCCTGGGCCGGGGGCTCCCAGGGAGCTGGGGCTCCGAAGGGTGTTTCAGGAGCTGCGGCATGAGAATGGGGGGCAGCCTCCAGCAAATCGTGATTGAACGCACCCACGTCCTCCATGCCGGCTGCCGGCTTTCCTGATGCAAATGATGATAAGATTTCAGATGGAAACAGTCTATTTCCAATAACTGCTGAGTGGGAAGGGAAAAAAAAAAGACTATTTTTTTGTCACAAAGGAAAAGAGTTATCATGTTTGAAAATGTAAATAATACACTTATAGAACGCTTTCTGATGGAAATGAGGGGCTCCACCTCACCTTGGTGAGTGTGTTGTTATTATTTTTTTCTCACAATAGCTAAGAGAAGTACTATTATTGAGGGTTTTAATTACAATTCTCAAAGTAGAATGATTTTCTTTAAAAAAAACCTCTTTAGATGTTAAAAAATAATGGCTTCGGTGATATAATTTAAGGGTTTTCTTCATCTCCACCATCGGAATTTATTTCCACTGGTAAAATTATATGAAAAAAAAAAAAACCCTCTCCTTCTAGAGATAATTTCCTTGCTGCAGCATGATATACAGGCACGCATCTTGAATGCAGCCCAAGTCATTTCTATCCAGCAAGGGGCTGATCCAAATGTTTCTGTTAACCTGATTTAAGTGATACGGGGTAGCAAGACCAGATTGTGTCTAATTAGGAGCAATGACAGCAGGGTGGCACGGAGGGACACCACGCAGGAGCACCTTTTCTGAAAATCCCTGCGGTTCTTTCCAGCTGCAAAGCCGTCATTTTCAGCTGGGCTGTTTACGGTCTGTGGGCCCCGTGACGAGGTGGCCAAGCCCTCGGAAATTTGCAAGCAGTCACTGCACGGAGCGCTAACGTTCAGGACGATGGGGAGCCCAGGTAACGTGGCCCGCCAAGGGAAGAATTTTCCAGATCCCAGGAAAGTGGGCACGGATGCCTATCTGTGATGAATCTGTTTGGCCACAGGGTGGTATAATTTTCCTGGCAGAAAAGTTTTTTTTTTTTTCTTCATTGCAAGGACCATTTATAATCATCAAAAACAAGTGAAACATGGTTTTGATTAAAACAGCCTGTTGGCTCAATAATCTCCGTAATTTTAAAAACATCCTTAATGCAGAAGAAGAACATGCCGATGTCGGGAATGGCCTGGGGCCCCATTATAGCAGCGACCGAATAAATAAAGAGAAGAATTGCGAGGTCATAAAAACAAAATTAAGCTAATGTTTCAAATTTTGACAATTATGAATTCTTCCTCTAAGAAGACATTAAAAAATTTTTTTCAGGCACTATTAGATAAAATACAAAGAGGGCAATTCTACACGGATGAGTTTGAGGTTTTCCCAAGGGGTGGAGCATGCCTTTAAAGAAAAACTCTGAACCAGGTTGCCGGTCCCTCCCTAGACCCGGCACCCGGACAGGGCTCATGCACAGACAGACTTGGGTTTCAGAATTTCTTTTGTAAACTCAGATCGAATTCTTTCATAAGCTATTGAAAGAGAATGATCAGGAAAAATTACAAGCATATTTTTTTTTCTTCTATACAAAAGAATCCCCATTGTGGGCCAGTTTGGTAGGAAACAGAAACAAGCAAATATAACAAAATCTGTGTTCATACATGGCAATATAGTTAGTATATACAAATATATACAGTATAAAAATGCACGGGAGGCTTACGTTCCCAGCCATCCAAGCTGCATCGTACACAAGGAACACAGCCTGGTTTCTCCTCCGAGGATACAGGCAAATGTATTATTATATTACAGCATGCAGGCGGTAGAAAATTAGTGCGCTTGCACAGGAACATTCGACAGGTTATGGTTGCCATCGGTTTTTTTTTTTTTTTTTTTTGGAAAATGACTAGTCTGCTTTCCTAATATAAAAATGGGTTTGCCTTTCTTCGCTGGCAAATAAACATTTTCCTTCAAAGCGAGGACGAATGTGATTCTCCCGACTCACTCCGTCCGACCTCCCCCACTGCCTTTTTGAAAAGGGAAAAAAAACGTGGAATTAATGTAAAGCGGCAATTATGTAACATAAACATGGTGGATGTGGAATTTTCTAAAAAGCTACAAGCATTCTGCAGGGTGAGAACAGACTGACCCGTGCAGAGGCTGTGCGTGATCAACTATCGTGGATTTTAAAGGGTTGTGGGAGTTGATGATTTCACGCTGACAGTGCCTGGCTGTTAGGAATCAAAATCAGAAAAGATCAGAAAGATACCAGTCCGTCAGAGACTAAAAAGTACATTGTCTCCCGAGCTCTCACGACATTTTAAGAACCCTGAGCCAAATGAGAATTGTTTTGTATGGAAGCTTTTTTGGACTTGCATTGCTCATTGTAGCATCTGATGTGTTACAGCCCGAAATATTGTTAACACTGAAATGTTTTTCTAGTATTTATCTCAGTGCAGAACAGGAAGAGTTTATACTTCTTCCCCGCAGACCAGTTTAATTTCGTGTATTTAAAAAAATACACATACCCATTTATAATTCCTGGATGTTATATGGGTCATTTAAAAAGTGAAATTATTACTGAAAAGAGTCTTCACGTCGGAGAGATAATCGAGTGATTGTTCAAGTCCTGTAACCGGAAAAGCCTTGCCTGGGGACTGATACCTGAATGCAGGTTTCAGGGTCGAGGTAATTCTGTGAACACATTGAAATTTATTTTCTGGAGGAGGTGAGGGAGTGGTAGATTTTTTTTCTTTAAGTAATGCATTTGTTCACATTTTTCAACTTCTCTTGGGAGTTCTCACAAGAGAGTTATTATTTGTACTTCCAAAAGCAGTTTTAAGCAAATAAACACCGTCCAAAGGGCCGTGGATATTTAATCTGCTCCCCCTGGACAGACGGTTCTTTTAACAGGCCTTGATGAGAATCACATGGCTAGTGGCACCGTCACTTGTGAGATACCAGGGGCCAGATCAGGTGCCGTTTGTGGGAAGAGCCGTTTTGCTGGCCGTCTATTTTTCCAAAGGAAACGGGCAGGGTCCTCTCGCAGAACTAGCGTTCCACCTGGTGCCAGCATTTAAAAAAAACAGCCCCTGTCTAATCCATAAAACATTCCTAGTTTTCCCTGAAGCTTTGGGCTGCCTGGCGCATGAATAATTTTGGGGGAAACACGCACGCCCCTTAGCCCATTGCTCGTTACCGTCGGAAGGGGATGAACTCTAGCCTGGACATCGTGTATCTTCCTGGCCTCTGACTCTGCCACAGGAAACCACAGGAGATAAGTGGCCTTTGCTTGGGATGAAGAGGTAAAGTTGTCCTGTAGAAATTCTAAAGAGGATTCACGAGTTTCAAACGTTTAATGCTTGCCTACAATGAAGACTTGTCTCTCGGTCTGAGGGGGATGGATTTGTATCTCTTTCTCCTGCTCCATCTTTGCCTAAAAGTATTTCATGGATATTTTGAGAAAGTCTTGGAAAAGAGAAAGTGAAATTAGCATTTTGACATCTCACAGAGGAAAAAAAAACATAAACCAAAGTTCAGTTGTGATTTTTTTTTTTGCCTAATGCATTTTCAAAATAGATACACTTGTATTGATTTTTAGAACTAGAGATGTACATGTGTGTGTTTAAAGCCTCCAATTTATTTCCTTATTATTAGTGTTTTAGCTTTCAACACACTTCTATTCTTGTTGGAGAGAATAGGAGATAATGCGAAAATGACATTTTAATGGGGTTTTTAAAAGCAGAAACATTTAATAAGCTTGAAAAATGAAACCCGACGAAAAAGGTTTGGACGCAAATAACCTGGGGGAACGACAGACGGAAAAGTAACAGAATGCGAGCACCTTGGAAGGCCTTGTACTCTTTGGACTGACTGTGAAAACTTTCCGAAGATCATGGACTCCTACTGTGTTCCTCTCCATAGACCCTGGGGAATAACAGTGAAATCCAACACGCACTCACGCCTACACTCCCTCACGGCTTAACCAGAGTTACGTAAATCCTTCCCAAATAAGTCATTGCACACTTGCTTGTTTTCTGCATTTTGATTATGTTCAGTGGCTTGTGCCTGTGACATTAATTATGCAAGGCTCAGACAACTAAGTGGGCACATTTTGGGGGTGAGCTTTAAGAAATCTGTTGGTGACCTCAAAGGAGTTCTGTGGGGACTGCCTGGGCTATTCAATTTATTCTCTGATTATATTCTGCTTCTAGGCCTTGACCTGTTTTTAAGCTATTTCCTCCTTGTATGCTTTTCAGAAGGAGAACCCCCTATTCTGAAATATTATTTTTGAAAAACAGAAATAAAGCACGAGTAACATAAGGGAAGTGGGACCCCACGTGAGCTCCTCCGCCCGCGGCTGGTGTCCGTGTCTTTTGGAGTTGTCGCAGACACCTAGAGGACCGGGGCGTGTGTGAACTCTTCACCGCCGTGTCCCAGGGCGCCCACCACCCTGTTGTGCACACGTAGCTGCCCGCTAAGACTTTCTTGGGTGAGTTTTCTGAACACATTGTGTTTGCTGTTCCGCCTTGTGATCCCAGTGTTTTGTGACATGCTGTCTATTGGGTGGATTTGCTGAACTGCAAAATAGGGCCGAATACCGAACATGTAAATATGTCTATGCAGTTTTCCCAGTGGACGTCTCCATTTGCAACTGATGGGTGGCCTTAGCTAGAAGGAGGGGTGGGAAGGGAAAGGCAGTCTCTCCCGGAGCTCTGATACCGGGGGTCAGCGGCCGAATGGAGATACTCCTGTGTGATCTGCGCGTCATCTTCCTTTCCGTTTCTAAAGTTCCAGTGGATCAGAACTACATGCATTCACGGAGGGGAAAAGAATGGCATGAACGCAGATAAAAACATTCTCCTGAGTTTATATTATTTAGGTTTTTTTTTCCCCCCAGAAAGAAGTTTCTAGAAGCCTCACAGGGCTTGCCAAATGAAGACAGGCTTGGTCTCTAGGAATATGCTAAGAATTTGTGTGTATTTCACAGCACAAGCCCAGATCTCGTTTCTAAGAACAGGAGCAGCTGTCCCTCAGTGGTGACATTTACGGTTACCAAGTGACGAGTCATGAGTCTTACCAAATTTATCAATATTTTTGTCTCTCGCCTCCCACCCCGCCCCTCCGTAGAAATTGCACTAACAAAACCGTATAGATTCTATGTTGAAGCAGATGATTTATTATTATTATTTTTTTCTTTCTTAGAAGAGAAACTGTGTCCATGGAGTCGAGCCCTGTACTGTACCCTGCCCCCCCCCCCCCCCCCACCCCCAGGGTTGGAACACGAGCTCACAATCTGCCTTTGGACTCTGCAGCAGAATCTGAATTCTGGAACTTTGTCGAATACCCCTGGGTCGGAGCGGGCGGTTTATAACAGCTTCAAGAACCCCAATGCTAATGCATTGATTTCCCTTTAATAGAATTTCGGTCTTGAAGGACAGGGCTCAGTACAGTCCACCCTTCAATCTTCACCCATCCCAGGACTGTGCCTTTCCAGTTGAGCTCCGTTCATTTCTGGTTGAATAGGTTAAGCAAAGACAGACCTCGCTGTTCTCAATTCACTTTATGATCCTCCCATCATAAAAAATAATATCAGCACCTTGCTTTTCATGTCAGAACTACATTTGAGCCGCGAGTCCCTGTGCCCATGAGTAAATCCCATAAAAGCCGCCCCGTTGTACTGTGGTGATGTTTCCTTGTGGGTGATTGATTGATGGATGAGAGCTGACACCTCGATGAAGCTATTTCGACTGCCATCTCAATCCGATGATGTGAGGGGTGTATTTTCTGTCCATGCCTCATTACTTCAGAATGACATTCCTGGAACTTCATTTACTTTTTCCCTCCTTCCCCGAAGCGCCATATTTTTTCCCATCTAGGTTATGCACGCCATAAAAAAAGCAATTTGCTATTATATGTGGCATAAGGGCAATACTTTCCCTAGGAGGTAAATAAGAAGTTTTTTTTTTTTAATCCCAATGTTGAATTTAGGGATCATGTCAAAATTCTGAAAACAATTCGAACAGGCGGCCTCCGTGAGAAATGGTGAATGGGGTACATTTGGCTTCATTTTCTTGGTGTTGAGATTTTTTTTTTTTTTTTGGTGTGTGATAACCTTGGTCATTAAAGCAACAACAACAAAAATATTTCTTTTGTTTCACAATCATCTAGTTCCTAGTGTTGTGCCTAGAACAGTTTAAACATTTCACCCATCACCGAGTAGCAGGTTAGAACACAATCCAGACCTATTTGTCCTTTGAGAATAAGGAAATTCATTGTTTAAACGCAGTGATGGATTTATCTACGATAGGTTGCTTTCAGTCATATAGAAAATGCTCAGCGAGAGCAAACAGACGTACCCCTCGCATTTCCAGAGTGCACGCCAGGTATGCAAGACTTTTAATGTTAAAACATGCTCTTAGCTTTTCCACGTTGACTTAGGACCTGATTTTAATCTGTGTAATACAGTATTCCTGTTAATAATAACGTATAATTAAGACATCCGTTAAAAATCCATAACGTTAATTTAATGGAGAAAATCTAATACAGTTCTATTGGAATTTTTACGTTAAATTAACTTTAACGGGCTTTTAATGGATGTCTTAATTAGATCTCATTATTAACGGGAATATTCCACAAATTAAAATTGGGCCCTCCAAGTTTTAATGAAAAAAGTTGCAGGAACACATTTAAAATGGACACCCTATTTCATGCTTTCTGTTGCTCCTAAAGCTGAGCTGCGTTTCCGAGCCCATAAACAATGGGCCCAGCAGAAAGAGATTACCAGAAAAGGCTGCTGCTGAACTTTCCACCCTGCCATGATCTCATCTTCTTGCTTCCTCTCCGATTCGGCATCTCACCAAGTCCCCCACCCACCCCCATCCTCCCAATTTGCAGGTCTCATATGACAGTGGTGCAGGCTTGAAACTATTACTTGAAGAAAAAAAAAAAAAAACCAACCCAAACCAGAAAAAACAATGAGAAGAGCGTGATGATAATAAAGGTGCCTGGCACTGCACAGGGAAAAAAAGTCTTTGGCAACAACATGGTTAAGCCTGACTATTTGAACAACTTTCACAGAAGATGAACATCGTTCAGAGGTTTTCTTGGCTCAAAGTCTGGTTTAACTTAATAATTCTTCCACTTTGCGGTGATGAATGGCTCCCTAGTGCAGGGGCAGGACTGGGCAATCCAGGTGCAACCGTAATTGTTGCACTGAACAGAAACATTTCCTTTAGACAAACGTTCCCAGAGGGGTTATAAATAGGAAGTGGACATTACCATGAAAAGTAAGCTTCCAGGCGTCTACATCGAGTGCAGCCCACTTGGACATTAAACTATGGAGACTGATACTCCCCCCACCCTTTCCTGTCAAATGTTACAAACTGACAAAATAAGGACATCAATGTTCTCAGGCATTATTTTTCTTCAGTGGCACTTTGTTTTCTCGTGACAGTGAAAAGAGGACCTCAGAGATGAGACAGCCCCATTGCAGTTTATCAATGAAAATCTAATATCGTCCATAAGCAGAGAAGTGGAAATCAATACTTCATTACCAAATTGTTAGTGAGGATGAAGAGAAATGGCTGGGGTGTTTTTTGTTGTTGTTGTTGTTGTTGTTGTTGGGGTTTTTTGGGCAGTCTTCTCAGAGCAGGGTGTCAGGAGTTCAATGTCAGAAGCGGGGCGGTGCAGCGAAGGACTCAGTGTGAGGGGGATCCAGGCTGGAAAGTTGAAACTAAGGCATTTGTCCTGTAACGGGAATCAGAACAACAACAAAAAGAGATGCATTATTGTCTGAGGCAGAGCCCGCGGTGTCATTTCCCCCAGGCAGTCAAATTGCCCACCTAGAGCATTTTGTTGGTATTCACGTTCTGCACAGAGTCACAGACCAGTCTAGTGTGTGACAGAACCCGGTGCTGGGACACAGGAAGGAAGAGCCAATTCAGGGAAAAAAAAACTTTTAAAAGATAATGTGGGGAAGAGAGATTTGCACAGTGTGTTCATTGCGGTATTATTCGCAGCAGCCAAAAGGTGGAAGCGATCCAAATGTTCATCGGTGGACGGCCTGATACACAAAATGTGGCCTATTCCTACAGTGGAATAATATTGTTTCGTTTTGAAAAGGAAAGGAAATTCTGACACACTCTACGACATGAGTGAACTTCGAGGACATTATGCTAAGTGGAAATAAAGCAGTCATAAAAGGACACATAAAATATCCTTTTAAGGATGTGAGGTACCCAGTGTGGTCACACTCATGGGAACACGAAGCAGAATGGCGGCTGCCAGGCGCTCTGGGGGACGGGGGAGTGGAGAACCTCTCTTTAAGGGGTGCCGAGTTTCAGCTTTGCAAGATGGCAGAGGTCTGGGGATGGATGCTGGTGGTGGTTGCACAACAATATGCACTTAAAAATGATTAAGGTGACGATAAAGTTTCTGTTACGTGCATTTAGCTGCCATTAAAAATAAAAATACAATGCATGATTTAAAAAAAATCATAAAGCATTTTGAAACACACAAAATGTTACCCTTGGCCCTACCACCCAGGGGGAGCTCCTCTTCACATGCTACTGAATTTTCTTCTAGTGCTTTCTTCGCGCACCTCTGCTAGGCCTACGTAGTTGTAATTGCCCACTGTGTACTATTTCTCTCTCTGTGTTTTCACTTGCAGGCCTCGTTGTACAGAGCCGCATGAGTTCTCTCTCCTACACTGACTGTGAGAGTTTACCGAACCCTTCTCTGATGTCAGGCATTTAATTTGTATCCAATTTCCTTCAGCAATACCGAACACTGTGAGGAACATCTTTGGGTTAAAGCCTTTCAGTGTGTCGTATTTCCACAAGCGTACACTCCTACGTGTGGAATTCTTGAGTCAGAAGTAGGACCGTTTTTCCAGATGGGGACTAGAATTGCAGTGGTGAGTATTCCGTGAGTCAGGGGTGTCAAACTCATTTTCACCAGGGGCCACATCAGCCTCCCAGCCAAAATAATTTTAGGACTCTATAAATGTAACTACTTCTTAACTGTGAAGGAGTTGAAATTACATTCGGCCTTTGGAAGGCAACCTCGAGGCTGATGTGGCCCCTGGTGAAGATGAGTTTCACACCCCTGCCAGAAGTTATGTAAAACTCTAATCACCATGCTATGCGCGTGAAACTGATATAATATTGTATGACAACAGAAATTGAAAAATAAAAATAAATAAAAAAGATAAGGTCATTTTTGTGGCGGGGAAGTGCTACTCAAAGTGGGTTTTGCTGTGGGAGGTGGGTGAAGTAAAATTTTTTTCAGGTTATATGCCATTTGGATTACTGTAAAAATGCCTATAATTTCTTATACAGGTACTTATATAACTTATTTCTAATATATTTCTAATCTAACTTCTAATATCTGTATAATTCCTAAAACAAGGTGGTTTTCCTTGTTTATATCTTATTATCTAGTGCAGTGATTTCTAACTGGGTGCCACAAGAACTTTGAAAGCATGCAATACCTGACTACTCAGGGGCACTGACCTCTTTTCCCTTAGATTGCAAAATAAAAACATGACAACAGCCAACACAACAACAGCTGTCGGGTGTGAATGCCCTGCGCTGAACCATAAATATATAGGTCATACAATAGAGTTACATCTTATTGGTCACATCGCATAGAAAGATTGTGTCTGATTGGTTCATTCTTGGTACCAGAAATCCTTATATACAAGTAAAGGCACCTGATTTTTTTAAAAAGTAATTTTGGAGTAAAAAAGGTAGGTAATTACTATTATTATTTTATAAATTAATCAGAATGACACCCTTTTTTGTCAGATTGTCAAAAGATATATTTTTGGTGTGCTGCAGAATTTTAGTAATTAGTTTATGTGTGCCATGAGATGAAAAAGGTTGGAAATTGCTGATTTAGTAATAGTGTTCATTTCAGCGAGGAAAAAAACACCTTGGCCCAACATACATTTACTCTTTTGGAAAAGGAAAATTTCCATATTGCCATTTGAAGAATAAAGACAAGTTGAAGATTAGATGACATTTGATGTATATAGAGAAATTATGTGCAAAATAACCATAACCGGCAATATAAATGATGTGTAAAGCACAGTATGACTATAATACTAGCAACCAGTTACTGTATACCTACCAAATACCAGGGACTTTACATATATGACCACTAACCCTTGAAAGAATCTCATTTTAAAAAGAAAGGGAAAAAAGTCTCAGAGAGGCTCATGACGTGTCCAAGGTCACACAGCAGAGAGTGGCTTAAACTTCAGGCCTTCCCCTGTGGATGTCCCCTGCGCTCTCTTCAGGTGCCACCCTATCTGGATGACAGACGGTCACTGTTGGTGGAAGGTGACATTCCCTTCCACACAAGGCTTGTGTTTCAGAGACAAAAGCTAGTTGTCCTTCCTTTGACTTGGCCAGAACCCACTGGCAGGTCTGGGAAGCTGAAGGACGGCCACATGGTTGAAGGGAGAGAGATGGGTCAAAGAAAGAGAGAGAAAGCAGAGGCCGGAAGTTGCGATGACGTCAGGAGAAGGTAGGAAAAGGGTTGGGGCAGAGGAAGAGAAAAGCATGACAGGCCCTGGCTGGGTGGCTCAGTGGGTTAGAACGTTGCCCTGATACGCCAAGGTTGTGGGTTCGATCCCAGCTCAGGGCGCATACAAGAAGCAACCAGAGTGCATGAGTAAGTGGAGCAGCAAATCAACATTTCTCTCTCTCTCTCAAATTAATGGGAAAAAAAAAATGACAAATGCCTCTCTTCCCTAAAGGGTGCAAGTGCCTTACACTGTGAAACAGGAAGGACTCTTGGGTAAAGGGTGCAGTTTCCCATGAGGTCTTTGAAGCCCTCGCCTCCTACCCCCGACCATGGTATTAACATGGTGGCAGTTTCACAGAACCTTGTGTCATCGATCACTTCCTTGAACTCGTAACAGATTAGATCAATACCCAAACTTCTCTGTCTGGGTTTCTCTTAGGACAAGGTTAGGTCTGGGAAAGGGAGCAAGGAGAAAGAAGATAATTTTCCTGTATCATAGTCTCCTCTTTGGAAGTTCACAATACACCAAAGCATATTAAAGACTCTGAGAAATTCCGCAATTGAAACGGAGCACAGCACGACAGGTCTTTATGTAACTCACTGCTCCCCAGATTTGCTCGACACACAAAACGCTCCTTCCCTACAAAACGCTCCCAAACATACGTGAGTGTCATTTTCTGGAAAACTCCCGCATGACAGACCCTTGTGCAAAAACCAAGGAAGTCGGTGGGTTCCTAAGATCTCAGGTTGAGATTCTGGACTCATGTTACTTGGCTTTTTTTGAGTCTCAGCAGGAAAGGGTCCCGTTGTAGTGACAACTGGACATTTTCCAAGTTTATCTGATGCCACTCACGCTAAGGCTGGACCTGACCTCCCGTCGGCGCGACGAGGCCGCGGCGCAGGAGGGAAGAGCATCTGTACCGTGCAGCCAGGGATGTGGCTGGGCTCGCCTGGCTGGGAAAAGCCCTTCAGATTCGGGTTTTCTTTCCTTTTCTTTTCCCTTGGTCTCTTAAATCACTGCTTTTTATGTTGTCTGTGACGGTTTGGTGTACCAAAGTGTTAGCCACTGGCATTATTAATAATTTAGAGCCGTTTCCCCAAGAACATCTGTGCAGTTACTCAGTTCGACTCCAGATCCAAGTGTCTTTCTGTTAAAACCCGGCTATGATGTTATTTCCATCTGAGAGAACTCCTCGTATCCCACCGTGATTGATGGGCGTGGTAGATTTTTCTGGAAGGTCAGTGCTCCTGTACCAGAAGAGGACGGTAAACAGGAGACCTGAATCTTGGTCCACCTTGAGACACTGCACCCTTTCTTGTTATTCCTTATTTTAAAAGAGGAAACACCTTTATTTTTCTTTAGGCCTAAAGATGAAACCCTGGCAGAAAGTTAAAACTAGAAAACGCGGGGGAGGGCAACGACAACCGGTGCTTTTATTTCTCATTTTCCGGAATGAAGCCTGTGGAATGAATTACGGGGAAAAAAAGAGAGCGAAGACTCTTGGTTGCCTCTTAAATGGTAGTTGGGGCCAGCCTGGCTGCGACACGGGCTTTTCTCCCCTCTTTTTTTTTTTTTCCTAATATGCTGAGCTACTCCTGTAAAAATAAAACAGAAATAAATAAAAATTTTAATTACATATCCACCAAGCCATTGGCAGTGTTCATTAGGCAGAGTTTGTGAGGGAGAGCCAGGCGGGAAGATGTAATTATTCTGTATTAATTACAGAGCCTCCGACAGATGTGCAGGGTTACGCACACTTTCATTCGGCCCTGCCAGAGTTTTTAATCCTCGTGGCAAGTCATTTTGGTTGGCGCTTCCGTCCCCTTTGGCCTCGCTCAGCGGCACCTGCCCTCTCCCTTCTCCACGCCGCGCTGCTGTCCTCAGAGCCGCACGCCGCCCCCCCTGGCGTGCTGCGTGACCGCCGCCGTGCTGGGCACACCGCTAGCATCTAACGCTTAGGAGCTGGGGGTGGGAGGACTTTGCAACGTGTGGGAGCTTCTTACAGGGTGGTCGTCCCTCATGTTTGAAATTCTGTAGATTTTTCAGCCTTGGCACTCTGGACATTTTGGGGCATAGAATTGCTTGTCGTGGGGGCTGTCCTGTGCATTGCAGGATTTTGAGCAGCATCCCTGGCCCCTAGCTGCCAGATTCCAGCACCAGCCCCTTGCCCTAGAGTGTGACAACCTAAAACACCTCCGAGCATTGCCCAGTGTCCCCGGGGGGAGGCAACAAAGTCATTCATTGTTCGGAACCACGGACCAAGGTGGAAGGCATTTCTGTAATGAAGCCTAGAATCCAACTCCATTCGACATTTGAACGCAAAGCCTTTTCTGCACGATCCCACACACGCTGCGTTGTCCTGAAATAAAGCAGCTACCTTGCAAACCGAGAGAAACTACGTTTGACTTGGAACTTTAGCGGGAGTCTTTGCCTTTTTAGGAAGTCAAGTCGCCCCTGGCGTGGCCGCGGCTGATATTCGAGAGGCCCACTCCACAGCCCCCAGATGGTCTGCTGGTGCCGCTGACCCGTTCCTGGGGAATCCCACGCAGGAGGAATCTGCCCACGCCGGACGCCCCTCACTGTCCCTCCGAGGACCTTGTTCTTCCCCGTGGGGTCCCCGGCATCACCTGTCACCTGCCAGAAACGCGCAGAATGCTGGGCTGGTCCCGCTGTGCTGACTCAGAGTCTGTGTTGCTGCAAAATGCCCGGCTGATGAGACGCACAGTCCAGTTCGAGAAGTCCCGTTCTAGCGAATTTTTGTGTTGTACAGTCACAGCTTAAGATGGTTTCTTTGTGAAATCATGTGGTAGGCTGGTCATTCGATCTATTTTCTAAATGTCTGGGTAGTAAAGGGGAAAGTGTAGAATGTGTGTCTGGAACTGGCCGTGCTGGGCCGGCCGAGGGCCAGGGCCCCTGCTCTGCCCAAGTCCGTCCCACGCAGCAGCACCCCGTTCCGTAAGGTGGCACGGCACCCGCACGCTTCTGCCTGCGACTCCGGACTCGTCTGTAGAACGGGCTTTCCGAGCCCCTTGTGTGAGCAAACACCTTCCAAGGGCCTCCAAGGTCACTTTTTCAAAAGCAGGGCGCTTGAACTCCCCCACCCCGGCGTGTTCTTCCTCCAACAGTTCCCTTCCCAGGAAATGAAACCTCAAACCGCTCAAGTGGCTCTGGCCAGAAAGGTGGGTCATCCTCAGCACCTAGTCATCGCATTCCTCTGCAGACTCGAGGTCCAGCTCCACCCCCATCAGCCCGGCTTGAGCCTGGGCGCCTGGTCCCCCATGGCTGTCATAACCTCTCACTGGACCCCTTCCTCCTGTCTGCGTCCAGCCCACCCCTTTCTGTGGGGCAGACAGAATGAGCTTAGGAGAACTTGAATTGGAGTGAAGCGGTCACTGCCCATTTCCTCCCAGTGTACCCTTCAGTGGCCTCTTCTGCGCTTAGAGAGAAACCCCTTGTTTTTCCAGAACTTTCTGGGCCTTGCCACTTCTCTGACCTTGCCTGGGCTCCGCCCTTGCTGAAATGTGCCAAGAACACTGGCCTTCTGACAGCCAGTCAAAACCTGCCTCAGGGTCTTCGCAGGTGCTGTTCCCTCCACCTAGAATGCTGTTCCTCCCATTCTTTGTTCCGTGAGCAACTTCTCAATCGTAAAGTCTCCGTGGAAGTGGCACTGCCTCAGAGAAGTCTGTTCTTACCCATTGGACTCGACTAAGTTCTTGTAAAAAATACCCTGCCCCCTGCACCGGCCTATAAACCCCAGAAAGGTGGGGATGGTGAGCCTGCCCATCATGGCAGCATTCCAATCACGTTAGCCAAAGTCTGGCGCGCAGTAGGGACCTGACCAACATTTGTTGTGTGAGTGACGCCTTAACGATAATAATCCGAGGTCTGTCTATTCCAACATGGGCAAACATTTTTTAAAAGTGTTGAGCCCTGGCTGGCATAGCTCAGTGGATTGAGCATGGGCTGAGAACCAAAGTGTCGCAGGTTCGATTCCCAGTCAGGGCACATGCCTGGGTTGCAGGCCATGGCCCCCAGCAACCGCACATTGATGTTTCTCTCTCTCTCTCTTTCTCCGTCCCTTCCCTCTCTAAAAATAAATAAATAAAATCTTTAAAAAAAGTGTTTATCACCAAACCAACACAAAATAAAAAAAAAGAATGATCTGAAATCCTTACTTCTCTAATTTTGTCAGAGACAACTTAGAACACACCTTCAAGGAAAAAGAGAAGAGGCTAGAAAAACCAGTCGGAGGAAGCTAGAAAAACCAGTCCGAGGAAACATACGTGGGCACCAAGAAGCTTTACCATCTGTTTAGTACTTTCAACTTCAAAGAATAATTTATTCGGCTGTTTGGAAGCAATTTACATTTTTTCCCAGAGCACATTCATAGAATTGTCTTCTAAAATACATTGGACAAATACCAGCAGCCGATGATACAGAGCTTGAGGCTAAGGGGGTTTAGAAAATTGGCTCCCGTGGTGGTTAAGTGGTGGGCCAGGACGCCCGCCTCCTCATTCAGGACTTCTTAAAACAGAAAAGAAGGGAGTGAAATATAAATGCTGCACGTGTATAGAGGGTGTCTCTAAGGAAGACCGTGACAAGAAAGCGGAGTAGGATTGGAGACGAGTGATTTTTTAACCATGTAATCCTGGGAGAAACCTACAGGTCATATTTTTCCAAATTGATTTTACAATTTGAAAATCCAAATGGACTTACCTACATGGCTGAATTTCATCATGAGCGCTTCTCCTAATTTTTCCTAGGAGAAATCTCTGTGTGTGGAAGCCCTCAAACTTAGGTGGACCCCTTCCGCTCCTTCGAATAAATAAAAGCTCCGCTTAAACACATCAAATATTTTTTATACACCAGACACAGCTTCGTGTGAGGAGGTGGATATTTTTGCATGTTATCTGGTGTTTTTGCCTTTTCTTAATTCCCTTCTTCCCAGTAGATTTCCTGTCACTGAAAAGGCACTAATTGCTCTCAGAGGGGGAGGTCACACACTAAGCCTGAGAGAACGAAGGGGCTGAGCCTCTGAATGGGGAGAGAGCCTTCTTCTCTCTTCTATCGGACCTCAGAGAGGTTGCGCCAGGGACAGAGTGTGCAAGTGGTGTATCTGGAACGCCCACAAGTGTTCATTGTGGACCCACCACTTATGTGTCGTTTCCATTAATCATCTCAGCCATCCAAAGGGGTACCCCACATCACGGGGCGCAACACCGAAGGTTAGGTTGTTGAAGGGACTTATCCCAGGCGCCATGAAAATATGTGGCTTGGAATATTCCAAGAACCCATCGGAATATATGTTTTCTAGATTGCAGAGCTTTTACTCTTAACCACTGAACTAACTGTTCCTGGTGTCAGATCTGTACCGACAAGACCACAAATTCTTTGTCCACGGCGGTGCTGGATTAGACCCTTGAAGATGAGGAGGCAATACTGCAACATTACTGGTCTTGCTCCTCTTCTCCTTGGAACAGTTAAAGACGGATAGCACGCGGGTCGTAATCGACACACGGGAAAAAAGATCTCAACTTTTGAACTTCCTCTTTTGAAAGCACGGCTTGTGATAAATCATCCGTATCTCAAATGCATGATCCAGCCAACTGCCGACCTCCCCACAGCTGGTGAAGGGTTTCGCTGCGGGTTCTTATCGGTCCAGAGCAAACGTCTTCTATGCTGACCTCCAGCCTGCCTCGCCAGCTTCAAGTGTACAACAGAGCGGGTGAATGGGAAATCACTAAGCAAATGCGTTCCCTTTTTGTCTACTTAACGGGCAACTCTGGAGATGGCTTAAAACCTCATCACGACCACGTGCAAAACGGCTGTTGAGTGAAACTGGCAGAAACGGCGTGACGTCTCGGAGAACAACAACAACAAAAAAATGTCAGGAAGACACGGGGTCTCCTGAGAGTGGGGCACGTGCTGTCAGTCGGTGTCATGTGTGTCCTTGAGTGTCAGCTTGGAAGATTTCTGTGGCAGCAGAAAAGCTCTTCCTTCAAGCACACTCTTCCACTCCAGGCTACACGAGCAGCTAAGAAACAGGAATAAAAGCCATGGCGGAAGGGTTTGCCCTAGGAAAGTCTCTGGACAACTAATGATGGGACTGCGGAGCCTTAACAGCTGCCCAGTTATCCCTAATTATAACCAAAGGTACGTCAGTCTAAATAAATGTGAGAAGGCCAAGAGGGGCATTTTCCTCTCCCTCCCCTCCACCAGCTTTTAACACGAGTCTCTTCTCAGTGTGAGGCTTTGACAGAGCTTGGATTGAGTGATTATTAAAAAGGGATGGAGCTCAGCATTAAGTGAAACATACACGCACACGGAGAAAGAAATGATTTCGGCTTTAAATATTTGGTTTTACCATGGGAACCTCCAATTTGTCTTTTTGGCACTCTCCAGTATCACAAAAGTTTTGCAAGATGTTTCTGCCAGACACGAAGTATCAGGAGAGCTTCGTGTATTCTGAAATCCTGATAGACATTTTCCTGCTGGAAACGCTCAGTCCTGGGTTGGATCAGGTGTCCATTTTTGCTTTCACTGCTGGGAAGCTCAGAGGCAAACTGGTGGCCCAACTTAGCAACTGTGTTTCCTCTTAAGGTTCCAGTCTATACCCACCAATTTCTCTTTGTGTTCTCTCTCGGTTTCCTTTGGGGTATTTGTGGAGACTTTGTCTCTGTCGCTTGCTAGCTGTGGGACATTGGGGGAAGCGACTCACCCCTTTGGAGCCTAAGTTTCCCATTCTTCAAAATCACAATAACAAGAGTATCTTCCACAAATGGTGCCTGGCCCCCACAATGAATACTCAGTAGAATGTAGATTTAAAAAATGACTTTCTTTTTCTTTCGTGATTTTATTGCATAGCAGACAATATAGTCCCTTAAAAGTGCCGTGGAGGAAGATGTCGAATAAATAAAAAGGTACACATATAAAATTCTGCTTATGTGTGAGAAATAAGTAATCACCAGGTCTTGGGAAATGGATTATTTTTTTCTTTCTGGAGATTTCAAAAAAATAAGCAGAAGAGAGGCTCTTTAGTTCATACATTAACCAATGTTGAAGAGAAATCAGTTGTCAACTCAGATGTGAAGCTAAGGGAAGTTCTCCCTTTTTACATATGCACAAAAAAGGATAAAATAGCATCTCAAAATATTTGAGGTGGATATTAAGAGCGGGGCAGAAAGCAGTCATGGTACCCACCGTCGTATTAAGTGCTCATTATCGACTCGGGGCTCTACAATAATGCCTGACAGACTATCTCCCGGTCCCCATTTACCGACGAGAAAACAGGCTTGCATTGGCGAGGAAATGTAATTGAGGTCACCCAGTGAGCAAGTGGGAGAGCCCAGCATTTCGACTTCGGTTTGTCTGACTTTGAAACCTCTTCTGCAGCCAGCCTTTCATGCTGTCGATGGAACTAACTAGAATCTCATGGAGGCGCGTTGCTTGGGAAAGCTGTGTCACGAAAAATGACAAGGACTGCAAACCTGCCCAGCTGTTTTTGCCCTCTCCAGGGAGAAGTGGAAAGGGCGGGTACAGGAAACACCCCTGGGGTGGAGCCATGGTCAGGAGGTCGTGCCTGGCAGCGAGGTGTTGACCACGAGATGCTTCTCCCATCTGGCTGCGTCGGGCGCTTGGCCGCAGACCAGGGAAAGGAAGCGGTTTCCCGTCCCCACTTGCATTGAGCCACGCTCGCGTACTCCAAAAGGGCACTTAAATGGTTTGAAAGAGGTCTGTTGCTGGCAAACACGTCCATAAACCACCCGGGCAGCCTCGAGTCCACGGTGCCGACGACGTGATTCACGACGGACCCGTCCTCTCTAAGTGGAGTGCGTGGCAGAGTGTTATTTATGGCAACCGGCCGAGGACCGGGCGAGATTCACCGCGTGGACACAGCGAGGGGACGTCACTGCCGCCTCCCTGGGAGCTGTTGCCATCCCACAGGCACGGCATGCCTTCCTTCCGAGGATGGGAGATAAACAGGCCGAGGTGTTTTATTTATTTCCTTTTTCTCACCGCTGTGATTCAGGGTCTGAGGTCCAGGGCCGCCCTGCTCCTGCCGTGTCTACACTGGAAAAGGGGGTGAGTGGGTAGACGCGTGTTTAGATAACTCAGACCAACCCTCTTGCTTTCCAAGAAGAGTCTCCCTTCATGTCCTTTATTTTTATGTATTTTTTAAGGATTTTATTTATGTTTAGAGAGAGGGAAAGGGAGGGAGAAAGAGAGGGAGAGAAACATGGATGCGAGAGAGGAGCATCGATCAGTTGCCTCTCGTTCACGCCCTGAGTGGAACCAAACCTGCAACCCAGGCACGTGCTGTGACCGGGAATTGAACCGGTGACCTTTTGCTTTGTGGGACGATGCCCAAACCACTGAGCACAGGGCTCCCTTCATTTCAATGATAGGTTTCATTCATTGGGTGCCTATTCTTGGTAAGATTTTATTTATTTATTTTTAGAGAGGGAAGGGAGGGAGATAGAGAGAGAGAAACATCAATGTGCGGTTGCTGGGGGTCATGGCCTGCAACCCAGGCATGTGCCCTGGCTGGGAATCGAACCTGGGACACTTTGGTTCCCAGCCCCGCACTCAATCCACTGAGCTACACCAGCCAGGGCTGACTGCTGTTCTTTTAATTCTTATGTGTATCCTAATCCCCAAAGGTAACTCTTACAAATCCCTTTTTTAGAGGTCAGGAAAATGACAGACGGATTTAAGCAATGGGACCAAGATCACAAGTTGGGGAAGTGGCAGACTGGAATTTGAACCTGGGTCCCTCTGTCACCAACATACCATATTGCTTCAGAATCATAACTGTCACCCTTCACCAATTCGATGGCTGGTAATAATCACCATCTTCACAATGGACTGGGAAAATACGAGTGAGTGTTTCCTCTTTGCAAACCAAGAACCAGAGGCCCAGGAAGTGAAAGTGTCCTGCTGCCCACACAGCTATCGCCTAGAGGAGCTGCAATGAGGCCAAGATTTGTTTGTATCACAAACCTAGTTTCATCTGACTCTATCCAGTAACCCTCAAAGAACATTCTGGAAAGTCCAAGTCCCGTGCAATGCTTTAAGAAAAAAAGATGTTCTTTTTGTTTATGCTTTAAACAAAAGCTCCTAAAAAGTCAGGCCCCCACTCCCCCCGCCCACCCCAGCCTTTGAATCTGCTGTGCCCCTTGCTGGGGGTGTCCTTCCACGCCTGCCTGGATAAATCCTGACCCACCTCATCCTCTGGCTAAAATGTCAAAGAAAGACCTTTCCTTACCCCAGAATCTAGACCAGGTCCCCAGATGGCCTTGCTCTTACCTCCCACTTGTCATGAGTGATGCTTTGGTGTGTGTGAATACTGGCTGAGAGCCCGCCTCTCCCACTGGCCTTCAGGAGGGCAGGGGTGGTCACTGCCACGTTCAATGAGATGCCGGCCCAGTGCCTGGCCCGGGGGTGTCGCTCAGTGAAGACACTTGAGCTTTTCGTCATCCTCTGCCCTTGCTCTGCCTCCGTAGAATCATAGAAAGGAAATGAGCGGCCTCAGGGATCCTCCCTGCCCCCACCATCTTGCCGATGGTGACATGAAGGCCCGAACGTCACATCCATGGGATGATGATGCCGAGGGCACTTGTTACTGTCCCCGTCCCAGAGCCTGGTGTTCAACCACTTACATCTGACTCCGCCCTCAAGACCAACGAGGAAACCAGGGCTCAGGGGTGTTAAGTGGCTTGCCCAAGTTCACAGCCACTAAGTGGCACGGAGTTGTCGGCTGTGCCTCCTGCCTCTGAGCGGGGTCCCCACGCTGGCCCCACTCCATGCTGGGCTGTCCCTGGAGATGGTGCTGGGCTTGGTCTGTGGTAGGCCTGGGCACTGGGTTTTTACATTTCCCGGGGGATTCTGATGTGCTACCAAGACTGAGAATTGCACCAGATTGAGTAGTGCACAGTTGATTGACTGATTGATTGATTACTACCATTTAATCAGTTAACCCGTCTTGCAGAGACTCAGTAGAACACATGACAAGTTCAATTCCACCACAGCGGCCCCACTCCCTTCCCCGTCTCCGTGTCTCCCTCCTCCAAATCTGCATTTCTATGTAGATTAAATTCCAGCACGCCGCACAAACCAACCCACAATGCGCGGCTGTTTCTAAAGACGGCCGCCCTTATTTACGCGTCCAGACCCAACAGTCTCGTTGCATCTCAGATAAACGACTGAGCAACCGCATTTCCATACAAACTAAGAATCCTAGACCCTCGGTCCCTGCGGAGTGTTGATTGGATTGTACTTCAGCCCTAATAACAGTTGCTATTATTAGATAATGAGGATTCACTTTGTACCAGGCGCTGCGGGAGGCGGGTGGGGTACAGAGGGACCCCGAGACACACCTGAAGTGGGTATTTCCACCAGGACCTTTCCACCAAGGATCATCCGGCTCGTGGGAAATGAAGGCAGGGTCCCTGTGGCTGGTAGGAGGTGCAGCCTGGATTTGAACCTTCCTCTGTTTACTCCTCCCCCGCCCTCATTAGAACTTCTCCTCCCGCTGGACCGCACTGCCTCCTGGGAGCCTCCTGAGGCTCTACCTGCGATGCTGCTCACGCTCCGAAAGAACACCCACCCGGACTTGTTTCCTGGAAGGAATTCAAGGCTTTCCTCCACCCCCAAATCAGCTGTTGGGAAGCAACGCAATGTATTTTAAGTGTCTCGCTTATAAAATTTACTATAAAACGTTCCGTCCTTCCCAGCATAGCTACAAATGAAGCAGGAGGGTGGACCCCTTCTGTTTTGGGCGAAGGGGGTTCGGGGAAGTTTGCAGGGAAGGCTCCCGGGGCCGCAGGCTGCTCCCTCCGAGGCCGGGGCCGGGGGCAGGGCGGTGGTCGTGAGAAGCAGCCACTGACATTGAAGGAATGAGGATGACGAAGGATTGATTGATCACATGGATGCTGGTGTTATGGATGGAACTGTGCCCCCCCCCACCCCTGCTAAATTCCTGTGCTGCTGTCCTCACCCACATGCCTCAGGGTAGGACTGGGTTTGGGGACAGAACTTTTAAAGAGCTAAGTGGAGGCCTCACCCAATTTGACTGGCATCCTGGTAAGAAGAGGACGTTAAGACACACGGACAGAGACCCCAGGACAGGCACGCACACGGAAGGCAGACCCCGCGAGGACTCGGGGGGAAAGCACGTGCCAGTGCGCGCCCAGGGCAGGCAAGCCGTGTGCTCCGAGGACAGCGAAGCCGGATGAGGAGAAAGTTGGGGCTGTCCCAGGGCGAACGCCAGGGTGGCCGCTCCGAGAAGGGCCCGGGGAGCCTCACGAGGAGGTGACATCTGTGCACAGAGTTCACGGGATCCGTGATCTCGAGTGGAGGAAAAAAATCACATCTTTTATTTCACCGACCTCTAACTAAAATCCAGCATTTCCTTCCCTAATGGAGGTGGACACCACCTCGTAGCAGTAGAAGCAGCCTCCCGATGTATAGCGCCAACATTGTCACCAAAATGTCACAGCTTTTGTCGCGTTACAGCTGTGGCAAATATCTTGCGATACCAGGTAGACTCGTTCCTTTGAAAGGACGGTGTTATTAGCCGCGGTGTTGATCGTGCTACTCAATGCGCAGAGTAGGGCGAAGGCGGGCTTCCGGTGGCGGGTACGGACGGAACACACCCAGTGAGTTCTCGTGTTACCAGTTATTAAATGTTGCACTATTTTCCATACGAACAATTGGAACCCTACTTTGCCCACCTTGCACAGGAAGAGCTTCATGTATCACTATCGCAAAGCGCTGTCTTTAACTTTTGATAATTGTGCTTCCATGAATTTTTTTAAACCTATGTATTTTATTTTTTGCCTTTACAAGCGTTCCTTCCGCGGAGGGCTCCGTGGGCTGCACCAGATGGCCGAAGTCTGCAGCCGGAAACAATCAGAACTTCGGCGGTCTAAGGAAACCACGGGCCTCCTCAGTCCAACAATTAATTCTTAACCTTGGCCGGGCTTTACGGGAAAGTCGGTGAAGCCTGGAATTTCTAGGAGCAATTGTTACTTAAGTTGTTCAAGTTTACGGCGAGGACGAGAGACGTGTGACACTGAAAACAAACTTTTGTGTGTGTGTTTGTAAACGCACAGTTGTTTGCTTGTTGTTTCTGGAGAGCGGATCTGTGGCTCTCACCAGATTCTCAAAAAAGTTCTTGACCCGTGTACGAGTTGGAAATCACCATCCCAGAAGGAAGGGGTCTCAGGCTGGGGGTTCCTTCTGAGCCAGGCTGTGATTTCCTCGCCATCCGGTGCAAGCTACTGTCGGGAGGGACCTGTTTCTCCCTGCACCCCACTCCCACCCCGTTCTGTTTCATCCGATCCGAAGCCTCGAGTCTGCCCAAAACTAAGAAAATGTCATCCAGGCGGGTGAATGAGTGGCTGCAAGAGCGTCTGTACGAAGAGGGGTTCTGTCTCCATCGGCTCGTGTGTGTGAGGAGGGAGGGCCAGAGGCTCCCTAAGTTAATCTTCATTATCGCACCAGCAGCTCTTCCCCGCCCTGGTTTTAAATTAAGATGCCCCGGCCACGCTCCTCTCTTCCCTCTGCTCTGCACACACAATCAGCCAGCAAAGCATTTTAATTAGACCTCCTCTATTATTAGAGCACAGGGGGGGAAAAAAATTCACGGCTGGTCTGAAGGACCCCGAGCTAGGAGAGAGAAAGGTAATCATTTAATTTGTTGTTGTTTCCATAAATCAGGGCCCGGTCGTCAATTCCACCACATATTTGAGAGCACATGTTATTGACAATGTGTTCGTGGAGAAAAATGGAGTTTGCTGGCAAAGTTGTTCCATTTTCTAAAGATTAAATTGTTCATTGTACAGGCCGCCATCTGCCCACCCTAGAAGAGAGTTAGCTGTTGGCAGAGGCACTCAAAGTCTAGAAGATAAAAGTTAAATTTGTTTTTTTTTTTTGTGGTTATTGCTATGCATAACCAAAGGTGAATTCATTCATCCAGCCATCCATCCATTCAATATTTATCAAGTGTTTCTTTTGTGACGCCAGGTGGCTTGCAAGGAATGATGTCTGTGGAAGGACCACACGGAGCTGATTGAGAATCGCGTGGGCCTCGTTTATGGGTGGGACCTCCGAGTGGCTGGCATTTCTGTCCCCTGACCCACCCTGGGCACTAGCTGGGGTCCGACCGAGTTAGGACGGGAAAGACGAGTCTCTGCACTCACAGAACCCTCCTGTCGATGGAGGGCAGCTAAGGCGGACACGTCTAGGAGCAACGCAGCACAGCACGGGCATGGAGAAAAAGCAGAAAGGAGAGGCAGAGCTCATTTCTGAGCAGAAGCTTCTTGGAGGAACGGAGTAAGAAGGGTTTGGAAGAACCGCGAGGCAGCCCTTCACACCCCTGTTGTTCTTTTATGCGGACTCTGTCTCAACCAGGGGTGAAGTTGTTAAGGCCCTGAGAGATGAAGTAATTGGCTTCCTCTGGGTCATGAACTGTGCGGGGAGCTCTTATTTATTTTTTTATTTGACCCTCACAGCGACCCTGTGAGGTAGGGCCTTTGGAAAAGGAGACAGGGCTGCAGAGAGAATCTCCACAACTCA
Organism: Phyllostomus hastatus; assembly: GCF_019186645.2. Lineage (NCBI taxonomy): Eukaryota > Metazoa > Chordata > Mammalia > Chiroptera > Phyllostomidae > Phyllostomus > Phyllostomus hastatus. The sequence continues at coordinate 5,718,380 of NW_025333664.1, forward strand.
CCCGGAAGGTCCCAGCGAGGGTTTGCATCGAGAGCTCTCTGGCTCTGGGGACCGTGTGCCTCACTGCCACAGGGTCCTGCCCTCCAGGATGGCCCAATGGGTAGGAGGGGCTACGGACAGCACGAAGGCGGTCTGGGCCGAGAAGGACAAATACCACGTGCTTTCACTTACGTGTGGACTCCGGAGAACAAAATAAACAGACGCACAAAAGAGAAACAGATCGACAGCTGTCCGAGGGGAGGGGCTTGGGGGACTGGGTGAGAAGGTGCAGGGATTAGGAAGTACAAATTGGCTGTTGCAGACCAGTCTCGGGGCTGTACAGTGCAGCAGAGGGGACAAGGTCAAGTACAGCAGAACGCCTCTGCGGGACCAGGCGGGTCCCTGAAACATTAGGGGGGACCGCTCCCAGGAGGGCGTGATGTTCTGCCCCCTGGGCGATACATCTGAAACTGACACAGAATAGCATTAAATGTAAACTGTAATTGAAAAATTATATATATATAAAAGGAAAAAAGGCCGTTTGGGGTCATCTGGGAGGAACCAATGCAAACTTTACCCTTTATTTTTTTTTTTGATTTTTTTAAAAAGATTTTATTTATTTATTTTTAGAGAGGGAAGGGAGGGAAGGAGAAAGAGAGAGAGAGAGAGAGAGAGAGAGAGAGAAACATCAGTGTGCGGTTGCTGGGGGCTGTGGCCCACAACCCAGGCATGTGCCCTGACTGGGAATCGAACCTGCGATGCTTTGGTTCACAGCCCACGCCCAATCCACTGAGCTACGCCAGCCAGGGCAGACTTCACCCTTTAAAGGAAGCTGCCAGACGCTGCCTTACCCAAGAGCTCCAAGTCCACGTCACCAGAAAGGACCCGCCCACACCAGGAAACCCCCGCTGTGACACATCAGGAGGGCGCGCCCTCTCTGTGGCACTCCTGCCAAAACCGCATCACCTCGGTCCCCTGTGAGAAGCCACCGACAAACCCCAGCTGGGGAGCATCCCACAAGGTAGCTGACCGGCACCGGTCAAAAGCGCTCAGGTCCTAAAAGACAAGGAAAAGTGGGGGGGATTTCGCAGATGGAAGGAGGAGGAGACACAACAACCCTGAATCCAGCGTGATCAGGGCCGGGAGCTGCAGAGAGAAATTGGGGTAAGGTTCGAACAAGGTCGCTAGTTTGGTGAGCAGCACTGGCTAGGCGAGACGGTAACATTACGGGAAAGCTGAATGAAGCGCCTCTCTTCTATCTCTGCGACCTGAAGTCTGAAATTACTTCCGAAATAAAAAGTGAAAAGACAGGGAGGCCGTTAGGTACATTCCCATGAGATTTATGAAGCGATAGAACAGGCCGCCCATCCCCACTTTTCTCGCCTGCCCCCCAGCCTATCCAGGACAAGACGAGAGAGAGTCGCTGAACAACTGCTGAGGGGCCGCGGAAGCCGGGTGAGCGACCCTTCGAGAGACACTCAAAGGAGCCTGGGCTCCAGCGAGGAGGGGAGGGGGGCATCGAGCTCCCTGGGGGCAGTGCTCAGGCAGTCCACTCTCGGGTCTACGCCATCAAGACTGAGAAGGCACAAGAGACTGGACAAAGATGGTGCGGCCACAGAAGGCCACGCAGCGCCCCTACACGCTCGCTGTTTCGGCAAGGAAATAAAAAAAGATGCATAAGTTTTGGGTAGTTCCCAAGCCGTCTCGCTGCTAACTGGCCCCCAGCCCCAGAGGGAAGGAGGAAGAAGAAGGCATGTAAGCCCTGAGTGGGCGGGTGTGAGGCCAGTGAGAAGTCATCCTGAATGCAGCACACCCCCCACATTAGGGTCCAAGACCCCCACAGACCCATGCCTGCCCCACTAGCGCTCCAGGCCCTGGATGCCCGCCCCACAAGGGGTGCTGGCTGACGAGAGTGGATTTCCACAGCACTTCATTAAGATGAGAGGGTACAGCCCTGGCTGGTGTAGCTCAGTGCATTGAGCTCAGGCTGCGAACCAAAGCATCGCAGGTTCGATTCCCAGCCAGGGAACATGCTTAGGTTGCAGGCCACAGCCCCCAGCAACTGCACATGGATGTCTTTCTCTCTCTCTCTCTCTTTCTCCCTCCCTTCCCTCTCAAAAAAATAAATAAATAAAATCTTTAAAAAAAAGAAAAAAAAAGAAACTTAATAAAAAAGAAAAAGACGAGAGGGTGTCCCCCGTCCACCAATCCTCCCTCCGGAATCCAACACATCAGGATAAAAGGCGCCTCGAGGAAGGGAAGGGAGAGAGATGCGTGAAGGAGCTGACCTGCTCCCTTCCTGCCCCACGGCGGGGCTGGCCGCAGGGACCCAGCTCTTTCCCATCCCGTGGGAGGCCTGTGTGGGCGTGTCCTGAGGGCACTGGCGCAGGAGTGACAGCAAGCAAGTCCAATCCTGCAGGCTCTTTCCAAGCCGCTGCGGGCGTCCTATTCGACGGGCCAAAGTGTAGCTGAGCCTGGACTCAGAGCCACAGGACCCGACGGCGCCCTGGCCGGGTGGCTCTGTAGGTCACAGCGTCGTCCCCTTGCACCAAGGTTGCGGGTCTGATCCCTGGTCAGGGCACGTACAAGAATCAACCAACGACTGCATCGATAGTGGAACAACAGATCAATGTCTCTCTCTCGCTCTCTCTCTCAAATCAATAAATACAAATTAAAAAATGAACTATAAATGGACACGGAGAACGGCATGGATACAGGGGCGGGGAAAGAACTGGAGCCACTCGTGGAACCCACTCCACCCGGTGCGGAGGTACACGGAAGCGTGGGGGCTGAGCCCAGCCTCAGTCCGACTCTGAGGGCCACGCTCTCTCTCCGGGTCTGGCTGCCCCCCTTGTACCGGTGGGTACGTCTTCAATGATCAAGGCGTGAGCTCCAGGTAGGATGGCACGACATATGAATAACACAAGGTCCAAAGTCATCAGAGTTGCTCTTTGGCTTCCTTCTCCCTCGGCTGGTTTCATTTCCCGGGTGGATTAGCATTTCTGCGGCGTGGGCAGAGGGCTGAGATGATTCTTGGGCTCCTACCTCTGGAGGCTGACCAGTTTGCGCGGTTCCGGCACCATCAGCCAGCCCAGGCCCCAGCCGGGCCAGGGCATCAGCCACCCGGCTTTGCTGGACACGCTGCTCTCTTTGGCCGAGTTCCACGGCCAATGGGGTAGAGTCCTCAGAAAAAGTCAGTTCAATTAGGCTGGGGAAGGGGACACGGCATCTTTGAGTAATGAGGTTGGGGAACAGGGAAAACATTTTCCACTAGCTCTTGTCTCACGGCGTGGCATTCCGGTTTCATGACACTTCATAATAAATCATTGCTTATCACTCACATGGGAACAGAACATGGCTCCAGTTAAGATTCGTTAGTGATTGTGAAGAAGAAACATGAATTGCTGTATATCAGGGCTGCCTGATCATCTTCCTGTCCACTGTAGGCACTTTTTTTTATTGTCATATTTACTGTAACCATTGTTTAAGGCATAAATAAGTGGAAGGAAAGGAGCACCAAATATGAATAATGAAAATGAATTTATCTCACTGATGCATTGATGCGGGCATTTGACAATGACGCTGCACGGCAGTGTGCACCCAGCGTCGGCAGCTGCTCGGGTCGGAGAAGCTCCTATACTTGAAGTGTCTCCCTTTCTCCCCCCCCCTCGTTTTTGTCACCGGTAACGCCAGCACGTTCCTAGGCAAGGATGGAGGCTCCGGCACGTGTGTGATTCCAGTGTGAGGCTTTCGCTTTCGGAACCTCAGCAGCCTCCAGTCTCGTGACGTTTGTTACAGCTATTCATTGGGATCCCAGGGAGCAGGGAGAGTGACTTAACAAAGAAGAAACGCTAGGGCTTGGGCTGGGCTGGGGGAGGGACTTGCAAGATAAAAGCTTTAAAGATGTTCCAGCTGGCGTGTCGTTTGAGATGAGTCAAGACGTTTGTGAGAAAGTCCTGGTTGTGGGGCCAGACCACCCTGGGAGGCTTGTGATAAAAGCACCACAGGTTTTGGGCTCGTGGACCCTGTGACGTAGCCGAGACCTCTCCGTGGCTAGGAGGGCCACGGAGGAGAGGTTCCGTGGGATGGGATGGTGGCAGGGGGCTGCCACTGTTCACCTGTGGATGACGGGAAGCCCCGGCCTCATCCTTGGGCAGCTGGTGTGGCTCCCTGGCAACTCCTGCCCAGCTGACTTCCCCGGAGGCCCCTGCCTTGTCCCTTCATATTCCCCCCCACGCCCATCACAGCCGGCGTTGGTACGAGGGGCAGCCACCAGTAGCTATCACTCGCACCCATAGAACTTTCTGGAGGAGTCATGGTGAAGCTGCCTGTTGCTGGAGAGCATGGCCTAGCAGTCGTTTCTGTTTCTTGAGAATATCTGGAATATTCCAGAGTGTTCTGCAGAGAAACACAATGAACCCACAGAGTTAGAAATGGAGCTTGAACATGCCACAGCCTTAGGCATGAGGCCCGAAGAGAAGTTTTGTTTGAACCGGGGATGACCTGTTCAGCCTAGCGGTCCCGGGCTGGCCTGGTGTGGGTGCCCCGTCCTGGGAAACTCGTCTGCCCGAGGTCCACTGGAGAGGTCGGTCACCTCCCCGGGGTCCAATCCTCCCCTTGGTCCTTCCGCAGCTGGCATCACTGCTTTTATGTTGTTCCTGCAGCTGTGAAAGCCAATGTGAAGGTCAAGTTTGGAGACGGCAGAGGCACACAAAACAGTGGCAGCCGTCTCTTAAATGCTGATGGGGCCTTATGGGTGCTCCGCGCACTCCGTGGCTGTTGACTGTGCGCCCCGGATGCGAGGCCTTGCCCCCCATGGGTTTCCACGGGCACGAGCTCCCTTGGGTGGAGGAACTGCGGGGTCTCAAGCTCATCCTGGGTGCTTTCAACTCAGCATTCATCATCCCTGCATCTGAGCCCTGCCCTGCAGAGTTGGTACGGTCTGGCCCATTTCACAGATGTGAAAACTGTGGCCCGGAAGGGGTTATGTGCTTCCTCCAAATCCTCCCGGTCCGTAAGAGGCACAGCGGCTTAGGTGTGGTTGCGAAGCCCTCTCGATACGATGCACGCTCACATCTATTGACTTGTTGGAGCCTCACATCTGCCTCGGAGCCGCTGGTGAGGCCGAAGGGGAACCCGCAGCTCAGAGAGGCTGGGGCATTTAATGGAGGCCACACAGAGCTTCTGAGTGGGAGAACTGGGAATAAAGATGCCTAATTCCATGGTGTTGCCCTTTGCACCTAAGTTTCTCTCTCTCTCCAGGGGGGAGGAAATGGAGACCAGAGCGTCTTGCCTTTCTCTCCTCTTTAGAATTGATAAAGATGCTGTACTATTTCATACTTGAGTATTTTAGTTTCCTCCTTCCTTCCCTCCCTCCCTCCCTTCCTTCTTTCTTTCCTTTCCCTCATCTGAGGATTTTTTTCATTGTTTTTTAGGGAGAGAGGCAGGGACAGAAGGGAGAAAGAGAAACATTGATGCAAGAGAGAAGCATTGATCGGTTGCCTCCCATACACACCCGGATCAGGGATTGTACATGTTCAGACCGAGGGTTGCATGTACCTGCTGTCCCTGACCGACCGGCAACCTAGGCACGTGCCCTGACTGGGAATTGAACCTGCAACCTTGGGTTTCCCGACGGCGCTCCAACCCACTGAACCACACCAGCCAGGGCCACTCTTGATTACTTGGAAAGTGTGTCGATTACATATGAAAATGGTACTTCCCGTATTTTCTAACTATTAAAAGGTTGCTAAAAGGTTTTCTGACTATTGAAACATCAAGACAGGGACATCAAGCTCCCTTAGCAGCTTTCTAAGGGCTTTAGAAAAATTTCATAGCATTTCGAGCAATCTCCCTGTTCGGTTGGGGGAGAGGAGGCTGGCTGGGCGCGTGCAGGGGAAAAATATAGGCAAGAGCACGTGGCCAGTGCTTGCAGCAAAGGCGCCCATTCGGACTTGCACGGGGATGGATGGTCCGAAACCAGTCTCAGGGCAAAACCATAATTTCCGCAAATGGTTCTGTCTCGGGGCGGCGTTAACACGCTCAACCTGCTCTTCAGAAACGAGGACGTGCTATTAAAAAAAGCGCCCCATCCCTATACACGGACGGAAGCTTTATCTTAGGCAGGAGGAGAAATCACTGTCAATTGGATCTTCCTTTGGGAGCGGTTTCCTACCCACCGCACACACAGAGCTCCGGCCTGCACCACGGCTGGCCTTTGTTCCATGCCACGCCTCTGCCGCCTTACGCACGGGGGGCGGGGCAGGGGAGCGCGTACTTGGCCTTGCGCACGCGGCAACTTCGCCCACGAGTTTTGAGCCACCTCCGACGGAGGCCTGCAGGCCTGCACGCAGACGGTGTCCATAAACAACTCCGTGCCGCCCAATTAGGGAGACGGAGACGCGGCGCCCTGTCAGGGACATTTGCATGGCGAGGAGTCTGCGATCAGAGCGGTGAGGGATGGATGGCTCCGCGCGACGCGCGGCGCGCAGACGGATGGCTATCATTACGATATTACGGGGGCTCACACCTTCCCAATTACTGGCAGGCTTCATTAATTACCGCCGCGTCTCCCTAATGGAATCCTCGCTCCGGCTTATCAGCGCCTTCCCTCTGTCTACCTAAACCCCCGCTCGGCAGTCGATCACCTATGAAAAATTAGACAGTGCGGCTCCGAGTGGCCTACTTAAAGGGGAGAGAAAAATGAAGCCGGGAGGGGAAGGGGAAAGCGCAGGAACGAGGAAGACGACAGCAACAGACACAGCGTTCTGTGCCCACGGGCTTTGTTTTCCCTCCGCAGGACTGCCGCGGGAGCTGGGTGGCAGTGTTCGGGAGACGCTGGGTGACGAGCATGGGAGTGTGAGTGTCTCCTTCACACACACGCACGCACGCACACGCACGCACGCACGCACGCACGCACACTCCCTGATTAAAATCTTCCACGGACTCTCAGCACATATAAAATAAACCGAAGTTCCCACCCACATCTCCTGCCTCATCGCTTCTTCCTCCTCACCTGCTAAGCCCCGCCTACTCAGGCTTTCTGTCTGTTTCTCTAACGTGGTAAACGCACACCTGCCTCAGGGCCTTTGCACTTGCCGGTCTGTTTTATCCCTAGAACGTGGTGCAAACAGTGTGGCCAGCGGCTTGTTTTTATACAGTCCTCGAGCTAAGAAAGCATGTACCTTTTTAAAGGGTTAGAAATGCAAATAAATAGATGAATAATAGGGAAAAAAGGAGGAAGAGGAGGAGGAGAAGGAGAAGAAGAAGAAAAAGAAAAAGTTTGCTGATACCTGAGTTAGAGCATCATACGCCCAGATCTTCTTGGGGTGGTCCCCTATTCACGCTCAGGTCCCACCCCCACCCCATATTACCGCCCAGAGAAGTTGCTCCTGGATCCTCACTCTAGAGCAGACCACCACCCCACCCCTTCATTTTCATCACAGCGCCTGTCACCAGTGAATGCTAATTTATTAGTTGTATGGATTAATTGACCACTGTGCTTCTCAACTCTGGTTGGCCATAGAATTAATTGCCTGGACAGCTGTTAAAAATATGGGTGCCCAGGATGGACTCCCGGAGAATCTGGTTCAAATTTGGGGGTTGGGACCCAGACCCTGATAGACATCCAATTTTAAAGCTTCCCCCAAGAGTCGGTGAATGGCCAAGCTGGAGGAGCCCCTGGCCATCCTCCGCCTCTTCCTGCCAGCACGTTGGCTCCCTGAGCTCAAGAACGGGGCCCGTCCTGCCCACGGTGGTGACCCTGGGACTTTGAAGAGCCCACGAGATGGCGGAGGTGCTGGGTCACTGTTTGACGACCGAATTAAAGTGTCTTCATCACGTACATGTACAAAGAATTGGGGACGACAGCTAGGTGACAATGATGTAGGTGACATCACTGGAGTGATGCACCAAAAATGGACGACGATTCCAGGAACCCCGGGCAGTTGCAGAGGACTCAGCCCCCGCTAAGGGTGTGGGGACCAGAGTCTCCAAGGCCGTCACCTCGTTACTACCCACAGTGCTCTGCGTTATCAGCTGCTTTTACGGTTATGCGTGATAATCCTCCCCGCACAAAGATTCAGCAACCACCAAACTCGCTTCCTCTTTCAAATTAACTCCACTGAAAAGAGCAGAGATTTCAATCCTTCATCTGTTCACAGATGATAAAACATTTCCAAATCGTCAGCGATCGCTTTTTTTTTTTTTCAAATTCTAAGAACGGCCAACTGTTCCCAGTGATTTCGATTACATTTCCTACCTATTATTTCATGTAATGGCATCCCTTAAATTTTAAATTAGCTTTGAAGAATAAAAATAATTGAATTCCTGCTGTTTTGTGTACATAGAGGGTGACAGGAGCTAATGTGATAATTTAAACTGTAAATGAGTCTTCACTTTGTGTTCATTAATTACAGCTAATTACTGAATTACAAACCTTCTTGGTTAGGCGCTGTTATGCATTCATGTAGCATGTTGAATCTCCAGCTGGTATAAAACTGTTTTATAGGCTTACAAGCTGACACACCAAGCTACCGCTGAAACAATTCAGTTTGAAAACAAGGAGGGGTTGGGGGGGGGTGGGAACACGTTACTGCAAATGCTGCTTGAAATTAAAAGAACAGACACAGTGCTTCCAACTCATATCTTTGGGGATGGAGGCTCTTGCACGTATAATTAGAACAATTTATGCCACAGGAAAGAGAAAGAGCACTAGGCTGTTCTCCACGCGGGGTGAAAATCTATACTGTAGCATGTAATTTGTGAGACTCAAGTGTTCCTGCCCTTATCTACTTGTTCCCCAGAAACTGAGCATCGTAATTATTTATTAACTGATCCTGCTCTTAATAACAAAGAGGCACAAAGGATGCCAGAAATCCTGCCCGTTTTTTACGACCAGAAGTGGCCGGAAAGACAGACAGGTCAAGGACGGGGTCGTGGTGCATTTTCTCTTATTAAGTTAAAAAACAACATTTTTTCCTAGTGAGCTAGGCACGTTGGATCATTGGACATTAGCGTCTTCTGCCTCATTCGGACACCAGATGGAAGGCTCTGCCGTGTCTCAGGTGCTGTGATTTGCTCTGAAAGACTTGGAGGGATACTCAGAAGGGTGGGTGATCTCCACCCAGCCAGGTTAAGTGTCAGAAGCACTTTCCTCACTTTCCCCATTCGTTAGATAATTTTATTGAGCATTTACTTTGTGAGGAACGAAAGGCTAGGCGCTATGAAGTATCAGCATGTGCATCGGCAGGGACTTCATAGCTACCACAGACAATCCCTTGGGGAATCACCTTTCTCTCATTCTCAGGCCCCGGCCTGGGCCTTGGGTGGGGCTCGCCCTGAGGCATCCAAGCTACGGGGATGGGCATGTGGTTCCATCTGGCCAATCAGTGTGTTCCCTTGTCCTGCCACGGTGATTGGTCCAGGGATGGACACGTGTCCCAAGTCAGTCCAAGGCAAGGCTTTTGCTGGAACTCTTTTCTTTGGGGAGGCTTAGTCTGGGGCTTCTGAGTCACATGGGTGGGAATCCAGCCCGAGATTTATGCCACAGCACAGCGATGGCGATCTAAGAGGCCGGTAAGGCCAGATTTCCAGTGACACCATTTAAGCTTCGTCTGATCTCATTATACACTTGACCTTCATGGGGGTCAGTACATTCCCTCTGTGCTTATGCTGGTCTGAGTGGCTCTTCTGTCACATGCAATCCACAGTCCTCGCTGGCGCGTAGGTGATTATAAACCAAGATACAGGACGACCCGGGCCACACAGAGGGGGCGGGGTCTTTTCTAGCTTGGAAAAGACAAGGAAAGAGGAGGCGGGTAGGTTTCCTAGAGGAGATGGTGTTTCAGCAGGGATGTAAAATCATGAAGGGGTGACATGGGAGGGGGCGAGGAGGAGGAGGACGCGGCCAAGAAGGTGGAATTCCAGGGAAAGCCAGGGCTTTGTAACAGGACCACACAGCGTGTCCGGGCCATCCGTGCAGAGGAGAAAAGCCCCGCTGAAATAAGCCACAGGGCCCGACCCTGCGCGTCCTTCCCAGATGGGTCATTCTCGGGGTCGGACAGAGAAGCATCGGCACAAGGCCATTGGCTAGCGTGTGGCCTGCCCAGGGCCGTCTCAAAGCTTCTGTCTTGGGTTTTGTGAATCTCACTTTCATAATGACTTTGGGCAGGATCGGCGTGACGAGGGTGGTGCCTCAGAGGTGAGAGAAAAGAAGGCGCCTTGCCCTGGCTGGCATGGCTCAGTGGATTGGGTGCAGGCCGATAATCAAAGGGTCACAGTTCGATTCCCAGTCAGGGCACATGCCTGGGTTGCAGGCCAGGTCCCCAGTGTGGGGCGCACAAGAGGCAACTACACATTGTAGTTCCTTCCCCTCTCTTTCTCCCTCCCTTACCCTCTCTCTAAAAATAAATAAATAAAACCTAAAAAAAAAAAGAAAAGAAAAGAAAAGAGGGCGCCTTCCCCATTCCATCATTCATCCTGGGTAGGGTCCGTTTCTCCGAGATTCTCCCACCGCGTGAGTTTCACGCGTACACGTGGAGGGTCACAGTCCCTTTTCATCGCCGTTGTTATCGAGAACAGACATTAATGGGGAGCTGACTACGGGCCAGGCGCTGCGCCCCGTGCTCGCCTTGCGTTACCTTATTCACTTCTCACAGCAGCCCCGTGAGGGAGGGAGGGAGTGTTATCAGGCCCATTTGGCCGAGGAGGAAACCGAGTCTCAGAGAGGTGGAGCGACTCGCCCAGAGTCACAGAGCAAGTAGGGGAGCTGGGCCTCGATCTTAAGAAAACGGGATTCTCCAGTAGAGGCTCTTTGCTACTTAGCTCTCATGCCTTCCCCCAGTTTGCTTTTCCACATGCATCCGCTTTGCACTCTGGTTTTAAGATTCTTTCGGCACGGTGTGCCCATCCCCCTGGGAGAAAGGAACTGGATGAGAAGAGTTATCTAGATGAGCAAAACTACCGGGTAAGCAGTGCCGTGGAGCGGGGTTGCAGAGCAGCCCCCGTCCTGTCTCCCCAGGTCTTTATGCTTCCTCTGCCGCAGGTCCCCTGCTCTGGCTCTCGCCTGTCTTTGCATCCACCAACATCTCGTCCTAGGATCTCCCTCGGAGCCTGGCCTACGGTAAGTACTCAGATATTTTCAGCCAGACTGAGCTGCATGGAATCCAAGTGTTCTTTATCTAAGCTTTTAAGAGCCAGTGTGGTCTCCAAAACAACAGGGACGTCCCCTGGGAAAGGACCACATCGCTGATTCAGAAAGCTTCCTGTCTTTTTCGTGGTTGGGGAATATCACATATCCCGGACTTCCTTGGTTTTGTTTTCTTTCTTTTTCATTCACGGGCATTCAGAAGTGCTGTGTGAGAAGAAAGCACACAGCCCCCGCCTTTCGGCGTGGAGGGATTTGGGGTCGGGTTTAGGCAAACCAGTCTGAGGGAACAGGCCCGAGAAGGGGAGGTGGTCCCCGGCTCCCTGTAGCAGCGTGTCCCCAGGTCCGCCTGCTCTCGGCTGGGCCGGAGCACTGCCTGTGCACAGCTGAAGTCCTCGGTGCCAGGCAGAGGGTCCCAGAGTGTCAGTGGACCTGGAGAAACCACACACACACACACACACACACTCTCTCTCTCTCCAGATAGAATCCTGATGGTTTCTGCTTGCTCTGTGACGCGCCAGGCTTCCGCGGTGCTGTTTGTGTCTGTGTGTGCTGCAGCTGGGGGCTCAGCATTGACCTTCACTGCAACTGCTCATGGAAACCGAGTCAAATAACTCTTCAGGGACAACTCAGGTGTCTTTCTTCAAGTGACTACCTCTGGCCCGCACGAAACCCATCTTCCTTGTTGTTCTCCTAACACCTGTTTCCCGGACCACGAGTCTCAGCACTCGGCGCTGTTCTGTCTCCGGGGGCTGGGGGACCACTGCTCGCGATAGGTCCTCTCGACACCGCAGTCCGTGAGTGGGTAACACCTGGACGGTGAAGGCGGTGGGCTTTGGGGTTCCCACAGGCTTGAGTTCAAGCCCAGCTGGGCCCCTTCCAAACCGAGTGACCTTAAATGAAGCCCTTGGCCTTTCACAAACTTAACTTCCTCTTCTGTGACAGGGGAGTGATGACACCTTTGAGGTCAGTGTGATGATTACACGAGATGGTGCGTGTGCAACCCTTAGTATTCAGGTAAGTATAGTCAAGTATAATTATCTAATTTTAATAGTCCCTACTTCTCCACAGCTCAGTGAAGTCAAGTGGGAGACAATAAATTGTGTCTCTTTCTACTTAGGGTGGAGGAAGGAATTTCTTCAGACACCAAACATTATCTCTGGGAAGAAAACCATCCTCACGCCTAAATAGCGATGCATGTCTATAGCTCAGCACAGTGGCTGTGCTGAGCCGTAGGAATGGTCTGAAGTTCCAGAAACCGTAAAGCAAAGGAACCTGATAAGCAAATATTTCTTGGAGCAACGTGAGCCCCATCGTCTCGTCACTCGAAGCGCATGCTCATCACGGGACCCCCACGTTTCCTGGTAGAGCCGTGGACGGCCCCGTGTCCCGACCCTGACCTGTGACGTGTGCTGTTCACACGCAGGGCACTCCCACAGCAGGGCCGGCGTTAGGACGACAACCTCCCTTCTGTCTCTAACGTTCAGAAAAGTGCACTGTGATGCCGGCGAGCTCGCTGACCACCCTCAGCCCTCCCCAGTGATTGGGAATACATGATCTGCAGTCCGTTGCAGCTGACGCAGAGTCCCAAGGCCACACCGGAAGACTGCTTGTTCAGGGAGCTCCCCGACCAGGAGCTGCCGAAACTGGACCCGCTTACACATCGGGGGGAGGAAGACCGCAGCCAGCGCCAGGGCGATGACGGGATTCGTGCCACGTTTCCTGCGCTGAGCTCCAGCAACACCTGTGGTGCCCGTGCGGCGCGCGGTCCCGACTCCACCTTCGGCATGACTGTGAGAGGCGGTTAGACTGGAGAGCCAACGGGAAGAAGGGGTTCCGGCGAAGCACCCCCAGGCAAGGTCTCTAACTCCACTTCCTCGGTTCCTGACTTGCCGACTCTCCCCGTGACGCTGGGCCAGCCTAACAGACACCCCGCAATCGTGTGACGCAGCCCGACCCCTGCCCTCCTGGAACCGGTGCCGGCAATGATCCACACGGACTCACTTCAAGTACAGACACGAGTTGGTGCAGCTTCCACAGGCCGTTCTCAGCAGCCTTTAACCCTTTGACGATGTGGATAAATGAACGGGTTTCTGGAAGGCCCACGTCTTCTCAGATCCGCAAACCTTCCTACGTGCACTGTCACTGATGACCGTCCCTTCCTTGTTGATGTCCTTGGTATCACTGACTTTTGTTTAGTTGGACACCAGTGTCGGGCCAGGGGTCTAGACCTCCCACTCATCTCCCTCAGCACATGGCTGGAATTCCTGGGAGTCCGGACGAAGCTAGGAGTCACCGGAGAAGACCACGGGAGGTAGAAACGTGGTGGAGGAAGACTGTATCAAGGACACCCCTGGGAGGTGCCCCTCCACCCCAGCTGGGAGAGCTATTCAATACAGACGCTCTAAAGAAACAACTCCCGTTCACTCCAGCTACGTGCGGTCTCTGTTTTGGATCCAGAGACCTGTATCACTGTGAGCCCCCTCGTGTCACACCCACCCAGGGTTGGCTTGCTGCTTTCTCTCGAGCTGTAGAGAGGAGAGGTAGATGGAATTCCTCCTCCAGCTCGCCCGAGCTAATGAGGAACTTGCACGCTCTCGTCTACCGGCTCTGGTGTGCAAGTAGACAGGGGAGGGCGGTGGGGGTGGGGACCTGGCACGCAACCCACAAGGGTCGGGGAAGCTGAAATCGCACCTCGCATCTCTCCACAAAGGTTTGATTCTCTTTATGAGTATGATCCGCCAATCCGTAATCAAGGGTTAATTTCACAGCTCACTGCTTCATCTAGCATAATATCCATTCAGACTAATTAAATCTGTCTAATAACGTGAGTGTCTTTGTCTTTGTTCTTCCCCTTCTTTGTTTTACACCCTTCACATCTCATCTCCAGAACCACACGCCACCACACTCTACTTGACAAGCAGAATCCATCCCTAAAATTAAAACATTCCTGACCTATCTGCAATGACAACGCAGGCAGGCTTCCCGGCGCTCCGGCCCATGAAGGGAGCTGACACATTTGTTTTTAATTTCAAAAGAGTAGAAAGTGAAGATCTGACCCCGTCAATCAAGCCCTGTGACAAGTTTAATCATTGGTGCCCCACAAAAATCACGGCTAAATAGGAATGCAAATACTGTATCACAGGGCTCTTATAAATGCTAATCAAGGAGAAGTAATCAACTGACAATTTCACTGATCTCTTTTCTGAAGAAGTCGCTCAACGCTGGGTCCCTGGGCCACAAAGAGGGGAGAGAGAGAGAGAGACAAAAGGGACAGATGAGGTTTCCTCCCCAACCTTCCTATTATTTTCCCTTCCTGGGACATTTCTTTTTAAAGAGAGAATGCGCTCTTTTGATCCGCTGTTGAACTTTAAAGCAAAGAACTTACGCAGTTATATGTCAAGTGTACTTTATTATCAGCACCTGGGCTGGGAAGACAGGGCGCTGAGACTTCCGCTAAAATAAAAATCATCATTTGTCTTTGTCATTAATCTGCTCTCAAATTCTCTTCTATCTTAGAAGTGATTGACCTTCTCCGGGAGATGGGGAGGGAAACAGAAGTTTTATAAGGGGTTGGAAATTTGAAACTCGTGACCACGGTAAAAAAAAAAAGAAGAAGAAGAAAAAAATGCCTTTTAAAAACTTAATCCGGGGTTGATGAAGAATTGATGACCCCCAAGAAGTTCTCAGCCAAGCAGCTGCCTGCTCAGCGTGGACACTTGATGGAAACAGGAGGCATAGTTTCCACGCGGGACCCAAGGGCTCTGTGTTTTAGAACCTTAGAACATAAGGGTTTATTTCTCTTTCCTTACCACCTTATTTTTTCAACCAGGAAGTCCTAAAGAAGTCGAGTTCATTAATTAACATCTATTTGAAATACCCATTTTGTGGAATCCCAGCAGGAAAAGAAGTAAGCCAACGTCAAGTGACTCTGAGTTTTTCCTTCACTATTTGTCCTGCCCTAGCAACAGAACATTCCAGAAGTTCAGGTATTGGCAGCTTTTTTCCTGTAGAGCTAGCCAAACCAAGTTACAAATAACCAGGGCAGTCTCCTTCCTCGTGAGGACAGGAAAGTGGGAGTTTGGGAGTTTTGTAATAAGACGGCAGAGTTTCCCATTTTTCACCACGTTCCGTGGAAGAGGTGGTGGGACCAGGGCCAGCGAGCTGCCTGTTCACGTGCTAAGAACGGTTTTTACATTTGTAAATGGCCGAGGAAAAAAAACACGAATATTAGAGAGTGTTTTAGGGATGTGACCATCACCTGAAATTTTCACATTTCCAAATTGTAATTTCAGCGACCGTCGAAGAAGTCGTATGGGAACCGGCCGTGCCTGGTCGCGTCCGCCTCTGCTCGGCCGTGTTCGCACGGCAGGGGTGGAGTCCAGCCGGGGCCACGGGGGCCGTGTGACGGGAACGTCTAACGTAGTTGCTCTCTGGCTCTTTGCAGAGGGCGTCTGCAGGCCCCGTTTCCTATTGTCCCGGGAAGTCTGCGGGGCTTGGCTGTGCTTCGGGTTCCCTGGCCACGGGAATGTCGTTTCTCCAACAGCTTTTATTGAGGTGTAACTGATCAATAAAACCGTGAATATTTCGAGTGTGCTGCCCACGGGATGATGGGACCTGCACTGCGGAGGGATGACCACAATCAGGTGAGTGTGCACATCCATCACCCCGCTTACTTTTTCTTTTGTGGTGAGAAAGCTCTATTCTTTTCTTTCCTTTTTTTAATCCTCACCCAAGGATATAGTCATTGATTTGACAGGGAGAGGGAGAGGAATGGGGGCGGGGGGAGAGGGGAGAGAGAGAGAGAGAGAGAGAGAGAGAGAGAGAGAGAGGGAGGGAGAAGCCCCAATCAGTGGCCCCCTATCTGCACGCCAACCAGGGATCAAACTTGCAACCTAGGTACGTGCCCTGACCGGGGATTGAACCCATGATGTCTGTTGTATGGGACCACGCTCCAACCAGCTGGCCAGGGCAAGATCTTCTCTTTTAGCCACTTTCAAGTATACAGCGTAACTGTAGTTACAATGCTGCACATCAGACCCCCAACTTACTCATTTTCTAACCACATGTTTGTACCCTTGGTCCAGCATCGACCCCTCTCCCCATTCCCCAGCCCCTGGTCGTCACCATTCTACTCTGTTTCTATGAATTCGACTTAAAAAAAAAAAGAAAAGACTGTGCGTGTTCGTGAGATCCCGCGGCATTTGCCTTTCTCCGCCTGGCGTATTTCACTTCGCACCGTGTCCTCCAAGTTCATTCCCGTTGTCACAAACAGCAGACTTCCCTTCTAGCTCCCGGCTGAATATTATTCCGTTGTGTGGACATTTTAAACAGGTGGACAACAGTAAAGGTGCCTTGGGTTTGGCAGGTGTACATGTTTAATTTGCCGGATGAGGACAGGCTTCCTTCCAGGGAAATGCGCGCCTCGCTCCCGGGGTTACAAGACCTGGGCGCTCCCCCTGCTCCCCGCCTGAGTCTGAGGACCAGCAGCGTCTCTGAGAGACCTGCAGCGCCCCCCTGGGGGCGGGGGCGGGTACCAACCACAGAGCCGCCGGAGCGCTGGCCGCTGCAGTGCTTGCTACACTGCTTCGCATGGAGATCTAATTTATTTTGGAATAATAACGGGACTCCGAAAATAGAACATTGACAGCAACAGAAAAGGGAAACACTTTTATATTTCTATTCTCGTGTGGAGTCCTTGGAACCCAGTGTGACCAAAGTGATAATTCATACGCTGGGAAACAGAGAGGCCGGTCAATTGGCTGCCCCAACAATACTATGGCAGGGAATCACAAGAGATATTTTTTTTCTGCCAGACATGCCCAGGTATTTAATAACTATACACACATACATACAC
The DNA here is from genome assembly GCF_019186645.2 of Phyllostomus hastatus. Classification (NCBI taxonomy): domain Eukaryota; kingdom Metazoa; phylum Chordata; class Mammalia; order Chiroptera; family Phyllostomidae; genus Phyllostomus; species Phyllostomus hastatus. The sequence continues at coordinate 5,735,362 of NW_025333664.1, forward strand.
ATATCTACTTTTTACAAATAACATATTTAAATAATGATTTTCCAGAAGGTTCTCTTACTATTTTCCAGGGCCGTTTTGTTATTCGTATTTCATAGCTAAACTGATTTACCTTGGGTTAGGACAATGATTCTCCACTGGGGTGACTGGTGCCCCCCCAAGGGAATGAGGGGAGGGAATCCGGGGCACAAGGAGGGTACTGGGGGCCTTTAGCAGTGTCTGGAGACATCTTTTTGGTCAGGACAGAAGAAGTGGGCAGAGCCACTGGGATCTAGTGGGTAGAGCCAGGGGTGCTGCTACACGTTCTATCCATACCCTGCAGGGACCCCCACAGCGGAGAAGCATGTGGCCCCGCATGTTTATACTGCGGAGGTTTAGATCCCTTCAGTCAGGGAAGCGAAACAGTGTGAGGAGATCACCTTTGCTACTAGACGACCCCGGATTTTGATCAGTGTGTCTCAGCCTTGTCACTGCTGACGTTTGGGTTGGGCACTCACTAGTGAGCCGTGCCTCCTGTGCATTGCAGTGCATGTGGCACCATCCCCGGACTCTGCCCACTAGGTGACGGCAGTACCCCTCCCCCACCCCCAGGTTGCAACAATCAAAAATGCCCCCAGACAATGCAGACATCCCCCTGGCTGGGAAGCACTGGCTTAAAGCACGAATTGGTTACTTGCTGGCCTGGTCATTTTGAATCCCTTATGGACCGGCTGAGTGGGAGGGTGAGCCCACGCACGGAAAGAAGTGACACGTGGCAGTTCTCAGAGCAGTTTCCAGAACACAGTGCTACTGGGAGCTCTTCTTGCAGGGCCTGGTGAAGTCTGGGAAAACTCGGAAAGGAGGAAAGGGTGTGGGGCCTGGTGGGCCCTTACGCTGGGCCCCGCGGGCGCTCTTGCCTGGGCTGTGGAGAAGCCCATCTTCATTGTCACAGGCCGGGAGGCCGAGACTCAGGCAAAAGCATCTCATCCATGCAGGGATGTGCCGGGGAGTGCCGGGGCTGAAGTTCAAGCACCTCGAGGTCCGAATACAGGGTTTTCCCACGGAGGTAACACGAGGCGTGGGGTTTCTCATCAGGCTGTGTGCCCTTCTGTGTGGCCTTGGGTAAGTTACTGCACCCTTTGCAGCCTCTGTTTTCTCATCTGTAAAACGGGGCTAAGAATGCAGCAAGGTGTTAACTAGGTAATGAATGCACTTAGTAGGAGCTGGCCGGAAGCAGGAAGCCCAGCGACGACTACTACGTGTAGGCATCCGTTCTTGCATCCTGGGCTCTTAACACTGTGCCGAGTTGCTCCTGAAGCTCTTGACTATAAACTGGAGGGACTTCGTTTCGCTGTGCTGAATGGACGAGTAAGTGTATTTTACGGTGAATAAAGAAGCGTTTGTTCTCTGGCTCCCGCAGCGTGGCTTCCTGTCCTTTGGATGTTCCCCGGATCGCTATGAGGAAAGCCCAGCCTCTGGAAACTCATCCTACGCTGCTGGTAGATGACAGGCCTAACTGGGGAACATGCACGTGGTGGCGGCGGCGGCCAGTTCATTCCGGCTCAGAGGCTGCTCCAGGCCGTGGTGTGTTCCAAACCGGATCTACCCAGGGGGGTGGGTCATGGGTCCGACGAGTGTTCAGTTCCTCCTTCTTGGGAGGGCATTGAGAAGGCACGCATTTCTGACCGGTTTTCCTTTTGTCTTATTCCTAAGCCACCAGCACTCCAACAGTCTCCTCCTTTAAGACCGCATGGAAGACTGCTCAGCCGTAAGGAAAGACGAAATACTGTCATTCGCGACAACGTGCGCGGGTCCCGAGAATATCACGCTGAGTGAAATAAGTCAGACAGAACAAGTCGAGAACCCTATGATTTCAGTCGTATAAAGACAAGCAAACAAAACTCATGGACACAGACGACAGTGTGCTGGTTGCCAGATGGAGGGGGGAGTAGGAGATGGGGAAGGGTGAAGGGGGTCATTTGTCAGTACGTGGTGATGGAAGAAGATTAGATTTTGGGTGGAGGGCACACAGGGTGATATACAGAAGACGTGTCATAGAGTCGCCTACTTGAAACCTACATAATCTTACTGACCCATGTCACCCCCATACATTTACTTTAAAAAAAAGGAAAAAGTAGAACGACACAGATCTGGTACGATCCTACGACTTGGCTGAAATATCACAAGAGACAAGAGGCGGGGTTCGGAAGAGGAATGCTCCACTCATTCCCCAAAACCGTCCACTGGAAAGTTCGGGTCCCTGAATTCCGAGGGAAGCGTCGGCGCCCACAAGCTTGGGTCCTCCTGGGCCCGCGTGCGCTCACTCTGCGGAGGTGACTTTTCTCGGGGGTGGGGGGGGTGGGCCTTGTCACTGCTGCGTCTCCAGCTAGGGCCAGCTCCGTGCCTGACACTTAGTACGGAGGCACCCACGAGTGTTTGTGGCGTGACCCCCCGTGAGACAGGGAAAGAGAAATTGTGCATCGTGTAGAGAAAAGGGTCCCTAGCTTAAACCAAAGCTTCCCGAATTGGTTTCCATGGAAACACAGCTTTGTGGGATGCTGATAGGTGTGATGTGAAGGGATAGATGTCTGTGTAGTCAACCTTGTTGGGTGGGACTGGGTTGACCCCAGGCTGTCCTGCGGGACTTGTCATGTTTTTTTTTTTTTGTTTGTTTGTTTGTTTTTTTAATGGAATACAAACTCCCAAAATGGGATAGACAGCATACAGTATTTAGAAAACTTATTGGATCCCATCAATCCCATCAGCTCTTTTTCACATATTTTTTTTAAATGTGGGGAGTGTCCTCAGGGATATTTACAAGTGGTTCCCAGTGCTTAGTTCTTGTCTATAATCTCTCTCTCTCTAGAGCCGTGGCTCTCAACCAGAAGGAGGCTTGTCTTCTTGGAGACCTCTTGGATGGTCACGTCGTAGAGGAGAGGGATCGCTACTGCCACCTGGTGGGTGGAGGCCGCGATGATGCTCCAGATTCCGCACTGCCTCCGACAGCCCCTTCACGCCCCCAAGAGAAGGATCCTAAGATCTCATAGTGTGCCAAGGTTGAAAATACATCTGCCCAAGATGCCTCAGTGTGCTGTTTTCAAGGCCCCTCTGCCCCGAATTCCGCTCTGTTCAGGGATTCTTCGAAGGACTGGTGCAATGGAGAGAATGAGTGCAACTCCAAAAAACCATCTATGTTTTGGGATTAAGTTCTAGAGCTAGCCAAAAGGGAATCAATGGGTGGTTATTTCTGTATATGATGAAAGGAAGTTCTATTATTATTATTCACATTTACATATCAAATAACTATTTATGGTGCACCAACTTCGTGTTCTGCATGAGGCTGCATCGGGGGCCGGCAAACTTTTAGTTCAAGGACCAGATAGTAAATATTTTAGAATGCGCAGGTCCTGGGGTCTCTGTTGCAAGAGGAAGCCTTGCCTTTGCAGGGCTACGGCAGCAGGGTAATGAAGGAGTGAGCGGGTGTGGCTGTGTTCCATAAAGTTTTATTTACACAAACAGGTGTGGAGCAGGATTGGGCCCATAGACAGGGATGCGAATCTCTGTTCTAGATGTTGGGGCCACAGAGCAAAGGCCCGGCTCTCCAGGAGCTCGTGGTCCAGGGAAACTTAGAAGTGGATAAAACCCAACTACTGTGCAAAGAAACGTGGCCCGATGAGCAGGTTTCCTGGGCATTGTGATTATGGCCAGCGCTCCTGTGTGGTGAATGGAGCGTGTTTTTGCCTTGTCTGGACACGCTGTTTCCCACCGCATCATCCTGCCGACGACGGAGACTCCCAGCAAACACCCGAAGTGCCGGCTGGGCTCAGCGGCGGGGCCACAGAGAAACTTTTCCTCTCTGCTCCCCCTGTTGAAACCACCCGGGACGGCAGTGTCCTGCGAGGGCACCCTGCCTCCAGTCCTGTCTCTGTCCACCTGCCTTTCACCTGGGCACTGGGGTAACACTCCTGCACTGTGAACCTGACTGTGCGAACCCCCCGCTGAAACCCTGCCCTGGCTCCCTTGCCTCGGTGGTTGTTGTTGGTGTCAGGAGAAGGTGAGTGTGTGCACACGCGCGTGCACAGGATGCACACATGCGAGTATTATTTAGCATTCATTTCCAAATGTAAATACAACTGAAAGGTGCTGGTTAAACGTTATCTTGCTTTTTTAGAGATAACAAAACCTACTTTACTTAAATCCAGATGTTCCCTTTCTGTCAATACAGTGGTGCCTGGATGTGCGTGTTTGTGTCCAATGTGTATAAATACACACAACACACACCTGTGATACAGCGGGGAGGTCTAAAAAAAAGAACCAATGGGATTATCTTCTGGGGGGCGGGCCCCTTGGAGTGCAGGCCTCCCCCACTAGGTGAGTGTCCTAGGAACCCATCTGTGTCAGTGTACCAGCTGGTGTTGTTGTGAGAGGCTGTGTTTGGCTTCAGTGGATTTTTTTTGAAGTGATTGTGATTTCAACGCATTTGCCCACTTCATGATGGGTGATTGATGAGCGCTCCTGCCCACACTGTGCTGACCGTTCAGCAGTTTCTGACCAAAAACAGCATAACCCCGTGCCCTGCCCTCCCTCTTCACCCGATCTTGCCCTGAGCAACCTTTTCCCCCCACCTGGATGAAAAAAGTCCTTAACGGGAAATGTTTTGCCAGTGTGGAAGAGGTGAAACAAAAAAATGGCAGAAGCACTGAAAGGCATCAAAATCAATGAGTTCAAAAACTGTTTCAAGCAGTGGAAAAAATGTCCCAGTAGGTGTATTGCCTCAGATGGAGAGTACTTTGAAGGCGACTGAAGTTTCAACGTGTAAGAATAAATACACGATTTTCAATAAATACATTGCATTTTTGGGTCCCCTCTCATATGTATATGCGCATGTGTGTATATGTACACACACAGACACATATACAATGTATCATGTTTAATGTACTTTCCCTTTTTTTACTATTTCTATTATGGGATTAAGGTATTATACAGGGTGGGTGGAGGTGGAATTAGGGGGATATGTGATGATAGAAAAAAATAACATTAAAAATGGTCTAAGGCAAAGAAAGATATTACAGGGAGTTTGGGGAAAATTTTATAGGTAGGTATAGATAGGTAGATTATGGGAAAAGGAGTTCTCGGATAACAAAAGTGGTGTTACTCAGGGGGCTGTGAAGGAAAAGGTTTGTGTGTGTGTGGGGGTGTGTGGGGGTGGGGCGGGGGGTGCTGAGGAAAAGCAGCACCTGTGGACGGGGGACCTGGGGCCACCGGTGAGGGCACAGCAGGATCCGTTGCTTTTCCAGTATCGACCCCGTTGATAATTTCATCATTGCATATTTTAATTTTCTTCCCCCACAGGCATTTTTCAAGCTGTGCGTAGGACTAAAAAGATGAATCTTAGACAATAGCCAACCTGGCACCTTTTTTTGCTGACTTTTAATGTGTTTATTGTGTAAGTTATCAACAGACGCCTTAAGGGCTTTCGGTAATGGGGTGTGTTAAAGATGAAAGAAAAGGCGAGGGAGAAAGAGACAGGCAAGGTATTTTCTTCTCTAGGTGTTGTCTCCTTCATTTGCATAAGTGACAATAGGGAACATCTTGATTCCTGCCACCTCTGCGAAGCCTGTCGGTGGGAGCCCGCCACCCTATATAACAATAACCCCTATTTATACACGACAGGCCCTGTCCTCAGCGCTTTACAAACATTACCTCAATCAATCCCTTAACAACCCTAAAGAAGCTGCTCTTGTTCACTGGGGGGGAAAAAAAAGAGAAAAAGAAAGAAGGAGGCACAGAGAGGTGACATGTCTTGTCTCAGATCCCCCAGCAGGGGAGCGGCAGAGCCAGCTTCCCACGTTCCTGCCCGCCGCGGCAGCCAGGGTCATCGCACCAAGCGGCGGCTTCATCAGCGGGCTTGGTGAGCAAGACCCACGTGGACGTACGGGTTGGCGAGCCCCGGTGTGGTGTCCACTGAGCTGAGTCCCGGGCAAGCCTGCCCTGGCTCTCTCGCCTCTGTGGTGTCAGGGGAAAGTCTTTGCACACACGCGTGCCCATATACACACATGTGTGTGTTATTTAGCGTTTATTTCAAAACACAAATATAACTGAAAGGTGCAAATAATTGTTGGCTAAATATTGTCTTCTCTGAATTCCAGATTTCTCACGGGACAAAAAAAAAATAGCACAAAAAGTTGGTAAAAAAAAATTCAACCACCAGAATAATAAAAACGACACCTGCAGCCCTAGTGCTCATTTCTGATCATCCCAGACGCATTTCTTCTTGATAAACAAGTGTGTACACACACACACACACATGCACACACACACAATTATTTTTAGAAACAACTCCGCTGAACATAGTAGGCACGTTATTTTTAATACAAAGGTGAATACTATAGACACTTGATATTTCTATTAAGTAATAAGTTAAATAATTGATCTATATCAACACATAGGGATTTACTTTTTTTTCCTTTTTAAAGGCTATATTGCATGTTCTGGTATGAAGAACTAAAAAATGTTTATGCAGTTCCAGTGGGTGAAGAAATAGCCACGTTGAAATCACGCTTGATCCATATCAACCCACTAAGACTGTCCTACAGACCGTGCGAAGTAGGTCCTCCCACTGTCCTCCCCCTGTTTTGCAGATAGGGGCCCGAGGCGAGAAGAGTGACCTGCCCAGGACGGTGCCGCGGGCCGGCGGCGGAGCTGAGACTCGCACCAGCAGGCCGTCATGCTGCAGGCACCAGCAACATCGTCACGCACACGTCTTTGCACACGCGCCCAGAAACACGAAAAAGATAGACCTCCAGCCATGACCTTGCAGGTCGAAGAGAATGAATACTTAAAACTTGGTCTGCTTTTGCCATATTCCTCCCTGAAGGGGTGAAACCATGTCCACTCCCATCGACAGCTCCCAGCCCCACCTTAGAAAGCATTAATTCCCTGCATTAACACACGGGCTGATACAGTCCTGTCTCAGCAGTGGGAATGTCTCTCCTGTGGACAGAACCCAAACCACCCAAGTTCTTCTCGGGTGACTTTGCTGTCTTGATTTCATCATCCTCTGGCAGAACAAGCCATCCCCTGTCTCTCTCCGGTGTTGCCCCGGTGGGGAAGTCACATTTGCTAGTTGCCTAGCAACCCTACTAGCGCACACATAAATACTAATACAGTGCTCATCCTGGTACAACACCTAAGCCCCTTAAAACCGACCACCGAGTCCCACTCACTAGCTGATGGCGTAAGCAGATGGGGTAGACAGGAGGTGATAGAGGGTGAGGAAGGTGTTGGCAAAATAGCCACAAAGGGCCCTTGGAAAATCGTGGATAAACAGACACTCAGAAATGTGGGAGAGCAGGTGAGGTCGTCTCATTCCTCCACCTGCCTTGAGGTCAGGGGTCCCCAACCCCTGGGCCACAGACTGGTACCGGTCTGGGCTGGTTGAGAACGAGGCCACACAGCAGGAGGTAGGCTGGAATGTAATGTGCCTACGTCGTTCTAAAACCACCTCCCACCCCGGTCCGTGGAGAAATTGTCTTCCATGAAACTGGTCCCTGGTGCCTAAACGGTTGGGGACCGCCGCTCCAGGTGGCCACGCCTACTCGTGTGGCGCACCTCGAATGCTCTGGTTTTGCACCAACAGAGACAAAGTAGAAGAAAATGAGAGAAGAGAAGCACCTTTGATCTCAAATGTTGCTCGATACCAGTGGCCTCCAAGTGTTGGCTGGGGAACGAGCTTTCTCCTGAAGATAGTTTTTCAAATTTTTTTTTTTTGTCTTTGAACAGCACAGAGTTTTTGAACACTCTGGAATCAGGTACAAGTTAACAGTCAGAAGATTTTGCATAATAGCTTCTCCTTAGGAGGTCTGGCAACCGGCTACTCTGGGTCCGAATTTCCGCACAGAAGTGAGTAGCCCACTTGCCAGTCAGTAAGTGGGGCTTCGTATACTTGCCACCGCACAGGAGAAGAGGCCCGGGAAGTGCTGGACACAGCTATGGCACAACGAAAGGGACACATTAACGATAATTACACTAGTATTTGACTCAGAACGGCAGGACTTAGGGGACAGAGAATTATAGCTCGTATTAACATGTTTTCAAAACTGTACCAGTGATCAGTGCCATGCATTTTCAATCCTCACAAATATAGCAGAGATGATACTGTGACTATTACTACTACTACTACTACTAAAGTGATTATAGTAATGGAATATTATGATTATTTTTCTTAGAGTAATAAGAGCTTAGAAGCTCACGACTTCTTTGGGAATCACATCACCAAGTCCAGAAAATGGTGCATTTTGTAAGGTGACTGCATTCCAATGATATACCCTCTTTTCCAATAGTTTTGTTATCCTATAGAGATCTTTTTCAAAACCCTAGATCTGGCTTGGTGCCATTTAGAGATGGCTCAGGTTGCTTTGCTTTTTCTTGCATTGGACACATCTGGGTGGATTCCACTCAGGAGGAGCCTGGAGTGTGGTGAGGAGGCACATTAGTGGCTTCTAAACAGAGTGAAAGTAGGGACAGACCTGTGGCCGGATCCGAGTGGGTGGCGCCAGCCAGGGCAGGCTTAGCAGCATCTTAATCCTGTGATGCGCCATCGGGTGCTCAGAGTGCTCCCCGATGTTGCAAATGAAGATACGAATCCCTAAGGCCCTTTCGCCATGGACTCGTGCCTGTGCCTCCTCTTTGGTGAGGCCCAGGTGCTAATCCTCTTCGCTGAGCCATCAAAGGTTCTTTTCTCTCAATAAATAACGGGCTTGCGTTCTCAAGTCCAAGAGCATAGGGTCTATCCCATCTCTGTGGCAGAATTCTGAAGCAGAGGAAAAGGGGGTCGTAGACCAATCCCCCTTTCATCAAACAACATCCCGAAACCCTGACCTACATTAATAAGCTGATTAGAAAGTTGGTTCTGTATTTGATTAAGTTCTGCAGAAATTGGGCTTGTGATGAATCATTAAACAAAGAGTTGCTTTTTTTTTTTTTTGGTTCAGCAATAAAGTCTCAAATGATTAATTAAGGGCACAATGCCAAAACAAGTGTCTTTGTTTAAAAACGCAGTGGACAAGACAGCCTTGGGAAAGTTGATGTCTTAAGTAGACGCCACAACGTGGTTTTAATTATGTTCAGGAAGACAAACAAGAATAGGAATCGCCAACTGTTTAGAAAGATAATTTTTTTTTTCGGAGAAAGATTAGAATTAAAAAAAGCAAACAGAGCATTATTGACTTAACACAAATGCCATTTGTTGGGCCTTTTGTAATTTCCTTATTAGTGTCATCATTCTGGAGTTCACATGCCCCCCCTCGTGTTACGGCGTCTGGCATCTGTTCAGTTCCCAGCGACGCGACACAGCAAACACGCAGCGGCCGCCCGTATTAAAATGTTTTATTTGTTGTAACTGTACAGATGATCAAGCGGTGCGAGCCCGAAATTATCCCAATCATTGCCCAGGCTAATCGGGAGAGAGGGAACAGGCGCCGTCTCTCTGCGAAAGGCACAGGCGCGCCCAGGGTGCGGGGCGAAGCTGTCAGCTGGAAAAGACACAGCAGCAGGAAAGTTCATGCAACATCAGCTCTCCGCCGCGCCATCCTGAGAACAGCCCTCCTCGCGGCTGAAACAGACATCAGCCGGCCTGGGTGATGTACACAGTGAGAGATGCGTTTGGAAGCGGCTTCGCGTTGGGTTGCATCGGGCAGTTGGATCCCATTTGGATCAACGTGTCCTATCTCAATATTCAAGACAATGACAGGTGGAGCTTTAAACGGGGCCAGCTCTTAATTGTAAAAGGCTGAAGACAGAACAGGAGCCTCATGGTTTGGCCCCTGTCCCCCAAACTGTCAGGAAACGGCCTCGGCTCCTTTGGAAATCGATGGCAATATGGCAGGTTGTGCAGGGGCTGCGGGCCCTGGATTTCCAGAAGACATTTGGACGTCCCGCTCATAGGAATGCGCAGTTGCCAGTCTTCCTTGTTGTCCAAACCATGAGGTTTTGAAGAATGCTTAATTATTCATTTTGCTAGTAACTAATGGCTTTTTATCTTATCACAAGCATTAACGATATTAGAGACTGGCTTGAACGCCGAACAAAAGACGCTCTGTCTCTCCTATATCCTTTGGCCTCTTCTCTCTGCTAATGAGGTCTGGGTGCCTGCTTGGCACTGGGCTCTGCGCCGGATGCTGGAGACGGTGGGGTGGACCGGCAAGCCCTTCCCTCCAAGGGTGCAGACTCCAGGATTGGGAGCTGAAAGGGGGCGCCTTTCTGCGGGAGGGAGGGCATGCATTCTGGGTGCCGGCAACCTGGGGGCAGGAGGCAGGCCCAGATATGGTTGGACGTGGCCTCTGCCCCCCCAGCGGGAGGCTGCTGAGACCCAGCAGTGCTGACGCTCAGGCTGGTTCAAGGACCCCGAGCGCCTGGCGCTGGTCAACAACCCCTCAGATCAGGTGGCAAACGGGGGGCCTGGCCCAATCCATCCCGCTGCCTGTTTTTGTAAGGCCCGTGAGCTGCAAACCGTTATTTTTTTTACATGTTTAAACGGTTGAAAAAAATGCCAAAAGAATCATCATATTTTGGGACACGTGAGAATGACAGGCACTTCAAATCTCAGTGTCCAGCAGGCAAGTGGGACTGGAACGCAGCCACGCCCACTGGTCCTGTGTAGGTTTTTCTGGGCTGTGCAACGACTCAGCTTGCGTTGCGGCGCCAGGGTGGTCGCGGAAAACCTGCGGGTGGATGGGTGTGGTTGTCCTCCGACCCGAACTCCCCCCCAGCCATGGTTTGCCTCCCCCTGCCCCACACCAGAGGCCACGAGGGCCTGGCGAGCATTTAGCTCCTTTTTCTCATCTCACGACAAAGGAGTCTCTTTCCCACTCCTCTTTCAGGGCCAAGTTCCTCAGATAACATACGTTTACCCCGGTAGTTCCGCCCACATGAATTCTTACGAATCGTCATGGAAGATCACATGGCTGTACATGACTCGCCGGTTCTTAGGTATTCCTTGAAGTTACGATGACGTTCAAAAATGAAGTCTGATGTGCCCTGGCTGGCGTAGCTCAGTGGATTGAGCGCGGGCTGCGAACCAAAGCATCGCAGGTTCGATTCCCAGTCTGGGCACAGGCCTGGGTTGCAGGCCATGGCCCCCAGCAACCGCACATTGATGTTTCTCTCTACCTCCCCTCCCTTCCCTCCCTAAAAATAAATAAATAAAATCTTTAAAAAAATGAAGTCTGATGTAACTTTAAGTTTTAACTTCGATGTGTGGGAGGCTTTGGAAGTTCATCCATGGACAGATCATCTCCTTGGGGGTCCACAGTCCTTGGAGGCTTATGGTAGGGAAGACTTTTAAGCAAAGGTGCGTCCCCTTTTTGGGTCCCGCCATGAATTACCCATTTCCCAAGGCGAAACTAAAGTCGATATCTCTTTTGCAGGTGGAATGATTGCAGGCTCCAGCCTTTGGATGAATTAACGTGCAAGGGGAAGTCTCAGGTAGGTAATTATAGGATATTTCCTTAATAAACCTTATCTGATCCTTTTCCGCTAATAATTGTATGTAATTATATTTACACTTGAGAACATTGCTTATTAATAGAGACTAGGGCCCTGATGATTTAAAAACTCGTGAAGCATTTGACTGGATACGGCCAATCACGGCATGTCATCCAAAGTGCAAGGGGAGAAGAAAGGAATTTGTCGAAAAGAAACTGGGGTAGTGGGTGGAACTCAACACTCTCATTAATTGATAATATTTTTATTAGGTTGTTACTTTTAAGTGTCTTTTAGTACTTGCACTTGAATTTAAATGTCTGAAAAGGCATGGGTATTCAGGAAAAGAAAAGTAATTACACCCTGTAATTCTGATTTAATTACAAGGAAATAGATGTAATATGATGTGATAAAAGTTATGATGGGCTCTTTAAATGATATATGTCATTAACATGTTAATTGGCATGAAATCTGAACTTGGAGCCAGAGAAATCTTAGGTGAATACGAGGTCAACTCTATTACAGGCAGCCTTACAATGAGAATTCTATAAAAGCATTTGAAGTTTCATTCTGCAATGCACTTTCGCCGTTTATGTTCAGTACAATGAAATTCCAATCCTGCTCTTGAAAGAGGGGGGAAAGGAGGCCATTCCTCAGATGGTGGGGTGGCCGACTTGAGTAGAGACAAAGTCAGGGCCAGGTGAAATGGGGGGGCAGGTGACATGTGGGGTTTTTTTTTTTTTTTGAGCTCAAAGACCAGGTCATATTCTAAAAATCCAGTTTTCTTAACATCTTAGCATAACGATGTGATGACCACGCATAAAGATTCTGATGATGAAGAGACTGCTTTTTCCTCCAAGATGCATCCCATGCCTTGTTTATTTTATTCAATTATCTTTTTTTTTTTTTTTGGCCCATGATTGTGGTTAGTAATCAAAGGTGTCAGAAGGCATCTATGCAGCAGAAGGAAATAGTCAAACTGGACTGAGATTACAGTTTTGGGGAGGGGCAGGGGGAGGAAGCCACACGGGACCTCAGATCCCCAGACCTGTGGCTGGAAATATTTAAGACTCACGCCTGAGTAGGAGACCAGCGTGGCAACTCTGCTACTGAGATTCCTCAGCATTAAAAATGCCAATGCATCGTGTAATCCTACGGCTCTCAGAGGTGGCAAAGCTCCTTGGGTCCGCCAGGACGACGCTCCCGTTAGGTGATGTTTGGGCCACGCGCACATGGCAGCTGGCATCCGTGACCAGAGCCTACCGAGCACAGACCTCACTCAGAGAGTTCCTGTAAACTAGGACGGGTCCTAGTTTAATTCGGATTACTTAAGAGGAGGATGGATTCCAGAGCAGGTGCATTTGGTAGTAATCCGAACCTAAGGAAAGGGAGGCTCGGGGAACTGGCCCCCTCGGGTAAAGCAGATGCTGGCGCTGGAGGCGGTGTTCCGCCCGCGTGTCTGCCCGGGGCGGAGGGAGGAGAACAGGAATGGGGTTTGGTGCCCGAGAATGACCCGCCCTTTCCTCTCGCTTGCTTCCTGAGACCTCTAGCAGCTGGGCCACGTTGACCAGGCAACAGACCTCTTTAGACTGTGACAGAAGCCAGGTCAGCTGTCATTTGGCAATGTCAGTGGTCTGCCAGGTCTCCGCCGGCACACGCTTGGGATGGAGCTGAAGCCCCTTCATGCACCAGCGGAATGTGACACGGTGAAAGGCTGTGCTAATATGCCAGCATCCCCCGCTGGGGCCTACCGGCCGACATTGATCTTGGAGGGTCTTGCCATGCCAAATGCCTCCTGAGGCTCTAGGCCACCAAACCCTCATGCCGGTTTCGGGTTTAGAAACCGCCCTGGGAGAGAGTTGGGGTCCTCTCTCTCCATCTCCCCCTGCCCCCGACGTGCGCCCCCGACGTGCACCCCCGACGTGCACCCCCGCACCTCGCCTGCCTCCACAAAGACAAGGAGGGCCGTGCATAATTGAAGTTGGCCCTGTCCTTACTACGCGCCACCAACAAGAGCCGGATGCTGGAGGAAAAACTGAACCCTTTCTCCCAGGATACACTGAAGATCAAGCAGAATCTCATTAAGGCTCACTTCAAAGATTTCGTCCTTTATTTCCATACAAACAAGTTGAAATTATCGTGTGTGAATCTGCTGTTAGCAGGGACTCTGTTCCATTATGCATGATTCCTCACTGCTCTGTGTCATGAATAATGGGCAGCGCTCCATTAGCGGTTTCCAGTAATATGCTAAAACTTTGGGAGTGGTCACGTTACTAGGTTAAAGTTCTATTGTTTGCATATTTATTTTATTACTTGCTCAAGCTGCAATGGTCTGGTTCATCTAAATCGGTATTGCAATCTTGTCATTAAATACAGCACAGACCATGTTGTAGCTATGGTTTCTTTGCTATTAGTATTGCTTAATATTTATTGAGCATTTACTATGTGCAAAGGAGAGTGCAAAGGATGCGATCCTTGCATGCATAATATTATTTCGTCTTCACCAGAACCCCATGAGAAGCATGATTATTATTAGCATTTTACAGGTGAAAAAAAAAACCCTTGATAATTAGTGAGGGATCCTAATTGCCCATGACTACAACTCATAATAATTGATAGTGCTGATTCAAATCAATGTGTCTGACCTCCTCTCCTCCCAATTATCAAATATTTCTTACAGTGCTGTTACTTTCTGCGGAGTTTCCCTAGGGAATCTATCCTTTGGGCAGTCGATATTTGGGTTCCCATTTTTCAGATGAGAAAATGAATTCTCAGGAGGTAGGGTGGCTCCTGGGAGCCAGAGACCCTTGTTCAAGCCCTGGTTTTGCCTCCACTTGACCTTGGGCAGCCAGTCTGCCTGGATGTGATGAGGTGGTGGCACCACAGCTTCTGTGGTGCTCAGGGTTCGGGGACAGGGTGTCCTTGATACTCTCTCTCGGTCACTGTCTCTGGAGGCTCCTTAGAAAGACACAGGTGGACTCTCTCAGTGGTTGTGTCATCCGGGGCAAACTTCTTAACTTCCTCCATTTCCGTTTTCTCATTGGTACAACGGGGGCATGCACCTGCCTCGCTCAGGGTCAGGGTCAGAAATGAACTCAGTAGAATGAACTAGCGAGCAGCTGGCACACGGGAAGCACTGTATACATGTGAGCTAACATTTTTGCACGAATCCCTTCAAGATTCTTAATACCTTTCAGCTTGGGTCTCTGTGTGATTAAACCCAAGCCATCCAGCCTGTTGTTGGAACATTTCCTCTTGTTTTTTCAAAGCCCCCTTCTCTTTGAATATCTCATCCCTTGACAGACAAAGTCGTAACGTATTTCCATGTTCCCTCGGACTCCCACAAGGCCGGGCCTGATCGGCCAATGGCACGTGCACTTGGCGGTGCTCCCGACTCAGCGAGCAATGTGACGACGGTTTGGGGAAACTGGTTACAAGCCCCGTCGCGCAGGCCAACCTCGGATCGTTAAAGACCAGTTGGAAGGGAAGTTGGAGTTGGCCGCGGTTTTTATTTGTAACCTTTTGAATTAACCGATGTCACATCCAACCGCATTGTCAAGACAGGAAATGCTGGGGCCCTCTGGAAAATGTCTTCATCATGTCTACGTTATTTATCCAAGCTATTTGGCTAGTTCAAGTGGGAATGATGTTTCCATTTGGAGATGTGTCACAGAATGCCCCGGACAGGAAACACGCTTAAAGGAGCCTGAGTTTAGAGACCGACCCGGGCTCTCTGCGTGTCCCCGAGTCCATGCGGCACAGAATCCTCGCTCCTACTGTCCCTGCCTGTGGCCCTGCCCCCTCTGCTCACTCATCACCTCTGACTCCACGGGCTCAGATTCCTTCACGTCTTCGAGATTCATCGAGAAGAAAAGCCACATTTTCTTCTTCCAGAAATTGCTTCTCCCATATATTCTATTATGCTTTATACTTTCGGAAGCGCTTCTGCAGATATTTCATGAACTGGCTTGAATGTTATCTGTCTACATCATTTCACCTTCCGCCTCACAAGCCTGACCTCCCCGCCCTGCCCCAGGTGGTGTTTGAAGCTTCTCTGCCCGCCCCGCAGCCACAGAGATCCCTGCTCCACCAGCGCAGTTTCCGGACCTTGTTGTTCCAGTCAGGGCAATGGGTGAGGGGAGGATTGAAAGGAGCCAGTGCTGTCTTGATTAATTTACAATTAAAAAGCAGAAAAGTAACCCTGGCTGGCGTAGCTCAGTGCGTTGAGCGCAGGCTGCAAACCAAAGTGTCGCAGGTTCTATTCCCAGTCAGGGTACATGCCTGGGTTGCAGGCCATGACCCCCAGCAACCGCACATTGATGTTTCTCTTTCTCTCTCTTTCTCCCTCCCTTCCCTCTCTAAAAATAAATAAATAAAATCTTTTAAAATAAGCAGAAAAGTTTACACGTAGAAAGGCAATGAGAAGGTGCTTGGGAAGTGTCAGAGAGGCCGGGGGGCTGGGTTTGGGGGGGATTCTGGAGCACTTTTATGGTGTGTTGTTAGGCATGGATGGTATTTCATCAGTGGACCTCAAGTGGGTGGGCAAGCAAAATTGAAAAGCGATTTTTAATGAATGGGCACCTTCATGAAAGGTAGAGGGAGAGGCTGTGGTAAACATTTATATTGTTTTATGAATATCTCTGTAAGGTGGATGGGCATTTCTCCTGAGTATTATAATATCCAGGCAAAATGGGCTTGACCTTAATGAGCTGACGTTTGTCCTATTTCTGTACGTATCGCTCCACACCCTTGGCACACACGCACTCCGGGAAGCTTTCTGAATGCCGGGGTTGGATTTCATTCATTTTAGTCGTGTTACCCATGAGGCCTTGCTCCTGATTGGTTTCTCTGGAGCAAAATGCTGATGTGTCCCTGTCTTAGAGACAAATGCACCCGGATGAGCCCAAGCCCCCGAATGTCTTGTGCACCGTCTGTCTGATTGGCGTTTTCAGGCCATCGGCTGTGACAGACCCGGAGGCCACGATGGACCAGGCACCCTGGGCTCAGAAGCTGTGTATTTGCACTCGGCCTTGACCTGAATAACTATGAAATCTGGGTGAGTCCTTGAACCTGTATGGGCCTCAGTTTCCTAATAAGTTTTTTTTGTGTGTGTTTCCCTAGATCATTAAAAGAAAAAGAGTAGTACAGTTCACTTTTCCTACATCTATGGAACATAGTATATGAGGGTCAGAAAAGATCTGAAGAAATTAGCTGGTCCTTAGGTACTGGTAATTTTTGTTGGCTATAAATGCTCATCATTGCAAGTACAGCCATTCCGCAGTACTCGTCCGTCTCAGACCTCCTCAAACCCTGCACAAACGCAGAACTCGCTGCAGATTCGTGGCTGTGCTCACTCAGTCATTCTGAATGCAATGGCCACGCAGTACACATGCTCCCTCAGTGGCGTCTACAGCCCCCACTGACTAGGACAGTGAAGTCACCATTGTTCACACATGTGCATTCCAGTCCGCTCTCCTTGGCTGCCAGGTTACATGGATGTCACGTAAACCATTCTCATTATATTAACAATGGCTGAACTTTTTCTGCACAGACCTCATATAGTATATTATTTAACCTTCACAAAAATCTGGCGAGTCAGGTGCTATAGGTGTTATAAAGAAGAAAGCTGAGGTTCGAAGTACTTAAAAATCCTTGCAGAGGTCACCTGCCCAGCCAGTGAACAGCAAAGCTAAATCTGCTGGATGCCAACACCTGCCTTCTTTTAATAACTCGGTGCTGGGCTTTAATGAAAAAAAAAAACAAAAAAAAAACCAACCATCCCATAGTCTCACTATTTGGTGATAACCATACTTAACGATTTGGTGAATTCCCTTCTAGTCTTTTTCTATGATTACGCCGATTTAAACTTATTTGAGACCAAACTGTACGCACAATTTCCCTCTCACTTTTTCTCAACATCACATCTTATACATCATTACAACTCTCCAAAACGATCACTTTCAAAGGCTGCCCCGTATTCCATTGTTCCGTGAAAGAACAAGGTTTCTGTCCTGCCCTGTTGTTGACCAATAAAATTGCTCCCAAATTTTCATCATTATAAATATTACCACAGTGAACTTCTTTGTGCAAAAACTTGTATGTAGAAATCCAAAGATATGCTTAGGACTAGATTCTGGAATGTGAAATCACTGAGTCAAAACATAAGAATAGTTTAGTGATTCTTAGGAGTATTGCTTAAAGACTTGGGGGGCAATGTCCTTGAAATGTGGTACTAGTGCCCTGACAGGTGTGGCTCAGTTGGTTGGGAGTTATCCTGCAAAGTGAAAGGTTGCTGGTTCGATTCCTGGTCAGGGCACACACCTAGGTTGCAGGTTCGGTCCCTGGTTGGGGTGCTAATGTTTCTCTCTCACAGCTATGTTTCTATTACTCTCTTTCTCCTTCCCTCCCCCTCTCTCTAAAAATAAATAAATAAAAAATTTAAAAATATATGATACTAGCAACTCTCAACCATGGGCTGGTGACTTATGGCCTCCAGGACCAATCTGGCCCTGCTGTCTGTTTTTTTTTTTAAATAAAGTTTTATTGGAACACAGCATATTTATTGCAAACAGACATGCTTGTGTGTTCACATGTTGTCTATGACTGCTTTCACGCTATGTCAGAGCTGAGTAGTTACAAAAGAAACTGCATGGCTGGCAACCTGACATGTTAACTATTTGGTCCTTCATAGAGACAGCTCGCTGGCCCCTGCCAATTTGGACAGAGCAGCAATAATAAGCAGAGCCCACGGTGTGGGCACCTGTCGGAGAGGGGGGTTGTTATCATGCACGCCGGAGCCTTCGGGCGCACGCTCTCTGATTCCCTGTGCCAGGAGAGGTGCGCACAGTCAGTGTTTAATAAGTGCTTGTCGTTTGCTGTATTCAGAGTTGTTGCTGCCGAGCATGGGGGTGTCAATGGATGTGGGGACCCCATCCTCCCTTTCCCTGGCTTTGCGTGGTGCTTGGAATTTGTCTTGGATGGATAACTCCCTTTTCATGCCACTGGTGTATATAGAAAAGCAGCTCCATTATTTAAATTCTCTAAGATCAAGGATGTGAAATGAAGGCTGCCCCTGGCCCCACAAGACACCCAAATAAATCTTACAGCTTCCAAATGTGACTATGTCGCCCTGGGATTAATACCAAGTAATCCAGTGCCAGCATCAAGACAGTGAAAATAAGCATTTACTCTCCCGGAAAATCATTTTATACTGATTACAAGTTGTAGCCTGTCACGAGGATGGGAATTGAAAATGTGCACATTTGCAAGGTTAATATTTTTCTCTAAAGTCATTCTCTCCCCTGCTTACCCCTCGCCACCCAGTTCGAAAGGAAACGGGAATTCCCAATAAATATTTGTCCTGAGACATCCTTATTTCGAGACACAAAGCTTAAACCGGCTTTCACGGACCTGCAAGACACCAGAACAACATGCGACAAGCAGCAATGGTCTGGTAGCCAGTGGTCACCGGGAAGGCTCCTTATCTCACACTATGACATTTCAGGCCACGTGACTCATTGTCGCGGGGGCCGCTCCTGTGCACTGTTGGGTATTTAGTACCCTCCCTGGTTCCACCCATTGATGCATGGAGTGCCTGTCTCTCAACTGCAACAACCAAATACATCCACACCTTTCCAAACGTCCCCGAGGGTCAACTCACCCCCAGCTGAAAACAGCAGGCCCAGAGATCTTGAAGCAAGCAGGTGGCCAACCTGCCAGTGTCCACACAGCAGAGCACAGCTGTGTGTCCTCCTTTCTAGCTTCATCTCTGCCCGACGTTACCTCCACCCAAAGCAGCGATGCTTTCAACACCTCCTGGCGCCTGCTTGCTCTCGTCACTCTGCCTGGAATTCCCTCTCTAAATTTATAATTCATCCATTGCAGAAAGTCACCTCCTCAATGAAGACCTCTGGGGTTACCCCTCCTCCAGGCCTAATGTGGAACTAGGCACAGTTTTCTCGGGGCTCTCATGGCCCTTCCGACAGGTCGTGGGCTCAAATCAGTGCTTAAAGCAAAACGCACAGAACAAAATTACCCCTGGGAAAGCCCTGAAACCCCCCTGTGAGTCCAGTGTGAATGGTTTTGTAGAATCAGCGCAGTGGAGTCATTTTTGTGCCTGCTGATGTTTAAGAACTATTAAGTTACCCCAAAGAAAGGAACATGGGGAAACTCTATACCCGGATGTCTGGGCCTTCAAGCACTGATATCATTAGAAAATCTTTGATGACAAATGCGGGAAAAGGTCAGGCATTCTAGTACGTTTCCACTTGTCTGCAAAGTTTATTTTACTTTCTTTTACTATTGAAGCTCCAGAATCTTAATTTCAATAAATAATTTGCCCGTGGAAGAATGAAACGAGGTAACATATGGGAAAGTGTCTAAATAGAGTACCTGGCACATAGTAGGTGCACGCTGAGGCTTTGTGACTTTCAGTCTAAGTCTCCACTGTTCTTTGAAAGTTACAGAGAAGAGACTGGCCGCTTGGCTTCCTGTGTTTGGAAAGTGGCCTTTTCTCTCGTGAGCACAATTGTCAGGTTCTGGAGTGTTGCCCCCGCATCCCCTCTAGGCGCTGCGTTACCACACTAGATTTGTGTGCGGGTGGGTGGGTGTTTCCCTTCGCACCAAGAGTTTTTTGTGCACAGGGGGTCTGCCTCATTTATTTTTGGATTCTGAAAGCCCCTTAGGGGTGAATGCCCAATAATTTGCATGTCAAATAAAGGCAATAAAAAAATGGGAGTTTGAGTTAACCTCTGCAGCAGATCCTACTTTCCCTTTTAAGATCTGTCCCCTGCATTGTATGGAATCTGTGTATCATGTTACAGGCATGTAACACAACCTTCAACCCGTAAGAGGCACTCAGCAAATGTTTGCTGTGTTATTGTGGCTGAGTCGTTAAAACACTTTAGAAGCAAGAGCCAGATGCCAACCGTGCACTTGCTCCAGCGATTGGTAGGGAGGGAATTGGCTCAGTCCATTTGGTAGAAATGGGTAAATCTGATCATCTTCTTCATCATCTGTTAGTGTGTCCTCAGCTTTTCACTATCGCTCTCGCCAAAGCCGCCAGCGTGTGGGCTGGCTTCAGTGAGGACGTGTCCAACAAGACGGCAGCCCAAGAGTCAGGCCGGCCTCCTCCCACACGGAGAACCGAGGACAAGTGAGGTCCTGACATCCCCCAACCCTGACTCGGTTTGCCCTGGTGACTTTCACCTGCCGTGCAGCATTCCCCAGGACCGCTGTCCTGCCCCGGCTAACCCGAATCTCTACCTTAAGGATGTCCAAGGAAGGATGTCTAAAGGTAGAAACCATCTCCGAAGAATCAAGGGAAAAAACAGAACAGATCTTAACATGATCCTGAAGCCAGGACCCCCTGTGGTCAACCGAGACCACAGGCAGGATCCAACTTCCGGTGGTTTCTTCCAGGAAGACACTGTTCCTTAGGCAACTGTTTCTCTGCATTTCCTGGGGTGGCTGCCTGGGGCCTTTGTAACGGAAAAGGAGGCCCCGTGGAGCTGGATAAGCTCGGAGTTTTTGCATCCGTGCCTTAATGCAAATGCAAGCGGAAGCGACCGCTCCCCACCGCTAAAGCCCCTCAATGATGCGCGTGTGAAGTCAGGAGCTGCGGGGGGAGGAAGTGACAGCCATCCTTCCAGCCCTCCCGGAACCCGATGACATCAGAAAGGTTATTTAATTCCAAGGTACACTACTGGGCTATTCACACACAGGGAGGAAAAAAAAAAGAATTTAAATCCTTTTCATATATAAAAGGAAACAGATGTGGTTTTCTTTACAAAAGAGCATTTCATTAAAAAAAAAAAGAGGTGAGGCGAGGCAGAGTTAACATAACCATTATTCTCCATCTCAGGGAAAAGCAAATCCTGTTTGCCTGTCATTATAGAAGGTAGCAAAATCCTTTCATCCAGTGATTAGTTGTAAACATTCTGCTGCCTTCTGGGAGCGGGCCTCTGTTTCCCGTCCTCCGCTGAAGCCATTTTCTCAGACTAATGTTTTATACACACAGCTCAGATACAATGCAAACTCGCGGTCCCCCCAAAGGCAACGGGGCATTCGTTTCTTCTAAATCAGAAGTGTCACCCTTGGCAACCTGCAGCAGTGAAACACTTACTCAGTCTTGCATCCCTGGCACTTAGAATTATTTCTTTCATGCCTGATAGCCAAATTACAATATGGCAGGTTTCCCCGGAGCCATGGGATCATTAGTGCCAGCTCACAACATACTTTCAACTGATATGGCATTTCATGTACAGCTGCCAATCAAAAACTGGGCTATGCAAATGAGGATGGGAACCTTGGTGTACAATGCCTGTACCGTGAGCGCCTCACAGATTTCCTTAATGACTAGCCGTCATTCCGCTGAGTGGAAGAAGTGCAAAGAACAGAGAGGAAAATTCCCCCAGGAAGCTGGTTGCAAGAGCCAGAAGTTTTTACATTTGATTTCCATATTTATTCTCTCTCTTCGCCCCCCCCCCCCCACCAAAACCCCCCTACCGTGTGTTTCTAAACAGTGGGCCTGGAAATGCTTGAGCGAGGCTGGTTCTAGAAATACAGAGCCCCATCGCTGCAGGTGAAATTCTCCGGCCACAGTAAGACATGCACGGAGGGTTTTTGTCTGAATGCGAGACCGTGGGTCCGGCCTCCTCCAGGGGCCGGTGGGCACGGGGCAATGAAACACCTTCTGAAAGACGAAGACCAGGCTGAACCCCACGAGCCCAAGTCCTTGCCAGGGGCCGGGGGTGCCGAGTCAGGGCGGCCTCCAGGGTGATCTGGCTCCCGCGTGTCTGAGTCACCCGCCTCCTTTGCTCACTAGATTCCAGGTTCCAGCGCTTTCTTTTGGGAATCTCGAGAGTTCCAAGCTCCTTCCTGCCTTAGGCAGGGACTGGGCTCTGCCCTCCCTAGGGATACCTGGTACCCAGCCTGCATCTCAGGTTGTTCCCCGCGGACCGGATGGTCCCCGTCTGAGCAGACCTCTGCTTGGAACCCCGGGTTAAAACTCAAGGTCTCCCAGTGACCTTAGAACCACCTCTGGGGAGACGGGGATAAGAAAAAAAAATTAAGCCGATTTGTGAGAAAGGCTCGCCATGCCCCAGGAATGGAGGACAGTGTCTCCATCCTCCCCCCACTGCTGAGCGAGCTGCTAGTCCGTCACCGGCTGTGGCTGTAACCCGCTCGGGAATGTCCTTAGGAGCACGCCATTATTGTGCACCAGCTGTTTTCTTTTGCGGCGGCGGGGGGGGGTGGGTGGGTTGAAAACGCCTACTTAGCTGGTGTGTGTGGGCGATACCAACTTCTGAGTTTTCTTTTTTCTTTTTGAGAAGCTGAAATATCAAATGGCAGTCATATAACATTCCAAAGTGATAAAACCCCTTTTATGAAAGGGTTTTTTCCTGCCTGCTTCCAGTTTCCACATTATTACTATCACACATGGGATATTTTCCTGGAGCTCTGGACCCGGACTAATTCCTATATTTTTTAATATGAGAAAATATAATGTCAGGGTATGGGGAATGTCGAGGGAGCACTACAAAAAGAATATGATTGTCTAACCACTACGCTGTACACCTAAAACCAATCCAAAATAAAATTTTAAAAGAGAAAATATAATATTATTTAGCTGCAGTTTTAGATGTATTTTCTGTTTGTGTAAAAAATAATGGAAGGGTCAAGTCAAGGAACAGGTATAAAGGACCCCTGGACAAAGACAAGGGGGGGCTGGGAGGGTTGACTGTGGGAGGTGGGGGCTGGGGGGTGGGTGGTGCAGAGGAAAGTAATGGAGGAACAATGGGAGCAGCTGTCATTGAACAACAAGAAAAAAATCCACTTGAGAACGTGAAGTCATGCAGGTACCACGTGCCCACCCGTCGGTGTCCGTCCTCTGGTCAGGGAGCATTTTGGCTTACAACGGATGCTGCAGTCATTTGAATACAACTGAGCACGGGCCCAGAGAGGTGGAGCCCCTGGGTGGAGTCACACAGCGGGGCAGGGGTGAGTTGGGACCGGATGTTGGGAGTACGGCTCAGATTTCACAAACGCCACCCCCCCAGGATGTCCGCAGTGTCGCAGAGGTGAAGCCATACAGAAAGGAGATACAGGCGCATGATGCCCTTCCCACC
The DNA here is from genome assembly GCF_019186645.2 of Phyllostomus hastatus. NCBI lineage: Eukaryota > Metazoa > Chordata > Mammalia > Chiroptera > Phyllostomidae > Phyllostomus > Phyllostomus hastatus. Next base: position 5,758,947 of record NW_025333664.1, read on the forward strand.
ACCGAAGAACACTGTTACAGATGCTGGACTCTCACCTTAATTTGATTTCAGCAAACATCTGCATGTGGCTAGAAGCACGTGGCTTTGTGCATGAGGCAATGTGGGGACCGCACTCTGGCCTGCCTGCCTTCCGGAGTTCCCAGCCCGGTGGGCGGGGGGGAGGGGGGGAGTCTCTCTCGCCTGCAGTAATGAATGTCTTCCTCCCCCAGCCCCCTGGTCCCTTCCCGCTATTTGTCTGTAAGCAAGAGCCCGTTCCCAGCTCCTAACTGTGTGTTCCCCACATAAATTTCCCCGAGTTTCCGGAAGAAAGCCCTCCGTCTCACAGCTCCTGGGGGAAGCTGGTTGGCTCTCACACCTCCCCTTGGCCAAGGTCATGGGGACCTTCCCAGGGGGCCCATCCTGACTGGTTCGGGTTTCCAAACTAGCGAAAGGGCGAAACGGAGAGTCTGACGAACGATCTGCATGTCATTCTGAGCAGCGTCCTGGGAGCGCTGCAAATTACAAACAGTCAGATCCGGCTTCTTCGGGAAGCCTAAGCTTTCCAGCTACCTCCTGAAGTTATATTAAAGGGACAGCGAATCATTCATCATGGTGAACTTCTAGAGTCGAAATAACTAGCAAGCATAAGTAGATGAGGTATTTAGGAGGAACGGAAACAGTGCATGATTTTTTGGGGTAAGTAACAGTCCAATTGTTATAAAATAAAAGTCGTAGGTTTATCCACTCTCACAGAACGGCTAGGGTCCGTCGCAGGATGGAGGGAAACAAGCAGGCTGATTGGAGGTTACAAAGGAGAACGCCTAGGATTTGTGCAGTCTTTTTTTGGTATACCTAGCAGTTTCACAAATAATGATTTTCTAATTTGTATTATCTAATAAAAGAATAATCTGATGTTCATAGAGAGGAAATCAGAGGTTGAAAGTAGGGATTCGGATCCCATTTGAGAGATAAGAAAACCGAGGCTAGGAGAGGAGCAGTGACTTGCCCAAGGTCATAGAACCAGGAGGTGGAGAAGTCCTGTCTGGAACCCAAACTGTAGACCGTAGTCCTTCCCTTCATGTCCTGAGAGTTTGGGGTTTGGGGGTCACATATGCGGTTACTACTAATCATGTGTGACTGTACGATCCCCATCTTTGCAGGGCCAAGTGATATAATCCAGACGGGAGACTGTGGGCTCAGGGGAGCCACGGAGTGCCTGGCGGAGGCCACCAGGACTCACGAAGAACCCTTTGGATTCCATTATCTTGAACCTGCTGTTCCTTGTCCCCTCTGTTACAGCTGATGGGTGCTCCCTCGGCTGCTGCACCCACCCACCCACACCTTAGTGTCGTGGGTTGTGTGTTGGTTTGTGTGGTGGGGTAACATCGTGGTGATTCGTTGACTCCCCCTGCCCCTTCCCCAGTTCTTTTAACCCCTATGTCTGGTCCCCAGGAAGAACCCACGGTACCAAGATTTAATAAAACGCCTTCTGGCCAAACTTGACCCTCACTCATCCCCAATTCCTGCGCCAGAGGTTGTAAGAAATATCGGGGTTCGGTGAGGAAAGGCGGTCTCGGGGAACAGGAGAGAAAGGTGCTGTGGCGGGTCTCCGAGGAGGGGTGCTGTAGTTTGACAGCAGGAACCCCACTCCGCGTAGTTACATCTGGCAGGCAACCAAGGGATTGCCCTGGGGTAAACCAGAGGATCAGAAGGAGACTCACCCCCGCAGCACAGTGGCGGCTCCTCATGGTGGGAGCCAGCCCTGTCTGGAGTTTCAGGGTGTACGAGCAGTTTTTGGAAACAGGCGACATTTCTCTTGCCCCCAAGGAAGGTACAGCATTTGGCGGAGAAGGAGTTGGCTGACATACGTGACTCTTAAGGTACTAACGCAATGGTCCTTTGTGAAAATGGCCACCCAGTGGAAACCAGGCGCTACAGAGACCAACACTGGTAAAAAAAAAAGTGAGAAAGTCTAGAAAATGGTGGTTCTAAGCCAGGAAACCAAGGCTGATGGAGATGATTGTGTGTGGTCCCTGTAGCCTTAAAGATTTCTCAACCAACCTTTTGGATAAGCAAGGGTTTATTACGTGCTCATTCTTTCTGGAGAAGAAGGAGGAGGAATAAGAGTGCCCTGTAGACCTGCTTCATGCTTGCACCCTCTGCTCTGACCATCAGCTGGAGGTGGGACACGTTATCCCCATTTCACAGATGAGACAACAAGGCTTAGCGGATACATCAGTCACATGACATCACTTAGCTACTAAATGCTGGATCGTGGGTTAGAAACCCTAACAACACAAGGTTTTGCATCCGAGGAGCTGAAAATACCTTCATTCATGAGGTCGAGATCATCGAGATAGCATCTCTTTTCTTATCAATACTTCCTAGTTCTTCGGGATAGAGGGCATTTCCTAACAACACTAATAATGTAATAGTAACGCTAACAGTTATTATTACTAAAAATAGAGATGCACACAATCTCCACTCTTCAATCATTGCATAAGCGATCCCTCCGAAACATGGAGAAGAGAGTTTACCTGCTTGCTAGTTAAGCATTGGCAATGAAGCTTATTTTTCAAGAGTACAATAATCAACCTGATCAGCTGGATCATCGACCCGGGTGTTCTAAGCTTGAAGAGTGCCTTCTGCGCGCTCCCCCTCCCATTACTGTTTTCACTGGGTTTCATGAAACGAAGGGCGTGGACTTCTCTTCGCCATCGTACAATGTGCTAGAAACAGCCCTGGCTTCTCGGTGCTCCACGACCCTCAGGCACGTGGGAGGCAACCTCCGTGAACTCGGCCGCGCCTGAGAGCTTTCCCTGGGCTCGGCTGTCTCCTCGATGCGCCTTTCAGAAACATCAATGTGCTTTTTAAAAGCTTCATTTCGTTCTAAGCAACTATTCATCATGCATGCAATAGGCATGCTTTTGTTTAATTATACAAAATAATACGTCATTGTTAAAGAAAGTCTTTTTTCCTCTCACTATTTCCTCAAACCACCTCTGCTGCAGATGGTAGGAGTCCAGCCTTTTGGGAAAACACTGGTTTGGAAGACTTCATCATTGTTTTAGATAAACTTTTGACCACACACACACACACACACACACACACACACACACAGAGTTTATCAGCCTTCAGGCTGGATTTCCCTCGAAGCTGGTGACATCAGTGTTGAGATGACCTGAATTACTTTCGCTGGGTAAACACACACACATTCTACTGTCTATCTGGGGAACCGCGCCCCAAACCCAGTGTTCGGCAGGCCGACACTTCTAGCCACACATTCCCTTTCCTCATGGTGTGCCCCATTTCCGACACCTCTGCGACTTGTCCGAGTCGGCTTGTGATCTGACACGAGGCAGACCTGTGGCGAGGTCATAAAGCCTCTGGGAGGAGGAGGGCTGTAATCGCGGCCATCTCTGGTGATTATGAACCAGCCAGCCTCCTGGAAGAGCACCCTTTCTTCCCACAGACTCCTGGGCATGTTCGGACTCCCCTCCCCCTGACCCCCCTCCGCCACCAAGTGTCAGGGGTGTCCCTTAGACACTTCCCCGTTTGATCTAATTGTCGTGTAATTCCTAAAACGTGGCTTCAATTAGACTTCCTGATTCGTGGCACCACCGGGCTCGTTTGGCAAGGACGCCCCGAGAGACCGTCCACTCTTCATTGACCGACTTGCAGCCAGCCCACCTCCTCCGCCCCGCGAGCCTCTGCCTGCGCCTGCGCCCGAAGCGCTAGATCCTTGAGTTCGAGTCCGGGTCGCTCTGCACGACTCAGAAGTAACCTAATCATTTGAATGACAACTTAATTAATTTACTCGCTCATTCTCTGTTTATGGAGGGCCTTCTATGTAGCAAGCGCTGTGCCGGGTGAGGGAGATTAGAAACCCAAAGGCAAATGAATAAACAAACAAAAAGAATCAGTCGGTCCCTGTCTTCACCAAGTGGTCGGTCCAGGGTGTGACTAGCCAGCGTGACACAGGGAACATGGAATCCAGCCTTTCCCAAGGAGGGATAATTTTTTTACTGTCTTCGCAGTTTTTCCCCCCATATTCTTGATCATCTCTAATATTGCTTTTCTTCAGTGATTGTATTTACATCAGCTCAAATGAACAAATGTAAATACGTTCTGTAGCTTGTCCGGAGCAGCATGTGTGAAACATGTGGCGGTAATATTTTTTAAAAATACATATTAAAACACATTTTTAGAATAAATGGATGATTCAAATAAAAAGGATTCGTTGATCACACTACGTTAAATCTTCTTACTTGTCACCTGAGGTGCACGTTTCGCATTTTGGGACGCGCTGATTTCATTTCCCAGCGCCTGAGTGAGAAGAGCATTCTCCAGGGCTTTCACTCCGTGAAAGACGCTCCGAGTTTCTAATCAGACAGGGAGAAAACCTGTCGGGACTCAAAAGTGCAAATTCAGTTCGAACGGGAAGAGTTTGTCTCTGGCTTCCAGCTTAAGGTGGGAGAGATTTTCAGTAAAACTTTCCTTGGCCAATATTTCATTTTTGTTCTCTGCCTTAGGTTCTATTATTTTTTATCGTTGAAACCAGAATCATCCAGCGAAAGCTGGGATTTCTCTCTTGTGAGGATATTTTTGTCTTCACATTAGTCCAAATGGAAACTATGTATCATCGAGACAGTCATCTCATCAGCAGCAGCCAAGCTGTGGCCCGAGGGATTCGGTCCGTGGCCTGTTTTTGTAAATAAAGTTTTATTGGAACACAGCTACAGCCACTCGTTTAAGAAGTGTCTGCGGCTCCAACAGCAGACTTGAATTGTTGCAATAAAGACTGAGGCCTGCAAAGACGACAGCGGTAACTATCTAGCCCTTTACAAGTTCGCTGACCTCTGGTAATCAGTAGATCCTGGGCACACAAGAAAGAGCCAAGGTGTGGGTTTGCCTCCGAGCTTCCGAGAGAGCTCTGTCGGCTTGGGAAGTGCCAGAGAGCCAGCATGTGGGACTTCCCAGCACGCAGAGTGTAGGGTGTAGGACTTCCCAGCATGCTAAGAGTCTGCAAGAAGAAGGTAAAAGGACTTCCTGAGGCGCCCGAGGCAAATAAGTGTCTTCACACTGGGGGGAAGGTCCCAGTCACAGGTGTGCTCCTTCGCCATCCCGTCAGGTGAGACGTCGTGTTGATGCGAACAGAGCAAGGGTGAGCGAGAGTCTTGGAAGGGATGGTGAAATGTACTATGAGAAGGAGATCTTGACTCAGCCAAAGCTTGCTCAAAATATCTACTTTTGAGCTAGACTTGTGGCGACGCCTCCCTCACCTGTTTCCAGGAGGCCAAGCGGAGCCCCTTGCCCATAAAGTCCCCCGTGACTCTGAGAGGCACACCGACCCACAGCGTCTCTGGGTAACAATGGTCCGAAATTCTTTGCTCTTTCTCCCACTGAGCGGGGGTGACTTTCACTCTTTCTCAGTCTGGCCCAGGCCCGTGGCTCACTCTGGCCCATAGACTGCAACAGAAGAGCCTTACCAACGAGGTCGTAAGAAACTCTGAAGTGTCTGTGTGTCTCTCAGGAGGACTGCCAACTCCTGAGACAAAGTCGGTGTAGTGCAAGAAGTCTGACCATCCTGAGACCTCTGTGTCATGAGAAAGCTAAACGAGTTATGCGGGAGGCCAAACAGATAGGGTGGGGAGGGAGGAGACAGAGAGACACACACACAGAGAGACAGAGAGACAGAGAGACAGAGAGGGAATGTCCAGATAGCTCCGAGCTGCTCCAACCACCCCAGCCGAGCTGCCACGCATGAGTGGAGGAGTCCATCTTCCCTTTACTGGGACATTCACCCCAGCAAAGCCTTCAGGCGACTCCCACCCCCGCCGTTGTCTGACTGCAACTGCCCCCCAGTGAGAACCACCACGAGCTGAGCCCCATCCACTTCTAGAACCGTGAGGGATGCTGGGAAATACTTTTGAAAGCCACTCAGCGGTGTGCCGGTTTGCTCTGCAGCGAAGAGCATATCCTTGTTCTCCTGTGGCCCCGGGGGCGGGGGGGAAGGGGGACTCTGCTAGCAGGAGCCTGCAGTGATACCTGCGCGGTCCCTGCTCATCCTTCCAGCTCAGCTCAGCACCACTCCTCCTGCAGCTCCCTGTCCGAGCGGCCCATTCACCCACCTCGGTTTGCAGGATGTTCCCGGGTTTAACATGGAGAGCCCCGTGTCCTAGGAAGAAACCCTTCAGCCCCGAGCAAACCAGGGTGGTTGCTCGCCCTACTACTTCCCTTGGGCCACGGTGACATTCTTTCTGTTCTTCAGACTCACCACATTGCTTCAGGCCAGGGCCTTGGCCCGGTCTGGAATGTTCTCCCTCTCCGTGCTCCCTGGCTAACTTCTCCCCAGACTCTCTTCTCTCAGGGTGCGTCTTGTCTAACTCAGAACCAGGTAATGCAGACTCTTATACCACCTTGCACCTCTCCCTGATGCCTACTGCCTTGTCAATCACTCCTGCATTTATCAGAAGGCATCTTCTCTCTGCCCGGCTGGTGAGATTCGAGTCCGGGAGGACTGTGTCTGTTCTCATGACCGTTATCACGTCCGCAGTGGGCACAGGAGGCCCTCCGTGAACGAAAGAATAACTGAACCAATGAAGGCAAAGCGGGTTAGTACCCAGAACCACCGTTTACGGCCCCAGAGGAGGGAACAGTGTAAAGGTTCGGAGCTTTCCAACTGCTTTCGGCAATGAGGAGAGGACCCCACTTGACCCAGGTCTCACTGCTGGGGCAGAAAAAGCATGATGATTTCAGGGGCGAATGGGGCTTCCCAATAGGCCTGGCAAGGGCGAATGGCGACCCACCGTGGGCCGACACCCTACCTGCTGCTCCCGACACCTGGGCAAGGGAAGACCCCAGAGGCCTCCCGGGCGGCAGAACCAGTGTGACGCTGAGCCCTCGTACGTACGGCTCCCAGCGGTCTCCCCCCTGAGCGCTACGTCTGACTCCTCTCCCTCAGGAGGTGAAAGAGGCGCAGCAACGCTGCGATGACTAATGGGAGGTTATGGAAAGATTTATTGGACAATTATCCATGTTTTTCCTCACTCAACTTTCCTTTCGCAAGTCATTATTTCATTTGGGGAATAAGTACCACTCACGTCGCCCTGCGGAGCCTGTCACTTCATCTCCCCGCTTTGCGCTGGTTTGTCGCCTTGATTTGTGGCTGCATCTGGACCGTGGGTCGGGCGGATTTCCGACGGACTGGATTTGAGTTTTATTCTCCTGTCACTTTCATATGCTTGCAGATAAGGCTCGATATAATTCCATTTTTCACGCCGAAATCATCCGCGGCCCACCTTCCCAATTTTTGTCGAATCCTAGAGCCTAATTTATTGTTGCTCTCTTCCTGCTCTTGAAAATGGACTGACTTCTGAAAGGTAGTCTTGTCCCCAAGCCGTGGGCCGTGCCATCCTAGGTTTGACGGGCGGGGCGGGGGGGGCGGCGAGGGGAGTGTGTGTGCACGTGTGCACACGCGTGTGTGTATTTAACACCAACGAAATGAATACCTGACAGTTATAATTAAAAATGCGCCCATCGAAGTCATACTTTCATGAATTAGACTCTGTTAATTCATGACATTCATAGGGAAAAGGCTATGTTAAAAATAGTTTTTTTTTCCCCAACTTAAAATAATTGTGTTGGTACATGCGGTGCACATATCACTTTAGCAGACAGGAGTTGCTATTCCAACAGTAATCTTTGGCCCAGGAAGAATTTACCCACCTCCGCCAGACCCCCACCCAGCTCCTCGTGTGATAGACTTGTAGCTGTGACGGCATCAACCTCGCTCACAGACCTGCACAGACACCCTCGACTCTCCGCTTTCTCTGATCCTACCATCAGCCAAACCACCGGCCAACCCCGCTGGCTCGAACTTTAAAAAATGCCCCGAGTCCCACTGCTTCTCACGACTTCCCCCGTACTGCGAGTCTTCATCGACAGGCTGACCACGCTGTCCCCCTAACGGGTTTCCTCATTTCCACTGGACTGAAAACACATGAAAAAGTCAGCCATTCCTCGTCAGTTATTATGTACCGGATACAAATAAACTCTCATTAGGGAAATAAGAAGAAAGGCAATTTAAATATTTAAAACACTTGGAACACAAATGATAGAATTAGGGAAAAAAAAACACCCACATTGGATGGCTTCATAATAACACCTCAGGTCAAAACCAGATAGCCCCTTTTAAAATTTCACCAAACATATTTTCTTCACAATCTGTCATTCCCCCTTGGACACAGCATATGGGGCGATTTTAAGTTGATGCGATATAAGCATAAATACCAAACCAGTCAAAGAAGTCAGCAAATGTTCAGAATTATAGAAAACCGTAGAAATGGGCTCTAATTGCATCATTATCTAATCTCCTTCCTTTTGAACACCACTGCTGAGAATGGACTCACTCATCACATGTCATTTCCCTTTGCTGTGAACTTTTCCGTTTTCTCCCAAGAACAAGACAGCCACGTTTTCGGGTGTGCTGTATTTTGTCGTGCAAAGCCGTGAAAAAGACTCATCAGAAACGTGACGGGCAGGGAACTCATGTGCAGAACTGTGGTTGGAAAGGGCCGTCGGGGAAGACGGCTGCAAGGGGACACGGGCACTCCCTTTCACACCCGTGCTCATGGGACAGAGGAGGCGGCGGAGCCGTTTGGTTTTCCGCCCCCCGGATCCTCGGCCTCGCCGTCCCCAAAGGGGACTTTCTTGAGGGGTCCCCTGGCGTGTGAAGTCTGGAAGCGAGGAGATATCACATCTAAAAATTTCAGACGAAATGAAGACTTTTTCCCCCCGTCCTAAAATATTTTACCGGGAATGACATTCTCGCGTTGAAGCTGGACTTTAAATCAGGGTGGATGTTTCAATGTTGACGGAAGCTCTCCTTAGGGAAGCGGCTGGGGGGCAAGATCGGCTCTGATTCTCAGGGGAGCTGGAGAAGTGAGGGTCGCAGGGTCAGGCGGGTGGGAGGGACCTTGCTGGGAATGGAATCTATGCTGAGTTGAAAGGAGTGGCCAAGTTCATGACCATTGCATTGGAGTGAACTCCTGTCTAATGATGGGTGTTCTGCTAAGAAGAGGGGAGGACCCAGAGACCCACAGAGCAGAAGGCAGCAGGGCCTGAGTGGTGCAGCGTTACACCACGGAACCCCAGGGGTTACTGGCAGCCCCCTGAAAGCTAGGAAAAGGCAAGGGGGCGGTCCTTTCCTACATCCTTCTCAGGTTGCGTGTCTCTGCTGACACCTTGGTATCAGACTTCCAGCCTCCGGACTGGTGAGAGAGTAAACTCCTGTGGTTTTAGGCCACCCACGTTGTGGCACCTTGAACGACAGCCCTAGCAACCTGTCCGGCACTGTTTTGAAGGACCGAGGGCCCCTGACGTGGCCCAAGTCTCAGGGCGAGGAGCAGCTGCTTTGGAAACCGGTACCAACTCTTACATCGATCGTTCCGTTCCTGGAGAGATGGCCACCCTAACCTGAGCAGAGTAGATTTTAATCATTGGATGGTTCCTAGAGTTCAAGGGCAGAGTGTCCATCCTGGAGAATTCATAACAGAGGCTGTACCCATCCGTAGTGGGTTGAACGGAATCCTCTCCCCCGCAAAAGTTAATGATTCAGGGCTAAGTGGTGGTACCTATGAATGCGACCTAGTTGGGAAACAGGGTCTTTGCAGGTGTAATCGAGTTGAGATGAGGTCACGCAAGACTAGGGTGGGTCCTAAATCCAAGGACTGGTGTCTGTATGAGAAGAGAGGGCCCAGAGACACAGAAAGGAAGTCCTCAGAGACTCAGTGTTGCAGCTGGAAGTCAGGGAACACCTAGGAATGCAGGCAGCTGGAGGAGGCAGGAGGAAGTGGGGGGGCCTCCCTGGAGCCCCCCAGAGTGAGCAGGGCCCTGCCCACACCCTGACTTCAAACTCCTGGCCTCTGGAACCGGGAGAGCATTCATTTCCGCTGTTTTCAGCTCCCCGGTCCGCGGTAATCTGTTATGGCAGCTCTGGGAAACGAATCCTCCGTCCTGCAGCCAAACTCAGCCCACAGATGTATTTTGTGGGCTCGCAGTGTTTTTCTTTTTCAAAATTGAAATCATCGCTGGTATTTATGAACAGAGATTTCACACATAGAACATGCTTTCTGTTTTTTTCTGGAAGAAAATCCAAGGAGGTGACAGGAACCCTGGGGATATCCTTCGGCTTGGGGACTTCGCTTCCCCTTTGTAAAGGGCCTGCTGGGCCCAGGTCCCCGGGTCCTGTCACTCCTCTGGGCCAGGTCTGTGTGACTCGTTGCCTCTCCCCACTGTCCTTTGCGCTTTCACCGACGCAGGGTCCCTTTCAACTGCTCCCCTGATTTTAGAGGCCAGACGAGCACGCCCCAGAAATAGGACCCCCTTGCCTCCCGTCACCCAGCATGTCTGCGACGGAGGAGGGGACGGGCACTTCCTACCGCGGCAGGTGCCACCTCCACCTACAGAATGCCACAAGATGTCTCCTTGAGCAGACGCCCCAGACTCCTCGATTTCACAGGCCAGCTTCAAACGGTTTCAAGGAATTGACAAAGAGTTCCCAACGCTTCCTTCTGCCAAGGAAGAATGTGAAGGGAAAATAAAGAACCCTGTCATTACCATCTTCTCGTAAAAAAAAAAAAAAAAAAAAGAAGGTGATTTCATCACCACCAAAGCAGGAGACACCCGAGTTCAGAGCAAAAATGGAAACTGTGTTGGCTCCAACAGGCTGTGCCCGACGTCCTCTCTGCCCTCGTGTCCTTCCTTCTGCTGTCCTTCACGCTTGCTCCGCCCTCACACTGCGTGCTGGCTTCCTCGCCAGTCGTTAAATGCACACGGCCCTTCTGCCTGCCTCGGGGACTTTCCACCCGCCGTTCCCTTTCTCCCAAACACCTTTCCCAGTATCTTCAGGACTCGCTTCCTTCAACCACTCACATCCGTATGAAAATGTCATCTACTCAGCATGGTCCTCCTTCGTGGCCGTGTCCATGACGTTCTTCTGGGTGCATTTCTCGGGGCCCATCACTAACTGCACTCACTGTGCCTGTTTATTTTATCATGTGTTCGTTCATGCTTTAAATAACTGCATGGGGACAAGAATTCTGCTGTCGTCTACGCCTGGAATAATGTCTGGCACACAGAAGATGCTTAGTAAGTTTTTTTGAGCCGAGTCAGTGGAGCACGTATTTCTGTGCTGAGTGAGTTTCCCTTATAGAAACCCCCAACGCCACCTTTGTTTCCCCCTCATTTTGCTCATGAGAGGTGAAAACGTTATCTCCCATTATTATCAGTTCGTGGCCTGACTCTCGGATAACACCGCGGTGGTAAAAATGAAAAGAGTCCAAAACCCTGGAAGAATTTCTGTTTGGTTTCACAGTCCCAGTTTGTGTAAAGATCTTGTAGCCTCTGACAACTGAACTTCCTCTGGAAGAACCCCCACCTCCAGCTAAAAACACATGAACGAAAAGAGTGATCACCGCACAAATCACTGGATGGCGGTCCGTGGGGGACCCTCGACGAGCTGCTGTGGCGACCTCTGTCCCGGGCCAGGGGCCTCCTGAGAGCACACCTCCGAATTGCACATGCCGCGCGTGCACAAGTGTGCAGGCATTCCTTTGCTGCGTCAGCGTTCGCCGTTTTTTAATATGTGGAGTTCACGAAGCAATGAAAATAAACAGATCTGTCTTTGGTTTTCATTGCTAGTCATCGGCTTGTCAAGAGAAGAAGGAAGAAAAACCCTAACTGTCGTCTCAGCGGGGCTTCCGGTCTTGTGACCGTCGAGTGAGCTCAGCGTGCAGAAAGCCCGTCGGATTCGGGCGAAGAGGAAGGAAACTCTCGCAGAACTGGCAGAGTTCTGAGCGGGCTGGCATGTGAATAGCGAGGCACCTCGAAGCACTAGTGGGAGGTGTGGGCTCCGAAGTCAGACACGGGCATGGATTCTGGTGTCGGCACTTCGAGCTGTAAGTCCCCGATCGAGTTTCATGGCGCGGGTCCTTCTTTGGCAAAGCGGGGCTGACAACAGTGATGCCCGTGGAATCACTCGCTGCCGGGATTGCGTGAGATAACGCAGGGGTGGGCCAAAGCAGGGTCACCGTTGTGACACAGATACATGATGCAACAATTCCTAAGTAACAATACAAGAGTAAACTCTGTGGCTGTAAACTTGCTTCGGCCGACTCCTCTACATGCAGATTGCCTGGTGTAGAGTAATTGGAGTGTGGAGCTTGATGGGTATTATTGTTTGAAAAGACAGGTGGTTCTGTTACTTTCTTTTTTTTTAAAATTTTATTTATTTATTTTTAGAGAGGGAAGGGAGGGAGAGAGAGAGAGAGAGAAACATCAGTGTGCAGTTGCTGGGGGTCATGGCCTGCAACCCAGGCATGTGCCCTGACTGGGAATCAAACCTGCAACACTATTCTGTTACTTTCAAGAGGTAATAACACAAGCTATGGATCAAAGAAGGAAAACCACAGAACAGGGTATGGCTTGTCTGCCTCCCCTTAAAAATAACAACGGCCACACCACGGGGTCTTTCCTTGTTGCCACATCCTTGATGTCACCTCTGTCATGTAACCCCCACAACAGCTCTCTGAGGACAGCCTATGGCCACCTGCGTTTGGAAGGACAAGACAGAGCCAGCCTGGGCCGGATCCTCCGCTGCCAAAGGCAGGAGGGGCAGAGCTGGCATTAGGCCCCTGGCAGCTGGAACTCAGCACCGAAATGTTTATTATCACTTGGTATCGACTCACGTGCTTGCATACAAACACTACTTTTAGAAGATTGACTTCCTTAAATAGGCTAAACACCGTGCCTGCTACCTAGTCCTCAGGACAGGTGGACAGGCGCACAGGCAGACTGGAGGACGATCATGTATCAGCTCTGCAGAGCAAATTCTCCGTGAGGCTGGATGGCGGGACTGGCCAGCTCGCCTTCCGGCGCCGATAAAGGAGCCCAAGGACGTTTGCCGGTGAGGCCTGCACGCTCAGTGACGTCCTCTGAACCAACATTCCGGGGGACGGCACCAAGGAGCCGTGCTCCCCAGGGGAGGTGGGATGTCGGTGCTCGGATCCTGTCGATGCAGGGACTCGGCAGTTTTTACCCCCTTCCCTTCCTTTGTCGCGTCAAATTCACAGGCCAAGCCCTCCCCGCCTTTGAGAAAAGGGGGGCTAATTTCAGCTGACTCTGGCGCCGGGTCTGCAGAGTCTTCGAGATTTAGGACGCGCAAGGACAAAGGGGAAAGAGACTTCCGTGGTGGAGGCGACAGGGAACTCTGTCCTCTGGAAGGACGGGTCCTTGTATCGTGGACTAGAGAGGGGATTTGAGTTGATGGAGGAGGAAGCGGGTTCCCAGGGAGGGGCCCTTGAAAACGGAGCCGCAGACTCTTTTCCAGAGGAGACCAGTCAGCGCGTGGGAGGAGTCAGGGGGGCGGCTTTGGCTGAGACCAGCCACCAGGCACAGTCGTGGAAAGCCCAGAGAGGCCCAGTGGCCACGGAGCGGCGGCGGAGACATTGCCAGCAGGACGCCATGGGGTCACACCCCCAGAGGGACGACACTGTCACTGTGTTGGAATCTGGCATCTAGCTGTTCACCTCCTGGTCGAAGTGGCACTCATTCACACATGGGGACATCAGTCTGGTTCCATTCGACCTGCTCTACGTAGCGATCCCCACTTGCAAAGCTCCAGACACCATGAGACCCAAAAGGGGGTGCGGTGGCCATGCGGGGAGTGACCCAGGCCAGTGTGGAAACCCTGGCGTGTGTGTCTTAGGAGCGCGTACTCAGTGAACCAGCTAGAGAACCCCCCTCCCCGCCGCCGTCCCCCAGCCTGGGGTGGCTGTCAACGATACCTCTGCTACACGTGTGGGTGACCCGCCAGGAGCCTGTGGTAAAAAGCCAACTGGCCGCTCAGCAGAATGTTTTAGAACCGGACAATGGGCCAATCGTTTTCTGCCCAGCCATCCCTCTTCATGACAAAAGCTCCCTTCATTCTCAGCCCTTGGCTTCCTCGGAGCCAGAGAAACACATTCGAGGACAAAGCTCTTCCCCGCTCCTGGCGAGCGGGGTGAACCACTTACTCCCCCACCTCAGGGGCACCCCTGCACACTTGCTGTGCTGTTCTTGGCTGCTCTGCCGTGGGGCGCACGGGCCGGCGTCCTGGAGAGCGGCTGGCCATTAGTGCCTCCCCGCTCCGGAAGGAGCATCTCTTCCCCACAACCCGAGCTGTTCCAGGCCTCGGCGGGACGACGGAGGACTTGGCCACCACTGTGGAAACGGAGTCATTAGACATAATCAGGCCGCGGCCCAAATCGCGGCTTGGATGAGACAGGGTCGTAAAACTCCCTCTGGAAGGCCCGCTGGAGCGGGCGGCGGCCAAGGCAGCGCCCCCGTGCCAAGGCCCGGAGCTCCGTGGGCCAGCATCGCTTTCTTATTTGGGGCTTTCCCGTCGGGACCTCTAGCCACACGCCGCTCCAACGCTGCTGGAGCGAGAGCAAGCCGCATCCTTCCCTGTCAACTACTGGCTGTGCACGGTGATGCTTCTTCCAGCAGGCGGAGGGCGTCGAGAAGGAGAGAAAACAAGTGGGGCCAGAAAAGACTGATTTACGATTTGCTTCCCCCCCCTGAGTTCCCCTCCTGGCCTCCCTCTCGCAGGTGGGGAAGCATGGCTCAGGGGAGGGAGGGGGCCGGATGTGAAAGACGGGGCACCAGCGTGACGTCCTGGCTTTTGTTTCTAAAAAATACGACAAAGAAAGGAACATTGGAACGTCCTCGAGATGCGGAGAACTTTGCCCCGCTGGCTGGCCGTCCTCTAGGGAGGTGACACATTCCTCGGTTTCCCATGAAAAATTCAAAGGTCCGGCAGCTCTGGGCTTTGCCTGCGGCACATGGCCAAGTTCGCTGTAGCTGAGCGGAAGCGTCTTTCTACAGGGTGGACCCTCTCCGGACCCGCCCAGCGCTTGCTCAGCGGGGAGCCGCACCCTGGACTGTAAGGCAGAGTGTATCTTCCTTTGTCGCTCTTGTCCCAGGGCTTCTCTGCCCTGCCTTTAGAAAGAGCTACAGCCTTATTCTGGCCGGGTGGCTCAGTGGGTTGGAGTGTCCTCCCATAGACGAAAAAAAGGTTGCGAGTTCAATTCCCGGTCAGGGAACATGCGTAGGTTGTGGGTTTGCTCTCCAGCTGGGACCCGTGTGGGAGGCAACTGATCGATGTTTCTTTCTCGCATTGCTATTTCTCTCTCCCTCTCTCTCTCTCTCGCAAAGCAATTTAAAGAAACATATCCTTGGGTAAGGATTAAAAAATATCAACAGTCTCATTGTGAGCCCTCTTTTTTTCCTTTCTTGCTTTAGTCTGCTTTATTTTATTCTGCATTGCCATGTAATGTAATCCCTAGGTTGTGCGTGTGTTTATGAACAGCCCCTCACAGTTTGATAAAGGAAACGACTTTGTCAGTTGTGTTCCAGCACCTGGTATACAGTAGGTGCTTAAGAAATACCTGTTGAGTGAAAGGACGGATGTTCTATGGGTTCGTGTTCCGTTAAAAGTGGGAAACACGAGCTGTCTCCACCCGCATGACTTGCGTGCACCGGACGGCTTTGCTAGTCGGTGCTGCTGGCTGCATTTCTGAGGGTCTGACGCAGCCCCCCATGGAGACCAGACACTGCGCTCTTCACGGCTGGAGAGCTGACTGCATCCCAAGATCGGACCCAAATCGGGAGGGAATCTCAGTCCCGAAGGAGGAAGGGTAACCGATATCCCAGCGACGTGTTCCCTGGCACGGCGCGCTGCTCCGCACCTCGATGGCGCCTGGGACAGCGGCTCTCAGCACTGCCGCCCGTGTCCTCTTCTTCCAGCCAATGCTTTGCAGCAGCTTATCTGAGGTTGGGTCCCCCAGAAGCTGTCCCGGAGACAAAGACAGGAGTTTAAGGGGCGCACCTGAGAGACGACCCCCGGGCAAAGGTGGAGTCAGACGGGGAAGGGCGGGCTAGAGGCCAAGTGGAAGTGTGTGGTCAAGAGGGTCACGGCCTCGGGCCACTGAGGCTCATTCCTGCGGCCCACCTCCGGGAGACCTGGAGCACGCGCACCAGGGCAATCTCACCCATGGGGGAGTCACCCAGCACCTCCTTGTGCGCTACTACTGGTCAAGGCTGCTTGAAGGTCACGGGAAATGCTCAGAGGCTGAGGGTAGCAGGTGACGGGTGTGCAGGGAATGGGTGGGACCTTGGCAACATCTGCTCAGCACTCCCTACAATCGTAATTTTTAAAAGAGCAAATAGGAGGACAATATTTCTAATAAAATGTGTATGTCACCATTTAAATACTAGGCTCGACACGCTAGAACACATCCCAAAGCACCCGGACATTTGTCCCTAGGCACAGAACCGCTGAGCCCGACAGCCACAAGGAGAGGTCAGACTTGAGCAAGTTCCATCGAAGCCTTGAACGGCATTCTCGATAGAGCCCTTGCCGCGTGATCTTCTGATACGCAGAACCAGTCTTGGTGTGGTTGGGACGGAGTCCAGTCTCTCCACAATTTATCCAGCGGTTACGCGCTTGTGAACTTCGGTGCGTGTTACAGCCGAGTGAAGAGTACTCTGCGTGCCTGTGTCGAAAGGACTTAGGGTCTGGGCCCCGAGTTCCAAACCGGAGTGCCCATCACCTGTGAGACCGTCCAGTGGACATCCGGAAGCTGGGGGCCCAGGCAATTCTGCACGGGGTGGGGCTGTCTCATGCGGTGCAGGACATTTGACATCTTCAGCTTCTAACCGTCAAGTGCTGATGTCACCTGCCAGCCTTTGGGGCTCTTGGACTCCCTGAAAGAATTTCTGGAAAGCCCACTAGGGGCAGTGTCTCTCCCATTTATAAACCTCTGACCTAAAGAAAGGGTGGACGGAAGCTCCAAGAACGACCATGACTTAATTTCCTACTAACGGAGAAGAGTGGGAGTTTGAAACGAAAAGCTGAGCTACAGGGAGGAGAGCCGGTCTTGCAGGCACCTCCCATCACGCGGGCCAACGCACGCTCGCTCCATGAGCAGGGAGCAATGCTGGCAAAGCCTCCGCAGGTGACCCACCGTGTGGTAATTGTTTTCTGGAGGAACTGTCATTTATCACCAGGACAATACCTGCCTATTATGTTGCAGACCCTGGGGAAGATGCTCAGAAATATCATTTCTCTCCAAGAACAGCTTCCTACAAGAGTGTCATTCATTCTTGACCCAGCATCTACATTCAAAGATCCTGGGCAAATGATAGAGTTTGCTCATCATCGGGGTGTGCGCGCCGGAGCAGAAGAAACTGACAGGCTTTTGGGGTGTGTTTTCCGCTTCCCGGCCCTTCAGCAGCGGCGGGTGCACAAAGGGCCGGTGAGCACAGCCACACGGAGCCAGTCCTGGGGGCCGGGGGGGCTGGCCGCTGCAGAGCCGACAGGGAGAATTCGGTGCACGGGAATTCTCGACGCTCCGCTGGTGCCAAAGCAAAACCAGCACTAACCCCCTGGGTGAGGCAAAGGAGAGACTTGAAGCAGCCTCGCTGTGCGGAAGGCCGTCTTAGCTGGAGTGGGAGGGAGATCGGCTTTCGGCATTGGACTGGGCACACACCCCTCTAATGCACACTTGACCGCAGCACCCCGGTTAAGGGGGCTGGCCTCAGAGTCAGACTGGCCGGGGTCCATCGTTCACAAGCTCTGGGTCCTGAATAAAATAATCTCCAGCACCTCAGTCTTCCCATCTGAAAAATGGGGATCACGCCAAATTTTGGGCTCTGGGAGGATTAGTACAGTGCCTAGAATGTTGTAGGAATGCCCTGAATGTTGGCATTATTATTAAAACTGGGACCCGAATCACAACGATTGGGGACAATGAAATACCACTTGTTTGATATGCTACGAATAAAACCAGTCATAGTCACTACGAGTTCACTACATAAGTTCAGGACAGTGATTTATCTACGTTTAGGACCCTAATGGTCCATACTGGGCCTGATGCAGAGTAGACACTCAAGAAATGTTATTGGGCTTTGGATGACAAAGTTAGAAAATTCGGGTCAGAGTAGGTTGACCAGATGAGTGCATTCCACCAGTCCTAGCCCTGTGTAAATCCAATCTTAGGACGTGAACGGAGGTGATGTGTGTAACACGCAGAGAGCGAGATTGGGGATAAAGTGAGGTACAGTCTTACACTAAATTATTTTGTCATTATTCTACTGGGTTTATAACGTGTTATGAATATTTATACTATATTTATAAAACATATAATTTCTCTCCTCACCCTGAAGTCTCGGCGTTTCACTAAGACGCTCTCCCATTACAGAGAGATCCCGCAAGGGCCTCGACACAGACATGGATGATGCCACCTTGAAATAAAGTCGGCGGGAGTGTGGCAGTCGAGTGGCTGCCACGCCTTTAATTTTTTTTAGTAGTCCCAGAGTCTGAAGACAGTTTTACCACCCTGTGTTGAAGGGAACACGTCTCCCACGATGTCAGTTGAGAGACCGGTCAATATATTGATAGAGCTGACCCAGGGTTGAATCGTGGCTTCGCTGCTTGCCTAACGTGTGGCCTTGAACATGCCGCTCACCTTCGTGGGTGTGGCCCTGGCGGCGTGTGATCTGGCTCCTGCGTGCTTGGCTGACTCCGCCTCCTGTCCCACCCCCCTTTCCTGGCATGTATTTCGTCCAGAGTGGATCTCTCTCCCTCCCTCTCTCTCTCTCTCTTTCTCCCTCCCTCTCTCTCTCTCCCTCTCTCCCTCTCCCTCTCCCTCCCTCTCTCTCTCTCTCTCTCTCTCTCTCTCAAATACGCCAAGTGCGTGGCTCCGAGCCCTTGTGTTTGCCGCCCCCGCCCCAGACCTTGACCACGCGGCGCAAATCCAGATCCCGTCACCCCCACGACAGCACAGTTCTGTCTTTGTGCCAATTTCGCATTGGCGCGAAGCTAAGGCCACTACACGTGGCAAATGGAAATACAGGACGCTCCATTCCAGTTTGAGTTTCAGATAAATCATGAATACTAGATTCTTATAAGCATGTCCCCTGCAGTCCTATTTATGAAAGCGCTTTAATTTTTAGGGGTTTTTGGATTTCAGAATTATGGCGGAGTGATTGTGGTCCTTTTTTTTATTCCCCCCACTTTACAGATAGGAGACTGAGGCACAGAGAGGTTCGACAACTTGGCTGACGTCACACAGGGAAAAAGGGGCTGACTTCAGCCACTCCTGGGTGCCTCTCGGTGAAGGAAGGTTTCCGGTGCTGAGTGGCTGCGCCTACAAAGCGGGATTGTGCTCTTTCTTCATGGAGTTGTTGGCAGGGTCCAAAGAAACAATACATACAAAGCACCTGGTTCATCTGGCCTTCAGTAAACAGGGCCTGTCTATACAGACTAAAAGAGCAACCAGGAGCCCTGGCTGGCGTAGCTCAGTGGATTGAGCGCGGGCTGCGAACCAAAGTGTCGCAGGTTCGATTCCCAGTCAGGGCACATGCCTGGGTTGCAGGCCACGGCCCCCAGCAACTGCACATTGATGTTTCTCTCTCTCTCTCAAAATAAACAAATAAATAATCTTTAAAAAATTGCATCTCTTTAAAAAAAAGAAAAAAGAGCAACCAGGGGTGAGAATGTGAGAGAGGGAAGATTTTTCACCAGGAAAAGAGTGCCACCTTGGGAAGATTAGTCAGTGTTGCTCTTTCTTAGACAATATGTCCACAACAGATACTTGTTTTTGGTTTTTCAAATAAAAGCAAACTCAAGGTATTTTTTTAGTGTTTTTAAAAATAAAAACAACATTCAAAACAGTCATGGGATACAGAAAGGAAGATGGGTTTCCTTGCCACCTGATTGAGGTGTTATTTTTGTTTCATCAAGTGGCAAAGGACCACTAAAAAAATTTCTAGTGGATGAATGGTTTCCACAATTTGTTTCTTCAAATATGCCTAATTTACCGTTTTATTTTTTTCAAAAATTGGTGGATTTTCCTGTAATAGAGTTGAAGATGAAGAAAAAAAGGATACAACTTTTTTCTGCCTGGTTTTTGTTGCTATGGTTTTGTGCCAGTTTACCCAGGTTTGATGGCTGTGTGGAAACAACCCCACAGCTAGTTTTGTCTTTTTTTTTTTTTTGCATAAAAAGCAGCAGAAGAAAACGGACTTGTCGGTTAAAAGGGTACTAGGTGGCAAATGAGCAAATACTGCTTCTGCCTCACAACCGTCTTTGTGTCTTGGGCACATTATGGTTCTTAAAAGAGACACAAATTTGTGGCAGTGAATGTGGAAATGAAACTAAACCCATGATCTCTGGTTCTTTCCAGGAAGGGTTTTTTTTTTTTTTTTTTTTTTAACCTCGGAAAACCCAGACTCCAGAGTTTAGATTAGAATTAGTATTTTGTTTTCACAGAAACCTCTTCTCCTTGTCTCTGCATTCTGTTCTGGTGGCTGATGTCATAATATCTGCCATTTGTATGCCATTGCTCACTCCAAGGATAAACAGAGCCGGGAGGTCCCCACGTGGGGACCCTGGGAGGGCCCCGGGAGACACAAACACTCCTTCTCCGGTAGCTCGGAGGTCCGAGAGCTTCCTGGGCTGCAGGACCAGGCACACAGAGAAGCCAGCACCTCGGTGGGAAGAGCGAGAAATCATCTCACTATAAATTCAGAGACCTATCTTCATGCCTATTATGCTTAAAATGGATAACTTCACTTAAATGGGCATATAATTGCTTTTTGAATACAAACAAATTTCAGAAGATTTTGAACCAGGAGATAAAATTTTGTTTCATTTGCTTTCAGCAGCTTAGAAATTAATTGGGGGTTGTCTTAAGTGGAACTGAAAACTTGCCTGTGAAATTTGTTTTTCTTCTAGTCCCCAAAATGCCCGAGTTCTAAGATAATAATAACATTATTGAATAAATTAATTTTAATGTTCAAATGGCAATTTATATAATTTATCACAAAATACGTATATGCATACTTATTATAATAAATGCGTTCTGGGTGCACAATATTTTCCTATGTAATAATAACTATTGAAAAGTACTCATATAGTCCAAGTTAGTCTCCGAAACAAATAGAAATTGAATTCATGCAAACTGCTGACAAATGTTAGCCCGCACTCAACAGTATAAATTCAGAAGAACTACTTTTGTTTGTTTTTTAAGGGTTGGAAAAACTCTGCTGGCAGAGGCGAAGACACAATTTTCGGTGCCCTTGAGGAACAAACAGACCAAAGAGAATATTTTGCTTATAAATTTTCTCTGTTTTTAAATTCATTCATTCTTCTTACTACTGTTTCTCCTGTTTCCTAGAGAGAGTGTTACTCGTCTGAGACTCTCTACTGAGAAACCTAGGACAACAGGGAGCTGAATGACCAGAAAACAGGGGTTCACTCTGGCATCTGGCTGTTCCCAGGGGAGTCCCAGGTACATGACTGAGTCACAGCCCCTTGTGGACTTATGGGTCCTTTTCAGTACCTGAGAGAAGCTGGGAGTTCTGTCTCCCCGAATGGGCTCGCATAAGAAATTTCATGTTGTGACGTTTGTTCTTCTCTGGCTAGCCTACCCATGACCTTCTGTGGGTTAATAACTCCCTCTGCACTAAAAACTCTAGAAGCCCATTCAAGCAATGCTGGCTATGGAATTTGCAGAGTCCTGTGTAAAATGGAAATAAGAGGCCTCTTAAGGATCTCAAAAATCACTAAGCATTTCAAGATGGTGACAGCAGAGAAATAAACCAAGTGTGGGACTCCTCTAGCACGGGGCCCTGTGTGACTACACAGGGCGTGTGCCTGTGAAGTCAGCCATACTTTCAAGCACAGCGTAGTGGCTGAGATTTCAAGCTCTGAGGCTGGACTTGCTGAGCTTAAATCCCAGCGCTCCTTGAGATTTCTTGAGCAAGGCGCTTTTTTGGGGGGGGGTCTCACTTTCCTTTCTTGTAATGATGGCACCCCCCACGTAGGGCTATTGCAAAGAATAAATAAATGAGCATGGGCAGTATCCCTCAACTAGTCAAGACACAATATTGGCTGTTATTATTCCTAAAAAATGTCGCTGATCTATAGTCACAGCATGTCACTCCCTTAGTTGAACTCTGCCAATGGCCGCACCGGACGTGGGGCACCCTCCGCATCAGGCCTGTAAGCCTTGCCTTAGCTTACCGCCCGGTTTCCGCTCTCCCCACCTCTGCTCGTCACTCGGCGTACTCAAGCCATTCTTGCCTCCTGCTAATGCATTCCACGCCCCAGCCAAGCTCTGTGTTTTTTTTAAAGATTTTATCTATTTATTTTTAGAGAGGGAAGGGAGGGGAGAGAGAGAGAGAGAGAGAGAGAGAGAGAGAGAGAGAAACATCAATGTGCGGTTGCTGGGGGCTGTGGCCCGCAACCCAGGCATGTGCCCAGACTGGGAATCGAACCTGCGATGCTTTGGTTCTCAGCCCACGCTCAGTCCGCTGAGCTATGCCAGCCAGGGCTTCCAAGCTCTGTTTTATCTCAGGGTCTTTGCACAGACTCTGCCTGGAATCTCCGCCCCCCGCCCCTCCCCGCCGCCCCCCCCCCAGTGCCAGCCCGCCCTCCTTTTCAGGCGAGCCCATGCCGGGTTCCACCTCCCTTCCCCAGAAAGGCCTTTCCTTTTGGTGTCCGTCTCTCCTCCTTTTTGTATTGTTGACCTGGCATGAAAATACCATCTACACACCATAAAACTCGCTTCAAAAAAGCGTCGAGTTCTGTGGTTCTCAGTATACTTTCAGACTCGGGCAGCCTTCATGGAAAGCTGACTTTAGAACATGTTATCCGCCGCCCCCAGGGAAAACCCTTTGCGGTTAGTTCCTCCCCGTTCCCATCCCCGGCCCGAGGGGACCGGTAATCGGCATTCTGTGTCGATACATTTGCCGTTACTGAACATTTCCCATAAATGGAATCACACCATACATGGCCTTTTGTGTCTGGGTTCTTTCACTTAACATATGTTTTGGAGGTTCATCCATGGCATGGCACGTATCGGTAACTTCACCTTTTATTACTTGTTCATTAGCATTCCGTTGGTGGATAGACAACATG
The DNA here is from genome assembly GCF_019186645.2 of Phyllostomus hastatus. Taxonomy (NCBI): domain Eukaryota; kingdom Metazoa; phylum Chordata; class Mammalia; order Chiroptera; family Phyllostomidae; genus Phyllostomus; species Phyllostomus hastatus. The sequence continues at coordinate 5,781,952 of NW_025333664.1, forward strand.
TGTAGACGATGCTCGGTGTTTTACAAATATTTACGAAGGGGAAGGGTTTGCTTACCCATGAAACTGCACTCACAGTGTCCAGTTGCTGCTCTAACTCTGCCTAGTTTGTCCCCAAGTTAGTTAAATCCTTTCGGAACTGTAATCTCTGGACCTCTGTGTGATATCAGAGGGCAGGCAAGGCACATAGAACAGAGACATGTGCCTGCCAAGTGGGCCTTTGATTCAACGAAACAAAAATAAAACTCAAATTTAGGAACCACTATGATGTTCGCAGAATGATATCTGCCTTGCAGTGGGCCACTTGGACTCGTGTGTGTGTGTGTGTGTGTGCGCAAATGCACACGCATTTGCATTAAACTAATGCATTCTCAAGAAGGGGTGGAATTCCTTTGTGTTACCATATAAACCAAAATGGCAAGATTAATCTATTTCATTCAGAATTTCTGCAATTATTAAGGCAATCACCTAAACACAAGGCGATGAAAGGAAAAACCGTTCAGACCAGCATTGCTCTTCACCTGCGGGGCACACCAGACTCCAGGTTACCAAGGGGAGAACCCCGCCTTCCCTAGTGTTTCCCGATATTGCCACGGGACTCCTGGGCACCCTCATTCCGTCCGGCCTGTGTTTGCTACCCCAAATTTCTGACCATGTTCTTACACTTCAGCGTCCTTGAACGGGGCCACTGACCTAATGCACAACTTCTACCATTTTGGCTGTAGTGATGCAGTTGAACTTTTCACCTTGTTCTGACCACGGCACTCGTCCAAGGCAGATGCCCAGGCTGGCTCGCTGCCCCTCAGTGTGTACTAACGCACCGAAATCTCTGCACTGGGGTCTGCTAGCTTCTGGTCTTCCCAGGCACGGTGACCCCTGGCCCCCACTTGCCTGAGGCTTCCCTGGTGTCAGCACTGACAGACCCACATAGCTTAGGACGCCCCTGAAACTGGGCAAACGGGGACGGTTGGCCACCCTATTCCCAGGTTCCTGTGGAAAGTTTATGCCAAGGACTAGTGGTACCCATTCATTAGCCTAACCTTCTAGATTGGTCTAAATAGATTTCTAATACTCTTGTTTCCATTGCCCAGTGAAGAATCTGGGATGAAGTACAAGGCATAGTTAGAAAAGTCTTTTTTTTTCTCATTTCTTTTTTTAAAGATTATTTATTTATTTATTTTTAGAGAGGGAAGGGAGGGAGATAGAGAGAGAGAGAAACATCAATGTGTGGTTGCTGGGGGTTGTGGCCTGCACCCCAGGCATGTACCCTGGCTGGGAATCGAACCTGGGACACTTTGGTTCCCAGCCCGCGCTCAATCCACTGAGCTACGCCAGCCAGGGCTAGAAAAGTCTTAGTATATGTAACTGATTGAGCCAGAAATCTCACTTATTTGTGAAAGTACGTGAAGACTGAGTTACACAGATGCCTCATTCTGTGAATTAGCATCAAACTGTAAAACAGCCTGAATATTCAACCATAGGCCAGTGACGAAATAAAGCATGCATCCGTTCCATGAAATATTTTTGTGTTGCCTTTAAAAAATAAATCTAGAAGAATATTTAATGGGATAGGGAGGATGTTCACACTATTAGGCTAGGAAAAAAATCCACTTACACAGTAATGTGCTGGCATGACCCTAGTTTTTGCAAGGAAGGAAATTCTGTGACCCATATGTGTACACACATGACAGATATTTACAACCCAAAATATTGCCACGGGCAGTTGTAGTGCTAAGAGATGGTCTTGGGTAGCTGGGAGACAGGGCCGCGCCCCATCTTGATCTCCATCAGCAGCTCCTTTGCACCCCCAGGAACCATGGGGTATTGCTGTGCGACGCAGCTTCAGGGCACACACTCTAGGGAGGCGCTCTTCCCACCAGATTTTCCAACCCTAAAGCCCCTCATTTACTGACGATCCCAGATTGTCCCATCATTTTCTATGGATGGTGGGACTACAGATGATTTTCAGTTTCTTTCCATTTTGATTTTTCCTTGTTTTCTGTTCTTTTATGATAAACCTATGCTACTTTTTAAAAAAAGTAATAGAAATTATTCATCATCGGTCATTACCAACGTGGCACAAATGAACTTCCAAGAGACTTTTCAGTGACCTTGTGAGGCCCCGTAAGGACAGGACACAGGTTCACTCATGCGTGCTGAGAACCGTGTGGTGACACAGGTTTGGGCTCTGGAAACACACACAGTGTCGCTGAGCTACGCTGGAAATTGAGGGAAAACAGGTTGAGTTTAGGGGAGGGGTCCAAAATGGAACAGGGAGCCCTGGCTGGTGTGGCTCAGTGGACTGAGTGCCAGCCAGGGAACCAAAGGGTAGCCAGTTCGATTCCCAGTGAGGGCATGTGCCTGGGTTGTGGGCTGTGTTCCTGGCTGGGGGCACACGAGAGGCAACCACACATTGATGTCTCTCTCCCTCTCTTTCTCCCTCCCTACCCCCCTAGAAATAAATAAATAAAATAAAACAAAGGAACATAGAAAGGTGAAGAATGGCTCCAAACCAAACCCTAAAGCTACTACAATGCTCCATACTTGAATTTCAGCGTCATTTTCTGTGGAATTGCATGGTTTTAGAAGCAACACCCAGACTGCCAAAGAGTCCGTGAATGATAATCTTACAAAGGGGATGTTTAATAAAGTAATGGTTACCTTTTATTGTGCACATAGTATGTGTCAGGCATTGTACTAAGTGTCTGGTGTACTTTCTCTCTCTCTCAATGCCTCACAATGCATTTATGAACTTGCTGTTAGCGTAGGTTAGGAAACAGAAGCACAGGGTATTAGGAAAGTTGGCAAAAGCTCACAGAACCAGCAAGTGGAGAATTTGAACTCACGTTTGTCTGACCTCAATTATTTCCCTGTTTTCTTCCTTGGGGCCAATAGGGAAACATCTCCGACTTCTTCTCTACCAGCCAGAGAAAGCAGCTGCTCTTAAAGGGGTCACCGGATTGGGTGAGGGCCACCTGAGCGATAATCTTTCTATGTTAAGGTCACCTGAGTTGAGGTGCTGCCAGTAATCACATGTGCAAAATCCCTTCCCTCGGGACCCGGATCAGCGTTTGACTGCGTGAATACGAGAAGGGGATCTCGAGAGGCTCACTTCAGAATTTCGCCTACCACACAGAGCCTTTCAAAATGCTGGATTGATGATAATTGGGTTAATTTGTTATGTGACCTGGCATGATGCTTCTTTTGACAGAGAATCAATTAATACTTGCCACACTAAAAGTAACGTACTAAAGTTAAGTATTAGAATTCTATTTGCAAAACACCCCCCATTCATTTTTTTTCCTGCACTGTAGACTCTTTGAGCTATAATACTATGATGTTTTGTCAAACATTTTTTGAAGTTTGCCATTTGTTTGGAGTTCAAAGGAAATGTCACTTTCCAGCTCCCCAATTTTTAATAATGCAGAATATTCTATAGCCGATTCTGGATAAAAACACACTTGACAGAGAAATCTTTTCACTAAATAAGGGAAAACACTGAATTAATGAGTATTTATTTTAATTTTTTAAGGAAACTGAGTATTGGCAGATCAGAAGTAGACAAAAATTATTCTGGTCCAATTTGCAGATCAAATGCAAATAGCCCCTTCTTTGCATTAATGGACTGAAATTGAAATGTTATATTTTCATTTGAGACTGACAAAGAAAAAAACACCCAGCAATATTCTGAAGCCAAAAACTATGGCGGGGACCACTGAGTTGGTCGTTTCATAGCAGCTTTGTGCCACGGGGGCCAGCTTATAAAAACGCTCACGATCTTATGGAAGTGAACGATTTTCCAAAGAGAAGGAAGACTCGATGAGCAGGCCTCGCTCTGAGCGCCTTTGCTCCCCCAATCTGTCTTCTGGGTTCTTACGGGAAAACCCCCGAACTTTCAGGGTGACCACAGATGAGGAGAACACCTGGAGAGAGCCAGGATCTTCCAGGCGACATATTAGCAGAACACACAAGATAGGTTTTGTCGTTTGTGGAAAAGAGTTAGAGTTTCCAAACACCGCAAAAACCCTCAGTATCAATCCCTGGTTCATTGGTGCGAGTGTGTGTTTATCGCTCGCCTCTAAGGGGACAGGTTCTGCTCTAGACTCTGCAGGAACTTCAGGGTGCAGACCCACAACCCAACCCGTGACTGGCCGAAAGCCGGGGAAGGAAGGCTGAGGCCGGGCGCGCTAGCAGGTTTTGCCGTCTTAAATATATCAGGTGGGATGCAACGTCACGATTGAGCTTGCAGCCTAATTGATATTCTCTACGGTAACATGTGATGGGCCCTGGTGGCTGGCCAGACATAAACCCCCCTCACAAAGGCCCTGGGGCAGAGAATGGCAGAAAACTGTGCTGTCCTCAAAGTCACTTCCAGTCTCAGATTCCACTTGCTTCCTCCAAACTGGATGCTTTCCTTGAACTGCACAGTGGAGATGCCCTGACAGGTGGCCGGGAATTGATACCCTCCCCGGAGGACTATTTCCCACCTAAAATGAAATTACCTGCAGTAGGCTGCACAGTGGCTTCTAAAATGCCCACGCCCTAATACCCGGAACCCGGATATGTTCCCCTGTGGAAAAGGGACTTTGCGGGTGGGAGGAAGCAAAGGATCTTCAGACCGGGGAGACCAGTTTGGATTATCTAGGCAGGCTCCGTGGAATCACAAGGATCCGCACAAGAGGGAGGCATGGGGTCAGGGCCATCGCTAGCACGTTAGAGGCAGAAGAGGTTGGAGTAACTGGAGGAAGGGGCCACGAGCCAAGAAATGCAAGCAGGCTCGAGAAGCTGAAGGTCCCAGCAAACGGAGACTCCCCCAGAGTGTCTAGAAGGAGCCGGCCTACTGACAGGCTCATGTTAACTGAGTGAGACCAACTCAGTTAGACTTGTGACCTCCGGTGCCGTAAGGCGAATTTGTGTCGTGTTGACCCACGACGTTATTGGTAAGTGGTTACAACGGCAGTAGAAATGGACACATCATTGAAGATGTGCCTTGAAACTGTCTGATTTCTTTTTTTTTAACATTTTTATTTAATGAGATTTGAGACAGAGAGAGAGAGAGAGAGAGAGAGAGAGAGAGAGAGAGAGACATCATTTTGTTGTTCCACTTATTGGTGCATTCATTGCTCGATCTTGTGTGTGCCTTGACCAGGACTTGAACTTACAATGTTGATGTGTTGGGACGTCGCTTTAACCAACTGAGCTACCCAGCCAGGGCTCTAACAATTACTTCAGAATATGGTAAGTGTAGCCCCTTGCACCTGGGAAAGCCACACAATTACTGAAAATGTTCAGACACATTTCTTATAGCAGCTGGTGCCTCAAAGCCTTTCCTATGTGTCGGGCACCATTGTTAGTGCTTGTTGAGTATGTTAATAACTAATTTAATCCTCGGGAGAACTTTCTGAGGTAGGGCTATGATTGTGCCATTTTAGCAATGGGGAAACTGAGGCACAGTATGCCAGTTATTGGCAGAGTGGGCATGTAAACCCCTCAGACCACGCTCCAGTGTCCTGGTCACCATGGGAACACCCCGGGACACCCTGTCCAGTTGGACACTGCAGGGAGATGTCATCTTTGAGCAAAGCCAGAAGTCACTTCGAATAAAGGATAGTGAGAGAGGCCAGGTCATTTTGCTGAGTTAAACTGCTTTTGATCTATGATGCATTGTAATTATAATGATTATAATCTCGTTAGCTTGCTGTCCTTGTGGGCTCATCAGGCGGCTCCTGAAAAATTTTGCAAAAATGTCTTTGCAGGCGCAGCCACCATGTTGGGATAAATGTTTCATCCTTGCAGGGCACCGCTTTGAAAGGGAGCCTCTGTTTCACTTATGGACCCCCTAAGTACATCCTCTTGGAAGTATTTGGGAAGATGAAGAAGGGTTTTTACACTAAAAAGAAAGAAGGAGGAAGCACAGAGTTTTTAGGATTCTACCTTGACTTCCCTAACAGGCTGCTTGCCACTTGTAACTACTTGGAGTTCTGGACTATCTCTACTCCATTTCATTTTCTATGCCTTTCATTTAGTTGCTCTGTATTTACTGAGCACCTACTATGTGCTGGAGACTGCTGATCCACGTGAGGGCTCCTATCAGTACTTCTTTGCCTTTTGGGGTCATTTCTTTGTACGGATAGACCATATTTTGCTGTTGGGCGCTAGGGTAGTTGCTGCCTTTTGTTACTGTGAATAGTGCTTCCGTGAATATTCACACTGAAGCTTTTGTTGGAACACCTGTGTCCGTTCTTTCGGGTGTACACCTGAGTGGAGCTGCTGGGTCGTGTGTGAACTCAGGAACTGCCAGACACAAAATGCACCCGTTGTATGGTTCCGTTTTTACGAAGTGCCTGGATCTGGTGGGCAGATCAGTGGCTGCCCGGGGCTGGGGGAGGGGAAATGGGAAGTCAGTGCTTAATGGTCGCAGGGTTTCTTTTGATGAAAATGTTCTGAAAGTAGGTTGTGGCAAGGATTGCACATTGCCAGTGCACTAAAAGCCACCGACGTGCACACTTAACGGTGGTTAGCATGGGGGATTTTATGTGCTGCGTACCTTACCGCAGCTGAAAAAGACCAGCTCGGTCCCAGCCATCGTGGGATGAGGTGAACAGGGTATGAGTCAGTTTCTAATAAAATGCACTCGTATGTGCTGAAAAAAAACAAAAAGAAGTTGAGTAAGAGGGCGGAGGGGGATGGAGAGGGGTTGCTCCTAGACAGGGGCATCAGGCAGGGTCCAGCCGGAGAGGTGACACCAGGCAGGCCAAGGCGGGGTGGGGGACAGGCAACGCAGACCTGTGGCATTACCAGCCACAGGCATTACCAGCTCCTCTGTCTCCGTGGTTGTCAGCCAGGGGTGATTTCACTCCCCAGGGACATCTGGCCAAATCTAGAGATGTACTTAGTTGTCATGACTTGGGATGGGGGTGCTCTGGGATCCCAGTGGCTAGAGGCCAAGGGTGCTGCTAAACGTGCTACGGCGTACAGGACACGCCCCTGCACGACCTGGCCCTGCGAGGCAGCCGAGGCGGAGGCTTCCTGGTCTGACCTCTTTGCCTCTGAGCCTTAACAGCTGCTGGAAAACAGACACTTTTGTACAACGGAGGGTGGAGGACGGCTCTTTCACGTTCCCGTCTGGCTACTCTTCTGGGTTTGACCCCTGGGTCCACAGCATGAGCGAGACTAACTGCCCCCCCCGCCCCCCAACACTCTTGACTGCGTGAGGATCGGTTAAGCTCCAACACTGCCCGCGGGTACCCTGGACACACACTTCCACGTAAGCCTAGATCTGGACAAAGAGATGCTCATGGCAGAAGACTGTAGACGCTGTGCATTGCAGGGGCGGGGAAGGGGGGAGAATTCCGCAGACACTTCCACAAGCTCAGGGTTGAGCCGGCTACAGAACAGCCGAAAATACGAAATCCGTACCCCGTGACTGGTGCAGACGCGCCATTTCCCCATTTTAGCTCAAGGTGGACCTTCCCTGCCACCCCACGGCCTCTCCTGGTGGAAGCCAACCACCCAATCCCTCTTCCCGAGAATCCAGGCGGGAAGCGGCCATCGGCCAGTGGACTGGCCTCTCCCCGCTGCCCTTTCTGTCACCCGGGGCCGCCCGAGTGTCCCTCCCGAGCCCTGGAGGAGTTTTTCCACGCCAACCTTCACAACCACGACCAGTTATTTACTGTCGCTACTGGGGAGATCAAGCCCACAGGCGGATGTCACGTTTCTCAAATTCCATCAGTAGATCAGACAGGCCGTCTCTGCAGAGGGGACATTCCAGCCAGCGAGTTCAGAGCGCGCTGGCTTCGAGGGCCGCCCCCTCCCTATTTTTCTGAGCCTTTGTTGTCTCTGCAATGCTGATAAATCAATCCATCAAAAAATTTCCTCAGTGAAACTCAATCAAGAAAGGTCATGTCAGCGGGAGAGGAACAGATTAAATTAGCATCAAATTAGACATGGAAAGTGAGTTCTGTCAAAATCATCGCAGCGCTCAGCACAATTAGAATATGTTAATTATGCATTTCATTAAGGTGGATGTGAGATGAAATGTCACTGGGGTAGGCATCCGAAAAAGGGAAGATTGCCAGGCACAACTTTCTGTAGACAATGTGTGACACCTTCATTAACATCAAGAATCACAAGTCTGCCTTGACTTTTTCTGTAAAGGATTAAACCATTAACTGTTTGCTGGCTCCTCTCATTGGCGCGGGGGTCCCTGTCCTCGGAGTGGGCTGGCCCCTCCTGAGTGACTGGCTTTCTCCGCCGCCGCCATGGCCCCGGGGGCTGCTGGGAGTGCCCGGTGGGCACTGGAGAGGGTGGCGGGTTTTAATGAACTCCCTGGAAGCTTGGCGGGGATCACGCCACCGCCTTGGGGCGGCAGGGTGCTGGGAAGGAGAGAGGAGAGAAATGAGGGGTGAGGATTACAGAGGGCGGGAGCGGGCGCGGAGGAGAGGCTCTTGGCCTCATTCTTGGGGATGAAAGATACAATCAGGGTAATGGGGGGCTGGCGGCAGGGGGATCCGATTTATGAACTGACACCCGGCAGACTCTAATTTGGTGAATTATTTTGCAGATCGCTGTCTGAGTCGCGGGAACCAGGAAGCTTTCTCCTAAAGTTGCTCCCCGTGAGGCAGATTCACCCAAAAGGAGTTTTAATTTGTGCCATTTCCTTCTTCTGCTATTTCTTACAGCACGCCCTTCCTGTGGTGCTCTCCACCGGGGAGGGACAGCGTGTGGCCTCTGCGTGGCTTCTTGTCCTGGTGTTCGCTGTTTTTCCCCTCTGTCCCCCTTCCTCTCCCCCAGCGGCCATGAGACCTGTCTTCAGAGGATTTCCCATCAGCCCCTGGTGGCATGTGCTCTCCACCTCACACGTGCTGTTCCTCCGCTGGGACCCTCCCCTTCCACCCATCTGCCCTGCTCCTGACCTCGCACCCACAAAAACAGCCATCCACACTTGCCCACACCACCCCTCTGCTCCTTCCTCCAGTGTGTTCCCCTGGCCTCTGCCACCCGACCTGCGTTCGATGACCTCTTTGTTCTCCTGGGGCCCTGAGCTTTCATAAATGGACCAGAGTCGGTTTCTGTAGCTTGCTCCCCAAAGGCTCTGACTTACGCTCACACTGCTGGGCTTCCCACAGTGCACTGCGGTTGCTAGTTGAGTTGTCTAGCTACCCTCCAAGTTCAAGGTGGCAAGTTCTATGTTTCATTGTTTTTTAAAAAAAAATTCTATTTCTTATCCTGGCTGGTGTGGGTCAGTGGGTTGAGCACCAGCCTGCAAACCAAAGGGTCGCCGGTTCTATTCCCAGTCAGGGCACATGCGTGGGTTGTGGGCCAGGTCCTCAGTAGGGGTCACTCAAAAGAGAACCACACATTGATGTTCCTCTCCCTTTCTCCCTCCCTTCCCCTCTCTAAAAATAAATAAATGAAATCTTTAAAGATTTTCTATTTCCTGCCCCATGTAAGGTGCTTGACAAATGCATCTTAAATATATGAATGACGAGGTTATGGAATTTTCCCATGGCATAAGTTCAGTTTTTTAGGGGCAGGAGAGAAAGCAAAGGTCATAAACTTATTTCTGGCCTTTCTCAGCAGGGTTACTTTTCTCATAGTGAAGTAACACATACGCATGAAATACATATATTTCTAACATTGCCAGTTGGAATTCATTTGCTCCACCACTCAGTGTAAGTAGACACATCATTGGCTGCCATTTCTGTCTCGCGTGTACACCACGAAGGAATTATTTTGTGAATATATCTGATTTTTTACCCCTTATGTTTCTCCCCTCCTTCTACCCTCTTTCTTCTCTTCTCTCTCATTCTCTTTCTCAACAATCAGATCTTGGTTAATGACCAAACCTAGGAAGCAATTGCTTTGTATCCAAATTATAGCGGGCGTTTCGCACGGTGGAAAATAACCTCAGTTTGAACCACAGTGGCCGAGGGGACAGGGTGACCCGCTGAAAGGGGAAGCCCGTTTTCTGCTCAGTGACGTGAGAATAAATTCTCTCGTTGCATGCCTTCGTGGAGAGAGTGCAGGCGAAATACAAAGCCTGGGGCCTAGCACGTCATAAATCCCTAATAAATGACAGCGATAATGATGGGTGAGGGGGACAATGACGATAAGAACCTGGAGCTGGCATTGGTGCCGCATCCAGAAGCCTGGGACACGCAGCCTAGAGTCCTACTCAGAAAGCACTGCATCAGCAAAAATATCTCTATTTACAGGGAGAAAAGACAGCGCTGGCTACCGCTGACCATTTTAAATTTTGCATGAGGGCAAGGACACACGCAGGGGACTGGGACCCTCTGGCAGAGACCTTCCAGAGCTCCGAGGTCCCGCAGTGAGACTTCGCTGTGTGCCAGGGGCCTGGAGGAATTCCTAGGAAACTGACAGGTGTCGCCCTGAGTTCTGCGGGAGCCCCGGACAGGCCATGAATGCCTGGCTCCCCAAACTGTCTCGTCTCCTGAGGCCCAGGCCTGCGAGGGAGGCGAGGGCCGTGGAGCTGGCCCTGCTTTGACAAAGCCAACTGCCTCACCTTGGGAGCTAGTGGGAGGGGAGGAGGGAGAGGGCCATCCAGGTACAAAGCTTCCTCCCAGCCCGCCTGCCTTCTAGCTTCCTGTCATCGCTGCCATTGATATTAAAATCAAGGGGTTGGCATGCAGCTCCTGGTAGCGGCAGCACTGGCAGAAATCCAGGCGGGCTCTAATGAGCCTCACCTGGGCTAATTACATCTTTTACGAACCCCGCTGGGGAGGCTGGAGTTGCCAGTTGGTCGTCCAGGACGACAGCGGCTGGGATTTCTCAGCTCTGAGAATCCTTTCCCGCTGCTGGCATTCGGAGCTCCAGAGGGCTAGGCAGTGACCTGAGGAACACGGGTGGCTTTCCTGTGTGGGCACAAGCCAGTTCCCCCCTTGTCCCCCAATGACAATGAAGCAGTGAGGTAGCACATCATCCCCAGCCTGGCTACCCCCGATGGGCTCCCCCGCCATCTGGTTATCAGTATGGGCTCTCGGGCCTCCCCCCCAGGTTTATGGGATCCAGGTCTGCATTTTGGCCCTTGGCCAGCTAGCTCAGTTGGTTGGAGCATCGTCCCCACGTGCCAAGGTTGCAGGTTCAATCCCAGGTCAGGGTATGGACAAGAGCCAACCAATGAGTGCATCAGTGAGCGGAACAACAAATCAATGTTTCTCTCCCCTCCTCCCTCTCTAAAATCAATAAATAAAAATGAGAAAAAGAAAGAGTCTGCATTTTTAACGAGATCCTCAGGTGTTGCCGTCGAGTGTGAGGCGCCCTGGTACCACGCTTCCACGTGGGGCGACACTGTCCCTCAAAACTGTGACTCTCCCCGGAAGCACGACCTAGAAGTACAGAGCACGGGGGACTTCCAGAGGCCTGGCTGGGGGTCACCTCTCTCCCGTTTGTGACTTGGGCCGGGAATGGAAACTCCTTGGGCCTCAGTTTCCTTATCCGTACAAAGGGCGCACTATTAGTCTCTGCAACATGGGGAGACTGTGAGGATTGGGTGGACGGGTCTGAACGGGCTTCTGGGCAGGTCCCCGGGACACGGCAGCTGGGAAGGGCTCATTGCGGCCGATGCTGTTCGGGAAGCACTGGCCTTCAGGGAAAACGCAAATGGCCGTTCAGCCCTCGGCTGGTCATCACCTTGGACGTCAGCAGCCCCATCTGTCAAATGGAGCAATAGTGTCTGTCCCTTCAGAGGTGGGTGGGGCTGGGAAGAGACACTACGTACGGGGTGACTGTCCAGGGCTCCTTAACACCCGAAGGTCATCAAAGAAAAGGGGAGTCTGGGAAGCTGACCCGGCGCACGGGAGCCGACGGAGACGTGAGAGCTAGGTGTGGTGTGTTCCGTGTGGGTTGTGGAGCAGGAAAAAGGCATCGGGGAAAAGTAAGTGAACTGGAATAAAGTATGGATTTTAGTGAATAATGTGTCGATACTGGTCTATTCGTTGTGACAAATACACGTACTAATATAAGATGGGGAGAAAGCGGGATGTGGGGCTTATGCAAATTCCACGTGAGCTTCTCTGTGTTTGTCTGTAAGTCTAAAACTGTTCTAAAAAGTGTAGTGTCTTCAAAGATAAGTGGGAGAATACATGGAGAACCTTAGCTAAGATAAGCAAATAAATTCAGCTTGAGGGCCCAAACTCCCACGTGCCAGGAAACCCCTCAGTCTCAGGCAAATGGACACAGCTGGTCACCCCACACGTAGCCCAGAGCCCGGCACAGCTCAGGAGCCTCAAAAATGTTAGTCATCACGTTTGCTACCTGGGGCGCAGCTCAGTGAATGCTCTGGAAGGTTGGGGGTTGGAGGTGAATGAGGGAACCCGAGAAGCCCTGACTTCTACATGCTTCATGTTACCACGACTCCTGGGTCCACCCACACTGACGGGACTTCTGTCACCCACTTTCCCGGGGACACCTGGCAGGATCGGATGCCCTCCCTCACCGCCGGCTCCCACCTGCGCTCCAGGTCACATGGTTATACAGTTGGGGCTGGCAGGGAAGACTTGCTCTGGAATCATACTTTTCCCCCTGAGTCATCTCAGGAATCACGTGTTTGCAAAACCTGCCTTTGCTAGACTTAAACTCATTTCCTTTTGTTTTTGGTGTAATCATCTGTCCCCCAAGGCGATCAGTGCTGATGCCCGGGAGGGGAAGAATAGCCGATACAGTAATACCAGGAAAAATCCGGGTGAGTTGTTGAAAGTATTATCCTACCACGAGCAATATGAGCTAGGCATCGCCGTCCCAAAATATCCTTGCACACATTGTTTATGAAGACGAAAAAGCTCACAGGGGATTATGTTGGTGGGCCACTGGGAAGGATCCCCACAGAGCCTTGAAGTCTTCACTTAGATTCCACCTCTTCCAGGAAGTCCTCCCTGATTGCACCCAGCCTGAGGTAGCAACTCCTTCTGAAGCTCCTATTACACAAAAGCTGTGTCTCTCACCTTCTGTTTCCTCTTCTTTGTTCTGTGGACCCATGGGAGGCAGCTGTGGGGCAATGGGAACCCTCAGGGTTTGGGAGGTGGACAGGTGTGGGGTGGGTCCTGATTCTGTTTCAGCTTAGACAAGTGGTCGGACCTCTCCAAACCTGATCAGAAAAAAGGGAAATAACTATACCCATCCTGCTGGCTGGCTTGTTTTGGTGCTTGCGGTTGTTGCTTTACTTTCTGGGGTTGTGCAAGTTTGAGGTCTGTTAGAATGGAGGCACGGCCAGGCTGAGGCCTTGTTTGTCTGGCTGTCCTCAGCCCACTCGAACCCCAGCGCAGACCACCGTCTCTGCTGCACAGCAGAAGCTCAGCGACACCGGTGGGGTCGGCGAGGGAGGCCCGGTCCCTGCCCTGGCTGGTTCTTTCCACCCGCACATGCAGGTGTCCGGAACCTGCGGTGACACTTGGCGGTTCTGTCCACGGGGAAATGAGCTTCAGTGAGATTCGTAGCAGGCTGGGCGGACGTCTGTCTCTGTCTCACACAGTTTGCCAGAGACTGACATCTCCTCTCCTTAGCTGTTGAGACTTGAGGGCTTCCTCCCTTGCAACGTGGTTCATATACTGAGTTCAGGCACAGCGTGGGCAAGGGCCGGGGAGGGGCCCTCCCTGCCGCAGACGCATTCCAGGCAGATGTCAGATAAACACATTTGAATAAACCGAAAGTCATTTTTCTCTTTAATCGCTGGCTTCGGAGGGGCTGAGCCTCTCTGGACCTTATCAATGTGCTGTCGTCTTTGATTCCCCAGTCATATGTCATGCAGCATTTTTTTTTTTTTTTTTTTAGTGTCAAGTTGCTGAGGGTGCAGGAGGGAGAAAGTAGGAAGGATTATAAGTTCAGGTGGGACTGAAACACGTAACCTCCGACGGGGTCCCGGGCAGTAGGGTTTAGGGGGGACTGCGGCAGCCGGGGAGATCGCGCTGGTTTTCCGAAGGCTGTTGGGTCTGAGAAGACCTGGAGGGGCTCTTTCCCTTCGCTCTGTCCATTGAGAACTTTTCATTACTCTTGCCCTCAGCTGAAAACGATCCTTTAGAGGACTTTCGGATTCAGGAACGGCGCGCCCGGCCACAAACAACCGCACGCAGAGCGGTGCGCCGGAGCTCGCTTTGCGTTTGCTCTCGTGCTGTAACCCCGCGAGGCGTTCACGTGGCGGATCTGGGGGAGGCCGCCCAGCGCTTCTCCTCCCATCTCTTTGCAACTCCTGGGGGCTTTTCATTCTTTCAAGCCAAAGAGGAAAAAAAGTTGTGTGTGAGACTTAGGTATGGCTAGAAGTGTGTGGAGGCGTAAAGCGGTGATTGGGGGGCTGGCAAGCTTACTCCGTGAAGATCCAGAGAATAAAGAAGAAGCATTTTAGGGTTCGTGGGACACACAGTCTCCGTTCCTACTACTCAGCTCTGCCGTTGAGTCCTGAAATTAGCTAAGGATGATATGTAAGCAAATGGGCATGGCAGGGCCCGATAAAACTTTATGAATAAAAACAGGGCTGGTGTGGCTCAGTGGACTGAGTGCTGGCCTGCGAACCGAAGGGTCACTGGTTTGATTCCCAGTCAGGGCACATGCCTGGGTTGTGGGCCAGGTCCCCAGTAGGGGGCGCACATGAGGCAAAAACACATTAATGTTTCTCTTCCTCTCTTTTTCCCTCCTTTCCCTTCTGTCTAAAATAAATAAATAAATAAAGTCATAAAAAAAAAACAGGCTGTGGCGGGATTTGGCTGGGGGCCTCAGTATATCAACCCTGGTCTAGAATTTGTGCACTAAACGTTAATATCTAGTAAAATGTTACAAATACACATGAATACCTTTCTCCCTCCCAGACCCCTCCACCCCGTATGTCTACCTGTGTGCTTTAATTTCTTTTCAGTGGACATTTAGTACTCGTATTATTTGTTTAAAAAATAATGTTCTTGCAGGTTTTGATGATTTGTTGGTTTGTTTTTAGTGAAGACAGAGGACCTATCTAGATCCTCTTGGATGGAAATCTAGACTATTGTGTGGAATTTGGGACCTTTTCCTCTTTTCTCCTAGCAGCCATTATCCACATAATTAGTCCTGGTGCAGGAGCGTGCTGGTCCAACTCCCCCCCCCCCCCCCCCCACCGCCGTGGGCTGGCCTGGTGGAGGACTCCAGTGGGCTGCGCTCAGCTGTGAGTCACGCCAGGGCCCAGAGACTGAAACTGGCGTGGCTGATCAGAGCCACACACCAGGCAGGGCTTTCCGGGGTTCGGTCGGTGGTGAACGCTTCTCAGCGCTGGGTCAGCGAGCAAGGTGGGCCTGGGTCTGCGTGCGACCACCGGCCTGCACTTCCCGCTTTGTAGGACACAATGGAGAGGAGAGGCGCTTTTATTCTTTCTGTTTTTATTTTAAGTTAATCGTGCCGTTCACAAGGTGCAACCAGGGTGTTTCCTGAAGTTCTGGCGTGGAGACCGAGGATGAAAGCTATCGCTCCGGATGGCTGCCGAAGCCAGGCTCCAGACCAAACAGTCTCGACAGACAGTTGTCTCTCCGGTTGTTAAAGTTCAGCAGGAAAGGAGACAGAAGTTGACGTTCTTTGGCACACGCTTGCCAGTGATGAGAAACAGTCCCGTTTTATATTAAGCTTAAAAACTTTCTGGTGGCAGTAGTCAGACCTGGAATTTATGGGAGAACCTGATTTTCTAGAAGGAAAAAAAATGATGTTTGCCTGGGTGTTAATTCTTGGCCCGAGGCCCGAAGCCTAACATTTTATAGAAATTATCAATAATAGTATATTTAATTGCTAATTCTGCTAACTATTCACCACCTGCCACTGGTGGATATAAAATTTCTTAAGTATATGCCAAGTAGACTATGGGGTTATGGCCTTGAAGTGTGTAATTTTCTTTATTGATATTCCACCCTTAGCCACAAGAAGATTTAAGGTGACATATAAAAGAAATAAATAATAAAACTGAGAAAAGGAGGAGGAAGCAAAGATCTTCAGGATAAGAATTAAAATAGTTCTGTGATTACCCATTCAATTTGGATATGAGCTTCCTGGCGACCAATGCAAAAAGGGGAACAACACAATGTTCAATCTTCTCGTGATCAGAGTAGAAAGATGCCAAATCCTCACTAAATTAAACATTGAAATGCCTTGCCACAGATTCCAAGTGGAGAACAATCAATTATCAATGGATTATCAATAATAAGTTGTTTGTCAGCTGGGGCGTAGGTGTTTAGCGCATTGGACACACTCCATGGACCTAATTCTATCTCATCAACCTCACCAAAAATCCCAGTCACGACGTCTCCGTCATGGTGAGCTGCTCAGGAGTAAGTCTGTAAAGCTCAGCTCCAAACCCCCTATAAACAGAATCGGAGTGCTTGTTTCATGCGGATTTCTTACAAGACGCAGCACGGCGCATGCTGCAAGGCATACACAGTGCCCGGAATTAACTATATCACACGAGTTTTCTCCCGCCGGTCACGATAGAACAGTAGGTGTGCACTCTCTGGGTGAGCAGCATTGTCTTGTCTATCTTCTCCTCCCGTTTCACCCGCTCTCACCCCACCCCTCACCTTTAGAACCCTCCCACAATTCTCTTTGCATACTCTTGGGGATGGCCTTCAGGTCCTGGAACTTTCTAGCCCTCCGTGTCCCCTGGAACTCGCCTCCGCCCACTTGTTTTCAAGTTCACCGGGCTGCGGCCTTAAGGCCTTTCTCTCCCCCCCGCGCTCAGTTCGCTCTTGTTGTGGCCACTGTTCTTCGCGCGGCTGAGCCTCCCCCTCAACCCCCAACCACTGCGAAAGCTTTCACGCTGGCCGGCCGTTCCTTGATCATTTTGTTTACACCATTTCACCACCGTCCCAGGTCACGCACGCTGCAGCCTGTGCTGATACCTTCAAAGCTCTCCTCACGCCCTGAACTAGTCTTGTTTATTTTCTCTCTTTGAACCGGGTTACAAGCTCGTCCTGCAGTAGGCAGACCCTTTCTCTGGCTGTTCACTGCCTTGTACGGCGCTTGGCACCTGGCAGGCACTCAGTCGATGTTTATTTGCATCAAAGGATGAACCAGCAGGCCACTGCAGAGCTAATACTGCACCCCTGGAAGACAGCCCTTGACCTGCCGCCGGCACCGTGGGAGCGCCAGCTTCCGGGGCCAGTGCGTTTGTGGTTTACGACGGACAGCAGCCGAAGTGACTGGGCAACAGTAGTTACTCAGGAACCTGAGAACACTGTGACGTCGTCCCGCAGCCCGTGTCCAGATGACAGGGCCCTCCCTGGACAGAAGGAGCCACCTGCGACCTGTGTGTTCTGGCTGGATGTGTTCTACCCAGCAGACGCGACAGACGCCTGTGGTCTGGAGTGGCCCCTGCTCTCAGGGGCTGGGTCCCAAGGGTGATTTGAGAGCAGGGCTCACGTGCACCTTCACCTGCATCTTCGTCGTCCTTTATGCACGGCCCTGTGGCATGGACAGCACCTGTGGCTTCACGTGGCCATGATCTTGCTTTCAAATACTTTCCGGGACATGCTCAATTTCAAATATTCTCACCTTTGATTCCTCGGGGTGCGGCTCAACCCATCTACCGCAGGAGCTCGTTTTCATCTCAAAAATCTGATCCTAGCGACTGCGGACCTGCTGGCTGTTGTCTTGTTTGCAGGGCATGCGGCACAAAGCCCCCCGCGTGGGTCCGCGGTCTGTGAGCACTGGCCCACTGACACGGGGCCCTGGGCGTCTCCCAGGGCTTACTTCCCTCAAGTCCCGTCTTCCCTGCCCATGCCCTTTGCACAGCCAGATATTTCAGTCCTTACTAATAACAGCGTCTTTCCCAACATGGTGGCACTTGTCCACAACAACACACAGTTCTGTTGTCACATCATGAGCCCTGTGGCACGCACCGTGACGAGCCGAGGACGGCAAAGCCGGACTGAGTGGTGGGTGTCGAGGGGTTGAGTCGGGGCACGGCCTGGGCAGTGGCCTTGCTCCTTCTCGGTAATGTTGGGACACAGGTCAAACGGATGTCACAGCAAAGAGATAAGTCTCTACAGCTTTGTCCTGTGGGTGGCGGCGGGGGGGTGGACCTAAGTGACCACAATTACAAATAAGTCCCCCACTGCTGAGATCCTGACACCTACGAACTGAGCCGGGAGATCTGTTTAGAGGGCTGTTTGCCCCACTGAACCGTGAGCTCGTCCGGGGGAGGGGCCCCTGTCTCGTCCGTCTTTCTGTCTGTAGTGACCGACGGAGAAGGCCGGCGCGCGCATGTGTTGACTGCAATGATAGCTTCCCGCACACGCTGCCCTCCCACTGGTACCCGAAATCCCACCGTCGGCGACGCACTTGCCCCCATCAAGGGCCCATGTCCGAGGCACCAAGGCTGCCATTTCTAGGACGCCAGGTCCCTCATTTTTCTTTCTTCTATTTCCACGAATCCAAGAATTCACACAGTAACACACACACACACAAACAAACAAACAAACAAAGCAGCCCCTCTCCCTAGATACGGCCGCTTGCCTGAGCCGGAAGCCGTGCAGCCCTTTGGGAGAGCTTCCGGCCGGACTCCTGGAGGGGATGCAGGCGTGATGCTCCCGGCCAGGGCCTCCGGAGAGGACCGGCCATTCCCTCCACCGGGGGGCAGTGGTGTCCGCAGGCCTGGCCCCTTGCTCTCCCCGGGCGGCTTCCCCGTCCAAACCCAGCTGCCTCTCCCCTGTCCCCAGCCAGGGGCTGCACCCCCACCTTCCTCTTTCCTAATGCAAGTCACCCCTTCTTCTTCGTCCTGAACCGCCAGGTCATAACAAGCCCTCGGCTCAGAGAGGAAGTCGGGCAGGTGAGGCTGCGCAGGGCAGGGCTCCGTGACGGTGAACGAACCTCCTGGGATCTCAGTGGAGTGAGTGAGCGTGAGTGTGAGTACGAACGCCCAAAACAAGACGTGGAAAAGTAAAACACTTCTGGCTCAAAGACACACGCTCCCCCTCCACAGCGCCCCGTCCCGGGTGCAGTTTAACCGAGACTGAACACAGCTTCTGGACCATTCCGTCCCCCCCCCCACCCCCCAACATGCTCTCCCCCGGGTTATCAGGCCTCAGATACCCTGCCAGGCGCCTGTGTCTCGCCATGGCTGGAACCGCGCTGACTGTTGCCGCTCTGTTTATTAATTTGGCTATGTGTTGATCTACCATTCAGCCGGCCAACGCCTGCTGAGCACACAGCGGGCTGCCCGACACAGGGCTGAGCCCTGGTCACCCATGTTTCCTGCGTGCACGGTGGAGGAAGATGTAAATGAAGTGTATTTGTTGATGCACTGAAATCGCTACTGTAGCCGAGGGACTGTCCCAGGGCTGCGAGGTCGTGGGGGAGGAGCTACCAGCCCCACTCCAGGTGGTCAGGAAGGCTTCCCCAGTGAGGGGGCATCTGATTGGAGACTTAGAGGATGGAAGGAGGGGGTTCTGCTTCTTTCTCTTTCTCTCCCACCAGAACTTCTGCTCCGGACCTGCCTCTGTTACCCCGGAATGCTTTGTGCGGAGGGGGTGGCTTTGTGCTGCTGATGTGAGAAGCTCCCTCCAGCTCCCACACCTACACCCCAGAACCTGGACTTCCAACCTCTGGAGCCATCTGCATGGGGAAAGCATTCTCCCAGGAAGGTGTGTGTTAGGAAACTGCCTCACGAGGGAGGAGTGACAGGAGCTCATTTAGAGAGATGGTCATAGAGGGTTGGGCGGGGGACACAGGGCGTGTCTCCTTGGAACGCTTATGTACAGCTGAATACTTGGAGGTTGGGAGGGGTCAGGAGGGGCTGAGAGTCAGAGCCCCCCGGGCCTCAACCCCGGCCTTTTGCCCCTGCAGCTGGGATATGCCCTTGTCGGTTGGTCTTGCAGGATCTGCTCAACAAGATGTGATCAAGCATTCCAGAGAGACAAAGATGGAAGGAATCCTGACACGGTAATGGTCATTCTTTCATTTATTTCTCCATGTAAGCCTTGAACCTTGAACTGTGCCATTCACTCATTCATTCATTCGTTTTTCATTCATTCAGTTATTTATCTACTCATCGAACAGATATTTCCAGAATATCTGAACTTCCTATAGCTCTCACATTGTGGAATACCAGGGACTCAGGCTAAGATGGCACATCAGTGTGGGTCTGTGAGCCAAGGAAGGTCATTTGGGAAGAGTCACCTGAAACCCTGTGACGAGAGACATTCGGAGGCTCAGGTGAGTGTCACAATCCCAAGGACACACCTGCAGTCACAGTCCTGACATATTACAGCTAGAAAGAATCTTCCCCCCGTCCAACATCTTCTGTCCCGATCAAGGTCTGGGGCAAGGCGACCGCCTTGTCTCAGTTTGCCTGGGACTCCCTGGTTTCAAACCAAAAGTCCGGCATCTCGTTCAACCCCCTTTGTCTTGGGGGACCTGGCAAGGTCGGTCACCCATCCTCTGGGCAAAGGTGCTGAGGGTTGGGTCTATACACTCACAGCCCCTAGGGCACTCGTTTCCATGGACACCAAACGCCAGTTCTGGGCAGAGTGATGTTTCAATTCTACGGGTAACTCATGATTTCCTAGGCTGGAATTCAGGTGGGAGTTAGCCTTCTTACTAGAAAGCTGCTTTATACTGGATAATGGGCCCCTGGCTCAGTGTACCTTCCCTCTGGGGCTGTGCCCCATGACCCCAGGGCAACGGAAGAGCCCAGCCTGGGGTCATAAGGGGGCAGGGACCTCTGATGCCTCTCTCGCAGGCTGCAGGGGAGGGAGGAATGGCCAGCCCGCAGCACCCAGAAGTGCGGCCAGGGGATGAGACCAGAAGAGCTGGATTCAAGTCTTTGACTTACAAAATGGAGTTAGATATGATTTCTATCTCCCGTGAACTTGCCAAGAGAGGATGCAAATCTCGGTCCCAGCGAGATTTGTCTTCCTGCCCGAGGTTACTCAGCTAAGACTAGCAAGGGCTCAGGTTCCGTGCGCCCAGGGTCCAAGCTCTTCCCACGGTGTCCTGCACCACCCTGTCGCCACCTGTACCATGGCAGTGGGAGGGCAGAGCCACCCAGAGCCACAGAGACGCGGAAGGACGGCTGACGCACTGGTGTCCCCAGAAAACTCTCCATCTGCTAGGGGTGGGCGGCCCGGTGCTGGCGGGGATGAGCACTGCTCGTGGGCCTGGGGTGAGCTGGAGGAAGGGGAGTTCTCAGCCACAGACGTTTAGGCTGACGGCCCACCCGGGAAGGGCGGCTGACCTTTCTCTAGAAGGAGAAAAAGCAAATGCAAAAAGCCGCCCACACCCAGGAGGGGAAGGTTCCTGGGCAGCAAGGAGAAGCCTGGTGTGTTGCCGACCCCACTGTCTTGTAATTATCTGCACATCACTCCATCGTGACGTTCTTCTCTTACAAAGGGGGATAACGGCCGCATCTGGGGAGGGCTTGCCCTGCTCCAGGCTTTGGGTGAGCATGTCACAGCCCTCCTCCTTGGACATTTTGTCCCTGTGCTCCAGGCGAGGAAACGGAGGCCCAGGGACGTTAAATAGTAAGGGACAGCCCCGATGGGGCCTGGCCGGCCCCCCTCTCTGGCTCGTGGTCCTGCCGTCTGCCCGGGTCACTGAACTCCAGCCGCCGCCCGTGATCCGGAGGAAACTGACCCGGTCTCCTCCCCGGGGCCTCGAACCCTTGCGCTCTTCCTCCCTGGGACACTTCTCCTGGACCTCGGTGTGCCTGGCTCCTCTTCCTTCAGGTCACGGTCCCATGTCACTGCTCAGAGGGGCCTTCGTGGGTCACGTGGCTGTCCCTTTCCCAAGGTGACCGTCAGAGCAGACTCTGGCACCAGATGCCTGCACTCTGGGTCCCGGTTCTCACTCTTGTTTCAACTCTCTAGGACTCGGTTTCCTCACCTGCCAAATGGGAGTATAATTATAATGCACAAGTTTCTTGTGAGTTTTAACTGTTGTATTTAAGGTACATATACACTGTGTAAAACAATGCCTGGCACTCAGCACTCAACAGTCATAGGTATTTATTTATGGGCATAAATGTCTTTCTCTGTTGGGCCATAAATGCTACAAGGGCAGCACTTTATTTGGTCTTTCACCACTGTCTTCAGTGCCTAGAACATAGTAACATAGTAGGTGCTCAGTAAATATTATCTAGATGAATGATGAATGAATAAGTGAATGTTGAACTCCAGAGCCTATGTTCTCAGCAGCTGTGCCAAGCTGCCCCTGGGGTTGACGCCGTTGCTTTACTCCCTGTGCCGACCACGGTGCCCAGCCCTGGTGGGGCTCAGGGAAGGATGAGTGGACTCCTGCCCGGTATGCTGACCCTCTCCCCCTCCCTTCCACCTGGCAGATCCTGTGTGATGCTGTGGGGGCTCCCTGAGCCCACCCTGGGGGCTCGGGATGCATGTCTCGCTGCTCATTGGACCCTCTTCAGCTCCTCACACAGGACAAAACCATGGTCCCAGTGTCCAGGCCTGGAGCAACGCCACAACGGCGGCTGCACAAAGCTTTGGTGCATCTGAGTATCTGTGCAGGGTGTTTACAGGTTGAATTCTAGAAGGTTTGAGTGCATTTATGGAGGGCTTAGCTACATTGACTCATTTGGTGCCTAGTTCTAGAAGGGTCTTAGGGGAAAAAAGACCCATCCTCTGTCCCCTTTGCCCAAAGAATCATTTTAAGGTGCCCTTCCCTCTCGCTCTACCTCCTAAACTCTTATGCAACCTCCAAGGCCAAGGTCAAGTTGACCTCTTGTCTGGAGGGAGCCTGGCTGAGTATGTTCTTTTCTGAGACCCCGGCTCATTTTCCACGCCTTGTATTAGAGTCAGCTTGGGTTGAACAGATACTGATTGGGGCCACACTGTGTGCCAGGCCCCACGTCCTTAGACAGACACACAAGATGCAAACCTCTGCCACCAGGAAGCCTCGAAATTGATGTCTGTCTCTCACCATAGACTTCTCGGGGGCCAGGGCTGTTCCCAACATTCAGCAGCAGGTCCAGCCCTGAGTGGGTGTTTGACCTCACCGACTAGAAGGTCGATGAACCAAATAGGGGGATGATGGGTACATAGTTTGCTCTGGAATGCAGGCTGTGGGGTGTGCAAAAGGGGGGGCGCTTGACCAGCGCTATCTTCTCCCCACCCCATGTGATGATGACGACGGCGCTGCTCTCCGTGAGAAAACCAGCACTGCTCAGCAGGCCTTGCCCTAAGGCTCACCCGGACACTCTCCTTGTACCGTGTACATGTGCTGCAGAAACGTGCACTCTGCAGGACATGCACGTTGCTGTCCTGCAATGTGGCGCTGGGCATGCGGCTGCGTGCGGGGGTCCTCGTGAGGCTGCAGAAGGACTTTCTCCTTTGGCTGACCGGCATTCGTGCCTCGTGGGCTGGGCCTTGCTTTCAGGTGGGGGAGGGGGAGGAGGAGGCAAGGAGCTACATCTTCCAACGGAAAACGTCTCCTGTTAAGTATTTCGCAGCCTTTCCCCAGCAGCCCACCTGGGCTGCTTCTGTGGTCGGCAGAGATCGAAGCTGTCAATATTTCTGACTGTGGAGATCTCCGTGACTTACACATATTTAAAAGGATAAAACACAGTCAACAATTTTCTCCGTGAACTTCACCATTCTAATCCTTAGCTTTGGTTTTCTGAGATCCAGCAAACAGGCTAAATCTCCAACGGATCTTGCCCAAGACCAGGGAATCGCAGCCTGGCTGGAAACGGTGGGTGCCACAACGCAGGATGCACGAGTCTGCTTCACTCTGGGAAGACGGGCTGAAAAACTAGACACCTCAGCATCTGGGGACACTGGTGGCCTTTCCTTGGACCATTGCCTTTTGCGAAACAGACTGCTTTCTGTCACTGTCATTAGCCAAATAATGAGTTATCACTCTCAGGGGTTCTCGCCCCCTGAAAGTCACTATCTGAAACCACCTTAACCTAAAACGCTGCCTCTTTAATGGTGGGACTGGAGGCAGCTCATGGAAACAGGGTGTGATTTTAAAAAATAGAGAAACAATGAATTGTGATGACTTTCACCTGGGGCCATTTCACCTGCACTCTAATGTCATGGAAAGGATAATATGAATCAAGAGAGCAGGGCTCAGCAAACCTCTGGAAAGGCAGATCGTAAATAGTTTAGAAGACAACAGGTAAGCAGGTGTGTAAACAAGTGGGCGTGGCTAGGTGACTGTCCCAGCAAAACTTTACTGAGGGGCGTGGCTGTTTGAATTTCGATTTTCACGTCGTGAAATGTGATTCTTCTAGTTGGATGCTTTTTCAGTTTTGTTCAACCATTTAAAAAGGTAAAACCATTCTTAACTTATGGGCTCTACAGGTGGCGAGCAGGATTTAGCCTGCAGGATGTGGTTTGCTGACCACTGCAAGACACGGGCCTTGAAGTCAAACAGAATTGGGGTCAAGTCCTGCCTTGGCCGTGGCCTGGGGGCTGGGGGGGCTGGTGGGGAACAGCCCCTCCCAGCAGGAGGAGTGTTTGATCCCTGGTGTGGTAGAATCACCAGGGAACGGTGATAATAAAAACCAGCGGAGCTTTCCACGGGGTTCGGGTTCGTCATTCCTAGACAATGCACGTCTTTATTGTCTGTCCCCAGGGTGGGGCCACTCCCACCACCGCCTTGGTCTGCCCCTCTATCTGCACTAACCTCTCTGTGTTTCTGTGATCCTCTTCTACAAAATGGACATTGTAAAACCTCACAGACGGTTTTCCTAAGCACCAGTCTTTGGCTGCCCGTCCTGGCTTTGCCCACCTGCCATCTGTTGTGGCAGCTGCTGCTTGCTCTCCAATATCCATTCTTCCCTTCTTCTTTTAGGAATAGAACTCCCTGGGTTTTAGCAGGATACATGGCTACTCAGCCGAAGACTACAATACCCAGGCTTCCTTGCACTAGGTATAACCATGTGACCAGATCTAGCCAATGAGATATGAGCAAAAGTGATGGCTTCCTTAGAAGGAAGGAGCATGCCTTCCCTCTATCTCCTTTCCTTCTCTCTGCAGATGAGATGGAGGTACAATAGTGGGAGCTAAGCAGTCACTTGAGACCACACAGTGGAAGCCATACGTTGAGCAATAACACTGAAGGGGCCAGGCACCAGGACATTGTGTATCCACCTGTATTTGTCCCAGGACTGCTCATACAGTCTTTGTGTGGTTAAGGTGAGAGAGAACTAAACTGTTATTTAGGCCTCTGTTAAAAATAGCAACCAGAATCTGTTTCCTAACTAATACATCGCTTTTTAAGACGGGGCATAACGGGCGCCTCCCGCCCTGTTCTCCTGCCCCGTCCCAATCACCCCGTGGACCCAACCTGTCTCCTCTGTCATCTCCCACACGGCAGTCCCCGAGAAATGACTCAAAAGGCAGGGCAAACCTGTGCTTTGGTGACCGGCAAGGTGAGGATGCCCGGAGGTACTCATACTAAAACAAACAACTAAATGAGTCAAGTCTAGCATTGATGATCTTAACCAAAACCACATAATCAAAAAACCGAGAAAGGATTTTTTTTTTTACTTGCAGCGCCTGTTCTTGTCCCTTTAAGACATGAAACACTGTCCGGAAACGCCTTTGGACGGCAGGGCGGGCACAGCAACACACTGAGTCCCTAGGGCTGCTTGAGATCTTAGCCTAACCTGACGGCATCCCCGAGTGATCCCTCTGTGACCCCGACTGTGTTTCAGGGCGACCCTTCCCGCTCCTGCCCCCATTCCCTGCCAGAGAGGCTGGGGGTCCTAGAGCGCCCTGTCTTGTTTTTCCCCCAACCAATCCCCTTTTACTGTGCAGCTTTTGTTATTTATGTTTTTCCTCCCGGCACCGAACAGCCTGCCGGGCACCTGGACCAACAATGGTTGGCGAGATGGCGGACGAGACTCCCCTTCTGTGCCTCTTTGTGCTTCAAGGCGGCTGGGAAACAAGTCACCCTAGGGCCCCAAGAGTTCGACTCCAATGTTCAAGATTTCACAGTTCTTGGGTGGCTAGTTTAGTTTCCATATCACACACGTCTTCTCCCTGGCTCTTGCCACTCCAGCCACTTCGCAGTCTTCTCCGTCCCTTGAACATATCGTATCCCATTCTCTCCCAAAGCGTCTTTGTACGTGCTGCTCTGTCTGCCTGGAGGGTCCTCTTCCTCCATTTCTTCCTTCCGAGGTGCTTTCACCCCGCAGATCCCCCACTCCCCTCCAGAGTTCAGCGTAAACACCACCTCCCCTAGGCCTGATTCCACATACTGAGTTAGGTCCCTGTGATAGAGCACCCAGTCTGCCTACGTTTCCTTTGTAGCATCCATTGCAATTAAAATTGATGAGCTCTTTCTTTCTTATCTATTTCCTGGGCCAGAACGTCAGCTCCAGGAGAGCAGAGTGATGCCTGTCTCGTGCACAGACTGTTGCAGCCTGGCAGACCGCACAGGCCGAGCGAATCTGCATAAGTAAATGAATGAAGGAACATCAGGACCGACAAAAGGAAGTCCGCAAAATCCAAGAGGAGAAAGGAACCATTTTCCCTCGATAAGAAAGCAAATAGAATATTGCAGTTGGATGATTTGATTTGTTGGGCAAACACTTTGGTAGAATTTTGATAGCAACCAGAATCGAGTGCGGCTATAAAGTTCAGAAAGAGGTAATGTTTCTTTTCACGTGATCTGACTTGGAGTCATCGAGCACTGAATCAAAACTTGGAGACTTCGCTGCGTATTTACAAGAGAAAAGTGTAGACTTGCACTCCAGTTCAGAGGAGTACCCAATTAAAGTGTGGATTTGCTTGTTATTCCTGTCCCAGAGGAAAAACGCTATTTACCAAACCCACGCTACTTAGGAGAATGATTAGTTACATCAAAACTAATGAATACTTTTAGCATTGAAAGAAAACCGTGAGGCTGCTACAATATAATGCGAAGATGTATTCAAGTGTGTGGTGGGGAGTTTTCTAAACACGCTGGCCATCCATTCACTCCCTCCCTGCACAGGCATGCAACTCCACCCACCAAGGGGCGGGGCCTACTTCCCCTCGCCTTGAACCTGCTTGAGTAGTGACTTGCTTTCAACCAATAAAATGTGGCAGAAGTGATGCGCCCATTCTTGCCGACCCTTTGGAAGGGAGAGCCAGGCACCATGCTGTAAAAAACCTAGGACTAGACTATGGGGTGGCAAGGGGGTAGACGAGAAACCACGGGGAGGGACATTGGGGTGTCAGACGTGTGAGTGAGGACTTCACCAGACTCCCAGCCCAGGCCCTCCAATTGCAAGCAAATGCAGTAAGCGGGGGTTCCCTTGGTTTATACGCAGAGCATTGCTGCCTAGCCAAAACTTGCTTGAATTCCTGAGCCACAGAATCACGAGAAACAACAAACCATTGTTCCTCTAAGCTGCCACATTTTGGGTCGCTTCCAGACACAGCAATGGACACTGAAACAGCATGACGTTCCAATGACAGGCGGCCACTTCCCTGACAGCCGCAGCCACACAGGCTTTCACTGGGGACCGACAGACAGACCAGGCAATTCACGTACAGCCCCTGCCCTGCGCTTCCGGCGAGGAGCGGAAGTCCCCACTCGGGACCTACTATCTCCGCGTTCACGCACAGAGTCGAAACCAGTATAAGGTCATGCAACTCGGAATGGTCTTAGTGGGTTTTAGAGAACAGGATGTTTCCTCTTCTCACTTTTCAGTGATGGGACAGAGGTCCAGAGGGGTCGAGCAACTTGTTCAGGTCAACCACACCAAAGGATGTGTTAAAAACAGAAAAATAACCCAGGATTTCCCCACATTTCACCTTCCTAAGCCATAGAAGAAGCAAACTTTTTTTGCGTGGGGGCACAAAGGATCTTTCGGTACAGTGAGGCTGCTCACGGATGAGACGGAGAGCTGGCCAGTACCATCTCCACGACACACACCAGGTCCTGCGAGTGCGTTCACACAGCCCCTCGCACGTACGCCGTGGGGCCCCAGAGGCAACCCTTTCTCCGAGCCCCGAGCAGCCCAGTGTTTGGTATTCATGACTCTGACCCCGAGTCCGAAAACGAAGATTAAATCATGTTTCTCATATTCCATTGTAGGAGGTAGGGAAGTGTGGAATACTCTCTCAGAAACATCGCTATGCAAAATGGTTAAAATAAATTTGTGATTTGATGGGCACAGGGAGAAGCTTCGGTTACGTGCAGACGCATTTCCGTGGGGGAGGCCACGCCAGACAAATGAGGCATCGCTGTATTTGCAAAGCGTTCGGCATGGATTCCGAGCCTTGGCTGGTCTGCAGGCTTCCACTAAGTGAAAAATGAGCTTCACTCATGTCTAAATCTCAGCCTAAGTGCACTCTCTGAAACCTTCCTGGGAATTTTTTGGACAGGTGTCTTCTTTCAACGAGCATAATATTTGGACATTACATTTTAAATACATGCAGATAAAAATGATATTGCAGATCTCGTATTTCACTTATCGCCAGATGGGATAACAGTAGGGAGGGCGACGGAGCGTTGGTCCTTGAAGGAGAAATCATGGAAAGAAACCCTCACCTCCTCATAACCCCGCTCGGACCTGCGTGGCTCCAAGCTGCAGAGGGAACATCGTAGTATGCAAAATCTGAAATGAATCACTGTGGTCGGACCAACATCAGACCCACTATCTCGTTTCCATACAGGGTAATGATGTATTCCCCTTTCAAAAACCCGGGGGCCGGGGGATAGTGTAAACAGACTTTGCCATCTGCAGGCTCTTTGGGCTGCGGGGCGTGCTCATTGGCGGGATCCAGCTGCAGGCCTGCTATGTCTCATCCACGCGGCGTCTGGAGAAGGTCCCGGATCTGAATTCCTTTGGAGGCCCAGCGACGACAGCTTGCCACCTCGCTCTCTTCCTTTCCGCCAGCTTTTTACCTTTGGGCTGGCCTCCTGCGGCTTTGGAATTTTTGACGCCAGATGGAGAAGCCTAATTCTTTTTTAGGGCAGGAAGGATTAGGGAACAGTTCACTGCAGCCTAGGGTTTTGCGGTGGTTTGGGTGTGAGACTTAGCGTCACGAGCCAGCTCTGTTGCTGGTGGACTTAGCCCAATCGGAGCAAGTTAGTACCAGGTGGGCACTGTTAGCGCAAACCTATATTCCCCTGAGTTTGTAGAACGTGCTCCTGCTCTCTGGCCGGGTAGCTCAGCCGGTTTTGGTGTCATCCTGATACACCAAGGTTGCAGGTTCGATCCCAGGTCAGGGCACATACAGGAAGCAACCAATGGGTGCATCAGTGGGTCAGGCAACAGATTGATGTTTCTCTCTCTAAGATCAATCAATTAAAAAAAAATAAAGTGTGGCTGGTCATTGTGTTACATGCTAGGGTGACTTTCATTGACCCCCTGGTCCGAATAGACATGTCTAGCCCTGACCTTGCTCTCTTCTGTTCTCATGGGAGGTGGTGGTTGCGCCCTGCTCCCTGATACACCGTGTTTCTTCACTACACGCTGAGTGAGGTCTCATCATTCTCGGAAGATGTTTATACAGGAGTCAAGCAGACAGAACCTTAACTGCAAACTTTCACTCCACAAAGGTGAGCCCAGTGCCCATGACGGCAGGGGCCCCTGGGGACCTACAGGAGGACATGCCCACCTGGACAAGCAGGACACATGTGGCCAAATTATCCACAACTCTTTGAAAGACTGTGTCTATTTATCTGAGTATCTGATCAAAGCGCACAGTCAGAGTCTGCAAACATCCGCGGAATGCCTCCTCTGTGCCAGACCAGGGATGGTTTGTTTCACGTACATTATCTCATTTAACCATCGACAACAAAGCGAATCTATTAGTGCATTATAAAGTTTCTGAGTCTTATACTTTTGAAACAGTGTGGAATAACTTCTAGAGGCCAGAAGGAATGCTTTAATAGCCTTCATCCATATTCTCTGTACTGTTAGGAAATCGTATTAAGGCAGATGGTTTGAATGCCCAGATTCTGAGTATAGACTCTCCTTCAATCTGGCTGCGTGATTTTTAAACGTCAGCCTGCATAAGAATTACAGCTCAGGGTAATGCACAATATAGTAACACACCAAACAAGTCTACTGTACTTTACGGACGGCTTAAGGGATTTTTAATGGTAATTTTGACTACAGGCAATTTTCCTGTTACGAGCTGCTTTTAGAAGTTTACGCCTTGTGAGACGCAGTGCCGCTCTGCGCTATAACTCTCGCTTTTAGCTCGTTGCGGGGTGCAGCTCGCCTCACGGCTTCCCGAGGATCATCTCGGTACAACGGTCCACTTGACCACATGTCTTGTGACGGTGTGCTCAGCGACAGCAAAAGCACACTTTGCACCTTGTGGCAGACAGACTCCTAAGAGGGTCCCCAGGGTCTCTGCCCCCTGTGCTCCACACCCTAGTGGGACAGGTTTCTCTAAAGTGTGGGCAGACCGGTGACTTGCTTTCAACCAGTAAACTCTGGCAAGGGCGGGAGGATGTCACTTTCATGGCAATGATACATAGGATTGTGACTTCCCATCTTTCAAGAGACTTCCCTCCTCTCTTTGATGAGCTAAGTGGTCGGGTTGGGGAACCCACCCACATGACAAGGACCCGTGTGGCTGGTCCCTGGGAGCGGAGGGTGGCCACCAGTCAACAGCCAGTAAGACACTAAAGCCGTAGAGCTGCAGGCAAGTGCATTCTGCCAACAACACGAGGAGGCTTGGAAGTGACTCCTTCCCCGGCCCAGCCTCTGTGGAGCCTGCCCTCTGGGCCCGTACCTGGATCACAACCCTGTCACCCGCTCACCTGTGCCCGAACTCCTGGTGCACAGGAACTGTGAAATCACACACACGTGTGGGTTTAAATCAGCGAATAAACACATTAATCAGAATTGGGTGACATAGGGTGGCTATTCCAAGGCCTTCCAGTTGAGAACCTCTGGTCTAGTCTAATCGTGACAGGGAAACTGAGGCCCCCAGAGGCAAATGCATTGCTCACGTGGTACTATTTCTGCCTCTGAGACCATCCACAGACGATGTGACTTGGGTCACTCCCTTTCCCTGTCTATGAAGGGACAGGCTGGGCTAGCTGAATTGCAAGGCTACTTTAGTCTTTACTCAGGTCTAATGTCCCGTGAGCCCTTGCTGTGTTGCAGGGAACGTTCTTGAGAACACTTGTTTTAAAGGATTCTAGATGGAGGAAAAAATCCCGTGGTCAAATACAGCTGGGGGATTCTGAGTTACACGACATTTCTTAACAGATTTCTTCACTTCGGGACCTCCCAGAGCTATTAATTTGCTCATGTCCCCGGGGAATGTCCAATAATGAGATGCAGCCAACAGCATTTTCCAAATGCATTTGATCACGAACTCTCCCCACTGCTGTCCCCTGAGCTCTGGGGCTCGTGCTGCACTGAACACATTCAAGGGAGGTCCATGGCTTCCCTTCATAGATCAGAACTCTCCTCTGGATGAAAAGAAAGAGGGTCCATGTTCTTTCCACGTTCAGGTGACTCCGGATGACCAGAAGTTCTGGGTGTGCTCGGACCAGCATGGAAACAGGGCCGACCAAACCTTGCAAAGGCCAGAGAGATACGATTGAGGAGTGAGTGCTCATTCTATTGGTATCATCACCCTGTTGGCATGCTGATGCGAGAGATACATGTGAAAGACGGGAGAAATATACACCGGGCTAGTTGCCCCGGAGAATAAAACACTTTCTTTTTTTTCCCTAAACCACCTTCTCATGAATCAAAAGCTGCCTCCTTACCAATCTGTCTAATATGCAACGGTTTGCTCTCTTCCCCTCCCCTTCCATGATTCCTTCCTCTTTCCCTTTCCCTTTCTTTCTCCTTTTGCTTTCCTTCGTTTCCTTTCCTTCCCCGTCTCCTTCCTCCTTGACACAGCTTTCTTCTACTTGTTTTCTGTAAACAGCTTTGCAGGCCCCATTCTGGGAAGGGAGCAGGGTGAGGAGGCAGGAGGAGGAGCCAGTACCTTCAGATTCTCACATCCGGAGCCTAACGCACAGCACAAACACTTGTCAAAATGCCCGCGCACCAACGGGACGGTCGCTCTTTGAGTAAATATTAGGTTTTGAGGCCTGAAGTCAGAGCCGTCTTTTCCCAAGACCTCCTGAGCGGCCCAGAGAATTCACAAGAAAGCAAGTCACTCGTATGTGGCTCCCTTGGACGGTTTGCAGACGGAGGTGTGAACGTTGCGCTGTGTGTCGCCCCTGGGTGGGCGCGCCTCGGTCCGCCCTTCACACGAAGGACTGTGACGGCCTTTGCCCCTTGGCTCCCTGAGTTGTCTGTCCTAGCGAACAGCACAGCCTCTGCCACCCACCCCCATCCAACGCAAGGCGTCGGGACCGATGTAATAACACATCTCAAGCCCAAACCCCGACACCCTCCTGGCTGTTTAAACACCGGCCTCATTTTTAAAGGTGCCCACAGCGCTCCGGAGTCAGCCCCAGTCCCGTGGCCGTGCCCCACTAACGGGTGGTTTTCTAAGAGGGAAGGGGTCATGTCGAACACCAGCCTGACAAAATACAGGAGAGTAACATAGACACGATGAATAAAATATGCGGGCAGAAAAATATATAAATGACCTGCGGTTGCTGACACCATAAAGCCTTTCTAACCGGCCTCCAGGCAAAGCACGTATTTTTCAAACTCGTACGTTCTACACATTTTTTTTTTTTTGTAAAGGCCTCCCCTGGTGACCCAGGGCAGCCAGACGGGCATTCGACATGGATCATTCCCAAGTGTCGCCGGCCTTCCGCTGGTACAGCATCAATTTCCCTGGGGCCACTGCTCGGTCCCTGCTGTGCGCGCACACACACACACACACACACACACACACACACACGCGGCGCCTCCGAGACACCCTGCGTTTCCCCACTTAGCAGCTGACATCAGCTTTCAGTGCTGCAGGTGATGGGTGTCGCCCACGCACGCAGACCGAGGGTGAACTCCGAGAAAGAGTGAGACCCCAAGTCGACATTTTCTCGCCCTCGCCCTTTCGAGGTCAGAGGCAGAAGGCAGCAACTGGAAAAGGAGCTGAACGCTGTGCCCTGTCCTGTCTGTCTTCCCCGAGGACCTTGCGCGGCCCTCTCAATGGGCACCAAATGCGACTCCTGCACGCACGAGTCTATCGACTCAGCCCCCAAGCTGATGGGTGTTTACGACGCTCCAGGCACGTCGCTAGGCTCTTGGCAAGTGGCAGTTTCTGCCTCTGAGGCGCTCCCAGGTCAGGGGCGAAGTCTACCGGCGAGACACACAGCAGGAGGCGTTCTTCGGGATGACAGCCTTTTCCCGCTGGGCCGGAGAGTGTGTAGCCACTGCTCTCTTTGGAAACTCGGCTCATCGGTGGCCTTGCAGGGTCTGAGCTCCGAACCAGTAGCGCCCCAACCTGATAGCATGGTAGAATTATCTGTGGGTGTTTAGAAACTAGATCTACACCCACAAGGGAGCTATCTCCCGGGGGGCGTGGGCAAGGATTTATATTTTGATCTCGGGGGTGGTTACAGGGGTGTGAATGTATCTAAAACCCATTGACCCTTACCCTTAATATGTATGCACTTGGCTGTGGATCAGATAAGCTCCATTTCTAAAAAAGGGACAAGTTCCGACCTCTAGGCCCGCTCCTCGAGATTCTGCTTTAAACGGCGCCGGCTTCGGCGCGCGGTAAGGGCTCCCCAGGTGGCACTAATGTGCAGCCAGGGTTGAGAACCGGTCTGTAGGCAATTAAGTACTAATGGCCCGGAGAAGGGGTGGAGGGGAGCACGCAGCCCTTTGTGTGAAGGGTCAAAGCAGAGTTGCCGCGCTCACTGGTGTTGGCCCCTTTAAGACCACCCAAGTTCTCCTACTGCGTGTGGGGTTTCTTCTCCGAGAGCTCTATTGCTCCAAAAGGCAGAGGGTCAGCTCTTTTGTGTTTGGGCCAGAAAGGAGAAGCTTGAGGAAGGAGGGAGGAGGCAGGAAGGGGCAGGCTGGGAGAGTTGCGGGTTCAAGAAGAGATGTAGGGATCAGGCTGCAGCCTGCGGGAGACAGAGGCCTGGCAACAGGCAGCACTGGGAGGGATTCTGGGAGCTCCGTGCTCCTTGTGTTACCTTGGGTAGGTCTTGAACCACACCCAGCCTCGCTTGCCTTATGTCTTTCTTAGTAGGTGTGCCTGGGGCTTCTTCGGTTTAGCACTAAAAGCCCTGGGTCCCGGGCCCTGGCCAGTGTAGCTCAGTTAGTTGGAGCCTTATCCCGTGGACTGAAGCGTCATGGGTGTGACCCCCAGCTGGGACACACATGAGAAATGCAGCCGATCGATGTTTCTCTCCCTCTCTCTCCCTTCCCCCGTCTCTAAAAGCAATGAAAAAAGCCTTCTGTGGCCTGGAAAACACCTTAGTCACAGGCGAACTGAGATGGCTGGCTTTCTCCATTGTATGAGTCCAGGGCGATAAATCCTTCTTATTGTTGTGAGGGCAAACCACTGCTATGTAAAATGCTTAGCCCGCAGCGTTGAGATCCGATAAATGATAGCTATTATTACTGGTAGGCGTGGCATAAAGGGTCACATGGGGTCTGCACGGGGTCAGTGCACACAGTGCCTGGCACATAGTAGGACACCATGAAGATCCATAAAATAAACACTCCCCAGACCCATAGATTTCATTACTGAAACTAGAGACCTTCTCCTCCCGTAATTACGAGGGCATGCTTTCAGAGCGTTTAATGACATCTTGTTTTGCAGGCTGCCTCATAAATCTTCGCTGCCAAAGGCAAGCTCTCCATGTTGGCCAATCATCTAAATATTTAACTGATTTTTTTTCTCCCCAGAGCTTCATGCGGACTCTTGGCATCGTGTAGCTGATAAGCAGAAAGAGAGACTCACCAGTAAGACACCGGGCACTCCAACTCTATGAGTCTTAGCTCTTCCTCTCTCTGCTGTGGCTCGCCCTGCTGACGGTCATTTCAGAGTCCTCACCACCCTCCTCCCCGCCACAACCCCCCCCCCCCGACACCATTCCTGCCAGTGCTTTGCTTTTGCTAGGTCCTCTACGGTAGGGGCTGGAAGAGCAACACACTCATTTGCTCAGCCTCACTGTCACCTACGTGTGGCCCAGGACGCATGCTGGCAAAGAAGATGCTGAGGGAATCCTCCCCAGCGCGAGGCGCCGGCCGAGAACGGGTCTGCTTTTCCGGCGAGCGGAGCCGGTGAGCTCAGCCGGGCTCCCACCTGGACTCCTTGTGTTGCCAGCAGCTGTGATGCTCACAGGGCAAAGTGACCCTAGGACTGTGCGGACGGGCACAGGGGGAAGGCCCCAAGAACCAGAGACCCCTGCAGCAGCTGCCTGGTATCCGGTAGAGAAAGCAGCATCTCCTGTTTAAGACCCGTGAGGGCCGGGACCCGTGTCCTCTGCTGCCAGACCCAGCTTCACATGGTACACGTGTGATGCCTCGAGAGGAGCCTGACCCTGAGACCGTAGCCTGTTCGAGGGGACCTCTTCCAGGCACCCCCTCGCGGCCAACGCAAACCCAGACAGGCGCTCTGGGAGCAGGGAGCCCGAGAAGTCACCGATGGCCTGACATTTGGGAAGGGGCGTCACTCACACGTCCAGTCGTTGTCTGCCGCCTGGGACAGCTCAGAGAGCCCCAGGGGCGGCCCGCCTCTGCCCAGCAAGCAACGTGACCGCCGTCCCAGGAAAAAATAATGGATGTGTAAAACTAGAGCAGACGGCCGCCCCCTGTGAGGGTGGCGTAATCGGCCCAGCTCCACCCACTCCCTTTTTCTTACCGAGGTCGATGGGGAGCAGAAAAGACGAAGATGCTGCAGGCGCTGCCAGCATTTGAAAAAGTTCATTCACGGACCTTTGCTGTGTGCTGTTGGTTGTGGGCAGCGTTTAGGTCTGGGGCAAAGAGTTGTAGAGGTCCCAATAATTAAGAGGGAAGTTTTCTGTTTTGTTTTGCTTTTTCATGGGCCAAGGAGATGGTGAGGAAGAGAAATAAGCAACATGAGAGGCTAGAGGAAATTTTCAGCGATAATATTATATAGGTTTTGAGTAGTATAATATGATAAACATGTGCATTTATTATAATGTATACAACATGTGTATTATAATTATAGGGAGGGAACTCTGAAACCATTAAAGAATTTGCTCTAATCATTTCCACCTTGCATAGAACCTTACAACAAGAGACCTTCTTTGGGCTGTAATGTGTAGGGGCGGGGGGCAGTTAATAATGAAAGGAAAAGGGCTGTGCCCACCTTGGGTCGACCCTGGGGAAGTGAGGAATGAGTCACTACAGAGAGAACAGTGGGGGCAGGCAATTCTGCCGAAGCAAAAAAAAGAAAAAAAATTACAAATATTTACTGAGCACTTACTACATGGCGAGCCCTGTGCGAAGTGGTTACAAGTTGAACTTCCTGACTCTCCACAACGATTCTAGAAGGTAGGACTGATCATTTCCCCCTATGTCATGGGTGGGGACACTGAGTAACAAGGAGTTACTTTTCTTGTCCAAGGTCACACAATAGGTCCTTGGAGGCCATTTGATTCTGGCGGCTGTATTCTCAACCCCGACCTCAGACTGCCCCCTTCTCATGGCCAGAAGTCACTAAGAACCATCAAATTTCTGGGGAACTCAGAGACACTCATGGCCAGAAGTCACTAAGAACCATCAAATTTCTGGGGAACTCAGAGACACCACAGGGTGGTGTGGGAGTTCGGGCACAGCCCAGACAACTGCAGAAATGTCAATCCATCACACGCGTTTTGTGACAGCTGCCTGAGATACGACTCAATCTTTCGAGCAAAGAGTTCATCTCGGTATTCGTTGAAACCATATTCCTGTTGCCCTGTTGAAGAGGAACACAGAACAGCTTCCAACGCCACCTACGGTCCCACAAAGCCTTTTTAAAATCTAAAAAAAATTTTTTTAAAAGGAAATATTTGTCTACAGGGGGGAAAAGGGCCTCTCTAATGAAGCCATTAAGTCTCAACAAGACAGAGCTCATTGTGGTTTCAAGTTCATTTAAAAATGCAAAGAGAATGCAGAGCTCAGCTGGGGTGGTAAATCAGTCCATCTCTGTGGGCGTCTCAAGTTTTGAGTTTCCTTAAACTGCACATGCGGTTTTCAAGCATTGCAGTGTTTGGGCTGTTGTCCCTGCGTGCGGCAGCAACGAGGACGGCTCTGCTCTGCCTTTTTGGCGAATCAAAACGCAGGCCCAGCAATGCCTTTTGATGGAATCGCACCTCCCGGATGCCCATGTTATGAACCCTATGGGTGGGGGAAAAAATACAGCTTTTTGGGGGGCTTCCTTTGGGGGTTTGAAGGGGCTGGAATAGTTTAATATTTTCTGTTGCAGTTTTTGTGCATGGGCCTTCCTGCCAGCTCCAAGGCAGGGAGAGGGGGCTCAGGGGTTTGGGGAAGTTTTTGGAATGTAAATTTAGGACTTTTTTTTTTAAAAAAAGGCACGCACAGCTTCTGATACATTTGGAACTAGACTTAACGTCCCCATGCCTTGTGCCGGTTCTCATTTCTCGGAGCCTGTTTCTCGGTCTGCTGTCCCTTGTCCTGTCCTTCCCCGTGTGTGTCCCTCTGTCCCCGCAACACGACACGCGCACAGACTTGAACGCCCTCCGGCGCTCCTCCGAGAACTGTGAAGTCCCTGTCCCCCCAGTGTGGCCCAAAACCAAATCAGCCCACGTGTCTAAAAAACTGTTGCTCTTCCTCCCCCGCATCTCCGGACTCCAATCGTTTCCGGAGACAATGGCTTTGTTTTCCTTCGCTCCTGTGACGGAAAATGTTTTAAAGGACAGTTTTACAGCAGGCTTCTGGTTCTGCGAGCAGTCAACTCCAGTCGTGACTTTCTTTTTCTCGATTGGTTGTTGAAACATTTCAAAAAACCAGTATTCAAGCTGTGGTCTTTTCAAACGTATCTTCTGCACGTAAGTCACACATTTCAAGAAAGTATTTTCAAGACAAAAAAAAAAAAGAGAAAGAAAGAAAACCTGCAGGCCTGGGTTGGAAAATGATTATTTCATAAGGTGCCTGCGGTTGGATGGGGACATCGCCAGGAGCAGAAGGCACTTGAAGGTGTCCAGCTACTTATTGTCACTAGCACAGTGGCCGTGCACTTGGAAATGAGCTCTGAGTTCGCCCCAGCCACCTTCTTGAGGAGGGTGTGGTTTCCAATAATTACATTGCTGCTATTTTGAGTAATGAGAGAGTAGGGTTCTTGCACAGCAAGAGGTAGATTTTACTGGGTTCATTTAAATTTTATGGAAATGAGTATTTATTAGTTCACATCCACTGAAGCCCATCTCGAAGACTTGCCTTTCTTAGTCCACGGCTCACTGAGATTAAAGGATGGTGTCTATAAAGTATTCATCTCCTTACTCCTTGCTTGAGAGTATGGGACTGTCTCCATTTCATGGCCAGGGGGACTGACGTTTTCCTGGGGCCTAGTCCCAGAGGAGTGTGAAGGCGGTTCGAGAAACGCCCCGAGAATCCGTGTTCCCACCCAGCACCCATGTATGCGGGAAAGACAATCGCTTCGCAGTTCAGGCAACAAAGAATTTATTTTCAGGGATCGTGTTTCCCACAGGGCGATAGAATGAGACAGAAAAGAAATCCATCTCATTATGCTTTTGCATTTTGCAAAGAATAATAATGAGTCACTCAAAAGGTCCTAGGAAACTAGAATTTATAAAAACAAAATGTATCTCCGAACTATTCCCGGATTCTCACCGAGTATTTTGCAAGGCCGTCTCCCGGCATTCCCCACGCAATGTTCCCCGAAGCTTTGCCGAAAACCAAGGGCAGGGGTTCTCCGGGGGTGGGGGTGGGGTCCCTGCTGTCCTCCCGACCCTCCCGGAGGTTCGCAAATCAAAGAGATGGCTGAAACCCGGCTCCGTCACCTGCCTCCTGCAGAATGGCAGGTAAACAGAAAAATCTCGGCTGGCTTGGAGAGCGAGCCAACACGCCTCAATTGCAAACGCAAAAAAAAAAAAATTAGCCGACACCAACCAATCTGCTCCCCAACACCATTTGCCAGCACGGAATCGCTATGGTAACTGAACTCTCCGTGGCCTCCCTGGGTATTCAACTAGTGAATTTCCCCCCCTTTTCCTTTTCAAGGAAAGTTCTCAAAACTGATTTAAATATTATGATATTCTCATCTCCGAGAGCTAAATGGGAGATGTGCTCGTGTTGGCTGGGGTGCCTTTTAAAACATATACTTTTCTTCCCTCAATGGCATTGCCACAAAGGTGAATTTTCTCCTAATAGAAGGTTCCTTTTAAAAAAAAAATCTGAAAGTTGGGGGTTGAAAGTGGCGGTGTGCTTTTAGGGATGATGATATTAAAGTTGCCTAGCAACTAAGTAACGATAAAAAGGGAAGGGGCACCCATCGAAGAGAGCATCGCTTATTTGCAGGCGCTTATCTGTTGTTCCTCAGGTGGCACTGCTTTTCCTTTTGCAGTCTGGTTTCTGTGGCATCTGGTTAAGGTGGTCTGCACGTATCATAGTCAGGGTTGAGTTGCCTTTGGAGGGTGGGCGGAGACTAACGTTTATGGAGATGTACCGCATCCTGAGAATATCATTACCAGGTTTTTGGTTTTCCTGGCGAACAAGCAGGGCAGGTATTTTTCCGTCCTCATTTTACAGTTGAAGACAAGAAGACTCAGGGGGGCAAGTGGCCTGCTCAAGGTCACACAGTCATGGAGAAAGACAAAAATTGGAACTTCGCTCTTGTTGATTTTGAGGTGTGTATTCTTTCTACCACATCCCATTGTTTCCAAGGCATGTCATTTTCACTTTTAGACATCACTGTTACGGTTTCTCCACACACACACACACACACACACACACACACACACAAAATGAACTAAAGGGAGAAAAATGGCCAACCCTGACCCCTTCTCTCCTCCCTCCCTTCCTCAAAATTTCCAGAGGCCTAGCTGAAGCTCTAGGGTTTCAGCATTGAGACTCCCAGAAGCGAAATTAGAGTATTTGACCAATTGGTGGTGTTGATGGATGTGCTGAGCTGATCGGACCAGTCACCTTCTCTCACTTGCTCACCACAAGTTTACAAACACAGGCAGGTGCCGATCATTTTAAAAGAAAGAGAAGATGGGGAAAAGGAATGTGTACCCTATGTATTAAAGATCACAGCTGTTATGTTCCAGATTCAGAGAGAGAGAAGAAAGACGCAAACGCAAACACTTCCAATCTTTGGTCGAGAAAACGTCTTGCAGGCGAGTACCGAAAGCTGCCTCTCCCCAGGAGTTCCGGCCACGGCCATTCGGACGGGGAAACGGAAAGGAGCGGGAACAGAACTAGAGGTCCTGAGCGGTTTTATGGGACTTCTGACCTTAGAGGGCAGACGTGGGGGTGTAAGTGCTCTGGGGATTTCATACACCCTGGATTGGCACTCACTTAAAGGCCTCCTGAATACATCCCGAAATTTGACGTCTGCCGTGTTCTCCCGCCACCAACCCCGCCCCTAAAGGTACCCGCAGAACCAGCCAAAGGGTGAGACAGTCCGTGCAAGTGGCTGAAACGGGCAGTGGGGGCGCGCTGGGGGCCGAGTGCCACGAGAACCTGAAAACTGCCATCTCTGTTGTTGGGGGGAAGAAACACTTTATTCGCAAGTGTTTTTGGCTTGTCTCTGCGGAATGGCTCGGTGACAGCGAATCCTTCCTTGGCAGAGAATTAGCCGAACAGCACGGGGGGAAATAAAGAAGATAAACCCTGGAGAGGAAAACGCGAGTGAGCTTTATTTGTTTAAATCGTATTTTATTTTCCTCGGTGAGATTCAGTTTTCAAGAGCAAAAATATGTGCCCACGACAGGCGACGGGCCATCCTCTGATGGACTCTGTGTGATGTTTAGAAGTCGCTGTCTTCGGGAATCTGGGGATTTGGGTGCAAAATGAATCGCCCAAGTAAAAACTCCCCAATTCTGTAGTCGCCTAATTAAATGCTTACATGTTTTACCAGCAAATGAGGGCGGGCGACCAAAATTCCAAGTTGCAGGACTGAGAGGTTGCTTGCTGAGCCGCGCCAGAGGCGAATGACCACTTCTTTGTTGGGCTCCATGCATCCAGTGACACCGTACTGACTGATTACCCAGCAATCGGGAGGGTTATGAAAGCAGGATGGGGTTGGGCCGAGGTGGTGACTAAGTTGGTTAGACTCAGAATTAAAAACAAACCAAAACAAGATGACGGCATGAGTGACACCAGGACCCCAAAATATAGAGCACTGATGCATTAAAATAATACACGTTTTTGCCCCGGCTGGTGTGGCTCAGTGGACTGAGAACCAGATTGTGAACCAAAGGGTCACCGGTTCGATTCCCAGTCAGGGCACAGGCCTGGGTTGTGGGCCAGGTCCCCAGTAGGGGGTGTGAAAGAGGCAACCACACACTGATGTTTCTCTCTCTCTCTTTCTCCCTCCCCTCCCCTCTCTCTAAAAATAAATAAAATCTTTAAAATAATACACATTTTTAAGTGTTTTAAGTGTATTAAGAGCACAACAAGGGGAGAAGCATTTACCTGTTTTATAATAAAATACGTTTTTTAAGGATTCAGACTGACGGTATTTGTGTGAAATGTATTTTTATGTGAGATTTATTTATTATAATTATGTGGGACTCAGCATATCATGTGGTGAGCTGGTGATGAGTCATTATAATTTTAGGGGAAAATAGCATTTCAAGCTATTTTTTGTCAAATCTTGGGGGAGGAGAAATCTGCATTATCTGATTAATGATCTGATTAGCTGCCCCAATTTTTACTTGACCTTGTGTTAGTGTTACTCTTCCAAACTGTGTTCGAACACTCAGCTCTGTCATCAGGCGGGGTGTGGCTCTTCTCCTCTGTGGAGCAGATGGGGTAGAGCAAACTATCCATCATCTCTGAGTTGGGGGTTTGCCCAGAAATAAGATGGTTCCCAGGCTCCAAGCTCCCCCGCCCACCCTGGGACGGAGTCGCCGTTGACTTGCTGGGTTGTGCAACATGCAGGGGCTGGGAGACTCTCCGAGTCTATTTACGAGCCAGAAAATGACTCCCACAAACCCTTTTGGGACAGACAGGCTCACATCCTGACAGGTACTTCATGCTTTATGGGAGCAGTTCTCAAGAATGAGACAAAAGTAAGTTTTGGATAGGCATCAGGTGTATTGCAAGTCATCTGTGACCTACCCTTCCTGAGGACTTATTTGGCTTCACAGAGAGAGACTAGATTCTAAGCTGCCCTTTGCTCTGGTCTCTTCCCTCAGTAGCATCCTTCCAAGGGGTAGACCAGATGGCTCCATGCCTGGGCTCAGGCCTCTCCAGTGACTTTGCTGGGCCTTCTCTGCAGCTACAACGGTCTCTGCCCTCCGCCCCTCTCTCCAGCCACATCCTCCCCACTCTCCGTGTTCACAGACAAGCCAAGCCCTTCCATGTATCAGAGACTTGCTTTTGCCTTTGCCTGAAACGTTTTTTCCCCAGATCTCCCCGGCCAGTCCTTTCTAACCATTTATGTCTCAGGAAAAGGCCACCTCTTCAGAGGCAGGCTTCCCCAGTGACCCTGTCGAAATAGCCTGCCCACCTGGCTCGCACCCCAGCTCAGCCCGATGCCCCTCCCAGCAGCACTCGGGAAGTGACTTTGTGCGTGCTTGTTTCCTTGCTGGTCATCTGCCCCTTCCTCAGGCACGGAAGGGCCCCACGGGCTTAGCTCATTCACCGCTGGCACCCTCGCGCACGGCAGGGTGCCTGGCGCGTGTGTGTGGTGGGCTTCCCGTGACTATGTGTCTGAATGCGTGAGTGCTCCTCCGCTCAGGAGACGAAGGGTGAGCTTATACATTTGGGGCTGCGAAGAGGATGGAGAAACAGAGCCCCGTCCATGTAAGAGGCCCCTTTCCGGCTGCCTTGTCTCTCGTGCGTGCCCGACAGGGAGGGAGAAGGCAACACCGAGCTTCAGGGTTTTGTACAGTGTCATAGGCAGTGATACAGGTGAGAGGCCGTTACAGGTGACCCAGGGCTGAGGGCTGTTCCCGGGGGTCCCCTGACAGCTACAGGCCACGGTGATTTGGTGTCTGCAGCATGTCAGGCGTGGACCTAATTACAACGTTTAACCCTCACAAACAGCCTCAGGAAGTAGGTACTCCCACTGTGTCCATTCAACGGGAGTGTCAGCGGGAGCTCGGACACTTAAGTCTTTCTCCAGGGCATGCAGTTCATAAGCGCCAGCATCTGGGTTCAAACTGAGTTATTCCACATGCTACCTCCTGACGACGACCTGCCCAGGATTACAGGGGTGGACCACATCAGGACGACATGGTGTCTCTCATTGGATGAACGGTTCTGAATTTGAGGTTTTATTATACAGTGAATTTATTCCCTAACGTCATTCCTCTTGCTATTCCTTAAAGTATATAAAAGTCTATTGTCATGGAAAGAGATGATAAGAGAGAGGTAACTCTTGAGATAAGGTGACATACACTGCGGGTGCGGCCGGATCGTGAGGGATCCTGGGACAGGCTGCTCCGGCGGGGGTGGGGGTTGCAAATGCCGTGCAATTTTCTCTGTCTTGGGGGGAATGGATTGGGAATCAAAGACCCCGGATTTGCTTTGAGCAAATCGTCTCCCTCTCTGTGCTTCGTTCTTCTCATCCGTCTGACAAGCAGACTCTGGAGCTGGGGTCCCCGGACCTGCAGAAATCCCCAAACTTGGTTTCACCTCAGTACCTTGCCTTGGGGAAAATATCCGAAGCTTACGTGAAAACTTGAGTAACTACGCAACACTTTCAACTGCCTTCAACAGGGAAAAGATAAGAATAGAACTCTAACCTTAACCTTGGATGAAGAATATAAAGGAGTTCCTAGGAAGATGGCTGTGACCCCAGACCAAGGAAGAACGGAACAAACTCGAATTATGGTCAGGGGCGCAGATATTTCAGAGCATGAGTTTTCAAGACAGAGGGCTCGGGAAAGAAAGGTTGGAGACGAGACACCCTGGCATGCGCCAGCCAGCTGGCCGGGCTGTTTTAAACAGTACTTTTACCATCCTGGGGTGCTGGTGGATGTGGGAAATACCAAAGTGCTTAATTAAAAGGCGTTTAATTCTTAAATATTGGAAACTGCAGGCGTATCACGTGCTGCAGGGTAGAGAGCAACCTTTTAATAATAGAACTTTATGGCAACTAAACTACATGATCACACTCCTCTGCTAACAACCACTGACGTGTGATCTCCTGCGTGAGTCGGGAGGTGGGCTGCTCAGCACGGCGGCGCCCAGAGCAAACGTCAGGCTCCTCCATGGGAGAGCGGCCTCTCGATGTCGGAGGAGACGCGAACCCAGCCCTAGATCTGAAACACTGGTAATGAAAGCATACCATTAAAAAAAACAAACTCCAAAAACTGGAGAAGGAACATCTGGAGAATGAGAACTAGCTGGAGAGAAGGAACAGTCCCGAGGAGGAAGAGCTGTCAAGAACTCAGAGTTTTCCGAGGTCGTCACAGAGCAGGGTGGTAATGGATCCGTCAGCCTCGTCCTAGCTGAAGCGTGGGGGGTGCCCACGTGGGCAGCCTCCAGGAGGTCCGTGGGCCGGGCAGGGAAACAGAACCATGGAGTGAGAGATGGCTCTGTTTTAGATTTCCTGCTCACCCCCACAGAGAAAGCCTCAGTTCAAGTCTCAAGCTCAAGGATCTAACCTCACTAACACTTCCTAACCTCTGCCACAACAAAGAGAGGGCAGGTCACA
Organism: Phyllostomus hastatus; assembly: GCF_019186645.2. NCBI lineage: Eukaryota > Metazoa > Chordata > Mammalia > Chiroptera > Phyllostomidae > Phyllostomus > Phyllostomus hastatus. The sequence continues at coordinate 5,826,576 of NW_025333664.1, forward strand.
GATTCAAGACTTGGGCAGGCAGCAGGGTGTGACCAGATGGAAGACCACCGTCTAGCTGTCACTGCATGTCTTGTCTGTCTGTCTGTCTGTATCTATCTATCATCTATCTATCATCTTTTCTATCTTTTATCTATCTATCTATCTATCTATCTATCCATCTCTCTAATCTATCTTCTGCTCTTTTTTGGTGAGTCATACTGATTTTCCATACAAGCTGGTGATGAATTAAATTTCCTCTTTCATAAAAGTGTTATGACCAATAAATAGTAGCACAGGGGCGTGCAGATACGGCAAAAAGTGTGAATTTCACTTGGGTGAAATTTGAGAAACACTGCTTTATGATGAGAATAGCTAACCTTTTCAATTTTTTAGTATCAGCCAGGACATATTCTAAACCCTTTATATACAAAGTGGTGGGGGTGGGAAGTAGGTTTTGGGTTGTGTGTATGTGAAACATGGAGTTTATTCTTGTATTATTATTTATAAATGACCGTATCGTTCTCCACAGGAACAACTGTGACCTGCTTCTGCCCACCCCTAGAGGTATGAACTTGTTCACTGTCCTTAACTGCCCCTTGTGCTGGGTCCTATTAGTCTCCATGTTTCCACAGGAAAAACTAAGAGGCAGAGAGTGTAACTAGTTTACCCAGAATTCACGCCTCACAGGCTGCAGGGTGGAGATTCGAACCGGAGGATTGGGGCCCACACAGCACACGCCCATAATTGCTGTGCTGTCTTGCAGGCCAGAGGCCTGGGTGTTGCCTGCGACTGGAAATGACCTGTGACCATTAGGGTCAGCCTACGGATTTGGGTTAGTGACGTATCAGTCAAGCATGTCTGTTTGTAAGGGGAGGGCGTGGGGATGAAACCAAAACCTAATGACTCAGCAGAAATGTGCTGCACGGAAAAGAGCAAGATGCATTCCCTCAATATCGTGCTCTTGAAGGCTGAGCAAAGAATCTTGCGCATCTAAGAGAACGATCCTTTGGAGCCTCAAGCCATGGAGAAGATTGGTGTGTGTGTGTGTGTGTGTGTGTGTGTGTGTGTGTGTGTGTGTTTTAAAGATTTATCTATTTATTTTTAGAGAGAGGGGAAGGGCAGAAGAAGGAGATGGAGAGAAACATCCATTGGTTGCCTCTCGTGCGCCCCCTACTGGAAACCTGGCCTGCAACTCAGGCATGTGCCCTGACTGGGACTCAAACTGGTGACCTTTCGATGTGCAGGCCGGCGCTCAATCTGCTGAGCCACACCCGCCAGGGCACGACGGTGTCTTTGTGCCACACAAGTAGCGTTGGTGCAGGGAGGCTCTTCCCCTGCAAGTCATGGTGGAAAGCCTGCTTTTCGAAGGGAACATTGAGGAGTAAGAGCTAACCACAGGGATAATAGAGGATTCCTCACAAGAAGGATTGGAGGGTTGAGGGGACACAAGATGAAAAGGACTGACACTGAAATGACTCACAGAGCCTCTCGGTGGACTGAGTTTGCTCTGCGCTGGGGAGTTTCCGAACCCTCTCAGTGAAGCGGCTCCTGAATGAGACTCAGACTCCAGAACCCAGGGGAGCCGGAGGCTCAGGAAAAGACGGAGGCCCAGGAAGCAAGAAGCAGGACTCGGTCACATCAAGTTCACTGTCTGGGTTTTGGCTCGACTTGAATAAAAGACTCTTTTTCTTCATAAATGGGTACCTTTGCAAAGCAGCTGATGTAGATGGTTTCACTTGCTCTTTACAATAATCCTATGGAAGAGGCAGGGAGGTATTTTATGACTACGTTTGAGATAAGGAAACCGAGGCACGAGGCAGGAACCCGCCTAACGGAATCCCAGCTAGGAGCGACACTGAGCAACAGCTTGCCACACGAGTGCTAGACTCAGGGCTAAGGGCTCGGCCGCGTTTTGTCACAGATCCTTCTATGAGCCTTGGAGGGAGGGGCCTGCCTCTGCCCAGCCTCTGTGGTTGGAGAAAGTAAGCGACTTGCTTGCACACTCGTGTGCAAGAGCCGGCTCCTCCCTGTGTTGGGAGCTCACGAGAGTCCACTGCGCACCTGTCTTCTCACAGTGGGATGACTTACACTGCAGAAGTCGCTGAATGCTGCAAATCGGGGCTCGGTTTTCCCCACACAGCCGGCTGTTAGACGTCTACCAGACGTCCCCGGGCACGTACCTGGTGCCTGGCGGAGCGGACTCAGAACCAGGCGGTCCAGTTCCGGACTCTTCCCACACACCTGTCAATACTTCTGAGCAACACCTGCAAGGTGCAGCGTCCGAAGTCTGCCCCAGAGGCCTCATGGGTTAACTTACATGGAAAAGTATAGCAATGCCATAGAGACGAAAACATTCACAGAATTGGTGCTAAAGAGCATGAGCTTTGTGCTGGGTGGGCGTGGATTTCAGGCCCTTGGCCTCCTTTTCAATGGGGATTCTTGGCTCATCCGAACCACCTGCCTGCTTTATGGAAGGACTGACTGTGAGGGGACCAGGGATGGGAGTGAGTCGGGAACCAGGGCTTTCCCTGGTTCCACGTCCGTGAGGGGACAATAAGGAGGGTGTAGTGACAGAGGCATGCGGCTTTGATTCCAGCTCTGACCCTCAGTAGCAGCGCGACCCTGGCCAAGTGACGGGAGGCCTCAGTCTGAATGTGGAGACGAAGACCAGGGGGGTGTTGAGGACAGTCAACGAGCTACTGCTGCAGAACCTTCGCCGCCGCAAACGCCCGATAAGCTACTGTTCTGGGCGGTGCGGCGACTCCCATTATTGCACACGCAGTGGGGATGGCGAACCCCGGAGAGAGACGGGCGGAAGAGTGGTTAGTGGTCGGGGGTGGAATTCAGACAGACATCGGCGGGAGCGCTGGGGAGACCAGAGGCAGTCCCCCACGACTGCTTGGCTGCTGGGTTCAGAAATGCCCCACATTAACAGGCAGAAACGCTCTCGTTGCCAGAGTGGAAGTTTCAGGTGCAACCTGTTCCACGTGGAGCCCTCCTCCGTCCCCTACCAGCCTGTGCTTCGGGTTTCTCTTCACGCCCACCGCCCAGACCGAGGCCCCACAGCCTCGGTGACTGGCCCTTCTCACGACCCATGCCATTACATATGAGACCTTTCCTATCAGGGGTCAGGCATTCAGCGGCCGGTGGCCAAAGCTGTCCTTTCCTGCGGAAAATTTGAAAGTGCAGCCTGACAAAATTCCAAATCTGCTCCTTTTTTCTTAAAAAAAAAAAGCTATACAGACCACCTTTCTGGGATACATGCATTTCTCTTCAAAACTAAACAGCAGGTGTGCGCCACAGTGGCAGCCTCTCAGCACCCTGAGTAGAAGGAGCCTCGTCCCCGGGGGGAGTGGGAAGCTGCCGGCCCAGCATCTGGTGGGGCTCACAATAGCAGGTGTGCGCCCCGGGGCCGCCCAGCCAGCGGGCGCCCGGCTCTGGTTCCGAAGGCGACCCTGCGACCCTGCGACCCTGCGACCCTGCGAAGGAGGAGCAGGTGCGGGGCAGCCTCTGTCCCGACAAGGGACACCTGCGTGCTCTCTTCGGTGGCAGCACTGCCCCAGCTTCTGGGGGGAGAGCCCGCTGTCCTGCCCGGGGCCGGGGGACATGGCCCGCGTGCAACGCTGGTGTGGGCAGGCCTGCCTGGGATGGGCCCCTGCCGCCTGGAGCAGGGGCCCCACCATCTGGACCTCTGGGGGACCCCAGGAAGCACAAAATAAATAACATTAATCTTTGTGCCGGTGACGATTCTGGGACGTACGCCTGAGAATCCTGGTTGTTCTTCACATTCCAGACTGGTGTGCTCAGGGCCAGCCGGCTTCCCTCACCATGGACCAACATTTCCTTCAACTTCCAAGTTCTTGGGGGCACGTGGCCATGTGGCTTTCTCCCACTACCCCTCCCCTCACCAAGCATCAACCACACAGGGCAAGGGGCGCCAGACTCTTCCTGTAAAGGGCAGGACGGAGACTAGTTTAGGTTTTGCAGGCCACGCAGTCTCTGTCGCCATCACTCCACACTGCCCCCTTAGCGGGAAAGCAGCCACAGGCAACACGTAGACAGACGCCGAGGCTGTGTTCCAATAAAACTTTATTTACAGACACAGGCAGTGGGCTGGGCTTCCCAAGGCCTGACCAAAGGTAGAGCTCTGGAGAGAGGACGGGACCATAGCACTGGCCTTGGCTTTGACGCGGCTGCCTGTGTTATCTCAGACACGGACCCTCGCCTGTCTGTGCCCATCTGCGTGGACCGATGATGGTGGAACCCCGACTGCTGGTGTCCCCTCTCTCTCGGATGGGGGAAGAGACCCGCTGAGGGGACACATCTCGGAGAGCTTTGAATACAGCGAAACCGCCTGAAAAGTGTGGAACAGATGATCACAATGATATTTTCATCCCCCAGCAAACAGGGAACTGGACCCGAGGAGGGTCTGGGACCTTCACCTCTGGCTCTCCGTGTCCTAGCACATGGCATTTCACCCGCAGACGCTTTGTAAGTGATGGTTGCATGGACAGATCATTTCTCTCCGGATTTAGAGGACTTTTATCTGAGGGGTAGATGCCAGCTAACGTCTGAATAATCATAAACAAGCCCAAATGAGCGGCTGAGCATGCACAGCATCAGCCTGGAATACTGGGGCCCCAGACTTAAATGCTGAAGGAGGTGACGCAAGGAATTGAGGTGAACAGCGCGGTTCGGGATCAGGCAGTAGGGAGAGGCGGGGACTGCGGTAAAATAAAGGGAGCGTATCCTGTCTGAAGGGCGTGTTTCTTTGCTCCAACTGATTCCACGTGGGAACGTGGGGCTATGATGGACCGTTTTTCCGATTTTTAAAGAGAAACCAAAAATCTGAATTTTCCAGCGAATTTCTCTGATTTTTAAACTTTGGCAACAATTCCTCCAAACTTAAAAAAAAAATGCTGCCCCTCACTCACAGGCCATTTGTAACTCCTCGGGAACTTTCTAGAAGAGACCATTGAAAGTTATCATTGAAAAAATAGCAATGCAGAAAATGCTTAGATTTCATCGCCTTTTGATTCCCTGGTTATAATGAATGGTCTTTGTCAGCCGTCGCAGGGTTTTCAGTCATTCTGATTTTCAGCGATTCTTTGATCGTGATAGTGCCGCTCGTATGACTGATCCGCGGTACGTTCCAGCTCCCCAGGTATCCGCAGAGTGTCCTGCTTTAATTTATTCACGGCTCAGCTAAGATGTCTCCCCCCAGCCCAACAAACCTCCCTCCGCACGCAGCCTGTCTAAAATAGCTCTCCCTTCCCTTTTCTTCTAATCCACCAGCGTGCAACATCCAGCAGCACCCCTCACCCACGGATGTGTTCCAAGGTCCCCACTGCCCGCCGGAAGCCATGGGTAGTACCGAACCCTATGTATATATGTAGTTTTTTCCTATACGTACATTCCTATGATCAAGTTTCACTTATAAAGGAGATTGGCAATAATAATTAATAATAAGTGGAGCAATGATAATAATATACTGTAATAAAAGTTACGTGAATGCGGTCTCTCTTTCTCGAAATATCTGCTGTCCTCAGCATCTGTCTTCCTCCTCAGCTGACGTGACCTAAGGCGACGCTTATGTGAGGAGACGAACCGAGCGGAATGACGAGGCACAGTGACGTAGTGCCAGGCTATTGCTGACCGTGACACTATGTCAGAAGGGGGGTCACCTGCTCCAGGTGGTCCTGGATCACTGGGCCACGGGCACGTCACTGTCTGGAAGGCAGGAGCGGACGACATTTCCCAGGGGACATTGCCTATTTTGGGGCTGCAGCTGACTGCGGGTGGCTGAAACCGCAGAGAGCAGAGCCGTGATACGGGGTGTCCCAGGTCATGTTTTTAGTTGTTTGTGACCTGCCCCCCCTCCCCAAGATGTTGGCTCCTTGGGAGCAGGGAAGTTGTCTTATTCCATGCTGCATTCCCAGGGCCTGCCCCAGGGCCTGGCGACAGTAGGCGCATAATACGTGCGTTGAATGACTAAGTGAGGACTGTGTCGAATTGATCCCTGTTGATGAGAGAGCAATGTGACTCCCTAAGAATGTGGGAAAACATAAAGATGAGAAAAACAGGTTTCTGTGAACAGAAACCTTTGCATCCATGTCAGTCCAAACCACATTGACCGGTAACTTGCTTTTGACATTGGGGAAAATCACAGATCTGTCCCGATTTTTTTTTTTTTAAATCATGTTTAAGACTGAACAGTTTTCTGTGGGCAGCCTCCCAGTAACGGCTGAGAAGTTCATGACGACAACAGAGAAGTGCATTTGAAGGGGACAGATGAGAAGAGGCTCTAACAAGAAGGCAGAGGAGCTGAAGGAGCTTCTCACAGAACCGAAAGATTTCCCATTTGGAAATACACTGGGAGGAAAAAGAGCTGGAAGTCATTAGAAGTTTTAATGGCGCAAGCTGACCCGTTCAGGTAAAGTAAGAAGAATACTGCCCGAATACGTGATTTCTACTTTCATCTACCATGGACTTCGTCTGTGGTCGAGGTGGCGTTAGCACGTGGACATCGTTTTAGCAGGGACAGAAATCCAAAACACCGCCACCCCGGCCGCTTGCTCTGCAGTGCTGCCTAAGCGTCTCGCCGGTCTTCGTCTGGAAGCAAGTGTCCGCGCCTTTCAGACAAGCGGACACACTCTCTCCCGTGGGGTGTCGGACAGGGAGCAACACGGCTCACTCTCCGAGCGGCACGAGGCTCTGTTTCACTTTTCTGAATCCGTGACGGCTCTTAGGATTCACATGCTACGTATATTCCCCGTGCGTGGCTCTCACCCTTTAATCCCCCACATCTCAACTATCACTCTTGGAGAGTAGGCCAGCACACACGTGTCCACGCCCACCCGTCGTGGGCCAGCCCCCGAGCTGTGTTCTGACACACACGGTGTCTGTGCTGGCGGAGAGCACGGTCAAGGGAAAGACCGGGAAGAGAACAGGTAATTCAAGAATGGACGAGTCCAGAGTAGACCTTTATAATCGACAAGTAGAAAGGCGCCATGCAATTTTTCAATATGTATAAGCTCGTAACGTTATTTTCCCAATTTTGGTCTAATTGAGTGTGCTAAATAAATGCTTATTAATGAGGTAAAGAAAGAGTTGTTTCTCATCAATCTAAATGAACCTACATACCCCAATGTTCACAGCAGAACAATTTACAATAGACAAGTGCTGGAAGCAACCTAAGTGCCCATCAGGAAATGAGTGGATCAAAAAACTGTGGTACATTTACACGATGGAATATTACGCAGCAGAGAGAAAGAAGGAGCTCCTACCCTTTGCGACAGCATGGATGGAGCTGGAGAGCATTGTGCTAAGTGAAATAAGCCAGGCGGTGAGGGACAAATACCATATGATCTCACCTTTAACTGGAACCTGATCAACAAAAGAAAAAAGCCAGCAAAATATCACCAGAGGCATTGAAATGAAGAACAATCTGACAGTAACCAGAGGGGAGGGGGGAGGGGATGAGGAGGGATGGGGGAGGGGTTTTCAGGAGCAACTATAAAGGACACGTGGACAAAACCAAAGGCCGGGGTGGAAGCAAGGGAGGGAGGTGGGTTTGGTTGGGGTGAGGGGGTGGTGGTGGGTAAACGCAGACAACTGTAATTGAACAACAATAAAATAATTTAAAAAAAAAAGAAAGAAAGAGTTGTTTCTTACTGGCAAAGCTGAGTGCCTGTCAGTGCCTGGGCTCGCGTCATGACATTCAGGCCCAGGAGCTGCAATTGTGCCTTTGCTTCTTGTCCTTGTCCCCTAGGTCATGACTCCCTCGAGGGAGGGATGGCGTGTGCTCTCATTAGCGCCCTCGGTGGGCAGCCGGGGGTCTGGCGCCCAATCGTCAATTCATCAGTGTCGCGTTTGTGAATGCACTTGTGCAGGACAAGAGGCCCTGCCAGCACCAGCCTGAGAGAAGCTAGCCACGCCCACCCTCGGACAAAGAAAATACAGAGGTGGGAAAAAAAAGAAGAAACTACAAAGGCGATGCCTCATTCAAAATATGGGTGGATTTCCATGCCCTAAGTGGGGAAGTCAGCCCGGAAAACGTCTCAGAGAGGACGGGAGGAGCCTCGAGAGCCCCTTCCCTTCTCAGGAACCCTGGCTTTTGCGTGGCCTTGCGCTTGGCTCTTCGCACTTCCCGTCCCCCCGTCCCTCCGTCCCTCCGTCCCCTGCTTGCCTCACAAAGCCGAGTGACAGAATTTTCTTTTAATTAGCGCGTTCATAAGAGCAACAATAATTCTAATCATTAATAAGCCGCTCACCCCACTTAGGAACGAACACGAATGGCAAGAAGTCAATGTTAATTCTAAAACCCGTGTAAACAAGAACCCAGGAAGGCCGGACCCAGTAGCCGCCGGGGGTTATGACTGGCAGAGAATGTGTTCTGCGGCGGAGCTAGGGAAGGGGCTGCTACCACAAACCGCCCCCGTATCTCCACTTAAACCTTTCCCCACGGAAATCAATGAACTATTGTGTCGTGATGTAAAAATAACATGTTTCCTCCCAATCCTATATACTCCATGAGGGAAGCGATCATGTCCCCGGGGCCCCCTGCGTCTGTGGTGGTCCTTGCACACGGTAGGTGTCCAACGCATCTGCGCTGGATGCGGGAATGAATCAAAGCCCCACGGGTGCTGGCAGGTGTCCTGTGAAAGATGCAGCAGCCTAGTGCTTCACAGTGTCGCTTCCCGGCGAGAGCTGGGCCCCAGCGCCACCTCTCCAATACTGAACTGGCCCCGTCTGAGGCCACGTGGGTCTGTGTGTTCGTTCAAGAATTTCTAAACTTTATTTTCATTTTGAGGAAAAAGGAATCCAATTACATCCTGGATTGTAGGGATAGCGAACTGGGCAGGAGCTCCGGTGCACGAAATCCACGTGCACATGGGCGTCCATTCTTGTGACCCACTGGGGGGCCCGTCCTCAGGGGGAAGGGCGACCCTTGGCTTTTTCATACGGTGTTTCTCTCTTTGTGGGGGGTCCATGCACTGTCTCAGTTCCTGCATTTGGGGGGCGGCTGCAGCTACCCCTTCCCCACTCAGCACGGCGACACCTGTAGGTCCGGGCGACACCCCGGGGCCACCCTCTGTCTCCCTTGCCCGCAACTCAGCTGAGCAGCGTCAGGACCCAGAGCCCGGGCGGCCTTTCGGCGCTGGCCTTCGCGGCGGGCTGGGATGTCTCCCGTCGTTTCCTCCGCTGCCTTTCATATCACCGAACTGAAGCCATCAGCCCTGTCAAGAGCGAGGGCCCCCGATGAAAGGCCAGTGCATTAAGACAGAGCATAATTGCCAGCTTCTGAGTTTCTGACATTAATCGTTTTACTGGAGAAAGACAGTGCAGCTCCCTCTCTGTCTTCCCCTCTCTCTGTCTTTCTTTTTTTACCAACACACAGGAACTGTGAGGGGTGGGGGGGCGGGGCGTTGGGGGGGGAAAATCCCCCACCACCAACAAGGTTAGCTAATTAAAAGTAATATGTTTTCCGATTTTTTTTTTGGTGGCAATTTGATAATACAAAACACTTAACTTGGGGGCCACAGGGGGAAACAAACTGAGACAGATAAAAAATGTTTTGTGTTCATCGGAGCACAGCTATGTTAATGCGTATTATCCCATTAACGCGCATCAACATCGGGAATCGGCTCACCAATGCAAGCAAGAAGCATACACTTATCATCATTTGATAACATGTTTAATGACAGATTGACGGGAGATTTGCAAATGTGAACTGGCATCAGTGTTGCTAACTTCAGCTTCTGCCGCCGCCTCTGCTATGCCAGCATATTTATGTGCATAATTTGATTTCTCAGCCACACTGTTAGTACATTTTTAATATTAACTATGCACGAACAGACAGCCGAACTTAAGTCGCACTGATGGCTGGAGTTCATTAGATGGAGAAGGATGGGCATGCCTGACTAAGATGGAGGTGGCAGTCCAGCCTCGCAGAGCGGCCCCGAACAGACGCCCTGCATTCTCGACAAGCCCCAGTGACACGCCGCGTGCTGTCGGAGGTGGCCAGGCTCTCTCTCGGGGGAAGGAAGAAGCGGGAGAGGAGGAGGAGGAGGAGGAGGGAGAGGAGGAGGAAGGAAGCCAGGGAGCCCTTGCCCTGGGGCATTCGGTGAGGGAGCTGACACAGAGCCCAGGGGATTTCTAGACACCTTTGTGTTTTCTCCACCACACCCTCACGCCCCCCAACTCATCGCGACTCCCCACTCAAGCCCCCTTGGCTTTGTACGGAGCGGGCAGTCACCAATGCCTGTTCATTCGTCATGAACCCACGGCAGGGGCAGCTGCCCACGAACACCCTCCCTAGGTGGGAACAGGGCTGGTCATGTCTCTCCTGGGGAAGCGTGTCGATCTGGGACCGAATGTTGTCCCCGTCACATAACATGGTGTGACCAACAGTGACGTCACCTTGCTACATGCCTTTTCTTCACCTTCGAAATGGGCGTAAGAATACCCCTTTGCTTTATAGTATCCCAAAGCTCACGTCAGCTGACAAAGGGAAGTGCTAAGCCCAGCGTCTGGCGCGTGGCAAGCCCTTGATATACATTCCTTGTTATTGTGTTATCTCTGCCTCTTTCTGGCCATCAAAAAAATTTACACGCCTGCGTCCCGGCCCTAGAATCAAGCCCATAGGGCAGGGGTGTCAAACTCATTTTTACCGGGGGCCCCATCAGCCTCGGAGTTGCCTTCAAAGGGCCGAAATAATTTTAGGACTGTGTAAGTGGAACTACCTCTTAACTGTCAAGGAGTTGAAATTGCATTCGGCCCTTGGAAAGCAACCGCGAGACTGACGGGGCCCCCGGTGAGGATGAGTTTGACACGCCGGCGATATGGGGTTAAATTAATTTCTGTGAACCTGGGGTACTTTTGTGAGATGGGGCTGTTCCCAGGGCCACATCTGGTGGGGTGGCAGGAGGGATAAAGGACATGGCGCGTGTAGATGGGGCCCGTGAGCTCACGCCTACGTCTGGATCTCTCCCTTCCCTGACCTGCTTCTCCACTCTCTGACCGGTTTCTCCCGGAAGCACATTCCCACGAAATCCCTTGCCCGGGAATCCCGATGTCTTTCTGGGGCTGCTCCCGGGATTCTCACCCAACACACTATCCTACCAGGTCAGGGGCCGGCAGAATGCAGCCCCTGGGCCAAACCTGGCCCTCGGACTCCTTTTATAAATAAAGTTTTATTGGAACTGAGCCATGCATGGTCCTTCACGTATCACCTACGGCTGCTTTTGCGGCATGATGGCAGGGCCAGGTGTTTGCAGCAGACGCTGCGTGACCCGCAGAGCGTCCCAGGTTCCCTGCCCGGGACTGCCGGCCAGCTCCCCCCCATGCTAGAGAAGGCTTCGAGCACGCCCGGTGGTCTCCTATCCCCCGGCCTTTGCCCAGTGCTGCTTCTGCCGGGAACTCTCAGTCTTTGGCCCAGTGGATGATCAGTGGCTTCGCATTTTTCAGACCTCGGCAAAAAGTCACGTCCTCAGAAAGGCCTTCTTGCCCGCCATCAGCCTTCCTTTTCCTGCCCCCTTGCCCCGCATTCCTAGCACTTACAGCGCCGGAACGACTGTGTTTCTTCACTGCCTGCTGTTCCTGCCACTGCCAGCAACCAGCACGTGAGCCCCACGAGGGGCAGAGACCTCCGGCTCGCTCGCTTCTGGGTGCCCGTGCCTGACCTCGCGCCTGTACGTGGTGCGTGTTCAAAAGTACCGTTGACTGAACCACGGAAAGGGAAGCCAAAGGCTTCCGTGGGCTGCGTTTATTCCATCTGGACCTAGAAACCGGGAGCTTCGTTTCCATGGGGGTGATTCGATCCCCATTTCGAATCCCCGCTCCCGAAGCGACGGGAACATACTCCACGCTCAGGCCAACGTGAGGGCCTACACGTTTATTGCCTCTGGTATTACTTTGCTTGTTTTGCCACATTATGTAACGGGAGGTCACTTGACGTCGCAAGCTGTAATTTTTGAATTTTACGATGTAAATTGACCTGCGTCAGGAACCTAGCTGCAAAAAGCCTTCCTGTCAGGGGTTGAGAAAAAGTTATGCTGTGTTAATGGTTCTAATTAATGCATTAATTTCACAAAGTTTTTCTTGAGGCCTCGACATGCACAGGGTCCGTGTCGGAGGTCTTCAGGGAACTTCCTGGGGAGGAAGGGCAGTCACGTGCGTGCGCGCACACACACAAACACACACACACACACACCCGAGTTCCCTTCCGCTCCCAGCAGCCCGAGCTGTCTTTAGACACGGCAAGTGGGTCAAGCCTTTCTCCCCCTTCAAACCCGCCGATGAACTCAGAACAATCTAGACTCGTCACCATGGCCCGCACAAGTGTGGGTCTGTGTTCAATAGTCCGAATTATTTCCCCCCCGAGCTCACAGAGCCCCATTCCCTCCACACGCCCAGTTCTCGCTGGCCATAGGGCCTTTGCACTCGCCGCCGTCCCTGTGTGAAATCCTCTCCTCGTGTATCTCAGAGCTGGTTCCCTCAGTCCTTTACGTCTCAGGCGTCACCTCTCAAAGGGTGCACCCCTTCGAGATGCTCATCTCCTGGAGCACCCCAAGGAGATGCACACCCTGGCTCCAGGCTCTTAGTACTTTAACTGTTTCCTTCAAGGGGTCTAAAATGATGTTTTTATTGCCTCGGCTTGGTGTGGCTCAGTGGACTGAGCACTAGATTGTGAACCAAGGGGTTGCTGGTTTGATTCCCAGTCAGGGCACATGCCTGGGTTGCAGGCCAGGTCTCTCAGTGGGGGGCAAGTGAAAGGCAACCTCACATTGATATTTCTTTCCCTCTCTTTCTCTTGCCTTTCTCCTCTCTCTAAAAATAAACAAAACCTTAAAAAAATAAAATGATATTTGTATTGTTTTCTTGTTTCCTGTCTTTTTCCTTCTATAAGATCTGTGAAGGAAAGGAAAATGCCATTCTGTTTACTACTGTATCCTTGGAGCCTAACACAGCACCAGGCACAAGAAAATGCACAAATAAGAACAATACCAGGTACTTATAAATGTAATAAAGGCAGGAGAACAGGGGGATAAGAAAGGCACCTTGGACAGCTGGATGGCTTTTGATCAGGGCTTGCTGAGCTGTGGCCCGTGGGCTGAACCTAGCCCACGGCCTGATTTCTTTTTTTTTAGGGCCCGCACATAAAGAATGTTTTTTATATTTTTAAATGGCTGAAAAAAGATTTTAGGAAGAATATTCTGGGACACATAACAATGATATGAAATTCAACTTTCAGTGTCCATCGATAAAGTTTTATTGGGGCATAGCCACCCCCATTCACTCACATGTCACCCGTGACTGCTGTCATGCCTCGGTCACAGACTGGGTAGTGGTGGCGGTGGCGGTGTGGACACAACCCTGAAAATAGCCATTATTTGGCCATTTATAGAAAATGCCCGGTAACGCCTGAGTTAGATTTTCAGGAAAGAGTCTTTGAAGAGGGAGATGTCTCAGCTGAGATTTAAATGATGAGAATGCTACTAGAAGGGTAAGGAAGACTGTATTTGAAGTCCCTGAGGTGAGTAAACAGACATGAAATGATAGCTCTCCTCATTAAGGAGCTTTGGATGTTGACTTTGAACCTGGCCGTTCCGAGCAGGGCAGTGAGTGGGGGTGGGAGCGTCTAACGGCGACCGCTGCACCGGTCCTTGCACGAGATGGCGTGGGCTCCCGCCCACCTTGCTGCCGTGGAGACACCCGTGGCGGGGGCTGAGGTGGGGAGAGCATGGGGGAGGTCCAGTCTAGGAAAGCTAATGATGAAGTGGAAAGTGGTGCACACGTGGGAGGAAGAGGAGGGCCCGGAGGTCCCAGGCTGGGCCATCCGGGGAACAGTGGGGACGCTCACGGTCATTTTAGATTCAGAAAAACTAGGAGATGTCAGAAGAGTGAAAAGATGGCCTAGGTGAAGACGGAACAAGAGGAATTGGATTTGGGGTCATTCCTCTTCTCCCCAAACACAGACAGATACCCCAACCCCTCTAGGCAGACCAGCGTCCGCCAGTAGCAAGGTGCTAACTCCATGTCCACGGCTCCCAGGAGTGTCTGTGTGACCCAGGTCCACCCTCCCAGCCACAGCCAATCAGACACGATCTCCATATTTGACTGGCACCGCCGAGAAACAAGGCCTCCCTTCTCCCACTGAAACCCCTGGGCGGGTACATGATGCATCCTGGAGCTGGTGCAGGAGAGCTCGCATTGGCCCGAAGATGAAGACAGAGCAGAGGAAACCTGAGCTGGAAGGCAAGGAAAGACCCAGTTCTGAGGACATAGACCTCTGAAACTACGACTCATCTGCGTGTGAAACCAACTGCGTCCTCGGACGGACTGATAACTTCCCGTTTTGCTAAATTAAGTTCGAGTTGGTTCGCAGTCAATGGTAAAGAAGAGATCTCGGTAAACACAATTTAGAGTTAACATGCTGAACAGCTTTACCTATTGCTTCCGGATGAATTTTATGCCCGTCTTTTCCGAGTTCAGGAAGGTACCGAGCCAAGTCAGAAAGGGACCTACCCTCTTGACCGCCAATCTGGGCTCTTCCTAGGAGACTCTTCCTGATACAGCGGGAACGCCCGAGATGCTGTGGTCTGTCTACGCCTTTAAGTCCGTTCCTGATCTCAGCAGAGCTGCACAAACTTGCAGGCCACCTCCCACTTTCCTACATTGGGGTCCTTCCCTCTTGTTTCCTCTGCACTTGAACTTCACGCAGCACAGAGCGTCAGGTCAAAGGCTGAATGAAAGCGAACCCAAGCGAACTTTCTGGAGTCCTTACAACGCGCCAGCTGCTGTGATGAAAGCAGTGGTCCCCAAAGTGTGGTCTCCGACCAACGCCGAGTTATCACCTGGGCCCCGGTTAGAAATTCCGAATCTCTGGCCCCACCCAAGGTGGGCTGGATCTGACACTCGGGGGTGGGGCTCAGCCCCCTGCGTTTGCACAATCCAGATGATTAGATACGCACTCAAGTTTGAGAACCTGGATTATTTCTTATATCGACGCCTGAGGGAGGACAATTCTGTAGATGAATACACTGTATCTTAGAGAGGTTAGGACAGTTGCTGCACCACCAGTGAGCGGTGGGATCCGGATTCAAGGCCACCCAGCCTGACCCACACACTCCCTGGTGGTCCCCAGCCAGGGTGGGCACTCGGCCACTCGGCCCCGAGTTCCCAAGCCCAGTCCCTGGCTCACGCCCCAGTGGCCTGGCGGAGACGCTACCTCTGAGCGACAGGTCCTGGGGCCTTTGTGCTGATGTCTGCTGTGTCAACCTCCAGAGAACTTTCCACTTGAAAACTATTTGCAGGCAGGAAAAATAAAAGGCAGCCACAGAGCAGAATCCCGGCTTCAGACAAACCTCAACTCAGGTCCCCTGGGGGCCTGGGGCTGCTCAGCCCACCCAGGAACTTGTGGCCATCAGCTTGGACCGCCCTCTCTCGGAGACCACCTGCCCCGTTCCGGGACCCCTGTCTCGTGCTGGGCATCTCTTCCCAGCTAACGCCGCATGGTTACAGACGCTGCTCGCTCGCGGTGATTTATAAGTGCCCGCTAGTGTTCAGTTCTAATCCCCCGTTTCAGATGCAAAAATGGCTCATCAGACTCCCCACAAGGGCCTCTCTACAATGATATGTAATTTAAAAATTAGCATGAGCACAGAGGAGAGTCCGCATTTTCGAACTAGGACACCCCCCCCCCGACGCGGAGGTGACAACCGGATGCGGTGAGCTCAAGGAACGAGGTGAGCGTCTAAGCAACCGTCGCCGCCCCACGTTGCCATGACTGCTGAGCTTCTCCTGCATCCTCCCGGGGCCCTGGCACTTGCTGAAGAGCAAGCCCACGGATGTGCATTTACATTAGGGTTTTCCCGATTGTTGAGGACTTTCTCTAATTCCTGACACGGACCTTTCTGATATAAACCATGCTGTCGGAAAGCAGGTAAAGCAGGAAAAAAAAATCAGTGCCTAGGAGGGGCCAATGACACCTGGACAGAAAGAGCAAAAATACAACAAACGAGCAAACAAACAAAACTTAGGGGGGTTGTTGTCTAGGGGACACGTGAGGCTGTGTTTACAGCGTCACTGGTTCTGTCTGGGTGGAGATGGCCTCAGAAGGCTTCGGACAGCAGAGTGTGGGACTTGTCCCCCTGCAGAGAAGGGCACAGCGACCATGAAGTGAGCAGGAAGAGCCAGGCAGGGAGAGAGAAGGTGAGCTTGTGCAGGAAGGGGAGCCGGGGCGGTGAGTTTGCACATGGAACCCTCCAGAGACTCGGGTGCGTGTGTCGGTTCAACCGCTCCCGGCCTTGTGACCAGTGGTCCCCTGCTCGGCTCCAGCATCAAGGGGTGACACTTATGGCTTGCGAATGTATTGACATTTGATAGATCCATCCACCTTCCTCTGATCAACAGAACTGGCTGCCACCAAATGGAATAATTACAGGAGATTTCAGCAGTCACGGGGATGCCAAAAAGGTCATTAAATCATCTTGAAGAAGCAATGTGTTCCTCCATTGCCTCTTGCCAGTAAATCTCCTGCTGATGTCAGGACCACCTAGGGTTGATGTGTGGAGTTGCGGGGGGGGGGGGCGCTGAATTACAGAATGGAGGGAGGAATTAAATTAGGATTGAAAAATAGGAAGGCGCGCACAGCGGGGGCCTTTCGTCGTGTGCTTCATAATTCCCGGAGAGGCATAAAAACTGTGGTTTGCTCGTATCAGAGTGGCTTGGTCTTGGAAAACAGGCGGGAACGGCACGCCTGGGAGTGGGTGGCGGCCCAGGGGAGGCGCGGGAAGAGCAGCGTGTCCAGGGCCCATCGGAGAAGTTGGTGGGACTTGTCCTGATGCCCTGCGCGTTTCTGCGGCTGCCCTCCCTTCCCCCTAGACAAGCGTGGTTCCCAGGGACCCGGCATCCCCGTGGAGCCACCTGTCCGTCCCCTAGCCCCATGGCTCCACTGCAGTCCGGGCCACCCCCCCCCCCCACAGCCCCCCCTCTCCGGCACCTACTTCTGCTCTGGGCCTGTCGGGTGCCTTCCCACCAGGGAGCCACAGTGATCTTCTACGAGAGAAGCAAGATCATGCTCCTCGCCTGCGTAACCGCCTCCGATGGCCTCTCACGCAGCTCAGGAAAACAAACCCAGCGTTCTCGGGATGATCTCCAAAGCCCGGACTTGCCCATGTCTCACACCCCCCCAACCCGACATGTCCAATCCCCTCCAGCCCCGGCTGTCAACCCTGGCTCGGCCTTTCCCGAATCAAACACACCAATGCTCCCAACTTGCCACACACCTGGCTCCTTCTTAACCTCATCTTCTTTCCCTGACTCCCCCCGCCCCCCCCACCACCATTTAAAGCAGGGGACCCTGCCATAGTCCCTTACAAGGAGGTGAATGTGGCAGCCCCTCATTCTTAGAAATTATTTACTCTCATCCACATGCTCCATGAGTGTGAGCCGCTAGTGTAGCAAATTATCCGCCCATCCCCTGGGTAGCGCGTCAGGCCTGGGCTTCTCCTCTTCTCAGGTGGGGCCGGCACTCAGAGCACAGCCTGCCGCCGGGAGCAGGCTCCCCACGAGTGTGGAGTAAAGGGCAATGGGATGAAGGTCCCCAACACACCTGCACGGAACTGCCGGGCTCAGTCCCCTGAAGGCATGGGTCGACTCTGCCCCTGGGAGCCCGCGCGCCTTGGAGGAGACGTTTCCGAGCTGAGCTGCAGGGGCCTCGCGGCAGCGCCAGTGCTCTGGACACACACCGAGGGTGGGGGTGGGGGTGGGGGCGTTTCCCATGTCCCCGTGCTTCTCTGGGCTGTGCGGACCCTGCAGGGTCCTTCGCATGGGGCCTCTGTCACGTGCTGGGTGCTGAGCTGAGAGTGTTACATAGTTTATACACCCGATTCGCCTCGCTGATGAGCGGCACAGGCACTATTGCTGTCTCGCACCCAGAGGATGTGGAAAGGAAGTTAGAGGTAGCCTTCCTTCCTCCTTTCCTTCCTTCCTTCCTTTCTTCCTTCCTTCCTCCTTTCCTCCTTCCCTTCCTCCCTTCCTCCTTTCCTTCCTTCCTTCCTTCCTGCCTGCCTTCCTTCCTCCTTCCCTTCCTTCCTTCCTCCCTTCCTCCTTTTCTTCCTCCCTTCCTCCTTTCATTCCTTCCTCCTTTTCTTCCTCCCTTCCTCCTTTCCTTCCTTTCTCCTTTTCTTCCTCCCTTCCTCCTTTCATTCCTTCCTCCTTTCTTCCTCCCTTCCTCTTTTCCTTCCTTCCTCCCTTCTTCCTTTCATTCCTCCCTTCCTCCCTCCCTCCCTCCCTCCCCCCCCAATATTTACAGAGTCTGTGTGTGGACAGCTAAGGAGACGCAGCCCCTGTCCTCCTGGAGCTTAGAGTGGGCGTCACCTTCACATCCGGGCAGTGAGAAGGCCAGCGCTCCACCACTCCCTGGCCCGACCAAGTCAACTTCATGGGAACCACGGTTGAACGTTTCAATAAGGAAACCTTGACTGACATCTGTCTCTACAGGGCGAAGAGACGGGGTAGAAGCCAGCGTAGGTATACTCATTGGCCACCCTGCCTGCCCCGCCTCCTCCCTCTGGCGTCGTCTCCCCCAGACGGGGCTCCGATCACGCTGAACGACGTGTGTTTTCTGGAATGAACCATCGGTGCACACCTCCACGTGCAAGGCTTTGGACTGGCCGTTCTTCTTTCCACTGGGCTCTTCGCCTGCCCCCCACCTGGCTCTTCTGTCTCGTTCCAGACTCAGCTCAGTGCTGTGCTTGCCTGGCCGTGCTTCCTCCAGTGCTTTGGCCTGGCAGGGGTCCCGGGACAGCGCCCAGCACAGCGGAAGCCGTGGTGCTGGACGCTGCGATGTCCATCCTTCCGTGGTGGGCGGCCAGCATTCTGTGGGCAGGCCTTAGGCTGCTTGCCCCGTCGTGGCACCAGCCGCAGCTCCACACGTAACCCTGGCTGTTCGGTGGCGGTTCCCTTGTTCGCCTTTCCCAACACGAGGTTCCTGAGGCAGGAAATGTGCTTCTGGCACGTTATAATCACCACTGTTGCATTATCCGAACTGTGGAGACACGTTCGCCCCACCCTGAGTCTAGCACGGCCGTATCTGCACAGCCGTGAGAGAAGCGCTCCTTCGCTGAGGGTGTCCGCGTGCCTGGGGCAGTGCCTGGTGGGTTCTCTCTGTTTCCATCCTGGGATCACTGTGTGTAGCCAGCCCTCGTGCAGCCACTCGGTGGCGAGGCAGCGCAGGTTCCGAGAGGTGCTGTGATCTGCCGTAGGGCCCTTGGCTGGGAAGCGGGGACCGGCCCTGAGGCTAGGCCTCTGCAGTTCCCACTGAGCTGAGTGGTCACGTGCTTCCTTCCCAGGATTTCTGGGCCTCCGGAGTCCCCGCCCCCTGACCCTTAGTGACAGGCCCTCCTCCTTCCCTCTACTTCCCAAGGCCGCCCACCTTTCTCCTCTCACATTCCTGGGATGACGAGGTCCTGGTTGGTTTTTTGACTTCTAAGCCACAGCCGACGCCACCCAATAGGTTCCCATCTCCATGGTTACCACACAGCAGAGAATCCACAGGAAGGGCGGCAAATGGGGAAGTGGAGGCTCCCGCAAATATGGGGGGGGGAGAAGGGAGCCGTAAACAATTAGACATGACAAAATCCTCTGGTGAACAAAAATAGAACTATTTGACTGTGAAATCGAGTAATGTAGCATTGAAAATAACATAACCTTGAAACCTCACTTTTTTCTCCGTAGATGAAGAAATGCCAGCGAAAGCCCCGCACACTGAAGGTGCCCCTTTGCTGGAGGGCCCGAGTGGTTGGGAGCTGCCTCTGTCCAAGGTTTGGGCTTTTGGAATATTTAAACATTTTTTTTTTTTGCTTGTTCCTCTTCTCTCCCATGCAAGTCACTTGTGGACAGGGTTTGCACCTGTAGCACCCAACAGAATTTAACCCAAGGGACCACAGAAAAGTGCTGGGAGAATTCTGGGCCCATATTCTGGCTGGCAGTAAATCACTCCCTTGTCCACACTTGATTTGCGGCTCTGCCACTCAGCAGCTCTGTGATCTTGCTGGCCGAGCCACCTCTCCAAGGGCTGGCCTCTTCACCTGCACGCTGGTGCAATTACAGTCCTTCCTTCGTAGAGTTTAAGGTCAAGGTGAATCGAGGTACCACATGCAAAGGCCCAACTCAATAGCTGCTCCATAAGTGTAAAGGCTCTGCCACTGTCAATGCCCGCAAGGCCAGCAGGGATGGTGGGCGCTGTGCCAGGCACATTCATCCACCACCACCACCAGCACCACCATCACCCCTGTCGCCTGCACTGGAAACTCCAAGGCAGACCCTCCTAAGCACGGCTCCGCACCGGGGACCCTGGACTGTAGCCAGGGGACTTTTCTCAAGGCAGCTGGTGGCAGAGAGAGAAAGGGAGAGTCCGAGGGAGACAAATGCAGGTGAAAGCCACCTCCCACCCTGTCTCAGGGGCACCCCAACAGCCCCAGGACTGTTGACGCGAAAGCCGTCCTCAAGTCCCTCCTTACTTCTTCAAATGAAATGGCACAACCCATCCCACACCTTGACTTAAGCCTCAGGCAGACAAAAAGTTTCCTGGAGCCCGCGACCAAGTGGGAAGCAGAGAAGACAGCGACGCTGGCCGAGCACCTGCTTTGCGGGCTGGGCGCGCGGCCGAGCACGCGCTCCGCACGGTGTCGCCGAGTGTTCGCCGCGGACCGAGGCGGGAGCAAGGAGGCTGTGTTTACCTGCCAGCTGTCCGCGCCAGTGTTTCCCATCGACCTGACCACGGGCCACCGTGGTGAGTTTTCACAGCGGCACTCGCAGACCAGCGCAGGAGGAATGCCCTCCGCGCCTAAATACACCCCATCCCTCTTGCAAGTAAAACACAAAGGAATAAACAAAGAAATGAAGAGTGCTCAGGAAAACGCGTGGACGCCGCTCTCCGCGTAGCCCTGGCCTTCCTGGGCCCGGGCAGGTGAGCACTGTCAACAACAGCAGGGACTCTCGGAGACCCCCACCCCCTTCCCGAATGTGACGCGTGCCTCTGGCTCGTGGCGTCCCCATTCCCGGACAGGTGGGCTTCTAGCTGCACTCACACCGGACGTCCCAGGAGAACGTGACACGCACTGATTTTCAGCCAGCTCCTGGGCCTCCGGAGGGAGAGGAAGGAAAGGTAGCCGCTGCACCCCAGTCGTCGCCCATCTCGGGGCCCTGAACGCCTTCGCCCCATAACCTCCGTGGCCTGCACGTCGCTGAACAGACTGCCCTGGGAGGCTTGCAGGGCGTGGCGTCGGGGCTGATTTAAAATCCCTGCATTGCTAAAACCGCATTGTTCTTCATCAGGTTGAGTCATTTTTATGTGAAGTGTCAAGCTCCCTAACAAATAAGTCCTGCCAGACAAATCAAGTCCCTCGTCTGAGAGCCGCGGCTAAATAGTTTATAGCTTTAATCTGCTCACCGAGGTGTGCAGTCTATGACAGTAATTATAAATGCAAGGAGAAATTATAGCTGAATGCTTTAACTGCATTAGGAGCCGTCTGATGAACAATCATGAGTTCCCGCTCGCTTCCCACAATAGAGGGCGAGTCGGTGTCAGCGCCGGAGAGATTTCAGTTCTGCTTGGTTTTTTTCCCCCATTTACCACAGAATGTCACTTGTCTCCTAGAACGCAGGGAAAAAGCGCAGCGGAAAGCTT
This sequence comes from Phyllostomus hastatus, assembly GCF_019186645.2. Lineage (NCBI taxonomy): Eukaryota > Metazoa > Chordata > Mammalia > Chiroptera > Phyllostomidae > Phyllostomus > Phyllostomus hastatus. The sequence continues at coordinate 5,848,252 of NW_025333664.1, forward strand.
TGCACTTGATAATTCAGGAAAAAAAAGACAAAGAGAGAAACGCAGGAGAAAACTGTTTATCATGACGACTTTTTTTTTCCCCCTCTGTTTTGTTCAGTGGCGGGTTCAGTTTCAAATTAGTTCGTTGAAGGTAACTGCTTGTTTATTTACTAGGGGCCTTTAAAAAAAAATCCCTCCTGAAGCCATTTCTGAGAAATTGTTACAGAGAAAGACTTCTTTTCATGAAGGGCAAGTTCAAAATCAGCCCGGGCCGGGGGTCCGGGGATTGTGGGTGTCCCTCCCCTAAGTCTTGTCCTCCATCTGTATCTACCTAAGCTAATGACACCATTTAGCTCTTTATTTTCCCCTCCTCACTTGCACAGAAAGACGTTTTTAATTTAGCTGAAGAATTACACAAATGTATTTTAAAGACATAAATCCATATAAAAAATATGAGCTAATTAAAACATCGCGCTCCCTGTCGCTCATGGATTTTCAATTTAGTGAAAGAAAAAAGAATTGCATCTGGTTAAATGAAAAGATGATACTGATGGCAGATTGGAGTAAATGAAAAATAATGTTACTCTATATTAAAGCGCCAAATTACACACGTCAGGATTGAGCATTCAGAAGTCCCAATGAGGGGGGCAGCGCCGCGGAGGCGGGGCGCGCGCATGCGCAAGGGGAGTGAAGCCTGTCGCCGGGTGAGATGAAAACGCGCAGAGAGACGGCGCGTGTGTTTCTCGTTGCGTTGGAAACGCTGCCGCCGCGGAGCCGACCTTATTTCCCCGTTCTCCTGTTGCTACCCAAACAGGAGTTCAAGAAAGTCGGGATGAGGCTTTAAAAAAGTCTTAGATATGCACGTTCACCACAATTTGGATCAGTTCTCACTCGGACGCCACATGGTACATGGGTAACCACCTGCCACGCGGCGAGTGAGGCTGCTTTGCTCCCACCTGCAGGGCCCTCCCAGGCCCCGGAGTCGCAATGTTTGGTTTGCAGTTGCAGCCTCTGGGAGGCCGAGGCGAGGCCTTGCCTGGGTAGCACCCAGAACCCCCGGGGTAAGCTGGAGGGGACGCTGAGGGGCCGAGGAAAGTGGGTGAGTAGGGGGTGGCCCTGAGGTCGAATCCCACCTGTGTGCTTATTGTGTGTTCTCGGACAAATCACACGACACCTTGAGCTCTTTGCAAAACGGAGGATGGGAAGAATAACCACGTCCGGCTCGCAGGAAGAGCCCAGTAGGTGCTAGTTTTGCTGCTGCCATTGCCATCATGGCAACCGAACCACAGGTTGGTGGGGGGCGGGGGGGGGTCTCCTGCCTAGGCGTTCACCAGCTGGGAAGGCTGCAAGGTTTATATACTTCAGGGGAGGCTGAAGAACACAGCAGGGGTATCCCTGTAGAGACAGTCTAGAATAAACTTTGCTCGTGAGCCTACTATGTGCCAGGCTTTATGGAAAAGAATTGCATACATTTACTTTCTCACAACTATCCTATGTCCCCAATATACGGACACAGAAGCGGGGACACAAGAGTTGGGGTTTGCACTCAGGCTCAGGGGCCGGGGCAGCCAGAGTTCTTCCCCTCACATCACGCTGCCTCCACAGCACCGCTCCCCCTGGGCTCCCCCCCCCCGCCCCACCCGGGACTGGGCACAGGGCCTCCCCAGGGGCTCCACTCCCCGCCCACCCCCACCTGCCCATCTGTGCCTGTCACTGGCCTCAACGCTGTACTCTTGTCCTGGTCACTGGCTCATCCCCGGGACCAGCACAGTGCTGGGCCCGGAGTGACGGCTGTCTAGGTCGGGGGCGATCACCGAGCGAGGCTCAGAGAGTGCGGACACTCGGGAAATGCACTCAGGAGCTCTCTGCCTCCATCTTCCCTCCTGCAACGTGGCTGAACCCACCTCTACTCACAGGGCTGCTCGTGAGAATAAAGCGAGATCGTGTTTGTGAAGCACCTGTGGCAGGCCTGGCGCACTTGGCTATTGTATCATTGGCGCATCTGCCGGTTCACTGTTGTGTGTCCGTTGTTACACCAAGGCTGGCTGCGCACAGTAAAGCATGACAGGTGCGATGTGAAGGATGAAAGGAACTCAGGGAGGGAAGTCGGGAAGCCGGGAAGGAAGGAAGGATTGAGAGATTTGTCTAATGGATGAAGGAATGGTCCATGCCTCTTATAGACCTCCATTAGTCCAGCCCATGTCCACAATACATCAACACACACGTGTCAGCAAGGACATGGAGAAAAGGCAACCCTTATGCCCTGTTGGTGGGAGTGTCAACCGGTACAACCGCTGTGGAAAGCAGTATGGAGGTTCCTCAAAAAATTAAAGATAGAACGGCCTTAGGACCCAGCAATTCCACTTCTGGGTATTCATCCAAGAAATCCGAAACACTAATTGAAAAAGGTATACACCCCCCATGTTCATTGCAGTGTTGTTTGCAGTGGCCAAGATATGGAAACAGCCTAGGGGTCCATCAGCAGAATAAAGTGGATAAAAAACATGTAGCACATGTACACAGGGGAACATTACTCAGCCATGAAAAGGATGGAATCATGCCGTTTGTGACAACATGGGTGGACTTAGGTGGCACTGTGCTAAGTCAAGCAGACGAAGACAAATGCCATATGATTTCACTCATATGGGCGATCTAAGACACAAACAGAAGTGAAGAAACACAACAGAAATACACTCAGAGAGCAGGAGGAGACGCTGGTAGTTGTCAGACTGGGGTAGGGTTGGGGGCATGGGGGAAGAAGGTGAAGGGATTGATAATATGAATGTCCAGTTATAAAAACAGTCACGGGGATGTAAAGTACAGCATAAGGAATATAGTCAATAATATTGTAATAACTTTGTATGGTGTCGGGTGGGTGATGGACTTAGTGAGGTCATCACTTTGTAAATTACATGTGTCTAATTACTACGTGGTACACCTGAAATTCATATCATATATATCAACTATAATTAAAAAAAAGTCAGACCAGCCCATTTTGCTCTTCCAGATTGCATGTAATCTACATTGTTAGGATTGCCAGATTTAGCAAATAATACAGAATGCCCACTTACATTTGAGTCTCATATAAAAAATGAGTATACATATATATATACACACACACACATATATATATATATTTAGTATAAATATGGCCACCACAATATTTGGGACATACTTATACTAAAAACCTACTTGTCATTCATCTGAAATTCAAATTTAACTGGACACACTGTATTTTATCTGGAAATCTTACATGCTGTTCACTGTGAACATGAATTTTTATAAAATCACCCATAACAAAGGTGGCAGCTTACTGGACTAGAATTCATCTGCACCACCAATTTCAAGGCTAAGTGTGCTGCTAAACTTATACGTTATATTACATGGTAATGACTATACTTTCAAGTCCTTATGCCCTTTAGACTTATTGATTTGCTCTCTGTTTAATTTCTATTATTTAAGAGCATGTGGTTTTAAAGGTATATACAAACACCTATTGAAATTGTTTCCGATTACTTCTCTCCTAAAATAGGAGTGCACATTTAATATTTGATAATTATTGTTTAAGAAAAAATTATATTTAATATTTGACAAGGAATTTTGCAGGATTGAAGACATACCCAAGAAAGGAAAAAAAAACATTCAGGTCAAACTGGCATCTTACAGAGAATATGGATACGGCAAAGCCCCCGAATTTTCCGTAAAATCTCGATCATGCTTTCTAAGACGTCATGTCACTTAGCACAGTCTGTACCATCATGCACCGCAGCTAAAATTAGAGCTCCAATAACAGTGATCTCATTCTGTGATCATTTAAAACCACGTCGGCAGAGTTCTAAGCAGTGGGCAAGGTATTGCATCAATATTGTTCTAAAAGAGGACCCAAGGGTGCAACGACTCTTTTCCGGGCAACCAAAGCAACAGAAAGCCACCTCTGCGCCAACGTGGCCACCAGGCCGGCACACTGGGACAGCTCCAGGACCTCACAAGCACACCGCACACAGCACCAGCTCCGCGTACGCACAGCGCACGGGCACTCCCGCTGCTGTAAATGAGCCCCAGGTACTCACACCTGTCTTCCTGCAGCCTTCCCTCGGCATCGCCGAATCACAGTGGTTATGTCAGGAGGGAGCTCTGATTTCAGAGTAGCTCGGTAAAAATGCAACTCCAAAGGTCCAAATCAGAAATCTTTATCCCTGAACAGGTGCAGAGCGGGGAGAAAAGGAGCTCTCCCGTCTACGTATTCAACAGATTTGTGAGCACCTTTTGTGTAGGTTGTCCCCAAATCACTGGTTTACCTTTGTTTCCCTAGAACAGGTAGGTATGTTTCAAATTTTGACTACAGCTTCCTTTTCTTCCCCTTTCTCTGTTTCCCCATTGCAATGCTTTGGCAGCGATATTAATTTAAAAAAAATGATTACAAACCTATCAGGTGGAAAATTGGTCTTTATTGTAGCACAAATAAACATTACCTATTTGTCCTCTTCAGCACGGTTTGAACCTACTACTACAGGATGGGAAATATCTCTCTTCTCTTTGGATATTCTGTGTATATTCACCATTTTTTTTGAAGGACCAGAAAAGCATAATAGCAAGTTACATAAAATTTAAAATGTTATAGAGCAAATAAATAGATTTGCCGAGCCCCACGCTCACATGTAGTTTCAATAGATGCATTTCAGCTTTTCTTTCCATTGTGTGAGCGGAACAAACCATGCCTGGAAAAGCAGGAGATGAATCTGCCAGTGACACATTCTACTTAGCGTGATAAACACATGCAAACAGAACGAGAGTCCTCATTGGGGCCCAGAGGGCCATTAGAATTACCGGATGGTGTCCCCCTTTACCAGCAGCTCTTAGATCTTTCCACTGGAAGTCCCAGGGCAGACGTATTAACCCCTTTCATTTGGACCATCCTCACACTCAGTCAGTCTCCCTCCCTGTGGGAAAGGGGGCCCGAAGCCGAGGGACACAAACACCTGTCTCCACCTGCACGCCTGCTAGGGCTCAGGCCTCTGGGGCTTGATCTGCAAAGTCTCCCACGGAGAGACCGACACTCGGACCGGGGGAGATGGCGAGGCCTTCAGATCTCGTTGTGAATTAATCAAAAGGGCTAATCGGTCACCTGGCATGACATAAACTGGCCTGGTGAGCGCCAAAGCTTTCAGTCCACTTGGGTCCTCGTCTTGGGGTGTGGCCCATGGTAGAAGACACCCCGAATATGGGTGAGGGTCCCTAGCACATGGGGGGATGTGTATCGTGCTGGGGGAGGGTGGTAAGAGAAAAGACAGTAGGGAAGATACAAAAGGAAAGGAAAGGGATCTGTTAAGACCCAGCCTTGAAAGCATCTGAAAGTGGCCAGTGTGACTAGTCTGCCAAGGTATGTGACCTTGGTCTCTGTCCTCTTTCCTGGAGATGACATCGATAGCCTGGGCACTGGTGACTCTACAGGGCATAGAACTTCTATGACCCACAATGCAAATTCTCTTGACGCCGAGAGCCCCCACGTGCACTGGCAATGGGTGTGCAGAAAGTCTTTTGTTTCTCTACGTCAGAGAAAATCTCAAGTCCGTGCATTGGCTATCTTCGTTAAAGGCGGGCTCTGGCAGTAGTCTAGGCTAAGGAAAGCCGCAAGGTGAGAGAGGAAGACAAGCTTCCTCTCTTTTCATCTCAGTGTCTGCAGAGAATGTTTTCCTACCATGTGAATATGGGGTGGAAGCTCTTTCATAGGAAACCTAACGGAGGAAACGAGCCAGGGACGGGGAGCGGTCGCCGACAGTAAGCTGCAAAAAGCATTGGTTACAAGGAAGGATGATGGAGACCACTTTAAACTATTCACAAACTAAGAAATCTCCATGCAGTGGCTGCCCCCAGGAACTCTACAGTCTTGATTGTGTCGATGGCTTTTTCTTGATCGCTTTCTAAGTCATTAGCGTTGCTACGGGAAAGCAAGGGGCGGGATGGGACTGAGAGAGGTTAGTACTTATTAATTAAAATGATGCATAGCCTTGGCTGGACCTTGCAAGCTGGGCCTCAGACAACTAAGGGGCGGGGGGCTGTATCATGATCCAGTGATCTGTGAACCTCATCTCTCTAAAGCCATTTCACTCTATTGCCCAAGTCTGCACTGGAAAAACGGAGACAATGGATAGGACTCATTTATCATGCTCTAGTCTTCGTAAACATAAGTCCTATTCCAGCAGGCTACCGGCCTCTTGGTACGGGGAGATGTCAGCTGCTGCTAAACAGACCCATCATCTCCCTTCCAGAGACTCCTCGCAAGGCCACCGTCACAACCACCTGGGAGCAAACCCCATACCTGCGGAGCTATTCTTCGTCCACGTCTGTTACAAACTGAGAATGGTGTTCGGGTGACTTGCTGTGCGTTTTGCTTAGGTGGAGTTTTACTGCGTGTTTGCTCACAAATGTCCGAGAGCACAACTTACACTTGAATTTAGAGTCTGTGTCCTCTTCGCCAGCTATGGGTTCCGGAGACCGCTGAGCCGACGACACCCGGGACGTCTCTTGCTCCGCCTTGCCCGGCTGTTCCACGGCCATGCGGGTCATGTCCTTCATTTGGAAACCTAGGTGGGATTCTAAGTGGCTGATGTAGGTCGACGGGGTTCTAAACTGGGAGGCACAGTCGCTACAATAGAAGATGGGGTGTCCCTTGTCCATGTTTTTCAGGAATTTTGTCCCGCCCGTTTTCCTAAGCTGGTACTTGACGTTGGCCAGCCAGTGGCTGATGGTGGTCATCGAGAGTCCCGTGAACTTCGAGATCTGCATGCGCTCCTGCGGGCCCAGGTCGGACAGCAGGTACTTGCCCTCTGACGTCTGGAAGAGGCTGGAGGCGAACTGAGCCTGCAGGATCAGAAGGTGCTGAGGGTTCCAGTTGGACTGCCGGCCTTTCCTTTTATGCAACGTCGAGACGTCGCTGGAGACGTCCTCAAAGCGCCTGACGTCCATTTCCAGCTTCATGGGAGGGACCCTGGAGGAAGCGGCGGGCTTTGGGGTGGTGGCTTTGGGGAGGACCTTGACCATGTCGGCGATGTCGGACAGGGCGTGCTTCTGAGGCGGGGACGTGCAGGACTGTGCTTGCGAGGACTCGCTTTTCTTGCTTTTGGACTTGGTCAGGTCAATGGGCTGGTCGTTGCTCTCGAACAGGTAACGCCTGGACACGCTGGCCGGCCTCGTGGCGGCAGGGCTCAACACCGGCTTGTCCATGACACCGAGACTCGACTTGTGGAACATGGAGATTGTGCTTGAGCTGGGGCTGGAGCAGGACGGGGAGCGCAGGGGTTCCGTGGCTTTGCCCAGGTGGTTGTTCAGGACGGACTGCAGGGCGCTGAGCGGGTTGATGCAGGGCAGGGCCGAGGCGGGGCTGGCGAGGGCGCACCCGTTGCTGAGGGACGGTGCCGGCTCCAGGGGCTGGGGCTTCTCTTTCTCGCCACCCTCTCTCGCCGGCTTGGCCTCCTCCTGCGGGGCACAGGGCTCAGCCTTTTTGGCTTCGGAAGAAGGGGTGTCACTGTTGGGGAAGGACTCCCCCTCGCCGTGGCTGAAAGAGGACGCCTCTTCACGGGGACTCTCCTTCCCACAGTCCTTTGCCATTTCATCTCTGTCTTCTGGCTCCTTCTTCACCTGGGTGTACGGGGCCAGGTTTGTGGGCACGGAGACCAGCGGCATCACTTTCCACTTGGGTGCGATCGGCCTCAGCTTGTTGGCGAGATTGGGTCGGATCTGCAGCACCTGGGACCCCACCAGAGGCAGGGAGGGCTTGGTGCCCTCCGACAGCTGGTAGGCCGCGTGGATGCTGGGGTAGGCGCTCCAGCTGGGAGCCCCGTTCTGGGCCTTGTTGATGGCCGTGGTGACCGTATTTTCCAGCGACTTCAAGATGTCCCCTCCGCCCTTTGAGCCATCTTCCAGATCCTCCTCCCTCAGATACTGATATTTTATTGTCGGGTCTAAAGGTTTTTGCAGGGGGTCCTCGAAGTCCTCGCTTTTCACGACTTTCTCATCCTTGTCGATCTCGTCTGGTTTCTCTTTTTTACCCTCCTTCTTTATCTCCGTCGTAGACGCCGTGCAGTCGGACGCCGAGTTGCTGGATGGCTTGGGAGCCAGGGGATCGCTGGCGGGGGCATCCGACAGAGACTGCATTTTCTCCACGGCCAGCGGGTCCAGCACCAGCTGCTTCCCTTTCTTGGAGGCGGAGCTGGTGACCTTGAGAAAGTGACCTGTGACCATCATGTGGGTGGTGAGCTGCTGCAGGGTGTCGTGGGAGCTGCCGCACTCCATGCACTTCAGGATCTGGGACTTGCAGGCCTCGAACTGCCAGGTGTAGCTGGCGCCGTTCTGGTAGCCGTAGCGGTTGTTGGAGGACAGCGGCAAGCCGGCGCCCTTTGGAGAGGAAAACGAGTCCACGAACGACCCCGTGGTGGAGTCCGGGGAACACGGCCGGTTGACGTCGAAGACGCGTTTCTTCGCCGGAGTGACGATTTTCGACGAAATGGTCGGGACCGGCTCCTTCAAAGGCACTTTTTGGTAATGTTTTGTTTTGATCATGTGGACGCTCAAATCTTGGAGGGAGTCGAAGGAGTCGCCACAGAACATACACTTCAGAACCTTCTGGGCGTCCTCCTTGTCCATGTCTTGGAAGGCCCGTTTGCGGGGCTTCGAGTAGCTCATGGGTCGCAGCTTGTCCTTTTTGCGGTTGTCATCTTGATAGTGGCCCGTCTCGTTCATGTGCACAGTCAACTCAACCAAGGTGTCGTAGGCGGCGCTGCACTGGCGGCACCGGAAGCGGCTGGCCCCGGTGAAGACGGTCCCACACATCTTGCTGCTCTGCCGGTACAGCTGCACGGAGCTGAACAGGCTGGGCTTCGACACGGATCTGGAAGGCAAGTTCTGCTGCAGGCTTTTGGACAGAGCGTCTTGGTGCCAGTCGAAATCAGTCTTGCTGCTGCCGTTGCGGGCGTCACAGTTCCGTCTGTCGCTGTTGGACAGCTTGAAGCCCAGGCCCAGGCCCGACCAGTAGGAGTCAGACAGGATGTTGGCGTAGACGGCTGTCATTTTGTCCATGCAATTGTGGGCCTCGCCCGGGAGCTTGGGCCGGGCGCTCGCTTTCTTGTCAAAGGCATCTCGGCCGCACATGCTCTTGATGTCTGACACGGGGTCGCTGGCATCGCTCAGCAGAGACTCGTTCTCGGCGTCCTGATTGGACAGGTGGCTTCCCGGGGAGTTCTGGTAGCTGAGGCAGCCTTTCTGCTCCGGACCCATGTCTAGCTCCTCGTCCGTCCCGGGGTCATTGCTGCTCTGGAGGTGAACCACCGAACCGCTGTCCTCCTCCTCTTCCTCTTCTTCTTTTATCTCCTCCTCGTCCTTCAGCTGTTCCTCCTGGGCGTAGCCTGCAAGACAGGAAGAGGAGATGAAAGGGCCATACCAGGTTACATATTTCACCCCGATTTTTCCACTCGGACTAAATGCTTTCCGTATGCCAGCAGTCCCGGTAGACAGAGCAGCAACTTAGGCTACCCTTTTGTGAAACGCAAGCGATGGATACAGGAAAAAAAAGCCCAGTGATGTCTTCTGTGCTTCCTAATGCCCTCTGCTTTTTAATTGGCAGCAGTCATAATTCTTCACACATGCCTAGAATGCCAAGTTAAAAATGCTCAGGTTTCAGGGTTATTACTCTAATACCCCTATAATGGGACAATCACTAAATTCATGCATATGACTTTCAGAAAAGTTGGACGAAAATTCAAATCCTATTAAAGACATATCTCTACAGAGAAGGGCATGGGCTCATAAGAAAACTAAGACTTGACCCTCAGCATCTCCATGGTGAGGTTTACCGAGACACCTGGCTACTCTGGCGTAGAATCATCTTAATAAGTCACTTAGGAGGACTCACAAGTAATTCTGATGCATAGCGTTTACAATTTTGATAGCCAGTGTCTTTGTGTTACAACATTCTCGTTTGTGGAGCGTGACACAGCAGGAAGGGAGATTATGGGGTCTTGAATAAGGTCTTCCATTGATAGCTCGAAATTATCTAAGCTCAGCAAATGTAATGATTTTGAAATAATAGCAAATGGTGTCAGAGCGGGAATTTGGGGACCATCGTATTCTTCTCAAACAGGTTCACGAAGACCTTCACAGACAAGGCTGAAAATTCCCCCTCGATCTTGTGCCTGTAATTTCAAATGCACTGAGTGGTGGGGACCTGTCACGAGGTGTCAATTACGCATTTGATTTGTAGATGCAAAATGCTACGGGGGACGCATGCTTTCCCCTCTCTGAAAGGATTTAGGACCAGTGATTAACATAGGGCAGATGAAGGCATGAGAGAGCAGATGCAAAGGGAACTGATGGGCAAATACCCATCGATGGAGAGGAGGAATGGGACCAGTTATGCCCACGTGCTCATTTTCTTCACCTCGCCTTTCAGAGCCATGCGGATAGAATGCAACCAAAGAAGCACTGGAGCAAGGGTGATTCAGCCTCAGATTGGCGAGGCCCGCGTGATCTCAGTACAATGCTTTCCTTACAAGCGTCTCTCTCCCCCTCAGTGCGGGCAGGCACTTGGGAGACCCCCTGGGGCGCCCTGGGGCGGTGGTGGTACTTCCATTCACCAGGGCATGGGAAAAGGATGGTCACGTGTTGGAGGCATGTCTGGTAGGTAGGCAGAGGGACGGGAGGAAGGGGTCGGTGGGGGGAGAAACAGCTGCTGTGGAGGAATATTTGGTGGGCGATCACCCTCTCCCAAGAACTCTGCTAACTGCCCTGCGAATACATTCTCTCAGTTCATCTCCCACCCACACGAAGTAGGAACTATCACCATGTTCATGTCACAGACGGGGAAACGGAGGCTCTCAGGGTAAGGAACGTGCTCCAGACCACACACCTCGTGTCCTGGAGTCACGACATGAACCCAGTCTAACTGACGAGAGGACCCGTGGTCTTAACCACGAGGCGCCGCTCTCCTCCTATTACCAACCAATGAACAAGGACGTGTGGCAGAGACCCCAAGGTTAAAGGTTAAGCAGCGGCACATCCCTGAAATGTCACTCAACGGAAAACCACCTCGGAGGGGAGAATTGTGGGGACGCTGGAGGCCAGAGCTCTCAGTTTTGAGGGCAGAATCCCATCAAACAAGAAGATAGGTAAAAATGCAGCCTAGCCACCAGACTCACAGCTGTGTTTGGTATTTGGTTGCTATTGGTGGTGCGTGCTTGTTTCTCAGCAAGTCAACAAGGGGGTTTTCCGTGAAACAGGTGTGCTGGCTTCTAGTTCCATAAACTCATTTGAAGAAGCAAACGCTGCTCCATCTAGTCAAACAACCGTTAACGAGTGGTCACCGCTTGCCAGAAACACCCGGGTTAAAATAGCTGAGTGACCGAGTCGGACCACCCCTCTCATCCTCACGGCATTTTCCTTTTCGTGGACTGATGTATTTGTTTGCGAAAGGAGTCCTATCATCAAGCTCAAGGAGAGCGCCTATTATGGAATCGATAAACGGAACTGTCACAGAGCCAAGCAAAACGCTTTAAAGAATCAGGCCCATCGTATCAACCAAGCAGAGTCGCTTCTGAGACTCAGAAGGGCGTTATCGCTGCCACACTGGGACGACACACACTGGTTCCGGGACCGCTGTGCCAGGCGTGGCCACGCCGTCACACACTTTGGGGAATGCAGTCACAGCCACAAGGGAAATCGTGTGTGTGCGTGTGCACACACACAGCCGTGAACAGACACAGGGGAGGAAAAGAGGGCTTTCTGTCGTCACACTGGGTCAAGGGTGTGGCTGAGTCTTACTCATCTCGGCGTTTCCCGTGTCCAGCGCAGGGCCTGGGACGGAGTAAGAAGGTGGGAAGGAAGTCGTGGTATTTTGTATGTGCGCGGGTGAACGGTACTGGCGCGTTTGCACAGACACACACCACCGCCCGCACGCACAGCACTGCCCAGCCGCTATAGTCACTGTTTTGCACCGGGAGAAGAGAAGTGTTCTTTCTTCCCGCGGACGGTTGGAAGCTGAGCTTTCTGGACCAGCCCAACTTCCCAGCCTATTTTGTCCTTCTAAACGGATTCCCCAGAAGAAACGTCGGAGACAGCAAACGCCTCCCCCACAATACAGATAAAATTTTCTGCTTAATTAGGCATTGACATGTTTACTATAACCTCTGCAGAAGAGTAACTCGTGCTGAGAGACCCTTTTTGTCTGTTTTCTTCTGCAGGGCAGACTAAATCGCATGCACCCGATAAGGTAGCGCGTTGAAAAGCCTTATTAAAAATAAAAGTGCCAAAGCATCCATCAAAAATCAGCGTGTTTGAACAATGGCTGAGGGTTCCGGAGAGTTTTTAAAAACACATTTTAATATTGTACATTGAAAACTGCTCACTTGACTTAAGTGATGTCTGTTTGCCACTGGCAGCTGAGGCGGGCGAGGGAAGACAGCCAGAATGGGGCTGATCTGGGTGTATAATGAGTATCTGTCTCTCTCTCTCTATCGATGATTTGTTTAATAAGATTGCTTCATGTGTGAATCTTGGTGAAGCGGATGAGTGGCAAGTTTATTCTGATGAATACTTATTTCTCGAAAGGAGATGATCGCAATTATGCCAAGACACAACAAGAAAGGTCCGTTGTCTGCACAGCCTCCGGGACTGCAGGTGGAAGGCCAAACATTCTCCCTTCCAACCTGAACTTGACCTTTTGTCCCTTGCCACTCACTGCCCGGCTGGCCGCAGGGAGCTCCTCCCTTCCCGGGACAGCCGCACCATGAGCAAACCCTGTCGGTCCCATGCGTCAACGGCCGACACAAGAGATCACTTCTGTCCCTCCACTGGTCATTGGGGTGGCGGAATGACTCCAGTCTGCTTTTCAAAGAGCTGCTGGAGTATCCGCTGTGAAGGGTATGTAGTGGTGCGGCCGCTCTGTCTCAGCTCCTGCGATGTTTCTCTGCTGCCCGTGTAAGAAAATGCAGACCCTTCCCACGGTGTCCAGGAGCATGCACGGGGTGGCTGTGCCTCTCCGCCTTACAGCTCTGACCTCGCTGCCCTCGGTGAAGGCACCCAGGCCTCCTTGCTCCTGTCTTGCCCGCCCACCCTTCACCTGACTGTGGTCCTAGGCAACTGCAGATTTCCCTGCCTGCAGACTTCTGCCTCTGGACCCTCCCCTCGTTGCTGCCTTTTCATTCTTCAGGTTTCCACTCAAACGGCTCTCGGTGACACCAACGCACTTACTGAAATCCCTATGGCGCTTAGTATGCCCTGAAATCTTGCTGGGTTTTGATTGTCTCCTCCCCCTAAATGTAAAGAGAAAATGTCTGTGCCCATGAAGATGGAGAACTTGCTTCTCCCGGCACGGAGGGCACACCCCGGTCCACAAGCTCTCTGAGCGAATGAAGGACTAGCGCGAAGGGGAAGGGGGTTCGTCCAGGGGCGAACTCGGGCTCTGGTCCTCGGCCGGGCGGTGGCACCCGGGGTGAGTCAAGTCCCTCGCCCCCAACAGAGGTCAGGTGTGAACTGCAACCACTCCGATCAACTTTATTTGATGAGGAATCCAGAATAAATCCGTTAAGTGGTCTTTTTGAAAAACAAAAAAACAAAAAAAACAAAAAAAAAGAACAACAACAACAACTCAGCCGCCATCTTGCTTGTTGCTAGATACCCCTGGGCTGTGCATTTAGACTTTCAAGCGGGAAGACTGCAAATAAGCACCGAGGCAGCAAAGCATCAGAAAGTGCACTCTGTGTGTGAGCAGGCTTTCATTCCTGAAAGATTCACACGTGGGAACTCGGAAAGCACGGACTAACCTGCCACGGATCAAGTGCATTAGCTGTTCCCAGATACATGCTACCCAGATACTGGGGGCCCGCTCCTAAATTCTTGGTCAAAAAAAAAAAGAAGAAATCCACGGGAGAAATACACATGCCACACATCTTTTGGATTTCAGAAATCAACCCTTAAATTTTAGAAAATACCTCTTATATCAAAGGTGAACACCAAACAAAGAAGAAACAATTTAAAATAAAATGACCACCTCAATTGCTCCAAAAAAAAAAAAAACCATCTAGCCAGAAAATGATTTCAACAAAATTGTGCAAAATAATTCAGGGGCGGCCTGATGTTAGATATCAGATTTTTTTTTTTTTTTGCTAGGCATACATATTTGTGGTTGCCTTGAAAACCCACAGGAAAATGTTACAGTAAAAACACGGACAGTTTTTAAAGCGGCGGCGGAGGTGAACGGCGAGGCCCCGCGCGGAACAGAAAGCTCGGGGAGGCTGATTTTCCAACGCGAGACCCGGATTCAACCAAGCCCTCATTTAAAAACATATCCGGTGGTGACAGGATCATTTTCGCCAATCTGCCCCACTAAATGACAGTTTAAAATCACACGCGGACTCCACAGTGTGCAGGGCAGACGTAAATGAGGACGTCGCGAGGGTTTCCTGCCATGTGCCCGGTAGGTACGCTGTGGGATGACGCGGGGGGGGGGAAGTTCTCCCTGTCACGAGCCTCTCGCGTTTTGGTGGCTGTGGTCTAGAGATCTGTTAACGTGTCTGTTATTATTGGCACTAATTGGCACGCTGGTTGGCAGGCCGAGTAAAGAGACGGGGGGTTCAGTCCGAGGGGGCTGAGCTGCACGGCCGCGGTGGCTGGGCCCTGAGTGCGGCCCCTTCGGAGGGCCACGTGGAGGGGATCCGTGGGCTTTGTGTTTCAGGAGGTGACACGGCTGGGGGGCCTGGGGGTGTCCCCGACACCGTGCCTGAGCACACACGTCCCTTTGCAGAGAATCCAGGTACACGAGCCCAGGCGTGGCCTCCCTGCTGTCTAGAGACATCACCGAGGTTCCCTCGCGTTCCTAAACAGGGCGACATTCAACTGGGAAAACGACATTCACGACACACGCGTTTGTATTCCCGCCACACCCCCCGTATGTAACTCCGGACGCGAGTGTGGCTGGGACGCGAGTGACGGGGGAGGGCGTCTCGCCTCCTCTGTCCGAATGCAGGAAGCGGATGCGTTCTCTGCCTGCGGTGACGCACAGGGTGCAAGGGCAGGAGGCTCCTCCTGATCCCGTAAATGCTCGGGGGAGATGGAGAACGTCCTGAAAGCCATCCATGATAACGGCATCTCTCTTATGATTTCCTGCAGACCATTCGGTTGATTGGAATGTTTTACAGGCACGAAGGATGCCTAAAGGGTGGGGTCTGTGTGCAGCCAGAAGTCCATTTATTTGATGTGCTCAAGGGGCGGGCGCCTTCCTGGGCCGTCCGCACAGCTCTCGGGACTATACACTTGTTCTCTGATCAAGTCTTCCGCCTTTTTCCCCGGCCTGGTCATCAGCAAAAAAGGACTAAGCTGGTTTAAGTCCTGGGAAGGGTATGCGCTGTCCTGCCTCAGTGGTCCATCCGTTCATTCATTTAGTCAAGAAATAGTATGCAGCTGGTGAGTGCCAGAGGCCTTAGCTGCATTTCACTGGGACTTCTGCCACAGCGGTTCTCCAAAGGCCACGGAGGGGAGGGAGGGGAGTTATGGGAAGAACGAAGGTTGGAGAGGGAAAGAGGTCATACATTGCTACAGGAAGGCAGGTGCCTTAAATGGGCAAAGCGGGTCAGGTGGGAGGAAGACGATCCTCGACTGTGAATTTGAGTGGAGCCAGCACCCCGCTAAAGAGACTCAGAGGGGCCCCGGCTCCGGGCCACTGGAAAGTTTATGCCGCCTTGAACGAGTACAGCTGCTACTCAAGGAGCAGCCGGGGTGGTCTAGGGTGGTTAGCAACTTTGTCTGGACAAACCGTGTGCATGTAACCAAGCAGACTGGGGCCCACCCACCTGCAAACCCCGCACCAGGGGGCCCATGGGCGGCAAAGAGATGGGAGCCTGGGCGTGGTTTTCTGGTGGGTTCTCACACCAGCTCCTGGACTCCGGTCGCCATCTGCCCACCCCAAACAGCAGTGAGCCTCACCAGCTGCCCGCCTCCCAGGGTCGTGGCAGGGCGAAGGAGGAAGAGGAAGAGAAAAGCCACTCTACACGCTCGCCACGCAAAGGGTGGTCCTGGGGCCAGCAGCTGCAGCGGCACCTGGGAGCTCGCTAGAAATGTAAACTCACAGCCCCACCCCAAGCCTGTGGCCTAGAAATCATGAAACAGAATCCAGGGGTGAGTCATAGGCTCAGGAAAGGTTGAGCAGCCTGTGGTACACGGCAAAACTGTGATTAGGAGAAGCTGTTCAGTGGACTGACTTCCCCCTGCCTGGGTTCACACGAGTGTGTGGGTACCAGCTTCCTGGGAAGAGGATCCGACCCCGAGAGCTGCAGCTCCTCTCCTCTCCAGGGGTCAAAGGGCAAAACGCCTGTGGCTCAGACAGCTGCTTCCACTTTGTAGTGGGCAACACCGAGCGAGAGAGAAACAAAAGTCACCGATTCAAGGGCTGATCGGTTAAGGGATTCATTCATAGGATGGCTTACTGGCCTTGGTTTGAATCTGCCAACTCCTGCTGGTATGGGATTTTCAGAAAGGGACTGGAACTTTCAGAGGCTCAGCTTCCTCATCTATAAAATGAACATGACAATAGCATTTGCTCTCCAGCACAGGTAGGAGGACCACATACGGTCAAGTATGTAAGGTGCCAAGGCTGTGGGACTGCCTCCTGACTTCCCAGCCTGTCCCGGGCTCTTCGTAAACACCGCACATCCTGATCACTGCCCGAACCCACAGATGGCTGGGGATCAGTTGGCCTTGGCAGTCTCTGTCGCCCCTAACTCCTGTTCCCAGCCAACAGCTTTCCGACAATATTTGCACTGGAGATGAAGCAGCTTTGTCTGTGTCATGCATGCGAAGAGAGTTGCCTCCAGTTTGGGGTTTGTTGCTCGATATTAAATCACTCCTGCAAGGAGCTCGTGGTCCGCGCGCTGGGAACTTCTGCAGAAGTGATGTGCAAACATCGAAGAGCAAGTTATGAGGCCGTTGCCCGTAATGATAATGCCTGCAATCTTCAAGAAATAAAGCAACCCACCATCCGAGGGAAAAGGCTTTGTTAGAGACCTTGGGTGTCGCACTGAGCACGATGACGAACGCCCAAAGCAGAAGGTCTCCTGGAAAAATGCTTCGTACTCAGCTATGCAGAATTGCAGCGCGGCATGCATTATTACCGGGCAATGTCCTGGCGATGATTTAAAAAGGCAGAGTGAGAAAATATTCATGAAGAAGGGTGAGAAGGGGGCCACATCATAAGCTTTGTGGCCGTTCCGGTTTAGAAATCATTGTCCTTATATTATCCTCACACGGAGAGACACGTAACTCAGAAGCAGGAGATAAAACGACGTGAAATGAAACAGGGAAGACGACACTACTTGGTAGGACCGAAACTTTCCAACCAAAGTTTGAGCTGTAGGCTTTGAGTTTTCAAGTGGTAGCAATTATTTTTAGTAAACTATGCATACTGATTTTCTATACATTCCCTCCCCCCTCCCCGAATGCGGGGGGTACTGCATATGTAGTGTTCTCCAAGACTGGAAAGTTTGAAGGGTTTCTTTTGCCAAGAAAAGGGACAGTGAATCATTGTCCAAAACAACCTTCAGAAAGTAAGTATCTGAAGCCGGAGCACCATCTGTATTTTTTCAGACAGATATTCCCGTTTTACTTGGAACAACATCATTAGCACAGCCATCCCACGGAGCTGGAAGGTGCTCTTCTTTCCTTCTTGCCTGGCTTGGAGTCAAACATCTTTCCTCTCTCCCTCTCTCTCTCCTCTACCCTCCCCCACTTTTTTTTTTTTTTTTTGGCAAATGCTGCTTCTTTCTCTGAAATATTTCATGCAGATAATGGATAATGACCGCTTCTCATTGCCTTTTCTCGAAAACGTCTAACTGCATTAGCCAAGAATGGACACATTTTAACTTGCTTCTTTTGCTACGTTCGTGGCTGTGACCACTTCCCATTAAGAAAGAAGGGAAGCGAGAGAAAAAAGACCACCGTTCCTCAGAGAATCACACTGGCAGGGTCGCAGAGGGACCTGGCCCCTGCCTCTCCGGGGAAAGGTCCCCGCTGTCTCTGCGGTCACAGACGTCGGAGGTGAAGCCCCCAGCCAGGGAAGGCTCTCCTGGCCCTGGCGGCCTTCAGTGCTATGAGTAACGGCACAGGTGCTGGACTTCCCAGCCCTTCTCCTTCGCGGTGGACTCTCCAGCAGCAGCGTCGCTGGGGGCAGCCTGGCTGAGAGGACCACACACAGAACACTCTTCCCTCCCTCCCACCTGGGCGTGGGGCGGGGTTTCCACCCTGGGACAGTCCGGTCAGATCTAAGGACGGGCGAGAACTTCCAGCTCAAGCCTTCCGGACGTGCTTTCCTCCTTTTATCAACACTGATGGAGCCACTCAACACGCCCCTGGGATCCTCAGCGCCCGGAACTCCCAGCTGGGAGGAAGCTTATTCTCTCCTTTAAAAAGTGCTAATGGCTACCAGCCATTGAGAGCAAATGCGTGTGTTAAGAGCTTGGGGGCTAACTTCTTTACGTGTGTTACATGACTGGATCCCCACACTAGCTCTGTGCGTCCTTCAAATCCCGTCTGAACTGGGACTTGAATTTGGGTCTGAGGGATACTAGGACCTAGGTTGGAGTCATTCCTCTTCCTCACTCTCTGCGTCTAAGTCATCCGTTGGCGATGTCAATGCTATTTTAAAATACATCTAAACACTGCATGCTATCATCCATTGCCACGCCCTCCCCTTAGCCCCGCCCCGGTCCAGGCTGCCAACCTCTCTTCCGTGGCAGATGCTGCGGCCTCTTCGCCGGTGGCCAGCCTCGCTGTCCTCTGGTCTACTTTCCTGAAACGCCCTGTCTTTTCTCCACCTCGGCCCCGCGTCCCATCACTGTCCTCTTTGCCGAGGGCTCAAAGCCATCATGCTAATACCTGTTGCCTGAACTCACCACATTCTCTCCTTCTTGAAGGCCTTTGAACTTCTTTTTCTCCTACGTGGAAGCTTTCGCTGCTTTTTTATGTCAGCTTCGTTCTCACCCTTTGAGTCTCAGCTCAAACAGACGCCTGTCCTCAGAGGGGCCATCCCTGATCGCTGCAACTCTGGCTCACCGCCCCCCCCCGCCGTCCCTAACTGCCAAGGTTGTTTTCTGTCTCAGCGCCCTACCCCCCCCCCCGCCATTTTTTCTTGATAGTCCTGATCTCAACTTGTCATTGTTTTTTTTTCCCTTTCACTTGATTATTTGTCTTCTCAGTAAGACACTAAGCTCTGTGAGGCAAGTTCAATCCGTCGAGTTCACCACTATATCCCCTGCTATCCAGGCACAGGTTGTTCAAATATTTGTCGCATACACAGGAAGAAATAAACCGATGAGGGAGTGCTCGTGTCAGTAAAGCACGGTTTTCTCTAGCTGAGAAACTTAGGGTTCACTCATTGGTCTCTCAACCCGCTTTCAAGCCGTAGAAAACAACAGAAAAGCCTTTTCAACAGCGCCCCTCTTTGGATGGTCGAGGTGCCTGCACAGTCTGCCAGACGGGCGAAGGAGGCCGGGGTCAGATGGGGTGTGGATTGAGGGTCCCCAAAAAGAACCTCTCTCCCTCCACCCCAACGCCTCTTACACTCTGCTTCTCCTTGCCTCACACCCCACTATGTGACCTTCGATTATTCGGCATGAAGCCAACCAAGAACTCATCTCTACAAAAATATGTAGACTTATTTTCTCGTCTTTGCACGGCAGGACAGATGAGTTTATATCATCATTTCCTGGCAGCTAGACCCAATCACATAACACGTGGTCCCCGAGCCAGATGGGTCACTGTCACACTGTGACCCAGTGTGGCTCTCGACCCCGAGTGAGTCTGTGTCCCAGGGGACATCTGACATCTCTGGTTGTTGTGACTGGAGGAGCGCTACCAGCCTCTAGTGGGAAGAGAGGCCATGGATGCCGCCCCACGCCCCGCCACGTAGCACACAGTTGTTTCAGCCCCAATGTCAGCAGCTGAGAAATGCTGCCAAGTCAAGGTCAGCTGCCGCTGTGGGACCTGGCGCTGAGGAAGGGTGAGACTCATCCCTTGTCCAGCTGTCAATGACACAGGGGGCTGCGCGGAGGAGAGCACTCCCTCTTACTCAAGGAAAACTAGAAACGGAAGTGTGTGCGTCACTTTCACAGGTGTTGTAGCACGTGGTCGAGAAGCCCGCGGTCTGCAGCACACCTGCCTGGGTTTGCCGCGCCTCACCTCGTCATCTAGCGCGTGCTAACGACCTCTGTGGGTCTCAGTCTCTTCCTCTGTGAATTGGAGATGGGGGTGCGCCTGCCTCAGAGACGACCGTGCGAACTGAGAGAGCGGGGAGACCTCGGAACGCTGGTCACAGTCAGCCCCTCTTCTCAGGAGGACAAGCACGGAGCCCTGGCTGTGGACAGCAGCACGACGGGGCTGGCTTCCCAGGGTTTTCAGAATCTACTCTTCCAAGTGCTCTCCGGAAAATAGCATCATTCTCAATCAATTCCTTCTGGATTCCTTTAAATCCCCTTATCAGACCGAGTGTTTTTATTCGAGGAGACGCAAACAAACGCAAAAAGCTACCGATGGATGGAAGGGATTAGCATTTCCAAACAACTCCGGTAACTCCGTCACACAAATCCTGACCTGGTTCCGTTCTTAATTAACTAGGTTAGCTTTTAAAAGAGGCAACTTATATATAAAAGAGCAAGTCGGAGCCGAGGCCACACCCACACTGGACAGCTGGACGGAGCAGTTCTTGGAACCGGCCCCAATTCTGGGAGCTACGGAGGTCTTCGATCTGTTTGAGTCGCTGGTTTGAATAATCTAATGGGAAAGTCTCCAGGGTCTCTGACCCTTTGATTTTAGGTTAGGGCCGCTTTAAGAATGTTCTTTTCAAAGCTTGTCCTCTCTCCTCTGTCCCTACCTATAAAATACATGGGTAAACAGGGAAGGTCTTGAGGTCACGACAGTAGCCCACCCCGCCCCCTCCCCCAAACAGGACCGGCTGGCTACTGTCTCAGGAGCGGGCAGGGAGGGCGCGAAGACCAGCTGGACACCTGACACCCCCCACCAGTGGGCCCCGATGATAGACGGTTCCTAACACAGCCATGGTCTTGCCCTTCACATTCTTCCTGGCCTCTCTTGCAGTTTTATGTATTTTCCTCTCCTTTGAAAAAAATTCTAGTTTGTTCTCCGGCAGCTCCCCAATGCCTCTCGTGAAAGCTGAATTCTCCTAAAAAACAATGATACATGTATGTGTTTTTCCTTAACAACAATAACAAAAAAAGGCGGTGTTCTGCTAATTGGCTAGTTAATTTGCTTTTGGCTGTAAGAGAGATTTTTCTTTTCCTGGAGGAATCACAAAAAAAAGAGCCAGAGCTTTCTGACCTGGAGGCTTGGGCGGCGTGATGGGAGACGCATCTTCTTCTACTACCCGGTAACACCTTTGAATGATTCCTACTAGACACAGAGGCAATTAGCAGTTATACCTAAGGATAAAGTTTCCATGAGGACGTGGTGGCCTTCCCGGGGTCTTGTCAATTTTTTGTTACTTATAGCATTTATGAATGAAATTTGCTAGTTCCTGGGCAAAACTGCACAGATCATCAGTATTCCAGGTGACATCATATTAGATAATGTTGGTCCCCGATCTATTAAATGTGTGTGGGATTGGCACCGCCCAGGTGTGTGTGTGGGGGGCCCCAACTTGTCTAAGCCAATTGCCTGGCGATAGTGGCTCACGCAGGTGATTCAGGCCTAACCTAAGACGACAGGTGCCCTTCTTCTGCATGAGTCTATAATCCCACGAACTGCTGACAGCAATCATACTAGCATGGAGGAAGGCAGCCTAAAGACCAAGCGAACATACGCAGGAACACAGGGCCCAGAAAACTGCAACAAATTGAAGCTAGAACCTTGATCCAACACTACCTGAAGCTTGACTGTCTTTGTGCTTTGGAATTTCATGAGCAAATAATCCCCTCTACTGCTTAAGGTACTTTAGGATGGGTTATTTGCAACAGAGAGCTTCATGGCATATCTACTGGTCTATGCACATTTCATGGTTTTGTTTAGCGGTTATTTTATAAATTAGATACATTTTAATAAATATTTGCACATTAGCCTTGCTATGTACATTGCATGAGGCATTTGTTTTATTACTTGGTGTGTACATTCATTAGTCCCTAATAATTACGGTGGCAAAATATTATAATGTTTTTGTCTGACAAAGTATAAGTATAGCAAAGTATAATCTCCTTTTGCTATTCTGTCCAATAATTATCCATTAGGATAAGAAAGTCAATACTGTAAAATCTGGGATTGGTGCTCCCAGGCCAGCACCGAATTCCTTGCTATTTACGGGCCATTTCAATCTCTGAGCCCGTTTTCCAGGCCCTCTCCCTGCTAAGGTCTTCTCCGAACTCCCAAAACAGAGTCTCCCTTTCTCTGTGACCTGTAGGACTTGACCCATATCTGTGACTGCTTGAATCAGGTTGTGATCCTTGAGCCCGCGCCCCAGACGGTAAGCTCTCTAGGAGCAGGTAAGCTATGGGTGTTTATGTCCAGGTGCCCTGCCCCTGGAGATTCTAGCACAAATATTCCCCTCTCTCCCTTCCCACTTTTTGTTCTACAACTTTCCCCAGGGGCTTGCCCACAGCGCTTCAGACTCTTGCTTAAATGGAACAGCAGAAACAGTGTTTATCCAAAGAGGGGCCCCGCGCACAATGAACCAGTTCCCATGTGCGCACTGAGTCAGAGACAGGCCTGGCCCCCCGCCCCCCCCCCCCGTTGGTACCTCACACATTCTCGGTGACTCGGCTGGGGGTGATTTTGTCTCCTGGGGACATTTGGCAACATCTGGAGACCTACTGAGTGTTGTAAGTAAGTGGGGAGGTGGGGTGGGGCTGCTACTGGCATGGAGTAGGTAGAGGTCAGGGAAGTTGCTAAGCGCCCTGCAGCACACAGAACAGCCCCTGCGACAAAGAACGACCGGGCCCAGGTGTCAACCATGCCGAGGCGGAGAGACCCCGCACTGGAAACCTCTCTCTCCGGTGTGACCCTGAGCCCCAGGAGGCCGGGGCCTCGTCTGCCTCGCTCATCGCTCCGTCCCCGGGCCGAGCACGGCTCTTGAGGGGACTGCCCTTGGGGCTGCTCTCGTCGGAACACCATCCGTTCTCTACCGCGGGCTCTCCTGGGGGAGGGGGCTGCTCTACCCTTGCCCACTGTCCCCTCGGCTTCTGCGATGTGGGTGCGTTAATAATGGAAACCATCTTCCCTCTCCATGCTCAAGTAGGCTGTTCAGCAGATTTTAGTGTCTAAGGCCTAAGGTCCGTTGGGGGCTGACGTAAGAACAGTGCGGTCAGAGGCGGACTGCCCGCGTCCTCCCCCTCCCAGGCGCGCTGGGAAGGCGCCGCCAGGGCGCAGGTTCGGGTCTCTGGGAGGCGGATGTAATGAGGCCCCAGCGCATCTGGACGGTCCTCTAACCGGAACGATTCAGACAACGTGTGTGTGCTGAAATACCTAATGTTCTGTTTAAAGAGCAAGGAGGTAAAACAAAAACAGGAGAACTTTCTCGTTTCTTTCCATTTTTGGTGTCTTTGTTTGTTTTGAGTACGGACTTACAAACTCATCTCGCCCAATCAGACTCTCGCCTTGCGGAATTTGAATTCTGACCCCATGACCCACGGAAGGGAAATGGCCGGGGCCAACCCATCCTGCCCACAGGTCAGAAAGGGGTCGTCCTTTGCTTCCGCCCCCTGGGCCCTTGGAGGCTTAGGGGCCCCTTCTCTTTCGGTAAGCTACTCCGCCCTCCCTCCAACAGACTCCTTGTTTTGATGCAGGCTGGCCAGAGATAATATTTGCGGCTTGCAAACAAAGACCTCATTGTCAGACAGATGACGCTCGAGCCCTCCTTTAAATCACAGGATGCAATTGTACGAACTCCGACGGAATGGCTCCTTTGCGTGCTAGCACAGAACGAGCCGAAGCTCCTGGTGGCGTTGCTTGGCACCCGGGAGAGGGTAGTTAATAATTCCGGAGATGAATAGAGAGACCATAAAGCATGGCTAATAAGAGCATCCTATTTCTAGAAACCAGACACTTCCCTCCAAAGCCAGGGTCTGCTCCGTGCAGATGGATGTTTCTCCCGGAGAGAGCCGGCTGTGCGCGCAGGTCTGCCTCAGAGTCGCTTTGCAGAAACACATCATCCCCGATGACTCGGATGTACCCGGTTAGAGCGTGTTTCCGGCGCTCGTTGTCTGTTGTGTCGCTGATCTGCATATTTAAGAGTCCCCACATGCTCGTTGAGACAATAGATGGGGCTGGTACAGTCTACTGGGTCAAAAATCTGCTTTAAATAGTCGATATGCAGTCGGCTGAGTAAATAACAGCATCTTCCAAAAGCCCCTAAATATATAATAACATGATGAATCGCATCAGCCCCTGGACGCAGCCTCGCTGCCGCTGATCAGGAAAATGATGTGTGTGCCTTAACAAGCCACTTACAAATGATCTCATCTTCCCGGCCGTGGGAGCCTTGTCTTCTTCTCGGCTGCATTTCTCCCACGCGGAGACAAGGGGCCCAAACACACACGTGTGCCCGGTACCGTCTCGCACACACGACGTGGGCTGGGGCCAGGCGTCCAGCTGTAGGGGGTCGGGCCGGGGGTGGGGGGGAAGCTCCTTCTCACTTGGGGGCGGAGGGTTCTCCCATCGCTCAGCTGTGTGCGGCTCAGAGGTTAAGCTGGGCTCCCAGCGCACAGAAACGGTTCTGTGGAAGTCAGTCCACGGCATTGATTTGGAGACTTCCGTCCGACCCCCTTTGGCTGTGAGGACGACTTATTCTAAGCCACTTCATCAGAGCCCTGGTTGCTTATAAGCAGCTTGTGCGCGTGCAATAGTCCAATGGCTGCCACCCTGTAGGTGCTTCCCGTGTGCCTGGCCGCACTCCAGCAGTGGGGGTGGTATTATTAGTCCCATTACCGAAGACGGGGCACTCTGAGGCTTCAAGAGGTTAAACAACTTTCCTCAGGTCGCCTACTCAGGGACCGGTAGCGTCTGGCTTCGAAGTGAGCTTGGGAGGCTCCGGCTCCAGAGCCAGAGAGCCCTCGCGTGCTGCATGTTCTCGTCCATGCTCACGGCCACGTCCATTTTCAACGGTGCTTTGCTCTGGTGTGTGTGATGTGGGCGTGTTTCTGCTACAACGCAATGTACGTTCTTCGACCAATCTCGCGCTTTGCAAAAGCTTTGCCTTAAAACTATGGTGCTTCTAGGGAAAATTAGGTTGGGGGAGACCACTTCAAAAACGAAGGAACTACGTAGCCAGAGCATCACACATATAATGAAAGAACAAACGTAACACAAATACGGGTCCAGTTAAAACTGCTAGTTGAATTCACAATTAATAACGGGGCGCTACAGCAGATCAAGGACTCTGCCTTACAGAAAAAGGAGGGATGGGGGTTGGGTAGGAAGGAGTGTGAGGGCATGGTGAAACTGTGGGGTTACAGACAGGCCAAAATTTAAAGAGGCCAGGCAGAAGTGACCAGGGGCTCCCAAGGCCGACCACCTGAGCTGAGAGGAAGGTAAGAAGTCGATGGGCCTTCTGTGGACTGACCGCGTTCTCTGTGGCTTCGGGCACTCGCCTGTGCTGGCGAACTCTGCCGTTACTAGTGACGGTAAACTGTGCCGTGTTAGGGAAGATGACATGGGAATCGATGTGACGTCTTCATTACGTTCACATCGCTGACCGCTGCACCAATCAGGACCGAGTTCCTCTGCTTTACGGAAGTGTGCACTTTATTCCACCTTTCATCCTCGGAGACCTTTCACGTTCGGCTAACTCAGTTACTAAGATCCTGGGCGCCTCACCAACAAACTTCACATTGAACCCATTACTCCAGCAAACCACCTTACAGTAAAGACGGTAAATCTACACATCTTCCAGGCTACGGAATTAGCATCTAGGAAACCTCTTATTCTTGAAGAAGATAGGAAGGAAGAACTTTATTTTGACTTCTCGCAGCACCTACTGTGTGCCTGATAGAGTGCAAATATTTGGCATGCATTCACTTTGGAAATAATTCCATGAGTTGGCACGCTGACCTCCATGTCGGAGGTGAGGAAGGTGAGGCTAACAGGAGAAGTGTAAGGGGTTCCCTGGTGGAACCTGGCAGAGGCAGGGCCTGAAACCCCGCCCACAGGCCCCAGGCCACGCCCACTCCCGCCTTCTGCAATGGGACAGTAGGTGAGGAAGAGCAACCCTGGGACCCTGAAAGTGACCAGGAGGGTCAGTCTCCTCCCCTCTCGTGCCACCTTGATTCCTCCACAAATCGATCCCTTCGTTGCCACCTGCAGTCAGTTCTCGACATTCTTAGCGGTCAGAATGGGAGACGGGTCAGACATGTCACCGCCACGCTCAGACCCCAGCCGGGGAAATCCGGAACACTCGACGGGAAAGGCCAACGTGTTCCCTGTGGCCTTGAGACCTCTTTGGACACATTAGCTCCAAGCCCCTGTCCCACGCCCCTCTTCCCAGGTTTACGCCTCCCGCGGTGTCTGTCTCTCACACACAGCAGCGATGGTGCTGTTGTGAGTCTTTGCACTGGCTGTTCCTTCTGCATCTCCCCTCGGCCTCCACCGAGTCTCTTCTGACATGTCCTGTCCTAATGACGCTTGCGCTCATCACCCTCTCTGACAACGCAGCCGGCTTCCCCTCCCACTCTCTTTGGGTCCCCAGTTCTCCCACCCAGCTCTACCTTCCTTTCTCTCACCTCCTCACTTAGTATAGCATCAACCTCTTTACTGTGCCTGTCGGTTACAGTGACCTTTCTTTGTGAGTCTGTGAGCTCCACCAGAGGAGGGATCTTTGGGTGGCTCCAGGCTGCGGTACAAGCCCCTAGGGCAGTGTGGGGCGCACAGTAGGTATTCAACCCATATTCACGGAATGCCTCAGTGGGTATTCAAACCACCTGCAGATGGTGAACTGTGCAATGTGGGCAGGACTCACCCACTCCCCGGAACCTTCCTGGGGTGGCCGTGGGTTTGTGCCACCTACACACGACAGAGAAATGGTAGGTAGTCCGCGGAAACCAGCCCCGCCTCTGAGACTGCCGGCCTCTGCCGAGCACGCTAGCCTTCCGCGCATCCACTGTGGTTCTGCATCTAGGAGTGTATTCACGAGCAGGAATACAGAAATGCCTACTGTATGGTCGGAGATGCCTCTTAGTCAACAAAACAAGTACTTCACGGGCCCCTGCACTCAGCGGGGCTGGGCCGAGAGCCGCACAGGCCCCGGGCCAGGAGCGGTACTCAGGCAGGGTGATGATGGAAGCGCTTCCTGCATTGTGTGAGCCGGGCCCTGGGAAACTCCCGAACGGCTGGGAGCAAGTTCCAGAGCATCATCTTCCTCCCCGTCCCCTCCTATGTCTCTGGCCCGAGAAACAGCAACTCCTGGCCCCGGGACGCAGGGGTTCTGGGGCGTAAACTCTCCTTTCTTTGTCAGCCTTGAGGCGTTTGGATGACATCTGGATTCGCACTACAATCCCTCCGGCTGGAGGCCTCCCGCGCTCTCTCCCCACGATGCAGCCAGCACCGCGTCTGCCCCCTCGGAGGAAGTGGACCCGTTACCATTTGAGACGAGGGAGGCCGCGGCTCTCACATGTGCCGGCCGTGTGTTCTTGCGGACGCGACTCCAGCGTGCCGAGTCTCGGTGTCCTCATCTGTGAAATGGGGGCGATCACAGCACCGACCCCCTGGGGCAGCTGCGAGGGTTTAACGAGAAAATGCTACCGTTCTGGTTCTTGGATCCGTTTCCTGCTTCCTCCGGGATTTTTCAGTTTTGGCACAAAGATCCTCGGAGGATCTTTTCCGGCCCCCCGAAGACGGCAGGCTCCCCTCCTCTCTCTCATCCTGTCTCCTGAGACTGTCCTCCGGGGTTCCCAGCACACCCGCACTCCAGCGGGCGGGAGTGAGCGTGTTTGCTGGGTTCCACGCCCGCCCCTGCGGCCCCACAGGGTCGGGGACTCGCTGTCTTCTGCACGGCTGTGTCTTCGGCACTTTTTCAGGAGGCCTGGGGCCTCCTCACACAGACACTTTGCAAAGAGCGTTTCGCTGGTTCCGAGGCCTCCCTTTTACATTTTAGAAAATTAGGGTTCATCGTACGACCCATGAGCGTCTTCAAATGACTGCCGGGGGGCAGGTGGAAGCCGTGTCAGGAACGCCTCGCCGAACCGATTTGTTTCGTTCATCTTTTCCTTTTCTTGCAAACATAAGGGTGTTGCTATCTCATAAAAGGTCTTTTTGAAAGCAAGTCTAAGAGAGTCAGTAAGTATCAACTAGAAATTCTGTGATACGAAGAGAGCAATGTGTCATGGCTTCATCATATGCATTTTTCCCCCTTTTCTTTCTCGATACAAAGTATAAGTAGTTTCATGTACTGAATGGCCTCTTAGATTACAAACAGGATCGCCAAACGGCTAAAAAAGGTAAAAGCACTTCTCGCAGTGCCCGGTGCGTAGGAAATTGCTCGACACAAAACTGTGCTATTAGCATCGCTGCGATCACACAGAGGACCTGGCGAGCTCGGGGTTTAAAATGACACTAATATGCTTAGTTACTAATCTGGAATTCCGGGCTACATACCTGCCCGTTTGCAGAGAAGTTCAGTCGTGGTGTGTTTTGGGCATGTGCAATCGCCTTCAGCTGGAAACGTGAGCCCTGTAGCCGTTACTGCTCGTCTCCCTCCCCCGATGGTAAGCTGCTCAGAACTCCGTCCTCACACGCGGGGTACCCTGGTTTCCCCGACGCCCGGAAGACAGTAGGCTCAAGGAATGCCGGACGGCGCAATACAATGTATGAATGACTGGCGGTGAGGGTCCCGAGGAGGTCTCCGGAGCGAGAGCCCCATGACTGTCTTCCCTTTCCAGGAAGCAAGGCAAAGGCGCTGATCAGTAGCAGCTCGGGCTCCATAATTACTTTTGTGTTTGGCCTCTCAGCCATTCGCCGGCCACGATTCCACATCTCGGAAGCAGCCAATGGGGCTTTCAGATGGTGAGGCTGTCCCCGCCTTCGCTGAGAAGCGAGCAACACGCAGTGAGTGAGTGTGTTTTTCCACGTTCTCTTGTCAAGACTGATGATCCCGTGGTGAGGAAGGTGGCTGCCTGCCGAGGAGTCTTTCCCTTCTGGGCCAGGAAGTTTCTCGGAGACCAGGAAAAGGGACTCAGGCCAGGCTTAGCGCTCAGCACATGTGTGTTGAATGACTAGGCATAAGGGTCAAGATCATTGTCGAGATCACGGCTCCCCCATGGATGACCGCTTCTACCGTGCGTGCTGCCTCTGCTTTGCTTCTTGTCCCTCCACAGACTCTGCCGAGCACCCACCCCGCCCTGCCCCCAGCCCCCAGCAACCCTACAGGGCCTGGCGTTAGTGCCCAGCTCCGCAGACTAACCTTGACTTTGCACCTAACCCGAGAGGCACGGCTCTCCAATAATCCAACAACAGGCTTCCTCTATTGCCCGCTGAGGTCAAGTCACTGTGCTGCGGACTCTTGCCGAAGAGGGCATGGGTTGATTGACAGGTGCAGCCGTTCGGGAAGACATTCAGTGATTTGCATATGCAGGGTGTCCAGAATGCCCTGTGTCCCCCCTCCCGCCACCGCGTGAATGATGCCCTCGCCACTGTTCGCTCCGTTTGTTTTAGCCAGACGTAGATAGACTGCCCACACGTCCGGGGCTGAAGGCACTCGCGGGCAATGAGCTTCTTCAGCTCCGGGTGCACTGACGGTGGAGGAGACGAAGCGACGGTGCCGCTGCTCTGACGAACGCCCCCACCCACCCCAGAAAGCCAGGAGGACGGGCCGGCCGGCTCCCCCCACTCCATGCTCGTGCTTGAAGGAGATGAGTGGCTGCAGACCCGTGCCGCCGCCTTGTACCTGGAATCTCTATGGTTAATTCAATTTTAATCTCCATGACTCTTTGGAGGAGCTGGAAAATATTTGTTCTTTTCTTTCATTGATTTTGTTCTTTTTCATTTAGCCGGCATCGATTTCCCCCTCCTTCTGCCTGTTTACCGAGGACAGGGCGCTGAGTCCCTGTCCGGCCGGAGGCCCCGTGCGGGTGGGCACGCACTCACGCCCTCTGTGCCACCCCGCAGAAGGGGCAGGGGCTCGGTTCCAGCTGTGACATGGGAGGGCCTTCTGGGTCTGTGCCGCCCACAGACTCGGCCACCACTCGGTGGCTACTCTGCAGATTGCCCTTGTGGGCGGGAGCGCCACGGGGCGGCAAGGAGAGGGAGGAGGACAAATAAAGCTGCTGTTCTTCAAACAACAAGTTACGCAACCTACTTCCGGGGAAGTGACCCAATCATGGTTCTGAATTTCACATGCTGCTAATTTCCTTCTTCTGTGGTGGTGATATTAACTATGGGCTTTGCTGGGGCCCCTTTTAGCATAGTATGGGAGGGAATATCAAGAAACAGATATGTGAAGAATGTGAGCGAGTATGAAGTGCTGGGTGGAAAGTGAGTGCGTGTGGGGTGGGGGGCTGGGTGGGAAAGGTGACGGGGTTAAGAAGCGCAGACCGGCAGTCACACGCCAGCCACACGGGAGTCACGCACAGCACGGGGAACACAGTCAGTGATACTGCAGTGACCGTGTGTGGTGCTAAGGGGGGGTTCCAGGCTGGCTGGGGAGATCACTTGGCAAAGCATACCAGTGTCGGACCACAATGCCGAACCCCTGAAACGAATATAAAATACGAGCGAATGTCAACTGTACTTGCCAAATAAAAAAAGCAAATGAGCGAACGATGTTAATTCTTGGAGGGCTGATGATGGGACTGGCTCAGGGACAAAGCCAGAGAGATGGAGGGGTTTTTTTTCTGCCTCTATTTTGTCACTCTCACTTCCTTCACCTGCCCCGGGTCGCTAGGTTCAAAGGTGGGGAGGCGAGCGCTGCTCCCACAGAGAGTGGGAGGACGGTGGGTGGTGGGTGATGGGCGGTGGGTGATGGGTGGTGGGTGATGGGCGGTGGGTGATGGGTGGTGGGTGGTAGGGGTGACGGTGCTTCTAGCCCCATCGTTACCTAATTAATTGTTTCATGGGAGAAGCTGGGCACCTACTGTGTGCACTGGGCAGTGGAGAAGATCTATGTGTTCCAACCGTGTGGAGATTATTCAGGAGAGATGACATTAATTGAATATTATCCTGCAATTGATTAGTTAGGGGTATGATGCGTCACCCGGTTTTGAATGGGTGATCACGAAGGGTCAGCTGTGGGTACGGACACCTATCACTGTTTCCACCAGGTTTAAGCCAGAGGCCACCAGCGAGGTGGCGTCCCTGGAGTTCCTGTTCGCGAAGTCGTGCTGAGCGATCCCGGGCAAAGCTGACTTTCCCAGGTCGGCTGTGCCGCTGTGGGGTGCGGCCTACGGGGGCAACATTGACTGACGTCACTCTGGGGATCACTCGTACGACTTCCTGAGCGTTCACAGATAAAGGATGCTTCCCAAACCCGTGCCGCCCAACCCCAGGTGGAGCCCGCCAGTTGGTTTCTGCAGGTTTGTGTTTTCAAGACAGTCAGCGGATGCCCTGCTTCCTGTTTCCAGAGGGAACGCAAAAAGCAAAGGTCCAGACACTTCCTGGGCCCCCGAGCACGGGTCCAAACTGTTCTAGAAAATCAGTCTGAGGAATGATGGCGTGTTATACTGTCTACTGAGCCAGAATGGGGGTGGGGCAATGCTGTCCCCCCACGGGGCGTGTGGCAACACCTGGAGACATCGGAGTTGTCACAGCTGGGAGGGGTGGCTACTGGCGGCTGGTAGAGGCCCGAGATGTTGCAAAACATCCCACGATGCTCCGGATGGCCCCCCGGACGAAGAAATCCCAGGATTCCACTGTCCACAGTTGAGGACATCCTGCTTGAGAGACCATTTTACCGCTCAGAGATCCTAAAAGATTGTTACATCCTTTCAGAAAATAATAAACCCCGGCAGGTGTAACTCACAGCCCGACAGGAAAACATGGGGATAAAGATGAGCTCTAGCCCTGAATTTTGTGAAGTTCAATGCGAACAGCTTCAGCTGGAAAAAGTCCGTGACAGATGATCTTGCTTCTCTCTCATGGTGCGCCTTCCCTGGGCGGGGGAGGGAATTCCTATGAGGCAGGCGCCCAGAGGCACAGGATTCCGCGTTAGGCTGGACAAGTCCAGGTTCATTGTTTACATCCTCCTTCCCTTCCGTGTGTGCGTGAGCGTGAGTGGGCGTGAGCATGAGCGTGTGTGAGTGTGCACGTGTGTACTGTTGGGGGGTGTCCCCTCCACATCAAAATATCTAAAGGGACTCACGCAACTCATTAGACGTAGCAATAAAAACCCACAACCATTTAGAACCATAAAGATCGGCAATCTGCCAGGTCCTTGGAACCATTTGATGTGAACTTTGTTTTTATAAAGTATACTAGGGTAAAGCTTTGAAACTTCAGTTTGTTAAAGGAAAAAAAAAAGAGGAAAAAAAATGGAAGAAGGGAAGAAGGAAAAATTGAGGGAAAAAAATACTGTAACAGCCTCACTCCCTTTGAAGTCACTACTGATAGAGCTCTGAACAGATCCATTCAAGTTCAACTAACATCAGACAAATGTTTAGTGTATCAGAGGAAGCCACAAAAGCAAGGATTTCATCAATATTTCACAACAGCCTCAGGGAAACTGTAGATTGCAATGCTGTAGGGCAGCTAATGGAATCACACACAAGGGTTTTGTACATTTAAAATAAGCAGCCACGAAAAAAAAATTACCCTTCAGTTTGATAGAAACTGTATGAAAACTGCAGATAGAAAACAATTAAATTGCTCCCAATATTTATCCGTGTCGCTCTGATAGGTCATTTAATAACAGGTATTCCAGCGGGCGCGTGCTCTCCCCTCCCCTTCGGAGGGCAATAATAAAGATTAACATTTATGAAAAGGCACATAAAATATCGCGCAGCCCAATGAATAATTAAAGACGGGTTTGAAGAGCGCTTGCCATTGTTGTGCCCGCGAAGTCTCCTCCGCGGTCACGAAGTACGTTCGCACGAAATATAATCACCAACAGACACAGGCTGCTGGGGCGACCCCCTGACCCCTGTTTGTTTTGATGCTAAAAAAACAACTTTGAAGTATTTCCTAGGAACTCTGCGTGGCTTACCCTGGACCTCATGCATATATTATTACCTGGTGAGACTCACAACGCCGAGTGACTGACGGGCCTTCTCTTTTGGAAGATTTACAGAGGTAGACCTGGAGCTTGCAAAATTCTATTCAATAAGCCAGTGTGAGATCAGCATTTTCTCCCCGAAAGGCCTTTGTGGGAGGAAAAAAATCCTGCATAGGAGAGCAAATTGCATTTCGGAAACTGACATTTCTGTGACTACAAAACCTCACCTGGCTTCTCCCTCCCTGGGAGCTTCCGTCCCTCAAAGAGCGACACAGGGCTGCTTATTTACATTTCAGAGAAGGAGGAGTTTTCGGATCCCTCCGGGTGCAGGGTCTGTAACAGGCAATTTTGCCTCCTCGGGGACACTTCTCAATTATATCTGGAGGCCTTTCTTCCCCCTGGGTGGGGTGGGGATGTTGTGGGAGACGACTGGCAGCCGGTGGGTGGAGGCCAGGGAGGCCGCCCGACACCCCGCAAGGCACAGGGCAGCCCGCAATACAGAACCATCTGCCCCCAACCGGCAGCACCGCTGAGGCCGAAAGACCTTGCTCCAAACAAGCCGTCTGAACGCTTGAGCTTTATTAAAATAACAGCAGCCTTATTAATGTGATGTCCTAACTTCTCAACCGTCCCCTGGTTTCACACGCACGTATTAAAGAGCTTCTAAGTGAAGCTTACAAGGCTAAGTCCTTCGGAGAGAGTGGCGAGGATTTGACATGGTTGCTGACCACAGACGGTTCTAATTAAAAGGAGAGACTTTATATGTATAATATACATTATATTTGCACATTACATAATATGCATTTGGTAACAGCAGTCGCTGGTTACCATAGCCTGTGGGAGGTGCTTTGTGTACAGTATCTCGGTTTACCTTTACAACAGCTGTGGCAGGAAAACACTTTGGTGTGCTTTTTTTTTTTTTTTTACAGACAAGGGGCTATTGCTCAAGGTCATTGTTAGGCTGTGGCTGTGGCAAATCTGACACCCCGGGCCTGTCTTCGCAGCTCAGCTGGGGGTGTGCGTGCGTTTGCCTGCAGGCCGGCGCGCACACCACTTGCCTCTCATCTGCGAGAAGTCCAAGACGACTTGGGGGGCGGGGAGGAAAGGAGGGCACACCTCACTTTAGGGGCCTCTGGAGATGAAGGGGCGGGGCTTGGGCAGGACCAGTCGTTTATTTGTGGCAGTGATTTGTTTGGCGTTCAGAGGGAGGGGGTGTGTAAGCCCGTGCGTAGAGAGAGGAGAGTCACGTAAACGGGTCACGTAAACGAAGAGGAGAGCGAGAGCAGGGTGAGAACGAGAGACAGAGAGAGAGAGGGATCGAGAGGTGAGCTTGCCAAAGCAGATGGGGTGTCAGCTGGTTAGAAGGAATTTATTTTTTCCTCTGAGCCAGCAAGTTAGGAGGACGAGTCGTAGAGACGGCGGAGCTGCAGACACAATCTGGGAAGTGTCAGGCGAAGCAGGGAGCAGGTCAGACGAGGTGGGAGGGGTGGGAGGAGATGGCCTGGGGGTGGGGCCTGCCCCGGCCGGGCTCCCTTTCTGGGACACGGCGGGGGGGGGGGGTGACACCTGCCCCCTCCCTAATGCACCTCTGGGAGGAAGTCATCCCGGGTTGAAGGAAAATCACATGGCTTGTTCAGGTCTTAGACGGGCGGAACTGGAAAACCACTGAGGAGTGACGGGAACTGGAATAGCTCGAGGAGCACTGGCCTTGTCTGAGGCAACCCATCCACGTTCATTAACACTCTGCAGGCCGGCCCGAGGAAGTCGGGGTGTCAAACCCAGCCTGCGGGCCATCCGTTTCGAACTCCCCATTCGCATCCGTTTCATGTGTGTGTGTACACACGCACTTTACCATATCCGTGTATTTATTGTTTATGTCACACATAGCCTTTCGTATATATTATCATTTTATGGCCTTACATACGCTTCGATACAAAAGGGATTCTATCACAGCCACCGCTGCTGTGGACTGTTTCACTGATGTTTCGAACAACTTCAAGTTCAGGGTATTTAGACCTACTGCCTCCCCGTTTTTCTACCGTTTACAGTCTGCGTTGCAGCGTCGCTGGAGTGGCAACCAGGCCCCCCCGCCTCCCCCGGTCGCTAACGTCTCCATAGCAGCTGTTGAGATGTCGCGGGAAGGGACTGACCATCGGGAGCTGGGACAACTGGGGAACGTCTCAGTTCTACGGACTAGCACACCGTCCAGTTTTAGGAAAACAACCTGGTTTCTCCAAGCTGCAGATATGCGCTGTAGAAGCTCTGGGAAGATCTGAGTGGTTAAATGACAGCATCTCCGATACAATGCCCTGCCGTCTCCGTCGTGTTAAGTCACCGGCGCGAGGGCTGCGGGACTGTTAGTGTCCCCCGGCGTCAGGGCCAAGTCACCCGGGGACCGACCGCTGGCCTTCCAATCCCCATTGACCTTTGTCAGGACTCAGCTCCCTTCGTTAATGGGTCAATCAATCCATCACTCAATATTTATTGAGAGCCTACTATGTACAAGACCCAGGGGACCCGTGATGGGCTCGCGTCAATAGACGTACACGTGAGAGGGCAATTAGCAAGCGTAGTTTGACTTGACCTCTGGTCGGCGTGGTAATGGACTGGCTCCTAAAGCATGGTGGGAGGTGAGTGGGAGGAGAAAGGGAGGGAGAGCACAGTGGGGCTGCCCTCAAAGGTCAGCGAGAGACGATTTCGCCGCGGACTGGCCATCTGCAGCCTGAAGGCCGGCCTGGCCCGGCCCGGCCACCTGTTTTCCTAAATAAAATTACGCTGGAACGCCACCATATGTGCGTGTTTACTTACGGCCGCTTGTGCGTTACGGCAGCGGAGCTGAGCGGCTGCGACAGAAAACATACGGCTTGCAGAGCCAGAAATGTTACCCTCTGGCCCTTCTCGGAGAAAGTTTGCCCACCCCGACTTCGGCAATCACGTGGATCGTGAGTCGTCCCTGCCTCTTTTGGGACAAGGTGCGGGCCATCGGACGGCAGCAGCTGGGCAGGAGGATTTTGGCGTGGTCTGGGGGGCGTGCTGGCATTCCACAACGAGTCTCCCACCACGGCTTCCAGACCAGCGTCGTGAGCACAGGGCTGCCACTGTCCCCATTTTGCAGACGAGAAAACCGAGGTGCGGAGACGTTAAGTGACCTGCCCAAGGCTACACAGCTCGTCTGTGTGACCTGACCCCGCCTTTCTCCCGTTCCAGAGTCTGTTTTCTTAGTCACAAGGGCGGGGTTTTCCCACCCTCAGCCTGTCCTGTGCCACCCTCCTCACTGATCTTCACAGTCACACCCCCTTTACTGTTCTTTGCTACTTAGTTTTCTTTTCCTCGAATAGGGAATCGCCACAGCATTTGTTTCTTTAGCTCCTTGGAAATTCTGTTCAAATAAGTGGGATTTGATGTACTAACAGTCACATGTATTTGTCACCTTTTCCTTTTGAGATCATTGTAGGTTCACACGCATTGTAATCGTAAGAACTAACTGTAAGAACTAATGCGGAGGGACTCCCTGTACCCTTAACCCGGTGTCCGCAACGATGACCCCCCGTATCACTGGAGGGCAGTGCCGCAGCCAGGACACTGACCTTGGCCCAGTCTACCAGCCTATTCGGGTTTCCCCGGTGTACCGACACTCGTGTGCGTGTGCGCACACGGTCACCACGTTCGCAGGGCCTCCACGACACTCACAGTACGGAAGAGGTTCATCCCAAGCACCCACGTGCACCCTTTTCAGCCACAGCCACCTCCCTCTCTGCTCCCCTCCCCCCGCCCCGCAACCGCTAACCTGCTTCCCCTCGCTGTAATCCAGCCAATGTAAGAAGGCTGCGTAAACGGAGCAGGTACGATTTTGAATAGGTAAGCTTTGGAGGATGGCATTTTTTTTTTTTTTTGCTCAGCATCATTTTTGTCATCTATTTTGAAAGTCACTGTAAACTTAAGTATATAACGTTTAGAACTTTAAGGAAAAAAGCTTATACATATTAAAATTACCTTGTCTGCTACCAGGGACACCCACACCAACGTTGGGAAACCCTGCCAGCCCCCGTGTGACACCTGAGGGACCGAGAGAGACACAGGTAACGCAGCCCCAGGTGCGGGGGGCCAACGGGACTCTCGGGGTCCGCGCTGCTCAGCAGAGCTCCGTGCACTGATTTACACGGGTTCCGTGTCTGAACTGTCCGACGTGTAGCCAGCCTCGTGTCGCGACTGAGCTCTTACACTGTGGCTTGTGCCGACGAGGAAAGAAACATTGCATTTCATTTCATTTTAATTGATTCGAATTTACATTTACATAGCCACAGGTGGCTAGCGGCTTCCCTGTTGGGAAGTGCAACTCTTCTGTATTAAGGGGGAAACATGAAAGAGGCGTAGATGCATTTCTCATTTTCCCATACTTCACTTTGTCAGTGCAGTGACAACCTGAAGAAGTCGGAGGTCTTTTAAAGCAGCCTTCTCATGGGCTGACTTGTTGGGCTCGCTCCTTGTCTGGTAAGTTTGCTGCGCCTAAGCCTTGCAGTCGCTCTCTGTACACCCTTGCTGTCCCTGTCTGGCCGGCTGGCCACCCTCGTTCCGTACCAGTGAGCATTCAGAGTGAGCCCAGGAGAGACTGCTCCCGTAGCTCCCGCCTTGAGTGACATGGTGTCCCTTGGAACACAGGGTGCGGTGGCAAAGCCTTGGGACTTGCTGTCTTAAACGCAGCCAGACCCCAGTAGCGCGTGGCCTTGGCAGAAGGCACGAGAAGGTCCCGTTGATTACGGGGACTCAGGGTGGCGTGCCTCCTGTAGGAAGGTGCAGCATTCCTAGCAACTGCTGGTGGCGACGTTCATAAATTCTTGCTCATTCACGGGACCTGCTCTTGATGAATTTAGCTTGCACCACTGGTCGGGAACAAGCTGCAGCCCTGAATGCCGAGTGTCCGGGGAGAGGCAAGAAGGTTGAGTTTTCAGAGGCTGCTGGCATCAGGTTGCAGAGAAGGGAAAAAATAGCAATGGCAACTTTGGGTATTTGGGGGCTGCCTTATAGAAAAGTCATTTGGCAGAAGTGGTAACACCACGGGGAGGTGGGGTGGGATGGACTTCTGGGCATTTTTGCAGAGAGAGGTATATTTTTCTGGAAACAGGAGAAAGAGTGGTCTGCATCACCTTTTTATTTTTTTTGAGCCTGAATATCACGCATGGGCGGCCAAAGCTAGCGTTTGGCCATTAGCCAACTCTACTCCCGAAGATCTGCACCCCCTAAAACGCACCATTGGCATGAAGGTCGTTACCCTGGCCAGTCTCTTAATTCGCCTAACTTCACAGATCTGTAAGGCGTTAGCTGTTGCAAGAGATTGATATGATAGTTTGTGAGTAATTTGGATGAACTATAACACTAACCCAGTAAAGTATTATAATTTTAAATGTG
This sequence comes from Phyllostomus hastatus, assembly GCF_019186645.2. Classification (NCBI taxonomy): domain Eukaryota; kingdom Metazoa; phylum Chordata; class Mammalia; order Chiroptera; family Phyllostomidae; genus Phyllostomus; species Phyllostomus hastatus. Next base: position 5,886,806 of record NW_025333664.1, read on the forward strand.
TCCAGAAAATAATTGAAATTCTGGCTTAGCTTCATCATAATGCAAACTGCTGGGTATATTTAACAGCTGACTAGCTTAGCATGAATATTGCTTTAGAAATGGGGTCATATTGTTTTTACGAAACAATATTGCTCTCAAACACGGTTAGGAGGAGAGCACAAGCAGGGGATTATGAGGAGACTTTTAACCTTCCTGTCTCTTTCTATCTGTGTTTACTGCGGTGATTTAGGTGTTGGGTGTTGTTTGAAGGCGCGCACGGAAGGTGCTGGCATTTAGAACAGCCCCGGTAATGAGCCCTCGGCCATCGGAGTCCCTCCTGTTACCAGCCTGTCATGGAGCCCCAGGTGCCCGTCAGTCCGTTTTCCTGCCGCGCTGCTAGAAGTGAGACAGATCGCGTCCTCTTCCCTGCTGACCACGGTGGATGCTACTGGGAGGAGGCCCCCTCTGTTGACCTCGGAGTATGTATTTACTTCTCAAGGTAGTTGCCCACGTTTCAACAATGGAGATTTCACCTGAAAATCCGGATTTACGGATGTTCCTAAAATGTCCAAAGATTGGCCAGGACTGGACCTCCCTTCCCGCCGGCTGACGGTCCCCAGGCCCGGGTACACGCCGTCACTGGGAGACGCGGTAAAAGCATTTCCGTTTACAGTAGTTTTCTCCTGGCCCGTGTGGGTTTTTTCCTCCATAGTCACTGGCGTGTTTGATTCCTGGTCCCCGATGGCATTCCCTGGTCCCTCACATGCAGACATTGGTTGTGCCCCGCAGGATGGCAGGGGGTGCGTTAACGGACCCATAGTGTCTGGCAGCGCTTGGCGAAGTTTTTCCGTAAAGGACCAGTTGGTACACATTTTAGACTTCGTGGGTCACACCGTTTTTTTTGCAACTGCTCAGCTATCGATGATACGTTCCTGAATGGGCGTGTCTGTGTTCCAACAACATTTTATTTATGAAAACGGGCTGGGTCCTGAGCTATAGTTTGCCCACCCCTTAAACAGTAACCCTGTAGGGAAGGGTTTTTTCCCCCCCTGTCAACAGAGAACTTACAATATATGTGGAACTAACTCCTCCCACGGCAGGGTTCAGATGCTGAAAGCAACATCTTCAAGCGTGTGTGGGTGTACCTATACAAGTGTGGGCAGCGTGTACGTAACCCATTCCCTGCTTTCTTCATTCGACAAATATTTACGGACCCCTAGCAGTGACCTGCTCTTGGTGTCATTGTTGTGACAGACTTTCCTCCAAGAGAATGGAAGGAGTTCAGAATCTGCTCCTTCCTAGAAACCTGGCTAAGATGGGGTATTCTGATTGTGAGAATGAGAAAGGTTTTCCTGGCTGGCGTATCTCAGTGGATTGAGCGCGGGCTGTGAACCAAAGTGTCGCAGGTTCGATTCCCAGTCTGGGCACATGCCTAGGGTGCAGGCCACGGCCCCCAGCAACCGCACATTGATGTTTCTCTCTCTCTTTCTTTCTCCTTCCCTTTCCTCTCTAAAAATAAATAGATAAAATCTTTAAAAAAAGATAAAAAAAGAGAAAGGTTTCCACGGAGCACAAATTGTCACGACGAGACAGAAGCCGAGAGAACTCGCGGTCCTTCGTTAGAGGGCAGTGGTTTTCTTGTCGCATCTCACAGGCAGGCCGCACCCCAGCCTCCTGACTGCCGCGGGCATGAAAGGGAGCGCTCTTTCCCTGACTGTCTCCTGAGCCTCCCTCAGCAGATCCTCAGTTTCATGTTTTTTTAAAAAAAAAACAAAGAGAGTTACAATCAGAGCAGAGGTGTCTACCAGGTCATTTTTGGCCACCTCTGGTCTGCACCCGTACTTAATTGGCCCAGAGTATTTAAAAACAAACTATGACTTAGTTTTGACCTTGGGAAATCAAGAGATGTCCCACAAAAAGCCCGATTTTGGCTCCTTTGGGGGAACAAGGTGAAGACCCAGTGTTACTAGACAGACACTCCTCCGTGTATATAGTTGGCCGGGCTGAGTGCAGGTGCTTCCTCCGATCGTTACGAGTCCTTCACTAGGCTTGCTTCAGCCCCATTGGTTACCTGTCCCGACAAGCCTGTGAGTCTGCAACCCGAAGACCAGACAGTTTATCAGGTCTCCTTCAGAATTCAGCCTACGGGATTCCGGTCCTGGTCTCTCCGAGCAAAGGCAGCAAGCACAGCTGGCCAGCCCAGAAGGTCTCCCGAACTCCGTCAGTTCGAGGATGAGTAACAACGACAACCCGGTCGGCACCGTGGGGCGTCCTGTTGCTGACGGTGGTTCGGTTACAAACCCAACACAGAATGAAGCGGAAGCGCTCCATAACCCCAGGAAAGAAAACAGCACCAGCAACCCTTGCTTTCTGTTTGGGGATGTGAAGCTTCACGGGTTTTATTTCTTGTTGCTGGATAACCTGCCCGAGATTGTTCTCGTGTTTAAAAGCCAGAGGGAGGGATAGGGAAATGGATGGATGGCACGCCAGCTTTTGGCAGGGCGCGGGGTGGGGGGGCATCATGGCATTTCAAACAGACATTTGTTCACCTGCGCGTCTTGGGCCGGCGGAGAAATGAGCCGCTGGTGCTCCGTGGAAGTCCTCAGAGGGAGGGACGCAGAGCCACCTTTTCCACAGCTGCTTCCTGAGGAACGGGCCACCTGCCACGGAGCTGGGGGCTCGGCCGGCGCTGTTTCCCATCAGCGGATGCGCCGTCTGTGCGGGACTGCTGGAGTCTGTGTTGGGTCGGGGGCTCCACTGTGCTAGGCTCACCGACATCAGGCTGTGTCGGGTGGTCTCTGGAGCGCAGCGGCAAACTCGCAGGCTGTGCGGGGGCCGGGGAAGGAACGCCACCTCCCTTCACAGAACGTTCTTCACCTCCACTCAGGGAGATGCTCGCTCGCTCTCCTTGCAAACGCTGGCGGCCTGCCTCCTCACAGTTAAGAGATGCTGCTACAGGAGATGTCTCGTTTTCTTCATGAAAACAATGACGCCAACACAAATGATAAATAGCTGCTGATATTTGGCCTCCGGGGGACGACAGAGATAGGTGGGGACTGGGGGGCATCGCTGAGTGCCTGCCTGCGGGCAAAGGGTCCCCCCTGCACAACCCGCCCAGCCCCAGCTCACCTTGCCAAAGCACAAACGCACAGCCCAAGTGACAGAATCTTGCTTTTGGCCAAAGAACTCAGGAATTTGGATGTTTAGGGTAAGTCTCCTCATTGTTACATATTAGCAATGGTGTTTGCTTTAATTATTATTATTATTATTATTATTATTATTATTATTATTATTACTACTACTACTACTATCATCATTAATGTTTAGTGTTTGGTGGGGCCCAAACCAAACGAGTCTACAGATCAAATTCAGTTGCCCCTTGGCCGACGGTTCTGGGGTTTGATCTTGCTTCATGCCTCTCAGTGTTTCCCATCCCTCGATTTGAGTCATAGCAGGTGTCAGCTGAGACCCCCTGGGCGGCTGAGCACACGCAGGGCTGTTGCGTGAAAGCTACTCAGAGCAAATATTCTAAACACAGGTCAGAGGCCCTGGGGCTAATGACACAGTCTCCAGAAAGCAAACTTGAGGCCCAATAAAAGACCACACAGCGCCTTGAAAGACCTGACCTGAGACAGCCGACTTAGAGCACCTGCCCCAAGCACATCCCTGGCCTGAACCTCTGCTTCCTTCTCCTTGAAAAGGAGAGGTTTCCCCTGAACAATTCAGGGCCCTGCCGTTCGGTGGAGAGAACCCGGATTTGGGGCATGAGTCTGGGTTTCTGTCCAACATTAATTAGATTTGCGTAATGCCTCTCTCAACCTCCATATTTTTTTGTCTGCAAAAAATGAGGATACAGCTAGCAGCAACATCTCAGGAGTCCAGAACCCATTAGGGTAACAACGCACAGGGCAGCTCCTAGAAATGGGGGTTCCCAGCTGGCAGTGGGGGCCCCATGGAGACGGCCCTTCCACGTGTTGGTTTGGCCGACACATTGTTCTAAAATTAGGACAATTTCACACTTCAGCATAGATGCGGTCTGTCTCCTGAAGATGAAGAGGTTCTGACATTGCTGTCCTCGTCCGGCTGCCCAGCACAGCCGTTCCATTGCTGACCCCTTTGGACTGTGGTCCCTGGAGGGGTCAGCTGTGGTCCCCATACACCCCCTGCCACCCCCTGCCTGCTGGTCCAATTTTTGGTCCCTGGCATTGGAAAACCCAAAGTGCTGGCCAGTATCCATTTGGGCTTTCATTCGGATTACTGGTATTCTTTTCCATCCACGATCTCTCACTGATTATGAGCCACACGCTCACTTCTCTGGGGCTCAGTTACTGGGTCTTTAAAATGGGATGCGGAGCGCTGCCAGGTGAGGTGAGGCCCCTTTGGCTCCCCAAGCTCCGGGTCTGTGGGCATCCGGCCAGCAGAGGGCGCTGGTACAAAAGGCTGCAGGTGCAGGGAGCAGACAGGTAAGGCAGCCGGACAGGTAGGAGCTCTCACAGCCTGCCTTTCACAGCTGGGGAGGACACAGCCTCGCACGCAGAGTGGACATGACAGCGGGCGATTACTCATCTATCGATAGGGCCGCACGTCACCAGCAACGTGACTTTCTGGGCTATGTAATGTGCCCGCAAATGTTCTAACGCACGGCCTGACAATCAGACACTAAAAATAACAACCACTCTGCCGTGGAACAGAAAGAGACGCGTGCCCTCCCCCGGCTTTGAAAACGGGGGGGTGGGCCCATTTCAGCTCGGCTCACCCCCGGCGCCCCGCGCGGAGCCCCCGGGCCGCGCAGAGAGCCCGCGGGGCCAGCTCCCTGCACTCGAACAGCCTGTTCACTTTTAGACAACTCGGTCCCGGCGAGATGTAGACAAATTGGAGCAAGTTCAGAGAGGAGAAAGCCAAATGATTAAGGGGAGAGAGGATTGATTTATAGGGAAAGATTAAAGCAGCCCAACACGTCGGAGCTGTCTTCCGCGGGTGATGAATCTGGGAGTGACACACCGGAACGCCACGCACCTCTCAGAGGGGCGAGCCCTGGGGAAGCAGAACTAGCACAGGTGAGCCTCTTGAACAGCATGTTTTGGGCTGAACTTTGACACCAGAAAAATGCTGGTGGCCAGGAAGAGCTGGTCGGGTCACACGTATACTTGAGAACCATTGATTGTCCTGATAGTGCCAGGCAGGAAATGACATTTTGGAGCGAGGCGTGTGTGGCCCTGTGTAACCTGGCCCCGGCCTACTTGTCCTTCTGAGTCCTCTGCTCCTTGCCAGGGACCTCCTGCCGCCTCCACCCTGGTTACACTGCTGGCTGTAGCCTCCCCCGATTCCTTGCCTCGTTCCCCCCGTCAGGAATTAGAAAGCTCAGCAGCCAAAAATGTCCAGGCTGGTAAAAGGGTGAGTGAATGGGGCTGGGGGAAGGCGACAGAGCCGTGACTGCCACGCCAGAAGCAGTGACAGCGGCATCCCCGTGATACTGGTTTTGCATCACCCGGGACACCAGCTGTCTCCTAGTGTGTTCTCAGATGCTGCTCCAGGAATGAGAAGACCGAGAGACCAGAGCTAACGGCCTGCTGTCCTTCAGGCCGGGGGTCCCTGGGAGGTGGCTGGAGAGCCCTGGAGAGGGGCAGTCAGACCCCAGGGGCCGGCGTCTGGTCCTGGGGAGGAAGGGGGAGGGGCAGCAGGACTCGGCCCCGGGGAAGGACTGGCCTTAGGCCTAGACCCTGTGTAGCCCCTTGGGTCTCACCCCTATGGCAGATTTTACCGCTTTGCTCAGGAGGGCCCCAAACTCAGGCTTCGGTGAGATGTCCCCCACAAAGCCCTCCCATCGAGCTAATCCCAATTACGAGGTCCTCTCCCATTCAGGGCTCCTCATTACCACGCTCGATCGTGACGACGATGACGACGGAGTTTGCTGAGTGTTCACTAAGCAGCAGGGCATGCAGAGCGCTTCAGGACTCCTCCCTGGGTCCCTTCCTCTCTCTCTCCAGCACGAGCTTGGAACGCAAGCTCCCCGAGTATTCCCACCGACAGGGCACGCCCCTTCTCCCCCAACTAATGGCCCGGCTCTGCATGTTTTTACTCAACAGCATTTACCAGTCGGACACAGTTTACAATTTACTTAATTGTCCTTCGCCTGCTCCCCCAACGAGAATGTAAACTCCGTGAGAGCAGGGATCCTGTGTGAGTTTTACTCACTGTTTCTTCCTTAGGGCTTTGAAGCAGACCTGCTACGCAGTCTCAGTGCTGATATAGTCGTCCCCCCTTAACTGCAGGACATACCGTCCAAGGCCTGCCCCCCCGACCCGTGGGTGGCTGAAACCACTGAACTCTATCTACACTGTGTTATTCCTGTATGTACACACCTATGAGAAGTTTAATTTGTAAAGAAGGCACACCGAGAGACTAACAACAAGAACCAATAATAAAATAGAACACTATAATGTAATAAAAGTGACGTGAGTGTGGTCTCAAGTATTAAACTGAACGCTTTCACCTTTTTTTCACTGGAAGGCGGCACGTGACAGCCCCCTCCGCCCCCAGTACGTCCACATCCACATTGCCAGCACCACTAACCGCTCTCGTGCTCTGGGGCTGATAGCGCGTACAGCCAGGGTGACGTGAACACACGCAGGGCGACATGAACACACGCAGGGCGACGTGAACACGCGCAGGGCGGCACCACGACACCACCCATGACCTCCTGACGGAGCTGGCACCTGAGTGCCTAGCTGACAGGTGGGCCGTGTGGACAGTGTGGACAGGCTGGACGACGGGACCGTTCACGTCACGGGCACGACGGGGCTGGAAGGCACAAGGTTTTGACCACGCTGCTCAGAACGGCGCACAACTTAAAACTTATGCGTTGTTTAATTCCGGAAGTTTCCATCTGTTATGATCGGGCCTCCGTTGGCCTAGGGTCACCGAAACCATGAGAAGGGAAACCTCGGATAAGGAGGACCACCGTATTTGAATAAATATTCAACGATATGAAGTTGAATGGTTCCATTTGATCTGGGCTACTTACCACATCCTACTATGTACTGTACTTCACTGTGGGAGTTTTGGGTCGTCACCCTAGATTTGAAACAACGGAAGGCCGAGGCCTGTGGCCCCCCGTGCACGGAACATCGCCAGCACCCCGCGCGCTGTCCCGCTGAGCGCAGCGTCCCACCTTGAACGGGCTCATGGGGGTCGCTGGCCGAGTCCAGCCACCCTCGCGGACGAGGGAGCCAGAGGCCATGACAGAGGCTGTTCTCTTCAGGGGGGTGGCGTTGCCTTTTAGAAGCCGAAGTCACAGAGCAGCTTCTTTTGGCTCTTTTTTCCTCAGGTACTATTCAAATCTCACGCGTGAAGCACAGCCACCGAGGCCGGTTTATCGGTGTTCATGGGCATGAAATTGCAAAAAAGTCCAATTACTTTGTTGATTAAATTCTTAATGGCATCCCAAATAACAGTGTTATAAAAAAATGAAGGCTTATTTCTATGGGAAATCTTTCTCCATCAAATGTGAGGGTGTGGACCCTTGTTTCACTCATGGCGGAGAGGTCTGGTCTTCCGATTGCCTGACTCACGGACACGGAAACACTCGTGCTGTGGGGGACCCCCCAGCACGAGCCACGCAGTCAGCTGGGCTCGGGCACCGAGGGCCAGGGGGGCCGTATTTGCTGACGTGTCCCTGTGCGGCCAGTCGCAGCAACAGAGGGAACTCGGGGACCAGCTTTCTTCAAGGGCTAATCCACACTCCTGACAGCCCTGTTTCTTTACAGAGAACTAAAGGTACAATTTTGCATGGATTTTAAAGGCATGAGCAAGGAGATGCTAACCAACTTTCAACCGGGGTTCATTCTCCCATGGCTAACCATTTAAATGGCTAGGATTCTAGCCATTGAAAAATGTATTTGTACGTTTCTGTTTTTGCAGGGGGTTTTTTTTTCTGTTTGCAATGCATTGCAAAGTCCTATACCTAAATGGGAGCTGAAGTTGTATCCTCCAAACCATCCATTACTTCTTGCACCAGGCATCTTTTAAAAATGTTTTCCAGCGTCCACTGCTCTTATTGGGACTGACACCTGGGTGTGGACTTTCCTTTGGAGAACGCACCCCGCCCCAACTCCCAGTCCACGGGACTCAGGGGACACTAACCCACCCCTAGCCAGCCTGAGGGGCGGGTGACCCCAGCTCGGCTGGTCGGGGCACTCGCTCCATCCTCCTGGCTGCAGCGAGTGGTCCAGAGACGGGCTTTGGACCCAGTTAGGAAAAACAACAGTTGCAGAATCCCACCGGGATCACTGGGGGAGGGCCAGCAGCCCTTCCTAGCCTGTGGGCCCGGAGTTCGCGCGGCCACCTCCAAGCAGGCGAGAGAACCTTCCGAGAATGAAGCTGGTGCCTAAGAAAGCAGTTTGGCGCCCAAACCCAGGTCTACCCACGGGCGGCTGCTGGGTTAAAAGGCCCAAGAAAGTCCCCGTGGATGCCAACCTGAGTTGGGCTTTCTGTCTTTCGAAACGGAAACAGTCCTGATTATCATACAAGTTACCTCCCCTGAAATGCGTCCTATTAATTCAGAGTTCCGCTTGGCGGGTCAAACATGCAAGGACCAACGCCTACCATTCTTTTATCTGGAAATTCACCCTGTGTTCTGGTGCGGAATTCCACAAGGAAGAATTTTCCCGTGAGGATTCAGGAGCCGTGGCCCCGGCTTTTCTTCCACAGGAAACTCCCCTAAACTAGCGCCATCCTTAAAGAGAGTGCGGGACGAGAAGGAGGTTTCTCCAAACATTTTTTTTTCCCTAAAGAAGCAGCTCCAGTGTCTGCCAGTGGCTCGTCATGGTTTATGTAACCTGTCAAATGACTGCAGAGTCACTTCTGCTTCCCTCCTGTGCTCCGCCTGCCCAATCACTCGGGGACGTCAGGCAGGGGTTCCCGGGACAGTGACAGCCGAACCAGACGCAGGGCAGCGTGCTGTGGGCGTCCAGCCCTGCGAACAGGCCCTTCCTGACCGCTGTGAGTGTCAGGAACAACTCCACGCGAGCCCGCTGCGGTGACCGGGGTGGGACTGAAACCTGGGTGGGTGGGTGGTGCAGGGGGCGCAGGATGGCTGTAAGAACTTTGGGGGGCGTTCTGCCCTGTTGCCTTGGAGGGGGGCGGGGGGCGCTTTCCACCATGAGGATATCAATATTAACGATTATTCCCAATATTACTTTAGGTGTTTCAACATTTAAAGTTTTCTACTTGAAGTGAAATTTAATAGAAATTTCTACTTCGAGTGAAGTGTAATAGTGAAATTTGCAGAACCTAACATTTTCATTTTCTTCTGATGTGAGAAAGAAAACATTCTGTTTGACCGTAAAGGTTCATTTCCCCACCTCTGATTTTAAAAGAAATTAAGACACTTTTACGGGCTCCAGACCCACCAGGCCTGACAGAGCTCGGGGGGCCCTGGGCAGGGGACATGATGGAGTTCCTGTTTTGCTTTGCCTTGTTTCACATAAAAAGAGCTTTTATCTTTCATCGGAGGTTTAATTTTAAATGGAGATGTTGGATAACTGTTCAGTGACCTCAGGCCACTTAAAGGCTCAGGGCCTGCTTCCTCCTGTGGAAATTGGGCCTAATAAAAATCCCGCCCTCAGAGCTTACGGTGGGGATTAAATGATTCCATTGAAGTAATGGGCTTAGGAGAGTCTGGTACACACGGAAATCGCTCACAAGTACCAGCTGCTCCTGCCACCGCCGCCGCGGCTGTGTTTACGACTTCCCCCCGGATTCTCGGCGAGTGTAATTGCCCACTGGTTTTCTCCTCCCTTCTTCTCTCGCTCTCTCCTTCTTCATTACCAAGAACATGTTCCCGATGAAAAATCCAAAGGCTGCAGAAATACTTAAAGTAGACACTCAATGTCACACCCTGTTTTGTCCTCCTGCTGTCCGGAGTAACCGCCGGGAATAGTTTTGGTGTGGACACACACACACACGTGCACACGCGCGCACACACACACACACACGGTTTGACTGCGGCCGTAACTCTGTCTCATTAACTTGCTCCCGTTTCACTGAACTCGACACTGCGGCGCTGTCTCCGAGCTGGGGCACGCGTGTGGAAGGGCTCGGCTTGCTTCCCGCAGGGAGTGGCCCCGGCGCTCTCTGGGAGGCGGGAGAAAGCTGCGCTGTGCTCCCCGCCACTCCCCGCCGAGAGCTTTCTGTTCCGCAGGTGCCTGTGAGCCAGGGGCACATGGGCCTGGCCGTTGCTCCACAGTCTCATCTCACGTTCCTCTGTGTGTGTGTGTGTGTGTGTGTGTGTGTGTGTTCAAGTATAACCCAGAGGAACCGGGGAAAATACGAGGAAGCCCGTTTGGGCTCAGCTGCAAGCGAGCTTTGCCCTGCGGAGCTGCCCCTGCGACGCCATTCGGCATCGTTTCTCGACTCTCTGGAGCCCTCGAACCCCGACAACCCAGGGCTGGCTGTCCGTGGTTACTGGCGGCTAGGTCGTATTGACGTGTCTCAATGTACTGAACTAGTTCTCCAACGATGGGCGTAAAAATGGTTCCCGAGATTTCATGGCCCCCATGAAGTCCTGAGGAGGTGGGCCATTTCAAACGTGTGTAAGTACTATGGTCACGACGTCACTGTTGTTTTTAAATGTCTTTTTCACAGCTTGGAGGAGCTGGTTTCAAGCCAAGCCAAAGGGGGTGGAGGGAACGAGGGACAGGTGTGTCCTTCTGGGGGTGACGCTCTTGGGGACAGGAAGGGCAGGGCACTGTCGGAAATCCGGAGGCTCTCCTGGGTCAGCTACAAAGCAACCGAACGGTCCCTATGATGTCACAGCCCTTCAGTGTCACCTGCTGTGTTTGCTGAGATAAGGACATCAACCAAACAACTGAGGTAGCACAGACAGTGGGTGGGGGGCATGCAGGGGGCTCTAGAATCTGCCACCTTTTAGCTGTGTGACTGTTGGGAGCAGGTTGACTGCTCCGAGCTCATTTCCTTGTCTGTAAGACGGGGATGACAGTGGCACCAACCCTACAGGGGTGCTGAGATGTACGGTGACCCTCTAGGGCTGGCACTGCATGCCCTGCTCCGCACCCAGACGGCCTAGCGCCTGGGCAACGCGCAGTAAATGTTGAGTGTCACTGTCAAGCGACATTGCCAGGACAACGCGTACTCGGAGAGACGGAACCAAGTTCCAACACTCGGGGAACTCGCTGTTTTACCGAATCTCAGCTCCCTCACGGCCGTGCCACCATTCGTCGTTTCTACCCCAAAGACGGAGCAGAGGCTGCAGTGAGAGCCCGGGCGAATGCCTGACCCAGAGAAGGTGCCACGTGACGTGAGTCCTCACCTTCTCTGTTCCTGCGTCGACCAGACGGGGAGGAAGCCCGGGGCAAAGGCGGCAGCCGGGCTGGGAGGGCGCCCCTCACCAGCACCCCTGGTGAGGCCGTGAACAGCAGGGCGTGAGGGCGGCCTCCAGCTCCAACACTGGGCTGGTCGTCACCTTGGTTACACGTTGCCTTTTTAAAAACTATGAGCATTTACATTTTCCAGAGGAAGTGGTCTTGGGGCTAATGCCTCCCTGCCGGCTAACGGGAAACGGGGGGTAGAACGCTCCCCCCAAAGGGCATCGTTCAAAGGCCAGGGCTATCGCATCTGTGTTTCATTGGCTTTTCAAAAAAAATTTGATCCTCTAGCAAAGAGTCACAACATCACTTAGAAGCACCGCAACCAGAACCTGGGATCTGAGAAGATTTTAGGGTGCTCGTATGAAAATTTGTGGCCTTGGGGAGAGCTGGGGTGGGGGGTGGTCGACACTGATGACCGGGGCAAGGCAGGCAGCTGAGGGCATCTCCCCTCTGTCCCACAGCCCCTTGCCACCAACCCACAGCGAAATAAGGCGCTGGTCCCCCCCAAGGACTGCTCTCTGTGCGCTCTCTGGCCTCATGGTTGACGTGCGTGGATTTCTCGGCCAGCCCAGCCGCCTCCCGATGTCTCTTCCCTCCTTCTCACGGACTTAGCCGGGGCGGCAGCGAGAGGCTGTGCCACGCTGAATTTCAAACAGGGCAGGCGGAAAGAGGAACAACTGCATGTTTATTAGGGCATCATTAGCCCTCTGAACGGCATCGTCTGTATCCCTGGGAAGGGACCACGCCAGGTCAGGAGCAACAGTGTGAGTCGATAATTTGTCAGGCTGGAGCAGGTGGCGGAGGGGTGGCGTAAGAAATCACCCGAAAGGCTCCACAAACCGAAATGGATGGAGGCGGAAGAGTAATAAGAAAGTGATCAGTGAGCCCACAAACAAGGGCAGATCCATCACACGGCGGCGGGTGGACGGGAGCAAAATGGGAGAGATTCAAATGAGCAAGACCCGGACGTTGTCACGGCAAGGTTACGAATTCCCCCACGGTCGCCGTTGTCCAGCCGGTGCTGGAGACGTGCCCACAGGAACATGAATCTTTCCAGCGCAGGGAGCTGGAATGGAAGAGGTTTCCTAGAGAGTATCCATTTGGATTATAAAAATCCCAAGGTCTTGTGCACCGGCAGGGGGAAAGGTAGAAAAATGGATCGGACTTCTCGCAACAGCCACCACCCGCCGAGTGCTGGACACTCTTCAAGGGTCTGCACGTTCGTTCACACACACACTGTTCCAAACGGCCCGGAGACAAAAGACCCAGCTGCAGAGCCTTGAAGAGATAAGTGCTTCATCCGAGTACCCGTGACCTTGGTGGTTCCTAGATAAAATATGGTCCCCTCCCTATTTGTGTTAACTTTCTGATAAAGTTTAGCCCTGAGTTGTAGGGTCAAGGAGGCAGAGGCAAGAGCTGAGGAAAAAGTGGGGTGAGGAGGAGGAGGAGGAGGAGGGTGGTGGAGGTTGTGGTGCTTTAATAACAACAGTGGCGGTGTTCGGGGTCCTGCATCGGTGCCCAGTGCTCCCAGGCCTCATCCCTGTGAATCCTCGCGACAGTCAGACGTGGCGACTGTCACTGCCCCCATTTTTCATGCGAGGAGGCTAAGCCTCCGAGAATTTAAATGCCCGGACCAGGGTCACAGCTCAGAAATGATGCCATCAGGGTTTGTGCCCAGGACTCTCTGCCCCCAGAGCTCACGCGGGTCCACCCCGCCTGCTCCCATGGGGACTCGATAATTTGGAAGCAGACGAAGGAGTTGGGACAGAGCGGGGTGCGTATCCATGCACGGCCCTCCCGCAGCCCGCCCTCCTGCCCGTGAACCTACTGCGTGGAAAATGTAGACAAGTATCAGGTCCAGATGAATACACTGGGGTCTCCTGGTCAGGAAAAGCCAGCAGGTCGAGGTCTAACCCTACCACACTGATAGTGGGACCGCAGATTTACAAAAGGATGAAGATGCAGGTCTTTTTATCTGAGTATGGAAAGGACCCAGGATAGTGTCCTCACGTCTGGAACTCCTCTGGTTCATTTCAAATGGGTTTCAAGTCACACCGACTTGGTTTACACTCAATGCGCATCCGCACAAAGCAGAGCACAGCTCTGCATGGACGTGTTTTCCGAGTTTCCACGCAGACAGGCCGTTCCGTGGGTGAGCCTGCATGCTTATCTGAAGCCCAGGCACATGGCATGTTTCTATGTTTTGGTTAACACAGGGCTTAATTGCTCAGGTTTAACTGTCTGCACGACCTACAGGCAAATCCAGAATTTAATCTGTCATGGGCTGGCTTTGCGACTCTCAACGAGTTACTTAACCTCCTAGCTGGCCTTCACTTCTCTTCTATAGAGGAGCGATAATGTGAGTGAACGCCAAGGGTTGTTTGGAGGATTATGGGAAAGAAACCTCAAAAGGGCTTCTCACAGGGATGCTCGGTAGGTGCCCCGTCGTGCTGGTGATTATTCCGTTAGTCTGTTGGGGAGAGTGGCGAAAGGCCTTCGGCAATGCTCTCCAATAGACATGGAGTGTGAACCGTACAAGCAACTCTCAATTTCCAATAGCCACGTTAAAAAAACGACGAAGAAATGGGTGGGATTAATTTTAACAATACAGGCTCCGGCAGAATAACGCCACAGAGCGTGGTCGGTAAGGGCACGTGAACGTCTCGCACGAGGTGGACAGCAAGGTAAACATGTCACCTATAATGTCCCGTGGTGTGCTTGAGTGTGATATCGTTATGTTACAGAATTGCATGCTTATGATTTTGTAATAAAAGATTTTGTGTAACAAAAAGGGGGCATTTTTCTTTTGTGCTGGGCCCTGTATGTTTTATTTAACCTAATATATCCAAAATATTATCATATCATCATGGAATCAATATAAAAATTAATGAGACCTTTTACATTCTGTTTTTTGTTTGGATGAAGCCTTTGACATCCAATGTGTGTTTTACACTCACAGCACAATGCATTTTGGATGGGCCCTATTTCAGGTGCTCAACGACCACATGGGGCCTGGGCAGTCAGATTAAATCCCCAAGGCGAAGTTAATAATCTGGATTTAGCCTCTAGATGGGTTAGGTTTGGGCCATGCAGTTAAAACAAATGATTACCAAGATTTAAAGATCAGGAGATTTCACATAAAAATTCAGTTTTCTGGTTTCTCTTGGCCAAGCCTGAATCTGGCAGCAGGGCCCCATTCTACCTGGTACTGAGTCACAGCTGTCTCTGTGGGGGGGGGACTGGGGGTGCTGGGACATCCGTCCATGTCCTCTCTGCTAATTTACCACACCTGCCTGGCCCCTGTCACTCTGAGTTTGAGACTCCTGTCCCAAAACCAATGATCGCCCCCCTCCGCCCCCTGCTCTGATTAGAAACTGAAATTCGGTTCTGTTCAGACCAGTTCTGTACATTGCTCTGGGGAAGCTTTCCTCCTCCTCCCTTAGTGAGCCGTGCCCCTGGGTTCACCCACGGGAGCAGCTGAAGTTACGCGAGGACAGTCTGTGACAATGATTCAGATCGAGAGGGATGGAAAAGACCAAACAGCTCATATTGGGTCCCTTGATCTGCTTATGTGTGACTCATCCGTGATGACTTTTACACGGCCGCGGCGGCCGGCGGAAAAAGGCAGAGCGAACAGAGAGGGAGTGGACGATGGCTCTGCTGAAGTAAAAGAGCGCCCTCTTCCTCCGGCCTTCCTGGGGCCGGAAGTGCTAGAAGCTGCATCGCACATCAGAACCCAAAGCCTAAAGCCATCGAGAAAAGAGTTAAGTCTCCCAGTGCTTCAGTTGACTTCTCTCGTTGAGTGAAAGCACCCAGGGCCGCCTGGAGGGGAGGCGATAGGGTGGAGAATTTAAGAGCAAAGGTGTAGAGTCCATGCAGTCCTGAAATACGTCACCTGTCTACTTTATGGGCATTTGGGTGGGCTCCTTAACCCCCTCCATCTTTTGTTCCTTATCTATAAAACAGGTTTAATAGCAGCTTCTATTTCTTCAGGTTGCTATGAAGATGGAGATAATACGTATGCACCGAGCCCAGTGCCTGATACAGAGCAAGTGCTGAGTAAATGCCAGCGATGATTAAGAAAGCATATAAAATGATTACTATTGAGCAGCTACATAGCTACCCCACAGGGAGCCCTCTACCAGCCTGCAAAGTCTTCGTGTTTAGATTTATTTCTTGTGTGCAAGGATTCTGAAGCACTCAACTGGCCCGGAGTCTGACATTTACTTTGGAGGGGAAACCGACAGGCCGGCTGAGTTCCTTTCCCGGGACAGAGAGGCAAAGGTGCGGTGAGGCTGGAGTTATGAGAAGATGAGGGGATAAAACAACTATGGGACATTTACGCAACAGAATACTATTTAGCCATAAAAAAGAAGAAAATTTTACCCTCTGAGACAGTACGGGTGGACCTGGAGAATATTACGCTAAGTGAAGTAAGCAAGTGAGAGAAAGATAAGAACCATGTGATTTCACTCCTAGGGGGAATCCGATGAACAACCTGAACTAACATGCAAAACGGAGACAGACTCAGAGCCGGAGAGCCGGACGGCAACCAAGGGGGGAGGGGGAACTCGAGGGATTGAGCAAAAACGGCCCCTTAAAGATGTCCGCATCCCAATCCCAGAATCCGTGACTGCGGTACCTTATGTTACAAAAGGAATTCTGCTGATACGATGGAATGAAGGGCTTTGAGATGTGGGGATGATCAGGCGCTACTCTGGGTGGGCCCAAGGGTTAGGGCTCGAAGGGGCCCGGTAAGAGGAAGGCGGGAGGGTCAGCATCAGAGAGGAGATGTGCCAACGGAAGTGGGGGTCCGTCGGAGTGAGGCTGCTGCTGACCTGAAGGTGGAGGGGAGCCCGAGTCCTTCTAAAGGGGCGGGGCCTTTAGAAGCCAGAAAACGATGAGCAAATGGAGTCTCTCCCAGCGCTCAGAAAAGGGGTGCAGCCCTGTGCCCACCTCGATGGCGGCCCGGTGAACCTGACGGTGGGCTTCTGGTCCCCCCTGGTACTGTGCCGTAACACGTTTATGTTGAGCTAGCCCAGGGCACCCGCAGTCATTCATCACAGCAGCCCTAGGACTCGAACCAAGTGTTCTACCGTCCGTCTGGGCACAGCGGACATGTGGGCCGTGGAAACCACGGCAGGCCCGGCGACTCCTCCGCTCAAACCCACGGGTGGTTTTTCTCCTGTTCTTAGAAAAAAAACGTTGTGTAACTGCCTCCGCGGCCCTCTATCATCCCACTCTTGCCATTTCTTTTGACTGTTTTCTTTTAAAACTTCTTTTTAAACGGATAATTTCCAACTCATCCGAAAGCAGACCCAACTGAACAAGATCTCGCCATGCACCACCGCCCAGTTTTAATATTTATAAGTTCACAGACAGTCTTGTCTCACTGGAACCTCCAACCACTGTCCCCGCCAGTATCATTTTGAAGTAAACCCGAGATTTGACATCATTTCATCCAAAGAAAAGTTTTAGTATTCAGCTCTAAAATCTCTCCTTATTTGAAACAGAATCCTTCCCACATCCCCCAAATTATAATAATCATTATCCCTTCATGTCATCAGTTATTCAAAGTTCACATTTCCAACTGGCTCACACACTTGACTCAGTTTCCTCCCCTCTCCTCCTTGCTCCCTGCGCCAGACCACATGGGCCTCTTTGGTGCTCCTCAGCCTTTCTGACGGACTCGCACCTCGGGGCCTTCGCACTGCTGTCCACGGCCCGGCGAGCCCACTCCCAGGCTGTCCCCTGGCTCTCACTCTCACAGGCCGCTGCTCGCACATCGCAGCTACTGCAGGGGAGGGGGCGGGAGAGTAGACTCTCCAGGAGACCAGGCGTGCTCTGCGTCCCCTTCCTCTTCCCCCAGGAAGCAGCTCTGCCTTTCCCTCAATCACGGCTCTGGCCCTCGTCACCCAATCCCTAGCAAAGCGTCTCGGTGTTCCGTAAAATGTTCTTGCAGGTTGATTGATCAGGGCTCAACTCCCTTGGTCTGGCAAAGTCCTCCACGTCCAAGACTTAGTTTCCCTTCCAGGAACCCAGAGCTGCAGTGTACTGCACGTGTGTGTCACGTCAGGCACCGTGGTGAGTGACTTACAAACACGTGTGACGCAGGTGTGAGTGCTCATCCCTGTCTCAAGGATTGGGAACCTGACGTGGTAGACAGAGTCCCCAAACGGTCCATGAGATTCCTGGCCCCTGATGTATGCTAGATACACCTTCTCCCATTTGCGTTACATCGAACGCCAATCTAGGTACTGCTGGGAAAGGGTTTTCAGATGTAATTAAGAGCCAAATCAGATGACTGAAATAGGCAGATGATCTAGGGCGCTTGAGCGAACTCATGGCCCCTTACACCCAAAGACGGGAGACAGGAAGTCAGATGCTTGGTGTGCGGGGGACATGGTGATACAAGAGACGTTCACAGAAGCTCCCCCGACGGACTTTGAGGACGGCGCTGGGGGCGCTTAGAAGATGTCTACACTGAACGTGCAATATTCGTGCACCTTGATTTTAGTTCTGTGTACACTCAAAATTAGGATAATTCTACAAACGAACGTTTAATGAATAACCGCTTTGTGCCAGGCTCTGCGATGGTGCCTTAGCACGGAATCTTCCATTTAAGTCACCTGTGTGGCAAAACTACGGCACCGAACGGCTCTCGTCTGAAATCACACAGCTAGGGAGTGTCAGCGGCGGGATTCGAACGGAGAACTAAGGGAGTGTGCGCTCTGGCAGCTTATTATTTCTTGTGAGTTGCAGCAGTAGAGACATGAGGGTTAAGACAGAGATGGCTTCTATAACTCTCACCCTCTAGTATCATTAACAGGCCCCAAGGGTAGGAAAGGCTTCAAAATCGGCCACGAACACGGTTCAGCTCAGCCTTCGCGATCATTAAGAAAACGATCTGACATCGGGAGCCGAAGCCGGATCTGGGGGTGGGACAAGCCAGCCCCAGCCCAGCCCCATCCATTCCATCCGTGACAAGCCTTGCAGCTCCTCTGGGCTCAGTTATATGTAAAAGGAGGGGTTTGGACTGGAAAATGTCCAAACTGCTTTACAGCTCTGAAATAGTAAAAACAATAGTAAGTTTCTCTTTTTCCTTCGCTTTAACTGAAATCCCCCCATTCGACTTGGCTTGGGAATAAAACTGGATTTGACTAGCTCTTGTACCCACCACTACGTGATCCCGGATGAGTCATTTGCCCCTCTCAGCCTCAGTTTCCCTACCTGAAAAGCAGGAATGAGGCCTGTTTCCTGGAGTGCTCTGAAAGCCCAGTGTTCCCGACACTAGAGGAGCTTCTAGAACACGAGAGGCACTCGGTCCGTGAGCCCCCTGGTCCACGGGTGCTCCATCCGTATCTTAGAACACACGGGCAAACACTGGGTCTTCACGCACTAAGAAGACCAGGTGGGAACTGAGTGACTGCTCAGTCCGACCTGGGTCACCTGCCTGGAGTGGCAGGCTTTCCAGGAGGCCAGAGCCCTGAAATTACAGGGCACCCTCGGGTGCCAGTGGTCGGAGAAGGCATTGGCCCTCACCGCATCCCCCGTGGGGCTCCACCACTGCCACTCACGGCAGTGGACCGCTTCCGGTTTTGTCTTACATGAACTGCAGTGTCCTTCGGATACCGTTTTCAAGATGCAGGATTGGATTCTGGAAGACGGGGCCTTCTTTGCAGAACCATGGGACGAGTCTCGGCCCAAGAGAAACTTTGGGGTCACTGTCCAGCTGAAATGTGCTTTCCTGCTATAAAGCAGAGGTGCTGAGTTCGGTGGCAGCCCGGGTACACGAGCTGCTCCTCCGTGAGCCCGGCGATCACCCCTCTTGTTGCTGGAGGGAACCATGTAAGTTCAAAGGCACGGCCAACTGAAGGTCGCAAATCCAGATGCCTGTCTGCTCGGGCAGGTACGACGGGGCGGCGGCCCGGTACAGCCAGCCACGCCTGCAACAGCGTTTTGCTGAAATGGGAGGTGAGGTTCCTCCATTTGATCTTGGTAACATTAAATATAAAAAAAGTTTGTTTTTGCCCTGGCTGGTGTAGCTCAGTGGATTGAGCGCGGGCTGCGAACCAAAGTGTCACAGGTTCGATTCCCAGTCAGGGCACATGCCTGGGTTGCAGGCCATGGCCCCCAGCAACCACACATTGATGTTTCTCTCTCTCTCTCTTTCTCCCTCCCTTCCCTCTCTAAGAATAAATAAATAAATAATCTAAAAAAGTTTTTTTAAAAATTTGTTTTCTAATAAGCAGTGTATTGAAGGGGGAAGAGATAAATTATATGCTTGATAGTGACTGAAGTTTGGGAAAATCAGGGCCATTTCCTGCGGTGTGAGTACAGTGATTTCAGTGTGCAGGGGTAAGGTAAACCTTCGGGAGGACTGGTCTTCCATGAAATTAAACAGCGAAGGAGACGCAGAAGATGTGAACCTCACCCCTACGGAACGCCAAAGGTCAAAGAATCAAAAGAAAAATCTCTAAAAGTCTGTTCTTGCTGCACCCAACTCCCTGAGAGACACAAAACCCCAAATTGCATGTTGAGGATCAAAATTTCAAAAAAAAATTAAAACTCACAATTTCATCGCCACACCATATGTTATTAATGTCTGTCAACACTGTTTAGCCAGCAACTTCTGACAGTTCCATATTTGCTATCTAAATACGCCGTAAATAAGTCAGTAATGAACCACCGCGGCAAACGCCGCTCGCTGGTGGGGAATACAGACGGAGTAAACAGACTCGGCTCGGAGTATATACAACTGCTTAATGTCAAAGGCAAAGTCACACTGTTATTTGACAAAACAGAAACAAAAGAGAGAGTGGGGTGGAAGGGGAGGAAAAAGAACTGAGACAGAGCGAGGGAGGGAGGGGTGAGCAGGGGGCGCCACTTCTGTGCCGGCACACACACGGCCCAGAGGTTTCTGCCGAGAGAGGCCCCCGGGGGAGGCTGGCCCTGCCAAAGCAAGGGCTGAGCTGCCCGGGCCTGGCTTCCAACCAGCGGGCTGCGGTGTCAGCATGCGGACAATTCGTTTCAATGTGCCACCACGGCAACTCGGGCGAATCTGGGTCATCCAGTGCACGAATGTCTCAAAAATCTGTGCCATTCAGAGCTGAATAGACTAGAACGGCCTGGAAGTTCACCAGAAAACACTGACCTACATGCTGTCTGAATAGCAGTACATTTTTGTTCTTAAAAGGTGGCTAATTCACCATTCCGAGTGCTTCAAACCGGACACCCAGGTCTCATACCGATGGGCTAGGAGGCTCAGGCAGAAAGCTGAACTGTTTTAAATTCCGTGACACTTCCCTTTTCTTCCCAGAGCCTTGCCCAGAGTGCCAGGTACCTTCCAGCAAGAGATCTCGGCGAGTCGGCTGTAATTGGGCCCCCTAGCTTTCTATCCGAGGTGGCACGGTAATTAAGAGCTTCACTAGGTGGCGTATTCTAATTTGCCGAAAGCGCATTTGAGCGGCCAATTTTTGGTGCCCCTGGGACGCTGCCTCCGGGTCTGCGTACGATCTGCAGAAATTTATAATTATTCTAGGGCCGGGCCATATGGAGCAAGGAGAACCCTCCCCCTCCCTTCCCCCTTCACTGAGAGGGAGCACGATGCCTAAGTTGTCCATTAATCCCGTGAGCTGAACAACACCCTTCCTCGTCGCCAGCGCCCCGAACAGCCTCTGGATGGATCGGAGGCGTAACGAAGTCCACGCGGCATACACAGAAGATGTCTTATCGGCAGGATGCGAAGAGCAGCGCGGACTTGGAGGTGGCGCAAGTCCTTGCTGTAGCAGGCGGCAGTGGAGGACGAGATTGGCCTCCTCGATGCCTTACCGGCAGGCCATCCGCGCTGCTCTCAGCACAAAAAGACAGAATACATCATCCCGAATGGGCACATCAATCTGCGGCCTTCCCGTGTCGCAGTCACCTGTAGTTAGGTCTGCAGACACTGTGTGTACAGTATAAATCTGATTCCTGAGCAGGGGGGTGGGCGGGAGGGGAGGCTCTCTCGGTGAAATACTAGTTCGGCAACAGTTTACCTGCCTTCCAAGGCTGTTAAGAGGATTAATAGCTTCTGGGTCATTTAAAGTTTGAAAAGATCCTTGTGCTCTTTCCAAGAAAGATAAAATAATAAGACGGGCCATGTTGTACGCGGGCACGTGAGCAGAGCAGGTAATGGAGAGGCTGTTGAGAGTCACTCTTCTAGGGAACTGAGGTGCATTAACCCTTCAGGTGAAAGGGGCCCAGGTTTTTGCAGAAATGCAGAAGGTGGGCACAGTTAGCACTTTGCATTTGGGAGCCTCCAGGCCTGGGGGGCCCCTCTAACACCCAGGAAGGAAGGGCTCATCTTCCAGGGCAGGAGGGTAGCACCGTTTGGGTAATGAACATTCATATTTTACCACCTTTCAGTTTATTGACCTGTATATCTTTTGCCAATATATTTGTTGACACCATTGCTTACCCAGGTGAAACAGGGCTAGGCATAACTCAGGCATAAAATTGCCACCTACCAAGCGGCTGCAGACTCTGAACGGATAGATCCCAGACATAGTCAGGGTCTGGCGGAAGTAACGCCTGCTTGAGTGTGGTTGGTAGGGTAATAATATGGGTGTGATCATTTTTAGTTTTCATTTGAACGTTTCACCTAAAATATCATAGGGTGTAGCCCTGGCTGGTGTAGCTCAGTGGATTGAGCTCAGGCTGAGAACCAAAGTGTCGCAGGTTCGATTCCCACTCAGGGTACATGCCTGGGTTGCAGGCCATGACCCCCAGCAACCGCACATTGATGTTTCTCTCTCTCTCTCTCTCTTTCTCCCTTCTTTCCCTCTCTAAAAAAATAAATAAATAAAATCTTTTAAAAAATATCATAGGGTGTGTTGGAGTGTGATATTGTTATGTTACGGAAGTACATGCTTACGATTTTGTAATAAAAGAGCTTGTAATAAAAAGGGGTGTTATTTGTGCCAGACCCCTGGGTTTTGTTGTTTTTGTTGTTGTTGTTGTTTTTCCATGAATGACCCCCCCATTACTTCTGATAGGAGAGCACCCCCATTAGTTCAATGCCACTTGTCTGGACTTGGCCTTGGAAAGTGTTGTACGTCTCCAAGGCGTGAGGCCAGGGGGCTGAGCGCGGCCATGGCCACGCACCAGCCAGACGGGCGGTCTGACTCCGCAGCGGGCCCTGCTCGTCCGCCTGCGTGGCCCAGGCTTCCGCCCGCCCCACCCCTGGCCATCACCCCCACACCCGGGTGTGAGAGGGACACGGAGAGCTCGGGAGCGATGCAGATCGGGGAGAAGAAAAGAGCAGGAGGACAGGACTGTTAACTTACACCGTCTGCAATAGCAGCTGCTCACGGGGCTCTGCAAGGTCATGGTCAGAACCAGCCTGTGACGGCTTCCGAAGGGGAACTCAGCACTTCCCATCCAGGGCAGACGGACGCGTCAGACCCGGAGAGAGCTGGCTCAGGAGTCTGCGTGTTTGCCCGTCACCCGGGGTGACTTTCTCATCCCGCGTGGTCTGGGTGGAGCCGGGCCCGGGCTTTGCTGGGGTGTTAATAAGGATCGCGTTAGACCGAGCAGTTCACGCCACTGGCTCCGCAAACCCCCACCGATCGTCCGGTAGGCCCCCTCAACTGCCCTCTTAGAAGGTTTCCTTCTTGGAGAGCGACCCCGGAACACCACCCTAAAGGGTTAAGGGGAATGAGTGACAGCCCTTCGGCATGATTTACAACGCGGAGCCCTGTAGTGAAACCAGGACTTGATGGATGATGCTGAAAGTCGGAGACTAACCATAAATCATGTCTTTGAATCACTGACAAAGATAAAGGAGAGAAAGAAAAAGCAGTGGCATTGACATTCACTCTCCCAATAATGTACATTGACTAGTTACAATGCGGAGCCTTAATTAAAAAAAGCCAACCCGAGGTATCCACCTCGGTGGGGAGAGCCCGGTGCTTGGGAGGCGGCTTTCGGAGATCACGGACCAGGGTTTGGGCCTCGTTCAAGACGGCCAGCGCCTCTGGCAGAAGACATTCGTCGTGAGCGACACCAAGCTCCCGACAGAGCAAACACACCAAAAAGCGACACGGCACAGAAGAACTTCGGGCACCTGGTCAAGAGCCCCCCACCGCGCTCCCGGAAGGCCATCGGAAATGGCAAATGTCAAGAGGATAAAATCAATCGCGTAGAATCCAACAGACTGCGTTTTCATCGGGAAAACACCCGATCACATGAATGCATCATCAGGCACAAATAGGTCAAACTGTGTAACTCGCATTCCCAAGTCAGAGCTCCGAGGGGGAGGGGAAGGAGACTCGGGCCCCTGGTCCGCCTGGTCGCTCCCTGGGACACAGGGGAGACCTATGGCCCCTTCCCCAGGTTCAGGGAGGAAGACAGATGCTCTCTGACTCTTGGCTGAAGGTGGGCTTTCTCTGCGCTCGAGGAGAGGGCAGCTTTCCTGCTGGCGATGGTGGGAGCCACCTGGGATGGGCTTCCCGGGTCCTGCAACAAATATTTACCACGCACCTGCGAAGCTCTACCGTGGGTGCCCAACCTTTTGGCGTCTCTGGGCCACACTGGAGGAAGAGCTGTCTTGGGCCGCACGTTAAATACACAAACACTCATGAAAGCGGACGAGCAAAAAAAAAAACGTTTTAAGTAAATGTACGATTTTGTGTTGAGCTGCATTCACAGCCATCCTGGGCCGCACGTGACCCATGGGCTGCGGGTTGGACCCCCACCCCCCCCCCGCCGGCGGGGTCCCTAAGCCAGGAGCATTGGTAAACAAGGGTGGGCCCCTGTATTCATTCATCCTGTACAATGAATGTCTCACATCCACTACGTCTTCGGTGCATTGTTGGTTAGTTTCGGGGAACATGGTGACGGATGAGACAGACCTGGTCCCAGTCCTCAGTTAGACTCTTGCGTCCTAAACAGACAAATAGATGAAAGAGGTCACACGTGTGACGACTGGTGTGAAAGGGGTGTGCTGAGGCGCAAAGGAAGTCATAAGGTGTGAGTGCCACCGCCGGGGTGTGAGGGCCCTACGGACACCTACTGCTGTCCCCATGGGCTGGGAACGGGCATGTCCCCGGAGCCGCTGTAGGCCCAGCAGCAGGGAACAAGGAGAAGAAGGTAGGAAGGAGGAGATTGGAAACGTGTTCTCATTTTTCTCCCCATCTCAGGGAGCTGATGTGTGAGCCTCTTCTGAACTGCAAGGCTCCAGTTGCAGCACTTTTTAAACCTGGTTAGAAACCCCGTGCCCCAAGGAGGAGAGCTCTTCGCGGCTCTACACAGACAAGGCGTGCAGGTCCGTGCCCGGTGGGGGGCCTCCGCACAATCCCGTGGACAAGGGGGGTGCATGAAAGGGCTCCCCTGTCCTCACTGTCACGTATGCCACCTGGCTCAGTGGATCAGCCTGCAGGCTAAGACTCTAGAAGGTTCCTACTTTGAACTCAGCCTCTGTGGCTTAGGCCCTGTCTCAATCTGAAGAGTCTTTATTCTATCTCTGGGAACAAAAAAAAAAACCTTCTCATCAAGAGCCAGTCGAAATAACAGAAAGAACAGAAAAACCAGCCACCTATGAAAATCAGGAGGTTTGGGCGTGAGCTGTGAGAGAAGCACCCGGGCTTCCCTCAGACCCGAGCTCTGCCACGGATGAGCCGCGTGCCCGGGGACACATCCCTTCAGTTCCTGCGCTTCCGTGTCCTCGTGTCCCGTCGGGGTGCCCAGAGACGACCACTACGGCGTGCGGGCCTCCCCTACACCCGCTGTGCCCCGTACGTGCGTGAACATGGGCGGTCTTTACCGCCTGCACGTCCCCTTCTCTGGATGGCCGAGTCACGGATCAGACCGCCTTACTTTTCAAGTCAGCCACTTGTCCTTGCTTTTGTGTTGACCCTGTAATTGCAAAAACTTCATTTATGTCTCAGCTCCCAAGAATGTCCTCAAACACCCACCGGCAGGGGGCACCCCGGGGAGGGGGTCACCTCCTGACCCCCTTCGTCCTCCTTCTGCCCTGTGCCCGGTCTCGCGCTAGGGACTGGCAATACCAAACACACAGGAGCGGGTTCCTGTCCGGGAGCCCTACCGCTTGGCCTACGCAAATGACGGTCTCTAGCCGGGGGAGGGTGAGAACGACATCGACCCCGAAATGGTCCATCATGTCATTCTGACGCATGCATTTGCTGACGTCTATCCAACAGAGACAGTGAACGCAACCTCTCGCCACTTACTAGTTGTGTGACTTTGTGCAGACTGATTGATACCTACTCTGAGTCTCAGCTCACCCACTCATGACTAGGCTAGTCACGTTACCAGTTTGGAGGCCTGTTCTGCGTGCAGTCCTTTGAGCCCTGGCTCTGCTTCAGAGTCCTCACAAAAATCACTGCCCTTATGGCGGTATTTTTAATTTTCTTTTTCTGACCTTGTCCACTTCGGGCTGACTAGGCTGGAACCAGAGCAAAAGGAAAAGAGGAACAGAAGGCCCCTCCCCTAAAACGAGAGTGAAAGACAGCAATGGAAGTGAGCAGGGAAGCCTCATCCCCGTGGACACAACCGCATGGGTGCCGTGCCCACTGGCGTGTGCGTGTCACCGTCGTTAGCCGTGTCATCTCTGTGTGTCGGTGTCGGACTTCCTCACGGTACCTCCTGCCCAGGACCTGACAGGTCCCGATGTCCAATCGGTGCAAAGCAACAAGTGGTGACCAAAGGAAAAAAGGGCTCAGTGATGAAGACACACAGTGCAACTCCTTGTAAGATCTCATCTGTGGGTGTTCACAGCAGAAAGGTAGGAACAGATGTTGCCTGATTGGGGCTGACCCTGAAAGTCCTTAAAACCCTGCATTCACCGTATGGTACATAGTTAGAGAGAGTGTATGTAATTGATTAGCTGCATATATGATATGCATTACATATATAACATGATATGCAATCTCTTACATAACCGTGTGCATATGTGTGTGTGTATAAAATATAGAACGCACCCACAGAGGCCAACAAGCTATAAACTACAAAGCCAGGGCGTTTGAGGGTACTGACAGCAACAGAGCTAATATCATATGCTCTCTGAACCCCAAGAAGCTTTAACCGTTTTCCTTGGCACTGATTCGCAGAAGTAGACAGTGATATTTAACCATTCATGACATGTCACGTTAATTTGAAGGGGAAAATGTAGCCAGGACCCCATCAATGAAAACCCCCCACCCAACACTTTGTCCTTGGAGGTTCAGCGGAAAGTCCCCCCTTCTTGGGGTGATGTCACCTTCTGTTTATAGATGCGGGAGCGTTGGGGAGGGGGCAGGCGGGCTCATCACTGGAAAAATGGTGGGTCTGGAATCCAGCGTTCAGGTAGCTTGCAGCTTTTATGTTGGTTTTGAACTTCACATACATTAAAACTGCATCATCGATCAATCTTACAGTTACATGTCACTTATGAAAATCTACTGAGTATTGTTTTCATCTTGCCTTACAACGGGCTGCGCAGCCTCATGAATACTGAGCAGTGCTGGAAATACAGCACATCTTTTATTTTTAAAGGTCTCGACAGTTTGGAATGGCAGGGTTTCTTTGTTGAAAGCGGCATCTCCGCACACCGAGGGGGGCTTTCGTCTCCGTTTTCCGTTCTGCCCGGGAGCGAGAGGCAGCACCACCTCGCATCATTAGCACGGAGAGAGTGCGTCGGCCGCGGCCGCTGCCTCGGCCTGCGTTTGAACCCTGCTGGCGGAAGTTATCACTGGGGGCTGCAGCGTTCGGGTTGGGGATCGTTATTTGGATATCCGCTCGCAAGGAAAGCACAGGCTGGGCAGCCTCTCCTGAACCATTTCGCCAGCTTCCTGGCCCTTGATCCTCACCCTTCATTTAACTGAACGAACGGACCGGAGGAAAAGATAGAGACACTTACACAGAAAGACATACACGGACAGAGATACACAGAGAGGGGGCGTTTAAGAAATTAATCGTGCAGTGATAAGTATATCGTATTGTATTATTATACTGGCTCTTCGAAGTTTCCTTTCAATCATTTATTTATTCTATAAATATTTCCCGAGCAGTTACTCTGTGCTGCTTAAAAAGAGAGACACCATCTGTTTTCACATGGCCCTTACATTTTTGATATGGGAGATGATGATGATGATGATGATGATGATGGTGCTGATGGTGAGGGTGGTGATGATGGTGATGGTGATGGTGATGGTGATGGTGGTGATGATAGTGATGGTGGTGATGGTGATGGTGATGGTGATGACAGTAATAATGGTGATGATGATGGTAACAGTAATCACCATTTCTCATACCATGCTTACTGTGTGCCAGGTATTGTTCCAAACACTTTACAAATATTTCTTGTAAGGACTTTATCCATAGTAATACATGCAAATCCTTGTAATACCTCTACGTGGCACTAACATTTATATTGTACTCTCCCCAATTTTCCCATTTTACAGATGAGGAAACTGAGGCACGGAGAGGGGATGTGATCCGCCCATTGTCATGGACTGGGGAAGAAGACCTGGGATTGAATCTAGGTTGCTTGGCTTGAGAATCTACCTCTTTTTTTTTATTACTATACCCGCGGGCTCTATACATAGATGGATAAAGAATGAAACAAATGAGATAACTCGGGATATCGACAACCGATGCGCAGAAAACAGAACAGGGTGAAGTGACTGGCTGAAGGCTGGGACCAGGCTGCTTTAGTGCAGGTGTCAGGCGGGGCAGCTCGGGCAAGGGGAGGTCCGAGCTGGAGAACCGAGGGACGAGGAGGCTGGAGAAGCGAGGTCAGATAGATGGTCATTTCGGCCAGCAGAAGCTATGCTGCCAGTACCCCGCGGAGGGAATGAGCTCGGAGGGGTCTCTGGGGGAGAGAGAGAAAGACTTGCAAAGGAGCTGAAAAGAAATGCCCGTGGTAAGGAGGGTGGCTAGAGGGGACGTCACCAGGACCAGAGGAGGCTCGGTCACAGAGGGTCTTGAAAGGTCTACTCCGTGGGCGCCTTTGCCAGAAAGGGGACATGTGACGCAGTTCTTATCACCGGAACGTCTTTCAGGCACAAAACAAGCCTAGAGCTTTAGGGAGTGAAGGGAACCCAGAAGTAATGCACTGCAACCTGCACCAGTGACGCTGGCTGGCCTGCAGAAGCCAGGGGGCGCCCTTCCTGCCACAGCAGGAAGCCCAGCGTGTCTGGGAAGGACTTCCCGCACTCACTATGCTCCGCTATTTCACAAGGGGGAGTAGCCTCCCCTGGTGCCCCAGAATGGAAGCACGGCTGGCAGGAGGAGGAGCCAAGGTCAGCGGGTCACCGGAAGGAGCCCAGTCGTACTGCAGAGCTTGGAAACTGGTGTGGCTGAGGCGCTACGTGGCCCCCCAGTGTGGCTTGTCTGAGTTGCCAGGGTTTTTGAAAGTGGTGAACTAGTTCCCAATATTTGCAAATCAGGAAGATACAGAAAAGTTTCAGAACGTCTGTGCAGAGAATTTTGCCTGAAAAAAGTGCAAACAAACCCCAAACAGAACAATCAAGTGGTCTGCTGAGACTGGACCCGTGTACCTGCGGGGCCACGGTTCGCTGGAGCCAAGCAGCGCCCTGCCTTCCAGTTAGGACGCGTGCCCTGGAGGTCACCGCACTCCACAC
Source organism: Phyllostomus hastatus (assembly GCF_019186645.2). Taxonomy (NCBI): domain Eukaryota; kingdom Metazoa; phylum Chordata; class Mammalia; order Chiroptera; family Phyllostomidae; genus Phyllostomus; species Phyllostomus hastatus. Next base: position 5,915,796 of record NW_025333664.1, read on the forward strand.
CACTCCCTACTGTCTCCCCGCCTTGACTCCTGCTACCTACCTGACTCTTGCAGCCACTTGAGCTTGCTGGTTTCACGTCACAGACACCCTAAGGCTCAAATCTCTTTGCTCTTGGAATCTCATGAGAAAAGAGGGAAATATATATATTTTTTTCTGGAACTCTGCTAGTCCTTGATTTTAAAATATCTGGGAGGAAATTTTTTCTTTGTATTTGCATACCTTGTCATAATTCCCAAGATGCCCAATAAACGGCACGCAAGTCCTTGTGTGACCGACAAACAACAGCCTGAGCGGAGAGCCTGCCACTTGAAGCTGTCTGCTTTTGAGTGAGTAAGGGCAGTTCTTTACAACCGTACTTCCCTCATCTGAGAAGTAGGATAACCCCATCTCCTTCCAAAGATATTACGAGGATAAAATGCACTAACATACACAAATGCCTGGCATGCACAGTGGACACATAATTTTAAAATGCTAATACACGGATAAGCCATGGGTTGGTTAATTCAGGTAGCCAGTTCAGGTCAAGACTGAGTCTATGAGAGTACGCATGTTTACGAGCGTGCATTTGTAGGTTGTGCGTGGGTGTGATGGGTGTAGAAACACACCCTCTGGTCACACACTTCTGTCTTGGAGCCTCTTTCTCCCACCGATTGGCACCGAACCCTAATGAGGCCTCTGGAGTTATTTTTCTGTCTCATGCCCACGTCAGTTTGACACACCCTCCCTATCGCCCAGCACGGCCACTTCATTAATTAAACGTCATCCTGTTGGAAAAGTACAGATGCAAGTGCAGGCCGGAAGCGTCCCCGTCCCTGGGGACATCAAAGCCAAGGGCAGACTCGAGGAGCCGAAGCCCCTCAGCTCCCGCGGGTCTGTCTGGTGGGGTGCTGGTTTCCCACTGCAGGCCGAAAACGTGGCGCACCTCTCCGAAAGCCGAGGACGGGCTGGCTGTCTCCCCGGGAGGAGCAAAGATCCACTTCCCGGACCTCCCCGAACTGCCTTGAGGGTTCAGAGCAGAGGGAGTAGGTCTGGTGTGCCCTTTCGGTCGTGACACCTGACCGGCCCTTCCCTGCCCCGTTGGCGAAGGCGGAGAGAAAGGACCACCGCTGCCGCCACGCCGAGGGGTCTTAAAACCATGGGAGCATTTTGGCGTTCGTGACTTGCGAGGAGGGAGTTGTGGGCCCAAAACCGTGGCTGTTTGCTCTGACAAATGGCCTGTTCTGATGGATGAAATGACACCATCACAACCCACGGAAACCTGCAGGCCCAGGGACAGAGCGCTTCCAGACGCGCTTAGTGCCTCCCGTCCGAGGGGCCCCCCCCGCCGTGATGGATGAGGGGCGCCCCGCCATTGTTGGTCAGAGGCGCCTTTGTCAGAGACAGCCACACATCACCGGTTCGGCGTTTCCCGGGGGACACGGCCCCACCCTGGCCGCTCCAACCGCTCCCTTGCAGAAAGGATCTGTCTGAATAAAATTATGAGCTGAAGCACATTTTTCCCCCCTGTTCCATGAGCATTTCCTGCCCTCTCACCTTAGAAAACAAAACACAGAACGCAGCGCTGGGAACTCTCCAACCCGAAGCAGCCCCGTGCGGCCCCGGTCGCCGCAGACTCACACGGGCCCTCCGCGGACATCCTGTCGGGCGCTAAAACCCCACAGCTGTTCCGCCAGGACCACCCAGCTCGCCCCGGACCGCGTCTGACAAAAAAATGATGCTGCTGGCTTCCAGAACCCATCACACAGTTATTCTTGGATAAAAGGTAAAGCAAATAGCCAGCCAACTGCTCACTGCCGCAGAAACAAAGGCCATCTAGCCATTTATCAAAGCCCGAGACAACGGTTTGCTTTAAGCACAGACACCTCTCCCATTACGGCTTTAAACGAGAACACGGTATGATATCAGAGATGACAAATGGCGCCGGGGGTCCTAACCTATACACAATCGATACCTGCTCAGAAGTCAGAACCATCTGGAAAATATCGACAGAGGGGATGGCAATTCTCATCACGCTGAGAGGCGTCGTGTTGGAGCCGGGGGCCAGCGGTGCTCGCTTGGGCTTGACATTTTTTCACCGGCGCCGTGTGGCCTGCAGACATGTGGCGAGTCTCAAGTCATTACCACTGTCCTGTATCTATGCTATATTGGATTCTAAGAGGCTCGGGCCAAGGAAATTGATTAGGTAGCTCCCTCTGCAGCTTAAAACTCATTTTGGCTACATGCACGCACCGGCAGGGGCCCCTGCAACGGCCAGGCCCCATGACAAATGGCAGACGTGTAATTAGAGAGATGACGCCCTAGGGGCTTCTCCACGTCTGGCCCCAAAATGTGTTTTTAAAACCCCAGCATCCCTGCCCACGCCCTGCCCCCCTGCACCCGGAGGGGGCGGGCTTTCACGTTCAGACTGCAGAGCGGCGACCTACCCTCCGGTGATGGATGAGGGGTGACTGTGCCCACACGCTGCCTCCTGCCCCCGTGTGGCTGCGCCGAGGGGCAGGCCAGGCGCAGGAAGACTTGGAAAGGGGATACGAGGTTCGCGGCAAAGGCCGGGGACGGCGAGGAAAGGCGGCGGGATGCACGCGTGCCCGCGGGCGGGTGAAGAGAACCATCTCCAGTAACGGCGCCCCCTTTGGTCTGACATCCTTCCTCCCAGCACAATGCGGGTGGCGAGGGCGGCAGCCCAGGGCCACTCCGAGAGAGAGCGACAGGGACCTGAGTGCCCACGCCTTCAGGAGTGGTCCTCGCATCCTCAAACCGTCGCCTGCACAGAGTCATCAGAGAGGCACAGGGGCAGGGCTTCCGGCCCAGAGTTTCTGGTTCACGATGTTTGCCGTGGGGCTTGGAAATCTGTGTGACAGAGAATTCTTCAGGCGACTCTGCTGTCGAGCCAGGTTTAAAAAAATCCATGGTTTACAGCAGTGGTGGGCTGGTGAATGTTTAATACCTCGCTCTTGAAAAAAAAAAAAGGCCCAAATTGTGGCTTTCACTGGCCATTTCCATGGTGTAAAGATTGCTGCCACGGCCAGTCTTTAGAAACCGCTGGAAGAGTTCGAAAGAGACATGCCCAGCTCTAGCCAGACGGTGCGCGCGGGCCGAAACGTACCACTAGCTTACGTCCACGGAAGACGTGGGTGGAGGTAGCAGGTGCGCCTGGCAGGGAGGAGTCAAGTTAGTGATGGCCGCTGTGGGGGAGGGGGGCACGAAGGTCACGTGAAAACAGAGCCCAGGAAAGGGACTCCTCACGTCGGCGCCAGGTCCTGAGACCGCACCATCTGTGATCTCGTTCAGCTCGGACCAACCTCCACCCTGAGTCCTAAGAGCCGAAATAAAACAGTCAATATCGATAGTCAGCCAATGGTTCGACTCGGATGATAGATGCAGAAGCACACGATTGAAAAACCCTTAATTAAGTTACCGATCACTAACCAATGTTAAAACCTTTGCGTGGATGGTTGACGGGGACTTAACATCCATTCAGGGAGACGGTGAGGCCATGAAGATTACTTTCTAGGTGCCCGTGGGTGAGCTCCCTGTGTGACGGAGCAATCAAATTGCCATTGTCTTTGTTCCGGGGCTGTGCTGGGCGTCACTCACTCGGGGGCGGATTACGTGTTTTCAGAGTTATTGCGATGGAGTCAGCGGCTCTGCTGCGTTCTGGAAACAAGTCCATTGGGCCCCCACGGGCTTTAATGTGTCACTTGTATGGGGGATGCAAGAACAAGGCAAGTGACAGTGACAAGGAAGACTGTCTCCAGGACAAGTGGCTCCATCTCTTTTATGATTTTGGGTCACAAAGGAGAGATGATGCCAGATTCAAGCAAATTTGTGGAACGAAATGACTGGATACAAAATGTGGTCCTGAATTTGAGAGCTGTGTGGTGAGCTCGGATGAAAAGAACTTTTTTTTTTTTGTGCAACTGGAAAAATATGAATATGGTCTGGGTATTAAAACGAGGAAAATTATTAAAATGATAAAATAGACATTGCCCACTGCAAACAATAGGTTATGTAATAGCATGTACATTATAAGCTCATTTTATTGAACTACACCTCTATGCACATTGGATGCCTTGGAAGTTTACCCGCAATAGTGGCAATCTCTGGGTAACTGAGAGTAAGATGTTTTTATTTTCTCATTTTTGACTATCTATTTTCTAATGTTTTACAATTCACCTGTTTTGCTTCTGTCATTTTTTCAAAAAGGTTCATTTTTAAAAAGAAACAAAAAGCTCAGAAAAACAAGTATTGATCTTCTGAAAACGAGTCACGTGAAGATATCTCAAAATCCAGGAAAAGCGAGTAAAACAAATTCATCTCAGGAACCTGGACTGGTTCTGTTTTGTTCACAGAAATGGACTACAGGGTCTTGCACACAGTAGGTACTCAGTGAATTTCGGTGGTGGAGTCTCATCCATCGAGTGTTTCGAATTCGGTAGAGGACAGAAGATCTGGGTACTTAGGACCGGGCTGGAGCAGAGTGAGGAGAAGTGGAAAGATAATTTATTCGATAAGTGCTGTGTTATAAAGTCACAGGGCCCCAGGGACGGGGGACTGGAAGTAAAAAAAAATGGCAGGACAGAAAGGCAAAAGGGAGCAAGCAGGAGGCGTGCGGCCCACTCGGGAGGCGGAGGGCCTGGGAGGGAGCCGCTTCGTGGTTCTTAGCTGCCCGTGGCTTCTCCACGGTGCAGAGCGGCAATGCTCCGCCTTTTCCTCTCGTGGCACGCAGGAGCTAATTACTACTGTTCTGTGGCAAGCCAAAAAAATATAGACACTTTTTGCCGCTCTGACCACAAATAAAAAATAGGTATAATTTTGATTCTTACATCAGACGGCCACTGCGGGGCTGGCTGCCGTCATGTTTTTATTCGACAGTCTCGGGGGACAGAGGGCCGTGCCGCCGACCCCACGGGCAGTGCGGGGTTTGCAGACGCTCGCGGCAGGCAGGTGTGAGGTCGCCGGTGTGGCCAAGAGTCCTGTCGCCCTCTAGGGTTTCCTCCGTCTTTCTCAGGCTGGGCTCCTCGGGACCGTGGGGGTGACTGGAGCCGTGCACACCCCCGGGCCGTTCCTGGACGCGGGCGGACCCGCAGAGTGGCCTTTCTGTCACAGCTCCACTTCTCTCAAGGGACTGACCCGTCCGGGCCACTCTCGCCCCTCTGCCGTGTGAAAGGAGACACCTAGACAGATGGCACCTTGCATTGCTTCAATGTCCAAGGTAGTGACAGTGGCTTTGAGGCCGGGGAATCAGGTCCCAAGCAGGTCAGGCACCGATCAGTTCAGTGTCCATTTCTGCGCAGCCAAGATATTTTTGGTAGCTCGTGTGTTGTCATTTTTTCCAGAAATGCACAAGGGAGCTGAGTGTGCATGTGTGCACACACACACACACACACACACACGAGGCTGTGCGTGAGGATGCTGCGCACACCCAGGTCGGAGTCTGGAACCCTGACGAGGTAGACTCATCTCCTACCACGTGAAGGAAGCATTTTTGACCTCCCCCCTCCCCACCCTCGCCCCAAACGCCTGAGCACGCCCTCTTCTGACCAATAAGATTTGGGTTTCCCACTGCCGCGCGCGGGGCTCACGGTCGATGGTGCAGGTGGAGGGGTGGCCAGTGCGGATGTCGGCCTGAGAGTTACGGACGCCGGGTGTGGTGCTGAGTCCTCGGACATGCTCGGCTCCACACGCCCTGCTTTCCCACCCGGTCTTCAGAGACCCTCGCGCACTGGGAGAGCCGGCGGCACGTCCGCTAGAGAAGCACGCATCTTGGGGACCCTCCCACGGTATCCTCCGCGCTTCCCTGCACGATTGCCAGGGGTGGGAAGGGCTGGGTCGGGAGGACGCCCCGTCTCGGTCGGTGCTCTGTCTGTCTCACAGCCAGGGGAAGGGCCCCTTTTCTCAGCCGCCAGGAGCCCAGCACATACCGTTCTCTGAGCAACGCTGAAAAATGAGTGTGAAACTCGTTGCTGCTCGCATGCCTCTTGTTTCGCATGCCAAGTTCAAGGAGAGGCCAGGGGAACAGCCCACTTCTTCGGACTGGGGAGGGTTTTGAAGTTCCATCCTAGCTAGGTAATCGGGAAAAGGGCATGAGTGAATGCCATTAAATGTCAGTGACTAATAGTTTATGGCCAAAGTTGGGGGTTATCTTGAATACCCCCATAGGCTCTCTCCCCTGTCCAAGAGAGAGACAAGGGCAGACAGACAGCCAGGTCAACAGATGGACTCTGATATCTAAACCACCCAGGAGCCAAGGACGGTCATTCCGATTTGGTTGCCTTTTATCCTGATTGATCAAAGGGGAAAAGGGAGCCCCAAGCTACCAAAAGCGAGAGGACTTCTTTGGCAAAAGCTGAACCATCCTCATTGTTCGCCACGGTTAAATAACCAGCCAGTGTCATGATTTAACCCCATTAAGCACTTGGTGAGTAACCTGCTGAACGTCTGTTAGACTGGAACCTCCACGAGGGCAAGCATGGCCAGGCTGGTTTTTTTTGTTTGTTTGTTTGCTTTTAAACATGTTTTGTTAGATCTGATTTCTGTGGTCAGCAACCCAGGCTGTCTCTGGACAGCTGCCAATCTGCAACTAACCGCGATGACCCCCACTCCCCACTGCTCCGGGCTTCTGCCCGGCCAACGGCCCGCTGCCCCACCCCCGCAAGCTCAGTCTAGCTTCCCCAGACCCCCTGTTCCTTCCCGACGATGTTTGTTTTTGAGAGAGACGCTAAGCTGCTACGGACTTCCCTTGACCAGCCAGAAACGACATATGCATCCGGACCCGCTTGCAGCCGCCCACTCGCAGAGCCCCCCTCCGTACAGAGCGGTGAGTACGTCCCGGCACTGCCCTTGGAGTGAGGCTCCATCGTCGTGGCAAGAGAACGACACCATCCCTACCCCGTGGCGGCCACCGTCCTGCCGGGGGAACGGACGAGAAACAAGCAAACGCGCCCACAGACAGAGGAGCATCTCAGAGCCTGACGGCCACCACGGGAAGGGGGAAACTGGCCGGGGAAGAGGTTCTCCAGCCACAGCAGCTGGCGAAGGCCTCCGTGAGCAGGTGAGGGGGAGGCGACGCCCAGGTAGCGGAGAAGTCAGAACGCACAGAAGTGCGTAGACTCGGGGTGGGGGGGCAGCTGAGCTCACAGGGCCTGCAAGATGAAGGAAGCTGCCAGGAGCTGGGGCGTACTCGGCAGGCGGCCAGGAGATTAGAGAGGGCAGAGGTCAGGGGTCAGCTGGGGGTTTAAGCCGAGGGCCACGGCGGCCACGGCGACATTTTGGAACCAGAGTGTGCAACCTGACTTCTGTCTTCTACGGGACCAAAACTCTGACTCCTGCAAGCGATGGGTCTGAGCCAGCAAGGCAACTCCTTGTCCCAGATCCGGCATCCTTAAGCAGCACGTAGGAGGACCACACTGGCCATCGCGGACCTCCCTTTAAGAATTTTTAAAGCAGTGTCGCAGGTTTGATTCCCGGTCAGGGCACATGCCTGGGTTGCAGGCCAGGTCCCCAGCAACCACACATTGATGTTTCTCTCTCGCTCTCTTTCTCTCTTCCTTCCCTCTCTAAAAAATAAGTAAATAAATAAAATCTTTAAAAAAATATATATATATATAAAAGAATTTTTAAAGCTACAAAGTCTCCTTTGTTGCTTTATTTATCCCGGGCAGGCAAGACTGAACCCAAATCTGTAACAGCTGCCCTGGTGTGATCCAGGAGAAAAGCTGTCTTTTACCCCAAGCTTAAGCAAATTAATGTGTAAAACTTGAATGAAACCCAAATTGGCTGACAGTGACCGAGGCTTCGCAACCACCCTGGTGGTTTCTTCTGCCCCGGGGTATCTCCCCGGGAACGGTCCGCATTAGACTAAGCAAACCACCCCTCCGGGGAAAAATGCCATCACTCTTAAAATTAGAACAAAGTTTGAGTGAAGTAATAAATCCTGCCCATATGCAAACGTGTAACAAAAGATGGAATTCGGTAATGGGCTCTTTCTGCTGATGTGCTAACGAGATACAGCATACGATTCTATCAGCAGGCTCCGCGGAGGGTCCGGTCTCCAGCTTCCATTAGCGCGGCTCTGAAGCCAGCCAAGTAATTAATGGGCAAAGCGCTGGATGCCGCCTGGACCTCCCCTAACCATTCTCAGGACGGACCCAAACTCTCTCAGTGCCCGTCGATGCACCGGTGAGACGCGTCCGGTGAAGTCTGCCTTTTCTTTTCAGAAGGTGTTTCTATTATGGTGCGTCTGAACATCGTGTGATAGCACCGTTGCTAGGGTAACTCCATTTTTTTTTTTTAAACGAGAACAACAGAGTAAATAAGCATGTAAATCGACTTCGGTGCTATGTAAGTTCTCGTGAATTGGCTATCGTTACCTTGACGATGAAAAAAACTGGCATTTATCTTCTCTGCCCCCCCGCCCCCGTCAGATGCAGTTTGAACCTAAAGTGTATCAGGTGTCGGCGTGGAAGTGTCAGCCGTGCTACGCTTCACAGGCGAGGGAGGGAGAGTGGACCAAGGTCTGGGTGTGCGTTCGGGGGCCTGTCTGTTCTGAGCCCGCCTGATCGGGGGCCCCTGGGCTGCGGGGCCAGTCTGGAGGCCCGTCCCCCGTTCACGGAGTCTGGGCCCCCGACTCACTGCTGTTCCATCGTCACGTGTGCGGCGTTGCTCCTGCACTTCCTGTGAGACACGAGCCACCGGGGCAGCCCACGCGGTTGGTCGGGTCGTGGGGACGAGAAGGAGGGCCCGGTGACTGTTTTCTGAGTGTTTCCCACATTGCCCATCCCCAGGGCTGGGAGCCCCTCCAGCCAGGGTCTGTTTCACTACACGGTGGAGGTCGGCAGCTGGGGGGGCGGGGGGGGCAGGGCCGGCGGTGTGAGTCAGTTTGGGAGAGTCACTTGGAAACAATGAATGAGGAAAGGACGCGCACACGGAAATCCCTTCTGAAGACACAGGTGCTCTTGGCAATAAAAAACATCAGCATTTCCATCAGCGAGGGCGCCGAGACCAGAAAGTGTGTCGAAGAGAAAGACGGAGGGCCGCGGCGAAGGTGCCAAAGGGGAAACCGTCCGCCCGACCGACAGGAAGGGCTCTGACCTTGCTCCCCCCGTCTCCCCAGCATCCTGGAGCCCCGCGTGCACTGCTCATGAATGAACGCTTGAAATTGCGATGCAAGTGCCTATGAAAACTTTTGATCTAAAAATATCCATGTAAAGAGTACATGCGGCAGAAATTCCTGTAGGAGAAGGTTTTTTTTTGTTTGTTTGTTTGTTTTAAAGGAGGTGTATCTCCCAAATCCAAATTTATAGCAAGGTCTGCCTCTATCGTTTGGGGCCCGGATGCTAGGATGATGCGGAGAGATCAGAAAACATTACAAAAGCCGAGCCAAAATTAGGTCCTGCTTTGCTCTATCTTCTTACGAAGCGAGGCCGATGATGACTCAGGGAGGAATAGCTCCGCAATGGGGGCTGCGGGGTTTCATCAGACCTCATAAAATATGATTGCATTCCCTCCACTCGGCAATCACCTCATTTTGATTTTCACGTGAAACAGGGAGGCAATTTGCCTGCACGCCGGATATGCGGGGGTTCCTCCTCGCTCTCCGCCCGTCCCCACCCCCCGCAAAGGAAGCCTTCTCGAAGTCTCCGGCCGTGCCTTGCTGCAGACAGAGTCTTAACACTGAGGGAACTGGGAAAGGAGAGCAGCCAGGAGCTGGAAGGAACAAAGAACCTGCAGACAGGGGTGGCGCTGCCTCCTGTGACCAGCCCTGTGGGCCCTCCTGCCTCTCTGAGAGACAGGCGGAGAAGTCGACAGCTCACGCCAGATCCACCCGGGGCTGTGCCTAGCGAACGGGTGCGCGCACAGATCAGGCTGCGGACGAATGCCTGCGCACCGGCAGGCGGCTCGCAGGAGTGTCACGGCAGAGGATCCGGGGGCACTGCTGTCTGCTCCCTCCGGGAGACGGCGGGGCCCTTCTAGAAGGGGAACAGCGGGGTAGCGCAGAGATGGAAGGAAAAAGAGGTTAATTTATGGAAATTGTCCGGGTCACGTAACAGTGGGACATCTCAAGCAGAGCTCTGAGGGAGGGGCGGTGACGTCCGTAGAATCTGACTTTCAGGAGGTCGTGAGACGATGACAGGGCGCAGGAGTCAGGCAGCTTTCAGGATCAAAAGCTTATGTTTCCAGGGCTTCCTCGGCGCCAGGTGGTACGCGGAGGCGCGGAACTGTGGGGCAGGCGCTGTGGGGTGTCCCCGTGCGACAGAGGAGGAAACAGAGGCCCAGAGAGTTTCAGTGCACAGTCAGGTAGGGGCAGCGGGGCCGACTCCTGCAGGGGACACCTTGGGGTCCACTCTTAGGGGCCCACGGAAACATCTTTACTTTTTGTAAACTCAGAAGAAAAAAAACAAACTTTGCGACAAAAGAAGGTGCTTAAGTACAGTATATTAATAGACTCATCTTTGCATGAAATGTCATGTATGCGTGTATATGTATGTTTATGGAGAACAGGCCCCGGAAGAGAATGGCGAGTCCACAGACGTCACAGTGCAGCCCCGAGGGCGAGAGCAGGACCAAAGGGCAAGTCTAGGGCCTCGCTGCTCGAAGTGCATCCTCACCGTGGAAGCTCCTAGAATGTGCACCATCTCAGGCCACTCCCAGATGGCTGAGCCGTACCCTGCATGTCAGTGAGGTTCCCCAAGGGATTCCGACGCACGTTAAAGTCTGAGACGCCCTTGACCGAACTCTTAGCCAATCGTTGATGCCGACTCTATGTCCTCACATCGACCCTGCCAGCAATGACCCCCGCGGACGCCTGAAGCGGTGCCCAGGGCCGGCAGAGCTAGGCTTCCTGTGGACTCTTTCCCACCCACGGCCGGCAGGCTAGAGGATGATACAGCAGTACGCTCCCAAAACAGGGATACAATTCTGAGACAATAACGTTGATTACGTTGTGACTGTTTTGCCACCTTCATGTGAGCCCTGGGACATACCTGGGCAGCTCTGCCTCGGCACTGGGCGCCAGGGACGGTCAGTCATCCACGCCTGACGCGTGCAAGGTGTGTGGCTTGGAAGGGAGCTCCGGGTCAAGGGCAAGAATCGCTTGGGTTTCCGTCCCAGCAACACTCTCCAGCACCCCCCGGAGGAGGGCGCCGAGAAGCCTGCTCCCTGCGCTGGGGCTTGGAGGGAGCTGAGCCCACAGGCCCGCTGACCCCACACGTGTGTCTCTGACCCCTGCCGGCAACAGAGGTTCGACGACGTTTACAGATAAAGACAAGTAACTACGTTGGCCCAGGAGGTGTCCTTTGAGGCCTTCTGGGAAGAAGCTAACGGGAGGGGGAGGTTACAAGGTTAAAGGAAGAGGAAAGGAGAATGGATGGAGAGAAAAGCCTGGAAGGGAGAAGGCGGCCTTGTCCGTTAACGACTAATCACAGCAGGTAACCCACCTGTTGTCAAATACCTCGCGGAGGAAAGAGCGAAAGATCACGGGGGAGGGGAGGGGACCTGTGATTCTGTCTAATGAATACTGCTATTGAGATTAAAGTGTGTGTTTCTTTCACAGAAGATGGAATAATCTGAAGTTCCTCCCTTCCTCCCTTCCTTCCTTCCTCCCTCCCTCCCTCCCTCCCTTCCTTCCTTCCTTCCTTTTGCTATGTGTCTCCCTTGCTAGAAAATGACATCCATGAGAATAAGGTGCTATTCTGCTCACGACAGCATTCCTCTGCCAGGACAGAGACACATAATACATGCTCACTGGGAACCAGCCGGATGACTCTGCCCAAGGAGGGGGGCATACGTCAGTGTGCGACCCCCTCTAGCCACGCCCACAGATCGGGGACCACGGATACGAATTTAAGGCATCTGGGTGAGAGGACGTCATCTCTCATCCGGGCACTGATCCCTGGTTCACTGCTCGGCCTGGAACAGCCACGGCCGACCCAGCCCCTGCCCCAGGTGTGCGACAAGGAGGAGGGGGCTGACCTGCCCGCCCTCGCGTCCTTCTATCAGGAGACAAGATGAGGAATGTGCGTGTGCTCTGGAGGTAAGACCACGCTTCCCCCAAAGAAAGCGATTGGCCTCAGGATATAGACAGCGTCTCCCCGTGGCCCCGGTCCACTCCTGGCTGCTCGGCGTCATGCCAAAGCCGCCGAGAACCACAGCAGAGGAAGCAAAGACCCCAGTCACCGTCGCATGGCGAGAACCATCCACAGGACACTCTCGCCACGTTTCACTCTGAGATCGGCGAAAGGAAGCTTGTTGACGAAAGGACGTTTGTAAATTATGCAAATTCACCATGATGCAAAAAAAAACACTTTCCGTTCAGACCCTCAGACACGGCTGCTCTGCGATTTCCTGTTCCCCCTTCTCGTCTTTCTCTCACGGTGGTTCCCTGTCCCTCCTTCCCGCGTTCCGGTCGCTGTGCCATTCTTGTTCGGGGCCAAAGCAACGGGCACTGCCGCGTGGTAACACAGGGGAGCGCGGGGGCGCTCTGACCCACGGCCTTCAGGCGGGCAGCCTCCGCTGTCTGGCGCTCAGACACGCTGACCGTTCGAGGGGTGCTGCTCGGTGCTGGAGGAGACGGGGACGCGGGCCCTGTTCGTGGGAGATGGGCAGGAGCCTGGTGAGCTGACCCGCACGGACCAGCACAGTCCCCCTCCGCTCCCTGCTGGGGCCAGGCGTCTGGGACGGCCAGCCGCCTCGTGCCACTGCCGCCCCCCCCCCCCCCACCCCGCCCAGTTCCCCCTTCTCCTGACACAGAGGCCCGAACGCTGTCCTTTGTTTAGACAGATTGGGGGAGGGGGGTCATCTTGTCAGCTGGTGTCTTCTAGACCCATCAACCTCTCCTTCCTCCAAACTGGGACATTTTGAGTTTGGGTCTTGGACAGGATCAGGCACACGGACATTGGAGAGGTAGGAGTGTTGCTCTGGACCCGTCTGAATGTCACTCTGTGGATCCCTGTGCCGCCCCACCCCGGCCCTGGCCCTCGGAGTTCAGCCCATCCACGTCCATTGTGGGTTTGCTGGGGGAGGAGAAACCCGTGCGTCATGACAGCCAATCTGCGAGTGCCAGGGGAACTCGGAGCTTCATGCCCACCCACGGAGGCGGGTCTTATCGCCCCCACGGGGCAGGCCGAGGACGCCTGTGGGCCCGCGGCTGGTGGAGGCGGAACTCGAGGAGACAGGGACGCAGGTACCGTTGAAAACAAGCCCGGCCAGTCCGCAACCACCCCCGCCCCCTCAGTGGCTGCTTTAATTAAGAAATGCTAGAGCTTTTGGGACATGATCTTGGAAGGGCTGCTTTTCAAAATGGCACGACGTAGGACTGAATACCCAGCTCCCAAATGCTAGTGGGGCTTGTGGAGGGGTCTCCTTAGACTTGAAACTCCAGGCCGGAAAACTCTTACTTTTTCGACCCGACTCTATTTGCCGATTTAAATGTTAGCGAAGAGGGTAACCTCCACCTTATTCTCCGTCAGCGACATTTCCCTCGGTCAGGTCGGTTTCCTCCTCGCTGCCGGGCGGGCGCCCTGTGTCACCCCCGGCCCCGAGGCTCTGCTTTGGCCCTGGCCCTCGCCGACATCTCATCTCCTTCATCGGAAAGCCTTGAAAGCTCTTAAAACACGTGGATAAAGCTACGCTTGGCCCCGGCATACGGAAACGATGTCTCCCCCTCTCCTCCTTTCTGGAATGTTCCTCGAGGTCAGAACGCTATTCTCAGAGGCTGTTTTGTGTGTGTGTGTGTGTGTGTGTCTGTAATTTGAAGTTTTACTGAAGATTATAACTATGACATGGACTTTGGGGGGGAAAAGCACCCTATTACAACAATACAGCAAAACGAAAAAAAGTTTCTGACTGTTCCTACCGCACGACCCGCTCCTTCCGACCCTCAAGCACTCACTGGTTACAGTCTTTCCAGAACACGCTCACGTATCTACGAAAATACCTGCTTATTCACCTCCTTGTCCGTCCACCCCCTTCTCCACGGCACAAATGTTCAGCACGTTGTTGCTTTTTTTCACTCAATGCTGAACGTAGATGATTGGTCCACATCGGAACACACGGATCTGCTTTGTTATTGGTTTAAAATATCCAGTGCTCTGCCACGTGGATTCGCCACCACTTGTTCGACCACGGCTCCGTTGATGGACACTCGCACGATTTTATTTTGCTTTATTTTATTCTGTTCTAGGCATTTACTTTTCCCCTCCATCACCGACTCCTGCTTTCACCTACACTGTACACTTCTCGAAGGCGGCGTCTGTATTTAATACCAGTCACGACTACAGCGTAAACACCCCTGCGCCAAACACCGTGTTCGCTGCCCAAATATAGTCACTCACTGAATCTTCCCAACACCCAGGAGGCAGGTCCTGCTACCGCCCAGGTGTACAGAAGACGACACCCAAGCTCACGGGGACGGTGACCCAGCCGAGGTTACGCCGAGACCAAGGGGATTCAAGCCTTGGAGTCCGATGCAGAGCCCGGCTCACCCTCCTCCCCTGTACTTGCCAGGCGGGTCCGCCCGGCCACCCCCATGGGTATGGCCGTGTCCCTCACGCTCTGGCCCAGAGCATCCAATGGAACCTAAAGCCCAGAGTCAGCCTTCCAGGGCTCAGAGCCTGCCTCTGCCTCTCTCTCCCTGTGCGGACTTAGCGCGTACCAGAATGTTCCGTTGCCCCCATCCCCACCCTGTTAATGGTCGTGCTTATCTCTCAGGGTTATTGTGAGGCTCCGGCCTTCTCTCCTGCCGGGAGGAAGCACAAAGTAAACTCTACAAGATATTCAACCCCAGATCCCAGAGGAAAGATCCCGTAGATATTTGCAGAGCAGACAAATTCAAAAGAGGAATTTCTTTTCTCTTATTTCTCCCTCAGTTATCTACAGAGCGGCCTACAGCTTGGTGGGTGCCAGACGGACACTGGGGACTGCCTGGAATTTTCCTAATATACCTCTTGAATATTTTAAGTCAGAAAAAAACAAAACAAGCCGCAGCCAGAATTCAGAGAAAGCAGGCGTTTGGCACATTGGGAAAGAAAGAAAAAGAAAAAAAATTCTCAAAAGATTTTGATTCATTGATTACATGTAGACTATACTTGAAATCGAACGGAGAGAAACATTTAAATTCTTGTGCTGTTGGGATTTACACTTTAATTCACTAAAACTAACCGAACTGATATGGTTCAGAGTTTAGAGCACAGAGATATTTCTTCACAATTTTTTATTTCTAAAATGACCCTCTTACGCTAGCCAAAGGAAGACAGACAGGAAATGGGCATTCCTGGCCGGATAAACTGAGGCAGGCAAAAGACAAATTTTTTTTTTCCTTGAAAGTTACAATGGTTGTTAAAGCTTCATATCTTTATGGTCCCTTTTTTGTTCCCCCTTATTTGTTCATATGAGGCAAGGTGACTTATTAATCCAACTATACATTTCTCCCTTAGATTGCAATTTTCATCGGCAAGGAAAACCCCTTTTCATATTAATGATCTGTATCATTTGTAGTCATAATACCTTTCTCCCTTTGTTTAAAAAAATAATAATGATAGTAATAAAAAAAGTACAGACATTCCTTTCCCTATCAGTCCATCAGGAAATAAATGAGGAAAACGTATATTTTGATGCCACATTTTAGCCCGAGAAAATCAACAAAATTATTTTATTGTATATGGAACATATAGCTTACACATATAGCTCAGAATCAATTAATTTAAAGTAATAATTTGTACAAACACCCTCACAAAAATTTTAAAGGATATTAAACACCCTGTTTTATAAACATAACACTTAATTTAGGGCAAAAAAACATTTAGGAGGTAATGCATTTAGGGTAAGTGCAGAACACATGAAAATAATAAATGAAATTTTCCCAGTTTAGAAAATGAATGTAATTAATTAACATTTAAATTACATTTTTAATTGCAATCATGCCCTCCCAGGGGACTCATAAGGGACCATAATTGCAATTAAAAGCATGTGGATTAGATAATAAAACAATACGCACTGTCTGAAATGTGCGATTTAAAATGGAAAACAGACATTGTTATCGGCACATCTAACTTAATTGTAGCCATAAAGCAAATGTGCTGTACAAAATAAAATTCACATACGGGAACATTTAATTCTGGAGTCTCTTAAAGGGGACACGCTTGAGAGCACATTTTATGACAGGTTCTGTTGGAAACAGCCCTTCAAGGCTTTCGGATTGAGGGCTGGTGCCTTAATGTTTTTGCATTAATAAAAGCAAAGCTGAATGTTCCTGTTAAAACACACAGCCACATTTAAGTAAGAGATAAAACTCAACGTCTAAATTTAAGCCGTGGTGCATGATTCTATTAGCTGGACAGACTGTAAGGCCATGGAATTTTGAAACTATGTTTTTTTTTAAACTTTCAGTTTTTAAAATCATCTTTCCTTCTTTTGCAGAGGATCCTCAGGAAAGGGGCTAGAGAAAGGAAAGCCAGAGAGATGGGGGGGTTGGTCACAGTTTGAGCCTGGCCAAGACTCGCCTGCCTCGCTGCACCCGGCATTTTGATGCCCAGTGTCCTTCACCTTGAGGAAGCCAAACCGATGCTCTTCAATTAGATAAAGGTCTCCTGTTCCAATAGCAAGAATAACTCACCATCATCTGATCATAAAGCTTTTACACACCATACGCACGGGTATTTTCCATTGGCAGTACATTGGGCAACATCTAGGGACATTAATGATGGCTCAACATGGGGGAGGGGAAGCTATTGGCGTCCAGTGGGTAGAGGCTGGGGATGCTGCTAAACATTCTACGACACACAGGACAGTCCCCCATGACAGGGAATTACCTAGTTTAATAATGTCAAGGTTGGAAAAACCTAGTTGGGATAGAGAGAATAGAGGAGAGAGGGGGAGAGGGGGAGAGAGGGAGAGAGAGAGAGCGCAAGAATGAATATGAGTTCAACCAATCTTGCAAACAAGGAAAATGCATGCTTTCTCCCACTGTGTAAGTGCAGATTCTGAGCAAATCTGCTGGATTGACCACACTTTGTTTCCATTTAAATTACAAAAAAAAAGGAACAATGCCAAACTCTTTTAACTAACACTGATCGCATCTCGGTGTGTGCCTGCTAGGAAATACAAAGCCGTCTGTCCGTATTCTAAGAGGGACTGGTCAAAATCTTTCAGACGGCGTTACAGTAGCTGCCGGCTGCAGTCTTCCGTGCTGCCGCTTAGATGTCAATTGCATTTGCTTACGTAGGAGAAACAGTGACTCTGTTTCTAGTGTGACTGTTAGCATGAAGGAAGCACCCAATGCTAGGAAGGCGGTGTAACAATAGCAAAACGAAGGTCTCGACTTTGGGCTTGGATAGCTCTGCACTGAAAGCCTCGCTCTGCATTTCTGCGCCATGAGACTCTGCCCTAGTCAGCTCTCCTCTGCAAACCTCGGTTTCC
This sequence comes from Phyllostomus hastatus, assembly GCF_019186645.2. NCBI lineage: Eukaryota > Metazoa > Chordata > Mammalia > Chiroptera > Phyllostomidae > Phyllostomus > Phyllostomus hastatus. The sequence goes on from NW_025333664.1 coordinate 5,933,208, forward strand.
CCGTCTGTGTCACAATTACAGCATTCCTGCCATCCAAGGTGGTATGAGGATCAGAAAAAAAATGAGCCCATATGTAAATATACACACTGCACACACATTCACAGTATATTTTCAACTGTATCTGTAAGTATATATAGAGTACAATGCATATATAAATAACTATATGTACAAGTACCTTTACATAACTGTAGTCTACAATGTATATATAAGCATGTATTTGGGTATGAGCATGTGTAACATTTGTTAAGTGATATGCAAGTCCCCATGAAAATAGAAACCGTTTGGATGACTTACGTTGTTGATACCGTGGAGAAGTGATACAAACTGAATTCTGTTTCAATAGGGGAGGGGGTCTTTATAGTACTTCCTTTGTATGTCTTCATATATACACAACTCACCACATTCTACAAACTCATTCATTCACGGCTTTTTGGAAAGGTCCCCTGTTAGGAAACACACTAGCCCTTGGGGATGAAGTTGAAAAGAGAGTCAGGAAAGGGGTGTTTTGGGTAGATGATCAAACATTTGAACTTGATCCCAAGACCAGCAGAATCACAGATTCTTAAAGCCTATTTAACGGGTCACTAAGATCAGGATGCTTGGATGGGGAGAGGAGAGACTTTGCAATTTTGGTGCTGGGCACACTTAGGAAAAATTGGGTTACAATAAACATCATTTACTTGTAATTCTAGAAGCAACACAAAATAGGATTTTGACCACTATTCAATAAGCTAAAAATCTGCTATCTGGGATTGCGGCAGAGGTAATGTCATGGGTGTCTCCTCCTGCTTCCTTTTCTTCTTCCTACAGGAAGACTACATTTCCCAGTTCCCTCTGGGTTTGGTTCTGGCCATGTGACCTGGATTCTGACCAATGAAATGTGGGCAGATTGCACATCATTTCCGGGACTTGCCCACACCTTCTTCAGTGGTTTTGGAAGCTAAAATCCAGATGTTCCAGATGGTACAGCTATCCTATGAAGAAGGTCACCCCCAAGTTACAGTTGGAGAGGGTCAGAATCAGACACTGTGTGCATGAAAAAGAAACATTCCCTGTGTTAGACCACTGAGATTTTGGGGTTGTCTGTTAGAGTGGTTACCCTTCATTATTGTAACTGATACAGAGAGAAAAAACCCAAAAATACATTTCTGAGTATGTCACTGAATCTGTACAAATTCAAGCAGTTTCTCCAATGTCATCATAATTTTTTTTTCCTAAGGCAAAGTCTTTAAATAGCCACAGATGCTATTTTTAGCTTCAGAGTTGGTATATTTGAGTGTATTTTTACTCTTTTGGAGTTAAACCAAGAATAGATTCCATTCTCAGTAAACTGAAATATTTGACTAGGCCAGTTATTCTGAAATGGGGTTGGGCGGATTTTGTCCCCCGGGGACGTTTGTCAATGTCTGGAGGCATTTTTGGCTGTCAGGACGTGGGGGTGGGGTGCTGCTGGCACCTAGAGGCCAGAGGCTAAATACCTGACGATGCACAGGACACCCCTCGCAGCAAAGAATTGTCCAGCCCAAAATGTCAACGGCGGCAAGGTCGAGAGACTCTAAACCACAGACTACACTTGATCTGGACTCGCTTGCCTTCTGCACAGAATCATAAACCCGTCATGTGCAAGTGGACAGGTGCCACCCGGACCAGACGAGACCACGAGTCAAACAACCCAGACTGCCCCTCCCCGGCAAGCCGACTGTCCCGCCGCTCTCTGCCACGCGTGGCAGTGGGTTTGTCAGGAAGACGGACAGAAATGTTCCAGGGATTTTCTGCCACCTGGACGTAAACGCACAGCTTGAAGGCCCCCGACACGCACGTGCTCGACGTTGCCTGCCTCATTCCAAAGTCAGTGCTGCTGTCACCGGGCCTGGTGAAAATCACACTTGTACAGTCATGACTCGACACCCCCCGCGTCACCCTCTCGGCAGAGGTGGCACCCTATCAAGTGAGAGCGCACCCTGCGATGCTGCCAGGCCCGGCTCCCGGCCCCCGTCTCCCCGCCTGCTCTCCCCCTCCCACACAACACTCCTCACACAGCTCAGCCTTAGATCACGGCATGCGAGGGATTATGAATTAAAATGACGCCCAGATGGTAGGACCCGAGAACACCAAGAAGTCCCCCGTGGAACACACACCGGTTCCTCCCCGACTTCCTGCGCCGCGACACCAAGCCTCCCTGCAAAGTGTAGGAAGAACGCAGCCTGGCGATGGAGAGTGCGCGGCGAGCTCAGACAGGCACCAGTCTCCACACCTCCCGCCGGTGATTTGGGGCAAGTTATTTCACACGTCGGGGGGCCCGTTTCCTCGCCTGCACAGAGACAGCAGTGTCTGCTTCATATGTATGAGTGAGGATCAAAGAGAGAAAATGTATACACAGCGCTCGATTTCGCGCTCACAGTAAGTGTGGTCCTTTACAGACACGCGATAAATCCCTTCTCCACAGAGGACAGAGTTAAACGCTCCCTCTCCCCTCTGCCCTCCTCTTCCAGGCGCATCTGGACTCTCTGCGCTCTGGCCCCCATGCTTCTGCTCCCGAAAGAACAAAGCCAACTCACCGTCACCCCAGGACCTTTGCACTCGCTGTTCGCTCTGTCTCAGTGCTCCCCCTCCTTCCTCCAGATGTGTGTGCGGCTGACTTCTTCTCGGCGTGCTGGTCGCAGCCTGCACGTCGCCTTTCTCTGGCCCCTGTCTCTGATGCTGTTGCCTACCGCCGTTTTTGGTCACCCGCTATTGCATTGTTGGTTTTATTTTCTTTGTCATGCTTATCACCATTTGAAATGACCTTCGCCACATGTGACCGGTCTGTCGCTTTTATCCTACCCCTGATGGTAGCTGCACGCGGGCAAGGAATGTGTCTTATTCAATGACTGCAGACGCCACGTTTAGAATGTTTCACACACGGCTGGTTTTCAGTGAGCACTTCTTGAGTAAACTGAACTCAAATGGACTTGGCAGAACTTGTTGAAACTGTCCCAACGCATCTCTTAATAACAAAGTCAAGGACAGGGACCATTAGCACGGGCTCTATGATTTTGGCGATACCCTGAAAGGGGCAGAGACTTCTGGGTTTTATTGCACCCCGTTCTGAGCAAACCCTCACCTTGTATTAATATCTGAGAGATCGCTGCAGGCAGAAGAAGTCCTCAGACTTGGGACTGGGACCACTAAACACACGCCACCATGTGGAACCAGGATGCTCATGCTGCGTTTCCGTTTCCAGGCCAGAGTGCAGGATGACGGGGAAGTGGCGTGGGCCAATCAGAGACAGGTACTGCGTCTTCGTGCCTCTGCAGGGGTCTGCAGTTCCGGTGGCGTGCAAGCCTGCGTGGGACCACACAGGGCAGTCACGGGTGGCTCTGAGGCCTACCCAATTAGGTTTCAAATTGAACCATCAGGCCACGCCACTCTGCCACCGTGGCACTTGCCCCATGAAATGGATTTGAGACACAAACTACGCCTTAACTAGGCAGCCTCCATTCTTGCTGATCCCATTAGTTGCCCAATTGGGCAAGACGAGGTTTTTAATTGCGTGCCGGAAGCTTTATTTTTCTGCCCCAGGCAAACAGTTAACTGCATTAGTGTGCCACTGACACATTAGAAGTTGGTCAGCGATGGAAAGTGAAAGAGCCACTTTTGGAGAGAACTGAGGTACCTGTCAGTTTCTCGAATGTCCCCCCTAGCATCTGTAGCCACCTGAGGGGAGAAAAGTTCAGCCACTACCATGACGTGTGACAAGGTGTAAATAATGCACGGTGTTGACATCCCGTAGCTGCACGGTGTGATGCAGGACGTGGGGAAGGACACAGCCTGGAAGCAGACACACACGGTTCGAACACGGGCAATGCCACGCATGTACTAATGATTTCCTCGGTTTCCTCGTGTGTCAAATGGAAAAACATAGCACCTTCCTCTTTGGGATATTATGATGATGAAATGAAAATGAAATGTTACAAGGAAAACTTTGGACTGAAGTTCTGACACTTACTAGGTATACTGTAATTATTCATTGTTATTATAACTTTCATCCATCCACCCACCCATCCAATCATCTCTCCAATCGTCTGTCCATCCATCCGTCCATCCATCCATCCAATTGTCCCTCTAAATGTTCATCTCTCCATCCATCCATCCAATCATCTGTCCATCCATCCATCAGTCTGTCCATCCATCATTCCGATCATTATCCATCCATCCATCCATCCCTCCATCTGTCCCTCCATCTGTCCATCCTTCCCAGCCTCCACAACAATCCTTATTGTTTGGGAGACCAGTAGGTAGAGACGTCAGAGGTCTCAGGGATGAAACGGAAGGGGTGATTACAGAACCATCCATCGAGGACCCACACGCCCCAAACATCGACGGTGCCCGCTCCCTCTAGCCTCACCCTCCCACGTCATGCAACATGTTTGATGCAATGCCACACAGAGGTGATGTTACCGTGACTTAAGTGTCATCCCCGCAGGAAATTCAATGACAGGAAGGAAGAGGGATGAGGGGCAGTTACTGGGCAGGCGAGCACGTCAGTGTCTCGAACTTCAACTTCTTCCTTCTACTAGAAGGCTGGTCCTTTGTCTAACCTTCCAGACTGCTCAGTCCACTATCACAACCCCACGTGGCTATTTACATTTAAATAAAATAAAATAAAGCTTTCGCCATTTGCACTAGCCACGTTTTAAGTGCTCAATAGCCACTGGTGGCCAGTGGTTGCTGCAGCGGATGGGGCACATCAATGACATTGCTGTCACAACGGAAAGTCCTCCTGGGCACCACTGCCTCAGAGGGGCATTTCCTGCTGTCCGTGTTTCTATCCTTACGTAAGTGCTGCTTCTTTAAGAAAAGAGGAACCGCCCTGGCTGGCGTAGCTCAGTGGATTGAGCATGGGCTGTGAACCAAAGTGTCGCAGGTTCGGTTCCCAGTCAGGGTACATGCCTGGGTTGCAGGCCATGACCCCCAGCAACCGCACATTGATGTTTCTCTCTCTATATATATATCTCCCTCCCTTCTCTAAAAATGAATAAATAAAATCTTTAAAAAAAAAGAAAAGTTGACCGTGGAAATGACTTCTTTCTTTTAATGTCTGTAAAACAATGAAGTACTTTGCCTATCACGGTACCAATAATCCAACAAAAGACAAGGGTAAAATCAAGTGGAAATTCTTACACTTTTCTGGCGATAGTGTCATGATCTTTCCCTACCGAGAAGCAGTCATGTGTGATAAGGATCAAGAGAAATACAAATATTCTCGCGCTTGGAGCCAGCGATCTCGCCGGCTTCCAACCCTTACCAATCCCAATCCCTTTTAAGATAATAGCTGCAGATACAGAAAGAGCTCTGTGTAAGAAGATGTTCACCACAGTGGTGTTTATAAGAGCAGAAAAATTGGAATAAGGCAAATGTCCTGTAATAGAGGAATGATTACATAGGCAATAGTACATAGAATGGATGTTGCCACCTGAACATAATTGTTACACATCAAATGTAATAAATTGGTTGGACACTTAAGAAGGGATTAAAAGGGGGAACTAATCTGAAGACAAACTTCTGTTAGGTATCTATTGCTGTGTAACAAACTGTTCTGCAGCCAACGGCAGCAAACATTTATTCCCTCTCAGTTTCCGTGGTTCCGGAATCCGGGAGCGGATTGGCCGGGTGCCCAGGGTCTCTCCCAGGTCCGCAGCCAAACCGCGGCCTGGGGCTGGCGGGTCCACTGCTGAGTTCACTCGTGCAGTTTTGGGAGGCGATCGCCGCTGGACCGAGGAAAGGCACGTCCTCTTACAGCCCCGTCTTGGCAGTGACGTCCCCATACACTTCCCCTACGCCGTTTATTGGAGATGCCTCAGTAAGTTCATCCGTCCACAAGGGGACGCGGTCGCATAAGGGCAGGGACCCCAGCGGGCGGGGACCGTCTGAAAAGCAGTCTTGGAGGCTGCTGTTCACGGAGATCGTGGGTACCGTGTAGCCACGCCATTGGAAACGCCAGAAAGGGTTGGCTTCAAGATGTAACAGAGGGAGGGGGACAGAGGCAGACGGACAGATGACAAAATGAAGCTTTCCTACAGCTCCGTCTTAATGATAAGACCATGGGGTCGTTTTCTTCCCTATTCCCTTACTGCTTTCCAATAACGAACATTCGTTTTTATAATTATTACGACGGGAACACGCAATCAATGTTACTTAATTGAAAAAAAGACTGTGGGGAATCGCAGGTGCTATAGTCATAACTGAGGGTCATTTAAAATCCACTTGTAACTCTGACACCAACTTTTTGATATTCCCTCTTTTTAAAGGGAGCGGATGCCCTGCCGCTGGTAGCTCGTGGTGTTAGGTAAGATCATTAGAATCTAAATCTCTTCTCCATACTCCCTCCTCCCCGGGGCTCGGCTCCCCCCCACCCCGCCGCCCCCACACGCCCTCCTGCCCAATTCCCAGGGCACCCATATTTTAACGTCCGCCGGGGCAGGGGAGCCGGGATTGATGGCTCTGCCGCCGGGTCGCAGGCTGACACTGGCGACCGGAGGGTAACTGATGCTTAGCGCTTGACGTAACTTTCTGATGACTGCAACCCGACTCCGCTCACCAGTCCCCAGCGGCTGACCTCATCGCTTTACCATCAGAGGAGCCGAAGCAAGCGGAGTTACCAGGAAAGATAAAACGGGAAGCCGCGCGGGCCGCGTCTCCACACACACACACACACACACACACAGAGAAGCAGCTCTTCTTTGATCCTTTGTCCAAAGAACATTCTGGAGGCTCGCAAACGGGACGGCAGAACCCAAAATATCGCTGCAGCCAGCCCTCCGCCTCCCTGCCCCGCCCCACCCCCGGGCCAAATTATTCTGAGCTAGTGTCCATGCAGTCCTTCAGAGAAAACAGCACGTTTATTATTTTTCTCCCTTCGGTGATGACTCGGAGGCTAATCTTTTATTTATAAAAGTGGAGCCGAAGAGAATAATGCAATTGACAAAACGCTCTTGAAAGTGTTAGAAATAAACAACAGCAACAAAAGGAACGTTTATTGAGTGTTTGGAGCCTGGAGCTGGAGGCGGATGACAGGGCCCGGGGCCGCCTTCCCTCCCCAGGCGTCGGTTTACTGGCGGGAGAGTGGGCTCTGCCCGCGCCTCCTCCTGGAGGGGAGATCAAAGGCGGCGACCCGCAGTGGGGACACGGGGCCCGAGACGCAACGACTGCTTATTAAACTGTGATCTTGCTCTGCCCGTAACTCAGAGAGTATCGCTCATCTGCTTGAAATTCCGTTAGAGCTTCCTGTGACAGAGAGTGCAGCCAAGACTCCTCGCTGAGCACGCGGCCCCAGTGAACCGGCTCCTCCCTCTCACTCACGGCTCGCTCGCCAGCTCACGGCTCGGCCCCCATCCTGCGGCCGGTCCTATCTCAGTCCCATCCCGGGACCTAAATCGCGCCTCCCACAGCAGACACTCACCCTTTCAAAAGCCTTCTGTAACCCCTCCCCGCCCCGAAGGTAACCAGGGTGCGTTTCCGGTGCTTGTCACAGAGAAGTCTGATGGAGTCAGGTAGCGATGTCCTTGAAAACATATTTTGTTCCATTCATTGCCCCCTTTGACCGACCGCAAGCCCAACGGTACTTGTTAATGTTTTCATGGCTTCGAACCTTCAATCCTGTCCCTGGTCCTCGTTCCCTTGAGTGGGAACGTTCACCGGCTTCCTAGCACCGTACAAGGAAATAGATCAAGGGTGAGGGATGGGCGGACGAAGAGGTGAACTTGAAGATGACGAGCCCGCCGTGTTGGGGATGGTGGGTCACAGTGTTTCCAGGGATGGAGCTGGAGCAACGGCTACTGTCCACAGGGCAGGCCTAGTGCGCTCCTGTGCCTCGTCTGCCTGGCTGCGGTGGCGATACTGTGTCTGCATTTGAAAACGGGGGTGGCCTCGGATACAGAGTAGGGGTACCATGCATGACCAATGATTAGAGCTAACATCACCCCAAGGGATTTGGTGCTGACTCCCGAACCCAGGAAGGTGAAAGATCATCTCTTAAGAAGGCTGCTTAATCCCTTTCAATGTCTCCCGCTTTCTTAGGAGACAGAGTCACTCTTTTACATGGGCTTCTGAGCCCCCAATGGCCAGAAACACCTGTCCCTCCAGTCTCCCCTCGCACCTGCTCATTGTCCTCCAGAGACCCAGCGCCTTGCTTTGAGCGTGCCTACCACGCGCCCTGCTACCACGGGGCCTTTGCATAGGCTGGCCCCTCCTCCTGGGACGATGGTCTTCCTTCTCCTCTTCATCCGCCCACCTTTCAGGTCTTACCCCCTGACGTCCTCAGGACAGCCTCTCTGCCTTGCCTGACTAGCAGCCGCCCTCCTCCACGTTGCATCCTCATGATGCACCCACATTCCGTTCCCCACGGCACGGTCCTTCCCCAGGTTCAGTGCTATAATTATCTGATTAACAGCTGCCTCCGTCTCCAGAGTGGGAGCTCTGTCCTGGCAGGAAGGTGTCAGATTTTGCTCAGCGTGGGACTGGCTGCCGAGATCACAGGGACTGGCTTAGTGTGGTGCACGTGGTCGGTAAGTGTTTGTTAAATGAATGGAAAAATGGGATGAATAAATTTACTTTCAGCACAGACTAAAAGAGTGAAGCCATAATAGAAATTCATATTTCGAACAATAGCCAACTTATTGACTTTACATCCCTTTACGTGTGTGTAGCTCCTGATTCTTAAAATCACTCATTCCAGAACCATTTACTTTTCTTTAACCGACACTTTGTCACTGGCTTGGGAAGAGTAGATGTTATGTGTGTTCTGTGACCTGATTCACTTTGATTTACTTTATATTTTTCTTTCCAGAACAAAGGTCGGCAAACTTTTTTTTTTTTTGTAAAGGGCCACAGAAGAAATATTTAAGGTTTTGAGGGCCATACAGGTTCTATAGCAACCACTCAATTCTGCCTTTGCAACACCAAAGCTGCCATAAACAGTGTGAGAACCAATGAGGGTGGCTGTGTGCCAATAAAACTTTATTAACAAAAAGAAATGTTGGGCTGGATTTGGCCCACGGGCTGGACTTGGCCGATCCCTGTTATCGAAGATGGGGGTGGGGAGGCCAAGGCCGAGACCTAGCCTGGCATCTAACCCCGGGCAGTTGTGTGGCATGAGGCCCTGGCTTGCCTTTTGAACTGTGGTGTATCAGTCTGTCTCTCCGTGTCCCGGCGTACCGGTGTGTCACATGGGAGCAGCCACCCCCGCAAAGCAGGGCTGTGAAGACGAGGACACTGAAGAATCTGGAAACTGAACACTGGTTTGCACTCATCATGCCGCTTTCGTGTCTACTTTCTACCTGTGCCTCGCCATGCAAGTGCCCCCTTTGGGTTACGATGCACAGTTACTTTTGAAGAATTAATGTTTCAAGGAGGAAAGAGTGAGCCAACAGCATGTTTTAAGGTGGAAGAAAGATTGTTCCGAGTCTCTTGCGGAGGAGAGGCTGCAGGAGGCGACCGTGTGAGATGGAACTTCCAGAAACCCGGCGGGGCAGCCAGGGGGGCCTGACCTAGGTGCCACGGGAGGTGGAGGGGAGTGGCCTGTCCCTTGACTGGCCAGAGCTCCTTGAGGTCAAGGGCCTGGTCACACCTGGAGATTCCCATGGCCCCACCCACTGACAGGCATCGAGAAGGTTCTTGGGAAATGGATGTTGACAGAGGAAAAACAGCAGTCATTCTCTGTGGGGACATGATCACATGTGTAAGAGACCGACGCCCCCTTTACTGGCAAGCTCGGACTTCAGAAACTCCCACAAGCCCGCCATCCCTCATAGCTGCCAGTGCAGTGCATGCCCGTCCCATTGTTTCTCACTGGGGGCTGCTGCAGGACCCCAGCCCGTCCGCCAGCACCCCTTCCTGGAGCCCGCTCGCCCGCCGGCCTGCTGCCCAGCTGTTCACACCGGAGCCAGAAAATGCTGGTCCCCAGCCTTTGAAAGGAGTCCAGAGTCCTTTCCAGGGGCCTGACCCCTCATGACGTCATCCCCTCTCGCCCGTGCCCCTGCCCCAGCCACGGGTCCCGGACGCCCAGAGCCCACAGTGACATCAGAGCCTTGGCTCTGGCTGCTGCTCCTGCCGGGGACCTCCGCTATCCCCCGGGTATCCACACGGCTCGCTTCCTGCCTTCCTCCAGGCCTTGCTCCAAGGTCACCTCCGCGGCTGAGACCATCCCGATGGCCCCAGCCAGAGTAGTGGCGGGTCAGATCCCCGCCTGAGGTCCTCAGCTTTTCTCCTCCTCAAAGTGTCTTCGTGCCTGTGTTCACCTGTTTGTGCCCCGATCCCCCCACCCTCCCTTCCCTCCTGTTTCCCGTCAGAATGGAAGCTCCTGGGGGCAGTGGTCTGCTCACTCTCCTCCCCTGCAGCCCAAACACCGAGTGGGCATGCGCTCGCTGTGTCCGGTACCCGTGTGCTGCGTAAACCAAGGACGGCAGACCCCCGGGAGTCACCCATCCATCTCTGCCCGTCTCCAAAAGCAGGAGCCGGTCAGCCCCCTAACCACAGACAGAATCAACACGTCGACAGGTAGGATGATGAGTGATACCAGTTTCCCTCGGTAGGGCCCAGTCAAAATGGAACCCATGCTTCCTCCAGCACAGGTGAACTTTTCGTGACAAGGACCATTTCTCCGAGGGTATCAGCTCAATGTTGGGGGCGGAGCCAACCTGTTCAACAGAGCCTGAGTGAGATAAATCTATAGAGAATTCTAGAAAGCCGCAAAAAGAAGGTAATTCTTTTCAAACCCACCAGAGACCTAGATAAAAGGTAGAATTCTTAAACATAATCAGCGTGTTTTATACCCACAAGGATCTAAGCTAGGAAGAATTGCTCCCAGAAACACTAAATTTTGAGCAAAGTGTGGGGGAAACGAGCTTCTTCTCTCGCGGAGGTGGGATTCTAGCAGTTCTGAAAATGGAGGGGAGGCAGATTTGGGGAGCGTTTCAAAGGGCACGCACCAAAAGCTCGCCCAGTCGTAACTCGAGTCCATCTCGCGGAGTCACCGGTAATCAGACGGTACCCAGCAACGGAAAGGTCTCAAGTCTGTCTGTTTAATCAGAGTTTGGAGTTCTTGACTTCCCTAAGGCTGGTAGAAGCTGGAAGATGACATCTGTCCCTGGAAGCAGAGACGACACTCAGGTCATTTCGACAGCTCTCAGTTTCTCCTACCTAGGGGAACGTTGTCTTATACAATCTTTGGCCAACTCTACGATATACCCTATTAGGGCAATAGAATAGGCAAAAAAAAAAATCAAGGAATCAGTACGAATTCAGCACTGTGTGGCGAGGCCAGCACGCACTCGTCCCTGCTGAAATGCAGGACAAACCAGCAGCTCTTTTCTTCTGGGCGGCGGCAGCCCGGCCCTCTCTCCAGATCACGGGGCTTTGCACTGTGTGATGCACCCCTGGGTTTTATTTAGCCTCAGCGCTTGCTGCCTGGGCACCTCTGGGAACGTCACCAGCCTTGTGTGAGCTTCTGCGTCGACCGGAAGGCGCCAAGCGGGGCTCTGCCTTTCTCACGAGGTTATCACCCGGTTGAAGTGAGATGCTGTTCACAGGCGTGTGTGGCCGCTGGAGAGGGTGGCTCAGGTTTGAAGGCACGGGGCTCTGTGGGGGGGGGGGGGGCTGCACGTGCGGGGGTGAGGGGGGTGAGGGGAGCCGGGCCAGTATGATCAATGCGGAGGCTGCTGGGTTACGACCCTTGTTTTTGCGGACACTCATTTGCATATGTAAGTGGAGGAAGATTCTTTTCTCGCACAGACACATGTTTTCCTTAATTTCTTTTTTGTAAACATTTTATTTATTTATTTTTAGAGAGGGAAGGGAGGGAGAAAGAGAGAGAGAGAAAGAAACATCAATGTGTGGTTGCTGGGGGCTGTGGCCTGCAACCCAGGCATGTGCCCTGACTGGGAATCGAACCTGTGACACTTTGGTTCACAGCCTGCGCTCAATCCACTGAGCCACGCCAGCCAGGGCTTGTTTTCCTTAATTTTGCTTAAAACACACAGCCCCCTTGCACTAGCTTTTGTGTGGTCACTGTTGACAGGGATATAGGTAGGGAGAGATACAGCCTAGCACGCAGGGCACGAGAACAATAAAAACGGCAGAGGGTGTGTGTGGAACGGGCCGTGAGCCCCGTGCTCCTGTCCTGGGACGGACGCTCCTCTCTGCACAGAGACCTCACCAGGGTCCGGACACTGCCCCCTCCTGTCCTGTCTGCCGCTAGTGCCCGGTCCCTGCCATGCCCCTGGGTTCCTGGCAAACCACCTGTACCCTCCTCCCAGCTGTCCTTCTTTCCACTGTCCTCCCGCTGCCCCACGGAGTGTGTCTGCTGTCCCCTGCCCGGTCACCAGCTGATAGGCCCCGACGTCCCCCACCCGTCGTCCCAGTGGTGCGCCTTGAGGGGGACAGTCCGGACCCGATCCGGACTCAGAGCCACAGGCGGGCTCGCCCAGTGTGGAAGCCCTCAGCAAATGGCCACCAGAAAGACAGATTAAGCTTTCGTCACTGAAACCTTCAAAAAATCGATACATCTTCTAACACCTCTCTCAGAAGAAACAAAAGTCTAACCGAGAGTAACTAAAATTTTTTCCAACTTGGACCTAGGTGGTAGGCACTTTTTTTTTTTTTAAATAGAGAAGGAAGGGTTTAGATACCTGATTTTGGGAGGGGTGGGGGAGCCACAGGAGTGTCCATAAAGGAACGATGGTAACACAAGCAAAGCCAAGCTGTTACATACTTATTATTTGCCAGTTCCTATGCCACTCTCTTCACACATGCTGTTCCATTACTACTCACGACAACATTTTGATGTAGTTACATTTCTAAACCCACTTTGCAGATGGACAAATTAAGGTGCAGAGATGCTAAACACTGTGACACACGAGGCAAGTGACCGCAGAAGGACTCAGCCGCAGGCCTCATAATTCCCCCTCGACCTCAGTGTGTTCGGTTTCAAAGAAATGGGGCTCCGTGAGTGCCTCAGAAAGAGAAGTACTGGCCCCCTTTCTCACCTGTTCCGCAAGCTGACACCCGAGTGAAGAACGCCGGGACCGCATTCTATCAGTCTCCCTTGAGCAGTGCGTTGCGTCCACAGGGGCTGGACACGGAGGAGGGCAGCTTCTGACAGTCCAGGCAGAGGACACTGGGCTATGAGGAACCTCATTTCAGAAATGAATGCTGAGGGACATGCTGTTGAAACGGTCTGTTCTGGGCCTTTGCACGTGCTGTTTGCTTTACCTGGAACGGCCTCTCCTCCGCTCCCCGACATGGTGCTACCACCTGCCCTACTGGTCCTCCCTCCGCTCCTGAGCACCGTCTTAGAGCAGCCCTTCCCGCCTGCCCAGCAAGGCCCAGTGCCCACCGTCCTCCTCCGGGGCCTCACAGCCCCTTGCAGCATCGCACCGTCTTGTAAACATCATTGCAGACGCGGCTACGTTGCACCGTAAACATCTGCTTAACTGAACGTCTCCGCCTCTGTGCTGGGAGCTTCCTGGATTCCGGACTTGGGCTTTCAAAGTCACTTCACACGCACACCTTCCCGCGTCCCAGACAACCAGAACCGAAACCGCAGGAGTCAGATACACCGGGTTCAGGTATCGCCCATGCAACATGTCGGCAGAGTGAGCTTGGCCAGTCAACGCGCGAGAACGTTTTAGGAGTTGATTAAACGCGGAGACCTGCCCTGTGAGGGCTGACCAGGGCTAACAAATGATCACGCAGTGGCCAGCACTTAAATACTGGGAGACGGCACGTCTGCATGTCTAGCTTCTCTCAAAAGGTCTGAAGGCTGGTCACCCTGGGTCTGCGTTTCCTGCGTAGCAACCAGCAGAGCGACGACACTGCATTGTGGGTAGGGTCAGGGTCAGGGCCCCATTAGGGTTAGGGTCAGGGTCACGGTTAGGGTTAGGGTGAGGGCTGAACTAGGGTTAAGTTAGGGTCAGGGCTGGGTTAGGGTTAGGATTAGGGTTGGGGTTGGGGTTGGATGAGCACTAGGGTCAGAGTTCAGTAAAATGTGTTCCTTCCAGATGGAGCATGAGCTCCCTCCCCAGGTCGAAATGGGTTCCCTGTCTCAGCTGAATTGACGGTGCTTTCAATGCTACGTGTGTTACTGTCCAGAAAATGAGAAACAGCGCTGCCACCACATCTCGGCCCGTGAAAGGCGGGGCGGACGCCCTGGTGTCCTGTGTGTTGGATTCGGAAACGGGAGCATCTGCGTCTCAGCAGCTTGGGCCAGGGTTCTTCAGGCCCCACAGAGACTGAGTTTGCCAGCCCTGGGCCTGACGACGGCTCACATCTTTGGAAGCGTTCCTGTGCTCTACCTTCATTTGAGATAGAAATAAATGTTTGTGCTGTGTCCCAACCTTCTGGCATTGAATTGCATTTTATAGAAGCATCAATTTAAATGATTCATGCATGTATATATCATTATATATTATGACGTATATTGCGATAAATGCTCTATCTATAGATATACCTACATATCTACATCTATATCTAAATCTTGTGCTTCATCTCACATTATTCTAAGGAATAATTACCACCAGTTTCATGTGCATCACCCATGACCAACAGGCAACTTATAAAGTAACTAGAAGTGTTTGAGAAAAGCCATAAATTATAAAAATATTTGCACTAGCCCAGAATCCTTTGTCCAGATTCAAGAATCCTGAAACCTATAAAAACCAAGGTTTGTTTTTTTTTTTACCATATTCTATTGAGCGGAAAAATCATACCTGAACTCATTTGAGACATTTTAAAGCTTAAAAAAATATCTCAGTCACTAATGTTTCACGGCAAGATGATTTATATATTTAAGTATAGAATGCCATTCCTGACCTCACTGGAAGTGTTCTTTTGTATTTGGTATGTGTATCGTATTCTCTTTCTAAGTTCTGAAAAGTTACCCATTTCAAAAAGCAGCTGCCCCCGAAAGAGGTGGGGACTGCGGGGACGCGTGAATGAAGACACCAGCCCTCCCAGCTATGAGAGACTCCAGTCCAAGGTCCCATGAGGTCCTCCCCCCAGCTCCGGTTCCACCCGTCAGGTGAGAGAGAGAGAGAGAGAGAGGGAGAGAGAGAGAGAAGAAGAGAGAGAGGGAGAGAGGGGGAGAGAGAGAGAGAGAGAGGGGGGAGAGAGAGAGGGAGAGGGAGAGGGGGAGAGAGAGAGAGAGAGAGAGGGAGAGAGGGAGAGAGGGAGAGAGGGAGGTAATGATAGCAAAAGCACAGTCCATGCTCTTCCGTTTTAATAGGAGTGGGCTGTCAGGGGAGAGTGATATGAGAAGGCCTCAAATAAATTGATGCTCTAACAATGTGTTGAGAATGGGAAAGGTAACATTTAATAAGCATGTTAGGGTAATTAGTTAAGTCACTTGTCAATTAACTAGATTACCTAATAGCTAATTTGTCTCTCCCAGCAGCGGGCTTTGTGGGAAAGCAGTGGAGGAAAACTTATTTTGAAAGGACGGTCTCCCCACGGAGGGAGACGTCAGCCGGTCCGATTTGAGTGTGCCTGTTGGCTTCATGCTGCCCTGGTGAAAATCTCGGTTTTCTGACTTGTGTTTAACTGAAGTCCTCTTCTTTGTGTGTCCTTCTGGAGCCCCTCCCTCTTTCCTTTCCTCCCTCCTTTCCTTCTTCCTTCCTTTCTTTCCTCCCCTTCTCTTTCATTTTTTTTTTTTCTGTAGCTGATTTTACCTGAGGGCAGAGGCCAGCAAATTTTCCTCTCAACAGCCGGCCGGTAAATATTTTAGGTTTTATGGGACCAGAGGCAAAACTGACGATGTTGCGCGGGTGCTTATTTAACGAGAGAACACATTTCCACCAAGATCTTAAAACCATTTAAGATATGTAAACACGATTCTTAGTTCACGGGTTGTACAAGGCAGGTGACGCAGGCGACGCTGGCTTTGGCCCCTGGCTGGCGGCTGCTGGCCCATGCTGTAGGTTGTCACCCGGTGGCTCGTTTCCTAAACTGACGCGATGACATTGGCGATCCAGAGGCTCAAAAGTCACAGGGCCATGTCCACCCCTCGGCCTCTCCGTTGGAGGCTAAGAGCGTAGACCCTGGAACCGAAGCACCCGGATTAGAATCCCAGCTTTGTCAATCCATACATGTCCCACCCTGGCCGAGTTGCCGAACCTCTCCTCGTGCCAGTGGCCCCGTGTCCAAAATAGAAGCGCCCGTCTCGCAGCAGTGCCACGAAGATGAACGTGAGTCCATAAGTAACACACGTAGCGCAGTGCCTGGCATAGAGTCAGGGCTGTGTCAACGTCAACGTATTTTCCTGACTTCGATAATGCAGGGAGTGGAGGGAGGAGGCTACCCGCTGCAAAGCAAAGACAAGCAAGAGCCTGTTCTCGGATCCCCGGAGATCCATTTGGTGGCGGACTCGGTGCCAGGAGGAGAGGAGCTGCAAGGAGATATTCTTGGGCACCTTCCGAGCGCACTTCTGCAAACAGGATGCTGTAAATGTCTCTTTGGAGAAGGAGCCTGCCAGTAGGTCTCAGTTTGGCCTCATGATTTATTGGGAGCCTCTGCTTTTTTTTTGTTCAGATAGGTTTTCCTGCCTCAGCTCTTCAACGACTGTGTTGCAAGCCACACGGCCCCGTGGAGTGGGAGCCTGTCTCCGTGCCCTACATAATGTGCGACGCGACGCCGTGTTCTCCGAGAGGGTTCCAGTTTCGGTCTCCTCGCTGGCAGCGCGAGCCATGCGGAATCTCTAAAGGACTCATTTAGCATGCACATACTAAAACCGCGCTGCCGCGGAGCCTTGCATTCACAGCTCGAGGACTTGAAATGCCTCTGCCAGAAAGTTCCCTCTTTCCTCTCCCTCTTTCTCTCGCTCCCTTTGGATGTTTCCTCTCTCTTTTAGCCTGTCCTTGACAGCGAGTGCAATCACACCACACACAGCTTTCTTCGGAAAGCCCCCTTTTGAATGATCTGGCAGCCAGCAGTCACTGAGGCCTTCCAGAAAAAAAAAAAATTTCAATCCCTCTTCCCACAGCTTCCGCAAGCCCTGGTGATAAATGACACCTCTCATTCTGTCACAGACAAGGAGCACAGACGGGGGACGTCGGTGATGTATGGCCCACCAGAACAGGAAATCAACTTTTTTTTTCCAAAAAAAAAAAAAAAACCTAAAAGAGCTGACCGACCAGGATGTTGTCAGGGTCCTGCTCCAAGACCTCGCCAAAGACACAGGCTGAGACACTGAAAGAGTTGCACTGTGGGGAAACAGACAGTGGGAGAGGGACGCAGGAGGAAGAGGTAGTTGCGGAGAAACTGGCACAGGACAGCTGCAGACTGCCAGGGCATTGTGTATCTCTTTGTGGCGTCCGGGCCATTGGCCAAATTTCACCTACTCCCGTGATATATGGAGGGAAAGGCTGATCCCTTCTCTGGGAGAGAATTCGGTTTTTCTTCTGGAGCCTCAGGGGAAAAAAAGTGAGTCGAGATTTGTTTGTCAAGCCCAGATGACCAAGTTTTACATGGGCCCCCAACGAAAAGCCATACAACCCCCAGTGCTCGCCCCAACCCCTCCCGCCACCCCCACGCAACCCCTGCATACAGAGATTGTCCCCCAGTGATTAACAGCTGTGCCTCTTTATGTTGACGGCTATCACAGGAAAGAGCAAGAAGTGGCTTCTCTTTCTTTCTTTTTTTATTATTTTGTATCACACATTGCTTTCCTTGCTACCTCAAGAGCCATACATACTGCATTTAAACACACACACACACACACGCACACACACACACACACTTTTTCCCTATTGAAAAACCTCTGTATTTAGAGCTACTTGGGCTGCTTATTTTCAAAGCAAACTCAGTCTCATCGTCAAGTTAAACCTGAGCACCTGGTCGGTGTCAGGCCTGGGCTGGACCCCAGACAGGAAACTGAGAAGTACTGGTTGCATTCTTCCCACGCAGGATTTCTCGAACTCAGCACTGTTGACATCTGGGCCCGACAGTTTTCTGCTGGGGGCTGGCCTGTGAACAGCAGGCTGTTCGGCAACATCCCTGACTTCTAACACTAGGTGCCAGCAGCTTCCTCCTCCCACCCCCACATCGCTTAGCTGCGGCAATAAAATGCGCTCCCTGACAATGCCGAATGTCTCCTGGAAATAAAACTGCCCCCTGTTGAGAACCACTGTTCTGGAAGTTTGAAATCAAACCTCTAAAGAAAAATAGCCCTCATGGGATTGGGGGGAGGGAGAGCTGAAGCTGGTAGGTAATTAAATGCTAAATAGTGTGACACAGAAAATGCAAGGGATCGGAATTTGGGGATTTTCCCCACGGAGACATTTGTATTTACCCGGTTGGTGCAGATGCCCCGATTGAAGCCGTGCGACGAAAAGTAAGTCTTGTTACAAGACACAAAGCCACCGCGTCCTTTGTGCACGTCTTGTGCATG
Organism: Phyllostomus hastatus; assembly: GCF_019186645.2. Classification (NCBI taxonomy): domain Eukaryota; kingdom Metazoa; phylum Chordata; class Mammalia; order Chiroptera; family Phyllostomidae; genus Phyllostomus; species Phyllostomus hastatus. Next base: position 5,951,626 of record NW_025333664.1, read on the forward strand.
GAAATGACTTCACATGTTTACAGGCCAAAGCAGGTTTCAGAAAGAAAGCAAGAAATCTTAGTTTCAGACAAGTCACATTCATACTAGCGGGAGACGGCAACCAACAATCAAAAATCCCTTTTCTTTTCCACTGATGTTATTAAAGCGTTGATAATTACCACGTATTCAACAATGTCAGTCAACCTTTGTGAACACTTCAGGTGCTAAATTGGATGGAAGAAGGTAGGACTGAACTTGAACTCTTGTGCCTGTGCCTTCTTTGTGGGTGATAGCACAACAATCGTTACCACACACATCTTCTAAGTTCTAAGAGTTTACGCAGCGACACTGAAAGCATTCTTGGACTTACTCGCTAAACTATGGGATGGAAAGAAAGCTGAGCCCAGTTTCTAGATACCGTTCATACTGTATAAGGTTTTGACCCATCAGCTGTCACCAAGAGAGATCCACATTAATTGGGAAGACAGATAAATATATCTACGGATAAAGCTGATAACCGGAATCGTAATGGCAGGTTAAAAAATATATGCCAATATATATGCTATACATAGTATATACAGTAAGCTGAGCTGTGATCACAAAGACTAAACAGGTTTTAAAAGCCATGTAAAGAAGAACAGATCTCCACGAATTAAGAAGAATTAGCGTGCCCTGTGAAATGCAGCCGCCCCCGTCAGCCAGAGGAAGCACCGTAGATACCTCACACACCGTAACCGTGTGGTCTGCAGAAATCCAAGGCAAACTGTGTAGGTTGTCATCACGGTTATCAATATAGGTACCCAAACGACTTCCATCAGGATGTTAAAAACGAGCACACCTATCCTTTACCCCCCCCGCCCCCCCCGCCCCGCCTCCCCACCGAGCAGCTGGTGGAGCTTGATCTCCATTGTTCGGGGCTCCGTCTTGGCCAACTTGAGACAGACCATTCTTTGTTCTCACAACGCTGCCTTGCCTATCAACGGGAATCCTAATAAAATTTTATGCTGTTATAGGACTTTTCTGTCTCCTCCTCACCTCCTGGTCTTGCATCATGTGGAGGGCAATTACACATTTATTTATTACACATTCCCAAATATAAAACCGCGAAAACTGTATCAGAGACAGCAGCTTTTCAATCATCCATCAAGACAGACCAGTTTCAAGAGACAATCCCTGCGCCACATCCTGAAGGTCATTACTCACGCTCGAAAGCTCATTTCGAAGGCCTCCTCCATCTCCTGATACCGTTAGATAGTGCGCGCGCCAAAGTGCTGCTTGGGGAGCTCAATAACTCCGCGTGCTCGCTCGCGGGGCATGATTAGTGGGAGGGGTGGGCGCCAATTTAGGCTGTGTCTACACAATGCCAAAACAGCCCGTGGAGAAATGAAACCGTCCATCACACGCCCGGCAGATTCAGTTACACGACGCCCAACTGCCCTGACTCATGCAGCCGCCCCCTCCCACCCCGCTCCCCATGCCACGCTAACTGCATGTTTGAGCTCTTTCTGGGCATCTGGGAGTGGATCGGCTTCATATGCCGGATTTGAAAAAGGACCGCAGAGATGACACAGTCTCCGCCACCGGGCAGCACTCAGGCTCTGGACCCCGTCGTACAGGTCTTGCGTGTTCACCACGCTTTTGCTCAGCCTCATACAGTTGAGCACCTGGATCCACCTCTTCCTGAAGCTTCCAGGTCTTTTTTCTTTAAAGATTTTATTTATTTTATTTTATTTTTTTTAGAGAGGGAAGGGAGGGAGAAAGAGAGAGAGAGAAACATCCATGTGTGGTTGCTGAGGGTCATGGCCTGCAACCCAGGCATGTACCCTGAGTGGGAATCAAACCTGCAACACTTTGGTTTGCAGCCCATGCTCAATCCACTGAGCTACACCAGCCAGGCACTTCCAGATCTTCTCCTATTCTCATATATATATATATATATGAGAATATATATATTAGTTATGTGAGCCAATATGCTTTCTCCCAACTTTGAAGCCCTCACTTAGAGCAGACAGCACTCCCAGTGCTGTGTACACATTATGTCCTTCATTCATTACGACAGCCCTAGGAGGCAGGTGCTGCTATTATTTACACAAGACTTTGATGACGGTGCCCGGTCTATACCTGCTGTGCCAGGCAGGTGCCTCTCCCTACTGAGCAGGCTTCCTGGGGACGCCTGTGCTTCTCTGGCCGAGGGCAGCTGTCTGCCTCACCCGGAGGGCGGGCTGAAAATGCCACGGGGGATGTGCCGGGAGGGAGCCGCCAGCCGGGGCAGACGCAGGTTTGGGGGGAAAGTACCCCGGCACCTTCCCCCCACTTGGGACAACTCTGAGGGGCGCGTCCCTTCCTGGCTCCCCCACACCCCAGCAGCATCCAGCCCCGGCTGCCCCCAGTGACAGCTTGCGGGGCCCCTCCTCCTTCGCGGATCTCCCTCCCTTCCTCATCCCACTTCGCCCTTCCTGTCAGTGCGCAAGGACCAACAACCAGACGAAGTATCTGTACTCTAGTCCCTGCTCCCGGGTCTCGTGCCGGGGAACACATATGAAGACAGCCCGCTCGGACTGGCCAGAAAGTGTGCTGCATTAGATAACCTTGCCCGAGACACCTGACCTGCTCCGCTCTCTCCCCATCGACGCAGGGGTTTCTCTGGTCCCCCCTTGGCTCCTTTCCTTCCAAAGCCAGGGGAGCCCTTGACCACCTCTGCCTGCACCGGATGCCCGCTTGGACTTGCCGGGAGACCCGGGCATAAGGCCGCTCGACCCCTGGGATGTCGCAAACACTATAACTTTGGTCCCTTTGGGCTCTGGCTGTTAGGAGGCTCAGGTCCAGGCTTCTGCTCCCATTTCCGCCACACGCGTCCCTGTGAAATTCCTCTTCTCCCCACTGCATTTCGTTGTTTTAATAAAATTTAATTTTGCCATTGTTCTTTGTCTCGTCTTTTTAAAACCACTATAAGGTATGGGCATTATATATCCCATGTATAATACATGATCATGTAGAGAAATGTATATTCATGCATGCTGTCTTATACACAATATCACACGTGTAGTATCTAACTTATCTCTCATACATTTACTGTCACTGAGTAGCGTAAACCTTGAGGTGGTCTGTTGGTCCACACAACCTCAGACGCTGGGCAGCACGGCGTCGTATGTGGAGCACAGTTTGAAAGTCAGTTCTTGTGGGTTCGCACCTCAGCTCCATGAATTACGGGTCGCCGGGCCAGGGACTGAACGTCTCTGCGTCTCACCGGGGGGGACAGGGCCCTGCAGGCTCGGAGGACCCGGAACATGTAAGGAGGTCAGAACAGTAACCGGCGCGGAGAACGCACTGTGCGTGTGTTAGCTGTCGCCCGGACAAGGGAAACCTGAATCAACATCATCACAGTCACTTCTGTGAAGAATGTTTCTCTGGGGCACGGGCAGCTGGCCGTACAGAGAGTCAAGGCCAAGTTTACTGTCCCGCAGCCAGCCTAAACTGTGTGCACGTCCCCATGCAGGAAACGATCAGACCTCAGTCAGTGTGGGGGAGTCTGGTCGAGGGAGGGGGCCCCGGCTGGGCCTGTCAGGGGTCCGGAGGAGGGGATTTGAGGGCCTGCTTTCCCCAAGACCCTCTGTAAACGTGGGCTTACGGGGTGGGTGTGTTTTCAGTTCTGATAATATCCCCAAATGCCCCATCTGGTAGCCAGCACTTATGCGAAAAGCTGGATTGGGGAGAAGAGGCCCCCAGACACCCGTCTTAAGTGTCACCGAGCGGCGGGTCATGTCAGCGCCGGGAGGAGGTGACGGGACCCCACGCGATCTGACACAATGCAAGCAATGCGATGTGACAAGACACCAGCAAGTAAGCAAAAAACACTCTATTTTTGGCCCGGATGCTCATTATCGTCTTACGTGCAAAAGCGCTGATCTGTGATAGTCCTAAGTGGAGCGATTCTTTTTTTTTTTTTCATCCTGTTTCTGTTATCAGCTCGTGGCTGGCTTCAGGGAACTTTCGCTGGCCCAGCCTCTCTGCTGTTTTCTGAATTTTCAATCTTTTGAAGGCTCTTCTTGAGCCGTCTCCGAGGGGGCAGGTCGCAGCCCTGCCCGGGGAGCACAGAGACTGCTGACATGCAACGATGCTTCAGAATGGAACACGAGAGTCACACAAGGCAGGCTGCTGTCTGGAACTTGGTGGGGACATCTGCACATTTGTTTTAATGCTGCCGGGCTCTATCCCTCCTTCTTTAGGTGACAAGACCTCACTTGAACTTTTAGAACATCTTCCTCCTTAGTCTTAATATCTAGGCTGTAGGTGTGGCTTGCCATGTGACTCAGACCTAACCAATGAGAACACAGTGACCACAGCGATTGGTTAAAGAATGGCCATGTGACCTGATCAGGACCAATGAGACCTAACGAGTCCTCTTTACCCGGAGCACGTGTTAGAGAGGTGAGTGGTGCTCTTTCTCCTGGGCCTGAACTCAGAAGCCCTTCGGAGGCCAAGCCAGGAATTCTGAGGGTGATGTGAATACGGGGAAAGCAGACTTCTGATCAAGATGGCGGCACAGGTAAATACAGCTCACCCCCTCACGCAACCGCATCAAAAATACAACTAAACGATAGAGTATCTATCACTCAGAACCATCCGAGATCAAGTGGAATGGAAGTCCGACAACTATGGAATTAAGAAACCACATCTGGCCCTGGCTGGCGTAGCTCAGTGGATTGAGCACGGGCTGCAAACCAAAGCATCGCAGGTTCGATTCCCAGTCAGGGCACGTGCCTGGGTTGCAGGCCACGGCCCCCAGCAACCACACATTGATGTTTCTCTCCCTCTCTCATTCTCCCTCCCTTTCCTCTCTAAAAATAAATAAATAAAATATTTTAAAAAAAGAAATCACATCCGCCCAGCCTGGTAGGTGGAGCTGTGGAATGGGCTGGTCCCACATCAACAGGAGGTATATAAAAATTCAGGAGGGATATCTTGGGAATGAGGAGTCCCAGCCCCATACCTGCCCCCACCACCCCACAGGGTTCCAGTGACAGGAAGATAAGTCTCCATAACTTCTGGCTGCAAAAACCTACAGGGACTGAGTCACTGGAAGGAACTTCTTGAGTCCCAAGCAGTTGCTCTTCAAGAACCCCCACACAGACTCACTCAGACTCACTCCCTCTGAGCTCCAGCACTGGGGTAGCAGCTTGAAAGGCCCCAGTGGCATACAGGAGGAGCTGACGTGTCTGGCATCAAGGCAAGAGCTGGGGAATAGTTTTCCCCCAGACTGAAAGGTAGGCAGAGAACACTGTCCCTTTTCCAAACCCTCCCCCACAGAGCCAGAGAGCCCGCATGCTGGTGCCCTATCTGAGACTCCATCAACCTGGATAATACTGTTTGTTCTGCCCTGTAGATCCCGTGAGGTTCCATCCTGACCAAGCTGTTAACAGTGACTTTTCCATATGAATGGTTGGTCTTGGCTCATGCTCCACAATTTCCTAAATCCTCTCAAACAAGCAACAGCTGGTCTCAGGAAGCCCCTGGCTCCCATACCTCTTGGTAAGTGGCCCCTGGCTCAGCACTAGCAGCAGCCAGCCTAGATTCACAGCTTGGCTTTGCCTGTCAAAGCAGCTCTCCCTAATACATAGGAACAGACACAGGGAGGCTGCCAGAATGAGGAGACAAAGAAACATGGCCCAAATGAAAGAACAGATCAAAACTCCAGAAAAAGAGCTAAATAAATTGGAGATAAAACAATCTATTAGATGCAGAGTTCAAAACAATGGTTATAAGGATGCTCAAGGAACTTAATGAGGATCTAAAGAACAAAAAAGACCCAGTCAGAAACAAAGGATACAGTAATTGAAAGAAAGAAAAATTTACAGGGAAACAATGGTAGAGTTCATGAAGCTGAGAATCAAATCAATGTTTGGAACATAAGGAAGCAAAAAACAACCAATCAGAACAACAGCAAGAAGAAAAAAAGAGTAACCCCCCCCACAAAAAAACAACCCCCACAAAACAAGGAGAGTGTAAGGAGCCTCTGGGACAACTTCAAGTGTTCTAACATTTGCATCATAGGGGTGCCAGGAGAAGAAAAACAGCAAGAAATTGGAAATCTATGTGAAAAAATAATGAAAGAAAACTTCCCTAAATTGGTGAAGGAAATAGACATACAAGTTCACAAAGCACAGAGAGTCTCAAACAAGATGGATGCAAAGAGGACCGTGACAAGACACATCATAATTAAAATGCCAGAGAATAAAGATAAAGAGAGAATCTTAAAAGGAGCAGGAGAAAAGAAGTGAGTTACCTACAGGGGCGCTCCCATAAGACTGTCAGCTGATTTCCCAAAAGAAACTTTGCGGGCTAGAAGGGATTGGCAAGAAATAGTCAAAGTCATGAAAAGCAGAGACCTACAGCCAAGTTTGCTCTATCTGGCCAAGCTATCATTTAGAATGGAAGGGCAGACAAAGAAAAAACTGAAGGAGTTCATCATCGCTAAATCATTATTATATGAAATATTAAAGGGACCTGTTTAATAAAAAAAAAGATCAAAACTATGAACAATGAAATGGCAATAAACACATATCATCACCAATTGGATCTAAAAACAAACTAAGAAAACAAGAAGAACAGAGACAGAATCATGGACACAGAGAGCGTTTTGATGGTTGCCAGATGGGAGGGGTGCAGGGATACGGGTGAAGAGGTGAGTGTGTTAAGAAGTACAAATCAGTGGCTACAGAACGGCCATAGGGGTGTAAAGTACAGCAGAGGAAATAGAGGAGCCAAAGGTCCTATATGCATGACCATGGACATGAACCATGGTGTGGGGGTTGCCTGAGGGCATGGGTGGAGAGGGTCAAAGGAGGAAAAAATGGGACAACTGTGAGAGCATAGTCAATAAAATATAATTTAAAAAATACTCCACCCCCCAACAAAATGCAGGGGAAGGCAAACCCTAAAAGAGCAAGTCACAGCATTATTTCATCCCTTGGACCCAACCAGGCCTGAGGGTAACGGACCCTGTACAATTCAATCACATGAGACAATTCACCATCTTTTCATTCCTTTTCCTTTTGCCTTAAGCCACTTCGAGAGATAAGTGTTCTGCCACTAGCAACAGAAAAAAAAAAATCTTGAGCCAGAGATAGCATTGAAAAGGCCCCAAAAGATGAGTATGGTCTTAAAACTTCCAAGCAGAGCCCCCTCCCCACCACATGCATGCGTCTGCTACCCCGTGATGGAGGGGGGAAGCCCCCCGCCCCGGGCGTGCGGCTGGTGCCCAGTGGCTGTCCTGCGGACGGTGCCCCCCGTGTTCGGCTCCCGTCAACACCCCTCCTGCTGATGGAGGTTCCGTGTCTTGCTCAGCCCTTCGCTCCTATCAGCAGAAACACTTCGTCTCGCTGACACGCTGATACGCTAAATGAGTAAGTGCCGAGCAAGGGGAGGTCACCGGGAAGTTAACTGGAGGGATTATAAGGGACAGGAGACACACTTCACCAGCAAGGGGCCGGAGAGGTGGGGGCAACTCGACAGGGGACGCTCAGGCCCCCGTGGCCCCTGGCTGCCCGCCACTCGCGGCCCTGACAGCTGACTTCTAAACAGTTAAAGATGAAACTGTCAACAAGGCCTCGTCTTAATAACCAAACTTGAGGCCTTTTATCCTGCAAGATTTATGAAGTAATTTTAAAGAGATCCAAGCAAACATCTGTCAATAAATTGAATGCCGGCTACAGGATTTACAAGCAAGACAAGAATTTCTCATTAAGTGCACATTAACACGGCGGGGATCATACGTGGGAGGAGGCCCGGATGCAGCTGTCCGCCGCTGTCGTTGGGACACTATCTAGGAACTAATGAGGAAGTGATGGAAGGGCCCTAATGACGCCTCGGGCTGCCCACCTTCTCCAGGCTGCAGGGGGCTGGGCAGAGTCCGACGACTCCGGGAGGCTGGCTCCTTGGACCTCATTCTGCCGTCTGCTCCACGCAGGCACACGGGAGGCCCCCGCGAGGACCACGGCGCTGTCGTCCCCGGTGGAATTAAGCTCCCAGAGCCCCCAGGATGGTTAACTTCGAGTGGTCCCAGAGACGTGCTCAACCAATATTTCCACACCGCCTGCTTCATGGGGGATGCTGGGCTAAGTAGCTGTCCCACGGGGCAAGGAGGAACCTCTGGACACGTCTCTTTGGCTGAGACATGCCTTCGATATGCAGACAGATGAGGCTTTGTCGCTGACAGTTAGCGGTGGCAGAGAGGGGTTCAGGAAGGATCCTGGGGGGCCAGCCAGGTGTTCCAGGAGCTCTGCCCACTCATCCCCCTCCTCAGGCCGAGTCTTCCTGGCATGCTTTGCCCTGAAGGCTCTCTCTGTACCCCGAGGGAAGCACCAGTCAGGGCCACCCACGGAAGCGCTGGGGCTGATTAGGCTGGACACATGCACAGGCCCGTGGGAAGCTAGTGTGGGTGATGAGGGAAGGCGTGTCTGGCTGGGTGCCGGCAGACCCAGGAAACGCGGCTGGGGGTGGGCAGAACGAGGAATTAAACCAGGAAGCCCCTGCCTCGGTGACTGAGGTCAAGGTCAGTCTTTATGTCCGGTTTTCTTCACAACACCTATAGTGTCATATTATATCATAGCAACATATTGTAACATGTTACATCTGCACCTATTATATAGATAGGTTTGTGTCTTCTCCTTTCGTCTTATCTTTGTCTGTCTGTCTCTGCACTTGAATAAACTCTTTATGAGAGCGAGGGCTGCTCGTCGTGTTCACGGCCGTGTCCCAAGCTTCGCCGGAATGAACAGGGCCGTGCAGAATCAGACGGCTCGGTAACTAGTTATTGAATGAATGAGTGAATGAACAGATGAATGAATACCTAGAAACCTGAGATCCAGCTAGGCCAAAACATGGCCAGATAAAGAGCACACGCTTGTGCGAAAATGAAGAGCATGAGAGTAGGTGACTTTCGTAGTATAATTCCTACAATGATGACATGCTGAGAAAAATGCAAAAAAGAAAAGAAAAGAAAAGAAAAGAAAAGAAAAAAGTAAAGAAGAAAAGAAAAAGGGAAAAATGCTTTTGAGGGCACCTACAGCCAGCCAGTGGGTAAGGTCGAGTGGGCATCAAGAGAACAGTCAGACGGATTAACGACGGGAAATGAACTTGTCCAAGGAACCGGAACAAGAGGATGTCGTGCACGCGACACACATTTGCATCAGGAGTGTGAGTGGAATGATCAGTGATTATAAGCTCTAACAGCGTCTTGGAGGCCCGGCCACGGGCCCTCTCCTTGGCTAAACCCTTTCTTCGACGCTAGGGCCGTACGTCTGCCCACTGCAGACCTGCACGCGCCCCTGGAAGCACAGTGCTGGCCGGGTGCCCGGCGTTAGACGGACCTGCGCTGAGTGGACGTGGGAATCCGGGGAATGAAGGGAAGCGCTCTGGACTGGGAAACAGCGCCACCACATGGCTGTGCGAACAGAGCGGGAGATCCGTGCACAGCAGGGCCCTTGCGAGGCAGGGGCCTCCCCCGAAGGAGGCTGCAGCGTGCTCTCTCTCCTTGCGCGGTCCCTACTGGCAGGGACAAACGGGGACAGCCCGGGCAGTCCGAGAGCTGGAGTATTCAGACGCCATTGACTCCCGAAACAGCAGGCACCGCCCTGTGCTGGGCCCTGTCCCCGGGGCAGGCGCCGCAGGGAACAAAACGGACGCAGTCTCTGTCCCGGTGAAGCCGGCAGTCTGGGAGGAGGAGGGGTGGGGCGAAGCCACTATAAGAAGTCTCACGAGTGTCATGGGAAGGCATCTGCCGCCCTGTCGCCATTCACGGAGGCTGAATGTCACAGAGTAAGGAAGAAAAGATCACGGCAGCTGAGGAGCTGGAGAAACACTCAGCACAACTCGCTGAGACCCCCTGCGCCAGGCGGGGGTGAAGTGTGACTCCTTCCCAGGCAGGTGCAGAGCCCCTCGCACAGAGCAAGAATCTGCCTGACGTTCTGGGCTGTTGAGTTCTGCCTCTGGGCCACCGTGGGGCCCTTTCCAGGTGCCGTGTCCATCACTGGCTGGTGGAGACACAGGGGTTTGGGATCAGCTCTACGGGGTTTGGTAATTCTGAGGGTGAAAGGGAATCCCTGCTTAAAGAGCTAGACGACCCTGAGTGTCGGGAGCACCAGGGAGCAGGAGCACAGAGGCCTCGTGAGTTTGACCGGGGGAACTCAGAGTAGAGAGCTCACAGAGATCGGCACATGTGACCTGGGGTTTTGAAGGTTGTATAGAAGTCCACCAGGTAGGAAAACACAATCCAGACAAAGGGAACCTATTTGGGAGCAGGGGGGACGGGGAAGAGAAAATGCCCAGATAGGAGACCCTTAATACGTTTGGAAAATGTGAAGTGTTTGATGGAAGTAAAAGTGAGGGGGACGTTCTCGTTGAAGCGAGCTGGTGGGGCGAGGGAACGGGTAGGCAGCAAGGCCGCCCTTGGCTCTTTTGAGGGAACCGACTGCAGAGCCGATATCCTTAAAGACGGGCTAAGGAGTTTGCGCTTCCCATCCCTGCCAGTGTTTTCCGAACTCCAGCCACCGTACACCGCTTTCACGGTTCTTGCCACAGCTAGTCATTGATTCAGGGCTTTTTAAAGCATCCCACTAAAAAAAAACACACACACACACTTTATTAAATTTATTTGAAAAGGAGGTTTATAAAGTCAGCATCGCGCATGGAAAACCAGGACCACCATGAATAAGATGTAACTCAAAAACAAATACGTTACTGTCCAAATAAAACGTATCCATTTGTGTATGACCCACAAATCATCACACCACTGCATTTCTGGAAACATTGTTTGCAGCTCAGAGACCCAGAGCATTTCAAGAAGTACTTGATGAGATCAGAGCTGTGCCTTACGGACACTTCCGTAGCCAGTAAGAAGAATGGATTAGAGGGCTGGAAGCACCAAGACCCTGGGAGGTGATGAGTTGAACGCACCCGAAGGCTGGCTAAGACCCGGATGTAGCAGATGCCATGGAGCGGTGGGGGTGGGGCCATGGCAGAGGTGGGCCAGGCAGGTTTAGTACAAGCAGACTAGGTGGGTGGGGGAGAGAGGGAGGGCGGCCTAGAGTGGCTCCTGGGTGGAGGGGCAGTCCCTGGCAGCCCCTTATAAACAGACTCCCTTTCCCCCAGAGCCTTCTGCAGAAGCCCAGGGCCTGGAGCTCCCCCTCCAGAGTGCAGTTACGTAAGCTCCCGGGGCTGAGTTCTCGGCGACAGAGCCAGACGGCTCCTTCCTGCGGAAGACTGCTCCACACCCCGCGCTCAGGGTTAAAGGAGGGAGAGAAAAAAAGAAACACGGCTGGGGATGTGTCGCTCTGCCCAGCTGCGGACGCCGCGAAGCTAATGGAAGAAAACTTTTGCCTGGCAGCTCTCCCTGCACTTTGTAAATCTAATTCTTTGATTCCTTTTGTAGTTCTGGAAAAGTTATCATCAGTGATAAAGGCAAACAAATAATCGCCAGACCATAACCGCATTAGGGAATTCCAGTAGGCAATACGGTCACTTCCCGTATTTACAGTCTCAGGAAGCCCGACTCCGACGTCCCACGCTCGGCGGCAGGGGCCACAGACAAGGGGCCAAGCGTCCCCACATGCCCCTGCCCCCCTGTAAACAATCTCAACCAGATGAGCTTCTGCACTGAAGGACTGAGTATCTTCACTCAACACGAAGAGGAGAAAAAAAAAAAGCCAGCAGTCGTTTTAATCAGCAGGAAAGGAAAATTAGGGCGGGTGGAATTCAAACATTTTTTTCATCCTCTTTCTTTCCCTGCACATTTTTTTTTCCGTGTAATGGTGTAATGCGATGCTTTTCTTTGGGCAAAGCAATTTGCATCACTTAAAGGAATGAAAGGAAACTATGGTATCAAGTTTATCTAAACTACTGAGTGAAAAGAGATTTGACTAAAGCCAAGAGAAGCATAGGCTTCTGGAAAGTTCCAGCAATTGGGAGGGAGGGTGGGTGGGAAACATCGTTGGAGACCACGGCACGGCTGAGGGCCTCAGCTGCCACCTGCGGAGGAGACTCAGGCCCCTGTTCCTGGAAATGCGTAGGAGCGCCCGCTGCCTGGGGCTTGGGGAGAGGTCACGAGGCTGGCTGGACCAGTCTGGCTGGACTGGGAGTGCCCAGCACGGTGCCCAGCATGAGGAAGCAGCCAATCCACAGCACAGGGGCTTCTGCTGTTTTTATTACTCTTGGTGGCCCACCGGCCATTCGGGCCCACGTTAATTAAAGTTCCCCCTGTGATGAGTGCGCCAGTCCCTCGAAGGTCTCAATGTCTTAACCTGGCGAAACTCTCTGGCATGCACTGATGTCAACTCTCTACCTAAACCTGAAGCACCAGAACTGGAATCCCAAAGCAAACACCCGCAGGAGCTGACGGAGCGCTGTGCAGTCCTCCCTCCCTCCCGGGAGCAAGGACAAACAGACGCAACCCGTCCGTCCACACCCTGGGACCCTCCTGCAGCTGACGGACGAGCCCCATGCAGCAGTGGGTAGGGGCTCGGGGGCCGTGTGCGGCACGAGAGGAGCCGGTCCCAGCAGGTTCATTACGTGGGCTTCTCTCTGTAGACACTATCGGAAGGACAGATCTGCGGTGAGAGAGAGCAGGGCAGTGGGGACAGGGGGGAGGAGGGGCGGAGGGAGGGCCTGACTGCAGAGGGGAGGGGGGGAGAACATTTTTAAAGGGACGGGATGGGACTCTTCTCTAGGCTAATTTTTGTGGGCATAATACACATCTATCCAGGCATTAAAATTCTAGAATTGTACACCATCAGAAAAGTCGATTTTACTGCATGGTAATTTAAAATGCAATAAAAGCATCCAAACACAAATATAAAATCGTCCTTCTTAGAGGATGCATTCCATTTCACACACGCAAACCAACCCCCCCCCAAAAAAAAACCCAAAACCCTACATATAATGTCACAACTCGTGTGTGCGTGTGTGTGTGTGCGCGCATGTGTGTACCTGAGAGAAAGAGGACAACCATCACAGTGTACATGATGGGCGCCGGGCGCAGGTCCCTCTAGGTTGCTGATTTGTATTTCGGGGTGGGGGTGGGCTGGGAAGGGGGGTGGGGCAGGCAGGTGCGCTGGGGGTGGGGTGGGAGCAGGAATGGGAGGGTCAGGCACTGAAAAAAAGGAAAAACGAGCAACTGAAATATGAGAGAGGCTCCCGTATTTTGGTCTTACTTCTGTACCATCATACGCACACGCACAGAGACAGAGGTACAGGGGCGGCTCAGTGGCAGTGCAGCCGTGAGCCTGGCCAGGCCAGGTCAGCACGGGGGGCGGGGGAGAAGCAGGCTTCAGGGCCACGTGGAGAGGACGTGTCTCCGCCAGAAGACCCACACAGGCTGGTTTTGAATGCTAAGATGCTCGAACATGCTCTTCCCTTCTGATTTCAGTCTGTAAAGTCTTCGATGGCCACACGATCTTTATTAAGGCATGCTATGCTCCAGGTAAAACAAACACTGGAGATGCTGCCGTGTCAGGAAAAAAAAAAAAAGTTCTTCTCTTTGGTACAAAAACCTTTCCATTGAATATCGCAACAAGGCTTGCTAACATTAATTGGCGAATCCCCCCAAACACTCCTTGCAGACAGGTTCGGAGAAAAGACGATAATACGCCCCATTTGCCAGGTGGAGGTGAGGGCAGCTGTGCAATGTGCTCACGTTAGCCTGTCCTGGGGTGTCCAGAGCACCCCGTATGTGTTATTTCACAGCGCTCACGTACCAGCCTGGCCAGGCCAGTCCCGCCCACCTCACAGGCGGGAACACCGAGGCTCACCACCAGCCACCACGGACCTTCTATACGAACAGAGTGTTTTCAGTTTCTCAAGTGTTTTCACAGGTGCTCGCGCCTCCAGATAGTATCAAGGACTTGCTCGTGAAAAAATGTGGCCTAGTTTTTCAAGAAAAAGAGAAACAAACCTATCAAAGAATGCAAGGACAACATTCTTATAAAAGATGTTAGGAGAACAGGCTGTCCGGGTCCCTGGGTTCCAGCAGGCACGGGGGTCGGCCAGGCGGGCCTCTGCGTCCCGAGGGCGCCCGCCGGCCGCGTCGGGAATGTTGATAAGGATGAACCGGGCACGCCGAACGCTACTGGCTCCGATACAGAATGCGCAAAGTTGGGACACTTTCTCCAACACTATATTTGGCAATGCGATAGGCCGTATTGGAATGGCTGGCTGCCCAGTTGGTCTTTGTTGGTTTTCCTAAGAACACAGACTACTATACAGAGACCTCGATGTAGGTAACAACGTAAAAGTACTATTTGTAAACAGAGCTCCGTGTTCAGGATGTACGTCCCCGCCTGCCTGTAGCACCTCGGTCTTTGTCAGGCTGATTTGCTTTGAGCAGAAGTCGGGGTTGTGTTTCCCGCACAGCCCGCCCGTGTCCATCCTCCCCCCGGGGCCAGACCGTCCTCTGTGCGAGGAGCAGGGACGAGCTGGGGAGACGCCGGAGCCGCGCTAACCCGGGACATTGTCCTCACGGCTGCCCGTGCAGCCGCCGAGCCGCGGGGACAGTGAGATTAATGACAGGAAATGGAGACACATCAAAGGCAAGGAAGTAGCAGAGCAGAGAGCTTCTGGCTGAAGGGACCGGGTCGGGGGAAACAAATGGGGGTCGAGTCCACGCCGACAGTGACAGCACAGCGGCCGAGGCAGAGGGCAGGGAGGCCCGGCGGGAAGAGGGTGAAGTCTCGGGGCTCACGGGGTGGGGGGCGCTGGTCGGAGAATTCTGGGGACGGACTCACCCCTGTGGGGGGGCGGGGAGCGGGAGGCCAGGCGGGCAATGCACCGAGCGCCACAAAAACCACCGGTTCCTGCTGTCGTGACGTCACCAAGCGCCCGCGGGGGCAGGGAGAGGAAGGAAGGAGAAAGGGCGAGAGAGAGAGGCCCACGCCCAGGGAAATGCAGAGAGAGAGAGAGTGGAAAGCGAATGAGAGAGGAAGGGTGAGCAAAGCAATGGGTCAACAGATGAAGTTGCAACGAGTGTCAGGGACGAACTAGAGTGAACACACAACCGTGATAAACAGTGCGCGGGAGAGCAAGCTCACGGGACATGGATTGTGCGGCCGGGGCGTGTCCTAGTTGGTGAGCTTGTTTAGAGCGCGCCGGGCTGGGCACCTGATGATGACGAGGTGTCATCGTACGCACACCTGGAGCAAGGTGAGGCAGGTCTGTGGTGAGGACACTGTAAGGGGGATAGAGAGGAAAACCCATAGAGAGGAACAGAAATAACATGTCCAAGTAGAGGGAGAAGGGAGCAGTAGAGGGGGCTTCTGTTTCTTAAAGATTCGAGGTCGGGGGAGGGGGGGAAGATCTTTACTTGAGGCTTAACGACACCTCACCAGGGTAGAAAGCATGACAGAAGCCACCTCGATTTCAGAGACATACAAATAAATGTTCCCCTGCCTTCCATCCCAAGCTAGGGCCATTGCCGAGGGAGAGAATGCGGGACACGGACCTCCAGACACTCAAGCGAAGGGTATGCCAATCACTTTCAGTCACGAGCTTCGCAGAACAAGGGCCGGCGAAGGCCCCAGGGATCACGCCGTTCTCTAAAACCCGGAGCGCACTGAGGCCAGACAGCAAGGCGAGGGCGCCTCCCCCTCAAGCCTGCAGGCTGCGCCAGGGGCCACGTGCATGCCCCTGGTCTCTCGACTCTCACGGTCACCCCTCTCCCTTGCCCCCTCTTTCCCCGGACTCTCTCTCCCCATCTCTCCCAGCTTCCTGCCCTCCCTTGCTCCCACTCTCCCTGTCTCTTCAACACGCAGCACACTTGCTGCTTTCTCCTCGCAGCCCCCGACAAAACATGGGGCTTGCCAGTGTGGTTCCTGTGTCTTAGGGTCATTCAAGTGCAACTCCAATGACAGGCGCTGGATGTCGTGACCCACGATTGTCAACCTATCGTTTTAGCAGCTGCAAACTACTCGGAAGAGGAAAGTGAGTGCCATCCCTCCGACGCTTCCTTCTTTCCCAAAATCCAGAAACCCAGACAGACTTCTTAAACAGTCACCGCGGAAGGACTGGAGGGGGAGCCCGGAGTGTGGGAGAGCGCCAGACACGCACCCAGGAAGCTGGACCTCCGAGGTTCCCCGACTCTCCCTGCGGCCCGAGGAAGCCACCCCTGAGGACGGGGTGGATTTGATGGCAGGCGCCTCAGAGGGCCCGCGGCTGCTCCGCTTTTCACCGGCTTTTGCGTAGCAGGTACCTCTGCAAACAAGAATCAGAGAATGGCCTCCAGCTACATTGCGGGGAGTCCCTGCAGAGCAAACCCTCGGAGGGGAGAGTCGCTGAAGAAGAAAATGAAGATGACAAGGCTGTTGCTTCTTAATAAACATGATCACATTTTCGGCATGCATTATTTATTACTTTTCTTCCGCTGATTTATTGTCCTAAAACATGTAATCTAATAGGCAGAAGAGCACACGCGTGCCGACACAGATGTCCTGGCGACGGTCTTCTGTTTCACGAAAGACACACCCCCTAACGACCCCACAGGCTTGGGGTTCCGTGTGATGCCGAGCCGGTTTCTCTGTCCCCCTGCTCTTCTGGCTTTTTTTTTTTCCCTCTTTGCGAGAGGTACACATCGAATAAAATCGTTACCTTCGAGGGTGATGTTATTAATCTCTGCTTAGGAAGCATGACCTACCATCGGGGCTTACTGCTCCGTGTCCAGTGTGAAGAAGAGAGCACTTCCTCGCTTTGCACTCATGGGCGTGGAGGCGCAGAGACGTTGAGTGACTTGCCCGAAGTCACACAGCTAGAAACCGCCGAGCTGGGATTAGAACTTGGGTGTCTGGCTGCCGAGAGCAAGTTTTAATGGATGACCCACACTGCCGAGGTAGCAAAGCTGGGGTGTGCGGGGCCGGGTCCCCCACCTGGGTACTCTGAGCACCTCACTGCTCCTCAACCGGCAGGTTCCTCTGAAACCAGTCAGCCCTGGGACCTCAGAAGAAAAGAAAAAAGGTAACTTTGGGCTCTAGCCCTCCCTTGCCCCCTGAGTCTCTTTTTCTTTTCTTTTTTCTTTTCTTTTCTTTTCTTTTCTTTTCTTCTTTTCTCTTTTCTTTTCTCTTTTCTTTTCTTTTCTTTTCCTTTTTCTTTCCTTTCCTTTCCTTTCCTTTTTTCTTTTCTTTTCTTTCTTTCACTTATACGGAGACAGAGCTCACGTACAATACCCCTAACCACTTCCCGGGGCTTACGTGGATTTACACCCAGCATCCAGTGTTAGGAAATCACTGGCCACCGCGGATCAGGCCTATCACAGTGAGAGGGAGCCGAGGGCCTCCTTCTTCCCTTGTGTGCCCCTGCCCCCCCTCCACGACGGGTGTCAACAAGAGACAGGATGCCACCTCCCCAAGGACGCCTGCCGGTGGCTTCCCTTCCAAGAAGGAGATGAGTGCAGCGTTAGCTCAGAGCTTTGCCGATCCTGTCGATGTGGGGCCGGCAATGCGGCACAGCCCGGGACACCTGGCGGGTCAGGCCAGGGGTCTATGCCGCAGGGCAGAAGGCAGGCAGAAGAAAGTCAGGACCGGAGCTGGGGGTGGGGAACCGGGCACCCCACAGAGCGCTGCGGTCCTCGGAGGTGACCGCACTGGGGACAATGACGGCAGAGCCCGGACCTTACACACTGGCCTGCATGCACTGTGTGTGCATGTGTGTGCGTGTGTGTGTGTCTGATTGTAACAATACATCACATTCTATGTAGGAAATGTGGGAGTGATAAGCAAAAATAGCGAGAAAAAAAAAGACCTGTGATAGATCATACCATGATGATATAACCATATTACATAATAACACACGCATCACCTGTATCACTTTATCTGTAGTTCCATCTATCCCTAGGCGTGCCACAGCTGTAAACAGGTGTCATACTACAGAATCATAGTGCACATACTATTTTACAACCTGCCTTGGGTTCACCCTATTTAATATGTGGGGGACTCTCTGCTTTACGAGCACGGCTTTTTAATAGTGGGGGACAACCCACTGGGAAGTTGCACCACGTTTGAAAGTGACCAGCCCCTTTCTAGTTTTCCCTGCATTACAAACACTTCACCGGATATAATTTTTACATATATCTCAGTGGACATCCTACTGCATTTCTAGAAATTGAATTATTGTGTCATGGGCCAGGCTCACTTCAAAGGCATTTGATGTATCGCCTCGATGTTCTCCGGGGGCTGTTACTGGTTTGAACTTCCTCCTGGACGACGGGAAAGGGCTCACGCCCACTGCTCTTGAACTCCCCAATGCTGGATATTAACATAAAATACATTAATGACGCGATGGGCAACATAATAATACTAGTAGTAATGATGATGGTACTTTGTGGTTTCAACCGCATTGCTTCAGTAACCAACTAAGATATATTCACATACACACACGCCCACATTTAGCAGCAATCTACTGTCTTAACACGTGAGCCAAACAAAGAAACAACAGTGGGAAGGAACATGAATTCCAACCGCCCTGGTGGGCAGAGAGCACACTGACAAGGAAACCACTAAGAAAACCAGGACCCCCAGGCAGAAGTGGGGTCGTGGGTGGCTGGTTGATGCTAAAATTATACTGTCTTTCTAACAGTTGACACGGTTTAGCTCGTAAGATCCTAGCTCTGAGAAAAAAATGTGCTCTCAGTGGAATTGAGACAATTCCTTCGATCGAAGAATGTGTTTTCCTTGAGCTCTGTGTCCCTTCCCCCGCCCCCCAATCCCTTTTCAAATTTAGGACGACGCCTCAGTTATTCGGCCGTATGGGTCAAATGTACATTCTCTTCAGGTCCCTTTGTGAGTCAGGCTCACGCCGCTGTGGTCCGCCCTCTGGGCTACCGGCGAGTGTCCTGCGTGAAGCCAGGTGACCGGCCGGCGAAGAGCCGCGGGTGGGTACTGACCATGGCGCCCTGTTTGTAGACCCAAGAATGGACCGCGGTGGGCAAGGCTTCTCCGATCTGCAAGGTCACGGGTGTGGCGTCTCCCTTCACCGAGAGGCAGCGTGGGGGGGCTGGGGGTCCCTCGGGGCCGGATTTCAGTCTTGCCTTGGTCTCCGTCACTGTGGGCGGGTTCGGGTTGCCCCTCTGAGCCTCCCTCCCTTCCTCGACCTTTGTGACGCGGTTGTACATATTCTCTCCTTCTCCGTGTTGATGTGAGAGCAAAGGAAATGGGGGTGCCGAGCCCCGAGCACGTGGCCGGCAGGTGGGAAGCCCTCGGGAAAACACCGCTCTCCTCTGCTCTCCCCACGGTCCGTTCGTGGGCACCCGGCAGGTCTCAGCTCCCACGTCCCCAGCCTGCCCGACGCAGAACGCTCCTCTTTCTGGCGGCCCTCGGCCTCCCTGCAGCGTGCTGGGGTCTGGGTGGGTTCCCTTCCAACACTCAGCAATCTCGCACCGCCTTGCAATAAGCTAATTTGATTTTGTATTTGTTCTCTGAATTTCCCAGTCGAAGGCAATTTATCTGAGAGCTAGAATCTTTTCTGTCTCATTAAGCACACATTTTCAGTACCTGGCACAGGGGCCGACACTTAGTAGGCAAATGAAAAGCTTCTGCATGGTTAAGGGAGCCATCGTCAAAAGGGAAAGGGAACCGGCCGGATGGGAGAACACAGTTGCCAACCGGACAAGGGTTTGATCCCCAAAGTATATAAAGAACTCATATGACTTAACACCAGGAAGACAAACAACCCAGTTAAAAAAGGGGCAAAGGACCTGAACAGACACTTCTCCAAGGAGCACATACAGAGGGCCCAGAGACGTGTGAATGGATGCTCAGCATCACTCGCCGTCAGAGAGATGCAAATTAAAGCCACAATGAGATACCACCTCACGCCGGTCAGAATGGCCATCATCAGCAAATCAACAAACTGGCGAGGTTGCGGAGAGAAGGGAACCCAGCGCACTGTTGGTGGGAAGGCAGACTGGTGTGGCCACTGTGGGAAACAGTATGGAATTTCCTCAAAAAACTGGAAATGGACCTGCCTTATGACCCAGCAATTCCACTGCTGGGATTATACCCTAAGAATCCCAAATCACCGATTTAAAAGAACCTATGCACCCCAACGTTCAGAGTGCTGCTGTTTACAATAGCCAAGTGTTAGAAACAGACTGGGTGCCCACCAGTTGATGGGTGGATTAAAAAACTGTGGCATGTTTACACAGCGGAATACCATGCAGCAGAAAGAAAGAACTCCTATCTTTTGCGACAGCATGGATGGAACTGGAGAGTACTATGTTAAGTGAACTAAGCCCGTTGGCAAAAGACAAATATCACATGACCTAACTTACTGTTGGAATCTAATGAATGAAATAAAGTAATGACAAAACAGAAGCAGGGGCATGGACACATGGACCAGCCTGGTGCCGCGGGAGTGGAGGCGGGAGGGGAGAGTGGAGGAAGGACGGGGACGGGACCAGTCGAAGACCATGAACGAATGACCCATGGACATGGACAGCAGAGAGGGGATGGAGGGGACCGAGTCCGGGACAGAGGGGTGGTCTGGGTGGAGGGGGCCAAAGCGAAACAAAAAAATGGGACAACTGTGATAGAATAACAATCAAAAAAGAAAAATAAAAAATGAACCAATAAATGTTTTTTAACATTTTTTAAAGATTTTATTTATTTATTTTTAGAGAGGGAAGGGAGGGAGAAAGAAAGAGAGACAGAAACATCAATGTGCGGATGCTGGGGGCCATGGCCTGCAACGCAGGCATGTGCCCTGACTGGGAATCGAACCTGCGACACTTTGTAAAATGAACCAATAAATGTACACGTGCCTACGGATACCTAGGTGCATCTATCCCACCAATAGCTCAGTTGCCTAATTCCTGTTTATTCTCTCTCTCGCTCTCTTCCTGCCTCCCTCCCTCCCTCATCTTCTCCTCCCTTCCTTTGTGTTTTTTCCTCGCCACGTAATTATGGAGCTGACCTTTCTGACAGATGCTGGCGACACGTTCCCGAACAAGACAGGGCCTCTTGGAAGTGCCCGGGTTCGGACTGCGCTCTTCGTCCCCCTCTCGCTTCCCCCTTCCCGACGGGTCCCTCGGATTTCAGCTGCACGCCCAGTGGGGTGCACGGAGCCGGATCTGATGCCGATTCTCGGGGGCGGGGGGCGGGGGGGGTGCGGCTCCTGCCCGGCAGCTGCAACCAAGCACCCCGGTCCCCGCTGCCGGCAGACTTCCGGCTTTGACCGTATTTTACTTTTCTGTAAAATATGCTATTTTGTTTCGAGATCTGCTGCTGTCCACCAAAAATACAACTCTGTTACTAACCCTGCCAGCTCCTGAATGATACCTTTGTGGACACTAAAAACAATTTAATGGCATGTCACAATAGCAATTCGCTCTGTTAATAGCCCCGCTCAATAATACTGTATTGCATAAACCTCCTCCAGCCATCTGACAAATAATTCACCTTTACTCACTCCACAGTAAGCTCCATTTCACTAACAAATATATTTCTCCCCGAACCTACAAATACTCTCAGCATCTCTGGCCTGTGACAATAGCTATTTTTTTTTATTTGGATGAGGTCAGGGGTATCACGTTTCCATTTCCCCTCGCTGGCTTGGTCCCAGTGACAATCTTTTTTCCACGGAGGACATCAGATTAGGGGACAGAAGCCTTCCCTCGGTCTCACTCACATCCCGGAGGACGGACCCTCCCGCCCGCCCCGCTGCGGGGAGCCTTCTCTGCGGCCGCCCTGTCCGGCCAGCACAGCCTGGGTGCGTGTGCTGCAGCACCCACGTGCAAGGAACCCTCACCTCCCTGAGGACTCATGTCTTCCGGTGCATCATTTCCTCAAAACGCAGTGGGCACAAAGGGTCTTGACCCGAGACCCCAACGGCCTTCGGGTTCCATGACTCCAGCCATTTCATGAACGTGAATTAATTTTTTTTCCACCAACCTTTACTTGACACCCAGCACTTCCTCGACCACACGAGTAAATGCAGGCGCCAAAGCAGGGCACCTGTGACCTCAGCACCGGTGCCTACAAATCAACATGCTGCCACGTCACCTCACAGGTGTTGCAGAAATGAGGACCTATCGCGGACGGACATTTATCACTAGTTCAAGATTATAGTAGAATAACGATGAGACCTCCTGACAGTGTTACCTAAAACGTTAATATAAGAAGTGCATTCCTACCCACATCAGCGTCTGCTTGAAAATATTTTGATAACTGCATTTTTCTATAATTGGGGGTTTTAGGGGTCATCTGTATATTTTTATCTTCTGCATGCTAAAACAGTACGCCAGTGAGGGACCCACCGTCTCCTCCGGATCACTGAGGGGTCACTGACCCCTCCTGAAGGACAGTGCCGGAGCGCGAGATGGGAAAGTCAGGCACACCCGGGCTCGAATCTTCACTAGTCAATAATAATAATAATAATAATAATAATAATAATAACAACAACAAGGCAAGCCCCGCTATAGTGTTTGCCAGGTGCCAGACATTGCTTGACATGTTTTGCACGCATTACATTCATTTCCTCTCTGTAAGCGCTCGGGGAGCTCTGCCCTCCCATTTCCCCTTGCTTTGCCAAAAAGGAGTCTGAGACGCGGACCCGCTGTCTGTCACCTGCCCGAGACCCTTAGCAGGTAACAGCGGGGAAGACCAGTTCGGAGCCCAGAACCAAGCGCCCTTCTCCTCGCCCCTGTGCTGCCGCTCACCACATCGCGGGCGCCAGCAGCCAGTGCTTCGTAGGCTAAACCACGTGGTCTTCAAAATGACCCCATCAAAGGCCGTATCAGGAGGGTGGCTGTTCTCCTTGTTCGGACGAGAAGCTGAGGTTACAGAGGAGCTTGGTAAATCCCTCGAGGTGACACAGCCTGGAAGCGAAGCTACAGCAATGCAAACCCAGTGTGTGCCTGTTTGTGTAAGTAAAGTTTTATTGGCACGCAGCCACGCCCATGTGTAAACCCGCTGCCTACCGCTGCTTCGGTGAAACAAAGGCGAGGCTGAGCCTCCGGCTGTGGAGACCCGACGGCTCACAAAGGCCTGGAGTATTTGCTCTCTGGCTCTTGACATGGTTGGCAGATCCTGCGCTTCACCGACGTCAGGAGCTGAGTCAGCTCCCGGCTGTGCCTGTCACTCACTGGCCTGCAGAGTGGCCCTGGCAAAGGAAGTCCCCTCGCCCCGCGGTGTCTGGAGCTGTACAATGGGCACCCAGCGGTGTCACAAGCCCAGGGTGGCTGTGAAGGGGACATGCACGAAGAGTTCAGCACGCTTCCTGACATGTGATTCAAGTTCAGGGGGCTTGCTATGGCAACTACTACTTGCACTGGAATCTGCGATTAGGAACTCACACTGTACTCCCAAACGTTTGACAGCCCAGAAGGTCAAGCTGGTGACTTCTGGTCACGTGGACCCATGGGGGAGACTCACCCTGATGTCAGGTTTCCGTTTCATCCTTTGAAAACATCGTCTGTCTCTCGGGACAGCGCTGCCCACGAGCTCTGCTCAGACAGCTTTTTCCCCACGTCCGAAATTCAGCCCCCAGTGGAAGCGGGCGACTGGAATGAAAGCCTAGGCCACCAGCCACCCAAGACGCAGTAGCCTCATTGCAAACGAGCATGAAGTTTGAACCCGTGGGGTCAAAGAACAGCGTCAAGCAGAAGAGGCCCCTGGGGAGGGGCAGGGGCCAGCCCAGCAGAGATGTGCAAGTACACGAAGCAGGTTTTTCCGGCGGGAGAGAATGCCGGCCCTATCTCCCAGCACGCTGCTTCTCCGGGAGACACTGGCTGGTGCTAAGAAGGACTTGTCTTCCCCAAGCTCTGTCAGCAGAGGCAGAGAGAAAATTAAGATGATTACATATGTTTGGGGAAAATTAGAGTGTTTTGGCTTGGAGTTTGCTTTCTCTATCAACCATATTAAGCAGGCAATTACTCAACACTCCATTTGGCCTGGAAGATGCTGCCTGAACATGGAGAATCCTTTCTAGAAGCTCCTTTTTGAAATGAAGGCAGCGGAATGCTGTGGTTAGGAGCACAGCGTTGGCGTCAAGGGCGTGTGGGTTCAAAGCTAAGCCCCCTTCCTTCCCTGCTCAGTCTAGGCGTCTGATTCAGGAGATGGGCTAGTGTCTGCACTCTGGGCCCCCCTATTTCGGCCCTCCCTCCGTTGGCTGACCTCAGCCAGCTAACAGTATTGTGTCCCCGCTTCCGACTTCCAGCATGGCACGTGACTTGTCTCTCAAGGTGTTCGATGTTATCAAACGTGATGTACAATAGAAAAGCGAAAATGGTTTACATGACCCAGCTTGCTCCCTTTCCCCCTCTGCCACTGTGACAAGAAGGACACAGGTAGGTAGGCTAGCCTGCTGGGTGACGAGAGAGGCCTGGGAAGGGCCCCGGTCGGTCATCCACGCCGCCACCCCCACGGCTGTCCCGTGTGTATCAGCCCACAGCTTAGACAGTCCTCGAGCACGCGTGTGAACCCGGCCAAGACCAGCAGACCCCAGACTGCTAAGTGGGGCCAGCTGGCTTCAGTCCAGCCTAATCCCACACAGCTGGGCCCCCACGGATCGGTGAGCCAAATAAATGTGTATCGCTTTATGTCGCTGGGGTTTGGGGACGTTTGTTAGGCAGTGTTGTCCTGTCAATAGAGAACAGATACAGATGATACTTACTCTGCAGGTGTGTCTGGAAAGATCAAGAAGACACCTAGCAAGCCTGCAGCACAAAGCTGGGGTCCGACGAGCAGAGGTGGTTGGAGGCGCTGGAATTGTCTCCTGGGAGATTAACCCGTGTCTCGTCTCTATCTCGGTCTGTAGTTATGGGCTGCGCTCATTGCCTCGGGGGAGGGACAGGGCAGAAGGGGATGCAGACTCACCTCCCGCCTCCTAACGCCGTGGAGAAAGTAGGAGGATTTGTAACAAAAGTCAGGGAAGAAGGATTTGGCCAGATCAGCGTGGAGAGTGGGTCTTCCTCTCTCCCATCCTCCCCCCCCACCCCCCACCGCCCCCTCCATCCTAGATAAGGACGAGAGAACTGTTGCTGGGAGGAGGGTGGAGGAGGGAGGGAGGCAAGTTGGCTCTGGTGGGTCTGGGCAGCCAGGGCGTCAGAGGCGGCCCCGCAGAAGGACAGCCCGGAGGCCACCGAGAGCTCCGCGACTCTGACGGAAGTGTGTCTCGGTGGCCCGAGGGCTGTCCGTTTCCCCACAGAGCTGGCCCTCGTGTCCTGCCACACAGCTGGGGTTGGCACAGGGTCTGGATTGCTAGTTCGACCTCACTGGTCTAGACTGCGACCAGCTGGCGTTAAAATGTGCTGTTCGCTTCCCTGAGAATGGAAATGAACTTGCGGTCTAAACAAGGACAGTGACATTCCTTGTAGGTCTTCGGTTTGTTGCCCTGAGACTCGGACTCATGAGATGATGATGATGATGATGATGATGATGATGATGTGATGGCTGCTGATCAGGAAAATAACTACTTTAAAGGTCCAAATACCACCTCCACTGCTAAGAGCAGAGGAGTCAGTGCAGCTAAAGGAGAAGACACCCTAAGTCACAGGTAGCAGGAAATGACCTCGTCACCAGCAGGTCAATCATAGAAGGGAGAGGAGGGAGGTAACGAGGGTCAGGACTGGCTGCACTATCCTCATCTGGTGACCCAGCTGCCCGGACCCCAGGAGAAGACCCCTGCACAAAAGTCACACTCGGGCTGTCTTCAGGCTGTATCTGGCCAGGGAAAGTATTGTCTTTAGCTCGCTCAAGGTGTATACACTTAAAAAAAATGTTATCAACCTTTAAAAATCGGGAAATAGCCCCCTCCCCAGGGGCCTGGCTTCTCTCAATAAGAAAGAAATGAAAATTAAGTTCGCATCTCTCATGGAATCCTGAACTGGAAACGGGGGAGCAGCTGCTTCCTCGAGGCAGCGGGTGTCCTTCAGTTTACCGCACTCCCCACTCTGCCTTATAGTCTCGCCAATTAAATGTGGAGTGACAGCTGCCTGTTATCATTGTCCTTGTGTTTAAATCTCTTAGGATGGACTAAAAACTTCTCTGTACCCGTGACGTTTTCAAAGGTGAAAAAGTAAAAGCTAGACAAAGTGGCCTATGCATTTCTAGCCCACTACCTCGTTGATATTTTCGGACTCAATTTTGGGCATTGAAGGGTGTGACTGTAAATTTAACCCTTCAAATAATTTGGAGGCAGGATGTATAGGATTTCGGGAGAGAACCTGAAATGGAATCCATAGTTTTCATAAACACCTCCACACAGTACACTCACACACACACACACACATACACGCACGCACACATGCATACGTCTAGGGAACAGTAGTTAAAGAACTACTTGTGAGCAATACTGCTTTTCTCTGTCTTTTCATTTTCTCCCGCTAGGAATACCAGGCATATGTTTTTGAAGGAATCCTGCATATTTGCTGGGGGTGCGGGGGATGGAATCACTGGAACTTTAGTCAAATCCCGAAAAAGACAGCAAAAATGTGGTGGCAAATAGAGGGGAAAAAAAGGCCATTTGCAAAGGAGTACTATTTGTATCGAGTATCATGAAAAAGTAAGTGCATCGTGACAATTTGGTACATCTTCTGTGCTTTGATTGTCAGTAATGAAGCCCACAGGAGAGTGATAAATGTGTGGGGGAAAAGTATCTATTTCACTTATGTGGCAAATTATGCAACTCAGGGCTTGATAGCACTTGGCAAAATACAAATGTGTTTGAATGGAATTCAAATTGTTGCTCTTTGCCTAAGACACAGGAAATATCACCAGGGGTCCTGTCTCCGGATTTTTATAAGAGGTAAGAGTTTAAGTAATAGTAGCAGTATTACAAAATTACCTTTAAACACTGAAAACATTTTTACTTTGTTACAGGGTGTAATTTCCACTTTTTTCCTCTAATGGCTCATATACAGAAAATGATATACTAATGCAATTTTTCAAATTTAGTTACCTTTTTTTGTGTTCTAAAATTATACGTTCTCGTCATTTGCCCTGTTTGTCACTCTCCAGAATCCATTTATTTCCGCTGTTCTTACAGTTCCATAATTTATCTTCTTGTCATAGAACTTTCATAAACTTTTTTTTTTTTAAGATACAAATACGTGCCATAAGCCCTGACAAAAGATGCTTCCAGTTCAACTTCTGAAATCTTTCAATTACTCCGTGAACGGTTACGGCGCCTGCCAGCGTGGCCGCGCTGTGCAACGTCGCGTGGACTGACATCTCACGAGGTGAGGGGGGAAGCTGCTGGAAGAAAGACTCGCTGCCCCATTTCTACTCCTGTGCCTCTTCACCGTGGAACCTGCAGATGCGCAGTCACGCTCGCACCGTGCAGGGAAGAGGAAAGGGCAGGACGAGGGAGGGTCGTAGCTGTGGCGCATGGAAACGCCACTCGGTCTGATTTCAGTGACCCAAGGGAGCGTGGGGCTGGGGGGAGCGTGGTGTTTCTGCGAGCCTTGGGATGGCAGAGGGAGACCTCAAGAGGACTCCGTCCGCAGAGGGGCTTACGAAAACCGAGACAAAACGCAGCACGGTGGTCTCAAACGATTGGGAACGCTCAGGATTAAACTGGGAGCAAGCTGGTCACACCTTCGTCATCACGAGGAGACCACGTGGACAGTGGACAGCGCGTTAGCCCGTGGACCGCCAGCAGGCTCCCCCGTGGGCTCCCACGCGAGCCCAGCGACCCCCGAGACCTGTGCTGCCCTTTCCACTGGGAACACGAGGCGAGCCACATGCTGCCAGTAACGAGTAACAAGTAAACATATTTTGATCACATGTCTTATGGAACCCAATAGATCCAAAACACTGTCATTTTTACATGTAACTGATGTAACACGTTACTGATGAAATCTTTCCTTTTCTTTCTTTACACACTGCCTTGGAAATTCCAGGTGAATTTGCCACTTAGAGCACATCTCACTTGGGATCGGCCGTATTTCACGGGTTCAGTGACTGCGTGGGTCTGTGGTTACCATACTGGGCTGCACATGTCCAGTTTGTCTCCCCTAGACTGGATTTAGGGCTCCTAATAAGAGCTCCCACAAAACTTAACATCTTTTACCATAGCACCTATCAACGTTTCTCACAATGGCTTGTTTGGTTCTATCTTTCTCATTTCCTTACATTTGGTGATGAATGGCAACAGATCCATTTTGCTCACTGCTGTAATACTAATTTCTGAAACATAGTAGGTGCTCAATAGACATAATGAAACGCATGAATGGATGCATTTTCTTTTGTGGAAAGGCAAATATTTGGGGGGTAGGATCTTCGTGCTGGGGAGTCTGCGGGCACCCGGAGGGTCCCTTCAGGTGGCACTCACAGCTGTCCCGCGTGGGAGCGGCTGGTTGCTCACGGCTGCCCCCCTCTGGGGGACCGTTCCCAGGAGCGGACAGGTGCCACCTTACCTGGCAGGCTGGCACTTCACTAACATGCACAACCAATGATCGAGGGACACTGGGATACAGAAGTCCAAGCCTCAAAGGGGGGAACTGCCACTGCGGTTTATGCTCCAGGGTCCTTTGTCTGGGGTTCAAACGGAAGTCAGACGTCACCTGGACCACACCTTCCCTCAGCCCTATTCTGCAGCCCAGCCCCTTACTCCCGGGCAGCTGTTTCTCAGGCCACGCCCCCAGGAAATCAATGGCACCCAAACCCTTGCCTCGGGCTCTGCTTCTAGCGAACCAAACGTTAGTATTTCCCTCTTCTTCCCCTCCCCCTCCTCCCCCTTCTTGCCATATTTTAATGCTTCATTCTTCCACCCCACTGCCTTAAAATTTAAAACCATTTGTTGCTGACAAAACCTCTCCCAAATGCCTTTCCTTGCTAACCCCAACCAATCACTACACTGCCCCGCAGGGACCGCTCCCCCGTACCGCAGAAGCCCTCGAAGGCACCCGGCCCTTCTCCTCGGACACTGCTCTCACCCACGCACGCGCCACGAGGTTCTCCGAGCGCACCGGTCCAACAGGGGTGCGTGCCAGCAGAATCCACGACCGCGCAATTCTGCGGTTCTCGGGAGTGGTAATTCTGTCATTTCTCCACGTGGCCCTGCTGAAATGCAAGTGCCACGCGACCTCATGAAAACACGTACTGCCCACACGACCCGGCTGGCATCTGGGAACAGGGAGGCAGGGGGCTGAGGGAAATGTTGGGAAGACGGGGTTAAACGGAGGGAGCCACATGGATTAGTTCATGGCTCGGCCAGAGCGGGAGGACACGGAGCGCCATGGGGCCCGAGCAGCACCCCAACTGTCCCCTTCTTGCCACGGCCATGGAGCTCTACAAAGTGACTGACCAGTGCCATTAACTGAGCCTCAGGACCTTTGCACTTGCCGGTCCCCCTTCTGGGGATGCTGTTCTCCTAAATATTTGCGTGGCTGGCTCCCACGTGTCACTTGGTCAGCGAAGCCACGGATGAGTTGGGCGAACGGCATGAGCGGGGGAAGGGGCAGGGGCCTGTGGCACCCCAAGGACTGACAGACGACAAGTGACATGGGATCAGGGAGGGTGAGGGAGGCGTTCCACGGAGGTGGAGGATGGGAGGCCACCGGCATATTAACTTTCATTTATTTTTTCTTATTATGTGTTGGTTTCCAGTGTACAGCGTAGTGTTTACATGTTCGTGTACTTTACGTAGCAGTGTTCCCCTCGGTATTTCCAGCACCTCAGCCACCAGCATTTCTATTTCACAGAGAGCTGCACTGAAAAGGGAACCTCTTGATTATCTGCAGTAGGTTGTGGAGCTGGCGAGAATGGTTTACCTGTGCCATACGGTGAGCGCACAGCCACATTCCGGGACAGCCCCCCTCCCCTCCCCCATGTCCATTGCTCTTGGGTCATTTTGGGAAAAGCACTGAAAATACTGTGGCTCGACGCAATGGAATGTACTCCCAGCAGTCACTGCTCGGTGCGGACAGGATCTCTGACCCCGACGAGCGCCACTGCAGGGAGGTGGCGTGACCCCCCTCACGGACACGAAAACGGAGGCTCAGGAAGCTGGCAGGGGGAGCGAGTACGAGGAAGAGGGAGGGCGCTACGCCAGCCGAGTCCCTGCAGTGCCCGCCCCACGGCAGCTCAGTGTCCCCAGGACCGGGACCCCAGCGACCCCACTGGCTCCCCATGGCTGGGCTGCACCCCTCCCCCACTCCCACATACCTAACTTCCCTCCCTCCCCTCTCTCCTTCCTTCCTTCCTTCCTTCCTTGCTTCCTTCCTTCCTCCCTTGCTCCCTTCCTCCCTTCTCCATTCTTTCTACAGGAGCCCAGACTGCTTTGTCTTGATGGCAAAGCCCCGGCGTGGTCTGGCCTGTGCCCGCAGCTCAGATCCCACCTGCCATCACTGCCCCCCACTCACGCCCCTCCAGCGCCCCCAGCGGCCTTGCACCTGCAACTCTCCCTCCTGGGCCACGCTTTGCCTCCATCTCCTGGGACTCCTGTCCTCACACCCCTCTGCTCGGCCCACCTCACTGAAATACTCGCGAGCCCCACCCCCTTCATTCTCTGTTTCTCTGCCTCCCTGTATTTTTTTCCTGTCCTGGCACTCAGTAGTACCTAAAACTAGAGCACCTATTTGTGGCCTCCCTCTTCTGGAAGGTAAGGTTCACAGGCACACACACCTTGTTGGCATTCCCAAAGGGAGCCCGGGGCTCGGCCCAGAGCAGGGCCTCCGTCAGCATCTGCCGAGTGCGAAATCGAACGAACGAGGAAGCCTCATGGGGTTGCGGGGACACAGAAACGCACGCGTAAGACCTGGCCCAGGCAGGGACCCGTCATCCTGGGACGGACCGCTGAGAATCGACATCACCCGCCCGTGCCCCCGAGGAACACACGGTCGTGTGGGCAACCCAGCTCAGGCCTCTTCCCCGGAGCCAGACCCAGAACTGCTGGGCACAGTTTTAACTGTGATCTGAGATCACGCCTTCTTGGATGCTTTGTGCGCACCTCTCCGAAGACCGCAGGTAGGCCGGTGGGAATAGCCCCGGGCATACACTGATAAGAAATGAGAAAAAAGAGACCTGGGTCCAAGGGGACCTGGCACACACACCACCCCCCTCCTCACTTAGGAACCGTCCGTGGGCCTGCCTGTCCCGACCATGGCAAGTGTCGGGTGGCCGACCTTGGATGAGAACCAGACAGTTCACGTGGTCCCGGATCGGCCCACGGAGTGCGGACGCTCTCGGGGGAGGCTGCTCTGCACACACGCCGATACGCGCCAGTCCGTGACTAGAGGCGGCGCAGGGAGGGCTCTGCAGGCAGCGAAGAGAGGGGATCAGCCTGCCCCCGAAGACTGCCGGGTTTCGTCATGGTTCACAAACACACTGCACATCAGTGCTAGGGCACTGGTTTTTTTTTTCTTTTCTGTGTATTATGGCACCTTCTGGGTGCAGAGGAATGTTTTATTTGCCTCCTAGATACTCCGAACCCCTCTTTAGGACTTCCCAACAGCGGTATTCACCAAGAGACTTCTACCACCTGAGGGTCGCGAATACACGCACAGCCCCGTCGAGCCCGGGCCGGCGCGCGGGACAGGCAGGCGGCGATCGGGCCCGTTTTCGATACAGGAGTGGCTTATAAATAAACATCCCCTACGCCCAACAGAGATAAACAAACAGTAAATACGTGGATTTTATAGGGTTAGATTCGCACAACTGTTTCAGGGAGATAAACAGCAACGGGAGAAATGACAGCCAGGTACACAGGGCAACAGATAAACACATTCTGGGAAGAAAGAGGAGGAAAAAAAGTAAGAAAATCGCCCCCCCCCCCCCGCCAAGGAATTGCTGATAATGCCGGCAAGCATCGCTCTGACCGCGGTCTCAGTGCACGTCGAGTCTGCTGATCTGCCATAAGCTGTGCTCTGCCGCCAGATACGACACCGGGGAGAACTTGAAGAGCAACTGTGTCTGTTGCCTTGCCGCCGGGCCCCTGCGGCCTGTCCCCCCCGCTGCGGGCTTACCAAACGGGCATCTCCCGGCAAGCTGCCCGTCTGCGACGGCCAGCAAGTCTCATCCTTGCAAGCTACGGAACATGCAAAGTCGACGGTGCCCCACGCCCCTACCCTCCCCTTTCCCAGACCCAGATGTGGGGGTGACAGAGTCCAACAGCTTGGACGAAGACTGTTCATGATACAGAGCAGGTTATGTTCCAGTGCACTCACGTGACCTCCACCGGTGGGGATTTATGTTCTGTTAAAAATGAATTTCCTGTTAGGATGACCCCCAATCTGAATATGATTTCAAGGGCAACAGTTATGAAAAGCAGGAGCAGGAAGGACAGGTAGGTGATGGGGCCGAGATGTGTTCTTCTGGTCAAAACCAGGGCCCGACCGCGGCGGGTGGGGGCGGGGGAGGGGGGTAGGGCGGGCCCGGCACACAGGGCCCTGCTCTCAGGAGGGGCTCTGTGGTCGCCGCCTCCATAATTTCATCTTTGAGTTCGAGTTTTGCGAGTGAAGGGCACTGGGACACGGGGCACGCGTTCGGGGGTGGGGATGGGGGGCGTTGGCGCCCTGGCCCGTGGGCGTGGCTGCCGCCCCAGGGAAGGGATCTCAGCGGCTCCCTGCCTGCCCTCTGCTTGCCAGGTCCTCCCCGGCTTCCTCCTCCCTGGCTCAGCCCTGTTACAGCCACCAGTTTGCCCGGGGCGGTGACTGGGTCGTGCCGACAGGATGGGGATGCCCACCTCTTGCCACGACTCTCAGCTCCCAGTGGGGGCCTGGGCACAGGTGGGGGCGGGGCAGACTCCTGCTCTGCGGCATCTCAGGGTGGGACCAGGTGGTGCTGGTTGCGGGGGGCGGGGGGGGGGTCTCCCGCCTACCCCTGGTCCAACGGGTGAGTTCATCCGGTGCAGAGGGTACGATCATTTGGGGGCTGCCTGTTCACGGTGGGTTGGGGCGGGGGTCCTGAGAGAAGGGGAGACGCACTTCCCTGGCCCTGGCCCTGGCCCTGGCCCGGGAACCAGCATCTTCATTTTGCATTGGACCCTGAACACTGTGACGTTATCCTTGGTTTAAGGAAATAAAGCGTGACCGCGTCCCCTAAGGGCTGTGAATTTCGCCCGCCCTTCCCTAAAGCCGTCTCTGGGGCAGCCACGGGGGCCGCGCACCAGTGCCCCTGCGTGCGCTTCTCCGCAGACTCAGGCCAGAACCGCACTTGGCTGCCCCCTTGAAGAAGCTTTCGGGCGGGGGGCGGGGGGTGGGGGGAGATGTACGTTTTCTTTTTCGTTGCCACGTTTCCAAGGGTGGCTGCTTTATCAGTCTGGGCCCAGAATGGGACTGACAAGGGTCAGAGCCCCTGGTGTGTGCATGGAGTAAGCCTTTGTTACTTTAAGCCACGGAGATTTGAGAGTTGCTGCAGCAAAACCCAGGCTCCGCTGACGGATAGACCCCCCCGGTGAATGGCTCTCCCCAGCACGCCTTCTGGAAAGGAACGGATGCTTAGCATCTATTTATTGAATGAATGAGTGACCTATTCCCGGTCAAGTCCAAGTCTTACGTGGATGTAGTGTCCTCACCCTGTGGACGTGCTGGACAGTCCCCCTGTATCTCAGACTGTCACCTTGATGCCTTAATTAACGTCTCTGTTTGACCTCGTCCTTTGGACCCCTTATCTCCTTCACGGGGCTCCCCTTTTCCCTTCCCCTTTCCTCGGTTCCGACTGCTCGTCAGCCTTCCTCTCCGAGAGAGCTTTTTGAAAACCACACGTGCGTGGGTGGCTTCTAAAAGTGCAGCTCAGATCCCCCCTCCGGCTCCCCGTCTCTTACCTTCAGCTGTACACAACCTATTTAGGTGCACAGGCATCTATTCAGATGTCAGCCGGCGGCTGACTCAACACACCCGAAATGGACCACGGCGTCACCTTCCAGAGCCACCCCACCCATGATTCCCCAAGTCTCTGCCTCCACCTCAACCCTCGGCCTCTTTCTGCAGCTTTATTTTAGGTGTTGCATCTGCTTTGGAAAATTGAATTCCAGTCTCATCTGTCCCCACGCTTCCCTCGGCCATAGCTCTTGGGCTTGCTGCGGTCTCGGTGTCCGCAGCTCACCTCTGTCACTTCCAGTCTCCTGTAGCTCCTGGCCGCACGGCTCCGACGGATATCGACCCGCCCGCCTTGCTTACCGCATCAGATTTTATACTTTTTATTACGTAACTAGATCCTTCTTATGGAACCATGATTCTCAACTAGCATGCCACCAAGTATCGATTCATGCGTAACGTGTTTTTTTTTTTTCTTTTCTTTCCTTTTCCAATTCTGCATTCACATGCTCAGAGGGAGCGTTAGGTTCTGAAGGTCACGCTGTAAAGTCTAGGAAAGGGCAGAACCGTGCTGAGCCAGAGCAGCACGCCCGGCCCGGACTGAGTCTGGGATTCACTGGAACAGGTATGGGAGTTCGGCTGTGGGGGCAAGGGCCGGGTTAGAACGGGAAACATGAACTTGGCTGTCCTTGTTTGGTGGGGCCATAACCTACCTACGGACAGCTTAATAGGAATGGCAACCCCAACTACCCGGAGAGACCAGGCTGTCAGTCGAACGAAGTGAAGGTGACTGTCGGCGATGACGAACTTGGGGGTACCCTGATGACAGAAGCAATACGTTCAGGTCATGGTCACATGGCAACTGGGTCTAGTATGGTGAGATGCTCTGCTTTTCCAAAGGAAGCTACAAATAGGGATTTTAGGGACAAAAACTGAAACCAAAACTAATTTTTAAAATTAAATATAGTGAGACTTGGAACATTGCCATGGGCCAGGTCCTGCTGGCAGGTTGCTGTTTTGAGACCCCTGGGTCTAAAGAGATGGCACGAGATGGGAACCCAGGGCAGAGTCCTAAGGACTCTGATGGGGTCCCCATGACATTGATGGGTCCCCTGGAGAAGAGCCGGGGAAAGTGTCGTCACAAGGCCGGGAAAGGAGGCTGCCACTGGGCCACAGTGCAGGTCGGAGCACATTTCTAGGGCCTCCAAGTTCTGGGCTCGACTGGGATCAGCAACACGACAGCAATGACAGCCACAGAACAGTTCTTTTAAAGGGGGAGACACCAATATAACTTCCTGGCAAACCCGAGACCGGAGGACAGGAGGAATCCAAGGTCACGTGCGCGATGGCAGTCCGTTCCGAGCACGGGAGAGAGGCCACTGGGCAGCTGATGCAAGCAGAAGCTCATGAGGGACCCCCTGGGGTTGGCAAAGGCGAGTGGGCGGAGACGGGGTGCGTGGGGTGCAGGAGGACTTTGCCTGAGAGGCTGGTAACGAAGGACAGGGAGGGGGTGAGGGCGGCCTCGAAAGGAAGCGTATGCGCAGAGAAAAGCAGATGGAAGACGGACGACGCGTAACTGGGACAGACGGGTGCCCCACGGAGTCCTTAGCTGGCAGCCGGTGAGCCGTCCCCATGCCCTGCGATTTCCTGCAAGTCTTAGCTCTCAAGCTACGCAACCCTCCCAAGCCCCACGAGGGAGGTGCCGCATCCACACCCATTTAAGATGAGGAAACTGAGGCATAAATAGAAACGCATGTAGGCATTTTAATGGTGTATCTCCTTATTTACTAAAACCGAGATGGGAAAGTGTTTGGGAGGAGGAGGGGGAAGTTGGGGGGGGGTGCGGGGGGGAGGAGAGGGTGGAGTTCGGGGGTCTGGCTGCAGCAGCTCCCGCGGGACCACGGCAATGTAGAAACCCAAATAGATGTCCCACCCTGCGCTCCCGGGGTGGGGCGGGTGTCCAGGGGGCGGGGAGGCTGTGTTTCCGTCAGAAACCACAGAGAAGGGAGGGGAAGAAATCAATGGTCTGAAATGATTGGCAAACGAGGACACTGAAGGAAGGGACTGAAGGAAGAGACTCACAGCCTCTTTGCTTTCTGTGTCTCAGATAAATCACAGTGGACGTGGGGCTCTGTTGTCTGGAGGATACGACCCAGATTCCTGGTCGTGGGAGAACTCCCATGAATCATAAGGCAGGTCTTGTGGGCCGGGGGGAGATTAATCATCCGTGAATAAACCAAGGACGGATTATTTCCTATCTTTGGGTTCTGCTCAAATATGCATCCAGCCCCGCCAGCATGCGGGAGCCATATGGAATCCTTTTGCAGGCACCTGGTCGCACAGCCGCCCCAGAAAGGATGCTCCGAAGTCAGTCTCCGCTCCCGATGCTCTGAGAGAATTCTCAGAGCTTGTCAACCGTCCCCGCCGTCCTCTGCTTTGCCAGTAACACACGCCCCCTTCCAGCTGGGATCGTAAACGCCGTACCCTCCACCCCAGGGAGACTTGCTCCTACCAGTTGTGGGATGTGGAATGAGGATGCAACCCTTCCTTTGAAAAAAAGGAAGACCCTCCCCTTTTAAAAAAAATCCTCACCCAAGGATATGCTTATTGATTTTAGGGAGAGAGGAAGGAAGAGAGGAAAGGGGGGGGAGGGGGGGGGACAGAGAAAGAGAGACGTTGGTTGCCCCCCATGAGCACCCCGACCAGGGACTGAACCTGCAACCATGTTTTTTGGTGTAGGGGATGTGCTCTAACCAAGCCAGTTTCTAGGCCTGGGGCGACCCTTTTTGCCGGTTTCTAACTCTGTGATTCTCAAAATCAGCGGGCACACGCGCACATGGGCTGGGATGCTTTTGAAAATCTAGATTTTCAGGCCCCGCCATCAGAAGTTTTTATGAAGTGCGAGCCACGGTCTAGAAATCTCTGTTTTACTCCAGCTCCCAAGGTGGACCTTAAATTATGCTTCTCCGAGCACTCTGCTACACGTTTGGAGGAACAGGAATCTCATCCCGAATCGCACTGCTGGGAGGAGAGGAGCCTAGCTTGGAGAGATTAGCCTTTGCAAAGGCCACGCTTTCCTTCGCTGAAGGGCAAAGGAGACTCAGGGCATCTTAAACAGAGAGGAGAGACTTTCCTCCCATGGAATGAAGAGAACGCACATTGACGATCCTTGGAGAAGGGCTCCCCGCATACCAGCAACGAGGAGGATGTGGCCCCCCGCGCACGGCCTGTTGGGAGGAGTGCGAGGCCCACGCACGCGTGTGCCCGCGCACACACACACAGGACTCACAATTTTGACAACCATTTGCCCCGGCTTTTCTGGCTGCTCACGTTTCAGAACTCTGGCTTGTTGTCCTAGATCTGCCACATGACAGGCCTTGACTTTGGCTCAGAAAATGCAGCCGACCAAAGGAGGCTATGAGGGAAACAGACTACCAACCCCGTCTGCAGAAAAGGAAGGGACCTTCGGACTACGAGATCCTCATAACGGCTAACAGAGGCGAGGTTGCGTTTCTTACACGAAAGGGGTTTTTCTCATGAATCCTCACCAGCGAGGTCCACCATCACCTCCGTTTTAAAGACGAGGAAACCAAGGCACCCAGAGGCTGACGTGACTCGCCCAAGGTCATGTCACGGGCTGGTGGAGGGGAAGGAACGGAACCCAGGACAGCTGCCAAGTTCACAATCTCAGTCACGGTGATGGACTTGAAGGGTTCTGAAGGTGAGACCCCTGGGACTCGGTCTTGAAGGCAGAGCGGGTTTGGGCAGGTGGACACCGGTGCGGGGAGGGTCACGTCACGTGAGTGCCTACGGCTCGGGTCCTGTTCTGGGCACGGAGGACCTCAGGGTCTACAAGGGGAGGGCGGTGGGGAGGGCGAGGGGAGAGGACTGCTCCCGGGACGCCCTGGAGAGGGGAGAAGAGCACGTTAGCGTCCATGCCCGAGCAAGGCGGCTGGATCAAGCCTCAAGGGCATTTGTGAGAGGAGAGGTTTTCTATAGGCCCCAAGGTATCTCTAAACCTGTGGTTCTCCACAGGGGCCGATTTTGTACCTCAGGGGACATTTGGCCTTATCTGGACACATCCTTGGTTGTCATAACCTGGGGAGGTGATGTCCCCTAGCTATGCAGCGGGTAGCGGCCAAGGACGCCGCTAAACCTCCTGCAATGCGCAGGACAGCCCCGCAGCAAAGAACGTTCGTGCCCCACGTGTCAAGATGGAGAAACTTGGCTTTGGAGGCTCTTGTGCCGGGAATGACAAGGACGGAGGTGAACTGAAAAAGACACACTGCGCGTCCTGCGAGGCCACCGAAACGGGCCCTGGGTCGTGTCATCCCTTCCTGCGCGGGCTCCCTTTCATTAACTAGCTCTTCCTGGAGTGACTCTGCTTCGAATGTTGCCTCCCAGAGTGTAGGCATCTTTAACCAGATGCGACTTTGTCCTTTTGTGTTAGGGTGTTATTATTCTGCTGGTGCCGATAATTAACCTCTGTGTCACGGGAACCCTCCCCTGGAGAAGGGCCTGGCTCCCCTCTCCTGGAGGCAACCTCGGCTTGAAGGGCGGGATTCATCTTCTCCCCAAACATGCGCGCAGAAACGCTAACAGGACCAGGCACCCGTAATTGCTCTGATGCTTTGCATATTTATGCTTGAGACCTTCGTCTGAACTGTTCCTTTAAAAAGAAGGATCAGTTCATCTTTAAAAGGAGATGATTGATCGCTGCCAGTCGGGCATTCCTTCATTCTTGGCTTCCTCTTAGCCTCCGTAATAAGTTCTTCACGAACACCAGTCTGCTATTAAAGCGCGGTATTCATCATAAGCCAAGCAGAGAGGAGGCAGAATTTGATGGGCACAATACCATAATTCAACCCACAGTGTCCTTTTTGTTCGACTCGATCTGGCGTTAACATTTGAGGGAAAAAAAACCCCACAAAGCCTTTGGTAAATATTAATCAGAAATGCACGGCCCCTGTGCCTGCTCCATTACCCATTACTGGGCACTCCAGGTGATAATGTCCAGCTCAGCCACCTATTGGCTTAACATGCAAGTGAGAAGTGCTTTCTGCGGATGGCGCGGAGTGCTCTTAGCAGCCTAAGTGGTCTGTGATGGCGGGGAACCCTTCCTGCTCTCCCCGCCCAGCGTCCTCCCAGGTCTTCCAGCACCGGCGTGCCAGGCCAGCCGCCGGCCCGACTGCCTTCCTGACGGGTCGTAACTTGCGCGGATGTATTCGGACGACTTGGGACGTGCAGAATTAATAGCGCGTGTTCGCCCAATGGTCAGCATACCCGACTGCCCGCGGATCAGGGCCCCCTCTGCAGGGTACAATGTCTTTGAACTCCGAAGTCTATTTCCTTCCACTTCAGATCCCATCAGACCATGCAAACTGCCATCAACCTCTCCACACTGGCTGGAGCAGGTCTAAGTCATGATCTCCCTCATCATCAGCGAAGTCATTAAAAGTCCATCAGATCAATTGGGCTCTGACATAACATTAAAAATGTTCCTGGGTGAAATCTATTTCTCCACTCCTCTAACTGGTGTAAGTTCAGAGGCTCATAATGAAATCTTGTCCCATCCGTGGCAGCTACTCAAGTTAACAATGAATATTAAAATCTAGGTGGCAAGAGCCAGATTCATCACGGAACATCAAAACCTGAACCCGAGAGGCCACGCCGCTGGGAGCTGCCGGCTTCGCATCAACAGCACAGACTCGCCCCCACTGCGAGGAGGTGAGGACGGGTCCTCCTCACACGCTTCCTGGGGGCCGGGGCAACCCACACGTGGGCCTGCCGTGATCGGCCGCAGAGCGAAGGAGCGAGATGGGTTTTAGCTGAGTTAGTCACTGGGTTGCAAACAGAAGCTATTCAACATTTCCGCTCCACCCTCTCTTCAAACCAGGCTGCATCCCTGCTTTTCCTAGAAATTGGGTAAAAACGTTCTCCCCAAACAATGTCTTCTTGGCTTCTGCACGCCCATAAAAGCAATCCATGCATAAATATGCATCAGGCGTTTGGCCTATTTTAATTCAGTGAAAGGGCCATCTATGAACTTCCCCTTAAAGGTACCCCTAGATCCCATGGTTTCCTCCCCCCGCCCCCGCCCCCGGAGGAATCCCTGGTGAGTCTGCTGTCTGCTGAGCCGTTGAGACACAAAGATGGAGGGAGAACACAGAGATACTGTTTTGCTCAGGCCCCGGCGAGTCACACCGATGAAAGAAGGATGTTTCTCGATAGACGCAGGAGGTGCCTAATAGCTTGTTGTCAGGTTGCATCTTCCGACTCTCACCTGTGAGAGGTTGGACCGGCTGCACCAGGGCTTTTGAACTTCTTCCGTACTTGACCCACAGCAAGAAACACGTATAATATTCTGAACCAGTACACATGGGATTATATGTATAAAGAAACGACTATTTAAAAAGATGACATCCTGTTCGACAGCCAGGATACTCAGATATATTCTATTCTATTTTCTTCAAACGCTGGTCATAACCCACAAAATTGATTGGACTAATGGAACGGGTCTTGATTCACGAGGCGAAGAACAGTGCTCTGCCCTAAAGTACGTGAACGGCCCAACCCCACACCCAGAGGTATTCTGTGTCCTGGCGTAATTACCGTCTTACATATGGATTAGCCACAGGGGAGTCACTTGTGAAGTATCTGTGACACCAGGGTTTAGAAACACTGGTGTGGACCCCCCCAAACACATTTTCAGTTAAGGAAGTGGTAGCCATACTTCACTAGTCATGGTTTTTTTGGGGGAATTTTGTTCCCTCTTTTTACCTCCCTCCTTCCTTCCACTCCCCCTCCCTCCCTCCCTCCCTCCCTCCTTCCCTCCCGCCTTCCCTCCCTCCTTCCAAATCACGCTGGGTTTCCATGACAAAAAGCGAAACACAGAGCTGATTGTCAGAACGTTTCCAAGTATCCAGATGCTTTGGCCTCCCGTCCCAGACGCGATGGCGGCCCCCACGCCCCCACTCCAGCCACTCCTGATGCAGATGTTTGGGCGGCTTGCAGAGAGCCTCAGGTAGGGGGATTCGCATGATGTTTCTGGAGCTCAAGCTGCACACACACATTGTCCATTATTTATCTAATACAGAAAATCAGTTCCCATCAAAATGCAATTCTAGAGGGAAATTTCTCATTGCCTGGAAGGTTAGGTTCTGGAAACTTGCCATAACACCATTAGGTATTGAATAGAATTTGGGATCAAGTAGGTACGCCTTGGAAGCCAGCCAGAAGATTTAGTTAGTTATTTATTATTGCAGGGAGACGCCTTCGTGGAGATAGTCCGACAATGAGGGAGCCTTGCTAACGAGCTTCCCAAAGAGGCTATTTTCAGGCTGAAACTAAAATGCAGTAACTTCAAAATAGTAATCAATATTCGCATATCTGGTCCACACATTTGACTTTTATTTCTTTTTTTTTCCATATACGATGAAACGCCTGAACCTCATCGCGGATATGACCTCCGCAGGAAATTCAGTGGGAAGAACTACTTGAAAAACTGTGTTGCCAAAACAAACTGATGATGAATTTTCCAGCCCCGTCCTCGTCTAGGATTACAGGGTATATTAGCAAGAGAAACAAAGGAGGTGATTACAATACGATTCAACAGAAGATAATAGGAGAGAGGAAGAAAGTCAACTGAACCGTGCCGTGGAACCCCGTGAGGATGGGAAGCTGCGGTTTCTCCAAACTCTCAGGAAGTTTCAAAGTCAAGAATGAGGAGGGCTTGGATTGAGTGAAAGACTTGCCTTAACTGTACCCTCTGAACATTAAGGATACAGATATTTGAAACTGCAGAACACTTTCCTGGTTTCGCCCAAGAAGAATGATGGGGAATTAAAAACCCTTAAGAGTATTGGCTGTCCCCGAGATTTGCAAGGCCATAAGGAATAAATTGATGCGAGTGATAAGAAAAATCATTCCCCCCTCCCTTTTTCATTATTAATGACCAAATATGATTAAATCAATAATTTTGGTGATGATCTGAACAGGTTATTAAATATCATGAATTATTAACCTAAAAGTTGATCAGAGCTATGAAAATAATTCAAGTTAATGGGAATCTCTGGATTTCTAATGAAACGCCCAGCCGTTGACAAAACATCTCTGCCCGGGTTTTTGGAACATGAAGAAGCAGAGACCACAGATGTCCTGAAGGAAGGGAAGGACATTCCTCGCTGGATTACAGGAAATTAAAAATCCAGATCTCCAGGATCAAAACAATAGCTTCAATAGGCCAAGTAGAAGGTGCCAATGGCTGCAGGGTATTCATCGCCTCCCCCCATCTCCCTCCCAATTAATACTCCACCAATTGTTTCGGAAACCTCCCGAAACTGGGGAACAGCCCTGGGCGTGCCTCTGGCGAGGCGGGGTCGGGCATAAGGCAATCCATCCGTGGCTCCGGGCCAGGAGCCCTGTTGCTTTGCCTTAAGCACGGTGTGTGTGGAAGCGTGTTTTGTCCGGGGATGATACAACAAAAGGCGCTGGGATCTGATTCAATCGAGAAGCAACGAGGGGATGGGAGAGAACGGCTGGACGTGGGGCCCCGAGGAGGCCACGAGGGTGGGCGCGCTCTGACCCTCCCCTGAAATCACAGCTGCCGTCCCCCGGGGAACGCTGCCAGCACGAGCCACCCTCGGGTCCTGGCTGTCGGGGAGGCTGCAGGCGCGCAGACGCCCCTCGCTCTCTCCCCGCACAGCTCCTCCACGGCCGGCTTCCTGCTCACACAGGCCCCTGCCAGAAAGCATTGCCCTGGGGTAGACTCTCCCCGTGTTACAGGAAGTGACTCCATGACTGAAGAGTTTAATGACATGTTCTGTGTTTTTTGTTTTTTTTTTTTAACCATTTAATGCAACGGGAGCCCTGGATGCTCATGGGGGGACAGTGGGCCCCAGCCAACAAGGAATTCGGGCATGTGCAAACCCAGGCAGGTGGGGCAGGACCCAGGCGGTGGCCTGCAAAACAGGAGTGCGTCTGAGACGGCGTGCCCAGGGGTTAAGAGGGCGGGCCCCGGGGTCAGAGTGCACAGGTCGTTTACTATCTGTGGGCTCTCAAACAAGTTACCCGATCTCGGGGAGTCTCCGAGGTTAATAATAATAACAACATGCGCTCCCACCCACAGTCGGGGGCTGGACCCGAAAGGCCGGATTTCCAAAAGCCAGCGCCCTTTCTGCAGGGCCCTGGCCCAGTGCCGGGCACCTCGTGTTCATTCTTCCCTCGGCCAACACGGAACGGGTCCCTTCCCGGTCCCCTTCCCCGTGCTTGCTGTTGGAGCCTCGCTATCCTGACCGTTACAGCCTCGTTCATCCCAGGGGAATGACAATAAATACAACAGAAAAGTATGCGCGATGATTTCAGATAGCAGTCAGTCCTGTTAAGATAAAATAAAGCGTGCAGTTGTGATAGCAAGTGGTCCGAAGGCGGGCGGCGGTTCTCTCAGATACGGGGGAGGAGGAGAGGTTTCCCGCGGGAGAGGCCAGGTTGAAGACGGAGCTTGGAGGCTGGGCGGCTGCTGGAACGGGGAAAGGGGCGGGACACTGTTCTCAGACGGAAGATGCACCAAAGCGAAGGCTCTCTATAAACGTGGGACAAGGACGGTACCGCGCACCGCTGTGACTCGTGTGATCAGACGGGGAGTTGGGACCTTCAGGAGCAGCTCTGCGGAGAGCCCGCCCCCGGGGGGAAGCAGCTGGGTCTTCCGTACCCCGCCCAGGCTCCTCGGGGTGCTGCC
Organism: Phyllostomus hastatus; assembly: GCF_019186645.2. Lineage (NCBI taxonomy): Eukaryota > Metazoa > Chordata > Mammalia > Chiroptera > Phyllostomidae > Phyllostomus > Phyllostomus hastatus. The sequence goes on from NW_025333664.1 coordinate 5,995,068, forward strand.
GGGCGGGCCCTCTCTGCTCTGGCTGGTGTCTAGGCAAAAGGCATCGTCCCATGACTGCTCAGATTCCCTGGGGTGGGGGGGTTGTCGCCCACCGGCTCCCCAGATGAGATGGCATTGGAGGTGGTCCAAGCACGTGGCAAAGGCTCATTGGCAGTTAAATCACGCTAAGACATAACAGTAAGTAAATATGCCCAGAGAGGGAATTTCAGCAATCCAAGGACACAGAAAAACCACAACGCTGGCCTCCAAACTGCATTCCTCATATATCTAACCCATGTTCTTATGCTATAGGATAAACTAAATAAATCAAAGACTCTGGGGAAACATCAGGAATAAGCCTGCCATAAATTCCGCTAAACTTACTTGTCAGTGCCTTGCCTGGAAACTTCACTTCTTTTTGGAAATTAAAAAAATATTATTGAATGCTGTGGAGATGTGGCAGGAACTGAGAAGGAAATTCTCCCTGGAGTTTCTACCTAATTTTTGAGGAGGTTAAATAATTGAAGACAATTCCGTTTGGGGGAGAGATTTGTCACATGTTGGACTCGAATGGGATAACAGAACTCTCTTTCCTACATGTGAAACGTTCCCAGTTTGCTGAACTTAAAAAACAGTGTGCAGCCGCTCACCTTGGTCTGCGGGAGCTGTTGAATGAGCAACTTCCAGCACGGCGCACAAAGCAAACACTAAATAAACACAGGCTGAAGGAAGGAAGGACGGGTGAAATGGCTTGAGATTCTATCAATGTGTTACATATGGTAACTGTATTTCTGAAAGCTTTCTACGTGCTGAAGGTCTTACACAGATTATCTAATTCGCTCCCTAAGATGTAGGTTTGGCTACATTTCACAGACAGATGAGCTGGGCCTGAGCAAGGTTCGGAGGTCCACCGATATTTATTAGGCACCGGCACCGTGCCAGGCACACACAGCTACTAAAGTGGCTATTTCGTCGGCCTGACTCCAGATTCCATGGCCTTTACCACCACGCTCTGCCGGTTCTGCAGGGAGGGTGCTGGGAGCTGAGTGTCCCACTGACCCATCGCCCGCCGCGTCCCACATCCACCCATCCACGCGTGTGCGTCTACGAGACCTACACTCTTCCCGGTCGGACCTATGTTTTTCATTAAATCCAACCAGCCTTTTCATTGCAACGTGCGGGCCAACTTTTAGAGCAACGACTTTCCATCTGGTAGCCAGACATTAGGACACATTTTCAGCGACTAACCGGACACACGGCCTGGATCCCTCGGGCCAGACTGAAACTGTAAATAGAACAAGTGTGATCGGGGGGTCTTGGGGCGGCATTTCTGGGCCGGGAGATAAAGGCCCCGGGAGCCGGACAGGAGGCGGCCCCGCTCTCTCCGCGTGCTCAGGGATCCGCAGCGGCTGCGGACAGTCATGTGGGCATCACACCAGGCCCCGGGGCAGGCCCCTCCACTTGCTCCTTGACGGGCTGGGCAGCCTCCCTGTATTTCTACTGGGAAAGTTACGGGACCAGCCTCGGAGAATAAAACATAGCGAGAGAATTTTTTACTGCCCGCTATGGTCGTCTGAGCGGGTTTGAATCAACGGTTCTCCATCGGGGTAATTCTGTCTGTCTTCTCCCCACCACCCTTCCCCAGGGGTATCTGGCCATGTCTGGGAACCTTTGATTGCCGCAGCTGGGCGATACTGACGGCATCTAGGGTGTAGAGGCTGGGAATGCAATTATACACCCTACCGTGCACAAGACGGCCCCCCTCTCTCCCTCCCTCCCAAAGTATGTGGCCCCCAAATGCCACGGTGGGAGATTAGGAAAACCTGCTTTGCCTGGTGAGGATCACGGTCTCGCTCAGGAGGACACGAACGATTAGCGCTTCTATTTGCTGAGTGATCACTGCAGGCCCACCTTTTGGGTAAATGTCATGCATTGTCATTTCCATCACAGGAACTCTCAAACTGCCTTTGTTTTACAGGGCAGGGGCAACGAGGGCTCCGAGATCTCACATAACTCGCCCAAGGTCACAGACCAAGAACGTGGGAACATTGGGGTTCAAATGTAGCACTTCCTGAGCCTGGGACTCTCAGACACTGGCCCGCGCCGCCTGGCTCTGCTGCCGCTGATAGGTCTGCGGGCCGCTCCGGCGGGTTTTTGAAGACCTTCCCCAGCCAGATGAAGACTCGGAATCCCCTGCCACGAAGCCGTCAGCCACAGCCCCAGAGACCGCTCTTTCTGCCTCGCACTTCCTCTCCTGCCTCCCGCTCTCAGGCTGTCATGGCAGACAGCGGTCCTCCACCCCGGCGACTGGGGCTCTCAGGGGGCGTTTTTGGTGTCACAACCCTGGGTGTGCAGGGAAGAAAAGAACTACGGGTGCCCAGTGGGGAGAGGCCAGGGATATCATTGCTAAAGGTTTTCTAAGGCACAGGAGGACCCCCACGACAAAGCATTGTCGGGCCCCACAGGTCAGCAGTGTGCGGCTGTGAAACCCTGTGGTAGAAGCAGTGTGGAAGAGCTGGCCTTAGAGAGCGAGCCAGCATTCTACGGAGTGGGAGTGAGTTGTTGTTTCATTGTCCTGCCCTGTCCTCTGCTCACCCCGCTTCCGACGGTAGCTCTGACCTTGTTCAGGGAGTCCCCAATCAGAGCCCGTGGAATTCTGACTAGGTCCCTCCCAGCTCCAGGACGGCGTGTTCTAGACTTATCAGAGCATCCTGTTTCTCTGGCAAAAGGGCAGGGTTGGGCCCGACAGCAGCCCAGCCCATCACACGTCACGAGACATTGACGGGAACTTCTGAGAGATACCAGATCCTCGGACTTGGACGTATTCTTAAGAGAATACAAAGCTGGGACTGCTAATGGCCACCTGGTCACCACGAGGAGAGAGACGGCCTCAGGATGGAGAAAATGTGGTGGGAGCAAACGAGAGAAATTTAGAGAGAGAAAACAAGCCTCCGTGATATAATTTGAGGCCTTGAACTAGCCACACCTGAAGCTGGTGTAGCCTGGGCTTTTGGTTTACACAAGCCAGTACATAGCCTCATTACTTAAGCCATCACGGGTTGCGTTTTCTGCCTCCTCCAAGGCCCGACCAATAGCCTTCACTTTGAGATAACGACAACACAAATGACTGTCCTTGAAACACAAAAATAAAATAAGGCTATCTGCACATTCCTTTGCATTCTCTACAAGAGATTGCATAAGGCAATATGTAAGTCTAGGGAATATTCTGGAAGGCAGAATGTTCCTGACACCAGGACAGCTAACCGAACAGCCACCGGCTATTCATAACACGAGGAAAACGCTGGCAGCTCTGACTTCTGGAAGTCAGGTACCGAGAGCTGCAGGTCTCATCCGTCTTGTCAAGAGCCGAGGTGTTCTGGGAGCGTGGCAGCGTTCTCGACGCCTGTTATGATGACATCCATAACACAGACATTCGTGTCAGCTTGCAGGTGACTCGTGTGCAAAGTTAGCAAGGGGACACTGGCCGGGTTGCCCAGCATGGTCTGGACAAAGGCCTACACAGGTGCATTCTTGGGTCAGTTAGGGGACGGCCCTGCACATCGCCTGAAGGATCCTCCAGAAGGGGAACATTCTAACCTGCACGGCCTCTGACACCGATACACTGAACCTTCACCGGGGCGGACTCCAGCAGACCCTGTTTGGGGTTGGCCGGTGACTCCCAAGGTGTGCTCACAGACCAGAAGTGGCGAGCACGATGTTTTTAGGGGGGTCCTTGGGCAGGTATATTGGAAATCTTACTAGTTATGACATCATTGTTAACGCAGATGGAAATGAAAACATACTAACATATCGAACGTGGGATGTGGTAACTTCCATTGCTCAGCACAGGGGTCAGCAAACGTTTTCTGTAAAGGACCAGAGAGCAGGTGCTTTCAGATTTGTGGTCAGGCAGTCTCCACTCTGCTGTTGGAGTGTGGGAGCGTCTGCAGACGATACGGCAATGAGTGGGCACGGCTGTTTCAATAGAGCTTCACAAACATAGGTGCAGGGCCAAATTTGGCTGTAATTTGTTAAACCCTGGCTCAATAGGCAACCAAGTAAAAAAAGAGAGAGAGAGAGAGAGAGAGGAAGGGAAACTCTTAAAAATATAAGTGGTGCGTGAATACGGTAAAAATCACGGGGAGGTTGCAGATGGGCGAAGTCTGAATTGGGTCCTACGCTTTCCGTGTTATTCAGGATGCTGATGGGAAATCAGTTAATTGCTATTTCATTTGCCAGGCATTTGTTATTTGAGTGTTTATAGGTGTCGGAACACCGTACAAAAACCCCTGTGATGTCGACCGTGAGTGAGGGCACGCTCTGTCCCCGACTCATTTTGCTAAGAGCTATGGAGGGAATCGTTGCTGCCAGCAGAATGCGGAAGGCTTTTCCCAGGTCATGCACACGGACACCCAGGGGGTGAGAAGACAGCAGCCTCAGGGACGGCCCCGGGGCCAGCATCCTGGAGAAGAGGCAACGGCACGTGCGAAGGTCCTGGGGCACGAGAGGAGGGGCAGGGGCTGCTGCCGTGCGGCTGGGGCCCACGGGGAGAGTGCGGGGGGGCAGCACGGCCGGGCTGGAAATCGGGGACATGCGATGCACAGAAAGGCTTTGAGTGAAAGAGGGACTTGACCTCATTTCTATGCTGCAGTTACTCTTACTTCTTTGTGGAATGGACAGGGGTGAGGATACAAATGGGTGAGGGTTTTTAATTCAACACCACAGCACCACAGTAGCAACAGCCTCCACCCCTGGGTGCGAGTGCACTGCGTCAGATCTGTGCCTCTCACTCGGAGGTGCCCCCAGGGCCCCCCGACAGGAGGCTGTGCTACCTCCGCCTCACAAGAGCACAGACTGATAACCTGACGGGCGCGCCAGTTAGACGGCAGGGTTCCCACGGCGCGCCAGCATCGGGACCGGGGTGCCGCTCAGGCCCGTATGACCCCGAGCGAGGGTCACACGCTTACCTTGTGTTTCAGGGGTTGGCCCGAGGGCCAAAGGTGCCCCACCGTCGGTTTTGTACGTAAAGTTTTATTGGAAAACAGCCGTGACGATTTGCTGCCCAGCTCAGCGACGGCTGCAGAGCAGAAGCACGTGCTGTCCGGCCCCCCACAGACAGTGTTCCCCAAGCCCCGGTGGAGGCTGCAGGGACACGAGGTTCTTCCCTGCCGGTCGGATGCCTGGAATGAGCACACCACGACTCAGGCACTCGGCCGTCAGTCACAGTGTCCCGGGACGTCACGCCCACCACGGCGTCTCATGTCCCAGACCCTTCTCCCGCTCTGTGTTCTCACGCGGCGCTTTATTTGTGTTTTCCCGGGGACTTACACATGGTTTTCAAAATACAACCATATAGACGAGACGGCTGAGGGAGAGAGGTGTTTCCGGGGGAACCGAGGACACGCACACAGCCGTCCACACCATCCAAGGGAACACCCTGCCCTTCCCACCCCCCCCCCCCCGGCCGACCTCTGCTCCCCAGGTGACGCCGTGTTTGTCAGGCTGTCCTGGGGGGAGACGGACGAGCAACCCTCACTCTCGCTTTGTCAGCCGGATCGGATCAGCACCTGGCCCGGGAAGACGCGGGCTGACACGTGCACCGCCGCCCGTCAGACGGGGCGGAGGCCGGGGGCGCCTCCTGGCTTGGAATCAGGGCCGCAGCTTCAGCTGGCACTTGCTTGACTCGGTTTGCATATCAACCAAATGGACGCGACACGGTAGCCAGGGCGCCTTCCGCTTCTACGAAGGTGCTCCGTACAGAGCTGGAGCTGACAACGCCAGGAGGCCCGCCCTCGGTGAACCCACGGCCGCGCAGGTGCCTCGGCCCCCCCAGCCCCAGTCTAACCAAGTGCTTTACCCTCGGCAGGTGGAAACGCCGTGTTTACAGCAACGATGCTTCGTCTCCTCCCGGCAAGGAAGGCGTGATGTTTTTGGTGGGTTTTTTTGTTTGTTTGTTTGTTTTCAAAAATCCCAGTTAAAGGAATGGATGGATCTTCCAACGCATGTGATTGCTTTGCACATGAGATCTAATTCTACTGCAGGATTTAATGAGCATAGCCAGAATATACATGGATGATGTGAGTGGTAGGGCAATTTTTTAAAAAAAATGGTTTAAGCTACCTTTTGAACAAAGCCACTTAAGTCGGCGGCTTTGCGTTCAGCTTGCCTGGCATTCCACGCCAGATAAACGAGAGGTGGACGTGAACTTCAGAGAGATGGCTGGCGACGACAAGATTCCTTCCAGGGGACTGTGTCTTGCAAGGCTCAGCAAATCAGCGTGTCCCTAATCAATGTTGCCATTCTATGAGCACCTCCCGCACCGTTGTTCTTCCTTTAAATCAACTCACTTCTTAAATAAATGTATCTGAACGGTAAGCTTCACGTCAGGACTGACAGGGAAAATCCAGCGATAATAGCTACAAAATTGCCGGTGTGCTTCGGCCCTCATTTTATAGGAACGTGATGCATTAAAACAAATACATCGGAATTAAATCGTTAAGAAGTTTATCTGGGTACCGTTGCAAATGCCACCGTGTTCTCTCAGGGATTCACGTGCCTTCCCAAATACTCTCCTGAGGGAATATAAAAAATTCGCCCGTGTAAACATTTTATTTGATATGGTAAGCTCTGCATTTGCATTAAATATTAAGTAGGATCAAGTGTGTACGTGTGTTTTGTTCTACGAAAACACGACACGTTTCAAACAAGCCAGCGCACGGAGGGTGGGGTGGCGCCGCGGAGGGAGCCCACGCTGCGTGGCGGCGGAGTGTGCAAACACAGCATTAGTGACTTATTACCGCCACCCGAGGCTCGCCCGACAAAGCCTTTGTTTACTCTGCAAATCCGAGGCAAAATAATTGCCACCAGCTATCTGAAGATGCTGAGGAAGCCACCTAATGCGCACCTGTGCTTGTGGGCGTGGCTCCCTCGGAGGCAAGCGGCTCTCAGGGGTTCCGGCAGGTAGGGGAAGCGGGGCACCTGAGCGGGGTCCTGAATTCCAGCCCAGCCCAGGAGCATGGCTGCGCCCCAGAGTCTTTCCATTGGAAGGAACTCCTCCTTCTGCTGCACCACGGCCGTCAAACACCTGCACCCCTGTCCTCGATCCTCACCCCACCTCCTCGCATTCCATTCCCTAACCCAGACGGGGTGGCCTCCTCCGGGCTCCTGAGCTCCCCACACCTTCCTCCACCGCAGGGCCGGCGCCCTCGCTCCTCCCACTGCCCGGAAGGTTCCTTCTCTGGTCCTTCTCTGGACAGCTTTCCTCACGCTTTGGGATGCATTGGCAATGTCGCCGCATCAGAGAGTTCTCCGGTGGCCCTGCACCCCTCGACCGGGCAGGTTCTCTTCGTAGCTTTCACCACCACCTGGGCAGCCACGCGTCTGCGTACACAGCTGACGTCAGGGTCCCCACCCCGGCCGGTGGCTGCTCATGGGCAAAGCTCCCCTCAGTCACTCCGTGCGGGCACACGCCACGCCCCTGTGCCTGCGAGGACCTTTCTTTAAAACAACATATTTTTCATGCCGGACACAAGGATGACGCGTTCGAGCCTGCGGTTTGCTCTGTCCTGGAACTACGGGAGAACGGAGTGATGTCTACATTCAACTGCGTGTGTGTGCGTGCTTTCCGGCATCTGTCTAGGGACCGCTTTTGAACCAGGCCCTTCCTCTGTCTCACCTGTGGTTGTGTAATTTTCCCGTTACCATCTGCCTGTGGAAAAGTCACCTGGGCCATTCCATGGAAGACTTGTGTAACCTTCTCGTGCTGAGTAACAGCCGCTGAGTCTCAGGAAGAAGCGAGGGGAAAGCTTACGTAACGCGCCAGACCCAAGTGAACTCACGTTGGCAGCACCCGTCTTACGGATGGGACTATTTTGGGTCCCGGTGATGCTTAACATTCCCAAATGAAGTTTTAAGTATTTGATATAATTTGTAAAAAAAAAAACACATTTATTTTTAATGTTTCTTTAAATATAACACAAGGCTTGTATTTAAAATGTCAAAAAAAGTTTTAAATCACCCTCAGCCCCGAGCACCGTACCTGGCACGGCGCAGAGGCTCCATAAGGATTTGCTGAATAAATGAATGGATTCAGGAAGACTGGCCTTCCAAACCCGGGAAAAATCCAGGTGCAATGCAAATATTCCCGTCAGGGTACAAAACGTACATTCCATTTCCAACTTATTTGCCTGCCTGGAAGTTAAAGAACTCTATGAAAAAAAAAAATCCCATCCATGTACCTGTTACTGCAGGGTTAAACCAGCTCACGTCACGTGTTTTTTTCCCTCTGTGTGGGCCTTGCTTGGGCCCCGTGGAGGTGCCGCGTATGTTTTATGAGCTAACATTTATTTTAGACACTTTGGCCCATTGGACACGATCTTGTAAGCCTGAACTCTCCGCTGACATGCTGTTGAACATAATGGGGAGGTTTAAAAAGGTATCTCCGAGGAGTGGAGTGGATTGCTGAGTGCCAGGGGCGGCGGGGCGGGGGAGGCTGGATGAGCTATAGGCAGCTTCGTGCTGCTCTCGCTGGCGGCCACGAGCGGCTGCTGTGACGGGCGGTGGGTCGCAGGGCCCTGTCCCCGGCCAGGCAGGGGGATGTGGAGCCACCTAGCAGCCGCCGTCCTGGGAACCCAGGGCTCCCAGTAAACCTGGAAGCTGAACAGCAGCGTTCCCCAAACAGGGCTGGAGACGCTGACCTCGGTGAGTGGCAGGGGGACAGTCTCTGAGTCAGTGTGTGTGTGGGGGGGGGGGCTCTGGGGGGGACTCCGCAGGCCTGGGCCATTCCAGAACACTCTCTTCCCCTGCCGGGGTCTTCAATTAAGTATGGAAGCTACGTTGTTGCCGGGCATTAATCAGACATTGAAAAAACGCCATGGCTCAATCTATAGTGGAATTCACACGGGGCAAAGGCAAGGTTTCAAAGATTTCTGAACGCTGTAAAATCTCCATTTAGATAGAAATCTTTTAAAAAATGTATTCAGCTATTCATTTGTACATTGAGGGCAACATGGTCAATGCCGCAGAACAAAGGCACCTACAACCTGACATCTAAAACCCGTGGAGAGTCCACGGCAGTGGGGTGAAGGGTTAAAGCTGGAATCCTCGATTCGGTTCAGCTCAAACGCGCCTTCACCGCCAAGTCCTTGCCGCTGTCTAAGGACAGGCGCGAACAGGGTCCTCGGGCATTTCCGTCAGAGGGCCAGCAGCGGACTGGCCACTGCAGTTTCCGCTCTGCCGACCCCCAGTCTGTCCACCCCCGGAGACGGGAAACGCCACGAGGGCAGAGGCGTGCTAGTCCGTTCTCTGCTGACCTCCCAGCACCGAGCACGGCGCCTGGTACATTGTTTCCAACACGAACTTCAGTGAATCAAAGTAACGGAGCGGTGGGGGGAGGCGAGTGGGTGGAGGGAGGAGAGGGGACAGGGGAGAGGAACGGTGATGGAAAACAATACAATAAAAAGCCACTTTAGAAAGAAATCAGCAATGAAATGAGGCGCAGCAAGCCCCAGGACCTGCCCTCACCAAGCTCCCTCCCCGCTCAGCAGGTAACACCCAAGAGAGTGGAGGGACAGGAACAGGGCGACGAGGCCTCGGGCAGAACCACGTCCTTGCTGTGGTGAGACGGGAGAGCAGGGAGGGAACCGGATTCGCCGGACCAGCTGGGGTTCTGGATGCTTCCGAGAGGCGACGGAGTCTAAGCAAACTTTATAAGGTAAAGCCAGACCGAGAAAACAGCTTGGGGAAGGCCTGGGAGGGAAAGGCATTTATTTTCCTCCTTTCCCTGAAGCTCCAGTCCCCAAGTTACCAAGGCGGCCTGTTAGCAAAACAGCCCAGCCAGCTGCCACCGAGCGTTACCTGTCCTCAGGTAAGCCTCGCCGGGAGGTGCGCAGCCAGGCCTGTGACAATGTGTCACCGTCATCTAGCCCCTGCCAGTCACCAGATCAACAGACTGACCTTCCCCCCTCTAAATGGATGGCCGAAATGTTAAAATACGCATGAGAAAATAAAAAAGAGAAAGTTCTCCCCCAACGCTTTCTTGAGCGCTGTAAGTCCCTGCAAAAGTATCCGTTCCAGAACCTTCTTTCATAAGGAACACAAGCCAGAAGCTCATTATGAATCGGCCGACACAGTCAGTAGAGGGAGGGGTGCCGATGCTGTAATTAAAACTTCAACCCGCAATCTTGAAGACGTGCGTCAATAGCTGGAGACTGAGCGCTCGCCTCCAGACGGCGGAGCCCCAGGGATCAGGTGTCAGGCAGAAGCACCTGGCGGGTCGGGTCAGGGTGTGCGGTTCGGTTCGTGGGTGGCTGTGGAGGCTGCGGAGGGACCTGGCGAGCAGTTCTCCGTGTTTAGGAAACTCTGCGCTCGAGAGGACACGCGCCGGCCTGGCCTTGGGAAGTGCGCATTCCCTCGGATGACATCCCTCCCAGGAGCCACCTGTCCGCTCGGAAGAACGTCCGACCCCGGACAGAAGAGCTTCCCTTTTCCAGCCGAGCTTGATTTTTCTCTCCGTTCGTCTGAAACTATTTCTCTGAAAAGGACATGAGTCTCAGCCCGTGGGAGGGCCGGCTGTCATGAATCCAAGCCCTGCTGATGTGTGTCTCCTCTCCTCATGTGCACTCAGGGGAGCCCGTTCCGGCCATCCTCCCGGGCCATCCTCCAGGCCATCCTCGCCAGCACCGGCCCTCCTCCCCGGCCCCTGCCTCCCCCTCCACCATCGTCTTGCGTGGCTTGCTCCTCAGCGTCCACCACCGACCGTACTGTACGGTTCACATGTCTACCTTTCCTTTCTTTCTCCCCGGCTGTAAGTGGACGTACTCAGGCAGGGATGTTTCGTCATCTGGCTTGCTGCTATACCCGCCGCTTCTGGAGAAAGGGCGGGTCTAAAGTCGGCACGAAGGCAGGCACCCCTCACACTTCGCATGGCATTTCACGGCCACAGAACTGTGCAAAGTGTAGACATTTCCAACGTGAGTTTCAGTTCACACACGCGCACACACACACACACACACACACACAGAGGTTCAGTTCACACAAGACCACGGGCTGCCTGTCAATGACCGTGTGGATGAACACGTGGTCCTCCTCGATGGTCCAGGTGCCCGGGGCCCTTCGCAGTTTGCCCTTCACATGGCACATGGCTCCTGGCAGGACACCCTCCGCAGCCACATATGAGGGACCAGTGTGTTGGACAACTCGGGGACAATCCATTCAGACCACGCTTTATGTTTCTAAGAACCACGCCCTTGAAGCCCTAACAAATTCCACCTTAACCCTAAAGAACAGGGCCGAGAGCAGACCACCCGGAGAGAGCCGAGCCTTTGGCAAGGAGAGGTGCAAGACCTTGAATGGGACGGTGGGGATCCTGGGAGAGGGAACGGCTGAGGGACGGAACGAAAGGTCCACAAGGTGAGGGCCGTGGGGACACACGGGCTCCACCTGCCTCGACGCCCCGTTCGATCCACCCTCCGTTCCCTGGCCTGTGCCTCCTCGCCACGCGGCCCCCGTGTCCTCGCTAGTCCTTGCTGCCCACACTCCTCAAAGCGGGTGACTCTCCCTCAGGATCCAGAGAACCCGGATCGAGACAAGTGGCCGGCACCCACCACTGCCCCACGGGGACAGAGACACCAAGAAACTAGAAGACACACGGTCTCCAGCGAGGACGCTGATGCCAGACTGAGAACTCAGGACCAGGCCCTGCTGGCGACCAATATCACGGACTGAACGTGGTCCCCAAAGTCCACGGATGTGATGGTGCCTGGAGGTGGGGTCTTCAGGAGGTGACTAAGCTACAAGGGTGGAACCTCAGTGGTGACATCGGTGCCCTCTGAGAAGAGGCCACAGGGCGCAGCTCACACTCTCTCCACCACGTGAAGTGGAATCAGTTGCCCTCTACAACCCAGAAGAGAGCTTTCACCAGAACCTGACCATGAGGGCACCGTGACCTTGGACTGGCAGCCTCCAAAACTAGGAGAAATAAATGCCTGCTGTTGATAAGCCAATCTGTCCACGGCTATTTGTTACAGCAGCTCAGACTGACCAAGACGCATGCCCAGGCCACACGCGAAATGACCCGAGGCCGTTGGAGGTGCCCCAGCCAGGTTCACTTTAACCGGACGGGCCCTCGTGAAGGTCTGTGCGGACTCTGGACTCTGGTTCAAGGTCCGTAGCGGGGTGCCTGATCTTGACCGGGGTGGGTTCAGTCTCACGCTGGGAATCCCTCGGGCTATTCAGGGGGAATTTAAGGAGCCCCAACTTTACATGACCTGGTAGCTAACTAACCTTTCTGCCCCTGAGTCCTGGGGGGACCCAGTGATTAAGAACACGAGCCCTGGACCACATGGGTTTAAATCTGAGCTTCGCCACTTACCCCGGGGAAGCCCTGGCCCTCCCTCGGGCGCCCTCATTCCCTCGCCTATAAAATGGGAGTCGTGGAGTGACACGCACCGTGTACCATGTACAAAGCTCCCGACACGGGGTCTGGTCGCAGAGTGAATGCCAGCGCTGGACACGCAGGCTTGCTGAACTTCAGAAACCGAGGCACTGCTGCCGTGCGGCCACTCCCGGACCCGCGTCCCCCACGTTCTCCGCCCAGAGTCTGCGTCACAATTCCCCGCGACAAGCGGGAGCTGTAACTAACGGTGCAGACCTGCTGTGACCCGGCACAGGGCTGGATTCTTCAGACACGTACCAAAGCAGGTATTATCATCCCATTTTCAAGGGACGCAAACCGAGACCCAGAGGGCCGTCACGGCTTTCATTCGGTCTCACGTTCTAGTGAAACGGTCAGGCGTGTGCATAGCAGGAAAAACTAGCGATTTCCTTTCTCAGTAAATTGCTTTAGCAAAAGCTAAATGTTAAGTTCAAGCCCTGCTTTTCATCCTGAGCCAAGGTTTTTGCTGAAGAGGAGTATGAACAGAGAGCTTCGCTTGGGATTTTGGAATAGAGAAAAGGTGTTTACTAGGTGAGGGAAGGAAGGAAGTTAGACAAAAGAATGAGTGAGGAAAAACAACAAAGATGAATAAAACACAAACTTAAGCAAGAAATGAAGAGCTGGTCTTGCTCAGAAACGCGCACCCGCCGTCAGGAGGCAGGAGCCTCAGGAAGCAAACAGGTAGAGGTGCAGTCAACAAAAGTATTCTCTGTGTGCACAGCGGTGCCACTCACTTTCTAGCCAATGATACATGAGGTCTGTCCAGAGAGAGTCCAGCCGTTGTTAATACAACGAGAACGGTTTGCACGGCAGCGATATAACCTGGCAGCCGAGCAGAGTGGACTGGAATGCGCATGCGTGAACAATGATGCCATCACTGTGCTAGTCACCAGTGGGGGTGGTGGACACTGCTGAGTGAGCGTGTGCACTGTGTGGCCATCACATTCAAAGTGACTGACTGAGTAAAGCAGTGAATCTGCATTAAATTTTGTATCAAGCTTGAACATTCCTCCATGGGAACAATTTGGATGATTCAGAAGGTCATAGCTGTGGGCCACCGGTGACTGGCAGCTTCGTCACGACAACGCACCCGCTCACGCATCATGTCTCCTTTAGAGCTTTTTGGCAAAACATCAAATCACCCCAGTGATTCAGCCCCCCTACAGCCCAGATTTGGGGCCCTGTGACTTCTGGCTTTTCCCCAAACTAAAATCACCTTTGAAAGGGAAGACATTTCAGACTGTTGCTGAGATTCAGGAAAATATGATGGGTCAGCTGGTGGCAACTGGGAGAACTGTGTGAGGTCCCAAGATGTCTACTTTGAAGGGGACTGAGGCGTCACTGTCCTGTGTACAATGTTCCTGGTGCCTTGTATCATCTTCAGTAAATGTCTCTATTTTTCAATTTTACATGGTTGGATACTTTCTGAACCGACCTTGTATTCTTAAATAGCATCTCAACACAACTAGTGAATAATAAGGAAAATATTAGTGAAGAAGAAAAAAACGAATTCCACTTGAATGTCCAAATTGCTTTAAACACTCTTTACTACAATATAATTCCTGCACAAAAAATGATTTTAGGAGTTCTTTGCAATTCGTCATAAAGCACTGGAACCAATATATAAACACTTGTTCATGATCCCAAGGCCTGAAACTAACCAGAATGGCAGAAATAAATATCTTTAGAGTAATTGCTGTGCATCCCACCATTTTTTTGCTTTTCCTGAATTATAAGATTGTCATTGCTATGGAGGTGAAATTATTACTTATGATGCATTTGATTAATGTTTATTCTGTGGCAGGCATTATGAAAAACACCTTACCTATATTATCTTATTTAATTTTTAATAATATTTTATTAGTTTTTTTAAAATCAGAGAAGTCTAAAGAACCAAATGATAAGAAAGAAAGCCTGTGATTTCACCTGAGATACATCAAAAGACATTAAGCAGAAAAGGTGAAAGAAAAAGGGCAATGAATGCTTCTGGTTAAATAATTCAAGCAGAATGGTAAGAAAAGTTGTAAAAAGACCTTAAAGATACACCCTGTTCTTCTCCTTAAAGGCAACCCTGAAAACTGGAGGCTTCTAAATGATTTCTCCCAGCAACACAAAGAAACAGGACCGCACGCGCCCCCGCTGGAGGTCAGCCTCCAACAGCCCTACGGGGCCAGCCCTGCATGGCGTCCGATGGGCGGACCAGGAAGCTGGCTCTTCCGTCAGCCGAGTCATTGGCCTCACACCCGGTAAAAGTGACAGGGACAGGCGTTTGTCTGACTTGGAAACCTGTGTGAGCTTCTCCTCGAGGAGCCTGGCCACATCGGGCGGTTACCTTTGGTGACGCGGGCAGCAGTGGAAAGATGGTGGGTGTGGTGAAGGAGAGACCACCGGCCTTAGTCACATGGGCCAGACCAAACCTGAGGCTGCAAAATAGCCTTTTTTTTTTTGCAGGCCTATTAATTTGGAAGCTACATACAAGGCTGAATAACACATCCCAGGCTTACAAATACAGATATTTCTCCACATATGATTGGGTTGTGTCCCAATAAACCCATCACAAGTTGAAAATGTCGTAAGTTGAAAATGTACTTAACACACCTCACCTACCAAACATCACAGCTAGCCCAGCCATCCTTAAACGTGCTGAGAACGCTTACATCACCCTGCAGTGGGGCAAAATCATCCAACACAAAGCCTGTTTGATAAGAAAGGGTTGAATATCTCGTGGAATTTATTAAGAGTATTCTTTTCACACCATCGTAAAGTTGAAAAACTACATCGGACCATCGTAAGTCGAGGACGGTCTGTAATTTATTGACTTGCCCAGGGAAGATGACATTCTGGGACTATTCAAGTGAAAATGAAGTCGGTATGTACATTGAGGGGTCAGCTGACAAACACAAGGGCATGGTGTCCACTTAGCGACACAGGTTCCTCTCTGGGAGCGCAGACAAAGTAAGGAGTCCAGCTGTCCACTGCCGAGCAGTTGGGACTCGGATGGGGAACCTGTTCAATGTGTTCCTTCCACAGGTGGAAGATGGGGGAGTGGGCCTGGTCTTCCCTGGGCCAGCCAGAGAGTGGCAAGAATGTTCTGGTCTCTGAAACCCCTTTGCTGAGGGTTTCCCCCCCACCCCCCCAAAATTTCACCGCTAAGCGTCCGATCTCTGGCCCGGCCTCAATCTGTTCAAGAACACCCTGCGTCTAATATTCCTATCAGAGGAGAATTGAAAGTTTAGGGAAACTACCCAATGCAACATGTAACAAGATCTGGCACGAACGATTTCTTAGGAATCACTGCTTTCAGCACCCAGCAGTTTCACGTAATGGACGCGGTGGTTCCGCAGATGCAAGCACAGGCTTTTCACCCGCCCTGCCCCCCCCCCCCCCAAAATCAACTCTCTCCAAATAGAGTCTTTAACATTTAGATGGCGTATCATGTTCCGCCTTTGTCCAGCACGCTCTTTGGAGCTGCCGTTTTGGGGGAAAGGCCACGGACGAGGGCATATTCCAGGCACAGGAGGAAAGACCTTTCTCTAAAGGTTTAAAAGATGAGGTCGTCCAGCCTACACGGTGTTTTCCAAAAATAATGTGCTTTTGCTAAAAAGGTAACATTAACATCGAATGAAGATCTCTTCAGCGGCTCTAAAGCTGAGATGACTATCCGTGGCAGGCAGGTACTTGATGCAATCAGCCCGAGCTGCACAGGTAATTACTTTTACTACTAATGGTGCCTCCCGCCCGCGGAGGAAGAGAAGAGGCTCCAACCCCACTTAATCACGAGGCTTCTTCATTACCGCTCCACCGCCTACTGGGTAAAACAATTCGCTCGCTCTCTTCAGTAGCTCTCACAAATGAGAAAAATTTATTAACGTGCGAGCAGAATGGGACGTATTGAGTCTGTACAAAGGAGATCACCTACTTGGTTTTAAAAATACATCGGCAATTCAAATGCTTGCGTGATCCTCTTGAATTGAAGGTCTCTCTGGAAAAGTCTTATTCCCGCCGCGATGGAGCCGGGTTGGGTGACCTTGGCCACATCACTCCCGTCGCCTCTGAGCTTATTGTCCTGCTGGTGGGCAATAAGAGCCATGATGTCTGCTCCGTTCTTACTGGAAGTCTGCCCTGCTCCATGGCGGGTGTGTGTTTGTAAAGGGAACCATGCTCTTTCGGATCACACAGTAAAATCCACACGGCCAATGGGAAAAACAGACTTAGGAGCACCGTACTTATAGAAGTAACAAAAAACAAAAAAAAAAGAGGCACCCAATAAAAATGGTAGCACTGCTTCACACACAGTAAAGCGTCCAACAGACATACACAGTATCTGTGACACGCGCAGCACTTGCCCTTGAAAGAGAGTTTTGCAAGCGGGTGCCGGCAGGGTGGAAGCGGTGGGTTACCGTGGAGCCACGGGGGAGGGGTGTCTGACCTCCAGGAGAAAGCCTTTCCACGGGACGCGGGTGGGCACGGCGCGGCACGCACCCGGTGAACGGGGGCAGCTGGTGGGTGTCCCGTTGCGTGTCTCTGCACAGTGCGGCCGGGGGCAGTCTCCCATGTTCACCCGGTGTTTCCCACAGATGAAGTCGGAGAGACACAAACGCAAAAACCCGAGCGACATATGTCAAGATCGAAACAAATTCCTATTTTCAAAAGAAGTGCTACAGCGGAAGGAATGGCATTCTAAAGATGAAATAAGCTGATGTTGGTAAGCACACAGTAGGTACTCAAGAAGCGTCGGCGTCCCTCGATGTCCATGGCTACCTTGATTCACCTGGGGTCAAAGTCCACCCCAAACTCACGATGGGGGAGTGTAGAGAGGTTGCTGGTGTTTTTTTTCCTGCTGTAGATCCGCAAAAATGGTACAACTCTAAAGCAGCAATTTTTAACCACCGTGCCACGAGAATTTTAAAAACATGCACTACCTGACAATTTAGTTAGGGGCACTGACCTCTTTTCCCTTAGATTCTAAAAAAACAACAACCCCAAAACAAAGACAACAGGCAACGCAACAATAGCTGTCTGGTGTGACTGAGTCAAAACCATATTTATTTTTTGTCCTATCGGCAAAAACTACCTCTTTTTGGTGTGCCCCAGAATGTCAGTGATTTGTCTCTGGGTGCCACGAGCAGGAAGAGGTTGAACATCGCCGCTCTAACGCGTCTCCTACAATGTTAACAGATGCCTCCACGCACTGGTCACATGTTTCCACATTGCACCTTTGTCCTTGCCTACAACAGTATCATTTCCTGTAATGCGTTTGAGAACAAAGCCAGGAAACGGCGTCCTTTTCCTTACGTAGGAATTGAGAACCACTGTGTACGGGGCGGGCAAGGATTCCGCTGCCTTCGCAGGGGGCGTCGGTGTCCCTGCTCACAGGGTGTGACTGGCCCTGGAGATGGGCAGGTCGATTTCCCTGCAGGCCCTCGGGGAAGTGAGAGGAACGCCCACACCAGGCCCCCTGTGCGTCCGGTGCTCCGAGGGCTCTGGGTGTGTGAGCTCACCTAAGATTCACATCATCGTAACGGCTTTTCGAGTCTTGCTGCTTCTTAGCAGGTGAGGTCAGCCGAACAAGTTTGGGAATGTGGTCAGATCGCCAGCTAAGGAAGCACCACGGTTTTACCAGGCAGCCACCGCCACGAGACCCATGAGGGCTGGGGCATCAGGACCTTGGAATCCTGGCCGCCCGTAGGGCTGTGTCCTGGGGCTCAAGACGCAGCCTGGGCAGGCCTCGGGGCCCCCTCCTGTGAAGAGGGGTGAGAAAGACCGTCTCCTGGTGCTGTGGCGGGACCCAGATGAGAAACAGGGTACGGGCGGTTCACGTGGCATAAGGCACAAAGTCGCCGCTCAGGCGGTGGTGATTTTTATTGATGTTGCTTCAGTGCTGGGGTGGGCCCAGCTGACAGTCACGCTGTTGGGTGTCCCGGCGCATTACCCAGCTGTCTGCAACACTGCCTGGCCCAGACCACACCTGGTGTCTAAAGACTTGGAGACTCTGCATCCCGGGGTTCCCCTTTTTGGGTCCCCAGCACCTCAATGCGTGTCCTCAATGCGTGAGTGAATGAACACAGCACTGCCCTGCCACCGACGCACGTGGATGCCCGAAACACGAAGCACTCTGGCCTGGCGAGCCGCGTGAGATGTCCCCACTTCCTCTCCGCCAGCCGGACCTGGCGTCTCCCCTGGCTCCCCTGAGAATGCCTTCGTGACCTCCGCCCAGGGGCCCCATGCTGCCCAGTCCAGTGGGCGCCTCGTCCCCTTGCCCCTTACCGGCCTGTTGGAGGAGTTGGCCTCCTTATACTGCCTCTCGGACAACGCTCTTCTCCTTGCCTCCCATCTTGAAAATCCGCCTGCCTGGATTTCCTTCCATCCTCTCTGAAGGCGCTCAGTCTGTGTCTTTCCCTGGGTTCTTAAACACTGGCCTCCCCCAGGGATTCCCCAGGCGCCTTCCCCTCCCACACCCCCTCTCTGGATTAGCTCCTGCACCGCTGGGGCCCCCAAGACGTGGTTTCTCGGGGCTTGCGAGCGGACGCACCCAAGCATAAAGCTGGGGTCTCCACGAGCACCCAATGGCGTTCTCCGTCTCTCTCGAATGTCGCACGATCATCTCACACTTCACAGTCCCCACCCCCGCCCCTGTCTCATTCCCCATCCTCTACTGGGTTCAACAAACATTCAAGTTCTGGTGGTTGCACCCCCAGATGTATCTCTCTCAGCTCACCTCCGTCCGTCTCCATTGCCATTGGCTACCATGCTCCCCACCTGCCTGGTCGCATCTCTGCATCCGCCCTCAACCTGCTTCAATGCATCCAGCCCTGTGCAGCCGGGGCAATGTTGTTAAAAGATGATTTGCTAGCCCTGGCTGGCGTAGCTCAGTGGATTGAGCTCGGGCTGCAAACCAAAGTGTCGCAGGTTCGATTCCCAGCCAGGGTACATGCCTGGGTTGCAGGCCATGACCCCCAGCAACCGCACATTGATGTTTCTCTCTCTCTCTATCTCCCTCCCTTCCCTCTCTGGAGATAAATAAATAAAAATATTTTAAAAAATGTTAAAGAAAGATGATTTGCTTATGGGACACCCTGATTGAGACCCTGTAACTCCCCAGTGCTCAGAGACCCACTCTAATATTATTAACACGGCCTACCAAATCCCAAATGGGACAGAGTCCCTCTATTCCGTTTTATTTTGTACTGTTTTTTTTCTTTTCATTCACTCACGCATTGAAGAGACAGCTAATGAGTACCTACTACGTGTCACAGACAGGATAGGTTCTTGGACTTGGCACATTTCTTACAATGAGCACTATTTGAAATACAAGGTTTTAAAAAACAATGCCCAGCCACCCACCCACTCAGAGGAAGAGAGGCCGTGGGAATGGAACTCTCACCTCCGCCGCCGAGTCCCCGGTTTGGGTAGTAAGTACCCCTAATCGCCAGACTCTTTTCTCACGTGTTTTCAGACGTGGGGTCTGGCTCTTTGGTTTACAGGAGTGTCTCTCTGTAAGCCCGAGCACACAGATGTTGCAGCCTGAAGTTGACTTAGCAACTGATATAAGCCCTTCTCCCCGCCCCCCGCCCCGCCCCCTTTGCAATGGCTGGCCTCTGGGAAGCAGTGGGTTGCGGAGACTCCGACTCTCCCTCGAGTGAGTCCGAGAGGCTGACGTCCCTAATGCCTAGAAGGTAAGGGGGCTGCATAACAGAAGCTCAATCCCCCGCCTTGTCCACAGAGCCCATTTCAATTTTCTGCTGCAGTACTCAGAGGAGATTAGAAGGTTTGCAAATTTGAGAAACTTCAGAAAAGACAGGCAGAGCGAGCAGCCAAATTCCATTGCGTTTTTGCAAGCGAGTATCAGGAAATTTGTCATTAATTTCGTCCAAGGTGATGTAATCCGAACGTTAGTCACTAGCCTCCTTTTCGGAGATAACAAGTGATTTATTAATCATCACATGCACTGGCTTTCTTGTCGGGCTTTGTTTTTCTTTGACCTTCCTGCTGCCGTCTGATGCCTCCACCATCACTTTGTAGTGACTCGCTCCGGTCACTACAAAGTGACCGGTGCCCGGACCTCTGAGTCTTCCTTCCGACTCGGTGGTCCACCTCTGGGTCACCCCAGTTCAGTCCTCACACGGGGGACGGGCCCCAGAGCTCTGCCCTTGCCGACCTTTCTCCTCCCTCCAGTTGCTCTTCTTGCAGGACTAATTCACCCTCCCAGCTTCACCTGTCCCAGCGGTCCCCACGGCGTTCCCTGTGCCATTGATCTCTCCGCCAAGCTCACGGTCCCGGGTCTTCAGCGCCCAGGGGATGACTGCCACGTGGTCACATACTTCCCGTCCCATCTCCCGCCTTGCCACTAAGATTTACCCGTCCGCTTCCCTCTGAGCCCCAGGTCTCTCGGGAGTACCACGAGCCTCCTTGACACCATTATTCAAAGCTCAGAAACGGCACTGGGGGTCCTGTGACTAACCCTTTCTAATGACTTCCCATGGGTTTTGTGTCTACCGTTCCCTTTTATAATTTGACCCTTTGCCACTCTGCAGGGCCTTCTGTCTAGTCCTCCAGCACACAGGGCTTTTCCGTCGGATGCGCCCACCTTTCCCTGCTTCATGCCCTTGGCAAATATTGTCCCCGAGTCTACCATGTTTCCTTCCACAGCCTGCTCCTGCCTGGCCTCCCCCACCCCGACCGACAACCTAACGCATCGCTCGTGTTTTAGTTGCGAGCTTTAACCTTTCTGGTCTCAGTAAGTTGTCCTTGATTTCCAGTCTGGGCGGGGTCCCTCTGTCCACCACTTGGATCGTGTCCAGCACATTTTTCTCTTCCCAGCACTAAGCACAACTGAAGTAGCCAGCCTGACACTGGCGTTCTACACGAGACTGTGAGCTCCATGAAGTCAAGAGCAAGTTCATCTTTCCACCCCCAGTGCCTGGAACATGTACTTGAATGCAAAAAAAAAAAAATGATGGATGACTGAAATACTTTGACAGCTCCAAAATCAGCCAAAAATCAGCCACAGAGAGTGACCCACAGCGTCCTGCACTTTCCTTGTTAATATCACTCCATCCTCCCTTCCTGTCTCCCCCGCCCCGCCCCCCGCTCTCTGCTCTCACCCCAGTCCAGGTTCTCATCAGCTCCTGACTGGATTATTGCAATAGCTCAAGGGGATTCTTGGATCTCTCTTCGCAGCAGTCAGTATGGTGAACTACTGCCAGATTGATCTTCCTTAAAACAAACAACTCATCGTGTTATTCCTCTGCTCAGGACTCCCTGACGGCCCTTTCCTGCCTGCAGAGCACAGGGGGACAAGTCCTAGGGTCTCCGCATTGAAAGGAACCTTGACCTTCCTCGGGTGTCACTGTCTCTTGCGGCAAACAAGGGAATGAAGGTCAAGAGGGGTTAGACGACTCGCCAGGGACCGCAGAACCGGAACCGGCATTCCAGTCTCCACGCAGAATGGCCTGGAGGATTTGCCTGCTCGCAGAACGCCCACGCCCTCCCAGTATCCAGAAAGAACCTCCCAACTCCTTCCCAGGGAGCCGCCTCGCCTGGTGGAACCTGGCTCTTGCCTGGGGCCGACTCACCGGCCCCCGTGTGCCCCCAGCTCTCCACATGCCAGAACGGGAAGTCGCAGGGCCCGAGAACCCCCTCAAGAGGCCTGGCCATCGGGGATGGACGGCCATCCTGCTCTGTCCTCATTTTTATTCTCGTCTCTTAACCAGGCTCCAGGGCCTTGCTTACTTCTCAGCAGCCACATCTGGCCTGCTTTCCGTTTCTGGTCCGAACGCATTCCCACCCAGGGCCTTTGCATTTGCTACGCCCCCCTCCCCCCGTCTACCCACGGTTGTTTAGAGTCCGACACCCGCATCCCTGAACTGTCGTCCGGGGCTCTTTCGCTAACTCGGCATGTGACACTTTCACAATCTGGCTGCACATTCCCTTTGTATGTTCCTATTTCCACTCCAGTCACGCGTATGCTCTAAACGGTAAGCACGGAAACGATTAAAATATCAGCTCCGTGAAAAACCCAAGTTCTCTCACTCCCATTGCACGGATTATTCAAGCGGTGAAAAAAAAAAAAGAAAAAAAGGGAGACGTTTTGCTTGGAGCAGTCCACGAGCCTGACAGCGAAAAAAAAAAAAAAGGCCATCATGGAAAAGTCTGAGACTACCTGTCTCTTTTTTATTTATTTGCATTACTCAATAGATTCAGATCTTACTCATTATAACAGCCCAGGCCCCTTCAGGCCAAGCACATCACAGTGATCTATTGTTGGGATAAAAATCTCCTGGCGACGACAGCCGGGATTGACAGGGATGTTTAAATCCCAAACTAGGCTTTTGGATGACATTCAATTTTTTGTCATGAAATTTCAAAATGTGACTGGAGCTTTTTCAAAGCGTTCCACATGGAGGAAGCGTCAGCGGCAGGAGAGGACAAGGAACAGCTGGGCTCGCGTGGGAAGGACGCCGGACCTCAAGGCAGGATACCTGGGGAGGGGTCGGGGCTCTGGCCCGTGAGCGGCGGGACCTCAGACCCGTCATTGGCCTCCCTCTGCCGCGACCGCTCCATCTGTAACGTGGGCCCCGCAGTGCCCACCTGGGAAGAAAAAGGAGCAATGCGCCCTCCCTGGGGCAGGGTGGACGTGCCCTCATTTTTTATTTACAAAATTGCTCATTTCTAGATGTTCCAGGAAGCCCTTCCCAAATCTGAACATTCCTTTATTATCAAGTTCTTGAGACTCAGGCATAGGAATCGCTGTTCTCTTATATATGTTCTTTTTCTCCCCTCCCAAGTTTTGTCTGCCTGTTTAGTCTGCCTGTGTCTCTTTGAACTTCCTAACGAGACTTTACGAAATGCAGTCTTCTCTTCGCCTTTTACACAAATCTCTCTGACTTTGACACCTCCGACGGCGTCCAGCTCCTTCGGCCCTGTGTTCCGGCCGGCTCACTTCCTGGCAACTCACTGGGGCCCTGTGAGAAGCCCGGGGGGCACACAGGCCGATAAATCCTGTCCCTGCCCCGTGGAAACCCTAAGTTCACTAGAATGAACACATATATAAGGACATACTTTCAGCAAGGTAATAAGTTTCATAAGTGAGTCCAGTAACAAACACTATGAGAAAGATGGAAACATTTCACGTCTCGATCAAAGGAGCAAACATTTACCTTCATAAGGAACAGTCAAGGAGGGCTCCATGGAGGAGGTGGCATTTGCCCATAGGTTTAGAAGACCCATGACCCATATACCAAGGCTGTATACAGTGAGGAGAGGTTGTGTACGTGTCATGTACAAGCCCAGAACTGGCAAGGCAGAGACCAGCCCTGCATTTATTGTCTGTGCAGCCACAAAGCAGATTCCTTAAAATTTAGAAAAGCACCCCACATTCCACTGGATACCCCATAGTATGTAGCAAAATCATGGCCCAGAGAAATCCTGTAACCAACCCTTATGATAAATGGCCTCTCCTTTTGGCTAATGTATAGTAAGAATAACAAACACTGAAGCCAGTAGAAAACTATAATTAAACATGCATATTTCATCAGAACGAAAAGTTCTATCAATCAACTTAGACCCCCAACTAAAAGTAGAGCGATTTTTTTCTTAACTTGGCAGAAAAGAGTTAATAGCAGTTGGGAAGCACTCTTTTTCAGCTATCAAAACAGTTTTCCTGGACTGCTGAAAAGCATCCATTAGCTCATCCCATATCATTCCCTTCCTTTTAAAAATATTAATTTTATTGTTAAAATGACTCATACTTACTGTATTGAAGTAACAGAGAAAAAATAAAGAGGACGGTTTAAAAATCATCCAAAATCCCAGCATCGGAAAGTAACTCTAACCTTGGTTCAACTGTATTTCTGATGTGTCTCTATCCACACATGTGGATGGAAATAGACAGCCGGAAGGATGAATGGATGGATGGATGGATGGAAGGAAGGCCAGGCGGACAAATAGGCAGAGGAGTATCTTCCTCACCCCAGCAAGGCCAATGACCTCTCTCCCCTGCCGGTGACTTTACCTGCCTGGCCCTCTGTGAGCCAGAGGAAAAGCTCAGCCTGACACATTCAATTCCTCAATTTCCAGATCCTTAAAGTTGACATCCCAGAAGAGAAGAAGAAAATGTAGCCAAAGCAGTCATTTTTTCCATGGTGCCCATTAAAATCTATGATAGTTTATGGAGTTCACGAGTTCTTAGAAGGAGGATGGAAGTGAGACATTACTGAGAGTCGCTCCCACAGGTTAAGGCAAGGAGTCAGTGCACCGCGTGGTAATTAACATTGCTACATCCTTATGTTGTTGTCTGTACTGAGGACGCTCTTTGGGCTTCTACGTGCACACCACATTTTTTTAAAAAGCTGGGAACCTGGGCTGTGTAACTTTAAGGAAATGTCATCTAATAGAAGTGAAAGCGTTTCTGGAATGACCTCTGTGCCAACCCAACTCAGCCCTTGTGATACTTTTCAGTTTGGGTGTGTGGGCAGGAGGTAACAGCCTGGCAACCAGGCACGACCCATTGGTGGGCCAGCACGACCCCGTTCCTCCCCACTGGGGCTGCTCAGCCTTGGCGCCACGCATTTTCAGGGTTGGCCCATTCTGTGTTACGGGGCCACCCTGTGTGCACTATGCAACATTTAGCACCATCGCTGACCCCCACCCACTGGAAACCAGTAGCAACTCCACAGACTGTGCCCAGACATTGCCAGATATCCTCTGGAGGTAGTGGGTGGGGGTCAAATCACCCCACGTTGAGAATAAATGCTCTAGACTCTGACAATGCAGACTTTTTTGTGTCTCCCATAAAAAAAAAAAAAAGAAAGGTGAAGGGGATTTCTGCTTTTGTGTTTGTTTACTCAGGACTAAGTAATTCTCTGGGGGTCGTCAGAGGACATGGGCTCATTCATGGATGTCTCTGGATGCATCCATGTGACAAAAGGAGAGAGAAAAGATCTTGGAGGGGTGATAAAGCCCCATGCCACCGGGTTTGGAGCAAAAAAAAGTCAGGGCTGGTTTTCCTGACCTGTACCTTTAAGAATGACAAGAACAGGTAAGTCTGAGAGAGAGGCCCCTCCCCCAAGTCCTGCCCTTTTAAAGCCACAGGAAATACAAAGGAGGAGGATTGGAAAGCTCCCAATCTCCGATTTTCAGCTGACGCACTAACAGGAAAGAAGGGGGCGGAACCGGGACGGCTTTGACTTTTTGGGTGACTTGACATGTCGCTGCTTCGCCAGTGACGGCAGCTGCAGTGCCTTCATCTTGTGGGGACACGGAGCAGCTCACCAAGTGCGAATTTCCATCGTCCAGCCGGAGTTCAGATGGCTGGTTTCACAGCGCCTAGGAGCTCCTGAAAGATCGTCCCTAATTAATGAGCGTTAAGCCCCGGTTTTTGCGAGACGTTTGAAACAAAGCAGGACAAAGCTCTCTGCGCTGGGTGCACTTCGGGGACTTGCGGAGCAGCGGCGGGGTGGGGGGGGGGGAACGACAAACTGACAGCCAGCGGAGAGGCCCCTTCCTGCCGCGAATTCCTGTGACTCACCAATTCATCAAGTGGAGGGTTTTTTTTTCTCTCTCTTTAAGTACGACTTTTATTCCGAGCACAAACTATCATTTGAGGAGTCAACTATGTGTGTGCTATTTAGTAATATAAATGTAACGGTGAGCATCTTACTAACCAAATGGAAAATTGTTTTGTTCCAGCGGCTTCCAAACTTCCCCATCCTTCAGACACACAGCACCCGTTACTTTAAACACCTTGGTGTCTCGTAATTGTTCAGAAACGTGTCGGGCTACCAGTAATTTAAGTCCTGTCAAAAATAAATCTCAGACACTCACTTCTTCCAGTCAGTGACTTGAGAAACACGCCCACGTGTCAATTACCGGAAGCTGTAGCAATGTTTCTTTGTTCTGAATTTTGGTAAACAGAAGAGGGTTCTTCCTCGGTAACCACTGTTTTCTGAAACCTATATAAATGTTTACGTGAACCTGCTTGCGGCAGTGCCTGCCAGAAGCAATGAGAGCCGCCATGTTGGTGAGCACATTGCATACCCCCCCCCCCCACAGGGTACATGCCTTTGGTGATAGATAGATGCACAAGGCGGTGGCGGGGGGAAGGAGCAAGGTATTGCCTTGTGAATTCCTCTTTCTGCAGAGGCCTGACCTCAAGAGTGTTTGCCTTTAAAATGGTAAATCAAAATGAGCTACATTTTCAGAGGGTGGCATCACGGGCTCATGGCAGTCTTTCTGGAAAGAGACTGCTTCACAGATTATCTCAAAACCACAGGTAAATAAGTGAGTGGGAAAAACGGGGACTGGAAATCAGAACCGCCCACAAAATTGGCAGCTAATTAAGATAGGCTATTTGACAGCTTCTCTGTGTAAAATTGGTTTCCACAACTAAGACGGATACATCTTGTGGAGAGGATCCTGTCCTTACTGCAATGCACACCTGGTTGGAAAGAGCTATAAATCCAGCTGTATAGATTAGGCGGGTTAGTGATTTCCTAAGGTTTTGCATTCCTAATATAACAGTATTTTTATTGAAGAAGATTATAATCATCTAATCATAAAATTGCCAATGCCCACTATGTTGTAAGGTCTCCATGAAGGTTTTTCTTGCTAAATCAGATAACTGAAATTCAAAGAAGGAAGAAGTGTTTTCTTGACCTGATTATTAATTGTTCCCTGGTTCTCAGATGCAGGCACTAAAAGAAAAATAAATACAACTGTGGAAAATACACAGCTGGACAATGCAAAGATATTGGAGGGAGCCCCTAAGTGGTCTCTTCTTTCCAGGGGTAAATGAGAATAAGTTGATTTTCATTAAGCAGGAACAGATCAATATTTCATTATTAACATGGTGACAATTGCATGTTAATAAGAAGTCATCTTTTTTCAAGCGTCTAACTGCTAAGCCACTGGGTGAGGGGTTTCTCTCTCATCCTGTGGAGTTTTTTTGCATTTCCTCTCTTGTTCCATGGACATTCGAGCAGGTGTGTGTGTGTGTGTGTGTGTGTGTGTGTGTGTGTGGGTGGGTGTCAAAGCACTGACCTTTCCATAGGCAGCATTAGGAAACACCTACTAATGTTTCCTTCAGGAAGCCAGGGATTTTGCTAACCTGTTTCCCCTTAGGTTTTTCTTCCCCAGAATGTTCCCCGTCAACTTGTTTGTCACTGGGATTTAGATAACCATCCTGTTGGGCTGAGGATAGTTGAACCGATAGAAGTGAAACCTTTTTTTTTTTTTGGCCCCCCTCCTTGCAGGAAGGAAGATAATAAGATAAATCATTAATTAAAGGGGCTGCATATGGGACAGATGGAATTCTACCCATGTGGCCACCCCCCCCCCCAACAGTGGAGGGGGTAAAAGCACCATAAATCACTCATGGTCTAGTAGCCTTCAATAGGGACCGGCTTGCCCCTTCCAGGCGGTGATAAACAACGTATACTCCCAGCGCAGCCCATTAGGTATTCCGGAGTAGGTGAACTATGAGATAACGCATTTATCCTTCTTGGGAAGGGCTCTCCGCAGGTCTCCTGTGGCGCGCAGGAAGCACGCCCAACCCAGTGGTGACTAATGAGGATTAATGCCTGACCCCGCGGAGGGCTGGGGGCGCGTCTCCTTTGTGCCGAGTTAAAGAGTCGCAAAAGGAGATAGAGTGGCTCCCGACGCCTCCCCGAGCCGTAAATCTGGCACCGCACGCATACACGTGCTCTCCTTTCTCTTTTGTTCTTCCACTCTCTCTCTCTCTCTCTCTCTCTCTCTCTCTCTCTCTCTTTCTTGAGGGCTCTTAAATCTGGTTGGCACAGTCACTGCCTGTCGGTCGTTATGGGAACATGAACAACAGGAAATCTTGCACAGACTCCTTCTTCGTACAGTCGAAATTAAGTGACGAGATACGAAACACCCAAGATCACGGGAAACCAGCAATTTCTCTGAGTGTCACCAGTCCCGTGAGTGCCTCCTAGGACTCACCAACAACGCCATAATTTAATCTTGTATTTATGGGCTCTCGTATTTATTCACGCAATGATTATTTATTAAGCATCTCCTGTGGCCTGGACACCCTTTGCTCTACCTTATGCAAATGAGATAGATATGATTTAAATAATCGCACATTATTTAATCACACATAAATAAACAATAAATAAATCACACAAATAAATAAGTACCCCTACGTGAATCAATTGCCAGTCGTGGCGAACGCCACGGAAGGGGGACTCCCGGAGGTGACCGAGGAACCAGACCTCATCTGGACACGCAAGGTGGGCTTTGCGGCGGGACGAAAGCCGGCGTGGGCAATGAGGGCACTGCGCACGGTAGGGAACGGGAGAGGCCCACACTTCCGGAAGAATGCAGGACTTGGCAAAAAAAAAAAAATCCACAACAACAACAACAACAAAGACGCCTCAAGTAGGAGGAGGCGTGACTGTTTAAGAGAGGGGTTCAAGGCCCGTGAGTTTGAGGCACCAAAGAACGCAGGGACAAGGACAGCAGGCGGGACTGACAGTTGGTGAGGAGTCAGGTTTTGCAAGCCCTCGCAGGTGATGATCAGACGCTGGGTTGTGTCTGAAGGAATCCAGTATCGGGGGCCGAACAGTGAGCCCACAAAGACAGGCTGGAGTCCTTACCCTGGAGTCTATGGATGTGACCTTACTCGGAAGGAGGGTCTTTGCAGGTGAGTTCAAGTTGAGATGAGGTCATTAGAGTGGGTCCCCACCCAACAGGACGGGTGTCCTTACAGAATGAAGGACATCTGGACGCAAACACAAAGAGGACAGACGCCACATGAAGGCGCGGGCACGCCGCGGAGGAAGCCGTGCCTTTGAGGACGGAGGCTGCGACCGGAGTGGGAATCTGCCAGCCGAGGGCCGCCGGCCACCGCCTGGAGCTCTGAAGAGGCGAGAAACAATCCTCAAGAGACTCCAGAAAGCCTGGCTCTGCCTACGACTCGACTTTGGACCCCCAGCCTCGGGAACTGTGAGACGATACATTCTCACTGCTTTTAGTCACCCTGTTTGGGGTCCTTTGTGCCGGCAGCCCTGGGAAATTAATACACCCAGGGAGCCACTGAACAGTGTGAAGTCCAGGACGGAGTTTTAAAGGAGGGAGGAGGGGAGCGACGTGGAACATTTTCTAAAGGACTGCAAAGTGAACAGGACCGAATCGGAGAGGGTCAGACACGGGGCGGGGACTTGAAGGCTCCCAGAAACAGCTGAGGGGAGAGCTGTGGGGTCTGGACATGGGGGGGGGGTGGGCAGGACATTGGCCCGACGTGTGTTCCTGGCATGGGAGGGAGCGTGCTTTCCGGAGGCGCCCCTCTAACTCGGGCACGTGCACACGCACACTGCGCCCGGAGACGGGATCTGCAGACCCCAACTGGAGCCTTCGAGCGATGTTAGAATTATTTTTCCACTTCGCACATGGACTTGTTTTTCTCTGAATTATAATTGCTTTTTACATAATGAAAAATCTGCTCGAGAATGACAAAGCATAAAGAACTACTTCTCACCTCCTTTCAGGCTGTAGCAGACTAGGAGACGGCTGAAACAAAGAAATCAGTTGGTCCAATGGGGAATAGTCCACGAACTCCGCAGGCTACTGGCACTGTCCTCAACGGACGGAAGCCTTTCACTGGTCCTCTCCGGCCGTACAGGTTGCAGCAATACGGCCATGGCCACTCCTTCGGGAATGGTTGGCGGTGGGTCCTGTTTTTAAACACTGTGGCTGCACGATGCCTTTGAAACATGAGCAGTGCGCCCCTTTGGGCGCCTTCTTTTGCCGTGTGTCCCCCTTCTGGTAGAGGCGGCCCTCACCCCAGAGAACGGGTCCTGGAGCAGGGAGCAGAAGAGGGAACTGAAGTCTCGGGCTGGGCTTTTGCAAGCAGCACACACCCTAGCATTTAACAAAGTAGCTTCAGGAGAACAAACTGCGACCGCTCGGAGGTGCAGCTCACCTCCACTTCCCGCGTCCCTTCGCCCAGAAGGTAAGCACCCCTGGGTGCTGAGAGGGGTGCGGTGCAGGAGAGCGAAGGGGGAGCCTTCCTGCAGACTTACACACCAGAGCCTTGGCACTGGGTCCTGCCTCCCCACTGCTATTTGCTGAGCCGAATCCTTAGCCACTGGTGGGGTCGGCGGTGTGGGAGGCAGCGTGGAAATGAATCCTTTAGATGAATCTGGGGATTGGGGAGCAGAGCCTTCTGTCCCAGTGCCTTGTGCAGGAAGGCCACCTCCCCAGCCGCCTAGAAACACTGCCCTGCCGTAAGTAAGCAAGGGGGCCTGAGGCCTCGTGAGACGGGAACCCGCAGTCCCAAAGCGGCTTCCAGCCAGAGACCATCTCTGCAGCAGTCGGTGTGGACACGAGGTCAGGACTGAGGACCACGTGTGACCTCCCAGTCTTGGGCCGTCCAGAAGCCCCCTGAAGGCTGGACACAATCCAGGAGGCTGAACGGACCTCAGGAGTCCGTTCTCTGATGATGTGACCCTGATGAAGTTCTGTCACCCGAAGGCATGGGGGCTCATAAGGGCAACGTCGTCCAGCTACAGGGGGAAAATGAAGTTAGGTGTCTTGCCACGTGGGCTCAAGGCCTCTCCATGGATGTCTGCTGCGTGAGGCTCCTCCTCGGGCAGCGTTTGTCGGGAATACTATGAAGGCGTCCGTGACCCCTTCCCGGGAACACGCACTTCAGGCTGCTTCCCCGGGGGCAGGAGCGGGCCGCGCTCAGCCCTCTACGAGGTCCCTGGGGCCCCACGAGGACCTCCACGCAGCCACACCTCTCGTTCTTCAGAAAACGTGCGTACGCAACACCTCTGAAACTGGGATTCCTTGGAATCCGAGTGCTGCGTTTTATTACTCTGTTTTCGCCTTCCGCTTGTACAGTCTTCAGTGCTCTTCCAACTCCTTATCTCTCTGTCTCTTCTGCAGATGTTCAGGGTGGGAGGCGGGAAGGTCATGCCCCCTTTGACAGATGAGATGACGACAGCAGCACAGAAAGATCCGGTAACGTGTCCCAAGTCGCAGAGCGCAAAATCACCACCAGCCCGACAACAACAACAACTGTTTGTAATCATCATAATGACAGCTGCGACTCTTTCCTCTCCTGCCACCTGGGCGCTAGCAGCTCCTCCTGCATTACCACGCAGAGCGGACAGCCCCATCGAGGAGGCGCCATGTCTAACGTTGCGCCGCGGAGAGCAGGGCCGAAGCCCAGGCAGGTCAAGTGCACTGACAGAGAGCACACGCGGGAAGCAGTGTCCGATCACACACACAACGTGCACGCTGGGGGTCTAACTTAACCCCCAAGGAAGATGCCAGCCGCCGTTTCATTCAATCCTCGGACATCAAATAAGTCCATTAGCGTGTGTTAGGGGGTTATTATTACAAGGAACCGAGTGAACCCTGCAGGCAAGCAGGGACACTTGGGAAGTCTCACCATCCGCCCTTCGCCCTGGGGGTCTGGTCGCATCTTACAGGCAGGAGGATTCAAAAGTCGGACATCTGCATGTCGACTTTCTTTTCGGTCCTTTCTTTATAGCTCAGCAGTTCTCGAAGTTAGTGGGCGCAAAAATGGCGCCTCCTTTGTGTGTGTGTTTGCGTGTGCGACTTGATTGATAACGAATTTCAATCTGCTGGGATAGGGGCTCGAATCTTAAAAAAAATTCAACAATAGAAAAAAAGGCTTAAGGTTAGAAGATTTAAGGAAATTTCAAAGGTAATTTGTCTCTTTCCTGGTGGGCTGACTTCAGAACCTGACCCTCGAGTAAAACGGAAAGTTGCTTCAGAGCATAAGAGGCATTACGAATCAGGACCACGTGTGTGTGTGTGTCGCCAAGGCCCTCCTTGAGCATCGTTTGACCTTTCAGGCCAGGGCCAGAGATCTGTCCTTTCTTCTGATGCTTCAGGTTTTTTCCCCCGACTCTGATCCGGCCCAGCACAGAGTTAAAAAAGTATACAGATAAGTGGCTGTGTCATAAACGCTTGTTGACTATCTTGCTGATTGACCAAAAATAACACTGATTTGATCCTATCTGAAATTTTTATTTTAAATGCCTCAAATAACCCTCAATCTCGCCCGCTCTTAAGAGCCAAGTGCCTGCCATGTAGATCCAGTAATTTGTCGTGTCCCTGTTGAGAATCATGACTTGAGGCTTCCAGTCGTAATACGCAGCAGTGCAAGCGGAATGTCAATTCCCCGCCGAGTTCGGAGGGGTCTGCGGCAGACTCCTCTTCGAGGGATGCGCTGTTTGCTAACACTCACCTGCAAATTTGTGTTTATCCTTCCTTCCTCCAGCTCTAAGTGCAATCTACTTTAATTCCCCCCCTTGCCTAATATCCAGTTGCTGATAAACACACGTTCAGATTGCCTTGCATATTCATGCCTGTGATTTTGTGCTTAAATGGAGTTCCTGAGCAAATCGGCTTTGATGTTCGCATACACAAGACACCTGCCACGTACAGTTTCCGTGCACTTGCCATTGCGGGTGGGAGTTTAAGACAAGATGAGATGCCAGCCTCAAAATAACAGGCCAAGTTCCGGAGCCCCTTCTTAAGGAACTGGAAGTAGGCTGACAGGTCCCGTCTTTCACAAGGGCCGAGTTCGAAAAGTAGTAAAAATGTAGAGTTAAAAATCTACCTTATGATATTTAAACTGGTCAAAAATGATGTTAGATGTTGTTTTATGTACATATCCATGTGCAATATTTGTTCAAGTGTGTAGTATCTAGTTATGTGCATGTATGTGTACGAAACAGAATTTTAGAGTATTATACAGAATTTTACATGAACATGTTTTGCTAAATGCATACAGTGCTAAACACCCGCATTAAATGGGTGTAGTAACTCCTCATACCCTGAAGTCACGCTGCCGCAAAATACTTATTAGGATGGTTACATTCACTTTTATGATTTCCTTTCTGAATTTGTATTATCCCAGGGTTTTCTCTAGCTTATTGTTTTGTGCTCAAGAACCTCACACGCTACAGTTTTTGGTAATTATCTCCTATGTTTATATGGAACTTCACGATTTGCCAAGCAATTTCCTGTAGATTATTTTCCCCTAATGACAGCCCTGTGGGAAGACACAACTAATTTTTTTTAAAAAAAGCTTTGTTAATTTTCGTTGGTGTGTTTTTTCATTGCAGCCCCAAATAACATACTTAAATAGGGGTTAAAAGATGACGTGACCTGCAATTGGGGAAATGACGTCAGAAAATGTTGGGCATTAAGCATGGAGACTGTTAGCCTTTATTTTAAGTGGACTGGCTCTCCAAGGTTGCAGGCAAATGAGTGAAGGGCATCTGTTGATTTAAAACTGGGGTTGGAACTTAACTCACACACACAAAAAATTGTGTTTCTTTCTGCTGCCAAATCCGGAGAATCAAGACACTCACAGGACATCGCCGTGACAAACCTAGAGTTTTTCTAGAAACTTCCAAGGTGATGGTTTAAATTCAACCCACAAGAGCAGTACAGGAAGAGTAAGTCAGCCTGTCCGTAGAAGGCGGTCTCAGACCGGGGACGCAGGAATGGGGGGGTCCACAAAGCGAATCCCCCACGACAGCTGTGCAAAGCCAGTCTCCCAGGCCCGGCTGACCATTTGGAAGATTGGAGAGGCCCAGCCTGGGGGGTGCGGCATTCCCGGCCCCGCCTCTTTCCCCTCCCATCTCTCAGGCTCCTCGCTGGAGTGGTTCGGGGTGTCCTGGGAACAGCCACCAGGCGGGGGTTCGAACAGGGGTCGGTTCAGGGCAGTGAATACACCTGGACCCACGTTCGGGGCTCCCCCTCTCGGACGTGTGTGCTGTCCCTTCGGAAAGGACACGCTGGAGAAAGACTCGAGGTCTCCAGCCGTGCTACTGTCTTTTTTCCCCCCATTTCTGGTTTCCAGCAAAAGGTCTGAAGCTCCAAAAAAAAAAGAGGTTCACACTTGCATGTAGTCATTCATTCATTAACTCACTCGCCAATGTCCTTGGAGTTGCTACCGTATCAGTTTTGTGCTTAGCCGTGAGAAAGGACGGCATGACCTTGTCTCTGCCAGTAAGGGGCACGCAGACAAGAAAGGAGGCAGCCAACGTGCGTGTGCACCCATGGATGGAAACACAGGACGGCTTTGGGGAAAGACGCCCAGCCTGCACCAGGAGGACAGGAAAGGCCCCGGCGGGAGCGGGACCTGCCCTGGGCGCTGAGCGTGACGTTCGTCCCTCTACTCAGAATACTAGCTAGCTAACCTGTTTTCACTACACAGAGCCTCACTTGGCGTGTTCCAAAGGCAGGAGGCGAGCTGCCAAACTCGTGACGTAAGCTCCGATTTTACATCTTTGGAGTGACGGAAATCCAGTCTGCGTTCAGCTCTGATTTGACTTAGCCTCACTCTTGCTGCTAATACCCGGATCCTGCCAAGCACCGTACAGAAACCCATTTTCGGGAAGGAAACAGGAAATTGGGAAGACTCGACTTTTTAGGGAAATAACTTTGGACGACAGTGTGAGTGAAATAAGCCACTGCGGGGGGGTGTTACGTATTAGTCGCAAAGCACTTCCAATCTCAGTAGCAGGGTAACATCTGCTGAAAAGTAAAAGTTATATACCACGGACCCTCGACATTTATAAGAGATATATTCTGCAGCCTTAAAAAAGCCCTTAATTTATGAAGCTACCAGAGCATACATTTTTCCCTCATAAAATGCAGTGGGGTGTATCTGAAAAATTTAAGTGACTTCTGGAGGTTCTTACTAGCTGTATAAATAGAGAACCAAAGGCCATTTATAAAGAGTCGCCCGTTCTGGGTGCCCAGCTTTAAAACAATACCGGCAGACACACAGGATGTAGTTCAACGGGGAAGTTCAAAAATTCACGCTGTGCAAGTAGCTCTGGGCAGCTCACTCGTACACTTACCTACTCCCACCCCTGAGTGTCACCTGCCAGATATGAGACCCTGCCTCAAATGGCCAAAAGGCTACGTGTCGTGAGTCCTGCGTTATCTCCCTGGTAGAGCAAACCACGATGCCGCATCTATCTGCAAATGTCATGGAGTTATAGAATTATGAAACTGCTAACAGACAAAACAAAATCTCGAGCGGACGGGTATTTGGGGAGACGCAGCTTCACGATAAACTCTGGCAAACCTCCCCGAGTGGGAGGAGAGGGGACCGGTGCCGCCCCCCCCGCGCCCCCAGGCACACACGTAAACAGGAAGGAGGCATCTGCCATCCACGGGAATGTGGAACGGGGGGTAAAGACAGGCTCCCGGTGTCTTCACCGGGGCCTTGAAATAAATCTCGAAGCTGCAGGAGGGCCGCTAACCGATCAATAACCTTTAATTAATCCCACTAAAACATTTTGATAAGCAGACATGAATTCAGGGGACAAGACAGCTCAAGTCCCGGTCGGAAAACATCACGGGCACCTTCCTTCCTCTGCCAGACCCCGCCGTCCGCGCAGATTCCCATTTTTGTAAATCATCTTTTATTTGGGGAAGGAGGGCGGTATCGATTTTTCCCTCGTCTTTTCTCGGAATGTTAACCTTGTTTAAGTTCTTCATTTCCTCCGCCTGCAGCACCATGTTGCAATAGAATTAAATGCATAGTAAAATGGCCATGCGAGGGAGGCTTATGCATTCTGCTAAAACCTACTCCCTTGATAAATGGGGCCATTAGGGTCTGGAATTCTCTGCATTAGTCTACTTAGCTCAATCCAACAACATGCCTTAAAAGTCTCACAAATTTGTTCAAATGCTAATGAGCTGCACCACCAAACCTCATCTGTTGGAGAAGGATCTTATATTTCCAGGGGTTTAATGCATTTAAGAGCTACCCGTGGACTCACTTTACCTGACTTGGCAATTCAAGACTACTCAGATTAATAGACCGGAGGAAAATGTATACATTTCATTGTGCGGCGGCCTCAGAAAATGCACTCCATGAGCCTTCATAAAAATCACTTTTGTTTAAGGTCAGTTTATCATCATCTCACTGTCAGGGTAAGATGTGGAGAAAGATCTCTTCCAAAAGGTCATATATATGTATTTTTTTCCCAAATCAACTGGTTAGATGTAATAATACCCAAGTCGTCTCCAAGACAGAAGGCAGTCACACTGCTCGTGTTTCCCCAGGGCCAGATATCAATCTCTGGGTCTGGACGGAACTTCCAGAAAAAGAAAATGCCAGAGGAACGGTTTGCTTGCAGACTTCTGCCACCTGGCCTGCAGACGGGAAACTCGTCTCCGCTCAGCAGCCTCTGCTGAGCACTGACCCAATGCTGGGGGAACGGAGCTTCCCTCCCCTGCTGTTTTTCTCCTCCGGGGCCGCTTTCAGGGCACCTGCCACCGCCAGCATTGTGGGTGTGTGATCCGTGCCATCAGCTGGGGCCCCGCGTCCAGGAGAGCCCCACTGCAGGGGTTTAACGCTCTGCTGTCGTCTCCTTGAAATTCTGAAAGGGGCCCCGCAAATGGCAGAGCCTGGCATGACGTCGAGGGAATTGGTCCGCGGGTTAGATGGACCCGCCAAGGGTGGTTTGGGGGGACTGGCTGCAAGGGTGCATCCTTCCAGCCTCAGCTGAGATATTGCCGCCTCCAGGGTGGTCTCCCTGATGCCACTCTGCTCTCTGTTCCCCTTTCAAGTCTCGCTTCCCCGCTGCCTGTCCTCCAAGACAGACCTTCTCACCACTTTCTGTCACTGCTAGCTTGCTTACATCCTACACTCAGAGGACCCTGGGCTCCCCGGGGACAGGCACCCTGTCGTGCTCACCGGGGCATCCGAGAATGTCCTGGGCTGATGCTTTGTACGTCAGGGATTGGGGACACGGGGCACAGCATGTGCCAGCTTCTCGGGGGCCTCTGACAGGTTCAAGGGCCTTCCAGTCCCTGGCGATCTGACCAAACATGCATTGGTGGATACACGGAAAAATAAAACTTAAAATCATAACCAATAGTAACTTAACTAAGTGAACCGTTGGTGTTTTCTTTCAAAGGAAAAAGCTCACGCTGGAGGTGGCGAGTGGGTGCATTGTAACGGGCTGACCTCATACAGCGTGGGGCCTCTCTCAGCGAGCTTCTAGAGCTCTTGGGGGACGTTAGGGGTCACGTACGACCTACCTCGCGGCACAGCGGCAGGAACCTGGGGCTTCCTCAAGACTCAGTTCGGGCCCAACACAAGTGGAGTGACAGAGGGAGGTACAAAGACAAGTGGGAAATGGTCCTTGCTCAAGATGGTAGCAGGAGGAACAGAAGGCTTGGAGGCAAGGATCCATTACGTAAACCCTAACGTACGGAACTCCACGCAGAGGGGGAAGAAGAGCAGATAAAAGCAGTTCTGCAGTAGTAGGTCAAGGTGAAGGGGGGATAGGCTAAATGGGGTGTAAACATTTATTTCCAGCCAGTTACAATGCGTGAGGCAACAAGGGCATGGGAAGGTTACCCATGGCCAAGTACACGGGGGGTTTGCACAGGTGGTATGGAACAAGGTGATAGGATTAAGCAGAGAAAAACAAAGAAACCTTTCCTTACATGGGTCAAGGCTTTAGGAAAAAAAAGTCATTCCTTTGGTCAGATAGGGTTAAACTAAAATGTTTGGTAGCTGAGAAGTGAGTTGAGTGAGCAGCCTTCCTGTTCTTGGCAAATAAGAGTCAGCTCTGGTTAATGACCATGGCCTTGGGTGGAATGACATACATGATGCTTCTCATTGGTTTCACATCTGGGCTTCTTCTCATCAAGTTCAAGAGACGATACCCTAGGACACAGTACACTCAGGAGCCCTCTCTGCGTTAACAAAAGGCCAAAGCATGAATTTACTGAATCCACCCAACCAAAATATAATGTGCACTAGGTTCTAGGTAGAGAGAAATATAACCTGTAAGAAGCTTATCTTCTAACACAAGTCAGAAACAAACAAGCAAACAAAAGCTAAGTAATTTCAGATAATAATCATTACTGTGAAGAAGATAAGCAGGGAAATGGGAAAATCTCAGAGGTCAGCAGACGTTTCCCGTAACGGATTGCATAGTAAATACTTTGGGTCCAAACTGTCTAGGTTGCAACTCAAGTTTCTGGTTGTAACTCGAAAGCAGGCACGGACAAAATGCAAACAAACGAATGTGGCTGTGTGCCAATAAAACTTTATTTGCACAACAGGCAGCAGGCCGGATTCGGCCCGCAGGCTGTCATTTACCAGCCCCCACGGAGAGAGCTGGCTAACAGCTCAGCGGTCCCAGAGAGGTTTTCTAAGGAAGTAACATGTCAGTTGAAATCACAGTGATGAGAAAGGCCCAGACATGGAAATACTTAGAGAAGAAAATAAAAAAAAAACATGCGAGGCCGTGGAGAAAATGAATGCCAATGTTCAAGATGAGAGGGGGCAGTTTTACTAGCCGCAGGTATTTTAAATCACTCCAAGTTCACGCGGGGAAACCGTCCCTGGAACCCCAGGGCTACAGCAACATGCATGATATAAACCCCTGCCCTGAGGTCTGCGGGTTTTCTTTGCATAAGGACCTGCAACACCGTGTCTGGGTTACGGCAGACTCCAGTCGTGGCCCAAGGAGCTGCACTTGCGCCTCGGGCCCTGTCTCCCACCTCTAAACCTGGATGTGGGCCACTCCGGACACAGCCGAGAACTGAACTCGGGCCAAACCCAGATTTACTGAAGATGCACAGTCAGCACTCCATGAACGTTTGTTGAATGACTGAAAAATAATCTGAAGAACCCTAGGTTGGTCGTTTCAATGTAAAAGCTTCGGGAGGCAGCGGTGCGAGGAGGTGGCACAGTGCTTTTAGACCCGCCCCTTCAGCTTTTTCACCACGGGCAGCGAGGGTGGCCAGCAGGCTGCCCACAGCTCAAGTCCGGCCTCCTGCTGAGTCTGGTTGGTTAGTGACCGGCATGTGGGAATTAGAGGGTTTGAATGGACACGGGAGTCTGAGTTTCTGGCTCCCCTTGAGGGGCCTGGCCGCACGGGCCCTTGCATCCCCACCTGGCGGCTCCCGGGAGCCCAGGCAAACCCCACCCCACTCTCTGAACTGCCCACCTCGCCTGCCGGGCTCGTGAAATCGGAAGCTTGCAAACCTGGGGAAGGGCTCGTCTTTAAGGAAACATCACCAAATTACGAATGTAATGTGTTTGCGGCATCCCTGATGCCACAGGAGAAATTACACATTGAAAAACGCCCGTGGCGCGTGAGCACGCAATTCCCGGGGAGACGCGCTAATGCCGCCTAACACCGGACACGGGGAAAGTGGGACGAAGCGGGATATTCTAGAGGGCACTCCAGCCCTATTCACCGATTAGAGCTGAAGAACATGCTTTTGCAAATTTCATGAAAACATACTATCAGTGACAGAAGCCAGGACCCCTGCTAGTTTCTTGTGAGGGGCCAGTCCACCTCTCGCAGCTGCTTTTCCTTAATTTTTGTTTTGTTTTGTTTTGTTTTGTTTTGTTTTGTTACCTGCCTGGACTCTGTACACACACGAGTTTTCAAACCCTTCCGACTGAAGGATTTCTGAGTTCTGTGACGTTTTAAAGTTCTGTGGATTTGCTTTTGTTCACACTCAGCAATATTGGCTTAAGAGATTCATAGCCCGAGCTCTCATCCCTTAGAATAATCTACAATGAGCTTGACAATGGCTAGGATGTGTGGACTTCTTCCCGTGGTTTGCAAGCAATCCAACACATCCGAACCGCCTAGCAGCGCTGGGGACCGAAGGATTCATCCGTTATCCTACACAAGTGACAGGCGAAGTCTTACACCGCACCGGTGATCAGACAACAAGTTTCTCTACTTTCTTTGTGACAAAGTTGGACGGCGGTGGCTGTCGTGAGAGGTGAGGGAGAAGGGGCAAGTTCATCAGGTTGCTCCAATAATGAGATAACTGGCCCCCCACCACGGTGCTGTCGCACAGAGGCGGGCTGACTCGCGGTCAGCCGCCCCTCAGTTCGCTCTGGATCTGACTCCCACCTCTTTTCAGCGTCCAGAGTGAGCAGGCAGGGTGCGCAGCCCCCTGGGGATGTTTCAACCTGGTACTCACTAAGATCGAAATGCCGCTGGACACGTGGCCAAGAGCTCTGACGCACAAAACACTGTGAGTTCAGTTAGTGCTCAATCATCAGTTGGACAGAGGAGCCTCATCCCCAGGTGGCATTTGAGTCCTGGACACTGGGCAACGTAGGACAAATGCAGAGGTGTGCACAGACACCAGAGTACACACTGACCGCTGCTATGGAAATGCAGGCCTGCCCAAGCGGACTTTTACTTTGGCACAGGTCCCTTGCGTGGAGGGACAATCCCTGCATTTGCAGATAGCTCAG
Source organism: Phyllostomus hastatus (assembly GCF_019186645.2). Lineage (NCBI taxonomy): Eukaryota > Metazoa > Chordata > Mammalia > Chiroptera > Phyllostomidae > Phyllostomus > Phyllostomus hastatus. The sequence continues at coordinate 6,035,756 of NW_025333664.1, forward strand.
AAATGTTTTATGTATGCGCCATTTCTAAAGAGTCTTTTAAAATTTCCTTTCTCATAGTATAATCAGTTGTTACCCCTCCTATTGATTTCCCTAAAGAGCACAAGTCTATTCCATTAGAAATAGAGAGGAAAAAAATGTATCGCTTTTAAGCTGAGTGGAAGCAGTTTTCTTCCTTTTTTATTTGGAGGGAGCAAGAAGGGGGGATGGTGAACCTGCAGTCTGCCACCTAGGCAGGTGCTCTGAGCTACACTTTTGAGAGGGGCTGGCTCGCTTCTGGTAGAAAAAGGGAAATTCTGAACACCACAAGGCTAGGGATTAGCATAGTCACAAGGCAAAAAAAAAAAAGGAATAGGTACAGAGGATGCAATGAAATGTCCATGGACAGACAAACACACGGATAAGCAGAACATGGCGTAGCCACGCAATGGCGTGACACTCGGCAATAAAGAGTTGCGAACCGTGGATACACGCTGCAGCATGCCAGAACCTCGAAAACGTCATGCTAAGTGAACGTAGCCGCACACAGAAGGCCACAGATTGTATGACATTCCACTCATGTGACTGTTCCAAGCAGGCAAACCTACAGAAACGGAAAGTAGATTCGTGGCTGCCTGGGGCTGGGGTGAGGGAGCTTCAGGGAGTCGCTACTGGGCATAAGGTCTCCTCTGGGGGTGACGGAGATGTTCTAGAATTGATTGTGATGGTGGCTGCACAAATCTGTGACTATACTTACAAAACTGTTGCATTTTGTGCCTTAAAAGGTAGATTTTATGTTGTGTGAATTATATCTCATTGGGGCCATTTTAAAAATGGAAAAGTTATAAAACCACTTCTAGATATTTATCCAAAACGATTGAAATCACGGTTTCAAAGAGATATTTGTATAATTGTGTGGGTGGCAAAATTATTCACAACAGCCCAGAGGTGGGAGCAACCCAAATACCTATGGATGAATAAATGGATAAACAAAATGCAGTGTGCACGCGCGCGCGCGCACACACACACACGCGCAACAGATGGAGTACTACTATGGCTTCAAAAAGGAAGAAGCTCTGACATATGCTAGGCATGGATGAACCTTGAGAACAGTTTGCTGGGGGAAACCAGCCAGTCACATAAAGACAGGGCCTGTCTTTCTGAGGGACCCAGCACTGTGCAATCCACAGAGACGGGAGGCAGGGAGGCGGTTCGGGGGCGGGGTGACGGGGAGAATCGGGGGCCGTTGAGTGGGCACAGGATTCCAGTTGCGCAAGGCGAGAAGCTCTGCGGATCGGCTGCACAACTAACCACGCGCCCGCCCCCAGTGCCGCCACTCTGCGGACCTGCCCTACTGCCCCCGAGTCCGCGGTCCTGCACCCGCAGCGATTTTGTCCCCCAGGGGACATGTGGTCACGTCTGGAGACAAGTTGGGTGGTCACATGGGGGAGGGCGGTGCTGTCGGCCTCCGGCGGGCGGAAGCCCGGGACTCAGGCCGGACAGCCTGCGGCGCCCAGGACGGGCCATCGCGGAGAAGGAAGCGGCCCCCGGTGTCCGCGGCGTGGACAATGGGAGACGCCCTGCCCTAGTTCTCAGGCCGCTGAGCGAACCTCTGACCTCCTGAATTCCCACGGAAAGAGGCGCGGCGTGTGTCTTTAGTTAGCCCCCCCTCCCCGGATCACGTGGGGCTGCGCTCGGCACGCGCACGCCCAGCAGGCGGCTGCAGTGGGTGAGCGGCCACGGGGAGCCCCACTCCCAGAGCACGAACAAGAGGGGAAGGAGGAAAGGTTTTCTGCCACGGGGGGAAGAAGGACCTAGCCGCCGTGCGCGCGCGCGCAGACGGTTTATGAAGAGCCTGGATGGCGTTCTCTCTTCCCAGAGGGGCGGGCGGCGGCGAGGAGGCGGCGCGCGGAGGGCGATGTGCGCGGAGGGCGATGTGCGCTCCGTGCGCGCGCGCGGAGGGCTGAGGTCATCCGCCGGAAGCTCCCCTGCCCACGCCTGGCAAATCAAAGAGCCGGTGGTAGCTGTTGAAGGCAGAGGGAGCTTTTCCATTCCACCCTTGATCAGAAGCAGGATAATGGCCCCGATGATGGATGACTCGGGACGTGTGTGCTGAAGAGAGGCAAGCGAGAGGCAGTATGATGTCGATTGCCAAGTCCCGGGCAGAAGATGAGAGGAGAACGCCTTCCGAGACGCACCGCGCAAACAATTACTCGTGATTTTGAAGAAAAGCAGTGCGGCTCAGAGTCATTAGCTCCCTCCCTCCCTCTCTCTCTCTCTCTCTCTTCTTTGTAAAATGTAAGTAGGTGGAGGAATTTGTAACGTAGGCAAACAAAGATCAAAGGAGAGTGGAAGGGCCCGGAGTCAGAATGGGCAGGTCCCGGGCTGCCTCTGACCTTCGCTAACCTGGGTACCAGATGGTGATGCCGTGCTGCGCAGGCTTCTCCTTTGAACACGGCCGGGTGGGAGGGGGGCGAGCGGGACCTGTGCTGAGCGCAGATCCAACTCCAGGGCGCGTCGGTGTCAGACGGGCCTGACATGAAATCCCCTCTCGGCCCCTTACCGGCCACAGGCCCTTGGCCACGTCACGCCGTGCCTCCGTTCCCGCAGCTGACGGAAGGGGATGACAACAAGCACCTCGCAGGGTTGTTCAGGGGGTCACAGTGAAGTCACACACGTTTAGCCCCTAACGCTGCCTTTGGCCCATAGCACACACTCAGTACTTGGAACCTATTCTGCTCTTGGTGCTGACAGTCATTTTTAATCTGTGGCACTTGATTATGATACACTCTCGCCACGTCCTCAGTGGGAAATGGCTCTTTCTGTGTTCCAGAGTGGCCTGCAGACCTGTTTTGCTTGGATGTCCTGGGGTTAAAAAATCCACATTACTTGTGGCTTTGTCCCTTTTTCTTCTGGTCATAGATCTCCAGGCTTAGTTGCTGCGCACTTGGCCATCGAGAACAAAGACTACATACAGTCCCCCAGCCTCTGTCACAGAGGTAGCCTCATGGCAATGTGTCAGCCAACGGGATGTGAGTGGTCGTGATAGTGCAGTCTCCAAGTTATGCCTTTAAAGACGGGGGTGCGCCATCCGAGGCTGCCTTTCCTGCTGGCTGGAACAGGCACATGATGTCAGGAGCTGCAGCAGCCATGTTGGACCACGAGGAGGAAGCCTCGTGTCAGGTGACAGGGCAACGAGACAGAAAGTGCCTGAGTGCCAGACACCCAGGAGGGCCTGCCAGTTCTCAACCACCCCCCTGCCCCTTTAGAGGAGACAGAAGCAAAATCCTGCTTAAAGAAAGCGTCATTTGGGGGGTGTGAGGCCTTGCAGGGACTCTGTTTTTCCTGGAGCCAAACAGGAACCCAGTTTAATATACAGATAACATTTAAAAATCAGGAGATCTCACGTAAAACTTTAGACTTGTAAAACCCTTCCTGAAAAGTAGGAAGCTTTTGGAACCCCAGGACTGTGTTGTCCCATGTGCACATGCTTCCTTGTAGGGGGCATGCGGTATCCTTCCAGAACCTTCATCCGCATGCACTTGGTTCAGAGACTGAGCCCTCGGTGTCACTCCACAGAGGGCACCCACGGGAGAGCGCAGCTGAGCTCCCTATTGTTGACGTGCATCCAGGGCCAGCAGGCCAGACCCCAGGGGGCCGGCACGGCCCAGCCTCCCCTTGCAGACGAGGGGACCGCAGTTGGGAGAAGGCACCGAGCTTGCTGGAGGTCACGGCTCTGTGGCAGGGCTGTCTGAGGCCAGAGCTTGAATGCCTAGCTGGCACCTTCTCTGTGCCTTGAGCTGAGCTCCCGGGTTTTGCTTTTTGAGTCAAGCGTGGACTCATTTGCAGAAATCCAAATGAATCTCAGAAGATTTCGTGGGTAATTAAGAGTTTGGTTCCTCTGCATTCACTGCACAAACTTGTAGCAACCGTTTATATTGTCTCATTACTGGTGAACAGCTTAGCTTGGGGTGATAATGTCTTGTCATCGCGCTGCCCTGTTCAAAGGTGAGGCCGCCCGCAGAACAAAAACAGGGCTCTGACGTCCTGCCTGGACTGGGGGGTGGGGCCTTTGGCCGACCCCCGAGTGCCATGAAAGGAGAGACCGGTCCAGACAGTGACTGAAGCCGGTGGCAGAGGTCACAGGCTGTGCAGGCTTCCAGGACATCCTTTCCTGGGAAGGTTCATCATCAGACATGCACAGTTGGCCCATGTCAGTGTTCCCGGGACGGGTTCAAGGCCAGGGCTTGTGGTTACGGCTGTTCCCATGCTTGCCTCATAGTTTGGCTTCGGTCCCCCCTCCCGCCAGCAGCCCCCTTGACAGATACATTCTCCAGACCCGTGCTGAGGCGCACACTGGGAATGCTTTGAAAGGCCGGGCAGGGATCTGCAGACCCTCCTTGCGTCTTGGAATCCCAGAATGTCAGAACTGGAAGACACCCGAAAGCTTCTGGTCCGACCCTTTTGATTTATAAGACAGGAAACAGATACGGAGACAGGAGACCTGGGCAGTGTGCGTCCACTTCAGCCTTGACCTTGTGACCCCTTTTTCTGCAAGTTAAAGGGGAAGGCAGGGCTGTACTCTGGGAAGGAGAAGATGATGACGACGCGACCATGGCGACAACCATGACAATGGCCACGCCACAGCAGGGGTGTTGTTTCTGTCCTGGGCACCACACGGAGTGCTTCACACAAATATTCTCATTTATTCCTCGTCACAGCCCCCTGAGGTTACTGTTCTCATTCCCATCTCCCCTTCCTACTCATCCCCGGGGGGCCCGGGGCGCCGAGAGTCAACCCGCACGGCCATGATCACATACATAGCCGTTGAGGGGTTTCTCCTGGATTCGAGGCCGGGCTGCGTCCCTCCACAGCTGGACTCTGGCCGCTGGACGGGACTTCAGTTCCCAGGGCTGCCGGTCCAGATTCTTCCAGGGACTGCACTGACTCTCCAGGTCAGTGAAACAGGCCAGGCAGGGCCTGTGCGCTGGTGAGCAAACGTCCTATCTGAGTGGAGTGTCCCCTCACCTCCACGACCGTCACGGAACCGCGCAGCCCCGTGGAGCTCCAAGGCCACACTACAGAGCAGAAGATGGGAGGAGAGACACTTGATCTCCAAGTTCAAACGTTAGTGCCCGATGAAAAGGAAGTATCTCTATTTGGAGGAAGAAAGGATGGGGTGAGTACTCTGTTCACGGAGAAGAAAGAATTACCTAGAAAACTTGCTTTGTTTCACAGCTAAACAAGTGGAAATTCATAGCGCTTTTCACCTTCGGTTTCCAACAAGACACAGATGTTTGAGATTAAGCAACTTAATATTCCAAAAAAATATTAGATTTATCAAGGTTCTAGCTGGTATCCTTTGGTTGCATAAATAATGAGCCTTCCTCAGGCCTCCGTTCTTTACTCTGTGAAATGGAACTAATATGACTGGATTGCTTTGCTTGAAGATGACTGTAAACTTTTTAAAAAGACAAACAAAAAGACATGCTACATTTACACAAAGAAAATGTGTCCTGCTAGCGGAAGAAAAAGTACCGTATATTCTGTCCATATGGCAAAACTATTGATGCTAACATTGTCTCTTTCATTTGATCTTTAAAGGCACCAGCAACAACGTTTCTGTTCGAGTATTAGAACTAAGACTTTGTTTTATTGATGTTTCCCAGAGTGTAAGATTAATGAATGCTTATTGTAACACACTCAGTCACTTAGGGTCTAAAGCAGGGTTCCTCAGTCTCGGCCCTGTCCACACTTTAGACAGGATAATTCCTTTGTGGGGGGCTCCCCTGTGCCCTAGAAACTGTTTAGCAGTGCGGCTGCCCCCACAGGGTCCAGACATTGTCAAAAATGTATCTACACATTGCCAAAAGCACCTTGAGGGGCAAAGCTACACCCTGTCGAGGGCCACAGTATACAATACAAAGTGCACCTGAACACGCCTTCCCCAGCGGGGGACCGCTTCCCAGAGGCAGCCACTCTTACAAGTTCAGTTTATGTATTTTCAGCAATTTCTGTGTATGATCCAACGTATACACACTCACCTTTACCCCCATACGGACACGGAGGTTGAAATCCACACCCCACCCCCAAATTGGGATTATATTGTCCTTCGGCATTTTTTTTCATTTAAAATATATCTTCTCTACCTGTGCACATGTCTCCATTTAGAGCTTCTGCATACTCTTAAATATCAACACTACAGTCCATTGGATTTCTGTACTCTCATTGATTCAACCGACTGTTCGCCGACGGGCGTTGAGGTACTCCCAACTTTTCCTTCTATGAGCCATACTGCATGGAATACTCTTACCCTTCCATCCTTGCACATTGTTCTTTTCTACCAGCATTCCTAGCGGCACTGTTGGATCAGAAGGCAGGCAACTGTAATACTGATCGATTTCTACAAATGTCCCAATATATGCTTTAGCCTCCTTGGTAGCCTTGGAAACTGAGAGGTCCAATTTCTTTTCCCTTCTGAACTTCCGTAATAGCGTGGCAGTTCACAGGCTGGTGAAATGTCAGTAGTTCCAAAGTTAAGCAACTCTGCTTTGAAGTAAAGGAAACTCAAGTTTGAGTCCTAATCCGCCCCCCCGCCCCGCCCATATTCTGCAAGTTTCATTAGACAAACTGTTTGGCCTCCCTTCCCTAATCTGCAATAATAATGACAGTAGAACCTCCTTCAAAACGTTGTTACTGGAGTTTAATTGAGATTATATACGTGCCTAGCACACCACAATTAATTATCACTGTTAATAATAAAAAGCAAGGGGGTAGGAGGTGCAGAAGGGTGTACACCATCTAACAATTAAAGAACACCGTGTTGCCAGATGATTTAGCGACCGCTACAAAGATGAACTTCAGATGAACATGATAGAAGGGAAAATATTTTTCCTCACCAAGGAGATCGTAATTAATGTTTGAGTCACTGGGTGCTTATGAATCCAGAAGAGAGATAAATACCTCTATTTATATACATACACACAGAGGATATGAATAAACATGCTTTGAAAACACGCCCCCACACATTTATGTAAGAGAATGCCGTGGGCATATGGATTTTCCCTACACGTGAGATGCGGGAGAGACGAACACCCTCCCTGGGTAATTTCCGAGCACGCCGCTCCCCACTTGCCCGCCGCGAGTCACCGTCATCGGAGCACCCGCAAAGCTGACCTCTGATTCCACCCACAGGGCACCAAAGATGCTGAAATAGTGGCACTTGCCCGTAGGGCTGCGTGAGGGCCGTGGGTCTCCGAGACCATCGTGACCCTGTGTTAACACTCTTCCTCTGTGAGCAGGTCTAAGGAGACCCTTGAGACTGGCTTGGGAGAGAGGCCGATTCCTATTCAGACGCTGCCCTGGCCACTTCCTGGCTAAGTATTTTTGATGGACCTAACACTTCTGGGCCTTGCTGTCTTCCTCAGTGGGACAGTAACTAAGCCACAGGTTCCCTGGGGATGAACGAAGATAATGAGTGAGAGTTGGCAACTGTTAGTTTTGCCCACCCAGCATCTGCTAATTGGACTCCCATCTTCCTGAAGAAAACACTCCTTTTCTGGTTGTTGGTCCTCAAGGGACCCCAAGGGAACCCTTTCCATAGACTAACTCCTAGGCTGGTGTAGGGTTGAGCACATGTCTCAGAAAGTGGCCAGTCGGAACCCTGCCTCGTCCTGGGTAGTGATTGGTCTACTGAGCATCTGCCTCAGAAAGTGGCCAATCAGAATCCTGCCTTGTCCTGCACAGTGATTGGTTTAGGTCTGGCCGTGCAACCCAATCAGAACAACAAGACTCAATTCCAAGATGCCTATGAGAAAAGTAAAAAAGTAACCGAGGCATTAAGATGGAACCTTATCTTAGCATCCTGCTACATCCTGGGAACAGAGACATCCAGAAGAAGGGAGAGGGGGAGAGAATAAGATCTAATGCCGACGATACCATTTGAGTCCCTACATCCAACTTGGCCAAAGCGCAGGCATCCGTGGCCTTTTGAAAATATGGAGCAACAATTAATCTTTTTGATTTAAACCAACTGGCTGTCCAGTCCCTTGAGACGCGGAGCGCTCACTAATGCAACGCGCACGCATTTCAGCCGAGTGTCTGCCGTTTGTCCGCAGCAGGGGGCTGGGTTCTTGGCGGGGAGCTCTGTTACTGCAGAGACGAACCGGTTTTGTTTCTCCCCGGCATCTGAGACGAGGGCTGACTGACAACCCTGGGAGATCAAGTTCATGGCACAGTAATGAAAGCAGCTGCTGTGTGAATAGAAAACAACAACAGGAACCCTGGGCCCAATTTACTCGCACCTGGCACCCGGCCAGGCTGCAGGGTGTCACACTCGGGGAGGGAGCAGGCGCGGCTGCTGCCACCTCAGGAAGGCTGTGCTGCTGATGCAATCGGTCGCCGCTCTGTGATCAGCCGGGAGATGGCCAGCGTCACCTGGGGAGAGGGTCATGAGCTTCAAGGGGGGACACCGGTGCCCCAGGCAAACAGGATGAGAAATCACAACAAACGCTGCCACCAGCTCAGCACCGAGCTGTCACAGGCAGGCTTCTGAGAGAGGACCTGCCTCTCTGGGATGACAAAGTGCACGGGGAAGAATGCGTGAGTGAGGACAGGCAGGGCGCAGAAGAACAAGCTGTGGATCCGCAGAGCCCGGTGTCGTGCCTGGCCTCACTGACCCCCAGCTGTGCGATTTTATTAAATTTTCCATAGTCTCCCCTTTGCTCAAAACCCTCCAGTGGAGTCCCACCTGCAAAGAAGGCTGCTGCCATCCAGGCTGAGAATCCTAGCACAACCCACAGGCCTCCGCGAGTGCCACCCTCTGCTCTCCTGCCCGTCTCCCTGCACTGCGGCCTTTCGCTCCTTCCGCACCAGCCACGCCGGCTCGGTGCGCTCCAGGCGCACCAGCGGGCCTCTGCCCCAGGACCTTCGCACGGGCTGCGCCTTCTTCCCGGACGGCTGCACGACCTGCTCCCTTGCTTCCTCCGGGTCTCTCTGGGAAGGTCGCTTTGCCAGACCGGCCTTATCGGAAAGCAGTTTGTCTCACTCCAACACCACCACTCCCCTTGCGTGTGCCTCTCCCCGAGAGGTTCCTCATCAGTGCTTTTGTTAACCACTGTCTTCCGCTTCCGTGGAGGGACTTTTATCTGTTCTGTTCACTGCTGTATCCCCGGTGCCTACAACAGTGCCAAACACACAGTCGGTGCTTCATAAATACATTTCAATTTATTTAGTTGTCTAACACACATGCACTGAGCGCGTACCTGTGCCAGGCACTGATAAAGCAGGATGGAGGGAGACGAGGGCACCTGCACTCGCTGAGAAATACTCATGTTGACACGTGAAAGAGCAAGAGGAGCCACCTAATCTCAGAACTGGAACGTTCTCTGGGGTGATCAAGGGTGACGGCAGAGCAGAGAAAGGTTTTTAACGAGGTGGTCACGGTAGGTCCCAAGGTGGAGGTGCAGTTGCTACAATGCTGAGAAGAGCACATTGTACCAGGTACGAACCAGGAAGGAGAAGGAGGGTTCCAGGTGCGGAGAACCGCAAGTGCAAAGGTCCTGGGGCAGGAAAGGATGTGGGTTGCCAGACCACCTGAGAGCCTTCGGCGTGGCTAGCGGAAGGAAGAGACGGACGGGACAGACTCCGAGGACTGGGTACGGGGAGGCCCTACAGCAAAGGCAAAGGTTTCGGATCTTTTCCTAAGGAAATGCTGGCATGATCTCACCGCTCCCAGACCCAGTTTCTTCTCTCGACAAATGGAGGCGATACGTCCCCACGGCAGGGGGAAGACTCGGCAGGAAAAGGCGAACACAGAGCCCAGCACGGTGCTCAGTGGGCAGGAGATCCTTCACACACGTTAGTGACGCCACGCTCTTCCCCCGGGGAGAAACCCAAACTTGACACAAGGCAGCAGTTGGCTAGAACATTCCGTTTCTGCTTCTCCGGCTCCATGGCTTATTGGTGGGAAGGACCAGAAACGAACTTGAAGGATCAAGGAGGTGTTGGCACGACATTAGAATCCTCACACTCCCTGTGTGGTGGAGGGCAGACTGCCACTGTCTCCCTAGAGGTGATCCCGCGTCAGACAAAACCACGCTGCCCGGGCTCAGCGCGGGTGTGTGGTCAGCAGGGCGGACATCAGTGTTGGCGGCAACGTGAGGCTTAGCAGGGCGTTTGGGGAGACCCAGCCAGGCGATGCCACGCATTCTGCCCCAACAGATCTCCCTGCTGGGCAGGTGGGCCCCTGCGGCCCCTGAGGAAGTTAGGAGGGGAGGAGGGTGGCCCAGACCACACAGGTGAGTCCTTCTGGCAGCTGGCTGCCCGGCACCCGGGCACTGCTCCCACACTACGCACGCCCATAACAAGCCTATTTACCCACAAGAGGCGAGAGGGGAATGTTGTTTTATTCAAGCAAAAAGCCTCACTCCTAGAATGCACAGCTGGGCAAGTCACCCATACGACCCCCTGATGCTAAGCAGGTGGAAACCCACCTCTTCTGAGACCACAGATACACGCCCCTAACAGGAGGTCCCAACCACAGCCCGGAACCTGGAAGGGAAGCAGGTATGAAAACGCTTAGTGAGGAAATGGTGTGCTTGGGAGATGATCTGAATATCTAAAAGAATTCCTTTGATCTGAGGGCTGCTCAGTTTCAAAGAAAATGTATTTGTATTTGGTGGCTTAGGTCCTCGCAACTGTCTCGTGAACCTCAGGGGGAAATGCGGCGAGAGCTCCGAACCACTAGCCAGTCCGTCGGCTGGCGAGGCCGGGTCTGACTCGGGAGGGAGTCTCGCCTCTTACGGAAGGGCCCTTTCTGTGCAGGGGACTCCGGCGCAGCGGCGGGAGATGCAAACCCAGCCCCACTGGTACCAACCGGTACTAACTGAGCTCTCGCGGGCCGGCCTCATCAGCAGGCGCTGGGTGACCTTGAGACAGGTGAAGGCAACACCTGGGAAGCCCTAACCCACGAGGCCAAATCTGGGAGGTCATTGTCAAGAACAGCTCTCGTTTAGCCAGTGAGATGTTTCTCACTCAGGACAGGAATTACCAAGGCCAACAAGGCACAATTCCCGTGTCCGACACGGGAGAACCGCGGCGCACTAACACCCCAGTTCCATACGCCCCAGCGGGATACAGGAGAGCGGTTCACGTGCGAGAGATGACGTAATGACTGAAACCACACTCATGAAACTGTAAGTGAGAAAGCAAAGATGAAACAAGTATAAGCAGTCTGACACCCTTAAAAAGATGTGTATTTATCTATATATAATATAAAGTTTATGTGGCATGATTTAATTTATATTATGCAGCATACATGAATATGTAGTATTACATATTTCTATAGATATATAACACATAATAAATATACATTATAATTATATGATAAATATCATATACTTACATATGCATAATATACTTACATAATGTGCATATAATATTAATATTATATGTAATACAATAAAGTCAATCCTTTCATAATATGTGTGATATATATAATATATAAACTAGAGTGAATGTTTACTTATTTTAAATCCTATATCCTTTTTTCTAGCATATATGCATATATATACAACTTTATGTATATTCACACACAAAACTTCTATGCATGCATGTATAAGACAGACCATATAAGCATGCACACACACTCGCATGTGCATGCTTATTATTAAAGGTATATTTGAAACGTAGATTTCCAGATACATACTTTATAATATAAAAAATAAAAGTTACTTTTTGACGACTTCTAAACGTCTCTGATAGCGTCCCAGAACATGCCTCACTTATTCTAACCACAGTATCCCATGCAAAGCAGGTGCTTAATTGACATTCATCACGATGAGAAAAAACCAAGCCGGGTAAGAGAACGGGGTCGTTTCAGCGAAGAAGAAACAATCCCAAACCTCCTGTGAACCCGGGTATGCGCGGGTCAAATGAAGTAGACACAACTCCATAAGTTTTTACTTCGTTTGTTGCTCGAGCAAAACAGAAAACACCCTATTTCTCTGGTCTAGAGGTGGGAATTTTTTCATGGGTTTGCAGAAAAAACGCATTTGGAAATATGACCCTGAAGGACCACTTTGTGAAACATCTTTCCTAGGGACTCACAAACACGCCGCGTGCTTTAACGAGCACGAGGTGCACCTGGAACTCACGGGAACACGGCCTTCAGCTCAGGAACACCCACCGGACGCTAATGATCAGATGCACGCTCTCTAACCCTTACAGTTTAAAAAAAATGCTAAAAAAATAAAACTCAAAACAGTCCTGCCGTGTCTGTGGGTTACACTTTGCTGGACACAGATCGCGGCCTTCGTGCTGTGAAATTGGGGGACTTTGCTTCATTTCCTTGCGTGTCTGCGGTACCCGTCTTCCCCTCTAATCTGGAAGCTCCCCGGAGCAGGGGCCCTGTCTGCCTCGCCTACCCCACGGCCCACACAGAGCGGCATGGACGGCACACACGAGAGGAATAAATAAACCAATGCAGGCTGTTGTCATGATATTCCTATAGGGAAATACTGTTTCAATCAATGCACCAGAAGAAACCAGGAGAAACACTCACTATTTCTTGGGTCCCGTCTTGTATCTCATGCTCATAGGATTCCATTTTATCATGCTTTGAATTTTTACAGCAGGTTTCCTTAGAACCTTTTAGGACACTAAGTGTGGCCCATGTGCTCTGGCTGGCGTAGCTCAGTGGATTGAGCTCGGGCTGCGAAACAAAGTGTCGCAGGTTCGATTCCCAGTCAGGGTACATGCCTGGGTTGCAGGCCATGACCCCCAGCAACCGCACATTGATGTTTATCTCTCTCTCTCTCCCTTCCTTCCCTCTCTAAAAATAAATAAAAATAAAATCTTTTTAAAAAAAGTGCAGCCCATGTAAACACTGAATTACAAAAACAAAAACAAAGAAAAAAATAAACCAGCAACTCATTCCAGAAAGTGGAGTCTGCCGCGTTGCCTTTTTCCCTTCTCTGCCTGAACCACTGCTGATTTCACACCCCGCCCCCCCTCCCCAGGGGCCGGAGCCAAAGCCCCTGACATCCCGGCTCAGCCTCCCAGGGGACAGAGGACCAGCCTTGACAGAGAACAGGGCGCCCCAGTGGTGGCGAACCACAGGGTAGACAGCAGAAGCAGCGGAGAGTAAGAAATGCCAGCCAGAGTCCCCAAGGCGGCTGGCGGTGGGTCTGCAGCATCCAGGGGGGCTGCTCCCCCTGACTCCCTCCTCCCTCCTCCCTCCCGCGTCTCTCCAAACCACGCCCCACGTCCGCGCCCTTCACGTCTCCCTCGCCACGGCCACCCCCTGTGTCTCAGCAACGAGCATCCCTCCCGGGACAGAGCTTCTCCGTAACCCATCTTCCCGCCGCCTCTCCTGCTGCCCTGTGATTGTCACACCTGCCAGAGTAATGACCTTGGAAAGGAAATCGCGCTCTGTCACCTACCCGCTAACCCTGCCAATGGCTTGCCATCCGACTTAGAATACAACCCAAATATTTTTCCCCCTCTGATGATAATACTTTATTTACTTATGTATGTATGTATTCAGATTCCAACCATTATTACTTGAATAATTATTATATTATTATTTTCACATTCCGTATTATTTTGTGTTAGTTGCAGGCGTACAGCCTAATGGTTGGATAATTGCACATTTACAAGGTGCTCCCGCAGCACCCCCAGTACCTGACACCGTAGTTACTAGCATGTCCCTGACTGTGTTTCTTAGGCTGCACTCGACGCCCCTGTGACTGCTCTGTGCTCCTCAGGGCCTCGCCTTCCTCACCCGGTCGCCCCAGCTCCCTCCCCTCTGGCAACCAGCAGCCCGTTCTCTGTGTCCGCGAGTCTGCTTCCACTTTGCAAAACCAAGCATTTTACACTGGCCTGGAAAGCCCTGCAGGCCGGGGCCTCTGAGCGCCCTGGACCTCTCCGTGGGCCACACTCTGCCCTGCTCTTCCTCGCTCGCACCGAGCCGAGGACCTGGAGCAAGCGCTTCCAGCTCAGGGTCTTTGTGCTCGCAGTTCCCTCCGTCTGGAAGAATCCGTCCTCAAATCCTGACTGGAGGAAGATGCCTAAGAAGTCGATTTTCACTGTTTGTACAGGGCTAGCGCTTTATTTTGCAATATAATCCTAAAAGCTAGCAACCACTTACAAGCCAACGACCCTCTCACATAGCTATTATTATTACACTCAATTTGCAAACAAGGACACTGAGCCCCTGACAAGTGAGTGAGGGGGGGGGGGTCCCAGGACACTTAGGAAACCTGGATTTGAACCTGGTTCCACCCGACTTCCAAGTCCACGTTCTTCACTGCCTCAGTCTGCTGGCGTGCACGTGCCGACGTACATGCTATTACTGTGAATTGGTCTCAAGCAAATCATTTCTTCACCAGTGTACCCGAGACGTGTTTATCGAGAACGGCATGTGTGTCCGGCCTCCGGGGCGGAGCTCCCCGGGTTTCTCTGCCCCCAGCACCACCACCGTCATCCTCTTACTACTCGGAAAGTGAGTCTGGATCACTGGAGACGGGAACGAGAGGAAATTCCTGGGATAAAAATAGCACCTGCTGGGCACCTTCTCTCTGCGGGGTGCTGACCTAGGCCCTTTGTCTGTGCTGTCTCATCTCCTTCCCACGGGTGGCACTCACTGTACTGCACGGCGAGCAATACTGATCTCAGTTTAGGGGCGACGAAACCGGGGCTCGGAGAGGTTCAGCGGCGGCCTCACCAGGGCAGAGGGACAGGGCTCGCCTGTCTGCGTATCGTGCTCCCGTTTCTACATCCCGCGTAGACGCCTGCGCGCAGGAGGAGGCGCTCCGTAACCGCGTGTCGCGTGAATAAATGAAGCCCCGCAAACCCGATGTGTGATGCAGGAAACACCCGCGTCTAGCCTGTCCCATACATGAGCAACTCCCAGCTGGAAAAAGGACGGATCTCAGTTTGAGAAATCAGTGTTACTATGTGATGGCCAAATATCCCTCCTGCCAATGCTTTGGGAGGACGTGCAGCTGCCAATGCGAATCATACCACTTACTCACTTTATTGGGGTTAATCAAGTCCTGTAACTTTCTGGGAATGGAAAGACAGCAAAGGTCATCGGTTTCCAGTCAACAGTTTCCAGTATCTGAAAATCTACCATGAGCCGGGCGCTGCCTGCAGCTCTCTGTGTGTATTGCTGGATTTCACTCTGGTGCAATCCTGTGAAATATGAGTGATTCCTGTCTGCATGTCCCAGAGCGAGGCGAGTCACGCAGGAATCGGTGACCACTCACTGCTGTGCAGGGAGGGGCTGCGGCAGACGCAGGGTTTAGGATTTACGCCTGGCCAGCCTCACTCCCAAGCCCATGCACGGAGCTGTTCTGCTGCCAGGCCTCCGGGAAGCGGGGTGCTGGGGGCGGGGGGTGGACTCGGGACGTGGGGAAAAGTAACTCAAGAAATCTTCACACCCCCTCATCGGTTCTCACAAATCCCTATCAAACCACATCCAACAATGAGAGATAATTTCCCCCCAGGGTCTGACCCCCAGATGCTTCGAGAATGAACTCTTTGCTTCCCTCACCACAAAATTATTCAAGGGCTCAAAGGCAATTGGAGGCTTCTGGAACCCGACCTCAGAACCTGCGAGGGCCTGGAGGATGGTCCCAACGATGTGACCCGGGGTCCTCCCCATTTTTGGCATGGGTCAGGGTTCATGTCCAAGCACAATTCCACCACATAGGCTCTTGCGGACCTGATGGGATTAGCCGAGTTTCAAAGCTTATTTTTGACCTCCTGCAGAAAATTGAGCACATACGCTCACGAAGGCCACGGGGACTACGGGAGAACGTGACGCTGATTCATCAAATTAGCTCAAACATAATTGTCCTGCATGACTGGCTACAGAGCTCGTCAGCTACAAATCTGTCAGAAAGCCATCCGCCCTGATGTTAAATAGAGACGCGGAGTGATGTTGTTTGGGACCTGACGTTTGTTGGACGTTAGCCTGATAAAGGGTGCTTTGTTTCCTCTTGGAGGGATTCGTCCAGAGATGTGGAGAGCAGATAGACCAGAGCCGCAAAGACAGGGACCCACGCTGGTTGCTAGAAACACCGGCTTGTAGGCATCCGAGGTGTAACTAGATCCTTTCCTCCGAGAGCACCTGTGAAGGTTAAAGTCGCACGTTTTGCTGTGTGGGTGGGGATCCGTTCTCTCCCCACGACCGGATCGCTCTTAGGAATCAAGATGGTGCCTACGGCGTTGAAAATCTTTGCTTCCTTTGCAGATGGTGTTGTCCTGCCTGCGCGCGCCCCCGTGACGCTCAGGGGTGCAGACGCTGGTGCTCAGAGATCTTCACAGAGGAAAACCTACACGATGACGTCAGGGCGAGACGCAAGCCTGATGGAAAAGCACCGCCCAGGCACGCTGCGGAGCAGGATCCTGCCTACGTGGCTGGTCCTCCCAACCCTGCGCACTCTTCAGGTCCCTGGGAGGGCGCAGCGCCTTCCCCGCGCCCGGCTCCGGGCGCCCCGCCCCGGGCGCGCAGGCGAGCTTGCCGCCAGCCCCCCCACTCCAAGCCCCGACGGCTCACGCTCACCTGGGGCCCTCCACGGCGGATCTGAACGTCTCTCACTGTTGTCTGACTTGTCTCCTTGCCGTGACTACTTGTCTTGGTTCCTAATTTTTATGCCATTTTGGGGTAATTTTTCCCTTTTTTGTTATTGACAAAGACAGAGGAGGCCCGCTGTAATTCGTGGGTGACTGACAAGGCTGCACGCTGTTAATGCCAATGTTTTGATGTGCATCAGAGGGGTCCCCCAGGCCCCAGGCGTGACAGGCTGAGGGAGCTCCGTCTGCCAGCGCCTGCGAATATTAAATCCCCGTCAGTCGGCCCTTCGTGTGCGAGTCACTACACTTTCCCTCCTGGGGCCGTGTGGCGCGGAGCATCAAAAGGCTTAACGCAGGCGCGCTCCCCAGCAATTCCGCTTCTGGGAGTCTATCCCAACGAGACACACAGACGAGTGTGCAGGTATATGAATACAAGGATGTTCACCTTGGTGTTATTTAGAATTGAAAAAGTAAAAAAAAAAACAGACGTGTCCAGTAATAGGGTTAATAGGACGCATCTCTCCAGTGGAATATTTATAACCTCTAAAGTTTCTTATGTGCATCTTTATTACCGAAGGCAAAGTCCATGTCGTAAATATCAGGTAAAACTGGGTTATGAAACTCTGTTGTATCATATCATCTACGGAACTATGTGATCTCCCTGTGTCTGCATGGGAAAAGCTTTTGAAGAGGCACAGTCCAAAAATTAACAGTGGTGATATCTGCGGGTGATTTTTAACTTCTTTCTTATTCTTGTGATGTATGTGTATTCCTTTTACAGCCAGAAATAAAAAGTGTGTGTGTGTTTTTTTTTAATTTTAGAAGAGCAATGCTCGCCGCCGCCGATGGGAGGGAGAAACCTTTCATAGACTGTGACCCATTTAAAAAATCCGTGTGTCTGCATCCCGTTAGAATCAACGGGCCTGAGATTAGAGGGTCCCCAGAGTAAAACACTGACCGGGAGCCCGGAACACCTTCTGTGGACTCTTGCTAACCACGGCTCTGTTTGATCTCGCCTTCTTGGCAGACCGAGGGAGAATTTTCTCTCTGAAAGAGGAAACTGTGAATGTCCTGCTAGGCAAGAAGAGCCAGGCCGACGCTTGCTTGAGTCAGTGCTCTGCTTCTGGTGAGACGGAAAACCTTCGGGAGGATGTCGTCCTCATCAAATCTCGCCCATTCAGAGAAGGGACCAGAAGGAGTGGTTGAGCCGGGTGGCTAAGAACAGAAACTCGGAGGCGGGCTGCTCGAGTCCGGACCACGCCCCTTCCTGGGGGCGTGGCTTTGCGAAAGAAACCTCCCACGCTCTCCAGGCCTTAGAGTCCTTCCTCCCGGATGAGGTCCAGCTCACGCTGAGGATGCTATTGGCCTCCTACAGTGGTCATGAAACTTCACTGAGGCTCTGTGGGCAACTGGGGCATGAGCAGGGCTTCAAAGACATTAATGACTGATGTCACAGCCATTCAGCTCCTTCCTGGGGAGCACAGCGGGCTGGCACTGGGCAAACATCTCTGATGACGTAGAACGTCGGGCTTGCCAACCTGGCTTGCAGCTTACCTGTGGTGTGACCTGCTATTGCCTGCTTCTGCAGCCCTAATGTGTTGGATCTCCATTTGCAGCCCGCCGAGATAGAAGCCTCCCCGTGAATGTCGGACTCTCACAGCGGCTCTCGCCCTTATTGTCACATTCTCTGGCCTTGAGCTTAAATCCCCCCCGGGGCCCACTGGTCTGAAAAGACAGCAGAGCAAGACGGGTCTGACCACTTCCCCTACAGGAAGGACAGGCAGGAAGAGACCTAAAGCCTCCAAGCAGCCGAGGTCAGAAGCAAACAGCTCCCAGGAAGGATGTCATCCGAAGGCCCTCGGTATTTTATCTGGCACACACAGCAGTTTTTAACTTAATGAATTACTTTTCAACATTTGAAAAATGGATGCAAATCCCAATAACTCCTAATTTCCAGAATTCTGCAAGAAAAAGGAAAGCTGTTCTCCCTTTGAACTTCGTAAGGAAATAGACTCATATTACGGTTTTTA
This sequence comes from Phyllostomus hastatus, assembly GCF_019186645.2. Taxonomy (NCBI): domain Eukaryota; kingdom Metazoa; phylum Chordata; class Mammalia; order Chiroptera; family Phyllostomidae; genus Phyllostomus; species Phyllostomus hastatus. The sequence continues at coordinate 6,054,343 of NW_025333664.1, forward strand.
ACTGGCTTTGCTCAGGACGCTTCTTTCTAAGACGCAGTCATATGATGCACCTGGGCGGGCTGTCTCCCTCTTCACGCCTGCGTGGTATTCCAGCGTGTGAAAGGAACATAATTAACTTATATATCTACTTGCAGGTATTTGGTTGTTGCTAGCTTCCGGCTACAACAAATAATGTTGCCATGAATATCTGTACTTGCCGCCTTGTACACGGGCCACAAGTCAACACAAGACCCTGTCTGGGGAGGTAAACCCCAGTGGTAGAACTACAGAGAAAAGCAAGAGGGTTCTAGACCCCCAATGCAGGTGAGGTGGGGGCTGCATGTGAAGGGGAGGGCTGCGCAGGAAACCCCAATGGTGCTTGTAACATTCTAGTGCATTGGGCTGTGGCCTCCTAGGTGTTGCTTTTATTGGTGTGCTTGATAATTCACGCATCTATTTCACACACAGTTTTTTTGTAAGAATCTATTGAAAAGATATTTTTGAATGAGCTAAAAAAAGAGAGAGAGAGAGAGAGAGCTCTGGCAACCCGGGGCCCCCATTTTAGCAGCTGCCTCCGTAAGGAAAGTCGAGGACGACTCAGTCCCCCAGAGTCCTCCCACCTCACTGCTGGAGGGTGCTTGTCTGCTCATTCCTTTGCGGGGCCTGCCTGCGCCCCTGGGCACTGGGGTTGGAAACCCTGGTCCTAAAGCTGGAGTGGTGTCTGGAGCGCAGGCTGGAGGAACCCGTTTCGCTCCCCACAAAGTCCTTTCTGGGACAAATACAGTACAAAGAAGATGCGCGGGCACCCAGCACTTCTGAGAGTCGGAGCGCCACTGCGGTGACCCCAGAGAAACCTGCCCTGCTTCCACAGTAAGTCCAAGATCTTACGGCATGGTCGCGGCCAAAAAAAAAAAAAAAAAGACACTGAGTTAAAGCAACCAACCAACGAGGAGAAACAAGGCAAAGACACCTGCGGTCTAGAAGTCATCATTTCTGGGCCGAGGAAGCACATCGCAGACAGGCAGCTCATAACCGCAGGGCTGCTGGGACCGTCCTGCGGTCTCTGCATCGGAACAAGGAGGCGGCTTACAAACGGCCGGCCCAGGGTGGGGTGCGTTTCTCGGAGCAGTCTATCCTAAGGACGAACCCACATAACTCTTAGCACTGTGCGGAAAACCCACTTGCTCTGCTGCAGGTGAAGGAGGTGGTGGGAGATTGGGGAGCTCAGCTTCCGTCCGAGAACATGACCGTCTCAGCTGCTCGGACCACCGCCACTGCCCAGTAGAACCCCTCCACTGGCCCCGGGCCCAGTGGGGCCTGCGGATGGCCAGCGCTCTGCTGACTCCGCCTCCTAACAGCTCTTCCAACGGCTCCCAGGTCCCTGTCCCCTGCCACTTCCTCCACCTCAGCCGCCGTGTCCCCTCCCGTGGGGGCCACTTTGCTCCCAGCTGTAGTCTCACGTCCCTCTAATCAGGTTTCTGCCTGGTGATCGCTGGGATCTTTTTGGTGTTTGTTTTTAAAGAAAACTAACCGCTTTCTGCTCCACTTAAATAAAGTCTTCAAAGGCCCCACTGTAAGGCTTGCAGAGCAGAAAGTCCGCGGTGTGAGTTTCGAGCCCCCACGTGGTCCCGGTTCCTATCTCCTGACCGCCCCCACCCCCACCGGCCTTCGCATCTGCGCTCTGGTCAAGCCGAGCTACTTCCCGGAACCCGGCGTGTTTCCGCCCCTTCCAGCCCCTGCAGGTGTGACCCTGTCTGCCGCCCTCACCCTCCGCCCCTCCTTCTTCCCTCCCGCCGCCACCCTGCCTCTGGCGGTCCTGCAGCCCTCTCTGCCCCTGAGAAACGATCTCTTTTTATCAGGATGAGATAAAGGATCGTACAGTCCACGGGCTACAGCGGCACATGTGGTAGCACTGGGTGTCCTAGATGAAGTTTTCTATGCGTCTATGAATAGACGTGTGTGCCCACATTGCTATATGTGTGTATGTCCATATGAAAACACACACATATGTGCACACACTTGGAAATAAGTGTGGAAAGTACAGCCCACAAGCACATCCACTTTAGTGGTTCAATACCACTTTTTGAAACAGCCCAGGGAAGTGAGCATATCTGTGTTCCAATATTTAGCTGTCCTTTTTTATTAGAATGTGCTCCTGACAGCCGAGACATTGGAAATAACCTAAATACCCAACAACAGGGATGGATTTAGTGAATCGGAGTCTCTCTATTCAGCGAGAGGTGATTGTGATCTTCAGAATGAGGCTGTAGAGCTCTATTTAAAACATGAAAAGATCTTGAGGATTAAATTAGCACGGGGAGGATATTCTGAAATAGTAAATGCTTTAAGTGTAGTCATATTTTGGTTAAAAAACATAAAATGGTACAGAAATGTGTTAAAAGCATGTTACATGTGAATATGATAGTTAACTTTTACTTTCTTGTCTAAATTTTTTTTATTTAGATGATTTTTGATTTTAATCAATAAATAAAAGGGGAAAGAGAGGGAGGAAGGGGAAGAGAGAGAGAAGTAGCTATTTGTTTTTCTACTTATTTATGCATTCATTGGTTGATTCTTGTAGGTGCCATGACCAGCGGTCGAACCCACAACCTTGGCCTATCCTCATTAGGACGATGCTCTAACTCAGCTACCTGGCCAGGGCCTGCATTTCCTGCGTACGCCACAGTAAATGTGGCCTTTTTCTCTGACATAAGAATAACAGCAGCCCTGGCTGGTGTAGCTCAGTGGATTGAGCGCGGGCTGCAAACCAAAGGGTCGCCGGTTCGATTCCTAGTCAGGGCACATGCCTGGATTGCAGTCCAGGTCCCTAGTGGGGACCACGTGAGAGACAACCACACATGATGTTTCTCTTCCTCTCTTTCTCCTTCCCTTCCCCTCTCTCTAAAAATAAATAAATAATTAAAAAAAAAAGAATAACAGCAGTTTCACTGCTGTTTCACCGGCTTGTCTTTTTATTATTGTTGTTGTTGTTATTGCTGCTTAGAAGACTGCAGGGGGACGCTTAAGGACCTGTGTTTCTGCAGGCATCTCAGGGCCACTGTCGTCTGGGACAGGAGGCGGCATTCCAGAGGGGGCGCGTCGTGGGAGATGGGGCCCGGTGGAAGCCACTTCGCCTCCTGGCAAACGTGCTGCCGCCCTGGCTCCCACCACGCCTGCCCTGCTGCACCCGCGCCTGTGAATTCAGGCGGCCTCCGTGCGTGCTGGAGGGGGAGGCTTCGGTTTCCCTGACTCGGGGCCAGAAGCAATTTCCTGCTCGGGGAGAAAAAAAGCGAGGAAGCGCATCTGCGGGGCACGTGGGACGCTTGTGGGCAGGAAGCTGCCACTCTGCAGCCCCCCACAGCCTGAGGGGGTCTACTGGTGCGACCGGTCTTCCTCTGGGGGGCCGTGCGTGCCCCCCGGGGGTGCCAGAGAGGATCCATTTTGATACCGAGGGAACAGATAGGAACCTGAATTTATATTTATTGCCGTGTAAAACATGGTGATTTTTATCTCACATTGAAGAAACACCCATTGACACTTAGCCTGGGTGGGCGCGAGTCGTGTATTCGGCCAGCGAGCCTGTGTGGGTGGGGAGCCCGTGGGGTGGAGACCTGCCGGGCCCCCTCCCTCCCCCCCTCAGGTTCCAGCCCGTCCCGGGCAGGCCAGCGGGGCCGGTGGACCTCCCGATTTTATTACCTAAGCTTAGCGGGATCCACTTGGATCCCTGCATTTCTGCCTGGTATCTCAGCCTGGCAGTCGCGTAAACCAGTTAACTTCAAAAAAATATGCAGCCAGACATTTGAATCAAGGAATCATGAAGGGATAAACCCAAATCTTCAGAAACTGTGAACCATCTTCAATCGGTTTGCTCTCACTGTGAATTTGTTAAAAACAAGGGCCAGGGTTTTTAAAAAATACGTTAAGTAGAATAAAATTATATCATATATACACATACATGTAGTGATTATATATTGATGCATATATTTAAATATATTACATATGCTAATACACAACATAAATCTATATTATTTATCTCATTGTCTTAAAATTTCCAGTTTGTACATATTTTAATGAAGCGCATTTTTTACTTGTACAGTGGCACATGGGTATAATTAATAGATGCATAATATACATAATCGAGGGCTGCATGCTTAACATCTGCAGGCGAGGCCAGCACAAAATGCTGGAAACCACTGATTTAATGTCCTCTCTCACCTACATCGGAGCTCCTGGAGGTCAGAGACTAATGACCAAGTGTTTTGGTACCCTGGCATCGCATGTGCCTGGTTCTGAGGCACAGAATAAGGGTTTGCCCGATGGAGGGAACTTCCCTGACAACACGGAGTAGAAGCAGCCAGATGCAGAGGAGCGCGGATACTCTGGCTTCCCGTGAAAGCGCGAGGGCGACTCGGCCTGACCCCCCCAGCCAGCGCCCCTCCGTGTCACCCCGCAGTTTTCAGATAAGATAATTACTCATGCATGTGTTTACTTTGGTAAAATATCAAACCGTAGGCTCTGCCTCTAACGACAGCCATATTTTTTCCTTCACTCAAAAAAAAACCCAGAAAAACCCAAGAGAGTGGAATGCATTCTCTCCCCTTCCCACCCACACTACTTCAGTAAGAATAAAAAACATCCCCAACCCCCCAAAGAATGGCCTCCCCTTTACGGCAATTTGTAGCCTGGAGCTGGTTTTTAGAGCTGAGTAATAAATCCCAGAACAACGTGACTACGATGGAAAGGCTGACAGACATTTAACACTAATGGGGCAAACAGAGGGCACGCAGGAAAATACTCTGTCAGGTCCCCCACACTGAACGTTCGCAGATTGCTCACCGACGTGCTGTTTTTTTTTTTTTTTCCAGCGGACGATTTGCCTGTTCATAAACAGCAGAACATTTCCAAAAAAAAAAAAACAAAAAAATTTGCAAACTCCGGGAGGAGAAATTTCCTTGATATTCCCTTTCCCCACAGGTCAGGTTATGTACTAAATTCTGACTTCAGTTGCTTTCGTTGCTGTTGTTTTTCACCAGAAGGAACAAAAATGACATTTGAACCATGACAACTTGATAACTAGGAAAAAAAAAAAAGCTAGACTTAACTATAACACTGCAACGAAAACTTGAACTAGGACAGCTTTATATTAACACCGCTGTCAAATCTTCCAACACTTAAACCGTCTCCTTTTCTGTGTGCAGGCTGAAAGGATAAATCACAGAACCGTTTAATTAATATTCAAGATAAGGAAGGGGGAAATCTCCCTAACCCTGAGGTTTATGCGGAGACCCGAATGCTTGACGATCCAGAGCCAGGCGTTCTGGGTAGAAGTCTCGGTCCGTCTGCGGTACTTGTCACGTCCCCTTGTGTGAGCGACTCTGTGGTTTAGATCTGTGACTGCGGGGAGAGCCGTGGTGACATCCTGGGTCTCACTCGGGACAGCCAGAGGTTCTCACACGTGAAGGTCAAACACGCCCCCGGCGCCCAGCCACACATCTGCTGGGAAGACTGTCCTATCACACGACACTTCCTTCCGGGCTTTGAAGACTACGGAACGGCGTGTTCGAGGGTGTGGGGGGGGGCATTCCCGGGGGAGGTTTCACGTAACGGATGGGTGGGGGTGCTGGGGGTGCACTCCCAAGCACAGAGGTGCACTTTCCAACAGAGTCCTGGAAGCCCAGTTTGGACGAGAAGAAAAGCAATTACAAATATTGCATCTCCATGGTAATAAAACCGTTGGACCCGTTCCTGTAATTACTCCACACAAATATCGAAGATGTAGGCAGAGCAGAGCTGACATTTTATCATCTCAATTGATCCTTTAGGCTCCCTCAAAGCAACTCTTATTTGACTCAAACACGCATATTCTGCGAACAACAATCTACACGATTTTGCATCAAAAACCCGTGTACGAAATGAGCCAACAGGCCTGGCGTTTTTACGAGCAACTATGGATTTTGCAGACCGATTTACATTATAAGCATTCTAAGGAAGGACTGGGACTGGAGAAAATGTAGATATATTTTTAAAAAGATGCTTCCAGTGCACGGGGACTCAATTTTGAAGCCCACTCAGGAATTCTGCATGTACAAGCACTTTCTCTGGGTATAATTTAAAGGCAGTTTGAAACTTTGGCCCAATTTGATCAAATATTGATAGACGGTCCAGTAAAACGTGGTATGGGAAGCAGCTACTTTACTGCACATTGACACTGTAAATTTGAAGAGACACTGTCAACCTGCTGAGCTCTGAAATTTACTTCTCTAAAAGGCAGATAAATCCCACGGCGAACACTGGGGATCTGGGTTAAATATACATACTCATGTACCTTACGTAAGGTCCTGCACAATAAATTTCTCTTAGAGCCTAGTGCTGGGAAATAGTTTGTCTTTCCTGATGAATGTGTCTGCTTTCCTATTAGCGAATGAGGGCGGTGACTCATCTTGTTTCTCTTTTTGCCTTGGCAGCCAGGAACCTCTGAGTTGTTCTGCATTCGGCTGTAGGAGCTCCCCTTAGCTTAGGTTTTGTGGTGCAGCTCCTCTGTCCCTTCATTATGAACCTCTTATTTTTTCCTTCCCCTTTACTTTCATAATTTTATTCATATTTCTTTTATGAAATGTCACCTGTCATTCTTTTTGGAAGAAGAAAGAAGAGAAATAGTTAAAAACATCAAGTCCCAAGATTCCTTCAAGTAACCTCCATGAAAGTTTGTTTCTGACTTTTATTCGCCCGAAACAAAACAAATACCTGGACACCCAAGTGCGGCGCCCTCTCCTGCTGGCTAGCACCCAGCTCAGCTGTATGGACAAAAGTCGTGTTATCCTGTCATCAAAAATTAGGGCCCGCCAATTCCCCACCCAGAGGTCACCTGGACCCCTGATGAGATCCTGCGAACGCTGTCAAAGGCCAGCCATACTTCACACCATAATGAACTTTTCAAATCATGGAAAGTAGAGACATCTACTTATCGTAAGGGGGAGTTATTGGAAGAGATTCTTTTCTCTGCATTTTGAAAGGGAGAAATTTGGTTCTAACTAGGGTGACCTGGAATGGTTACGTAAAGAAAGAGAAAAAAAAAGGAAGAAAGAAGACAAAAAACCAACCAGCTTTGCTGTCAGCAGAGTCACAACTGTCACTGAAACCTGTGGTCCTCAAACCAGCGTGCACCCACATCCCCAGCAGGGACTCGGGCTGCCTGGCTCCACCTCCAGCCTCTGGTTCGGCAGGTCTGGGCGGGGCCCGAGAGCAGAGAGTCTAACAAATTTCCAGGTGATGCGGACGGATGCAGCTTGAATGCCTTCACCCCTGTCCTGGAGAAAGACCCAAATGGGTTCAATTCCAGTCCTAACGTCGCTCTTCTCCCCTGCCCCCATATTCAATCCTAGTGCTATTTCACAGTGCTAGAGGGAGAGAGAGAAAGAGAGAGAAGAAAAGGGCAAGGAGGTATACATGTGTGGTGAACAGATTATAGTTGATTCCAGCATTTCTCAGTCACAACAATAGCAAATGATTTTGCAGCACCTAACTCGATGCCCTGTGCCAAATGCTTTGCAAGCATTATTTTATTCAAGTCTCACATGACTCCTTTGAGGTAGGAATTGAATCGGCCCTTATTTACAGATGGGGAAATTGAGGCACAGAGAGGTGAAGTCACTTCCCTGAGATCACACAGCCAGGAAGCAGCGGACCTGGGTTCGAGCTCGGGTGCGTGGTTTCGGAGCCTGGGATTCTAACTGCTAGACTGCGGAGCTCTCCTGCGAGGGAGAACCAGAGGCCCTGCAGCCTCTGTTGTTCTCGGAAGATCCTTCCCCCAGAAACACGACATCATCGTGTGAAACGGGCCTCTTCTCTACTGTCTGAATTTCCGTTCCCCAGTATTCATGGCAGGCAAGCTCCCCGTTTAGCCCTGCAGAGCAACCCCACCGAGCTTCTCCGCAGCAAGGGGATGGTGGCGCTCAGCCGTGAGCTGGGGAGGCCAGTGGCAGTGTATGTCGCTGGAATGTGGCCAGGATTTTAAGAGTAAGAACTCCTTCCCGGGGCCAACGAGAGCCACGGGGGCTGGTATTTTCTGGCCTTTTTTACAAGGAGAAGAAGTCTCGATGCAGTTTCACGCGTTCCGCATCCCGGGTGGGAGTGTGGGCTGGTACCCAGCCTCCAGGATCTCCGTGGTTATTGCTGGCTCCGTGAGGACGGACCACCCTGTTTGCAAGGACGCAGTGAGATGTGCTAGATAAAACGAAGTGAGACTAAGCCACAAGGGGATGAGGGAAAAGAAACTACTAGGACGAACAATTGAAATGGACGCCAGGTAAGACGACTCATGGTGACAATAACGGTGGTGGTGATGGCGGGCACATACTGCGTGCTAACACTTCGTCGAGGCATGGGTTCCTTTGCTCCTCAACACAACCCCCTGGAGAGATTCCACTACTGCCCTTATCTTACAAACCAGGGTGGGGGCTTGGAGGAAGCAGGCAAGTGGCCCGTGTGGACATCGTTACCAACTGGTGAAGTAGCAATTCATATCCAGGCACAGTCCTAACCTTGGCGGGACACGGGCTGGCGGCGTGGGGGTCGGTGTCGCAGACACCACCTCTGGACATTTGGGACGTACCCCTCGGGTACGGCTCCTCCTCCTCACTGTGAACGCGTGGCCGGCCCTTCTCCTCACTCACGGGGGCCCAGAGGGCCGCTGGGCTGGAGTCTTGACCCAACAGCCACGCTGGGGGGGCTGCGAACCCACAAAGGTGAAAGCTCCGGCCGACTGTTGCCGTGAAGGACAGTGGTTTCCGCGTTTTCTAACCAAGTTCCTCCAGAGGCCCCACGTCCAGATTGGGAGAGGAAATATCCAGAGTTTTAAATAAGGCCTCTCATGAAACAGAAAAAAAAAAAAGGCAAGTCACACCCCTTTCTTTTAAGCCCAGCGTGGGCTGGACGCACCACATCTGGGGCCTGGTTTGGACAGCGGAGCTTCAGAGCTCCTGACCCCTCCCCTAGGTGCCAAGTGGCCGGAACAAGGCAGGGCACCTCTTGCCCTCCATTCCACGGACAAGGAGAGCTCATTTCCCCTCTCTTTTCTCCCAACGCTGGATCCGTAGAACAGAAGCGTAAGAGGGGGAAAGCACTTTAAATAAGGAATCAAATATTGAACAAATGAGCGAAAAGAATACATCTGTTTGAAAACAGTCTTCCAGCACTAATGACTAGGATCTAAAAATAATCTCGACATATTTTTAAATTGGAAGAACACCCAGAAAAATAAATTGAAAGACAAATCAGGGAAGACATTTTTAACAAGGTGGAACAAACCCGGATTCGGCGTGGAGTGGAGAACAGAAGAGCTGCGTCCCGAGTTAAGCTTTTCCACAACCTTTGTGCAAAGTAGAACCAGGAGAGGGGCTGCGGAAGGCAGTGCCAGAGCAGCATCTGGCACAGGGGAAATGCGGTATACGGAGAGAGGAGCTCAAGTTCAATCCTGCGCTTTCAGGTAACCTGTGGTGGGACAATGACAGAGTGATCCCTTTCACAGGGACACAGGATGGTTAAATACGAGCTATGGAATGCTTCGTGTCCTCTGAAGTCAAGTTCATGTGTCTCGTTATCGGCCTGGAGTGACTATTTATTTGCTAGCGGCCTTCCAACATCCTTCCTCCTCCCCCCTCCTTTTAGTTCTCTGTTTCCATTGCAGACCCACAGGGTTCTGGGGGTGCAGACCCCACTTCCAGGTTTTGCAGTGGAGCAGGAGACCCAGGCGAAGCCCATCAGTCCAGTTCGTGCCCCTGAACACTGAGGCTGGTTTTGGGAATTGGCATATGATAGGAGGTGGTCTAATCCCAGTAATCATCCGTATCATTTGGGGGAAGACGGGTATAAAAACCCTTTCTCTTTCCTGTTGGATGTAAGGAAGGAAACTTATAGCTCCAGGGTCTTCTAGCCATCATCTTAGGGTCACATGTGAAAGCAACGTTAGGAGACAGAAAGAAGTTGCTTTTTTGGTGATATTGTCAAGCTGCTGGATCAAGCCTTTCCTGAAGTATTTATCATGTCTAGGTTTTCCAGTCACCTGAACCAGTACAAGTCCCTGTAGACAAGTTTGAATTGAATTTTACTGGTTTCTTGCAGGAAACTCTATTGATACAATGCTTATCTCTCTCACTAGATTGCAGATTCCTCAAAAGGAAAGTCTATGATCTTATTTTAAAATATATACCTGGCCCAGGAATTGGAAATACCAAGATTAATAAAACCCCATGAAAGATACATAGTCTCATGGGGAAGACAGACATGCCTCATAACTATTAGACAACCTGACCGGTCTTAGACAATACATTACTGGAGCATAGTGGGGGATGGTTCTTGATCACTGGGGTGGGGGGTGGTCAGAAGGAGGCTGATGGGCAGTCCCCGAGGCAGGTGACATCTGAGTGTCCTCCAGTCCAAAGGCTGCCTCGGCAAACACCGGGCAGTGCAATGGACTCGTGGCGCGGAAAGAACGGACATTTTCAAACCTGTATCCACTGTGCGCCCCGTTTACACTTTTCCCCACACCTGTGTGATGGGCTTCCTTACCTCATCTTACACATTGACTATTGTGGAACTTCCTATAGTTAGGCCTCAATGTAAACAACATCTATTAGGTTGTGATTTGGCCCTGTTGGTTGTAACTTTTTCAAACACACACTGCAATCATAGGTAACTATTCAAATGAAAGCAATGATGTTGTCCGTGTGCTACCTGAAACCATGCTGGGAAGCACCAGTGTTAATGCTCAGAGACCCCAAATGGGAGGACAGAAGGCACTTAGTTCAGTGCAGCTGGTGGGGTGCTGGGGAGCAGTGTGCTCTGTGGGGCCGAGCGCACCCGAGCTCACGCCCAGCTCCGCCACCGACGAGACCCCACGCTGGGCGGGTTCCTGAACTCTGCGCCTCATTCAGAAGAGGGGATCTGTTTCTCTCACCAGGTTGCTTTGCAGGCTGGTTGCGAAAACCCAGTGAGATAGCAAGTGATAAGCACAGGTCCTGGCACGCAGCCAGACCTCGACAATGGCCTCCATTACTGGTGTGATGAGGATGGAGGTGAGAATATTGATGCTGGGGTGATAAGCAGGGGAGTTCATGGTTATTTCAGTTGTCCTCCTCCAAGGTCATGGGAGGAAGCCACAATTTGGTCTCCTTAGAATGTAAAAGTAGTGATGGGCAGAACCCTCTCTGTCCAAGTCATGGTCGGTGTGTGTGGCACAAACAAAATGCAGGTTTTTGTTGCAAGTCACTGCGCCTTGGGGGTGGTTTGTTATGCAGGGCCAGGGCCCTGGGCGTGCAGCCTGCATAGCCAGCCCCCTGCCCTCAACTCATGTTTTATCCAGAGCATGAGCAGAAAGCAAACTTTTCACGTGCCAAGTCTCTGTGATGGGGGGTTTTCTTGTTATAGCAGCAAAACCCAACCAATCCTATCTGCTACAGGCACGGAATGTAGTAGTTTGTTCCTCACTCACCTGCTTACTTTCTATCTCTTGATTTCCCACAACAATTCTGGAAACCATAAAGAGGAAAACTCATTCTCTGTGGGCCAGGAATGCCCCAACCCCACGCCAGGGCAAGTCCCGTGGGGGACGGGTGCCTGTGCTGAGGGTGGGTGGGGAAAGGCTAGGGCTCCGTTCCCTTTAATTGCTTCAGTTCCACTAATCAATTAACATTCGGCTAATAATCCCTTTCAAACGAGTCATTCTCGCCAATTAAAGGCTGATTTGTTGCTCGCCGCACCAGCTCATGGCGAGCCTACCCTGTGCTTCTGAAGCTGCCTGGTGGATGCTTTGATGGAAGTTCGGGCTGAGAGGGACTCACTCTCTCCAGACAGTGACAGAAGGATGCGGCGGGAGGGGGAGGCAGGGGCAGGAGGAGAAGTCCTAGGCAGTGCGAGCCTGAGTGATTGAATTGGAAAACCAGCCACTCCTCGGGGTTAGCAAATGATTCTTCATCAGGCGGCAGACTATTAAGCACACCTAGATAATAAACGGATGATTTTCACAGTCATCCTGCGAGGTCCTCATATTTCCCATTTTAGAATTCCATGTTACTTTTAAAGGATCCGTCCATTACGGTGATTTACCTCACTGAGCTGAAACAACGATGCCCTTTAATGTCAGAGGCAGAGCATGATTATTTATCATTAAATCAGCCTTTTTATTATTTTTTTTTATTCTCCCTTTCCTGGCACGGCCTTTGAAAAATGCTTCTGTCATGGCACAGATGGGCGCGATCGCTCCTTCGGGTCCCCCGGACGGGGGGACGACGACGAACAGCCTCAAGCCCCCTCCAGACCAGCGTGGAGAGAAGAACCCCCCAGCCAGGTCTCACCCTCCCACCGTCCCTCAACGTCATCGCTCATGAGTTAGAACTGCTGGTTTTACCTGGGACTGTCGGTGGCATGGCATTGAATACAGACGCCACTTATTCCAAAAAAATGAGGTACTGGTCCCCGTGTCCATTTCCACCCTAAATGTCTAATATAGCATCTTACTCATCCATGCCACAGACACGCGGTAGAGGGGTGTCCTGTGCCAGGCGTTATGTGACACCGTGAGAGCAGACAGGAGAAGCGGGCAGGGGACACCCCTGTCCCCACAGTGCATCGTCCAGCCCAGGGGCCCTGAGTCGTGGCGCCGTTGACACGGGGACCCGATGATGCACTGCTGAGGGGGGTGGTCTCGTGCACTGCAGGGTGTCTAGCAGCATCCCGGCCCCTACGCATTAGAAGCCGGTAATATCCTCTTTCTAGTTGCGACACCCAAACATGTTTCCGGACATGGCCAAAGTCCCCCAGGAGGCAAAACTACCTGTGGTGAAGATCCACTGTTCTAGAGAAACGAGAAATGGAATATACACAGTAAGGGAATTTTGTGCAGTGAGAAGAAGGGCTATGAAGGAAATTCAACCTGAAAAGGTTGAAAGAAGATGGGTAGGAAGATGCCAGTTCAGTGAAGTGGTCAGAGAGGGCTTCTTGGAGGAGGTGTTAGTGAGAACGTTGAAGAGGAGCCCGGCAAGGGAGAGAGCATTGGGGGTGCAGGTAAGAACGAGTCCAAAGACTGGGGAGGGAAAAACGGGTGGGCTGTTTTCAGAAACGGGAGAGACAGAGGGGCATCTATGGGGACGAGGGAGCGGATGGTATCATCAGATGCTGGAGAGGTGGGCAGGGTAAAGACTTGGGCTTTCAGTGCATCGTGGGAAGCCGATGGATTTTTTTTTTAGCTGTGCATGGCAAATGCATTTCTTTTTTCTTTTTTTTTTAAGATTTATTTATTTATTTTTAGAGAGGGAAGGGGGGAGAGAGAGAGAGAGAGAGAGAGAGAAACACCAATGTACAGTTGCTGGGGGTCATGGCCTGCAACCTAGGCATGTGCCCTGGCTGGGAATCGAACCTGCGATGTTTTGGTTCACAGCCCGCACTGAATCCACTGAGCTACGCCAGCCAGGGCCCAACGGATGTTTTAAAACCCAGGAGTGGCATTACAAAATGTATCTGTTCACTCCACGCATATTAACAGAGGACCCATTCTGTGCACAGCAAAGGTCTGGGCGCTGGGGCTGGAAGGGTGGGGGAGCGATGCAGAAGCTGGCAAGGTACAGAAACAATGAAGCCCCCGTCCCTGACCTTGAGGGGCTCCAAGGCTACTGGAGGACACTAACTTGTCGGCGAATGAAAAGACAGTCGCACAGGTCACTACAGAGTTAAGATACAAAAAAGCTACGGGCTCAAGTTCAAGAAGACAACGCGGACCCTTCATCGGGATGGGGAGGATGGACCCTGAGACAAGACAGAGATCCCTGCCTCAGAAAACTCACAGGCGGCAGGGGCCTGGGGGCGTCGGGTCCCTGCCGTTTCCCCACATCCCAGCAGAGTTCCTGGCTCGCAGTTAACCCTTCATCGGTAGGATACAAGTGAATAGTTTTTGTATATTCTTCATGTGTAGAGAATGCCTCTAGCTACTTCCTGTGCTTTTGTGGACTGAATTGGTCCTCCTCCCCCCCCCCATTCCTATGCTGCAGTCCTAAGCCCCACGGGGTGGTATATAGAGACGGGGACTTTGAGGTGGGGGACTTGGTAAAGAAGGCGGAGCCCTCATGAGTGGGACTAGCGCCCTTACAAGAACAGACACGAGAGAGCTTGCGTCCCCTCTCTCTCTCCGTCACGTGCAGAGATCAGGAGGAGGGCTCCTGCCACACCGGACCGTGCTGGCGCCCCGGGCTCGGGTTTCCAGCCTCCAGACCCGCGAGAAACCAATGCCTGTGTGTGCCCGAGCCCCCGTCTGCGTGGCTGGCTCACAGCAGCTGAGCTGACTCAGGTCCACGCCTCACATCCTTATGCCTCTCATCCTCCCCCGACCCCAGGGGGCAGGCGGTGGAAGGCGGGCCCCGGACAGCAGGAAGTGTTGCCTCTCGCTGCCACTCCCTTACCTCCAGCGAACTTGACCCTGCGGGGCATGCACCAGGTGTATGATCACCCGTATTGGCGGAGTGGATGAAAACATAAGCGGGAATGCAAAACAAAGGTTTTTTTTTTTTTAATCACACAGACAATGGGAAACTATCATTGCTAATTAATGAAGTTTAATTACTTTTTATGCCTCTTCTATGCTGACTACCACTTCCTATGCATTGTTGCATTTATTCCTCGTCATTTTTTGCGTTCGGTCCGGGGGGTCTCCGGGTGAGTGAAACTGACGAAGTCCTACTGGACTGTAAGCCAGGGGGGTAATATGAACAAATGGATGACGGGGACTTTCGTCTAGCCTGAAGGTCATGGGCACAATTCTATAAACATTTGCTAAGTTGATGACATTGAAAACCACTTCCTGTTCATACAGAAAAGAGCTCAGCTTCCAGGCTCCTGGCCGTTGACATACTTGAGGGCCCTTTCTCTGTGTGTTCCTACAGCTGGCCACCTTTGTATCTGTTCGACAAAAATGCTGGATCTCCACTATGAAGGGCAACAATGAATGTGACGTTTTCCTACAGGAAAGAGCCAACTTTCACTGATCAGGAGAGCCTGTTGGGGGGTCTTTGTTAGGGAGTCGTCACTTCCCTAGTCTCAGCTTTGGATAGTAAAACCTTTCTGGGGTTGGGTGACCCCAAGGTGGGAAAAGACAGGTCTGGACCCTCGCCCCCAAACCTCTTCAGCACCATGAGTGCAGGGCTGCAGTGATCCATAGATATGAAGCTGTGAGGTTACGAGATCATTTTTTCCCAACCAGGGCCGGGGTGAAGTAAGAGAAACAAAATCCCCTCAAATCATGGTTTTTAAATTACCTATTCCCTTTAAAATCCTACCCTATTCTGAGATGATGAAAGGGTAGTTACAGTTAATTGCCATTTATTTTCTTATTTTATTTTAATGTTTTTACTCGGAAAAATAAAAAAGAACCACATGGAGTTCATTTCCCCCCAAATTTTACTGTTCTTTGAAATCCTAAAGATTCCGTAAAAGTATGTGTGTATGGGGGGGGGGGGAGGGTTATAAAAGAAGCTCCTTTAAGAAAAGAAGGGAGTCCTAGAGCAACAACGAGAAGGAAATGCCCCCAAATCCAGGCGATGTTCTAAGTGGGCTCAGCGGCTTGGGGGTCTGGGAGACAGGGACCAGACCCACCCTTGTTAAAACTTAATGAGCGTTTGAATCGCATAGGGATCTTGTTAAAACCAAGACTCTGATTCCTTAGGTCTGGAACGGCCTGAGATTCTGCGTTTCTTACCAAGCCAGGAGATGGGGATGCCGCCGGTCTGCAGGCCACACTCAGAGTGGCCGAGAGTCAGAAGACATCCGTGAATAAAGGGAAGAAGGCTGACCCTTCGGCCAGCTGGGGTGGTGCTGGAGGTGGGGGGTCTGAGATGAGGGTGGGGACTGTGCTTGCTGGGTGTCGGCGAACCCACTGGTAACCAGGATGTAGTTCCCTTGTCAAACCTGGGTAGTAGGGATTCGTCATAGGGCTGCTCTCGCCTTAAAGTATTTTACATTAAAGTATAAATCGATGCACAGCAGGTCTGTGAACAGTCATGAGCCACAAACTGAGGTCAAGAACACTGGCTTTAGACCCAGACTTCCTGGGTAGGATTCCAGCTGCCTCAGTCACTAGCTGTGACACCCTATTTCCCAGCCTCTCGGGTTTTCGGCTTTCTCATCTGTGATGTGGCGGTCGCTGCACCCACGGCAGGACTTTGTCTCGTCGGGCGTACAGAACATCGCCAGGCACACGGGCTCATGACCCATTGGGAAAGTGGACAGGAAACCGACCGGAGAGTGACTCAAAGAGGATGAGCCATCTGCTCTTTGGCCAAAAGATACACTTTGAGAGGTAGCTGTGAGGGCGGTTGGTCTTCCCAGTTTAAAGGAACAGCCCTTACCACTGACCATGGGGAGCTTACTGATCAATTTAAATTTTCCTTTTTAGACGACTATGGTATGTGGCCATTCGGCCACCTGTTTGTTCCATCAGCCATGAAACCACCATCTCTTGATATCCGATTATGCTCCTACGCTACTTTTTCACATACTCCTGAGTGCCATTTGATATTCATGAAATTCATTTTCATATGCGTATTTTGTTGATACACTTTCCCTGATGCAAACTATATTATCCTGCCGATGCTGAACTACTGAACTTCTGTAGCACACGGGAAGGTCCTAGCTCTTTATCAATAACGTAATCACGCTGGATTGGATGAAGGAGCGGGGTTGGTCCTGTTACGTAACACACCGGGTTTATTTATCTGACTCGCATTTCGCCGGAAAGGAGAGCGGTCGATAATTTGTCATTGGTATCAGCAGTGAGACTCTCAGGGAAAGTTGCAACATCTGATACTGGAATCAAAGGAGGACTCCCAGGACTTCAAGGGTGGCTTTTGCTGGGGGCGGCCACACACACAGCGCACAGTGGGTACGCTGGTTCCGCTCAGCTCAGTAACCTTGCACGTGGCAAACCGAGGGCCTCACACAGCAAAATTCGGGCCAAGCTGGATCCGTGAACCCCCTGAGACATGCAGGCCACACTAATAAAGACTGCCATTTGAGCAAAACTTATCAACTATGATATTCACTTTTTTATTTTATTGGTATTATTGTTTATAAATGTTTCTGTTTAAGTGGCTGGGTTTGATTAAGTTATAAATGTGACTTTTATTGCAGTTAAATAAATCTTACGGTGAGACTATGTAATATAGGGAAAATGTTCAACTCTAGAAAATAATTCTAGTTTAAGCTTTCGGTTGGTTGAAAAATAAGACTAATAAAATCGGAAGGATATCAATTAGTGACAATTTGGGGGAAATCTTTAGCGTTTCAGGTTTGCCACTGCTAAAATATGTTTGAGGCCTTCGGTTTACAAGGCAATAAAGTTGTTTTGTTATACATACAAAACCATATTGGTGGTTAATTTGCTTTGTTTTTATAATCAGTGCAGCAGTAAAGCTGTCACACCCTCCCCCGCCTTGTGACATGTGTCTTGGTTCATCATAACTCAGCACGTCAACATTTTATTTTGTTTGGTTTCGTTTCCAGCCCCATTGGCCAAGCAAAAGAAGCTCAGTGACCTCCCTCCTAAAAGCAGGGGGCTGGCCACCCATGGAACCCGGCCAGAGGACCCTGCGGCCCCGGGACAGGATGGTCACTGCCTCCCGGAGAGCCTTGTGCTCGCTGCGGGGCGGGCTGGCTTCCCTCTGCTCTGCCTCCTTTAGAAGTGCGTGCTCACCCGCGGAGGATCGCGGCGGTGGGATCTGGAAGATCCAATCAAAACGGGGAAATGGTGGACCTTTTCTCCTTGTGCCACGTGACGTGATGGGATGCATGGTTAGGAATTCAAATTCTCCGGCTCCACCCAAAGGACTTCGGAGTTGGGCCTAGGGTCACAGACGCTGAATGACTTGTTTTGTTGATGAATGAGGGGATGGCCAACGTCTGCTTAGACACTTAGAGGCAAGAATGGGAGGTAGGAGTGGGGGTTCCCGGGGCAGGGCGAGGGGGGCTTCTGTGCATTCCGGAACACCAAGGCAATCAGAAACGGTGGCGATCGTAGTGATGATGAAATTCACGTTACCCCAAAGCCGAAGGTTCCGCAGAGTCACAAGAGCAAAAACAAACTCCAAACCAAAAACAAAATAAAATGAAAAAAAAAAAAAAAGAAAAAGCTTGGAGGTCTGGTTCAGGTCTTTTTTTGGAAACTTTGTGCTGAAGAATTCCCACGTGGTGGGGGATCATCTGGTGCTTCTGGTGACTGGGGCGCGGGCCCGGCACTGGCCCCCGAGATGACGCGGAAATTTGCTTTCCACGCGATATCCCGAAGGCCTGAACTCGGACAGGAGCTTTTTGGGCTGGAAAAGTCCCCCTCCTTGAGAGTCTCCCAGAGTTTTGACTTGAGGATGATACTGAAAGTTGATGCAGGTGAAAACACAAGTAACTGATTTCCGCCACCCTTGCCTCGCGCGGCCCTTCCACTCACTGCTCTTTTCTCAGAGACGCCTCAAGTTCCTGATCATGTCAGCCCCTAGTCTGGCTTGAAATCGTGCCACAAAGCTGTAATTTTGACATTTGTTTTAAAAATGCTCCTGGTAGCATTTTACAGAGAACATGGGAGTTCTCTTTAAAAATGGCTAGTTCACTAAAATCATTTTTAAATTTCCCTCCCTGTCTGAAAATATCCGGTCCCCCTAAATTCTCCCTCTGTGTCAGGGGAACAGCCCTCGCCCCCAGATTCTTAAGCCCCTATAAACCTATCAAACGTTTCCTCCCACAATTCTACTCAGCCAGGGGAATTTTCTGTGTGCCCAGCGCAGGGGAGCAGTTCCGGTTTCAGCAACTGCCCAGCCCACACCAGGCCTCAAGAATAAGGCATGAATTAACCACAGACCGAAGTTCAAGTGACACCCAGCCCCCAATCGCCCAGTTAACTATTCTCCTGAAATGCCGTTACCGTCCTCCCCTCCCCTCCCTCCACTCCCCCACCTCTCTCCCCTTCGTAAAGACTAAACACACTGTGCGTGTCGTTAAAAAAACCATGCTCAGAACTACAAACTGTGCTTTCATTCTGAATTCTAGATTCAAGGCCGGCTAGGTATTGATTTAAGTTAATCTTTTTAGCCTTGAATATCAGTATTAACCTCCCCACAATCCAGTGGAATTGGTTCCTTGGTGTGAGACATAAAATGCTTTTTTTTTTTTCTTTACAAACAGGCTTGATAAAATAGACACGCTCGCACGTAATTTATAACGATATAAATTAGTTTTGTGAACGGAAGATGGAAACACAGCCAGTAAATTGGCTGTGTTGTATTATTTTATTATTTTTAAATTATTTTAATTTTCCTCTTCAAACTTAATTTGGGTTTTAATCATTAACTATGCCGCGCTTGCCGTCACTCAGCAGACACTCAGGGACAGCCGGGTGTGCCGTCTGTGTGTACAAACACACACACGCAGTGCACAAAAGCAGTATACACGCCTGCGCGCGGACACACGGGAAGACACACCTGCGCTTCCTGGAGGATGCTGTCCCCGCCCTCGAGCTTCCGGCACATTCCCTAGGTTGCTGTGTAATTATTCTGCACCCGTGTTGTCTCTAGGAATTATTTTGTTCAGCACATATTTCCTACAGCTTCTTGCCTTTCACTTTGCTCACACCCAAGCCGTAGTTCTCTCTCTCTCTCTTTTTTTTTTTAACCTGTTCACTGCTCAGCTACTATCCTGCAAGCAGTCTTCACCAAAAGACAAAATGCCTTCGGACTCCTTGAAGCCCAATGGGATGTCCTGACCTCCTCCCATACCGTTGTTTCCCTTTCTCGTGAGATTCGATCACACTAACCTTCCTGAAGTCCCTACGAGCACCTGCTGTCCCCCTGCCCCAGGACATTTGCACCCACGGTCTCTCGGCCGGGAGGGCCTCGCTCCTGCTGGGCCTCTGCAGTCTGGTCCCCTCCTCCTCAGCCCTCAAGTGCTAGGTGAAGTGTTACCTCCCCGGGCTAGGGCTGTTAGACCCCCTCATGGTAGTAGCCTTGACTCTTATAGCACCAATCCCAACGGCCATTAAAAAATCGCTGACTAATTTCGTGTTTGCGAGTGCCACGGGGCACCACCCATCAGCTTTGTCTCCAATGCATGTCTAGTCCCGACACACAGGACGTGCCCCTTTCCCGAGCAGATGAAAGAGCAACATTTAAACTCTGCATGTATCAGTTTCTATAGGTACCACGCTTTTACTTTCTTCTCTGTCCTAACGCCTCCTCGGTAGCTTAGAAAAACTGCATTTCTCTTTCGGGTCCATGTTGGAGCCAAAACAAAATAAAACACAGCACCCCTACTCTGCCACCCAGTGTGACTGCTATTTCCACGGATCTTTGCAAAAGAAAATGACAATAAGGAATGCAGGATGAAGGACTACATGTACTTCTAATCTGAGATCACAACATGGCAGTCCACAATTTGAATTCAGGTGCCACCCACATGGGTTTTATTTAGCTTGTACTGCTTAAAAAATTTTTACACTGAAATTTGAATTTTGGAATCCCCTGAAAATCTAGGCAATGTGGCAACCCAGATGATGCAACAATATGGTGACAGCAGACTGGAGCCAGTAGCCACGGTCCCCCTGGAAGGGGCTGGAGTGCGCCAAACTCCCCACCACTCCCTATCGCCTCGCGCTCAAGC